>NC_135233.1:1029422305-1030784305 GCF_051348905.1 Ranitomeya variabilis
ATTTGCTCACTGTCATCGTATCCTGTCATGGCGTTTGTAGACTCAGGTGCTGCCCTGAGTCTGATGGATCTGTCATTTGCCAAGCGCTGCGGTTTTGTTCTGGAGCCATTGGAAAATCCTATCCCTCTTAGGGGTATTGATGCTACGCCTTTGGCAAAAAATAAACCGCAGTTTTGGACACAGGTTACCATGTGCATGACTCCCGAACATCGGGAGGTGATACGTTTTCTTGTTCTGCATAAGATGCATGATTTGGTTGTTTTGGGTTTGCCATGGTTACAGACCCATAATCCAGTCTTGGACTGGAAGGCAATGTCGGTGTCAAGTTGGGGCTGCCATGGAATTCATGGAGATTCCCTGCCCTTGTCTATTGCTTCTTCTACGCCTTCGGAAGTTCCGGCGTATTTGTCTGATTATCAGGATGTCTTCAGCGAGTCTAAGTCCAGTGCACTGCCTCCTCATAGGGAATGTGACTGTGCAATAGATTTGATTCCTGGCAGTAAGTTTCCTAAGGGGAGACTGTTTAATTTGTCGGTACCTGAACATACCGCGATGCGTTCATATATCAAGGAGTCTCTTGAGAAGGGGCATATCCATCCTTCTTCTTCCCCTCTTGGTGCGGGATTCTTTTTTGTGGCCAAAAAGGACGGATCTTTGAGGCCTTGTATTGACTATCGGCTTTTAAACAAGATCACTGTCAAATTTCAGTATCCTTTGCCGCTGTTGTCAGACTTGTTTGCCCGGATTAAAGGTGCCAAGTGGTTCACCAAGATAGACCTTCGTGGTGCGTACAACCTTGTGCGCATTAAGCAAGGCGATGAATGGAAAACCGCATTCAATACGCCCGAAGGTCATTTTGAGTACTTGGTGATGCCATTTGGGCTCTCTAATGCACCTTCAGTTTTTCAGTCCTTCATGCATGACATTTTCCGGAAGTATCTGGATAAATTTTTGATTGTTTATCTGGATGATATTCTGTTTTTTTCTGATAATTGGGACTTGCATGTGGAGCAGGTCAGGATGGTTTTTAAGATTTTGCGTGAAAATTCTTTGTTTGTTAAAGGCTCAAAGTGTCTCTTTGGTGTACAGAGGGTTCCCTTTTTGGGGTTCATTTTTTCCCCTTCTGCTGTGGAGATGGACCCAGTCAAGGTCCGAGCTATTCATGATTGGACTCAACCCTCGTCAGTTAAGAGTCTTCAGAAGTTCTTGGGTTTTGCTAACTTCTACCGTAGTTTTATCGCAAATTTTTCTAGCGTTGTTAAACCATTGACGGATATGACCAAGAAAGGCTCTGATGTAGCTAACTGGGCTCCTGCTGCCGTGGAGGCTTTCCAGGAGTTGAAACGCCGGTTTACTTCGGTGCCTGTTTTGTGCCAACCTGACACCTCACTTCCCTTTCAGGTGGAGGTGGATGCTTCGGAGATTGGGGCAGGGGCCGTTTTGTCGCAGAGAGGCCCTGGTTGCTCTACTATGAGACCTTGTGCCTTTTTCTCCAGGAAGTTTTCGCCGGCAGAGCGAAATTATGATGTGGGCAATCGGGAGTTGTTGGCCATGAAGTGGGCATTTGAGGAGTGGCGTCATTGGCTCGAGGGTGCTAAGCATCGTGTGGTGGTCTTGACTGATCACAAAAATCTGATGTATCTCGAGTCTGCTAAACGCCTGAATCCTAGACAGGCCCGCTGGTCATTGTTTTTCTCCCGTTTTGACTTTGTGGTCTCGTATTTACCAGGTTCTAAGAATGTGAAGGCCGATGCTCTGTCTAGGAGCTTTGTGCCTGATGCTCCTGGAGTCGCTGAACCTGTGGGTATTCTTAAGGAAGGAGTTATCTTGTCAGCTATTTCTCCTGATCTGCGGCGTGTGTTGCAGAGATTTCAGGCTGGTAGGCCTGACTCTTGTCCATCTGACAGATTGTTTGTGCCTGCTAAATGGACCAGCAGAGTCATTTCCGAGGTTCATTCCTCAGTGTTGGCAGGGCACCCGGGAATTTTTGGCACCAGAGATCTGGTGGCCAGGTCCTTTTGGTGGCCTTCCTTGTCAAGGGATGTGCGGTCATTTGTGCAGTCCTGTGGAACTTGTGCTCGAGCTAAGCCTTGCTGTTCTCGTGCCAGCGGGTTGCTCTTGCCCTTGCCTGTCCCGAAGAGACCTTGGACACACATCTCTATGGATTTCATTTCTGATCTTCCGGTGTCTCAGGGCATGTCTGTCATCTGGGTGATATGTGATCGTTTCTCCTAGATGGTCCATTTGGTTCCTTTGCCTAAGCTGCCCTCCTCTTCTGATCTGGTTCCTGTGTTCTTCCAGAACGTGGTTCGTTTGCACGGCATTCCTGAGAATATTGTGTCGGACAGAGGATCCCAGTTTGTTTCCAGGTTCTGGCGATCCTTTTGTGGTAGGATGGGCATTGATTTGTCGTTTTCGTCCGCTTTTCATCCCCAGACTAACGGACAAACGGAGCGAACTAATCAGACTCTGGAGGCTTATTTGAGGTGTTTTGTCTCTTCTGATCAGGATGATTGGGTGACCTTCTTGCCGTTGGCTGAATTTGCCCTTAATAATCGGGCTAGTTCCGCCACCTTGGTTTCGCCATTTTTCTGCAACTCTGGTTTCCATCCTCGTTTTTCCTCGGGACATGTGGAGCCTTCTGACTGTCCTGGGGTGGATTCTGTGGTGGATAGGTTGCAGCGGATCTGGAGTCATGTGGTGGACAACTTGAAGTTGTCACAGGAGAAGGCTCAGCGTTTTGCCAACCGCCGCCGCGGTGTGGGTCCCCGACTTCGCGTTGGGGATTTGGTATGGCTGTCTTCTCGATTTGTTCCTATAAAGGTCTCCTCTCCCAAATTTAAGCCTCGCTTCATTGGTCCTTACAAGATATTGGAAATCCTTAATCCTGTATCCTTTCGCCTGGATCTTCCGGTGTCGTTTGCCATTCACAACGTATTTCATAGGTCCTTGTTGCGGCGGTACGTTGTGCCTGTGGTCCCTTCTGCGGAGCCTCCTGCTCCGGTGTTGGTTGAGGGCGAGTTGGAGTACGTGGTGGAGAAGATCTTAGATTCTCGTCTCTCCAGGCGGAGGCTTCAGTACCTGGTCAAGTGGAAGGGCTATGGTCAGGAGGATAATTCCTGGGTGGTCGCCTCTGATGTGCATGCGGCCGATTTGGTTCGTGCCTTTCACGCCGCTCATCCTGATCGCCCTGGTGGTCTTGGTGAGGGTTCGGTGACCCCACACTAAGGGGGGGGTACTGTTGTGAATTTGCTTTTTGGCTCCCTCTAGTGGTTACTAGTGATTTGACTCTGGGTATGTCAGTCATCCCTTGTATGCTCACCTGGGCCGTTAGTTCAGGGGTGTTGCTATATAAGCTCCCTGGACCTTCAGTTCAATGCCTGGCAACGTTGTAATCAGAGCTAATCTGTTGTGCTCTTGTCTACTGATCCTGGTTCCTGCTAGATTAAGCTAAGTCTGCTTTCTTGCTTTTTGCTATTTGTTTTTGTTTGCATTTTTGGCCAGCTTGTACATAATCTGTATCCTAACCTTGCTGGAAGCTCTAGGGAGGCTGGAGTTCTCCCCCCGGGCCGTTAGACGGTTCGGGGGTTCTTGAATTTCCAGTGTGGAATTTTGATAGGGTTTTTGTTGACCATATAAGTTATCTTACTACATTCTGCTATTAGTAAGTGGGCCTCTCTTTGCTAAACCTAGTTCATCTCTGTGTTTGTCATTTCCTCTTACCTCACCGTTATTATTTGTGGGGGGCTTGTATCCAACTTTTGGGGTCTATTATCTGGAGGCAAGAGAGGTCTTTGTTTTCCTCTTCTAGGGGTAGTTAGTCCTCCGGCTGGCGCGAGACATCTAGCGACCAACGTAGGCATGTTCCCCGGCTACTTCTAGTGTTGGCGTTAGGAGTAGATATATGGTCAACCCAGTTACCACTGCCCTATGAGCTGGATTTTTGTACTTCGCAGACTTACTTGTTCCTCTGAGACCCTCGCCATTGGGGTCATAACAGGATGGCATTTCTTTTGGTGTGGACTCACATGCAGGAGGTTTTGCTGCAAAAATATCTGCAACTTAAAATTAGTACCAGACATCTAAATGAGATATGGGTTTCTGCAAGTTCTTTTCAGAACCTGTCCATAGTTTGGTATTTTAGATAAAACCATCAGAAAAATAGCTATTCGTCTTAGTTAGATCGGTCAAAGTAACTGTAGTACATTATATTGTACAATATACAGTATACTAGTAATACTATAATACTAGTATTATAATAAAAAATGACTATACCTTTGCCAAGCATAGTCACCCTACTTCGTGCCCTTCATTTGCCTCATCTGACTTCACCATTGTGAGCGACATTCTGGTCCTCCTGCATCCAAGATGGCCACAGCAGTAGGGCATGCAGTGGTAAGTCTGAAGCTTGCCTCCACATCAAGGAGAGGCAGAGGAGGTGTGATTCAGACTTACTACTGCACTACCCATGGAACTGAGGTGGTCATCTAGGTTTCAGGAAAACTGGAGAAGAAGAGACAAAAAAAAGGCAAAGATGGCACCAGAAAGGGTGACTATACATGACAAATGGTTAGTCAATTTTTAGTGTCAGCGTAAAGACTAGTGTTGAGCGATACCGTCCGATACTTGAAAGTATCGGTATCGGATAGTATCGGCCGATACCCGAAAAGTATCGGATATCGCCGATACCGATACCCGATACCAATACAAGTCAATGGGACACCAAGTATCGGAAGGTATCCTGATGGTTCCCAGGGTCTGAAGGAGAGGAAACTCCCCTTCAGGCCCTGGGATCCATATTAATGTGTAAAATAAAGAATAAAAATAAAAAATATTGATATACTCACCCTCTGACGCGCCCTGGTTGTAACCGCCAGCCTCCGTTCATAAGAATGAGCACTTGAAAGTCCTTAGATGACGTCGCGGCCTGTGATTGGTCGCGGAGCGGTCACGTGACCGCCACGCGACCTATCACAAGCCGCGATGTCATCTAAGGTCTTTCAAGTGCTTGAAAGACCTAAGATGATGTCACGGCTTGTGATTGGTCGCGTTGCGGTCACGTGACCGCTCCGTGACCAAACACAGGCCGCGACGTCATCTAAGGACTTTCAAGTGCTCATTCTTATGAACGGAGGCTGGCGGTTACAACCAGGGCGCGTCAGAGGGTGAGTATATCAATATTTTTTATTTTTATTCTTTATTTTACACATTAATATCGATCCCGATACCGATTCCCGATACCACAAAAGTATCGGATCTCGGTATCGGAATTCCGATACAGCAAATATCGGCCGATACCCGATACTTGCGGTATCGGAATGCTCAACACTAGTAAAGACCAAATATAAAGGCAACCTGTCATGTAAAAGAACGCTGTTAATCTGCAGGTTAATCGCATTCTCAAGCTGCGTAGCACTCGCACTGAGAGCCCCTCTGCCAGTAGGAAATGATCTTTATTCCCCTCAGCAGCCTTTAAATCATAGGGGTGGTGCCGGTGTGGCTTCAGTCACTGCTTAGTGCATAGTGAGTGGTGGCTGTAATCATGCCCCCATCGCTAAGTATTCATTTTTTTTTCTGCAACAACTATTTACTTTAACCCCTTCCCGACCTTTGACGCCACGTAGGCGTCATGAAAGTCGGTGCCAATCCGACCCATGACGCCTATGTGGCGTCATGGAATGATCGCGTCCCTGCAGATCGGGTGAAAGGGTTAACTCCTATTTTACCCGATCTGCAGGGAGAGGGGGAGTTGTACTTCATCCCAGGGGGGGTGGCTTTGCCCCCACGTGGCTACGATCGCTCTGATTGGCTGTTGAAAGTGCAACAGCCAATCAGAGCAATTTGCAATATTTCACCTATAAAAATGGTGAAATATTGCAATCCAGCCATGGCCGATGCTGCAATAGCATCGGCCATGGCTGGAAATCATGTTCTGCCCCCCCCACCGCCCCCGATCTCCTCCCCAGTTCTCCGTTCTGTCCGGTACCCCCCTCCGTCCCCCTGTCCGCTCCCCCCGTGCTCCTGTCCGCTTCCCCGGTCCTCCGATCCCCCCCCCTGTGCTCCGATCCACCCCCCCACCACCCCCTCATACTTACCG
The DNA here is from genome assembly GCF_051348905.1 of Ranitomeya variabilis. Lineage (NCBI taxonomy): Eukaryota > Metazoa > Chordata > Amphibia > Anura > Dendrobatidae > Ranitomeya > Ranitomeya variabilis. The sequence goes on from NC_135233.1 coordinate 1,029,428,403, forward strand.
AGCCTCCCGAAGTCGGTCCGTCTTCTCCCTGGGCGCCGCCATCTTCCAAAATGGCGGGCGCATGCGCAGTGCGCCCGCCGAATCTGCCGGCCGGCAAAGTACATTTTGATCGCTGTGGTAGGTTCTATCACAGCGATCAAAATAAAAAAATAATAAATAAACCCCCCCCCTTTATCACCCCCATAGGTAGGGACAATAATAAAATAAAGAAAATATTTTTTTTTCTTTTTCCACTAGGGTTAGGGTTAGAACTAGGGTTAGAACTAGGGGTAGGGTTAGGGGTAGGGTTAGGGTTACGGGTAGGGTTAGGGGTAGGGTTATGGCATGTGCACACAGAGCGGATCGGCCGCGGATCCGCAGCGGATCGGCCGCGGATCGGCAGCGGATCCGCAGCGGATCGGCCGCGGATCGGCAGCGGATCGGCCGCGGATCCGCAGCGGATCGGCCGCGGATCGGCAGCGGATTGGCAGCGGATTGTCCGCGGATCCGCAGCGGATTGGCCGCGGATCCGCAGCAGATTGGCCGCTGCGAGGGGTAGGGTTATGGCATGTGCACACAGAGCGGATTGGCCGCGGATCCGCAGCAGATTGGCCCCTGCGAGGGGTAGGGTTATGGCATGTGCACACAGAGCGGATCGGCCGCGGATCCGCAGCGGATCGGCCGCGGATCCGCAGCGGATCGTCCGCGGATCCGCAGCGGATTGGCCGCGGATCCGCAGCAGATTGGCCGCTGCGAATTCGAAGCAGTTTTCCATCAGGTTTACAGTACCATGTACACCTAAGGAAAACCAAATCCGCTGTGCCCATGGTGCGGAAAATTCCGTGCAGAAACGCTGCGTTGTATTTTCCGCAGCATGTCAATTCTTTGTGCGGATTCCGCAGCGTTTTACACCTGTTCCTCAATAGGAATCCGCAGGTGAAATCCGCACAAAAAAACACTGGAAATCTGCTGTAAATCCGCAGGTAAAACGCAGTGCCTTTTACCTGCAGATTTTTCAAAAATCGTGCGGAAAAATCTCACACGAATCCGCAACGTGGGCACATAGCCTTAGGGTTAGGGTTGGAATTAGAGGTAGGGTTGGAATTAAGGCTAGGGTTTGAAATAGGGTTAAGATTAGGCTTGTGGTTAGGGTTACGGATAGGGTTAGGGGTGTGTTGGGGTTACAGTTGTGGTTAGGGTTGGGATTAGGGTTACGGTTGGGATTAGGGTTAGGATTAGGGTTGGAATTAGGGTTACGGGTGTGTTGCGGTTAGGGTTGTGGTTAGGGGTTTGTTGGGGTTAGGGTTGTGATTAGGGTTATGGCTACAGTTGGGATTAGGATTAGGGGTGTGTTGGGGTTAGTGTTGAAGTTAGAATTGAGGGGTTTCCACTGTTTAGGCACATCAGGGGTCTCCAAACGCAACATGGCGCCACCATTGATTCCAGCCAATCTTGCGTTCAAAAAGTCAAATGGTGCTCCCGCCCTTCCAAGCCCCGACGTGCGTCCATCAAAGTCTGCATTTCAAATGTCACTACTTCCCTTCCGAGCCCTGACGTGTGCCCAAACAGTGGTTTACCCCCACATATGGGGTATCAGCGTACTCACAACAAACTGGGCAACAAATATTGGGGTCCAAATTCTCCTGTTACCCTTGTGAAAATAAAATATTGCTTGCTAAAACATCTTTTTTGAGGAAAGAAAAATGATTTTTTATTTTCACGGCTCTGCGTTGTAAGCTTCTGTGAAGCACTTGGGGGTTGAACGTGCTCACAACACATCTAGATAAGTTCCTTGGGGGGTCTAGTTTCCAAAATGGGGTCACTTGTGGGGGGTTTCTACTGTTTAGGCATATCAGGGGCTCTGCAAACGTAACATGATGCCCGCAGACCATTCCATCAAAGTCTGCATTCCAAAACGTCACTACTTCCCTTCCGAGCCCCGGCATGTGCCCAAACAGTGGTTTACCCCCACATATGGGGTATCAGCGTACTCAGGAGAAACTGGACAACAACTTTTTGGGGTCCAATTTCTCCTGTTAGTCTTGCAAAAATAAAAAATTCTGGGCTAAAAAAATATTTTTGAGGAAAGGAAACACATTTTTTATTTTCACGGCTCTGCGTTATAAACTTCTGTGAAGCACTTGGGGGTTCAAAGTGCTCACTACACATCTAGATAAGTTCCCTTGGGGGTCTAGTTTCCAAAATGGAGTCAATTGTGGGGAGTTCCTACTGTTTAGGCACATCAGGGGCTCTGCAAACGCAACCTGACGCCCGCAGAGCATTCCATCAAAGTCTGCATTTCAAAACGTCACTACTTCCCTTCCGAACCCCGCCGTGTGCCAAAACAGTGGTTTACCCCCACATATGGGGTATCAGCGTACTCAGGAGAAACTGGACAACAACTTTTGGGGTCCAATTTCTTCTGATACCCTTGGGAAAATAAAAAATTGTGGGCTAAAAAATCATTTTTGAGAAAAGAAAAATTATTTTTTATTTTCATGGCTCTGCGTTATAAACTTCTGTGAAGCACTTGGGGGTTCAAAGTGCTCACCACACATCTAGATTAGTTCCTTGGGAGGTCTAGTTTCCAAAATGGGGTCACTTGTGCGGGAGCTCCAATGTTTAGGCACACAGGGGCTCTCCAAACGCGACATGGTGTCCGCTAATGATTGGAGCTAATTTTCCATTCAAAAAGCCAAATGGCGTGCCTTCCCTTCCGAGCCCTGCCGTGCGCCCAAACAGTGGTTTACCCCCACATATGGGGTATCATCGTACTCAGGACAAACTGGACAACAACATTTGGGGTCCAATTTCTCCTATTACCCTTGGGAAAATAAAAAATTCTGGGCTAAAAATCATTTTTGAGGAAAGAAAAATTATTTTTTTATTTTCACGGCTCTGCGTTATAAACTTCTGTGAAGCACCTGGGGGTTATAAGTGCTCACTATGCATCTAGATAAGTTCCTTGGGGGGTCTAGTTTCCAAAATGGGGTCACTTGTAGGGGAGCTCCAATGTTTAGGCACACAGGGGCTCTCCAAATGCGACATGGTGTCCGCTAACGATTGGAGCTAATTTTCCATTCAAAAAGTCAAATGGCGCTCCTTCCCTTCCGAGCCTTACCATGTGCCCAAACAGTGGTTTACCCCCACAAGTGAGGTATCGGTGTACTCAGGAGAAATTGCCCAACAAATTTTAGGATCCATTTTATCCTGTTGCCCATGTGAAAATGAAAAAATTGAGGCTAAAATAATTTTTTTGTGAAAAAAAAGTACTTTTTCATTTTTACGGATCAATTTGTGAAGCACCTGGGGGTTTAAAGTGCTCACTATGCTTCTAGATAAGTTCCTTGGGGGGTCTAGTTTCCAAAATGGGGTCACTTGCGGGGGAGCTCCAATGTTTAGGCACACGGGGGCTCTCCAAACGCGACATGGTGTCCGCTAAAGATTGGAGCCAATTTTTCATTGAAAAAGTAAAATGGCGCTCCTTCCCTTCCGAGCCCTGCCGTGCGCCCAAACAGTGGTTTACCCCCACATATGAGGTATCAGCGTACTCAGGACAAATTGGACAACAACGTCCATGGTCCAGTTTCTCCTTTTACCCTTGGGAAAATAAAAAAATTGTTGCTAAAAGATCATTTTTGTGACTAAAAAGTTAAATGTTCATTTTTTACTTCCATGTTGCTTCTGCTGCTGTGAAACACCTGAAGGGTTAATAAACTTCTTGAATGTGGTTTTGAGCACCTTGAGTGGTGCAGTTTTTAGAATGGTGTCACTTTTGGGTATTTTCAGCCATATAGAACCCTCAAACTGACTTCAAATGTGAGGTGGTCCCTAAAAAAAATGGTTTTGTAAATTTTGTTGTAAAAATGAGAAATCACTGGTCAAATTTTAACCCTTATAACTTCCTAGCAAAAAAAAATTTTTCCAAAATTGTGCTGATGTAAAGTAGACATGTGGGAAATGTTATTTATTAACTATTTTCTGTCACATAACTCTCTGGTTTAACAGAATAAAAATTCAAAATGTGAAAATTGCAAAATTTTCAAAATTTTTGCCAAATTTCCGTTTTTTTCACAAATAAACTCGGAAATTATCGACCTAAATTTACCACTAACATGAAGCCCAATATGTCACGAAAAAACAATCTCAGAATCGCTAGGATCCGTTGAAGCGTTCCTGAGTTATTACCTCATAAAGGGACACTGGTCAGAATTGCAAAAAACAGCAAGGTCATTAAGGCCAAAATAGGCTGGGTCATGAAGGGGTTAATTTTTCTGTATTTTTTTTGGCCTGATTAAGACATCCACTTTTTACTTGTATGTGAAAAATACAGACCAATATTCATCAGTGTTTGGTCAATGTGTCCGATTTTTCATCAGCGTTTCATCAGGTTTTCTCATATGAAAAAAAAAACAGGAAAAAACTGATGCAGGTTTCTTAAGCTTCTTGAAATAGTCATTGAAAAAATGGACAACACAAAGATGAAATTAGGAAGCCTTCAGTGTGTATCCGAGTGTTGTCTGAGTCTTTCATGGACCCATAGACTTCTGTGTCTATTATCAAACACAGACTGTAAAGGGAGTTAGTGGACAATGTTCCTTATGATACATGTGGTTTTTCCTGAAGAACAAGTTATATACTGTACTTCGAAACGCGTTGAAATAAACCACCAGCGCGGAATATTGTCCACTAACTCCCTTTACAGTTTGATGTCTGATGGTCACTTGCTGACCTGTGGATCCGATGTGGCAGATTTTCTATATTATATGCCTCTTTAACAGATTGAACAGATGCGTCTAATCTGAGTGCTATTATCAAACACAGACACGTCTCGGATGAGAGCTCCATAAATTGTAATGGATATGTGTCCTATCTGTGAAAAACACAAATTTAACACATGAAGCAAAGATTTCTTAAATTTGGCCTTAGTCAGAGAATTAAGTTGTAGTAGGGTTAGTTTCTACATTTGCCATCTGCTTGCTTGATCTCTCTCCGGTCTTGTTCCATGCTACTGAACCCTTTCTCTCTTTCCAGTCTAGTTTTCCCTACTGCTGAACTCTCTCTCCGGTCTTGTTCCATGCTTCTGTACTCTCTCTCCGGTCTTGTTCCATGCTTCTGAACTCTCTCTCTCCGGTCTTGTTCCCTGCTTCTGAACTCTCTCTCCGGTCTTGTTCCTTGCTTCTGAACTCTCTCTCTCCGGTCTTGTTCCTTGCTTCTGAACTCTCTCTCCGGTCTTGTTTCATGCTTCTGAACTCTCTCTCTCCAGTCTTGTTCCATGCTTCTAAACTCTCTCTCTGGTCTTGTTCCATGCTTCTGAACTCTCTCTCTCCGGTCTTGTTCCTTGCTTCTGAACTCTCTCTCCGGTCTTGTTTCATGCTTCTGAACTCTCTCTCTCCAGTCTTGTTCCATGCTTCTAAACTCTCTCTCTGGTCTTGTTCCATGCTTCTGAACTCTCTCTCTCCGGTCTTGTTCCTTGCTTCTGAACTCTCACTTCCCGGTCTTGTGTTTCGTGATGCTGAACTCTCTGCCCCCAGTCTAGTGCTTCCTGCTGCTAAACTCTCTCTCTTCAATCTTGTACCACGATGCTGAACTCTATGACCGGGGGGTCTAGTGCTTCCTGCTGCTGAACTCTCTCTCCGATCTTGTTCTTTGCTTCTGAACTCTCTTTGTTCCCGGTCTTGTGTGCCCTGCTGCTAAACTCTCTCTTTCCGGTCTTGTGTTACCTGCTGCTGAACTCTCTCCCTGGTCTTGTTCCTTGTGTCTGAACTTCCTTGCTCTTCCCAGCCTTGTGTTTCCTGCTGCTGAACACCTGTAAAGCATTAGGTATCACTGCTTAGATCACTCATCGAATGCAAATCCTATATAACAAATGCAGCGAATGGACAAAAGTGTCCCATGTCAACATTGAGCTACATAACTAAAGCTGATTATCCTGAACCAGAAGTTTACCTGTCTTTGTCACATCTCATTTCCAAATTACTCAGGCTCATTAATGGATAAAACAGCAACATAGGCTACTAAGAAATGGCAAAGTGTTAGCCACATCATTTCAGGACAATTGGACTACCTGCAAAAATTGAATGTTTGAGAAGAACTTGCCAAACCTGACAAATTCGAATTTCAAAAGCTTCAATCTTCTCTATCAATAACCATAACAAGTTTAGAACTGAGGATTTAATGATCATTCTTCACAACAATATACCCACCTATAGTTCTTTACGGTGCATTCTCATGAGTACTTTACTCCAACTCACAAAGAAAAATGTGTTGACATATGAGGAGTGCCGTGTCTGGGATAGCTAATGACACCCAGGGCTCTGTCATTAACCTTCAAGGAACAGAAGCTAGGCCCAGTGGTTTCAAAATTAGTTGGGCCTATATTTCACTGTGACAAGCATTCGTAATGAATAATTAAGCATGTAATATTATGTTGCGTTGGTGAAAAATTATCACCGTCCTACTGATGGGCTTCAAACTAACTCAATTCTGCAATGCTGCATTTCATACCAGCGTCTAGGAGACTATTGAAGAAATAACACTGCCTTGATAGCTTTATAGAAACGGCACTAAATATTACATTTAAAATCTGTTTACAGCTGAACAGGGATCCCGCTGAGAGGATTTCATCAAGAATTTAAGAGGGAAAATTCACCCAAGAACAGTCTCATGTCTCATGTCAGCTCGCCTGAGGTCAAACTGTGTTATTCCCCATAATACTTAGTTAATGTCAGTGAAACGAATAGCCCAGCAGATAGAAAGGCCTCTACGAATTAACCTTTAAAAACTTCATCCACAAGCCTTGCTTGATTTACTGGCATTCATTTTTTACTGTAATGTGAAATCTGGACCTTAAATTAGCTTACCAACATCGTTTTGATGGATGCGGCCGAATTATCTCGATCATTTCATTATAGATCTTCATGATGCATTTGCAATTGGCAGAGGCCACATGGTGGAATGATAGGAAATGAGGAGATCCTATTAACATTGCTTATCTGCTAAGTCTAAAATGTAAGTTGTTTAATATAAGGAAAATGCTAATAAGATTTATATCAAGGCACAAATGTAGATTTTCTTTTACTATGTCCGGTAGACCATCAGTGCAGTAAGTCTATTCAAAGAAGCTCCAGGGAACCATACGATGTATAAAATGACTGATGACATGATCCGCCAGCTGGCAACATGCTAGATATCAAAGTCCTACAGAATGTCAAACGTCTGAAAGGCAAATTAAAGGTCATTTACAAACTGTTAAAAATTGAAAATATGTTGGCCCCTTTTGTTTTTATCTTATTGCTGCCAATATCTATAAGGGGGAAGCAATAGGATTTCTGGGTGTTAATCTACCAAATACATGGAGGAGCAAACCTTATAAGTTTTGAAAGCAGTATCTAGCTTGTTCCAGGAGTGCATCATAGTTATATGTTTGGCTGACCAGTTACTGATGAAGAATCTCAGTTGGTTGATAGGCAACGTTTTCCACTATTCCCTATTATTATCATGTGTCTCACTGAGTCAGCACGTATTACATCGGTTTAGGTAGTAAATAGTTAACCTCCTCACTGAGCTGGTTTGGTAGGTGTAGCCGGGTGCACTTATTTTGCCGCAGCTGTTAGAAAAGTCAGGGTTCAGTTGGAGACCAGGTAAAGGACAGGCAGAAAACATGTAGGGGAAATATTCTCCCCATTCCAGTGGGCCGTATGGTGACTGACTGACCTGAAGAAACCTGTGGGATGGCGTGAGGACTTAGCACCCAAGGAGCAGATGGAATTCCCTGGTCTTCACAGGGATCCAAGAAGTATCGTTTCTCCTTGCGGAGAGTGACATGTTAAGCATGCTGAGGTGAGGAGACTTAAAGCTGCAATGCTCCTCTGGGAATTATGCAAATTGTCTCTTCAGAGAGGAAGAGTCTTCCTCTCTGAAGAGACAATTTGCATCTGGTCTTCACAGACACTCTTGGCCTGATGGAAACAGTATGCCGTGGATACAGGAGGAGTACAGGCCTGGAGGGTAGTCTCCTATAAGAAAGATGGAAATGCAGGCATCTTACAACACTATGAAGTGTAGAAGGAGCAGGATTGTTGGGGAACGCCACCCTAGAGGGATGGAGAAAACTCCATTGTGTCAGCCTGGACAGCAGGATAGGCTCTGACTGCACTCGCTGCTTATCACGCCTCATATGTGCCATTTTGTCCATCCATCCCTATGTGCCTGTCTTTGGAACTTTGTAATCTGAACATGTTACACCATCTATAGTGGAGTACATTTTTGGTTGCTGTTCAAGTAAAAGTTCATCTGTTTTACTGTTATACTGCCTCCTGACTCTCCTGTCTCCCTCCACTGCATGAACACCATGGGGAAACGGCATCCGACATCTTAGGGAAGAGGGAACAGTATAAAACCAGCTTTAACCACCCGCAGACACACACTACACTGGAGCATCGGGCACAGCCACGACCCCCATGTGACAGTCAGAAGGGTCCAACACATGCCCGGTGTTCTGGGTTAACTGTGCTCTGGTTGTCACAATTAGAGATGAGCGAATTTGTTCGGCTCCTTCCTTATTCAGCAAGCTATAGCGCTTACCGAATAAGCTGCATTGGGAACCCGGATGCCTGGAGCGCTCCGATAATCAGCTGTCTGGTGCCGCAGATGCATGTGTCCAGCTGTTTCACAGTCACAACAAATGCAGGTAGAACCTGTTTGTTGGGCTCTCCATGCATGTGTTGTGACTGTCACACAGCCGGGATACATGCAGCCGTGGCACCGGACAGCTGATTATCGGAGCGCTCCAGGCATCAGGGTTCCCTCTGCAGCTTCTTCAGTAAGCGCTATAGCTTGCCGAAAAAGGAAGGAGCTGAACATATTTGCTCATCTCTAGTCACAATCTCACGGCAATGGCAGCTTCAGGTCAGATGGATTTCACACTGGGAATCTAGCGATGGATTCCAAGGCGTTCAGGATTGACCTCACACAGGTGAGGTGGATTCTTCTGGAGGTCAAATTCCACCCCTGTGTTGTCAGCATAAGCTTTTCACAGGCAGCTAAATGATCAGGCAGAGAATTTGTGGGGTACGCAGGTAGTACACCAATCACCAATTAGTAAAAAAAAATGTTCTTCTCTGACTCAAGACTTCCAACCTCCAGCCCCAGGGAATCGGTCACCAGGTTTTTGTTACCCCATCTGAGAGCAGCATGATGTAGACCGGAGACCCTGATTCCTGTGGTATATCAATTACAGGCCTTCTTCCTTAGTTTTGATAATATCACTTTTATTTTCTGAATATCTACCAAATACTCTTAACGCTGAGGTCTGTACAACCCCCCCCCCCCCCTCAAACCACTGATTGGCAGATTTCTGTGTAAACTGTGCATAGACAGAAAGCTGCTAATCAGTGGAGGAGGCGGGGTTATACAGAGCTAGTGAATATGGGGGACTATACAGCAGCAGATTTACTTGTTATCTAGAGATAATCTGTTGATAATCCAGTGATTTTATGAAATCTACAGCAAGCAGCCAAGGAAGCGAGACATTGCTGGAGTCATTATGGTGATAAAAATCATGCGTCAAATTCCCTTTAAAGGATGTTTCATAATTTTTTTCATTTCAATCACTGTACAAAGTGGTGCTAATGCATGCTAACTCTCACAGAATCTTCCCTAAGGCAGGGGTGAGCAATTAATTTTCCAAAGGGTCCACAGTAAAGACAGTGACTGTTGTGGTGGGCCGAAGCAGTACACCGAAATTAACCCCTTTCTGACCTCGGACGGGATAGTACGTCCGAGGTCAGAAGCCCCTCTTTGATGCGGGCTCTGGCGGTGAGCCCGCATCAAAGCCGGGACATGTCAGCTGTTTTGAACAGCTAACATGTGCCCGCAATAGCGGCGGGTGAAATCGCGATCCACCCGCCGCTATTAACTAGTTAAATGCCGCTGACAAACGCAGACAGCGGCATTTAACCGGCGCTTCCGGCCGGGCGGCCGGAAATCAGCGCATCGCCGACCCCCGTCACATGATCGGAGGTCGGCGATGCTTCTGAATAGTAACTATAGAGGTCCTTGAGACCTCTATGGTTACTGATCCCCGGCAGCTGTGAGCACCACCCTGTGGTCGGCGCTCACAGCACACCTGCATTTCTGCTACATAGCAGCGAACATCAGATCGCTGCTATATAGCAGAGCCGATCGTGTTGTGCCAGCTTCTAGCCTCCCATGGAGGTTATTGAAGCATGGCAAAAAAAAAAAAAAAGGTAAAAAAAGTGAAAAAATTAAAAAAATATAAAAGTTTAACCCCTTCATGACCGTGGGATTTTTCGTTTTTCCGTTTTCGTTTTTCACTCCCCTCCTTCCCAGAGCCATAACTTTTTTATTTTTCCGTCAATTTGGCCATGTGAGGGCTTATTTTTTGCGGGACGAGTTGTACTTTTGGATGACACCATTGGTTTTACCATGGCATGTACTAGAAAACAGGAAAAAAATTCCAAGTGCGGTGAAATTGCAAAAAAAGTGCAATCCCACACTTGTTTTTTGTTTGTTTTTTTTGCTAGGCTCACTAAATGCTAAAACTGACCTGCCATTACGATTCTCCAGGTCAGTACGAGTTCATAGACACCTAACATGACTAGGTTATTTTTCACCTAAGTGGTGAAAAAAAATTCCAAACTTTGCAAAAAAATAAATAAATAAAATTGCGCCATTTTCCGATACCCGTAGCGTCTCCATTTTTCGTGATCTGGGGTCGGGTGAGGGCTTATTTTTTGCGTGCCGTGCTGGCGTTTTTAATAATAGCATTTCGGTGCAGATACGTTCTTTTGATAGCCCTTTATTGCATTTTAATGCAATGTCGTGGCGACCAAAAAAACGTAATTCTGGCATTTCGATTTTTTTTCTCGTTACGCCGTTTTGCGATCAGGTTAATGCTTTTTTTTTATTGATAGATCGGGCGATTCTGAACGCGGCGATACCAAATATGTGTAGATTTGATTTTTTTTTAATTGATTTATTTTGATTGGGGCGAAAGGGGGGTGATTTAAACTTTTATATTTTTTTTTATTTTTTTCACATTTTTTTAAACTTTTTTTTTTTACTTTTGCCATGCTTCTATAGCCTCCATGGGAGGCTAGAAGCAGGCACAGCCCGATCGGCTCTGCTACATAACAGCGATCATCAGATCGCTGCTATATAACAGAATTGCAGGTGTGCTGTGAGCGCCGACCACAGGGGGGCGCTCACAGCCACCGGCAATCAGTAACCATAGAGGTCTCAAGGACCTCTATGGTTACAATATACAAGCATCGCCGACCCCCGATCATGTGACGGGGGTCGGCGATGCGCTCATTTACGGCTGCCCGGCCGGATGCGGTAGTTAAATGCCGCTGTCTGCGTTTGACAGCGGCATTTAACTAGTTAATAGCGGCGGGTGATCGCGATTTCACCCGCCGCTATTGCGCGCACATGTCAGCTGTAAAAAACAGCTGACATGTTGCGACTTTGATGTGCGCTCACCGCCGGAGCGCACATCAAAGCAGGGGACCCGACATCGGACGGTATAGTACGTCCGATGTCGGGAAGGGGATCACCCCCCTTTCGCCCCATTCAAAATAAATCAATAAAAAAATAATCAAACCTACACATATTTGGTGTAGCCGCGTTCATAATCGCTCGATCTATCAATAAAAAAAGCATTAACCTGATCGCTAAACGGCGTAACGAGAACAAAATTTGAAACGCCAGAATTACGTTTTTTTGGTCGCCGTGACATTGCATTAAAATGCAATAACGGGCGATCAAAAGAACGTATCTGCACCAAAATGGTATCATTAAAAATGCCAGCTCGCCATGCAAAAAATAAGCCCTCAACCAACCCCAGATCATGAAAAATGGAGACGCTATGAGTATCGGAAAATGGCACAATTTTTTTTTTTTGCAAAGTTTGGAATTTTTTTTCACCACTTAGATAAAAAATAACCTAGTCATGTTAGGTGTCTATGAACTCGTACTGACCTGGAGAATCATAATGGCAGGTCAGTTTTAGCATTTAGTGAACCTAGCAAAAAAGCCAAACAAAAAACCAGTGTGGGACTGCACTTTTTTTGCAATTTCGCCGCACATGGAATTTTTTTTCCCGTTTTCTAGTACATGACATGGTAAAACCAATGATTTTGTTCAAAAGTACAACTCGTCCCGCAAAAAATAAGCCCTCACATGGCCATATTGACGGAAAAATAAAAAAGTTATGGCTCTGGGAAGGAGGGGAGCGAAAAACGAACACAGAAAAATGGAAAATCCCAAGCTCATGAAGGGGTTAATTATATTCAATATTAATATTACCATTATTTTGCAGTATTACTATTACTATTATTATTTAATGTTATTATCATTTTATTGCTTCTTATTGAGCAGCTAAAAACCATATAATGTACTGATTTTTCTAAAGTTAGTAAAAAGTAGCAAACTCTGATTCTTATGGTTTTTAGTCCTTGTACCATAATCAACTACTCCTTCCAAAACCGTATGATGCCTTCGCAGTCCCCCACACAGCATGTTGGCACCCTCAACCTTTCAACAATGTATGATGGCACCCACGGTACCTCCACACGGTATGGTCCTTCACTATCAGCCAAACACAATATTATCACCCTCACAACTTCCTTTACAGTATGATGCCCCCAAAACCTCTGATGCACAGTTTGATAGCCCTCATGGTCCCCCATACAATATGATCCACACAGCCCTCAAAAACAAATTGATGACCCCCACAGCATGATGCCCCACAGATCCCAAAGATGGAATGATAACCCTCATAGTATGACCCATCACAGCCCCAACACAGTATGATCACCCCTACAACCACCCACGTACAGTGATGACACCCACAACCTCACACACAGTATGATTTTCTACAGTCCCCCAACACAGAATGATGACCCCACTGTATAGTACCCTACTGTCCGCAGCACAGTATAGTGACCCCCCCAAAAAAACAAACCCTACTCACTTAGCCCCCATTCCCCCAATGTGATGTGCCTTTTTTTGTTGTGAGGAGACTAAGGATCTACAGCAGGTGTAAGTGACTTCATCTCGCCTTCTGCACTGTGATGCTCCGTCACGAAGGCTGAATGGTGGAAAATGAGGCCCCTGGGTTCCTCCTCAACCGTTATTTTCACCATGGTCTTTGGATGTCTGAATTGGTTTTGGGAAGGGAGGCTGTGGACCGCTTTTTCCAGTCCTTTTGCTGTCCTCATCCACGAGTTAGTGAGGAATAGAGTTGAGCAAATTTTTCAAAATTCGGTTCCGATCATTCATGACGTCTTTGGAGTCAGTGGGAGAAGAAATGAACGAATAAGTTTGGAATCGATTGTCAAACATAAATTCGGCACAAATAGGATACCAATATGTCACGAATATGGCACTTTCAGATTCCGAACTTATTCGTACAACTCAAGTTAGGAACAGCCAAAGAGATGTGACCCGTGGGTCATAGTTTCCCTCGGTCTGCCCTATGGACACAATGGTGCCATTAAAATATATAATGTGCATATTAGTCTCCCTAGACAAATAAGGGAACATGTCCCTTTTTGTTGGTATGTCTTGAATAAAACTTTAATCATTAAGAAACTTGGTTATGTAATTGTTTGACAGTCCTTCTCATAATGTCATTATTTTTCTAAATATCAGATCAGACTCCATTGATGAATAGCTAAGAACAGAGCACATCAGAGAGGGGGCATATACTTTTTTCGCTCAATGTTTACAAATGCACGAAGTATTATTTCACATGAAAGTAACTAATGTCTGTAATGGTCCTGTGGGAAGCCCCTTAGGTAAGGACGCAGTTACTTATCAGTAACATACCATTCTTAATGACCCCTTCATCAAACACATGGGTAAGTTCTTTATTGGCGCTGCGGACATGTTGCCAGGAAGACATGTACTTCACCCTTATTACTATTCACATCATAGATCAGGCATAAAAGCCCATGAGAACAGCTATACCATTACGGTGAAAATTAATTACATGGAGGTTAATCAGGCAGCATATACCAATAATATGTGTTCATTTCCAGTGTACTTTTACTATTAAATGTATAATTATCAGCAGAAATGTGATAGATTGCTAAAGAGCCAGTAAGGACCGGCCCTATGAGAAAGTTCAATTACATTTTAACCTTGAACTTTCTAAAATCTGAACATAATTAAACATACTTGCGTGTCCTGCATATGATTTAACCCCTTCCCGCCTTGACATTTTTTTTTTTTGCCCTTTTGTTTTTTTTTCTTCCCCTCAAAGAGCCATATCTCTTTTTTTTTGCATTCATATAGCCATATGAGGGCTTGATATTTGCATATTTCATCTTGGCATGCTATAGCGCTACAGAGTGCTACTATATTTGTTGGTTATATATGGAGATGGACATGGTTACTCTTAGTCAGCACCTGTTCACACCTGATTTCTGTTTGGAAGTGACGGTCGGTCTTCGATATTTGTGCAGGGAGAAGGACATGGAAATGTGATTTTAAAGGCAAGTTTGATTACGGTGACACCAATGTGTCGTATGTTTTTTTCTGTTAAATGGTGAAAACAATTTTTGGTTTGTAACAAGGAAAAAAAAATTGTATGTCGACATTTTATGAGCCGTTACTAGAACTGTGTGAGGACATGTTTTTGCATGGGAAGCTGACATTTTTATAGGTAGCAATTTTTGGTGCATGCAGTGTTTTTGATAATTTTATTGCATATTTTAGGGAGATATGGTATGTTCACAGTATATGCTGTGGGGGTTAAATGAGACTTTATTTGAATAGACTGGTCTTATATGGCCTTAGCCATACCAAATATTTTTCATTTTATCATTTCATTTTTTTTTAGTTGATGAAAAGTGTTGAATTATTTTAATATTTATTCTCCTTTTTTTTCAGGATTTTTGCTTTATTTTATAGTCCGTTAGGAAATTTGAACCAGTAATTGTTTGCAGTATACTACTATATACTACTATACTATAATATGTTCTCCTTTGAAGCTACAAGCTAGGCAGTCATGGGGGCCTTCAGCATTGAAGCGCATGGTTCAGATAGGAGGGCAAGCTGGAAACTGCATCATTTAAACTTTGATTTCAGTTGCTCTGGTCGCTGTTGTTACAAGCAGATGCCGGCTACTATTACCGCCTGCTTCAGGATAAAAGGGACAGTTCTGGTGAGCAGAATTTCAGCACAAGTGCAATAAAATATACTTATTCTCATAATTTTTATCAAGACTGCTAAAATCAGTCTGTCAAAACAAGAGGGCCTACCAGCTCACTGAGGGATCAGATTACATCTGCCTATTGAAGATTGCGGAAAGCAGAAGAGCACAAACATACTGATAGTGCTGCAGCTTCCTAGTATATGTTTATCTAATCTCGGTGCTGAGTTCACAGCTACACTGCTCGGTACTATTGTATAATGTCCTCCATGTTGTTACTTCCGTCTCTTTGCTACATAGCAAAAGATGAATATGTATCCCTCTGTTGTATTAAAAATAAAATAGCAGGTAATCTCAACCCATTATTTCAGAGATAATGGGAAATTAGATATAGAAAACTGGTGAATATGCTAGAATATAGTCATATAATGGCCAGAAATAATATTATTCCTCATGTACACATATAGGACAGTTTATTCGAAAAAGTTACTTAAAATGACAGATGATCTATTTGGCCCCAATTCATCAAAGTGTTGCATGGGTGATGTGGGGCTCATGGTTGCCCGTCCTGCTGGTGCATTGTTGCTGTGACGGTGGGTTGCAGACAATGCCACAGCATTCAGGCTAGGGACCCACTGAGAGGGTCGCCATTACGTGTTAGTGGGCTTAAACACTCTGATCAGAATGTGAAGCTAAGAACCTTGTGTTTAGTTTGTACATTTTTGCCTAGTGGCATTAGATCAAAGTATGAACATTAGGATGTGCCGTCCATCTTTTTTATCTATCTATCTATCTATCTATCTATCTATCTATCTATCTATCTATCTATCTATCTATCTATCTATCTATCTATCTATCTATCTATCTATCTATCTCCAAATCTTTCATGTCAGTCTACCTCATCTTAAAACATTTCATATTGTTTCACTATATTTCTAAATAACAAATACTTCAGCTTATTTTTTTTGCATTATTATATTACGCAAATAGTAAATTCTTTATGTCCTTGAAATTTTAATTTCTTGCTTCAATAGATGATAAAATAAGATTTTAAGGGAGGAAATGAGGCAAGTCCTCAGTTGTGTACTTGGGCCCGAAGCTTTTACTATATACAGATAGGAGAATTCATCGCCTCAGCTTGTTTAGTCAGACTTCATTTACTCCATAATAAATTAGTAACTCATAGATGATCGAATCTTTGAAAATTTGAATTTGCCAACGTCAATGAATTTTTCTCCAAAATTTCATTTGTGGCGAATTGTTTCTGTCACAACTGCACTGTTCGTGGAAGCCTGGCAGCTGTTAATAGAGCTTCCATGGACAAACTTAGGCTACTTTCACACTAGCGTTAACTGCAATACGTCCCAATGCGTCGTTTTGCCGAAAAAACGCATCCTGCAAAAGTGCTTGCAGGATGCGTTTTTACTGCATTGACTAACATTAGCGACGCATTTGCGACGCATTGCCACACGTCGCAACCGTCGTGCGACGGTTGCGCCATGCTGTGGGGGACCGTCGGGAGCAAAAAACGTTACATGTAACGTTTTTTGCTCCCGACGGTCCGCTTTTTCCGACCGCGCATGCGCGGCCGGAACTCCGCCCCCACCTCCCCGCACTTCCCCGCACCTCACAAAGGGGCAGCGGATGCGCTGGAAAAATGCATCCGCTGCCCCCGTTGTGCGGCGGAGACAACGCTAGCGTTGGGAACCTCGGCCCGACGCACCGCGACGGGCCGAGCCCGACGCTGGTGTGAAAGTAGCCTTAGTGGAAATTACTCCGTTTACCAGATCCCAGGGTCTCCTTGGTTTTCACCCTGTAGCCCCTGATAGATAAGGACTTACACAGGGACCCTTGGGCTGGGGCCAGAGAGTGAGCTGTCACCTGGTGGAGTTCTGGCAGCAAAAATGGTCGTCACACGGGGTCAATACCGAGAGGTCATGTAAGGCCGGAGACACACTGGTGCGAGAGACGGCCGAGTCTCGCTGGTTAAAAGCAAGCTGTGGCACCTGCATTCCGGAGCTGAGCGTGCAGCTCCATGTATTGCTATGGAGCCGCACGCTCCGCTCCGGAGTGCAGGTGCCACAGCTTGCTTTTAACCAGCGAGACTCGGCCGTCTCTCGCACCAGTGTGTCTCCGGCCTTAAAGACAGAATCTGAGAAAATATAAGCTGAGCTCAGAGAATGGGATAAATTAGGAAATCACGGCAAGAGCTAGGAATTGGGCTGTACCAGATAACCAGAACTTACTGACTGGTAGTGGGAATTTAAATCAATTTTAATAAACAATTTTAGTAAATGTAATAATAATATTTTTTTCTAAATGGCGCCAACATATTTCATAGCACGTTAAAAATAACCAGGGACATGTGCAGACAGTAAAGACATTATAGAGCAGTGATGTCGGACATTTATGGACTGAGTGCGCAAACAACAACCCAAACCCACTGGTAACCGCTTTTCACAGCCATTACAAGTCATATATTCAATTATGTTTGTTGCCTTACCTTGCTGCTGCATATTGATTAGTTCCTTGCACCACTTTAACAAGTTCACATCTTGGCACCATACAAACCATTGTTGGTGCCCTCTAACTGCAGATAAATTACCCATTGTGGCTCTACTGTACATGTGCTTTACCACTATTGTCCTCATGTGCCATTTTTTTCATGCAGGTTATCCTCTCACTTCCTTATGAGAGTCAGTGCACGGGCCCATCATACGCTGGTACCTTCCATGGGCTTCCATTTTATATTGCTATCACAACGGATTGTGTTATCATCATCCTGTATTGTTGTGTCACTTTGTACATGTTTTGTACATTTTTCTTTGATTCTTGCCAGCAATATCTGGTCACCTGTGTATTTGCAGGCATACACTCCATGTCATCAGTGCCACCTTTTTATCCCTTCTTTTTTGTCTCAATAAATATAACATTATAATACTTACAATTATTGGTCCCTTATTATCATTTATTTGACTATATTGCTCAGTTGTACCTCCAACATTAGTGATCTAAAGTTTGATACTTTACACGGTACGTTTCAATATATATCATTGCTTTGCTCAGTGTGTAATCTTTCTCACTTTAAAAATAAGCGGGGACAGGTACAGACAGTAAAGACATTATAGAGCAGTGATGGCGGACATTTATGGACTGAGTGCCCAAACAATAACCCAAAGCCCACTGGTTCATCACAAAGTGCCAACACGGCAAATTAATCTTGGGCTGGTGCAGATATTACAGGAGGCATTGGGGCTGGAGGTGGCACCACTGGAGACATGTAAAATATCCCCCTCCACCACCTCTCCTACACACATAAATGCCTCCTAACTTTTGGAGATCAGAAAAAGGGTCAGATCATGCATCGCACATTGAGCGCCACGGCAGATTTTGCCCATGCCCTTGGCCACACCCCAAATCACGCCCATATTTCACTTATTTCCCTGGCAGGAGCAGTTGTCAGAGGGGCGCTGGTAGTGAGGAAAATTCAGCAGACGCTCGAGACTTCAGGGCGCAAACCCAACTCCAGGACTGTCTGCTGTATCTGGGAGAGTTGGGACTAGAGATGAGCAGATGGATTTACGGGCCTCTGGTCCAGCTTGTAAGCTTGTCCCCTGAGTAACCCTCCGAAACGCGCGTCGGGCAACGCGCTGACATGGACCGTCACATGTGTTGCTGCCATCTTTGAGGTAAACTTTATCACATTTTATGCTGCGATTCTGGATATGATGGAAGCGGAATATGTACAGCACTACTGGCCCCAATTGATAACGCCAGAGGGGGTATTTTACCTGAATTAAGCCAAATACAGACTTTTCAATGATAATTTGCCTCATTAAAAGCCAGGGCAAAATTGTGGTATCACTGCTATACCAATTTGTATTGTATCTTTTTCCCTCGTGCAGGCTTTAGGTACATGCTAATAATTTTTGTTGGACCATCCACTATAATTTGCTTCATTGAAAGTTAGGGCATAATTGTGATATCACTGTTATATCCATTTATATTGTAATTTCTGCCCTTATGTAGGCTATGTATTTCCCCCTAGATTGCAATATCAGCACCGTAGTAACATCGGTTAACTGTATATGGCAGCATCGCAATATTATTTACTCTGTATAGTCCCCTTGATCGCAACACTAATCTTTGAAGCAGAACATGCTGCTATATGTGTATATTGTTAGTGTGACAAGTCCAGGTCATGGCGTTTTTTTGCACTTTTTGCTTGTATTTGCACACGTTCCCCATGTAATCTCAATATTGTCCTAATAAAGTTTTCTCTTGCGAAAATAAATTTCGGATCTTTTGGTCGTATTCTATGGTTTTCCACATCCTCCCTTACTTGGTCTATGGAAATAGTGACTGATCCACTTAGTGTCCATGAAAATTAGCATATTTAATTAGAAAATAAATATTTAATGTGTTAATGATATGATGTTGCTAAGTACTATCCTTGTTTTGGTATTTCAGCTTGTAAGTCAGTAGTACCTGCCGGCTGGAAAGGAGGCCGCCAACCTCTAACCTTCCAGCATCCTCCATACATCTTATGATTAGTCAGAGCTGGCGGGACGTCATCTGTGCGTCCTTCTCATCTCTATTTGGGACCTGTGGATTTCATTTTTCTTCCTTCATTCACAGTCTGAGTGGCCAGAACTTTCTCATCTTCTTGTAGCATCACTATATGACATCTGGCTTTTTTTGTTTCTGTAATGTTGCAGAAATATGTTTTTTTTTCTACAGATGCCCGCACCAATATACACAATAACAATCTTGTGCCCCTTATTTGATGCACTTTTGGTACATATGTGAAGCTGCAGTTTTGACGTGTTTTTATAGTACAGAAAAGCTTTGATTCTGCACTTAAAAAAGTAACTGCAGTTTTTACAGGGTTTTTTTTAGGCTCTACATAGAAGAGAAAAGAGAAAAAAAAGCACCAATACCACACAGTTCAGCAGTGTCTTTGGGCGCGCAACAGGCGCAGTTTTCATTAAATCACAAACTTCTCAGTTACATATTTTTGTATTTTTTGCTAATTTTTCCCACCCACCTTCTTACAGTCACACATCTTTTCACCCTCACCATCCTTCCTCAGCTTCACTTTTATTTTTACTTTCATAGAATATTTACTTTTAAATTCTGTTTGTTTATCTTCCATGAGAATATCGACCTCATTTGTTTTGCCTCATGGTTGGGCTGGCCTGGCTTTATCCGGGTGGGTCACCGTGGTGTGCGCCTAGGTGTGCGTTTCGGTGTGCCTTTGGGGAACAGCTTGGTTTGGTCCGGTCACCTGATCTTTGTGTTATGTCATCCATCCCATTGAGGCGTCACTTATCTGCATTACCTCACACACTTATTCCCTCACACCCATCCTCATGCACCTTAGTATCCTGTTATTCATATCTACCCCCTTACAGGTTTTTCCTAAGCTGATTCATCCTTCATCTCATATCTATTTTCATGCACTCATGCACTTGACAATATGTGTTGTTACATTCATTTTTGCATCTTTCGGTACCTCGTGGGCAGGTTTGCCCCATCTCTGGGCTTTATCTTATTCTCTTCTTCTCCCCGCCTCATGACACACTGGCGCCCTATGCACACACTTCCACACACCTCCTGT
The DNA here is from genome assembly GCF_051348905.1 of Ranitomeya variabilis. Taxonomy (NCBI): domain Eukaryota; kingdom Metazoa; phylum Chordata; class Amphibia; order Anura; family Dendrobatidae; genus Ranitomeya; species Ranitomeya variabilis. Next base: position 1,029,449,183 of record NC_135233.1, read on the forward strand.
ACTCATACACTTCTCACTAGCACGCCTCCTTACTTCCACCCCCTCCATTCCTTCTATTCACTCATCCTCCATTCACGTGCATTGTCTTATTTCACCTTTACGCAACCACCTACCCCTCACCCCTTGCTGGACATCTTACAGCCTCAGCCCCTCATTTCTAATCATCGTTTCTTGTCCAAGCCATTACAATCTCTACACCATCTTCCATCTCACATCCATCACTTTGTATACTCCATTATGTTTAACATGTGCGGTAACTCATCCTTTACCACATTAGTTCACATACATTTGCCCTTTACTGGTGACATTTTCCCCCTTTCCATCCCATAGTTCTTTTCTCTTTACGACCTATGTCCAACTACATTAGACATTACTTGTATCACATCTCGGTAAGCATGTGTCATACACACAGCTCATAAGATGCCTCCGTACACTTACATCTACTTCTTCTGCCCATATGACACTGCAGGATGTATGCGCCCACTTGTTGTCCGCCTCCCATATCTCCATGTCTCTGATGTGTTGGATCACCTGATAGTTCTCTGGCATCATCTGTCACATAATGCTGGGGGGTGATGACTTCCAGGTCCTTCAAGTGGCGCAACTCTCTGGTGGTATTCTATCTGCTCCATACACTATTTAAACCCCCTGGTTCAGTTAGGATTCCAACCCCTGAGGAAGGACAGCATCTGAAATGCACGTCAGGGTTCATGCCGTGCATACATCATCCTACCACTGAGGTAATATCAGCCTTCCTCTCTTACAGGTGCATTGTGTATTACCATATGTCCACCATGTATTATCAGCTCCTGAGTTATCCCATACGGAGTTATAGCCTTATCGGTATGCTCTACCTCATTTTCTGGTTGGCCAATATTTCACCTCCCTGTATCACCCTCACATCTACTTGTTGTGTTTCAGCACATCCATATCTATTTGCTGTTACACACTTCACCTTTTTAAACCTTCCTCCTATATACTGCTTTGCACACCAGGGTGTATTGATATGTACCAGAATTGGACACAGGTTGCAAGTTTTACAGGTGCCATGACTCTCATAAATATTTCCAAATCCATTTATTCCCTACTTCATAAGCATTTGGTCTGATACAGTGTGTATCTTGAGTGGTTTACTATTTACATTTTTTGATCTTAATGCATTTTTATCAGATTTTATATTTGTATGTGCAGGTGCTCTTTCCTGTTGTTAGCGCCACCTTCTCACCAATTGTTTCAATAAAAGTGTTTGCTTTTCCCATCAATGCCTTGCTGCAACTATGTAATGAATAAAGATATGTAAGTGGAATATTTAATTCAGTTATAACTAGCATGTGGTATTTTAGTGTTCCCTTTATTTTTTTGAGCAGTGTAAAATCGGACCATGCTCACACATACAAGTCTATAGGTGCGTGTAAAACATTGGACTGCAATCAGATGTCATCCTAGAAATACTGACTTAACTTACAGAATGTAGCAGAAAGGGGAAGATTTCACTACCAGATTGCCGAGGAGGCAAAAACCTTTGAGTGACTGCAATAAACCTGCAGCAAGTTTTGTTGGCAGGAGGTACAGAGGTATCAATTTGCACAATAAGTTGCATACTAAATATTGAAGGTCTCCTTGACTGGAATCCAAATTGTCCATCTACACTGACCCAAAATCATAGTGAAATACAGCTGCAATATACTCAAAACCGCATAAATATGCCATAGAGGATTTCATTTCTGTTCTGTGGAGAGATGAAACAAAACTGGGACTTTTATGGCCTATGGATTAGTGCTATGTCTGCAGGAGGATACATGAAGAAAATGCTGAAAAGGAATCCCTGCCTACAGTGAAGCATGGTGGTGTCTAGTTGATGTTTACAGTGAAGCATAGCCATGGATCGGAGAGGCCTACAGTGAAATATGGCAGTGGTTCGGTGATTGCTATAGTACAGTAGGGCAGTGGCTTGGTGATGCTCTGCAATTGAAACTATATCTTTTATCTACAGTGTCTATCTATCTGTCTGTTTTATATACCACTGTTATCTTATATTCTACATACTACTTTATGGGCTAATGGTTCAGCGTTGCTCCTGTTCTGTCCTATAATCTCGATGCTGTAACAAAATGCTGAAGATATCCATGAATTGACTACAAGATGTACATCTCTACTGATCCAAAATCACAATAAACATCAGCTCCAATATTGTTTAAACTATATAAGTAAGGAGCCACAGGAGCTGTTAGAACAGTGCAGGCAACCCCGCACGTGTCCCCTTCTTCCTCATGCAGGGACACTGGCTTGTTTACTTACCCATTGATGCTCCCACCTCGCCTGTCTCCTCCCAGGATCTGCTCACGGCATGCAAGTGCAGCGCCCCAGAGTCCTGGTCGTTGCAGTACTGTTGCTCCGCCACTAAGGGGGGCTATGGTACGTCTGATGGCACTGAAGGAGTTCACCTGACCAGGTATCACAGACACCAATACACTTCACAGTCTGGCCTCCAGGGGGAGCTAAGGGTGCTATGTATTAGGCCACTCCTCACAATCTGGTAAAACTGGGGGTTAGATAGAAAGTTAGACAGAAAGCTGACTGGGTTGGAACCAGGCGACATCCTGTGGCAGAGGGTGTTGCAGGGGAAGATTCAGGGGGGTCCCTGTCAGGGGTGGGATCCTGACAGAGGCCTAGCGAACAGAAAGAACGTTACGGGACCGCGCCTGCACTTCATTGCGGCGGTACCCCAAGAAAGGACTAGAAGCAAGGTTTATTGTGAAGAGTGAGAAACGAGATCAACGCAACAAGGAGAAAACACCAGTAGGAGTAGTGCTGTAAGATCGAGGCAACATCCTACTGAGGCATGTAGCCGGTGGCCGGAAACGCCGAAGAAGTACTGGCTCCAAGCCCTACTTCAAACCTACAGCAGGACAATCAGTTGTAGGTGGGCTGTCTCACCTAAATCACCTAAGCAGACATAGGAGGCAACAGTGGGAGAGGGGCGACTCTAGGGTCCCGGAAGAACTCCAGGCCTACCCGTCATACGGGTGCGTCCTAGCCATATCATCTGGGGGACGGAGAAGAACATCAGAATCAGTTGTGAGGGAACTTCAGAAACAGACACAACAGTTGTGAGGACTATCCCGTGGTGCTCAGCAGGGAAGGACTACAACACACAAGCGCTAGAAGGAAGGCACAGATTTCCACCTGCAAAGGGAACTCTGGAGGTGCCATCGGACCGGCCGGAATCAGACAGCCCTGTTAACCGTACTCTGGATTGCGGACCCCCGAAGCCTTCAGTAAAGAGGTAAAGAGACTGCAACCCTGTGTCCTCGTTATTCCTCGCACCCTGCACCACACATCATCACTCTCAATCTTCATTGGACGCCCCTCAGCAGGGTCACGGACTGGGTCTAGCCACCGTGACAACCCCAGAACCGAGACAGAGAGGCCCGGTACCTGGTACCCCTCGGCCCTGCGACAGTGGGGGCGCTCCACAAGTTTCTTGGGAGAGTGCTTAGTGCATGCGCGTGCTCCCTGCCTTTGAAAGGGCTTAAATATTCCCAGCCAATAACTGGGAGATGTCTGGTGTTTAAGGCACCCTCCCTTTTTGGGAGGTGCTGTAGCAACTTCAAGTAGTAAGTTTACTTCCTCCTTTTTTGTGTAAGTAACCCATTCACTCTGCATCTAATCCTGTCTGCACTTGTTCCAGTCCACCCTGCTGTTCCTATACCTATATATCAGCCCTGCCTGCGCCTAGTCTTGATCCTTATCCATTTGGTTTGTACCTGTGCTGCTATCCTCACCTGCTTAATTTGGACCAGCACCTGTGAACCTGATCCCGCACCTGTCTATCAGCTGTGCCGTCCTGCTAACCAGTTCCTGGCATGTCCTGCTTCCCAGTCCCCTTGGGGGTTAGCTGCCATGACTTTATGGGTCTGTCCTGAAGTAGTTCCTGGCATCCACCTGGGTTCAAGTCGAACCACATCAACAGGGGCTCTAGTGAAGAACCAGGTGTTCACTTAGTTATGCCCCTCTAGGCTCTCCCCGGAGCGTGGCACAATGGTTCCACATACCACGTGCGTAACAGGAGCTTTGAATTTCTGTTTTTTGGAGCGGTGAAGCAAAACTGGAATTTTTCAGGCCTATGGATCAGTGCTATATCTGGAGGAGTATAAATGAAGAAAACACTGAAAAGAAAGCACTGCCTATAGTGAAGCGTGGTGGTGTTTTCGTGATGCCTACAGTGATGTATGGTGGTTTCTCAAAGTCTTCAGTGAAGCTTGGCCGTGGTTCATTGATGCCTGCAGTGAAACAGGGTGGTTCCTCAGTGAGACTCTGGGGTTGCTTTTTTTGCCACTGGAAACTTGCAGTATGTGTATGGTAAGATAGATTCAAGCAAGTATCAGAAAATCCTATGTGAAATTATCAAAGCTTCTTCCAACAGGAGAATGAATCAAAGCATACGTCAAAGTCCACCAAGGTTTATAGGCTTTTTTGTTAATAAATCTAATTTGCATGGAGGTTGAATAATTTGGAATCTATCTATCTATAGAAAAGAGAAAAAGGAGGGCTAGAACTCCATTTACTTCAGGAGAAGAGGTGGATTTATTCAGACCCACATGGTGTCGCTACGTTTCGGCTCACACTGAGCCTTTCTCAAGCCTTGAAAAAGGCTCATCATGAGCCGAAACCTCACCACGCCATGTGGTTCTGAATAAATTCCCTTTTTCACCTGAAGTAAATGGAGTGCTGCCTTCCTTTTTACTTTTTTATAGATTTGGGCAAGTATGTAATGTACTGTTCTATCTATCGGTCGATCTATCTATCGATCTATCTTATATACTGCTACTATCATATATACTGCATGCTGCTTTATACCCCTAGGCGTGTGTGATGCTCCTGTTCTGTACTTTAGTTTCAATGCTGTAGTTATATGACATATTGTTACACATTAATGACAGAATATTATATGACAACCTGTAAGAGTTGGTGGATTGAGATGATTCCAATTTTGTCTTTATCTCTCAGTTAAAAAGAACAAAATATGAAAAGTAATCCAATCTTTTTATTTGGTTCCCGTCTGGGATTGGATATGGTGAAATAAGATGTGCTACATTATACAAGAGAATAAAGAAGACTGCGGCCAGCACAATATGAAACTGTCTGAAGAAATTAGGAATAGAATTTTACAAATGATTTTAATTTAGATAAAGTCCTGTGAAGCATATCCACATATGCATGACAATGTAGCAGCATAGAAAGACTGCGGAAGCATCAATATACCATTGGGGCATGTGCGGGAGGATGCCCTGCTTCTCCTTTATATTCAGAATAAAGTGTGACACATTTCTAATAGAAATGATAAAGCGGAGCTCCCGGAGCCGATGTTGTAAACATGATTTCTCCATGCTCAGTATTTACTATTATGTGAACCCCGTTGTGCCGGGCTATGCTTTATAATCTACCATATATCAGAATGATTGGAAGTGTGATGCTAATGAAGGTTTATTTTCTTTTCTTCCTTCTACATATCGTCTGCCCCTTCCATGCTTTCAGTCGTAAACATTAACATACTGTAGTAAAATGGTGACAATATCACAGTGTAATATGCAAGTCTATTAGGCTCGCTCTACAATATTTTTTTCCTGCAGCAAAATTTTACTTCACTTTATCAGGTTTACAATTTTCGGTGGAAGATTTGATATTTTTTTCAAGATAATTCTATCTCTTTAGCTGAACAACAAAGTAGCCATCAATGGAGATGAGCGAATCGAATAGAAAATAATCGAATTTACTTTGAATTTACCCCGAACTCTGAAGTTTTTATTTTCACTCGCATCTAGATAGCAGCAATTTTGATTGATTCTTTTTAGCAAAAAAATAATAAAATTAGATTTGCTTCGTAACCTCACCTAGTCTTCCGTTCACTCCTGCTGATCTTCTGACCCTACCTCTTCGGCCTCTGGTATAACCCACACTGACTTGGCCACAAACGCATCACTAATGTGATGTACATAATGCCTTGCACGTGGGGGGAAAAGGTGAGCATATTACTTTTTACCCCTTCCAGGTCTCCGTTTATTGTGCTTATGAGGTCAGGAGAGAACTTAGGGAATAATAAACTTCTTCTACCGGAAATCTGGGCAAATCTTCTGAATTCGAATTTGGAAGATTCGCTCATTTCTGCCATCATGGATTGAACGAGAATTTGGAATTTACTGGTAAAGAAAGGCCATTTCATGTACTTTAATATCAGGTAAAAATGGGAGATTTTTCAAATGTATTTTCTATCCATAAGCCAAAGGTATATTGGGTAGAAAGAGTAACTTTAGCTCAGGAGGACTTGGCATGTCCATGACCTATTTATTCCAATGGGCATAGTGCAATGCTTAACTTCTCCTATGATGTTTCTGCAAGGAATGTGATCAGTTGGTTTCTCTAAACTTAAAGTCAATTTATGGGGTCCTAGCATTAGATCACCCTGTATCGATTCCTATAAGACAAAGAGATTGTCCAAATCTGACAACTTAGCATAAATGATTGCTCAAGGCAAACAATAACTGTAACTAAAAATGATCATACAGTAGATTGTTTGGCCATGATGTTAAAAACCATGATCTCGCAATACTTTGTCACAAGATGTATACTCTATATTTGTCTATGTGTAGACACCCTGTGGTTGTGATGTGTATGGCGGCCAGTCAAAGGGTTTCCAGCATTTAGCAATCTTATCTCAAATTGGTTTAATAATAAACTGGAGTTCTTAGCCATATTCAAGAATAAGTACAGTTGGAAACATCTTTATGTATTATAAATGTATTACAGAAATGCAATTGCAATGCTTGATACCACTATCACACTTTCATGTTACTAGTGGTAAAATGCATATGCCATAGGCAGGGCCAGACTGGCCATCTGGCTACTCTGCTAAAAGTACTGGCGTTCTTCTTTCTTTTCTCGATGAAAAAAAACCCTTTTCTTTATTTGAATTATTTTTCTATTTTTGTCAGCTTTAGGCTAGTTTCACACTAGCGTTCGGCAGGGCTGTGGATGGCAGCCTTCTTCCTCCATTAAGCCCCACCCACTACCACACCTCTTCCCTCAGCTCCGCCTACGTCTGCATGCATCCTGCATACCGTAACTTTAACATTGGGTACGCAGGCAATGTGGATGTATGCGGATACCTCCGCATGCGTCGTTTTGACACTGTGCCGGCTGCAACAAAATGCAACATGTTCCGTTCGATTCAGTTCAGCGCAGCGTCAAAACGACACATGCGGAGGCATCCGCGTAGATCCGCATGGCCTGTGTACCCAATGTTAAAGATAAGGTACGCAGGACGCATGCAGACGTAGGCAGAGCTGAAGGAAGAGGTGCAGCAGTGGGCAAGGCTTAACAGGAAGAAGGATGCCATCCGCAGCCCTGCCGAACACTAGTGTGAAACCTGCCTTACATCACCCATACTTTACTTTACTTTATCCACTCCAGTTTATTCCTGTCCTTCCCTGTATATTACTACTTGTCTGCATACATTTTCACCACTTGATAACACTTACTGTATGCTCCTTGCATAACCGCACATTCAGGACCACACTCAGCTCTTTACAAAGATCCTGTAGGAGACATCTCAATGCGCACAGATGGATGATGTGGGAGAGATCATGCTATGTGTACTCAATTGTGCTGTCATCATACTGTACAGAGGGCTATGGGGGACATTATAAACTAAGGCAAGCTCTGGGGGACATCACGCTATATGTGGACTGTCGGGAACTTGGGACTATCATACTGTAAAGAGGTGCTGTGAAGGCTATCATACTTTGTGTGGGGCCATAATACTATATGGGGCGCTGTGGTGACCGTCATGCTGAATGGGGACTGTGGTGACTATAATCCTGTAGGGGAGAGCTGTGGAAACCGTTATAATGGTTTAAGTATAATTATACTTTATGTGGAGCCATCATACTGTGTGGTGTGGGCTGTGGTGAACATCATACTGAATGTGGGACTATGGTGACTATCATGCTTTTTGGGGGGTTATAGGGGCAATCATATTGTGTGTGGAGCAACTGGGGCCATCATACTGTGTGAGGGGCAGTGGTAATCATCTTACAGTGTATGGTTCTGTGGAGCACCATACTTTGTGTGGGGGTTTGTGGGGCCATCTGTCACAAGTGTGTCACATCCTCTTGGGAGATCTGGTGTTAGAAGATCACTACGTATTGTGAATCACAGATCTTGTATTTTTCACTGTGTATTTGTGTCCCATATTAAATGGATTTGGTTTCCTTTGGTGCTGAAGAGGTTATTGATCCTTTTTATGCTGTCAGAAACCTGCAGCTTCATTTTCAGCTGCTTCTGATCTGATCATCACCTCAACCTATAAAACCTGGCCAGACCTTCTCTGTCTTGCCAGTGAAAGCATTGCTTTCTAGCTAATTGGAAACGCGGTGCTGAATAGGAGTTCATTGTTGCCACTAAAGATTGTTGTGTGCTGTTTTTGGGTGTAAGCTTTCCTTGTTGCCCATAACTGAAGACCGTCACAGTGTGACACCATCATACAATATATATAGGTGGAGGAATGTTGGGACATAATTTTGTGTGCGGCCATCATACTGAATAGGGGGCATTTTTGGGGGCATCATATTCTATGTAGGCTATGGAAGTGGTATCATAATGGGTGAGAACATGAAGGGGTTTTAGTAGAGATAAAATAACTGTAAGTGCCGCAAAACATATCCCTTTACATGTCTTAACAAACTGGGAGGTATGACCTTCTGTAACTGTACCTATGTGTCATGATAGGACTTTAGTTATGGGGCCCTGTATTTTCTATGGACATATGTCACCCAGCATCCGTATGACATGCATATGCAATGCATTTTTAACATCAGCTTTTACATACAGTAATTCACTGTCAATTCTATCTAGTTTTCTAACTATTAAAACAATCTTATGTACAGATATAGATAGATAGTTGATAGATAAATAATAGAAAGAAAAATGTCAGTGAGATATATAATTAGTGCAGTGCGTATGTAGCTTACTGTACATGTATTTAGCTAATAAATAATAGAAAAAAATGTCATGGGTCCACCTTAATTTTAATACTCAGCTGAGGGAAAGCAGATAGCTGGGGGGCTGGTGTTATTATTCTACGAAGGGGACAATATCTGTTAAGCTTCCCGGCCTATTAATAACAGCTCACAACTGTCTGCCTAGCCTTTACTGGTTATTAAAAAGTGGACCCCTGCAAAAAATGATTTAGGGTCCCCCTTTTTAAAAAAATATTTTTAATAACCAGCAAAGGCTAAACCGGCAGCTCCGGCCTGATATTAATAGTCTGGGAAGGGGCCATGGATATTTGCCCCCAACCAGACTAATAACACCAGCCCTCAGTTGCCCCAGAAATGGCACATCCATTAGATCAAGGTATGACAGCTGGTACAGCACCATTATGTCAGGAGATCCCGCCATGTAAAACAATTGGTAGGATGATAGGAGAAGTAGTCTTGCGCTGCTGTGCTAGATTCAAGAAAATCAGTGGATGTGGTGAGGGATTAGTTTAGTGGTTTATTCTCAATGGAAACAAGTGGAGAAGGGGAAAAGGATAGTCAGCTCACCATTGATGCAGCCACAATCCCGCTGAAAAGCGCATGGAAAAGCCTGGGATCCAGCTGAGGCAAACGAAGAGGAAAAATCCAGCGTGGAAGCAGGTAAGTAAAATGACTAATTTTATTGAAGAAATACTGTAAATCACATCCATAAAAAACATGGTAAGTGTGGTTCTGGTCACAGTGGATACAATTGACGCGTTTCAGCTCCGATGAGCCTCATTCATAGTTGTTTAGAGTAAGTGAATAAGGCTCATCGGAGCTGAAACGCGTCTGTTGTATCCACTGAGACCAGAACCGCACTTACCATGTTTATAAAGATGTGATTTATTTCTTCTGTGAAATTGGACATTTTACTTACTTGCTTCCACACTGGATTTTTCCTCTTCGTTTATTCTCAATGTGTTTCGAAGTTGAACCAACTTCTTCATTAGGAGAACCACAATATTCCAGAATGTATTTGCTTTTAGGTTGACACCTCTCATTGCTATGTGTTACTCTACTGCTTAAGCAATTTTGACACCATCGACCATTACCTACAGTATATGGCATGTCGACTTATCCTGAGACAGTTATCCTGTTATTATTCTGGACCATCACTACCCATTTACTTTGCACAGTAGACCAGTGGGAGTAGTTTTACCTAAATTAAATTACCTTAACTTACGTTAAGGAAATTCTATTTATGACCAAATTTATAATTTTTTTTTTAAGATACCTACTTAGCCATACATACGCTACTCACAAAAAGCTAGGGAGATTTGGCATTTGGGCGAAATTTCAGAACCTAAAATGCACTCTAACCTTTTCAGGTAAACTTAATGTGAACGGCTCTAAACTTTTAAATGCACATGTCCAACATGCACATTAAGAGCTTAATGGCAACATTTACAACAGGTGCTAGTTACAATAAATCAGCCAATAAATTTCAGGGTTTAATTAAAATTGGTATTAAACCATCCTACTCCTCATACTGTTTGTAGTTTGACATCATGAGACCAAGACGACACCTAACAATTGATCAACAGTACCTCATAATTGCAAGGCATCAAGCAGGATGTTCATAGAATCATAGAATGTTAGAGTTGGAAGGGACCTTAAGGGTCATGTGTCCAATGCTCAATGCAGGATTCACTAAACCATCTCAGACAGAAGTCTGTCCAGCCTCTCTTTGAAGACTTCCACTGAAGGAGAACTTGATCATGATTTCAGTTTCATCCCATTGCTTCTAGTGCTTCCTTGTGCAAATAAGAATAAGGATGATCACTCTACACTGTGACATCCCTTTTAGATATTTGTCTATTAAGTCTCCTTTTAGCCTTCTTTTTTTGCAAGCTAAACATTCCCATGTCCTTTAACCATTCCTCATAGGACATACAGTGGGTATGGAAAGTATTCAGACCCCTTTAAATTTGTCACTCTTTGTTTCATTGCAGCCATTTGGTAAATTCAAAAAAGTTCATTTTTTTATACTCTGCACCCCATCTTGACTGAAAAAACAGAAATGTAGTAGTTTTTGCAAATGTGTTAAAAAATAAAAACTGAAATATCACGTGGTTATAAGTGTTCAGACCCTTTGCTCAGTATTGAGTAGAATCACCCTTTTGAGTTAGTACAGCCATGAGTCTTCTTGGGAATGATGCAACAAGTTTTTCACACCTGGATTTTGGGATCTTCTGCCATTCTTCCTTGCAGATCCTCTCCAGTTCCGTCAGGTTGGATGGTGAACGTTGGTGGACAGCCATTTTCAGGTGTCTCCAGAGATGCACAATTGTGTTTAGGTCAGGGCTCTGGCTGGGCCAGTCAAGAATAGTCACAGAGTTGTTCTGAAGCCACTCCTTTGTTATTTTAGCTGTGTGCTTGGGGTCATTGTCTTGTTGGAAGGTGAACCACAGGTTCAGAGCACTCTGGAAGAGGTTTTCATCCAGGATATCTCTGTACTTGGCCACATTAATGTTTCCTTCAATGACAACCAGTCATCCTGTCCCTGCAGCTGAAAAACACCCCCATAGCATGATGCTGCCACCACCATGTTTCTCTGTTGGGATTATATTGGGCAGGTTATGAGCAGTGCCTGGTTTTCTCCACACATACCGCTTAGAATTATCACCAAAAAGGTCTATCTTCATCTCATCAGAGCAAAGAATCTTATTTCTCATTGTCTGGGAGTCCTTCATGTGATTCTTAGCAAACTCTATGCGGGCTTTCATATGTCTTGCACTGAGGAGAGGCTTCTGTCGGGCCACTCTGCCATAAAGGCCTGACTGGTGGAGGGCTGCAGTGATAGATGACTTTGTGGAACTTTCTCCCATCTCCCTACTGCATCTCTAGTGCTCAGCCAAAGTTATCAAAGTGATGGTTCTTCTTTACCTCTCTCGCCATGGCTTTTCTCCCACGATTGCTTAGTTTGACTGGACGGCCAGTTCTAGGAAGACTCCTGGTGGTCCCAAACTTCTTCCATTTAAGGATTATGGAGGCCACTGTGCTCTTAGGAACCTTGAGTACTGCAGAAATTCTGTTCTAACCTTGGCCAGATCTGTGCATTGCAAAATTCTGTCTGAGCTCCTTAGCCAGTTCCTTTGACCTCATGATTCTCATTTGGTCTGACATGCACTGTGAGCTGTGAGGTCTTATATTGACCGATATGTGTCTTTCCAAATCAAGTCCTAACAGTTTGATTAATCACAGCTGGACTCCAATGAAGGAGTAGAACCATCTCAAGGAGGATAATAAGGAAATGGACAGCATGTGACTTAAATATGGGTGTCTGAGCAAAGGGTCTGAATACTTATGACCATCTGATATTTCAGTTTTTCTTTTTTCTTAAATTTGCAAGAAATTCTACAGTTCTGCTTTTTTTTTTAGTCAAGATGGGGTGCAGAGTGTACATTAATGTGAAAAAATGAACTTTTTTGTATTTACCAAATGGCTGCAATGAAACAAAGACTGAAAAATTTAAAGGGTTCTCAATACTTTCCCTATCCACTGTACTTTGCAGTCTGCTCACCATTCTGGTAGCTCTTCTCTGAACTTGATCCAGTTTATCAATGTCTTTTTTAAAATGTGGTGCCCAGAACTGGACACATTATTGGCCACAAGGAGTAGTAGAGTGAGATAATCACTTCACGCAGCATCAGACTGGAGCACCTTGGGCCCACCAGAGAAAATTATTCTTGGGGTCTGCTATGTAGAAATAAATACAATCCCTCCAATTGTGCAGTAAAACTAGCAAATATCAGGATATAATATAAGGAAGTACACATCTTAATGATGTAGCAGGGGTTAGGGTAGCCCCCTCAAAGAATATAATGCAGTCCCCTCATAGAATATAAAGTAGCCCCTCTCATAGAATATAATGTAACTCCCAGAGTATAATGCAGCCCCCTCATAGGGTAGAATGCAGCCCCCTCATAGGATATAATGCTGCCCTCCCCATAGAATATAATGCAGCCCCTAGTAGAGTATAATGCAGCCACCATAGGGTATAATTTTGCCCCCTCATAGGCTATAATTGACAAAAAAAAAATCACAGAGAAAAAAGCAGAGATGGTTACCTGCTGAAGCCTCCAAACAAATGCACCACCAGGGCGCATCGGACCCGATTAACGATGGCAACAACACAGGTGCAAAAAATACCGATGGAACAACCACTTTCAATCCAGTGTTGGTTGTTTGGCATTAGTGCAAAAAGATAAGCGATAATAGTTTGTATGTGGCATTGTTCACACAAGCAATGCAAGGCATCTGGTTTACAGCCTATTACTGACGCACATATATGCGGGCTGCCCAGTGCTACAAAATGCATGCTGTGTGAATAGAGGCCTACAGTTTACAGAGCCATCTTGGTCCGACTGTTTGTGTGAACAATGCCACATACAGACTATTATTGCTTATCTTTTTGCACTAATGTCAAACAACCAACACTGGATTGAAAGTGGTTGTTTCATCGGTATTTTTTGCACCTGTGTTGTTGCCATCGTTAATTGGGTCCGATGCGCCCTGGTGGTGCATTTGTTTGGAGGCTTCAGCAGGTAACCATCTCTGCTTTTTTCTCTGTGATTTTTTTTTTGTCAATTTTCTGGAGGATTTTTAATTCCTCTTTGTGCGACTGTGAGCTTTTACTCATAGGCTATAATGCAGCCCCCTCATAGGGTATAATGCAGCCCCCATAGAATATAATGCAGCCTCCTCATAGGGTATAATGCAGCCCCCTCATAGGGTATAGTGCAGCCCCCCATACAGTGTAATGCAGCCCCGTCATAGGGTATAATGCAGCCCCCATAAGGTATAATACAGCCCCTTCATAGAATATAATGCATCTCCCATGAGTATAATGTAGCCCCCTCATAGGGTATAATGCAGCCCCATCATAGGCTATAATGCAGCTCTCCCCATAGAATATAATGCAGCCACCCTCATAGAGTATAATGCATCCCCCTCATAGGGTATAATGCAGAGCCTCCTCATAGGGTACAATGCAGCCCCCTTATAGGGTATAATTCAGCCCCCTCATAAGGTAGAATGCAGCTCCCTCGTATAATGTAATGCAGCCCCCTAATATAGTATAAATCATCCCCCTATAGAATATAATGCAGCCCCCCATAAAGTATAATGCAGCCCCCTCATAGGGTATAATTCAGCCCCCCTAATATAGTGTAAAGCAGCCCCCATAGAATATAATGCAGCCCCCATAGAGTATAATGCAGCCCCCCTTAATGTATAATGTAGCTTCTTTTTATTATATAATGTAGCCACCTCATAGGGTATAATGCAGCCACACTCATAGTATCATGTAGCCCCAAATATAGTATAATGCAGCCCCACATAGAATATAATGTAGACCCTCATAGAGTATAAGCAGCTCCACATAGAATATAATGTAGCCCACTCCATAGAAAATAATTCAGCCCCACAGTATTATGACAACCAGTACCCACTCACTTATATATGCATAAAAAAAACCACAATTCTCACCTCTCCTTCTTGCTCCTATTCTGCTCCAGGCTCTGCTCCAGTCTCAGCAGCTGCACTGCCATCTGCCCGACACACAGCATTATACTATAGGAAGTGTGGATTAAATCCGCACTGCTGAAATAATGATGAGGTTCCAGTTGATAGTAGAATTAAAACAGTGGTTTATTCAACGCGTTTCACGGCTCTTATGGCCCCTTCTTCTTCATTTTGTATTTTTGGAATGCTTAAAAAAAATGAACATTTAACTTTTTTCACAAAAAATTTACTTCAGATCCAATTTTTTTTATTTTACCAACGGTAACAGGAGAAATTGGACCCCAAGAGTTATTGACCAATTTGTCCTGAGTTCGCCGATACCTCATATGTGGGGGTTAACCACTGTTTGGGTGCACGGCAGAGCTTGGAAGGGAAGGAGCGTCGTTTGGCTTTTTCAACGCAAAATTGGCTGGAATTAAGATTAGACGCCATGTCACATTCGGAGAACCCTTGATGTGCCTAAACAAGTGAAACCCCCACAAGTGACACCATTTTGGAAACTAACCCCCCTAAGGAACTTATCTAGATGTTTGGTGAGCACGTTAAACCCCCAAGTGCTTCACAGAAGTTTATAACATAGAGCCATAAAAATAAAAAAACAGTTACAGTTAGCGCTGTTCCCCGGTGCCGGTTGCTGAACACAACTCTCATCAATGGTTTTTCCCTGCTTGTGCCGATCACCGGTAGAGCAGGGGAGAATGATGAGAGCCGTATTCACCACCCGGCGCCAGGGAACAGCACTTACTGTAACGCTTCTTCCCTGGTGCCCGTCCTTGTGGTACTGATGCGGCACACACATGCCACACGTGTGCTGCAAGCATTACACACACGGACACTGACATCTCTGGTACCAGAAATATCAGGATGTGTGAAAGAGGCATTATAGTGGTTTTGTATGTTTGGCTGTTGTCACACACTAAAAGATGCTTTTTATTGTTTTTGCATCTCCATATATTGAGAGCTATAATTTTTCCATATTTTGGCCCACAGAGACATTTTGCGGGACGAGTTGATGTTTTTATTGGTACTATTTTTGGGCACATGACATTGTTTGATCGCTTTTTGTTCTGATTTTTGGGATGCAGAATGAACAAAACCCAGCAATTCATGAATTTCTTTTTTTTTTTTTTGGGGGGGGGGCATTTATACCTTTCCACTTGTGGTAAAATTGATAAAGCGGTTTCATTCTTCGGGTTGGTATGATTACATCAATACCCCATTTATATCTTCTTTTATGTTTTGGCGCTTTTATGCAATGAAAACTATTTTATATAAAAAATAATTATTTTTGCATCGCTTTATTCTGAGAGCTATAACTTTTTTATTTTTCCGGTGATGGAGCTGTATGGCAGCTGGTTTTTTGCAGGAGAAGATGACGTTTTCAGTGGTACCATGTTTATTTATATATGCGTCTTTATGATCTCGTGTTATTCCACTTTTTGTTTGGTGAGATGATGATAAAGCATTGTTTTTTGCCAAGTGTTTTTTTTTATGGTTTTCACTAAAGGGGTTAACTAGTGGGACAGTTTTATAGGGCAGGTCGTTACGTATGCGGGGATACCAAATATGTGTACTTTTATTGTTTAGATTTTTTTTTCATTCAAATATTTATTTATTGATAAAATATAGATTTTATAATTTTTTTAAATATTTTTGCAATTATTTAAAAAAAAAAATTTCGTTTCATTCTATGTTTTACATTTTGTCCCACTATGAACAATCATTTTATGCAGGCTGATCGCTTCTCTAGCATGCAGATTTGCATGTTATAGAAGCTATCAGTGCTGCATGCATTTTACACTGACCTTCCTGATCATCAGTGCAAATGACAGGAAGTCTCTCAGCTCTGGAGACCTGGATGTCATCATGATGACATAAGGTCTCCATGGCAGCGATCGGAATCCCGAGACACGCCGCGAGGTCTCTGATCCAAAGGCAGAGGGGCTGTCAACCCCTGTGCTGGCTCCAGAATGCTGTGATCATGTTTGATTGCAGCATTTCGGGGGTTAAAGTGCCGGGAGTGGTCTATGACCGCTCCTGGCATTTAGTGCCACGTGTCAGCTGTGACAATCGCAAAGACGTGCTATCCCGTCCGTGAGAAGAATGGCCCAGGTCAAATGTATGGGATAGTACGTCATATGGCAGAGAGTGGTTAAGGAACTGGGACATGGAGGTGCCCTCCAATGCTGTGTTGCAGATCAGAAGGTGACTTTATCTTGTTCTAGCTTCCTGTCAAAATTTGGCCAGCATGCTACACCACTGTCGAACTGTGGCATAGCGACTGGTCATGTGATTGATGGATGGTATGTATCGCAGAGGTGGGTGGCTCTGTGATGGAAGCCTGGGTATGTTGTGCTCAAGCAGATCTACTGCTGAGGGATTTGTTTACGTTGGGAGGCTTCCAGGTGATTGGAGAGATGGGTGGGTTCAGTCACCTACAAACCCACCCAAAGAGGCGTGTCTGAACACGTAAGATGGTTTTGTGTGTAAGGACCTGTGGTGATGTCATGCTCACCTGACTAGCCATGTGACAGGTACCTGGGTGTGGTTACACCTATGTAAAGAGGTGTGTGTAGCACATGGAGTGAGTGTGTGAGTGTGTGTCAGGGTGGACACACTTCCATGTGTCCTGGCTGGACACTGCAGAGTGGCCTGTGTGTTGGACGGTTCCACGTGGGGACAGACGTCCTGAACAACACACAGAGACCATCTTTAGGCTGGAGAGCCTACATGCTGGACATAGCACGGTCTGTGAGCCCACAGACGTGAGAGAGCGGAGCTCTACTATGGACATTGGGGAATCACCTGTCTGACGTAAGACTGTTTACCTGTTGTTCCTGTTGCAATGTGGTTTATGGAGCAATAAACCCTGTGAACTTTTAAGGAAACGTGTCTCCTGAGTGTCATCTGCCGCACCTAAGCGAGTGTCCCCTAGACCCGTAGCGGTTGAAATGCTACAGAACCCAGACAAGTGCGAAGATGTTGTGGGTTGGATGGCAGACAAAGTTTCCAGTGTGTTGACAAGCAGCACCACTAAGTCTTTCATATGGTCCAGTCAACCTGGTCCTCCTTCCTCCCCATCAAGAGTCCCAGGAGACAAATGACCCCAATGCTGGCCAATCAGAGGAACTGTTTATGTTTCTTTATAATTATTCTGGCCTCTTACAGTACACCATTGAAGAGGGTCATGAGGAGGTGTAGCGCAGTGATGCACAAACATTTGAGCACCACGGTCAGAAGAAAGCCACAATGGTGAAAGTAAATTCATGTCTGAAGAGGTGGAGGATAATCATGACGCACAATCGCCATCAGGCCAGTCAAATATCGCAGCTCAGAAGGAGGATCAGGTTGATGAATTGGAAGACGGCGTGGTCAATGATGAGGCCACTGATCCAACCTGGCACAGTGGTAAGCCTAGTGAGCATAGCAGGGCAGAGAGGGATGGATCCGTAGCATGAAAACAGGCAAGAGGAGGTAGTGGTTTGACCAGAGGGAGAACTCTGTCAACTGTTCCACAAACCCCCCCACTCGGCTAGATAACAGGCCAAGGGTGTATTATTCCCCAGTTTTTTCTGACAATCCTTCAGACATAACAACTGTAATTTGCAGCATCTGTCATACCAAGCTGAGAAGAGGCAAGAACACTGCCAACCTGAGCACCACCAGCATGCAGAAGCACATGGCAGCCAAGCACCCCAGTAGGTGGGCAGAACGCCTGGGTACAAAATCTATGTCTTATTGTGAAACCACTGCCCCTTCCCTTTTGTTACAAAAACCAACAAAAGAGGAAAAATCCTCCACTATTTTAGACAAAAAAAACCAGAACACAGGTAAAGGTGCTTACCTGTCCAGGCCTCTAAACAAATGCACTATCAGAGTGCAGTGGACCCAAGAAAGGATGCTGACTACACAGGTGCAGTAATACCGATGAGGCAGCCAGCCTACAATCAGGGATTGGCCACTTGGCACACCAGTGCAAACAAATAATCTGTATGCGGCAATGTTCACACAGAAAATGCAGAGCATCTGGCTCACACCCTATTAATGATGCCATATGGCGGGCTGATCAGTGATAACTATGATGCATCCTGTGTGAACAGAGGCCACAGTTTATAGAGCCATCTGGGCCTAGCTGCACCCCGAAAAATAAAGTGCACAAAACACATAGCAATATATGTAATGTATTAGTTGATATTATGGCCATAATACATAAGCTGGCAACCCACGTCAAGAGTCCTCACACTTGCCAGTCCTACTCAAACAACAAAAACCACCAAAAGAGGAAAAATCCTCCACTATTATAGACAAAAAACACCAGAACACAGGTAAAGGTGCCCGGATGGCTCTGTAACACATGACACAGTTCTTGTCCAGATGTCTTTCACAAGGCCCTCACATGAAAGACATTTATCCACCATGAAATACTGGCTGTGCACCTTTCTTGACCCACGGTACAAGGAGAAATTTCCTTCTCTCATGTCAGAGGCAGACGTGTCATGGTTCCCAATGGCAAGGGAACGTAAGAAACATATGAATAACGAACGAGCTCTCGGGTGATGGAAACTCGAGTTTACCGTGAGCTAAATCTACCACACAACTAATAGTAGCCAGGGAGCATACCTACGGCTTCCTATATGCCACGCGCCAGCCGGAGGACTAACTACGCCTGGTAGAGGAAGAAACAGACCTGGCTTACCTCCAGGGAAATACCCCAAAAGATGATAGCAGCCCCCCACATGTAACAACGGTGAATTAAGAGGAAAAGACATACACAGTATGAAAGTAGATTTAGCAAAGAGAGGTCCACTTACTAGATAGCAGAAGGATACAAAAGAGGACTTCACGGTCAACTGAAAACCCTTTCAAAAACCATCCTGAAATTACTTTAAGACTCCTGTGTCAACTCATGACACAGGAGTGGCAATTTCAGCCCGCAAGAGCTTCCAGCTACAGAGAATTACAAAAACTGCAAACTGGACAAAAGGTACAAAACAAAAGGACAAAGTCCACTTAGCTGATCAGCAGACTAGTAGCAGGAACATGCAACCGAAGGCTCTGGTTACAATGATGACCGGCAAGGAAATGACTGGAGAGCAAGGCTAAATAGGAAACTCCCAAACGCTGATGGAAGCAGGTGAACAGAAGCAGCAAAGTGCAAACAAGTCACCAGTACCACCAGCAACCACCAGGGGAGCCCAAAAAGCGGATACACAACAGTACCCTCCCCTTAAGGAGGGGGCACCGAACCCTCACAAGAACCGCCAGGGCGATCTGGATGAGCCCTATGAAAGGCACGAACCAAATCCGAGGCATGAACATCAGAGGCAGTTACCCAAGAATTATCTTCCTGACCATAGCCCTTCCATTTAACCAGATATTGAAGTCTCCGTCTGGAAATACGGGAGTCCAAGATCTTTTCTACCACGTACTCCAATTCACCCTCCACCAGCACAGGAGCAGGAGGTTCAGTAGAAGGAACCACCGGTACCTCATATCTCCGCAACAACGACCGATGGAACACATTATGGATAGCGAAAGATGCCGGGAGGTCCAAACGAAAGGAAACAGGGTTAAGAATCTCCAAAATCCTATAAGGACCGATGAACCGAGGCTTAAATTTAGGAGAAGAAACCCTCATAGGGACAAAACGGGAAGACAACCACACCAAGTCCCCAACACGAAGGTGGGGGCCAACACGACGACGGCGGTTAGCAAACTGCTGAGTCCTCTCCTGGGACAATTCCAAATTATCCACCACTTGTCCCCGAATCTGATGCAACCGATCCACTACCGCATCCACTCCAGGACAATCCGAAGATTCAACCTGACCAGATGAAAAACGCGGATGAAACCCTGAATTGCAAAAGAAAGGAGAAACCAAAGTGGCAGAACTAGCCCGATTATTAAGAGCAAACTCCGCCAACGGCAGAAAGGCAACCCAATCATCCTGATCCGCAGACACAAAACACCTCAAATAAGTCTCCAAAGTTTGATTAGTTCGTTCCGTCTGGCCATTGGTCTGAGGATGGAATGCAGACGAAAAAGACAAATCAATGCCCAACCTGGCACAGACTGCCCGCCAAAATCTAGACACGAACTGGGTACCCCTGTCAGAAACGATGTTTTCCGGAATACCATGCAAGCGAACCACATTTTGAAAAAACAGAGGGACCAACTCAGATGAGGAAGGCAACTTAGGCAATGGCACCAAATGAACCATTTTAGAAAAACGGTCACACACCACCCAGATGACAGACATCTTCTGAGAAACAGGGAGGTCCGAGATAAAGTCCATAGAGATGTGCGTCCAAGGCCTCTTCGGAATAGGCAAGGGCAACAACAACCCACTAGCCCTAGAACAACAAGGCTTGGCCCGAGCACACACATCGCAAGACTGCACAAAAACACGCACATCTCGAGACAAGGAAGGCCACCAGAAGGATCTAGCCACCAAATCTCTGGTGCCAAAAATTCCCGGATGACCTGCCAGAGTAGAAGAATGAACTTCCGAGATGACTCTAGTGGTCCACTCGTCAGGAACAAACAGTCTACCAGACGGACAACGATCAGGTCTATCCGCCTGAAATTCTTGCAAAGCACGTCGCAAATCTGGAGAGACAGCAGACAAAACCACTCCATCCTTAAGGACACCAGCAGGTTCAGAATTCCCAGGAGAGTCAGGCTCAAAACTCCTAGAAAGAGCATCTGCCTTCACATTCCTAGAACCCGGTAAGTACGAGACCACAAAATTAAACCGGGAAAAGAACAACGACCAACGTGCCTGTCTAGGATTCAGGCGCCTGGCAGACTCCAAATAAATTAAATTCTTGTGATCAGTCAAAACTACCACCTGATGTCTGGCACCCTCAAGCCAATGACGCCACTCCTCAAATGCCCACTTCATGGCCAAAAGCTCCCGATTACCAACATCATAGTTTCGCTCGGCGGCCGAAAATTTTCGCGAAAAGAACGCACAAGGTCTCATCACCGAGCAGTCGGAACTTCTCTGCGACAAAACAGCCCCCGCTCCGATCTCGGAAGCATCGACCTCAACCTGAAAGGGAAGAGAAACATCAGGCTGGCGCAACACAGGGGCAGACAAAAAGCGGCGCTTAAGCTCCCGAAAGGCCTCCACGGCAGCAGGGGACCAATTGGCAACATCAGCACCCTTTTTAGTCAAATCTGTCAGAGGTTTAGCAACGCCAGAAAAACCAGCTATAAATCGACGATAAAAATTAGCAAAGCCCAAGAATTTCTGGAGACTCTTCAGAGAAGTAGGCTGCGTCCAGTCGTAAATAGCCCGAACCTTGACAGGGTCCATCTCAATAGAAGAAGGGGAAAAAATGTACCCCAAAAAGGAAATTTTTTGAACCCCAAAAACACACTTTGAACCCTTTACACACAAAGAATTCGCCCGCAAAACCTGAAAAACCCTCCTGACCTGCTGAACATGAGACTCCCAGTCATCAGAAAAAATCAAAATATCATCCAAGTAAACAATCAAAAATTTATCCAAATATTCACGGAAAATATCATGCATTAAGGACTGAAAGACCGAAGGAGCATTAGAAAGGCCGAAAGGCATTACCAAATACTCAAAATGGCCCTCAGGCGTATTAAATGCGGTTTTCCACTCATCCCCCTGCTTAATTCGCACCAAATTATACGCCCCACGAAGATCAATCTTAGAGAACCACTTAGCCCCCCTAATGCGAGCAAACAAATCAGTCAGCAAAGGCAATGGATACTGATATTTGACTGTAATTTTATTCAGGAGTCGATAATCAATACAAGGCCTCAGAGAGCCATCCTTTTTAGAGACAAAGAAAAAACCGGCTCCTAAAGGTGATGAAGAAGGACGAATATGTCCCTTTTCCAGGGACTCCTTAATATACTCGCGCATAGCAGCATGTTCGGGTACAGATAGGTTAAACAAACGACCCTTTGGAAATTTACTGCCAGGAATCAGATCTATGGCGCAATCACAATCCCTGTGAGGAGGGAGTGAACCAATCTTAGGCTCTTCAAAAATATCACGATAATCAGACAAAAATGCCGGAATCTCAGATGGAATAGATGACGAAATGGACACCATAAGAGTGTCCCCATGAGCCCCCCGACATCCCCAGCTTAACACAGACATAGCTTTCCAGTCAAGGACTGGGTTATGAGACTGTAACCATGGTAATCCAAGCACCAAAACATCATGTAAATTGTACAACACAAGGAAGCGAATCACCTCCTGATGGTCTGGAGTCATACGCATAGTCACTTGCGTCCAGAACTGTGGTTTATTACAAGCCAAAGGTGTAGAATCAATACCCTTCAGAGGTATAGGGACTTCCAGAGGCTCTAAATCAAACCCACAGCGCCTGGCAAAGGACCAGTCCATAAGACTCAGAGCGGCGCCAGAGTCCACATAGGCATCCACGGTAATAACTGATAATGAACAAATCAAGGTTACAGACAAAATAAATTTGGACTGTAAAGTGCCAATTGAAATGGACTTGTCAACCTTCCTAGTACGTTTAGAGCATGCCGATATAACATGAGCAGAATCACCACAATAGAAGCATAACCCATTTTTACGCCTATAATTCTGCCGCTCGCTTCTGGACATAACTCTGTCACATTGCATTTTCTCTGGCGTCTCTTCAGAAGATACCGCCAAATGGTGCACGGGTTTGCGCTCCCGCAAACGCCGATCAATCTGAATTGCCATTGTCATGGACTCATTCAGACCTGTAGGCGCAGGAAACCCGACCATAGCATCTTTAACGGCATCAGAAAGACCCTCTCTGAAATTTGCCGCTAAGGCGCACTCATTCCACTGAGTAAGCACAGACCATTTACGAAATTTTTGGCAGTATATCTCCGCTTCATCTTGCCCTTGAGATAGGGCTATCAAAGCTTTTTCAGCTTGAATCTCCAAATTAGGTTCCTCATAAAGCAACCCTAAAGCCAGGAAAAACGCATCCACATTGAGCAACGCAGGATCCCCTGGTGCCAATGAAAATGCCCAATTTTGAGGGTCACCTCGCAGCAAAGAGATTACAATCTTAACCTGCTGGACAGGATCTCCTGAGGAGTGAGGTCTGAGAGAAAGGAATAATTTACAATTATATTTGAAATTCAAAAACCGAGATCTATCTCCGGAAAACACCTCTGGTGTAGGGATTTTAGGCTCAGAAATAGGAGCATGTATAACAAAATCTTGTAAACTTTGAACCTTCGTAGCAAGATTATTTAAACCTGCAGCCAAACTCTGAGGATCCATCTTTAAACAGGTGAGCTCAGAGCCATTCAAGGATTATAAGGAGAGAAAGGCAAAGGCTGTAATTAGAGCTGAAATACAACTGATCCAACTATGGAGCAAGCATAGGGGAAAAAGAGAAAAAAAAAAAAAATAATAATTTACAGACTTCTTTTTTCTCTCCTTTCTTCTGCCAATAACTTTAACACGGGCCGGTCATACTGTCATGGTTCCCAATGGCAAGGGAACGTAAGAAACATATGAATAACGAACGAGCTCTCGGGTGATGGAAACTCGAGTTTACCGTGAGCTAAATCTACCACACAACTAATAGTAGCCAGGGAGCATACCTACGGCTTCCTATATGCCACGCGCCAGCCGGAGGACTAACTACGCCTGGTAGAGGAAGAAACAGACCTGGCTTACCTCCAGGGAAATACCCCAAAAGATGATAGCAGCCCCCCACATGTAACAACGGTGAATTAAGAGGAAAAGACATACACAGTATGAAAGTAGATTTAGCAAAGAGAGGTCCACTTACTAGATAGCAGAAGGATACAAAAGAGGACTTCACGGTCAACTGAAAACCCTTTCAAAAACCATCCTGAAATTACTTTAAGACTCCTGTGTCAACTCATGACACAGGAGTGGCAATTTCAGCCCGCAAGAGCTTCCAGCTACAGAGAATTACAAAAACTGCAAACTGGACAAAAGGTACAAAACAAAAGGACAAAGTCCACTTAGCTGATCAGCAGACTAGTAGCAGGAACATGCAACCGAAGGCTCTGGTTACAATGATGACCGGCAAGGAAATGACTGGAGAGCAAGGCTAAATAGGAAACTCCCAAACGCTGATGGAAGCAGGTGAACAGAAGCAGCAAAGTGCAAACAAGTCACCAGTACCACCAGCAACCACCAGGG
The DNA here is from genome assembly GCF_051348905.1 of Ranitomeya variabilis. Taxonomy (NCBI): domain Eukaryota; kingdom Metazoa; phylum Chordata; class Amphibia; order Anura; family Dendrobatidae; genus Ranitomeya; species Ranitomeya variabilis. Next base: position 1,029,473,963 of record NC_135233.1, read on the forward strand.
GAGCCCAAAAAGCGGATACACAACACAGACGTGCCATTTTCAGTGCATGCATGCACAGAGGGCCATTGTTGAAGAGTTGCTGAAAAGATTACCCTCATACAATGCTGCTGGCAGAGGTACTGGCTCTTTTCACCCGCAAGGATTACAGGGGAGGGACATATACACCAGGTGCTACTCAGGTGGTGGATGTCCACCAACTGGGCCTTTCTCATGAAACCATCAAATCAGCATGGGCTATCTGTGGATGTAACTATGACAAGGAGGGAGAAGTTGACCAAGATGGTGAAGGAGTATTTGTGACCATACCAGAGTCCTTCCTGATTCTTCAGTGCCCTTTACCTATTGGTTATCCAAGCTGCACACTTGACCCGACTTCTCCTTGTACGCCTTGGAGGTGTTGCCATGCCCTGCCGCAAGTGTGTTGTGTGTTATAGATGACAAGTACTTTGTAATCTATATGTACCCCACATGAGTAATTTTTTTTTTTTTGTAAACCTTTGTACATTGTGCAATGGTGAAACTTGTAAAGTGCTACGGAATATGTTGGTGCTGTATAAATAACAATTATTATTATTATTACTCCCTATCTCTAGCAATTATAATAACTGCAAAATGTATTGTGAGGTGGCCATCATGGTCTCTTTCAGCGTGTATGATACTGACCCCTTGGGTAATTTTTGGAACCCTTTGTACATTGTGCAATGTTGAAACTTGTACTCCCTATCTCCAGCAATTATAATTACAGCAACATTTATTGTGAGGTCCCCATCACGGTCTCCTTCCTCATGTATGATACAGACCCCTTGGGTAATTTTGGAAATGTTTGTACATTGTGCAATGCTGAAACTTGTAATCCCTATGTCTAGCAATTAAAATAACTGCAAAATTTATTGTGAGGTCACCATCACAATCTCTTTCGTCGTGTACGATACAGACCCCTTAGGTAATTTTTGGAAACCTTTGTTCATTGTGCAATTGTGAAACTTGTCCTCCCTATGTCTATCAATTATAATAACTGCAAAATTTATTGTGAGGCCCCCGTCATGGTCTCTTTCAGCGTGTATGATACAGACCCCTTGGGTAATTTTTGGAAACTTTTTGTACTTTGTTCAATTGTCAAATTTTTACTCTCAATCTCTATATTATCTATTATAATGTTTTATTATGTTGCCCTTCTCACAATCTCTTTAAGCATCTGGGAGACTAATGTTGATTTTTGGGTCTGCACTTGGACATTTTGGAACCTCAATGTATTAATATGCTCCACACACTTCTTCAGGTTTCAGCCTTACACAAAATAATAATATAAGTAACGTAATGAAACATGCTCTCTATATATGCTGCTAGTTTGAAAATCTTACCCACAAATCCCCTTATAAAGGGAAATTCAATATAATTCGAACCAGGAATGCCTGGGTACAAACTCTGTGTCTGAGGGTGAAACCACTGGCCCTTCCCCTGTGTTACATCCTTCCCAGTGTTCATGACATAACTATTACTAAACATTAAACTTAGATTTATCAGCATGGTGATGGTCATTATTAAAATATAACTTTTACTTATACAGTTAAAGATAACATAAAAAAACAACCACGATTGTCCTAATGCACAGTTTCAAATCTTTCCAAACTACAAAAGGCTCATGGAAACAAACAAGACATGGTGTTTTTACATCTAGGAAGTCTTTTTCTGACAGTGGAATACCCTATGTAGAGGCACATAGGGCATTCCACATGAGGGAGAGCTGTGGACCGCTCTTGTAAGGGCGGGAGTCTTGGGGCCTTAGATGTTAAAGTAGTTCTGAAAAGGGCATAACAAAGCCAGACCTAGTCTTCCCTTTTCTTGTGTGTACTTCTGTATTACAAGGCAGGTGTCATGCACAGTGAGGGAAGACTAAGTGCAACACAAGGTTAAGAGGGGAAGGAAGCCCAAATGCTAGGGAAAGGGGGAGTGGCAGGTCTAATAACACCCTGCCACCCCAACCGTCCCTATATTGGTTCCACACCAATCGCCGAGCAGTAAACTAAGCCCTGTATATTCCTAGAGCTAGGCCCTGAATAAGGAAGGGAGGATGCACCCTGGTCAGTCCCCACTGAACACTGAAGACGAGAAGGGAGACAAACAAGGGTTAAGAAACTTATCTTGAGCAGACTCAGAGAGGTAACACCAAACGTCTTCCAACAGCACCAGAGGAAGATAGCCGACTGCTATTGCTCCAAGCCTTCACAAGGGAAAATGTGAATATAACCTGTGACTCCCTAAAGCAGACTGGGAGTTTAGAGCCGGAGGGAGGTTGCCGCTGGGTCCAACACCCAGAAAGATTAAGAAGGCGTCTGCAGTGTCAAACACAGAGACCTTCTGCAGCCAGATGTAGAGCGACTGTTTCTTGCTTCTGAAACACCCGTGACGGCAGGCGGCAGGCTGGATTTTTGACTGAGACCACTGCAACAGGATTCGATGAGATCTTTTTATAATATTGTCTATTTATCCATTTTGAAAATTGAATATTGAAGCATAGTAATAATGTTTGATTTAATATTTTGCCCAAACTTTTTCCTGACCACTGTCATTTTGTCAGAGGCGGTGAAACACGCGTCGAGATGCGGTGTACAAACCCATCTTTTCAAAGATGGCCACAGGTAATGGATTGAGGCAATGATTTATGTATACACTATGATCCACTTGTGCTATTTTAGTATGACAATCTAGCCATTATATTCTGCATATACTATTATTCCTGTGTTGCCATAATTGTGCTGTGAACATCTATTGCTTATATTTGTGAACTGATAATGATACACCTATGCTAATCATCATTTTGATACCAGGTGTTATAATTATATACTAATAGTTTATATCTACAGTCCATGTTCTTCCTGTAAACATTATAGACTTCCCCACATAGGTTGGAAAGGTTTGTCCTTTTTGGTTTTTGTATTCATGTTCCATGTTGACATTGCAGTAATTGTATTTTGTATTATATACTATTTTATGACAAACTATTTAAAATTGTTATTTTTTACTATATTTGATTATTTTGCTCCTTCTATCCCGCTATATATATATCACATTCAATAATTGTAGTATAATCTCGTAATATGCTCTGCAGGACTGATATCCACCACTATATGGTCACCATATGGCAGTAGTATCAGTTTGGGTTTTGTAGAGATTTATTTTCAGTAATAGCCTGGTCATCTCCTGAGGTTCCCCTATACACATGATTATTGTGCACAACAGTAGTCGCAAACATGGTTACCTAGTTAGGGCCCTCTCAGATATTTTGCTTCCCTGTGCTGAGCCTTTTTCGACGCCTCTGGCGAGGTGCGACTGCTGGGACCCCCAGGATCTACAATACAGAATACAAATTGTTTTTGTGCATAGAACTGAAATAGAGCAGCAGTGAGGTAAAAGCATCTCAGTTCTTGTAAAACCAGTGGATCAGAACATGTTTCCCCCTAGATTGGTTGCCACTCTTAGGCTGGGTTCACATTACGTTATAAGCAGTCCATTAACGCTGCCATTAAGCCCTATTTCAGGCGCATCGCTAGAGCATGCCCAAAATGGGCGTACCTAAGCGATGTGCCGTCATTGAGTGATGGACCCTGGGACGCAAGGCTGCAGTGTTTCCGGGACCGTCACCGCTAGCGCAGATAGAGCATCTGTTAGCTCTATCTGCGCTAGCGCGATGGCATATCGGCACTTGCGTTAACGCAGCCCGTTTAACGCATGTGTTGAACGGGCTGCTTTAATTCAATGTGAACCTGGCCTAAGGGTCTGTCCACACAAGGTCATTTTGTGGTGGATTCCGCATGGATCCCTCATGAAGAGAACTCGATAAAAAATAAAACGATTGAACATATGCGATATAAAAACAACTTGCTTTGCATTCTGTATGTTTCAGTCTTTTTCAGCTTTTTTTTATCAATCTCCAGCTTCAAAATCTTTGACGTGGATAACGGAAGTGACTTGAATGATCATTCTGCTGTTTGAAAGATGCTTCTGTTTGAAAGATGCTCACTACTTTATATACAGTTCACAAAAAAAGACGCCAACTGCAAAAATTACAAAAAAAGACACCTGAAGAAAAACAACGCATCTACCCATAAAATAATTCAGTGAGGCCTATAAAGTGCTATGTGCACATAGCCTTAGGACTAACAGAACCTCAGGTCATCTCCACTGTTGGCCGGGGTTTGGAGGATTAATGGGAGGTATAGAACCAATCTTCTTCTGTTTGGTGTCCAATCCTTCAGACATTTATGACGTGTATCGTATTGATATTCCATTAACCACTTCACCCCCTTGGGTTTTTCCATTTTTGAGTTTCATTTTTTTGCTCCTTTTCTTCCCAGAGCCATCATTTTTTTTATTTTTCAGTCAATATAGTCATGTGAAGGCTCGTTTTTTGCAGGACGAGTTGTACATTTGAAAGACACCATTGATTTTGCCATAAAATGTACTGGAAAATGGGAAAAACATTCAAATTGTGGTGAAAATTGCAAAAAACGTTTTTACTGATGCCATGTTGGGGGTAGATACGATCTTTTGATCTCCCGTTTTTCATTTTATTGTATTGTTGTGGCAACCAAAAAAGTAATTGTGCCATTTTGATTTGTTTTCTCGTTACATTGTTTACCAGCAGGGCTGCAGCACAGCTCTGTGTAACAGAAATAGTCATTTACCAGGAGGGCCAAACGCTCGGCGGCATTCATAGCTATCCGGCAATGACAACCACAGTGGTCTCTTGCAGACCCCGAGTTGTCCTTCCAACCCATTGGCAACTCATGGTCATGTGACACGGGCGCCGATGGGCGGGATTGGTGATGCGCTTCTGGCACGAGCATGTTAAATGCCTCTGTCAGAGATTGATCAAATCAGCTGACATGTGCCAGAAAAGTTGAGGGCTCAGCACTGGAACCTGCAGAAGACAGGTGGAGCCAATCTTAGATGTACCTATACGTCTGAGCTGGTAAAGGTGTTATTGTCACTATTATTCAATTAGGTTCCAAAGGACATTAATCAATTTTAAATTTGTATTTATTTACAATATTCATTTAAGAATTCCAGGGAAGGATAAAGAGATATTCTTAATGGGGCCTTCAACATTTGCAGATGTTTCTTGCAGGTCAGAAGGCCACAGGTAGATGTACAAGTCCTTCCATACAGGTACAGCAGTGATGGTGGATGTGCTGCATTTTCTTCAGGGCGCTAGATGTGGGGGGTTTTCTGTCATTGAGATGTCAATGGTGCCCCGGTCACAGCAGGCAAAAAGGCAGCTTTCTCTGACAGCGCGAGCAGCCCTGGAGAATCCACGCAGGCAGGATGATATCATCCTACGGAAGATCGAACCTATAATAAAAGATGTAAAACTCATGTAAGTAACTCCATATTAGAGGATACTACAGTGGTGTCACTGTGGGAGGACGGTAGAGGGATCTTCTCCATACACAGGTACGGGATCATTGTCAGTCATCACACATGTGACAATCCCACCACTGACCAATAACATCTGCTCCACATGAATTCTTCTCACTGACATCATACAACATGGAGCTCATTGTCACACTTACCTCGCCTCCTTTCCCCCTCTTCTACTTCCTCTGTTTTCTGTTGTTTTCTCAGATTTAGTGCAGATTTTCTTCTCTTCTGAACAGTAGAATCTAATCAAAAAGTCAGAAGCAGATGTTGGTTATAAACTCCTATAAGATTAGCTTAGTATCTTTATAGAGTTGGGCAAACTGACTAATATGCACCTGTAGCTTTTCTGTGTGCCGCCATGTGGGGTCTCCCGAAGGAACTATGTCCCCTTATTAACATGACATTACTTGCAGCAATCCACAGTAATATTATACAGTCAGTAACTTTTAAGTCACCAGGTCAGAAGTGTCCAGGACTCACTCTACATTATTCACACTGATCCCCTGATTATTCTGGTTTTTCAGATTTGTTAAAATCCCCCATACAGCTCCAGAGATTTGGGCCTTTTTATTTAGTGCTAGTTGTAATGGGCTTTACTATGGGGGCGTGGCTCACAAGTAATTATTGCAGAGCAGCCTGTAGACACGCCCCCAGAGAATCCTGTGAGCCACGCCCCCTTTGTAAAGACCATGAAACTTAGCACTAAATAAAAAGTCCCATAACTCTGGAACCGTATGGGGGATTTTAATGAAACAAAAACAGAATACTCAGGGGGACAGCGAAAAAGAGTAAGTAATTTTCTGAGCATTTAGTATTATAGACTATAAGAGAGTGGCCTATAAATCTGTACATACCTGACAATGAGGGCGAGGATGACTCGCTGCTTCCAGTAGTTAAACTCTGATTGTCACCATCAGGTTTTGAAGAAGACTCGCTCTGCCTGTTTGGTAGAAGAAAGACAAGTAAATTGAATGTAAAAACAATAGAAACAAGTAAGAACACCTGTCTGTAAGGGCAATTAGGACAACAGTAAGGGAATATCCTGCCCAGGACCCCATTCTACCAGCCAGAATGGAGTGGTGCTAGTAATATTGGCCTGTGGTGAACTGGAAATGAACAGTTGGTCACATTGATCAGCTATTGCTACAGTGATATCACAAGCCAGACCTACAGAAATCAGCAATCATGGGGAGGTGGAAGCTGGATTTAGATTTGTTACTCGTGTCTTGTATTTTGGATCTGACATATATCAGAACTAAATCTCATAATAATGATGATAATCTACTCACAAGTCTGAGCGTATTTCGCTGTTCTTTGGGGAACACATTGGAGCTGATATAGGCTCTTCATCGGTCGTCATCCCGGTATTGGGGGTATATAGCTAAAACAGAGAAATATAAAATAGATGTATTTTGAAACTTTTCTCTAATTATAGTTTTATGCATTTTATTGGCTATATACTTACTTTGGGAAACCTCTGAGAAGATGAAACAAAATTTTGGACTTCTGTCCAGTCATTGTTCCCACTTGTGTCACCCTCATCTGAATCAATATGTTTGCTCCTATGGCGAGCTGAAAAATACAATTGTTATAAGATATTATTAGTATGAAACCAGGGTCAGACAGTCACCATGTTATCACTAATGGAATTGTGATAATTGTCACGCAAACTGAAAGACAAGACACATGGTGGTTTTCTGCAGATGACGTCTTATTTTACTTACTGATAAAGTAGTGGGTGTCCTCATCTGACTTTAAATCAGGAACAAACAGGGACTTCTGACTTAGAAGGTTTTCAAAGTCTAAGTAACACAGAAATTGATGACATTTGATCTCATTGGCTCCATCTGGAAAAAGAAGACAAGAAAGAAATTGATACAGTCATTTTCAGAGAAACTGATCCATATCTGTACAGGTTATGCTAATCTGAACTTAAGATGTAACAGAGCCGAAATGTCCTGAAAGTAGGTAGACTAGAGAACTTATGTGCTGCTCCTCATGGACACAATCATTTCTCTTCTCACAGAGGTGTAATAAGTCATTAATAGTGATGGGAGAACCCGAACAATAACGTTCAGGATCCATACCGAGCAACTACTGTCAGTGCGCGGACCCCAAACACAGACTTTTCCAAGATGTGCATGTTACTGTTTGGGTTGAACACCGGCTGTTTCCCATGGACCTCACACCATTTTTTAAAATTATTTATTTAAATAATTAAAATATACAGCATGGGGACCCCTCTATTTTTGATAACCAGCCAATAAAAAATGACAGCTGGAGGTTGCAGCCCGCAGCAGTCAGCTTTACATAAGCTGATAATCAAAAATAGAGGAAAACCTTGCTATCAGCGAGAGCATGTGTAGGATGATGATGAGTATTACTCTCATCAGCTGACTCCTGTGACCAGCTGTATCTATTTTACAGCAGTCACAGCTTCTGGCTAACATGCTGTCATCTGACAATGTGAGTACAGCAGCACTCTGACCGGCAGTAACAATCTTACCGCCGATCATAGCCTGTGTGTTCCCGTGCTGTCACACAAATGACAGCTTGGGAAACAATAGATGGTCAAGATGGTCAGGCCTCCCATTCATTTAAATGTCGTCCAGGTTCGGGTACCCAATCCAAACATTTATAAATGTTCGCCCGGACCCAAAAATCCCCAGGTTGGCACATCACTAGTCATTAATAATACTATTATAATATTACCGGTTCCAAGTCTATGTGTTGGATTTTTTCTGAGTAGCTCAGTGATGAAATCTTGAGCATCGGGTGGAGGAGAGTACTTCTGATAATTCCAAGTTACGTCATCTGTTATATAAGAAAGAAATATTACAGGAATTAAAACTTTTTCATTTATTTCATATTTTCCTTAACAGAGGTAGGAAATAAACCACATAATCAAGCAAACCAAATAACTGAGACATCACAAAGCATGCAGATTATTTTACTTACCCCTGACGATACTACAGTAAATCTCCTTTTTGGAAGCCCCATTAAATGGTGTAGATCCAAAAAGAAATTCATATAGGATGATCCCTATTGACCACCAGTCAACAGGCCTTCCATATCCTTTCTTTAAGAGGACTTCTGGAGCCATGTAACTAGGTGTGCCAAGAATCTGGAAACCAACAGAAAAATTCGATTATAATCAATAAATATAATTGTGACCAATAACGTCAGTGGAAACGTTTTCTAGATGAGAAATTATCAGATAAGGAGAAATAGATGAGATTTGTGAAGTGGAACATCCTTGTAAGTAAAGCTGACCTCATTATCAAGGAACTCGTTGGTGATGTCGTCAAATGGAGCCTTGTAGATGTCTGATGTTGGTCTCATGAGGCCGAGTTTGCAAACTCCTAAATCAGTGACTTTAATGTGTCCTGTTGATGTTATCAGGAGACTGTGAAAGAAAAGATGGTGTCAGCCCCAATAAATAACCCATAGACTGTAAAACAAGCTCTACTTCTTCCCCATTTATTACACTATATAGGTCACTTACTTCTCGGGCTTCAGGTCTCGGTGCACCACACCGTAGCTATGCAGGTATTCCACAGCATGAACTGTTTCAGCAATGTACATACGGGCCAGGCTGACAGGTAAAGGACCCCTGTACTTTAAAAGCTTTCTACAGTCTCCTCCTACAGGAGAAAGCAAATATGACAGGTGAGGGTTTGTTACAATGTAAATTACACATGATGAGGGGGAATGAGAAATAACAGACATTGGGGCAGGATCTAATATATAGAGATAGTCACACTTGCGAGTACAATGAGAGAAACTCGCGTGAGTCTCTCGCTTCAATACCCGGCACTGCCGCCGACACTCGGGACCGGAGCGTTAGGCTGCATGTATTTCTATACAGCTGAACGTTCCGGTCCCGAGTGCCGGCGGCAGTGCCGGGTATTGAGGCGAGAGACTTGCGCGAGTTTCTCTCATTGCACTCGCAAATGTGACCCCGGTCATATACAGTGTACTGCAGAGTGACCCTATATAAAGGTGCTAGGATTCAGCAGACGAGGCTGGATATAGATACAATGGATGTGTCCTACCTGGTACATACTCCATGACCATACACAGATGAAGTTTAGTAGCAAAGGAGCAGAACATGGAGGCCACAAAGGGACAATCAGCGAAGATTGAGACGTCCCTCTCCAGAAAGGCTCGTTCAAGTCTCCTTGGCTCGGTCACGTTCTCTCTGTCTATTTTCTTCATAGCGCATACTTGGTTTGTATCTTTATGGCGCATTAGGTGGACGGCCCTGGAGAAGAGGAAAATCCAAGATTTAGTATGAATTCTTACAATGTGTCTATAAAATAAATAGATTAATACTAGATGGGCGGCGGACCCTAGAAATCCATGTCTAGAATTACATAAAATAACACTCCATAAATGATCACCAATGGGGGTCCTCATCCCTGAATTGTGACAAACGTGGACAGTGATGTGGACTCATCTAATTTGTCTATGGGAACATTGCAGGGGCAGGACGCAGAGACATAAACATCATCATAAGGAAGAAATAAATATTATACCAAAATAAAGCTCACCCAAAGGCTCCAAAGCTGATCAGTTTGATCGGCTTATAGTCGTTCTTACAAGGTAACCTCAACGGGTTACATGGTCCGATCAAGGCCTAAAAAGGAATAAGAAATGACAATAAGACACAGAAGCTGGAGAAACATATAAGCTCCAGATGCAGGATGGTCTCACTTCTACATTATGTCCCCGCTGATTACACTGCGGCAGATGTAGAGGACATGATACAAGCCGGACCCTCCACAGACACTATTATATTATAGGGGGATATCCCCCATACACAGATATCATTGTGCTGCAGGGGAGGATAGGGAACATCACACAGAGGAGGCAGAATAATAACGCCATCATCACACACAACAGGTCTGATCTACATGAAGAACAGCGATATCCCATTATCATATGGGGTACAATATGGGATGTGTAATTCACACCCGTCATCTGATGATACACAGACGTCTCTGATACTTACACTGGCAGATGCCTGGATGATCTCTGGTGTCTCACATATTCCTCCATCAGTATTTGCCGGCACAGTTATTCCTAAAGTAATGATGAAATAATGAAGAGACGTCATGTATTAGTCTATATCAGCACTTATTATATAACACATCCATGTAATGAAGGAAATGGCGAGACCCCTGGACATGGAGTACTACGAGGTGTATGGATATTCTGCACACTGTATATAATTATGGCATATCTATATATACTGTACTATAAATGTGTGATTGCTCAGGATCTGATCGAGTCACTACAACGACATGATTGGGGGCTGAGAAGAGCCCAGAGGGGAGAATCTGAATTACATGAGCCCCCTCCATTATAGTCTATAGGGGTCCATGAGCCGTCACCGACCTCATACAGAGGATGAGGAGTAAATCTCCATATTCTTTGCCGTTCCCTATAACTTGATATTGAATGTAAAATATTAGATGATTGGCTTACCTTCCATCAGACCAGGGTTTCGCCCCCGCTGAGTGGTATCAGGGTCAGCAATGTGGAGGTTTTGTGTCTCTTCGGAGTCATCTTCTGATGTTTCCTGATGGATATAATATATACAATTAATATAACATTTCACAAACACTACATTACTGCATATATAACACAGGAAGTAGTAATACTGGATTTACATGATAATTTCAGTATAGGACGGACTATACACGGCCGCTCCCTCCAGTAAATCCACAATAATATATAAGGGAGTTTTATATACAACTGTTCTCTAATAACGTCTATCAGAACTGCAGCATTTATAAGAAGGAAGATAATGATAATTGTGTGAGACAGAGGCGGAAATACAAACTCCGCACTGCTGAGTACAGACTGTCATCACAGATGATGGAGCCGCAGAGACAGGCTGCCATAAAATATCCTGTGTCTGCCTGGAGCGGACAGGGAGGCGTCTGCTATCATACATCTGACCTTCTGCTATATGACTGGTAATCTGGAGACGATCAGACAACAAGGACATGAGATATAGGAGATGATGGATCCTTACCAGACGCTCCGGGGAGTAGGCCGGATACTCCAGTACAAGCAGGACGTTTTGGGCCAGTTGTTTAATAAAGGCCAATTCTCCACTGCGGGATTTTTCTTCTGCCTGTAGAGATGAGAATAAACAAAAAAGGAAATTCATGAGAGAAAGTGCAGAATGGAGGAGGAGGCCATCTATGTCACCATGTTACTCCTGCTATCGGCGCTACAAGTACTACATGACCGCTGACGAGGGAATCGGTCACCTGTAAACCTTTACATCTCCACGTGCTCCCTACGTACCCAGTGTATGGAAATAGCGCACATGGCCCCTATTGAAAGGACCTCACATTTAACAGCCTCAGACTCATCCCCCGCCGCTTTGACGATAGAAAGACAATGTTACCTCCCCAAGACCCCTGCTGATCAAGTACTGTCTTTTACATCCTCCTTCCTTTCCTCCCTATATATATATATATATATCTATAAGGGCTGGTTGGATGCTGGAATGTGAAACTGCAAAGAGGAGGAATCTCCCCAACCTTCTTCCTTTTATTGTCCTCCATAACTCCTTCCCACAAATGTACATGTTATTCCCTTCCTGGGAAGGGGTCCGCACATGTGGAGGGGCTCCGGAGCTGAGCTCCCTAAACACACGGCATATACAGCTATATTACATAGCGACTTCCGTCTGTAACAGCTGCGGACGGCGCTGAGTTCTGGCAGCGGCTGTTTTTCTGTTAACCATTTAAATGACAGTCAATGTCGGACAGCAGCTTTTATGTGTTGGACGCATCAGTGTCCGTGCACTCCGGCTATCATCGACCCTTTATGATGTGATCACAGGGGACAGTTACTGTGACAGCTGGGGGTCACTGTAATCTTGTGGAGCTCAAAGTCACAGGGGTACTGGGTAGACTACAGCTGATTACCCGGGCCCATGCAACATCCCTCAAACTAGGGAAACCCTATCTGTCCCTCTCCCAGAGTTTACACTGAAGGTGCGCATGTCTGGGCTGCCAGGCCTGACCCTGAGTCCTGCTTCAGTACTAAGCTGAAACCTCCACCCACCACCCAGTGATAAGACCTCTCACCAACCCCTACAGAAAGCACAGACAGGGAAAACTAAAAAACGCACCACGCCGCAGACACACAGGAAAACACTATAATGTGCACAGGGCAAAACAAACAAAAATATAGGAAGGAGAAATATAATGAAGGATAATACACCACCAGATACGATATTTCTTCTCCTAGACCACCACTCTAGACCGAGATCACCAGGCACAAGACACAAGCTATAATCGGCGACGCCCAAAGCGCAGCAAATCTATTTAAAGGCAATGGGCATGACTAAGCCTCCAACCCGAGTACCAGCCAGATTAACCCCGTACAATCTGGATCAATCTAGCCGGCGCCACTGAGCATATAGTGGACGAATGACGAATTACCGCTGTCTGTCGGACGCCCTAGTGTGAACAGCGTCCGACATGACACTCAACCTTAGGCCATTTTTACACTTTCAGTATTTGCATCAGTATTTTGAAGCCAAAACCAGGAGTGGAACAATCAGAGGAAAAGTATAATAGAAACACGTCACCACTTCTGTATTTTTCACGGACTCCTGATTTTGGCTTGCAAATACTGATGTAAAATACTGACCAAATACTGAATGTGTGAACGTGGCCCTAGGCTGAGGACACTGAGATTTTCACTGCATACCGCATTACTATAACATTGCAATACATAGTATAAGGGATTCAAGCGATCGCAGATTTATGTCCTTTAAGGGCACTGAAAAGAATGCTATAAACAAAGGAAAAAAGTATAATTTTTTTTTAAATATGAAAGTTCAAATGATTTATTTTTTTGACCATTAAAAATAAAGAAAGGAAAAACATTTATCAATGGATTTGGTATTGTAGCGTTTGTAAATGTTTGAAATGTCAAGATATGGAATTAATTAACACGATGAATAAATGCCGGAAATTTAAAAAAAAACTAAAAAAAACCCTTGTTTTGTGGGTTTCTTTGTTGTTCTTTGTCTTCCAAAGACACACTGATAGGGAATTTAGATTGTGAGCCCCAATGGGGACAGCGATGATAATGTATGCAACCTGTAAAGCGCTGCGGAATATGTTAGCGCTATATAAAAATAATGATTATTATTATTATTACCTCACTTCCAAAAAAATATTTAATAATATGAAATCAAAGCATCACATGTCCACATAGTTGGTATTAATAAAATCATGTGTTCACCGTGCAATATATAAGCCTTCGTTCAGCCCCATCAACAGAAAAATAAAAATGTTCTGGGTCTCTGAATACAGCAACACAAAACACCATTTCATCTCATGTTCTTTGTTTCCCCTTGTTTCAGTACAATGTATGGTAAAAAGAATGGAGACACTGAAATCCACAACTCGTCCCGCAAAAAACAAGTCCTCATATGTCACTAGGAAAATAACAAAGTTGTGGATCTTGAAAGAAAGTGATGAAAAAATGAGAATTGAAGAACAAAAAAATCTGTGCTCCTTTACACGTTTATGACCTTGGAGGTATAGGTATGTCCAAGGTCATCTACCTCTCTTTGATGCGGTCTCCCGGCACATGACAAATGATTTCACGTGCCTCTAACAACCGCGGGTGGAATTGTGATTCACCCTCAGCTGTTTACTTGTTAAATATCGCTGTCAATCACCGACATCAGCATTTAACTTGAGCGCTCCAGAAGCGCGTCAGAAGACCCAACCATCAGTGCCCTGTCACATGATTGCGGAGTGCTGATGGGTTGTCATGACAGCTACGGGTCTGCGAAGACCACCATGCTTATCATTGCAGATCTCCTATGAACGGCGGCCTATGGCTGAAGCCCTGCTGTGTGAATCAGAAGTGGCTCGTAGATTGCAGCTTCAAGTCTACTAAGGGGACTGTTGAAGCGAGTAAAAAGTAGAAAAAAAATGTTTTAATAAATAGACTTCACATCACCCCCCTTTTGCCCCATTCAACATAAAAAGTACACATATCTGGTATTCATGTGTTCAGAAATGTCCAATATATCAAAATAGTAAATTAATCCAATTGGTAAAAAATTGAGAAGAAAAATCGAAATGTCAGAATTATGTTTTTTTGGTCACCGCAACATTGCAATAAAATTCAAAAACAGGAGATAAAAGCATTTTATCCACCCCATTATGGAATCAATAAAAACGACAGCTCGGCACGCAAAACAAAAACCCTCGCCCAGATCCCAAAGCATAGAGACGCTACAGGTCTCATAAAGTGATACAGTGGAACCACTTTTTCTTTCTTTCATATAAATAAGAAAGAACCTATACATGTTTGGTATCTGCAAACTCATAATGATCTGTACAATCAAATTAGCAGGTCAGTCTTAGGATGTAGTGAACATGGTAAAAAACAAAAAAACAAAAAATAATTGCAGAAATTCACTTTTTTTTACAATTTCACCACACAATTTTCCAGTACACTGTATGGTAAAATCAATGGTGTCATTTAAAAGTACAAGTCATACAGCAAAAGACAGGCCCACACACGGCCATATTGAAGGAAAAATGAAAAAGTTATGGCTAAGTGATGAAAGGGAGCAAAAAACTAAACCACCAAAATTGAAATTTGCAAGGTAATAAAGGGGTTAATGGGTTATCCAATTCAATCCACCCACTCCCCAGCATCTAAAACCTTCTCGCCAAACCTCACCCCTACCGCTGTTAACCCTTTAGATCCCACCCTTTCCCTTGTCATGTAGCCTGTGTGCCCTATTTCAGCTCCCCGGCTATTCTTATCTGGGTATTAACTTAACCTTGTATTCCATTATTATTTCTATGATTTGTGCAGATTGTCTGCTACTTACCTGATGTACCAATATCCAGATGTTTTGTTGTAAATGCTCAAGGTATTCTGAGCTTATTCGACCTTGGTGGTATTTGGTCAGGCAGTCTCTCACAAGCTCCATAACCAGCCGGTAAGTGAAGCTGAGGACGCCATCGGGTAGTGGTAGCACAAAGTCAGGGTCATAGGTGGTCAGAATGCCCTGGAGTAGTGCTAGCACCTGAAGTTTGTCTGAAGAAATTCCAGACATTTCAAATAAATCCAATCGCAAAAACAGTATATGACTAGCTATAGAGCTTATCACAGACAGCAATGACAACGGGTTGTCAAAGTGACGATGAGAGTGTAAACGCTTGTGTAAGTAGTGATGGTTAATTGTGATGTCATAATGGAATCTTGTGTTCTGATTCTAAAGGCGCCTCTTACCTTATAAGGAAGTTGGCCAGTATCTCTTAAGGAGGCAGCGGTATCGGCTCAGCATCAGTACCAGATGCAGATATGGAGGATAGAGCTATTTGTGCTTTATTTGTTTTATCAGTTAGGGTATTTTTACGCTGCAAAAAAATTATTTCTATGTGTTATGCACAATAAAAAGTGAGCATTATTGAAACCTGGCTGGACAAAAGCCATGACTGGGTGACATATCTAGAGGGTTACACTACATTTAGAAAGGACAGGAAGGACAAAAAAGGTGGATGGGTGTGTATTGTTGTTAAATCCAGCTTAAGATTTGTGATCAATGATGACATTGGGGGAAGCTGCGACAATGTAGAGTCACTATGGGTAAATGTACATGGGATGGCAATAATCGAAAGCTGCTAAATGGAGTTTCTACAAGTTTCCTAATATAGCTGAACAGATAAAGGATGATATGCTGCAACTAGCTAAAAAGGCAGCAAAAAATTATAATAGGGTCCTCACTATAGGGCATTTTAACTATCCACATATTTAATGGGACATAGAATCTTGTGGTTATTCTAAAAGCTGCTAATTCTTATCCGCAGTACAAGACAATTACCTTTCTCAGCCGGTAGATGAACTGACCAGGGGAGGTAATCTGCTGGATCTGGTCCTATCAAATAGACCAGATACAATTTCAGATCTACTGGTCCTGGAGCATTAGGGCAGCAGCAACCAAAATGTGGTAGTTTCAATGTAATATTCAATAAAACATTTAAAAGGGGAAATGCAAAAACCTGGAACTTTAGGAAAGCTAAATTCAACAAATTAAGGTAAGAGTTTAATTGTGTAGACTGGCACCATGTTACAGTAACTTGGGGCATTTTTAAAGATATACTAACCAAACATTCCAATTGTGCATCATATATTATTGTGGCTAGGGTTGAGCGAAACGGGTCGGCCATTTTCAGAAGTCACCAACTTTTGGCAAAGTCGGGTTTCATGAAACCCGACCCCTGTGTGGGGTCGGCCATGAGGTCGGCAATCTTCTGAATCTGGTATCGGAATTCCAATACCGAGTTCCGATATGTTTGCGATATCGGGAATCAGTATCGGAATCCATATTTAAGTGTTAAATAAAGAATTAAAATAAAAAATATTGATATACTCACCTCTCCGACGCAGCCTGGACATCGCCGCTGGTAACGGCATCTTCCGTTCCTAAGAATGGCGCTTGAAAGACCTTTCGATGACGTCACGGCTTGTGATTGCTCACGGTGGCCCACGTGACCGCTCAGCGACCAATCACAAGTAATTCTCAGGTCCTAAATTCCTCATTCTAGGAATTTAGGACATGAGAATTACGTCACGGCTTGTGATTGGTCGCTGAGCGGTCACGTGGGCCGCCGCGACCAATCAGAAGCCGTGACGTCATCAAAAGGTCCTGAACGCGCTCATTCTTAAGAAGGAAGGCTGCCGGAAAGAAGCAGGGCGCGTCCGAGGGTGAGTATATACCTAATAGGAATATACTCATCCTCGGCTTCTTTCCGGCAGCCTTCCTTCTTAAGAATGAGCGCGTGAAGGACCTTTCGATGACGTCACAGCTTATGATTGGTCGCGGCCGCCCACGTGACCGCTCAGCGACCAATCACAAGCCGTGACGTAATTCTCATGTCCTAAATTCCTAGAATGAGGAATTTAGGACCTGAGAATTACTTGTGATTGGTCGCTGAGCGGTCACGTGGGCCGCCGCGACCAATCACAAGCCGTGACATCATCGAAAGGTCTTTCAAGCGCCATTCTTAGGAACGGAAGATGCCGGTTACCAGCGGCGATGTCCAGGCTGCGTCGGAGAGGTGAGTATATCAATATTTTTTATTTTAATTCTTTATTTTACACTTAAATATGGATCCCAGGGCCTGAAAGAGAGTTTCCTCTCCTTCAGACCCTGGGAACCATAGTATCCCATTGCACTGCATTGGGTTTCGTGTTTCGGCCGACCCCGACTTTTTTATAGGATCGGCCGATTTCACTCGACCCGACTTTTGAGAAAGTCGGGTTTCGTGAAACCCGACCCGATCCTATAAAAATAAAAGTCGCTCAACCCTAATTGTGGCTAGTAACTATAAGAAATGTAACGTCCCCCCACAATAGTAATAAGAAATTAAAGGGTGGTGCTCCTATAATCTGAGAGGAAAGAACAAAGAATGGAGTAACCATAAACCACCAAATGGAACAAAAAACATTTTTTTATTGAAACAGATTAAAATATGACATGACATATGTGAATGAGGTCTCTTATTGAAGGAACAAGAAAATGGGGGGGAGGCTATCCATATAAAATATCACCCATGGGGGGCAAGAACAGTAAGGCACGAATCAACAATTCCCGAATAATTAATAGCAATGCTGTTGAGTAGATATGTTTCACCTCAACAATGTGCACTATGCAGAGTATAACAAAGCCAAAAAGTCAAAAAAGGAAGGAGCACATGAAATATCTGAAGCAATACCCAAAAACAGACTTGTACAAATTCCGCGTGTATAAGGATCAGAGCACAATGCTTACCCATGGTGTGTGCAAAAAGTAATCCTCACACTGCCCGAAGCGCGTTCTGCTTTGGCTTTCTCAAGGGGAGGTGCTCAATTGTAACGTCCTGCCAGGACACATATCCCAGCCAGTGGAGCCAAAAAGGCATTAAAATAAATCATAAATATAAAATTCATAAGTATATTAATGCCAAATATATTAAAGCCTGGTTTGGGCTTAAAAAAAACTGAGGTAGAAAAATCACCACATACTCAACGTGTGAATGGGGCCTAAAAGCCTGGAAACTAAGAGTCGTTGTAAATGCTACAATCTCTAAATGGAACATAGTCAGCAGTGGGGACAGCAGGGATCTGTGCTAGGACCAATTCTTTTAACCTCTTTATTAATGACCTTGTGGATGGGATTGAGAGTAAAGTGTCAGTCTTTGCTGATGACTCCAAACTATGTAGGATATTAACATCTGACCTTGACAGAACAATATTACAAAGTGATCTGGATAAGATGACTGAATGGTCAAACACTTGGAAAATTAGATTTAATGTAGATAAATGTAGAGTAACGCACCTAGGACGGAGTAATCCTATAGCTGTGCAGCGCCCCAGAGTCCTGGTCGTTGCAGTACTGTGGCTCCGCCACTATGGGGAGCTACGGTGCGTCCGATGGCACTGAAGGAGTTCATCTGATCAGGTATCACAGACACCAATACATTTCACAGCAGGGCCTCCGGGGGGAGCTAAGGGTGCTATTCATTAGGCCACTCCCCACCATAGTGGGTAAACCGGGGGTCAGGCAGGAAGTTAGATCAGAAAGCTGACTGGATTGGACGAAGCAACACCTAGTGGCAGAGGGTGTTGTGGAGGAAGAGACAGTAGGGTCTCTGTCAGGGGTGGGATCCTGACAGAGGCTTGGCATTGGAAAGAACGTAACGGGTCCGCGCCAGCTTCGGGAAGCGGCGGGACCCAAGAAAGGACTAGAAGCGAGATAGATTGTGCTGAGTGAGAAACGAGATCAAGCAATAGGAGAATTCCAGTAGGGGTCGTGCTGTAAGACCGGAGCAACACCCTACTGAGGCGCATTACCGGTGGCCGGAACGCCGAGGGAGTATTATAACATTCAGCTTCAAGCAATACTCTAAACAGCGGCAGGACAGTCAGTTTAAGGCGGGCTGTCTAACACATATCACCTATGAAGTCTTGGGAGGCAATTGCGGGAGAGGGGCGTCTCTAGGGTCCCGGAAGAACTCCAGGCCTATCCGACAAACGGGTGCCGTTCCAACTGTAACATCAGGAAGGGACGGAAGATTAGAAGAACATCATTTAATCGAGTTGTGAGGGAACTTAAGAAACAGACACAACGGTTGTGGGGTACTTTCCGTAAGCACAGCAGGGAAGGACTACAACACATAGCGCTAAGAAGGAAGGCACCGATTTCCACCTGTGAAGTGAACTCTGGAGGTGCCATTGGACCGGCCGGACTTGCGCAGCCTGGTGAACCGTATTCTGGACTGAGGACTCAGAGATCTCCAGTAAAGAGGTAAAGAGACTGCAACCTGGTGTCCTCGTTATTTACCGCGACCTACACCCCACAACTGCACCGTTACAACACGACTTATTGCACCGGACGTCCCCCACTGACAGACAGGGCCACGGACCGGGTCTAGCCACCGTGACAACCCCAGGACTGAGACCTAGAGGCCCGGCTCCGGGTACCCCTCGGCCCTGCGGCGGTGTGGGGGCGCTCCAAACTTGGCGTCACGAACAGGATCTACTTAAGCCTGAAGAATCGGGTCATGTGTGCCTTGGAACTGTGATTTACCGTGCTTTGACTGTACTTTATTACAAAGACTGTGTGCCGTGTCATTTGCCGCCAAAATCCGCCGCCATTACAGCACTGAGGGGAGCGCAGGAAGAGAAGAGGGGCGTGAGGTGGGCGTAGACAATCTGGAGAGCGCGAACAACAATGGCCGCCCAGTCCAAATATTTCTGTGTCCTGAGGACGTGTCCGTCAACAGCTGAGGTCCGCCTCCTGATTCTGGTCGGAGGGTGGAGACCATGGGGACGGGGCCGCCCATGGAAGAGACCGCGGGAAGAAGACGCGGGAGAAGAGACCAAGATGGCCACGCCAGAAGCCCCGCATGAGAAGGATCGGGTGCGGAGAGAGGTCGGACAGTCCAATGTAGCTCCGGGTACGCCGTCGCTGAGGGGACTGACCCTAGCAGGACCAACGATGGGCCGACCTCCCCGGCCGCCGTCGGAAGAAAGCATGGCCGCGGCAGAGGCCCGGCAAATTGCTGCCCGCATGGAGGCCGATGCCCGTGTGATTGCTAGGCTGGGCCAGCCCACAGAGATCTGCCTGGTTCCAGTGCCCCCTGCTTCTCCCAACCTGGCCGCGGCTGAAGGTATGCCGCAGGCATCGGGCCTAAAGATCACGCCAGAGGCCGAACACCTGCGGCGCTTGATGGCTGCATGTCGAACCCGACCTTGGCCGGCCGTGCAGGTGGACCTGACCCCCACTGCAGAGGTTCCCTCATCCCACTGGGGGGTCGTGATTTCTTTTAACCCCCAATACGGACGCGGGGTTATCCAGGAAATCGGGGAGCCGCTACAGATCCACGTGGATCGGGAAGAGGTGGAGCCCTGCAGCGGAAGATTTCCCCGCGATCTGGAACCCGGTGATGCGGTGACTTACACCCGATGGAGGAGGGCTACGGGAGAGGCTGGCTGGATGGCGCGAGGCGTGCAGCGATGCACTGCCCTCCAGGCTGCTGCCGGAAAACCGGAAGAGGATGCTCCCGTGGGGAAAGCAGCAGAGCCCGGCCCCGCGGAACCTCGAGAAGCCCGGCCTCGCCGTGCCCCGGAGGGACGTGTGCGCCTGCCAGCAAGAAGGGCCTCCCGGCGAGGGATCTTAGCGTTGCTGGGACCAGAACCGCGTCCTGGCTCACCAGTGCGAGCTGTTGGCCTGGTGAGACCGGATAGGAGATCACCTTCCGCTTCACCACAGTAAGATTTTACTGTACTTCTTTTATTTGTAAATAGTTACTGTTCTACTACTTTGTTGCTATACCCGTAAAGGGTTAACTATTAAAGGGATCCCTTTGTTTACCCGGAATCCCTATTGTTTTGTTTGTTTTGTTTTTGTTACCAAAAGTTTTGCACAAGTTTTAAAAACTGAGAAATCATGAACAGTGCATGATCAAAACTTCTTTGTATATAGTTTGCACCTTATTAAAGGCGCTCCCTACTGGTTTTACTTAAACAAGGACTCTTTGCGAAGATACCGTACTGGAACCTTTGATAAGTATGGACTGGTAGCTTGAGAAGATGTGCTACCTCACAGAGACTTGGTCTTCTCTTAAAGGGGATGTTCTTTTGTTATGCTTCGATAGTAATATTGCTTAAGATGAGTAGCAATAATGTCTTGACCGAAGGAAATAATGATAATGTTTATATGAGAAAAGTTATATGTGTTTAACTGGTTAAATGTGAAGAAATATTGATAATGTTCTCTGAAAGAAAAAGTAGAAGGAAGAAATGAGAAAGTTTAATGTTGTGAAAAGAAGATAGTTGATAATGTTGATAAGAAAAGGGGGGGGGGGATAGAAGGTAAACCCTGCGTTCCCCATCGAAAGTTAGTAATGTGTTACTAAGGACAGAAAGTGAACCTGTAAGGGTTAGTGGGTGAGTCCTTATAGGAGCCAAGTAGAGCCGGCTCGGTGTTCTCAAACTGAAAGAAAAGTTATGTTCTATACTGTGTATAGTAGTTGAAAAGGCAGTAGGCCCTGGCTGAACGGGGCGGTCCTGTAACAGAAAGGAGAGGCAGTAGGTCTGGTGCCGATAGGACAGGCGGTCCTGCAGATTCAAAGTAGGAGAATGTAAAAGTTAAATTGCCTTATAATGTGATTATAGGAAGGTCTTTGGTGGATACAGAGTGTATATCCTTAAAGGCAAAGTTAAATTATTGGTTAATAATGTTTGCACTTAGTAGAATACCCGGTTGGGTAAGAAAAGTTAATTATAGCATGTTGCTATGATATTTTTGCCATGTTTGTAACGTTCAAGTGTCCTTACCTCCCATAAAGGGAAGCCTGTTCAAGTATACTTATTGTTATTGCACTCAACAAAATTGTATGTCTTTTTGCTAACTTGTATTGTTGTTTTCTTCCCAGTCCCGGAGTACTGTGTTTAACCAGGGGGGAGTGCAGCGCCCCAGAGTCCTGGTCGTTGCAGTACTGTGGCTCCGCCACTATGGGGAGCTACGGTGCGTCCGATGGCACTGAAGGAGTTCATCTGATCAGGTATCACAGACACCAATACATTTCACAGCAGGGCCTCCGGGGGGAGCTAAGGGTGCTATTCATTAGGCCACTCCCCACCATAGTGGGTAAACCGGGGGTCAGGCAGGAAGTTAGATCAGAAAGCTGACTGGATTGGACGAAGCAACACCTAGTGGCAGAGGGTGTTGTGGAGGAAGAGACAGTAGGGTCTCTGTCAGGGGTGGGATCCTGACAGAGGCTTGGCATTGGAAAGAACGTAACGGGTCCGCGCCAGCTCCGGGAAGCGGCGGGACCCAAGAAAGGACTAGAAGCGAGATAGATTGTGCTGAGTGAGAAACGAGATCAAGCAATAGGAGAATTCCAGTAGGGGTCGTGCTGTAAGACCCGAGCAACACCCTACTGAGGCGCATTACCGGTGGCCGGAACGCCGAGGGAGTATTATAACATTCAGCTTCAAGCAATACTCTAAACAGCGGCAGGACAGTCAGTTTAAGGCGGGCTGTCTAACACATATCACCTATGAAGTCTTGGGAGGCAATTGCGGGAGAGGGGCGTCTCTAGGGTCCCGGAAGAACTCCAGGCCTATCCGACAAACGGGTGCCGTTCCAACTGTAACATCAGGAAGGGACGGAAGATTAGAAGAACATCATTTAATCGAGTTGTGAGGGAACTTAAGAAACAGACACAACGGTTGTGGGGTACTTTCCATAAGCACAGCAGGGAAGGACTACAACACATAGCGCTAAGAAGGAAGGCACCGATTTCCACCTGTGAAGTGAACTCTGGAGGTGCCATTGGACCGGCCGGACTTGCGCAGCCTGGTGAACCGTATTCTGGACTGAGGACTCAGAGATCTCCAGTAAAGAGGTAAAGAGACTGCAACCTGGTGTCCTCGTTATTTACCGCGACCTACACCCCACAACTGCACCGTTACAACACGACTTATTGCACCGGACGTCCCCCACTGACAGACAGGGCCACGGACCGGGTCTAGCCACCGTGACAACCCCAGGACTGAGACCTAGAGGCCCGGCTCCGGGTACCCCTCGGCCCTGCGGCGGTGTGGGGGCGCTCCAGCTGTATATACATTAAATGGAAGTATACTCCGGACGACAGAACCGGAGAAGGACTTGGGTATTCTGGATACAAGTAAGCTGAGCAGCAGTACTCAATGTCAGGCAGCAGCTGCAAACAAGATTTTAGGGTGTATAGAAAGAGACATAAAATACTTTGATTCCAACGTATTGTTACCCCTTTATAAATCACTGGTGAGGCCACATCTAGAATATGGGATCCATATTTTTGCTCCACATTATAAAAAGGATATTCAGAAGTTAGAGTCAGTTCAAAGGTGGGCAACTAGATTATTACGAGGTATAGAAGGATTCGCACACAACTTTTTCCTTCCAAGGACGATACTTAAGATCAGGGGGCACTCATTATGGGTGGAAGACAGGCAATTCTGACAGCTAATTATGAAAGGATTCTTTACAGTTAGAGCAGTCAGAATGTGGAATGCCCGACCTCAAGAGGTAGTAATAGCAGACAGTATGACAGCTTTTAAAAAATGGCTGGATGATTTCTTCAGCAGAAATGGCATTGTGAGATTTAGATAATTTAGTCTAATTTTAGCCCTAGGTCTTTTTTCAATCTATGTAACTATAAGAAAATCAGATTCAAGTCATAAATATCAGATTCAAGTCATAAAAGAAGTATCTTTATTGTGGGACAGGGTCAGACTGTGATTGCATCCAGCCTTGGCATATGAAGCACACAGGCCTGTGCTGCTCTCCCACACAAACTTCCAAAGATGGGGGGTCTTTATTTCAAATATGACCCTGCCCACCATTGGAGAAAATTTAAATTTGCTACCACCAATAATACCAATTCATGGAAATCCAAATAGGGAAGAAAGTAGCAGCACCACACAAATCTTCTGATAAAAAAACCTTTGTCCTTTATTTCAGCAGCGTGCTGTGGACATGGTTACAGAGGGAAGGATAGTGGCAGAACAAGCTGGTTAGGCTAATGGACTACGGCTGTTTCGCATGTTACACGCTTCAACGGGTCCAGATCAAACAGATGCTGTGTCATTTCATTTTAAACATCATCACATGACCTCATAGAATTTAAAATAATTAAAACATGTGAAACACATGAGCAAGACATATAAAAACAACCACCAACATTGTGTTTCGTTGATAATGTCACCAATAGGGTTGAGCGACCTTTACTTTTATAGGATCGGGTCGGGTTTCACGAAACCCGACTTTTTCAAAAGTCGGGTCGAGTGAAATCGGCCGATCCTATAAAAAAGTCGGGGTCGGGGTCGGCCGAAACTCGAAACCCAATGCAGTGCATTGGGTTTCCAATGGTTCCCAGGGTCTGAAGGAGCGGAAACTCTCCTTCAGGCCCTGGGATCCATATTTAAGTGTAAAATAAAGAATTAAAATAAAAAATATCGCTATACTTACCATCTGACGGGCCCTGGTACTAACTGGTAACCTTCCTTCCTTAGAATCAGCCTTCCAGGACCTCGCGGTGATGTCGCGGTGACATCGCGGCTTGTGATTGGTCGCGCGGCCGCCCATGTGACCGCTCGCGCGACCAATCACAAGCCGCGACGTCACCGTGACGTCACCGAAGGTCCTGGAAGGGCTGATTCTTAGGAAGGAAGGCTGCCGGAAAGAAGCAGGGCGTGTCCGAGGGTGAGTATATACCTAATAGGAATATACTCATCCTCGGCTTCGTTCCGGCAGCCTTCCTTCCTAAGAATCAGCCCTTCCAGGACCTTCGGTGACGTCACGGTGACATCGCGGCTTGTGATTGGTCGCGCGAGCGGTCACATGGGCGGCCGCGCGACCAATCACAAGCCGCGACGTCACCGCGACGTCACCGCGAGGTCCTGGAAGGCTGATTCTAAGGAAGGAAGGTTCCCGGTTAGTACCAGGGCCCGTCAGATGGTAAGTATAGCGATATTTTTTATTTTAATTCTTTATTTTACACTTAAATCTGAAATCCGATACCAATTCCCGATATCTTAAACATATCGGGAATCGGTATCGGAATTCCGATTCCAGATTCAGAAGATCGCCGACTTCATGGCCGACCCCACACAGGGGTCGGGTCGGGTTTCATGAAACCCGACTTTGCCAAAAGTCGGCGACTTCTGAAAATTGCCGACCCGTTTCGCTCAACCCTAGTCACCAATTCACATAAATATCAAAAACATTTTTTTTCCAAAAACATCTTAAACAGGCATAGAAAAAGAAATAGAAAATTATAAGAAACACGAAAAGTCCAACCTCTCATTTAGACCTAAGGGGCCCTGTGTGTTAGATTTAATAATCCATTTAGCTTCCTGACGTAGGAGAAGTCTATTATGGTCCCCCCCATTTTTTGGTGGTTTAACCACTTCTAACCCTGCAAATCATAGGCAATGGGGATCGGAACCATGTACCTCCTGGATATGTTTTATAAACCGTGGTGAGCCTTTCCCTATGGAGATGGAATTGAAGTGTTCCTGGAATCTTATGAACATAGATCTTTTGCTTTTCCCAATGTAAAAAAATAAACATGGGCAAAAAATAATATAGACCACAAATTTGGTCCTGCAAGTGATTAAATCAAGAACCCGATGTTGGATATGTCCAACTTTTATAGATGTCCCTATTAGATGATATCTACAAAAATTACAATTCTCACATCTATAATTCCCTTTGGGGGTACCCGCAGTAAGCCAGTTGATGTTTTGTATAATCTCTATGGGATTACGTACCAATAGGTCAGAAAGATTATTTGTGCGTTTATAAGCGAATCTAGGTTTAATTACTCCAGACTTGCTTAAATCATTATCGGACTCAAGGACATGCCAATTTTTACGGATCGAGGCATGAATTATTTTGTCCTCCGGGGTACCCTTAAAACTAAAATTGAAATTTTTTTTCTTGAAGTGAGCTCTTTTTGTGTGATATGACTCACTTGTAGCTTAGAGTCATTCAAGAGCTCTATTGGGTAGCCCCTATCAAGGAACCGACCTTTTAGTTCATCAATTTGTTTTTTAAAACAAGCCTCATCATTATTGATTTTTCTCAAGCGTAACATTTGACTATAAGGGAGACCCTTTTTAGTATGGTCAGGGTGAGCTGAATCATAGCTCAATAACGAATTAGATGCAGTGGATTTTCTGTGCACTTTTGTGAGCAAATTCCCTTCATAAATATTAATTTCTACGTCCAAAAAGTTTAATTTATCTTGCCCATGGCAAGCAGTGAATTGCATATTTTCATCATTAGTAGTTTTTAAATATTGAACAAAATTGTCAAAGATGATGTGGTCGCCTTCCCAAACCAAAAACACATCATCCACATAACGAATATAGTGTTTGATGTGTTTCAAGAACGGGTTATTAATGCAGGTGATGAATTTTTCTTCGAAAGCCGCTAAAAATAAATTTGCATAAACGCATGCTGCCGGTGTACCCATGGCGGTACCAGTTACCTGCAGGTACCATTGATTTAAGAATTTGAATGCGTTATGTGTCAAGATGAATTTTAACCCTTCTACAATGAACTAAATGAAATGAGGTGTTTTATTGGAATGCTCTAATATTCTTTTCACCGCATTAAGTCCCTGTTGGTGTGGTATCCTAGTATATAGGTTAATGACATCTATTGAGGCCAAAGCATAGCCCGGCTGCCAATTCAATAGATTCTATTGCCATCAAAAAATCTCCCGAATCTTTTACAAAAGATGGGATTTTAATTAATAAAGGTTTTAAGCACCAATCCAGGTACTGTGAGAGAGGTTCGGTGATGGAATTGATCCCTGACACGATGGGACGTCCGGGAGGGTGAGTTGGGGATTTGTGGATTTTTGCTATGCTGTACCAGTAATGAATGCAAGGGCGGGCAGGGAATAATTTTTCTGCTTCTTTTATAGTTAACACACAATTTTCTACATTTTTGCACAAAAATGTTCTTAATGTTTCTTTATATTTAGGTAGTGGATTACACTCTAGGCGCCGATATGTGTCTACTTGATTTAATTGTGACAATGCATCTTTAATATAATACTCCCGTGATAAAAGGACGATATTGCCGCCTCTATCCGCTTTGCGGAATATCACATCTTTCCACTGCTGCATTTCCTTTACTGCCAATAATTGTGGCCGTGATAAATTATTAAATGGCTCCCGATATACGAGGGCTTCAACATCCTTAATGACCAGTTCATGGAAAAGGTCTATTACATTACCCGATGAAGTTGGGGGCATGTAATTAGACTTCACGCCTCCTGTGAAAGGGACGGGAGCAGGGTTTTGATCAGGCAAAAAACTTTCCAATGGTGTATTGGGGTTAGTAATTTCCATAAGAGTGCTGACATCATGGAGATGTGATGGGTATTCAGGGGGATATGCCATGAACCCCAAAGTGCCTATGGACACCAGATTTTGTGTCTCAACACTGGGAATTTTTTCCCTTTATTGCTACACACTTTATACAGATGTAACTTTCTAACCCCTTTAAATAAATCAAATTTAAACTGTCAAGTCAAAAAGTTCTGGAATGCAAAATTTTAACCCTTTCACCAAGACTGATTTGTGATCTATGGTCAAGACTTTCTCAGTCAAGTTAATAATCTGCAGTTCATTTTCAGAAGTAACTACTTCTTCCAGGAGACCTGTTTGCGTTTCTTCCCCATATGTTTTACGTCTTCTTCCTCGTCTTGTTTTCCTCCTAAAGGGACACGTGCCCTTGTCGTAGCCACTTCACCTTGTTCAGTACATTCTTCCGTGGCACTTGAGTCTGAATCCGTGAACCATCCGTCATTGTGCGATTTCTTTTTAAATGTTTTTTGATTGCGGTTTGTCTGGAATATATAAGTAGCACGTGACCTAAAACTTAACTGTTATTGAACTACACAAACAACAAAGTGATGAACTCAAACCACCAAGTGAAGGGAAATCAACCAAAGAGATACCCCGGTTGCTAACCACATGAACCTACATCATCAAGGTGACGTTAGTAAGATTAAATTTGTTGGAATAGATAAGGTTGTCCCACCTGTTAGGGGAGGAGATTGGGACAAAATGATCTTACAGAAGGAGAGCAGGTGGATCTTCAATCTAAGAACGACAAGACCAGATGGTCTGAATGAACAATTGTCATATAGCTGCTTTTTGTGATCATGGGAAAGCTTTTCAATGTTCTACTTTTTTCCTATTCACACTGCCCCTTACAGACCCACACAGCCTTTCTATCTATAATAGGGTTTTACAGGGACAGCTAATTAGGGATAGCCGCCGTTGAGTGGGGGTGCCATCTACGCAGGTTTCTAGGGTGCCAACCTCCGCGTTAGGTAGGGGTGCAGGAGTGAAGAACATTGATCAGTGTATAACGTAGGTTTTTTCATCTTGGGCAGTGGTATCTCTCACAGACTTATACTTTGCACATATGTACTTCACATATGTGTACTTGAAATATTTCAATTGTGAATTTTAATTCATTTTTTTAGGTTCTAAAATCTATATCCTCAGTCCTCAGTACTCAGGTCCCTTCCGATCTCTGCCATGCACTCAAATGGTGGTTCCCCCCCACATATGGGGTATCAGCATACTCAGGACAAATTGGACAACAACTTTTGGGGTCCAATTTCAAGTGTTACCCTTGGAAAAATACAAAACTGGGGGCTAAAAAATAATTTTTGTGGAAATTTTTTTTTTTTTCACGGCTCTGCGATATAAACTGTAGTGAAGCACTAGGGGGTTCAAAGCTCTCACAACACATCTAGATGAGTTCCTTTCCAAAATGATGTCACTTGTGGGGGGTTTCAATGTTTAGGCACATCAGTGGCTCTCCAAACGTTACATGGCGTCCCATCTCAATTCCTGTCAATTTTGCATTGAAAAGTCAAATGGCGCTCTTTCCCTTCCGAGCTCTGCCATGTGCCCAAACAGTGGTTTACCCCCACATATGGGGTATCGGCGTAGTCAGGACAAATTGTACAACAACTTTTGGGGTCCATGTTCTCCTGTTACCCTTGGTAAAATAAAACAAATTGGAGCTGAAATAGATTTTTTGTGAAAAAAAAGTTAAATGTTCTTATTTATTTAAACATTCCAAAAATTCCTGCGAAACACCTGAAGGGTTAATAAACTTCTTGAATGTGGTTTTGAGCACCTTGAGGGGTGCAGTTTTTAGAATGGTGTCACAGTTGGTTACTTTCTATCATATAGACCCCTCAAAATGACTTCAAATGAGATGTGGTCCCTAAAAAAATGGTGTTGTAAAAATGAGAAATTGCTGGTCAACTTTTAACCCTTATAACTCCCTAACACAACAAAATTTTGGTTCCAATCTTGTGCTGATGTAAAGTAGACATGTGGGAAATGTTACTTTTTAAAAATTCAAAGTTGGAAAATTGCGAAATTTTCAATTTTTTTTCCAAATTTCCATTTTTTTCACAAATAAACGCAGGTAATATCATAGAAATTTTACCACTATCATGAAGTACAATATGTCTCGAGAAACTAAAGTCAGAATCATCAGGATCCGTTGAAGCATTCCTGAGTTATAACCTCATAAAGGGACAGTGGTCAGAATTGTAAAAATTGGCCCGGTCATTAACGTGCAAACCACCCTTGGGGGTAAAGGGGTTAAAGAATTAAATGAGGTATACAAGGAACAAATATTTTCATGGTGGGAGGTACAGAGTCTGGATAACTATATCAAGTCTGGCATTGTCCCAAGGCACCTTAGAATTACACTTTCACCTGGTTATCGCTATAAAAGCCCAAGCCTATTGGCACGGTGGGAAAATGAAGCCACTGAGGGCTCCATAAGAGTAATGAGACTTCTGCTAGAGGAGGAGAAACAAAACCTGTATTAAATATATATGTGTTTATGTATTTATATTGTAATATATGTATTTAAATCTGTATTAAATGAATCACTAAAAGAACAGATAGAAATTACAAAAAAATTCTCCTCAGAACCGGACTTTTCAAAATAGGAAACACAATTACAAAACTCCTTGGAAAGATATCAATATCATTTAAAAGAGAAAAAACATAAATTTTTTATTAGAGACCTCCAGGAGTTTAAAGAAAATAAAGCTTATTCCTTTACAGTAAATAGATTTCCATGGAAAACAGAGACAGATATCTCCTCCCCGGAAGCAGAAGTCTCTGATAGTGACACCAGATCATATAGCCAAGGGGGCAGGGGCAGAGGGAGAGGTAGCGGCCGAGGAAAGGGAGGAAATAGGAAATCACCTCCAAGAAATAGTTTTTTAGAACTATGCTACCCCCCTCAGAAACTGTACCAACCCCCACAACCCAATTTAAACACACAGGTTATTAATGTGTCATCCTGGGTTTTGAAGATGGAAGATTTGAATTTATTTGTAAGACGACTCAAATGGAAAAAATTCTTCCTAAAGGAAGAAAAGAAACAATGTGAAGAATTGGGTATACTGGATGATCTTCTCCGGGACGTCCAGTTTCTTTACCATCTGGGAGATGTTGATCCCAATGATGAAGGCAGAGGTCCGTTTACAAATTTAAAGAACAAAAGTTCCAAAATGCCCCCCCCAATGGGAGATTTAAGTTCATTGGGAATCTTTCTTAATCTGGTTACTGATGATATAATCAAATTGTCAGAAATGAAACACAGGAATCGTTATAATCTGTTTAAAACTGAGATGTCTTGTCTCCTTGACCTTGAAAACGACCATATCATCACAATAAAGTCCTCGGATAAAGGAGGCAATGTGGTCATTATGAATACGTCTGATTACCGATCCCTGTGTCTCTCATTACTGGAAAAATGGGACGAGTATGAGATTCTAAAGATGAATCCCACTGTGCAATTTTTGAATGAATTAAAGTCTTTTGTTGAGCAAGGCATTTTAGATGGAGTGGTAGGAAAGGACGAGAGGGATTTTTTGATCCCAAAACATCCTGTCCTTCCCACCTTTTATTGTCTTCCCAAAATCCACAAGGGTACGAATCCGCTAAAAGGCAGACCGATTGTGTCTGGCAATAACAGTCTTACTGAAAAGTTGGGGATTTACGTGGACAAAATTCTTAAACCCTTTGTGGGTTCTGTGAATTCGTTTGTGCGGGATACCACTGACCTCTTGGGGAAACTGGACGGAGTTTTTTGGGATGCTGACATGATTATAGGAAGTATAGATGTGGAAGCACTGTACTCCTCGATCCCACATGATGTTGGTTTAATGGCTGTGAACTATTATCTCAATACCAGAGGTGTACAATATGCGAGACACAATGAATTTGTGTTGAAAAGTCTTGTATTTTGCCTCACTAGGAACATTTTTTTTGTTTAATAGTAAGATCCACCACCAGCTCAGGTGCTCTGCGATGGGTAGCCCTTGTGCGCCCTTGTATGCAAATTTGCTCCTGGGCTGGTGGGAGGAGACAATTGTCTTTAGTGACCCCACACCACATCTTGATGACAGAATAGTTCTATGGCTGAGATACATAGATGATATTCTGGTCATATAGAGGGGTGATGTCAGTGACTTTAATTTATTTGTGGACGGTTTGAACCAGAACAACATCGGTCTCCATTTCACCTTTGAGGCCAATCCCACAAGTTGGCCTTTTTGGATATCTGCATTGAAAAAGATGATAATGGGGCCATTTCATCCAGAATCCATAGAGAAAAGATGTCCACAAACTCTCTGTTGAGATGGGAAAGTAACCACCCTGTCCCACTCAAGAGAGGCATTCCAAAAGGCCAGTATTTGAGAATGAGTAGAAATTGCTCGCACAATGACTCATTTCAAGAACAGGCTAAGGACTTGCAGACAAGATTTTTGGAAAGGGGATACTCCAAAGCAATTCTAAATAGAGCATATAAGGAATCAATGAAAAAGGAGAGAAAAGAACAATTGACGCCCAAATTAAAAGTGGAAGATGAAACGACCATTCGGTTTATCACCAAATACTCCAATGGGGCGAATAATGTTAGATCCATTCTTCAAAAGCATTGGCCTATATTGATGATCGACATGGACATTAGGGATCAGCTTCTCCCCTCACCCCAAATAACCTATAGAAGGGGTAGATCTCTAGGTGACAGGCTAGTTCACAGCCATTACCAACCAAGACAGAAAACCGGCTTTTTGACAATTCAGACTAAGGGTTGCTTCAAGTGCGGGAAGTGTAAAGCCTGTAACTCTATTTTACCCAGTAAAACTTTTTCCGGCAATGTCACAGGGAATACGCACCCTATCCAACATTTTATCAACTGCAGTACGAAAGGGGTGACTTACAAGGCAACATGTGACTGCGGGATGGAATACGTAGGTAAAACAAAAAGAGAGTTTCATAGACGCACATGTGAACATGTTCGAGACATAATCAACAAAAGAGATACCCCAGTTGCTAACCACATGAACCTACATCATCAAGGTGACGTTAGGAAGATTAAATTTGTTGGAATAGATAAGGTTGTCCCACCTGTTAGGGGAGGAGATTGGGACAAAATGATCTTACAGAAGGAGAGCAGGTGGATCTTCAATCTAAGAACGACAAGACCAGATGGTCTGAATGAACAATTGTCATATAGCTGCTTTTTGTGATCATGGGAAAGCTTTTCAATGTTCTACTTTTTTCCTATTCACACTGCCCCTTACAGACCCACACAGCCTTTCTATCTATAATAGGGTTTTACAGGGACAGCTAATTAGGGATAGCTGCCGTTGAGTGGGGGTGCCATCTACGCAGGTTTCTAGGGTGCCAACCTCCGCGTTAGGTAGGGGTGCAGGAGTGAAGAACATTGATCAGTGTATAACGTAGGTTTTTTCATCTTGGGCAGTGGTATCTCTCACAGACTTATACTTTGCACATATGTACTTCACATATGTGTACTTGAAATATTTCAATTGTGAATTTTAATTCATTTTTTTAGGTTCTAAAATCTATATCCTCAGTCCTCAGTACTCAGGTCCCTTCCGATCTCTGCCATGCACTCAAATGGTGGTTCCCCCCCACATATGGGGTATCAGCATACTCAGGACAAATTGGACAACAACTTTTGGGGTCCAATTTCAAGTGTTACCCTTGGAAAAATACAAAACTGGGGGCTAAAAAATAATTTTTGTGGAAATTTTTTATTTTTTTATTTTCACGGCTCTGCGATATAAACTGTAGTGAAGCACTAGGGGGTTCAAAGCTCTCACAACACATCTAGATGAGTTCCTTTCCAAAATGATGTCACTTGTGGGGGGTTTCAATGTTTAGGCACATCAGTGGCTCTCCAAACGTTACATGGCGTCCCATCTCAATTCCTGTCAATTTTGCATTGAAAAGTCAAATGGCGCTCTTTCCCTTCCGAGCTCTGCCATGTGCCCAAACAGTGGTTTACCCCCACATATGGGGTATCGGCGTAGTCAGGACAAATTGTACAACAACTTTTGGGGTCCATGTTCTCCTGTTACCCTTGGTAAAATAAAACAAATTGGAGCTGAAATAGATTTTTTGTGAAATAGATACGGTGCCACACAAAAGGTTGATACATAAAATGAGAATAATGGGGATAGGGGAAAATATGTTCAAGTGGGTTGAGAGTTGGCTCAGGGATAGGAAACAAAGGGTGGTTATTAATGGAGCACACTCGGACTGGGTCACAGTTAGTAGTGGGGTACCACAGGGGTCAGTATTGGGCCCTCTTCTTTTTAACATATTTATTAATGACCTTGTAGGGGGCATTCAGAGTAGAATTTCAATATTTGCAGATGACACTAAACTCTGCAGGGTAATCAATACAGGGGAGGACAATTTTATATTACAGGCTGATTTATGTAAACTAGAAGCTTGGGCTGATAAATGGCAAATGAGCTTTAATGGGGATAAATGTAAGGTCATGCACTTGGGTAGAAGTAATAAGATGTATAACTATGTGCTTAATTCTAAAACTCTGGGCAAAACCGTCAATGAAAAAGACCTGGGTGTATGGGTGGATGACAAACTAATATTCAGTGGCCAGTGTCAGGCAGCTGCTACAAAGGCAAATAAAATAATGGGATGCATTAAAAGAGGCATAGATGCTCATGAGGAGAACATAATTTTACCTCTATACAAGTCACTAGTGCGACCACACTTAGAATACTGTGCACAGTTCTGGTCTCCGGTGTATAAGAAAGACATAGCTGAACTGGAGCGGGTGCAGAGAAGAGCAACCAAGGTTATTAGAGGACTGGGGGGTTTGCAATACCAAGATAGGTTATTACACTTGGGGCTATTTAGTTTGGAAAAAAGAAGACTAAGGGGTGATCTTATGTTAATGTATAAATATATGAGGGGACAGTACAAAGACCTTTCTTTTTAATCATAGACCGGTGACAGGGACAAGGGGGCATCCTCTACGTCTGGAGGAAAAAAGGTTTAAGCATAATAACAGACGCGGATTCTTTACTGTAAGAGCAGTGAGACTATGGAACTCTCTGCCGTATGATGTTGTAATGAGTGACTCATTGCTTCAATTTAAGAGGGGACCGGATACCTTTCTGGAAAAGTATAATATTACAGGGTATATATATTAGATTCCTTGATAAGGCGTTGATCCAGGGAACTAGTCTGATTGCCGTATGTGGGGTCGGGAAGGAATTTTTTTCCCCATGATGGAGCTTACTCTTTGCCACATGGGGTTTTTTTTGCCTTCCCCTGGATCAACATGTTAGGGCATGTTAGGTTAGGCTATGGGTTGAACTAGATGGACTTAAAGTCTTCCTTCAACCTTAATAACTATGTTACTATGTCACTATGTAACTATATCCTCAGTCCTCAGTACTATGGTTTTTGGTACATATTTATAATTGGAGAAAAACTTGAATCATATCATAAGCAATAGATAAGACAGAGTTGATAATATATTCATCGTGTGGAAGATGTAATATGCAGTTATCTTTACTTGTCTTGTTTTCAAAGTTTCTGTGCAGAAATTCCTTTTTTTATTGTATATTGTTTCAACTAGAGTTGTTTAACTCTTAAAATCCCTCAGTTGGGTTTTAATTATAATCTAATATGAGTGGTAATACAGATGGAGTACCCTCTCTGTTGTTTGGATTAATGCGAGGCCTTCCAATTGAATATAGCGTGGTCTATTTGGGCGCAGGCGCAATGGAGACTCTGTGTTACCAAGGGGACGCATGTGCTCCATTTCTCTGCACAGGCGCACAGCGCACAGTGTGGGCTCCATGACATTATGAGTGTGTGCTGGGTACCGGAAGTGCGTCGCATGCCATGTGGTGTGGGCGTCTGACGCGCTTCTGGTCTACATCGATTTAAGAGACACAGGCGGGGAATGACTACCGCAGCCCTCATAGATATTTACCTCTCCCCTGATGAGTCCGTGACAGGACGAAACACGTCGGGAGACGCTACTTCGTAATAGAGGCCCATCACCCGTTCTTCCTTGACAAAAACAGCATGGTTTGGCTGTAGAAGATGGGTGAGACCAAACCATTTGCATGACACTAAAAAAATGTGCTTTTGGTTCCCATATAAAACAAATTGGATTTATGGTATTCTGTTATGGGTGCTTGATTGACTCCATGTGTCACATTTATGTTAGTGGTAAAGCACCCGCTTCATGATTAAGATGATGCCTTGCTTATAGCAATACACCAGATATCGATAAACCCTGTTTGGGAGGGTATGAACCCGACATGCGGATAAGAGTCTGAAGTATAATAAAAATCTTGCATCATCATTTATTTGGGGTCTCGAGATTTATGCTACAATATACATGCTGAGTATAAGACAAACTCGCCTTGGGAATATGTGGATATAAGTGTGGCAAACTAGTGAGTAAGCAAATTGCCAAGGTTGGTTTTTGTATAATAACCGGTGAATGGAGCCGGTTATAAACTGACTGCTACCAATTCTTTATCTCTGATGACTTGTTGTGGCTATATAATGTAGTATGTTCCGTTTGGGGGTCTACGTATTAATTCTGACTCTATGACAAATCAATGCTGGAACGTTATATCCATAGTGCCATTAGTCTATGTAACCAAGTGACGAGTAATATACAACACAATAACCATTAAAGTACCTATATAGGACTATATTGTAACTCAGCATTTCTTTTATATATTTCCTTTTGTGTCTTTGCAATTTCCTTCACTTGGTGGTTTGAGTTCATCACTTTGTTGTTTGTGTAGTTCAATAAAAGTTAAGTTTTAGGTCCCGTGCTACTTATATATTTATTCTTGTGGATTGTATCCTGCTTCATATATACGGTTTTTCTGGAAGAAGCGTTTTTTGTGACTGTTAAGTTCAAAGAAAAAATACGGCCCAATTCAAAATCTTGTTTGTCACGTAGAAATTTGTCTTTCTTCTTTTGTTTTGTTTCTAATTGGGTTAATATTAGTTTTCTTTCTAATGTTTCTGAAAGGTTTTATTTTGGTTCTCATTGCAACGGAGAGAAAATTCATTCTTTGCTCGCTCTAATTGGTTACAAACCAATGCATATTCTTGTTCAGTTTTAGAAGTGAGTAATTGCACTAACTTTTGCGAGCATTCCAGCTGTATAGTCTCCCATTGTTTAATAAATAACGGATCATCCTGGAATTGCGAGGGTTCTTTGAAAAGAAGCCACGTGGTACTCTTTTGCAGTCTGTGTAAGATTTCAACGATTCTATTGTCCTAAACATTCTAATTTCTCTTTCCGCCAAAGTTTGAATCTTATGTTCAAGTGATTTGGTGCTGATGATTTCAAGTTCATCCTTATGGTTACAATCAACGAAAAAATTACCAGCGTCCGCACATCCTTTTATCAGCCCTTCATTTACCGGGGGGGGGGGGGGTCTCGTCAGCTTCATTGCTAATTCCATTTTATGTGAAACTACTGTTTTTAGTGTCGGCCAAAAGTGCTTTAGCCAGACACACTTCTACACCAAATCTTGTGCTCAATTCAAGTATAACAATATATGCAGTCCATAAAAATCAAGAAAAAAGATGAATGGCACTAAGAAACAGGTGAGTACTCACTGTTTGAGCGGGTTTAGCAGAGTCCAGTAGGTTTAGCTGAGTCGACAACCCTACCAGTTGGTAATCCACGGAATATGGCGTGCTTGCTTGAAGAAACATATGTGGAAATCCAAATAGGAAAGAAAGATTCCGGGAACACTTCAATTCCATCTCCACAGGGAAAGGCTCGCCGCGGTTTATAAAACATGTCCAGGAGGTGCATGGTTCCGATACCCATTGCCTACGATTTGCAGGGTTACAAGTGGTTAAACCACCAAAAAATGGGGGGGACCATAATAAACTTCTCCTACGTCAGGAAGCTAAATGGATTATTAAATCTAATGTGCAGGGCCCCTTAGGTCTTAATGAGAGGTTGGACTTTACGTGTTTCTTATCATTTTCTATTTCTTTTTCTATGCCTGTTTAAGATTTTTTGGAAAAAAAAAAGTTTTTGATATTTATGTGAATTGGTGACATTACCAATGAAATACAATGTTGGTGGTTGTTTTTATAGGTCTTGCTCATGTGTTTCACATGTTTTAATTATTTTAAATTTTATGAGGTCATGTGATGACGTTTAAAAGGAAATGACACACCATCGGTTTCATCTGGACCCATTGAAGCGTGTAACACGCGAAACGGCCGTAGTCCATAAACCTAACCAGCTTGTTCTGCCACTATCCTGCCCTCTGTAACCATGTCCACAGCACGTTGTTGAAATAAAGGACAAAGGTTTTTTTATCGGAAGATTTGTTGCCGAGCTGCTACTTTCTTCCTTATTTGGGTTACCTAGTTAGGGCCCTCTCAGATATTTTGCCTTCCCTGTGCTGAGCCTTTTTCGACGCCTCTGGTGGGGTGCGACTGCTGGAACTCCCAGGATCTACAGTACAGAATACAAATTGTTTTTGTGCATAGAACTGAAATAGAGCAGCACTGAGGTAAAAGCGTCTCAGTTCTTGTAAAACCAGTGGATCAGAACATGTTTCCCCCTAGATTGGTTGCCACTCTTAGGGCCTATGCACACAAGGTCATTTTGTGGTGGATTCCGCATGGATCCCTCATGAAAAGAACTCAATAAAAGATAAAACAATTGAATATATGCGATGTAAAAACAACTTGCTTTGCATTCTGTATGTTTCAGTCTTTTTCAGCTTTTTTTTATCAATCTCCAGCTTCAAAATCTATGACGTGGATAACGGAAGTGACTTGAATGATCATTCTGCTGGTGGCTTCTGTTTGAAAGATGCTCGCTACTTTATATACAGTTCACAAAAAAAGACGCCATCTGCAAAAATTACAATAAAAGACGCCTGAAGAAAAACAACGCATGTACCTATAAAGTGCTATGTGCACGTAGCCTTAGGACTAAAAGAACCTCAGGTCATCTCCACTGTTGGCCGGGGTTTGGAGGATTAATGGGAGGTATAGAACCAATCTTCTTCTGTTTGGTGTCCAATCCTTCAGACATTTATGACGTGTATCGTATTGATATGCCATTAACCACTTCACCCCCTTGGGTTTTTCCATTTTTGAGTTTCATTTTTTTGCTCCTCTTCTTCCCAGAGCCACCATTTTTTTTATTTTTCAGTCAATATAGTCATGTGAAGGCTCGTTTTTTTGCAGGACGAGTTGTACATTTGAAAGACACTATTGATTTTGCCGTAAAATGTACTGGAAAATGGGAAAAACATTCAAATTGTGGTGAAAATTGCAAAAACGTTTTTACTGATGCCATGTAGGGGGTAGATACGATCTTTTGATCTCCCGTTTTTCATTTTATTGTATTGTTGTGGCAACCAACAAAGTAATTGTGCCATTTTGATTAGTTTTCTCGTTACACCGTTTACCAATCGGATAAATTATTTTTATGCATTGATAGAGCAGGTTATTCTGAACGTGGTGATACCAAGTATGTGTAAAAACATTTTTTTTTTTTTTTTTCCCTGCTTCAGTATTCGTCATGGAAGACTAGAAGCTGCGATCATCCAATCACTTATCTTACACAGAGCAGGGCTGCAGCACAGCTCTGTGTAGCAGAAATGGTCATTTACCAGGAGGGCCAAACGCTCGGCGGCGCTCATAGCTATCCGGCAATGACAACCATAGTGGTCTCTTGCAGACCCCGAGTTGTCCTTCCAACCCATTGGCAACTCATGGTCATGTGACACAAGCGCCGATGGGCGGGATTGGTGATGCGCTTCTGGCACGAGCATGTTAAATGCCTCTGTCAGAGATTGATCAAATCAGCTGACATGTGCCAGAAAAGTTGAGGGCTCAGAACTGGAACCTGCAGAAGACAGGTGGAGCCAATCTTAGACGTACCTATATGTCTGAGGTGGTAAAGGTGTTATTGTCACTATTATTCAATTAGATTCCAAAGGACAATAATCAATTTTAAATTTGTATTTATTTACAATATTCATTTAAGAATTCTAGGGAAGGATAAAGAGATATTCTTAATGGGGCTTTCAACATTTGCAGATGTTTCTTGCAGGTCAGAAGGCCACAGGTAGATGTACAAGTCCTTCCATACAGGTACAGCAGTGATGGTGGATGTGCTGCATTTTCTTCAGGGCGTTAGATGGGGGGGGGGTTCTGTCATTGAGATGTCAAAGGTGCCCTGGTCACAGCAGGCAAAAAGGCAGCTTTCTCTAACAGCGCGAGCAGCCCTGGAGAATCCACGCCGGCAGGATGATATCATCCGGCGGAAGATCGAACCTATAATAAAAGATGTAAAACTCATG
Source organism: Ranitomeya variabilis (assembly GCF_051348905.1). Taxonomy (NCBI): domain Eukaryota; kingdom Metazoa; phylum Chordata; class Amphibia; order Anura; family Dendrobatidae; genus Ranitomeya; species Ranitomeya variabilis. The sequence continues at coordinate 1,029,514,228 of NC_135233.1, forward strand.
TAAGTAACTCCATATTAGAGGATACTACAGTGGTGTCACTGTGGGAGGACGGTAGAGGGATCTTCTCCATACACAGGTACGGGATCATTGTCAGTCATCACACATGTGACAATCCCACCACTGACAGATGACATCTGCTCCACATGAATTCTTCTCACTGACATCATACAACATGGAGCTCATTGTCACACTTACCTCGCCTCCTTTCCTCCTCGTTTTTCTGTTGTTTTCTCAGTTTTAGTGCAGATTTTATTGTCTTCCGAACAGTAGAATCTAATCAAAAAGTCAGAAACAGATGTTGGTTATAAACTCCTATAAGATTAGCTTTGTATCTTAATAGAGTTGGGCAAACTGATTAATATGCACCTGTAGCTTTTCTGTGTGCCGCCATGTGGGGTCTCCCAAAGGAACTATGTCCGCTTATTAACATGACATTACTTGCAGCAATCCACAGTAACATTATACAGTCAGTAACTTTTAAGTCACCAGGTCAGAAGTGTCCAGGACTCACTCTACTTTATTCCCACTGATCCCCTGATTATTCTGGTTTTTCAGATTTGTTAAAATCCCCCATACAGCTCCAGAGATTTGGGCCTTTTTATTTAGTGCTAGTTGTAATAGGCTGTACTATGGGGGCGTGGCTCACAGGTAATTATTGCAGAGCAGCCTGTAGACACGCCCCCAGAGAACCCTTTGAGCCACGCCCACTTGGAAAAGACCATGAAACTTAGCACTAAATAAAAAGTCCCATAACTCTGGAACCGTATGGGGGATTTTAATGAAACAAAAACAGAATACTCAGGGGGACAGCGAAAAAGAGTAAGTAATTTTCTGAGCATTTAGTATTATAGGCTATAAGAGGATGGCCTATAAATCTGTACATACCTGACAATGAGGTCGAGGATGACTCGCTGCTTCCAGTAGTTAAACTCTGATTGTCACCATCAGGTTTTGAAGAAGACTCGCTCTGCCTGTTTGGTAGAAGAAAGACAAGTAAATTGAATGTAAAAACAATAGAAACAAGTAAGAACACCTGTCTGTAAGGGCAATTAGGACAACAGTAAGGGAATATCCTGCCCAGGACCCCATTCTACCAGCCAGAATGGAGTGGTGCTAGTAATATTGGCCTATAGTGAACTGGAAATGAACAGTTGGTCACATTGATCAGCTATTGCTACAGTGATATCACAAGCCAGACCTACAGAAATCAGCAATCATGGGGAGGTGGATGCTGGATTTAGATTTGTTACTCGTGTCTTGTATTTTGGATCTGACATATATCAGAACTAAATCTCATAATAATGATGATAATCTACTCACAAGTCTGAGCGTATTTCGCTGTTCTTTGGGGAACACATTGGAGCTGATATAGGCTCTTCATCGGTCGTCATCCCGGTATTGGGGGTATATAGCTAAAACAGAGAAATATAAAATAGATGTATTTTGAAACTTTTCTCTAATTATAGTTTTATGCATTTTATTGGCTATATACTTACTTTGGGAAACCTCTGAGAAGATGAAACAAAATTTTGGACTTCTGTCCAGTCATTGTTCCCACTTGTGTCACCCTCATCTGAATCAATATGTTTGCTCCTATGGCGAGCTGAAAAATACAATTGTTATAAGATATTATTAGTATGAAACCAGGGTCAGACAGTCACCATGTTATCACTAATGGAATTGTGATAATTGTCACGCAAACTGAAAGACAAGACACATGGTGGTTTTCTGCAGATGACGTCTTATTTTACTTACTGATAAAGTAGTGGGTGTCCTCATCTGACTTTAAATCAGGAACAAACAGGGACTTCTGACTTAGAAGGTTTTCAAAGTCTAAGTAACACAGAAATTGATGACATTTGATCTCATTGGCTCCATCTGGAAAAGGAAGACAAGAAAGAAATTGATACAGTCATTTTCAGAGAAACTGATCCATATCTGTACAGGTTATGCTAATCTGAACTTAAGATGTAACAGAGCCGAAATGTCCTGAAAGTAGGTAGACTGGAGAACTCATGTGCTGCTCCTCATGGACACAATCATTTCTCTTCTCACAGAGGTGTAATAAGTCATTAATAGTGATGGGAGAACCCGAACAATAACGTTCAGGATCCATACCGAGCAACTACTGTCAGTGCGCGGACCCCAAACACAGACTTTTCCAAGATGTGCATGTTACTGTTTGGGTTGAACACCGGCTGTTTCCCATGGACCTCACACCATTTTTTAAAATTATTTATTTAAATAATTAAAATATACAGCATGGGGACCCCTCTATTTTTGATAACCAGCCAATAAAAAATGACAGCTGGAGGTTGCAGCCCGCAGCAGTCAGCTTTACATAAGCTGATAATCAAAAATAGAGGAAAACCTTGCTATCAGCGAGAGCATGTGTAGGATGATGATGAGTATTACTCTCATCAGCTGACTCCTGTGACCAGCTGTATCTATTTTACAGCAGTCACAGCTTCTGGCTAACATGCTGTCATCTGACAATGTGAGTACAGCAGCACTCTGACCGGCAGTAACAATCTTACCGCCGATCATAGCCTGTGTGTTCCCGTGCTGTCACACAAATGACAGCTTGGGAAACAATAGATGGTCAAGATGGTCAGGCCCCCCATTCATCTAAATGTCGTCCAGGTTCGGGTACCCAATCCAAACATTTATAAATGTTCGCCCGGACCCAAAAATCCCCAGGTTGGCACATCACTAGTCATTAATAATACTATTATAATATTACCGGTTCCAAGTCTATGTGTTGGATTTTTTCTGAGTAGCTCAGTGATGAAATCTTGAGCATCGGGTGGAGGAGAGTACTTCTGATAATTCCAAGTTACGTCATCTGTTATATAAGAAAGAAATATTACAGGAATTAAAACTTTTTCATTTATTTCATATTTTCCTTAACAGAGGTAGGAAATAAACCACATAATCAAGCAAACCAAATAACTGAGACATCACAAAGCATGCAGATTATTTTACTTACCCCTGACGATACTACAGTAAATCTCCTTTTTGGAAGCCCCATTAAATGGTGTAGATCCAAAAAGAAATTCATATAGGATGATCCCTATTGACCACCAGTCAACAGGCCTTCCATATCCTTTCTTTAAGAGGACTTCTGGAGCCATGTAACTAGGTGTGCCAAGAATCTGGAAACCAACAGAAAAATTAGATTATAATCAATAAATATAATTGTGACCAATAACGTCAGTGGAAACGTTTTCTAGATGAGAAATTATCAGATAAGGAGAAATAGATGAGATTTGTGAAGTAGAAGATCCTTGTAAGTAAAGCTGACCTCATTATCAAGGAACTCGTTGGTGATGTCGTCAAATGGAGCCTTGTAGATGTCTGATGTTGGTCTCATGAGGCCGAGTTTGCAAACTCCTAAATCAGTGACTTTAATATGTCCTGTTGATGTTATCAGGAGACTGTGAAAGAAAAGATGGTGTCAGCCCCAATAAATAACCCATAGACTGTAAAACAAGCTCTACTTCTTCCCCATTTATTACACTATATAGGTCACTTACTTCTCGGGCTTCAGGTCTCGGTGCACCACACCGTAGCTATGCAGGTATTCCACAGCATGAACTGTTTCAGCAATGTACATACGGGCCAGGGTGACAGGTAAAGGACCCCTGTACTTTAAAAGCTTTCTACAGTCTCCTCCTACAGGAGAAAGCAAATATGACAGGTGAGGGTTTGTTACAATGTAAATTACACATGATGAGGGGGAATGAGAAATAACAGACATTGGGGCAGGATCTAATATATAGAGATAGTCACACTTGCGAGTACAATGAGAGAAACTCGCGTGAGTCTCTCGCTTCAATACCCGGCACTGCCGCCGACACTCGGGACCGGAGCGTTAGGCTGCATGTATTTCTATACAGCTGAACGTTCCGGTCCCGAGTGCCGGCGGCAGTGCCGGGTATTGAGGCGAGAGACTTGCGCGAGTTTCTCTCATTGCACTCGCAAATGTGACCCCGGTCATATACAGTGTACTGCAGAGTGACCCTATATAAAGGTGCTAGGATTCAGCAGACGAGGCTGGATATAGATACAATGGATGTGTCCTACCTGGTACATACTCCATGACCATACACAGATGAAGTTTAGTAGCAAAGGAGCAGAACATGGAGGCCACAAAGGGACAATCAGCGAAGATTGAGACGTCCCTCTCCAGAAAGGCTCGTTCAAGTCTCCTTGGCTCGGTCACGTTCTCTCTGTCTATTTTCTTCATAGCGCATACTTGGTTTGTATCTTTATGGCGCATTAGGTGGACGGCCCTGGAGAAGAGGAAAATCCAAGATTTAGTATGAATTCTTACAATGTGTCTATAAAATAAGTAGATTAATACTAGATGGGCGGCGGACCCTAGAAATCCATGTCTAGAATTACATAAAATAACACTCCATAAATGATCACCAATGGGGGTCCTCATCCCTGAATAGTGACAAACGTGGACAGTGATGTGGACTCATCTAATTTGTCTATGGGAACATTGCAGGGGCAGGACGCAGAGACATAAACATCATCATAAGGAAAAAATAAATATTATACCAAAATAAAGCTCACCCAAAGGCTCCAAAGCTGATCAGTTTGATCGGCTTATAGTCGTTCTTACAAGGTAACCTCAACGGGTTACATGGTCCGATCAAGGCCTAAAAAGGAATAAGAAATGACAATAAGACACAGAAGCTGGAGAAACATATAAGCTCCAGATGCAGGATGGTCTCACTTCTACATTATGTCCCCGCCGATCACACTGCGGCAGATGTAGAGGACGTGATACAAGCCGGACCCTCCACAGACACTATTATATTATAGGGGGATATCCACCATACACAGATATCATTGTGCTGCAGGGGAGGATAGGGGACATCACACAGAGGAGGCAGAATAATAACGCCATCATCACACACAATAGGTCCCACAGACACTATTATATTATAGGGGGATATCCCCCATACACAGATATCATTGTGCTGCAGGGGAGGATAGGGGACATCACACAGAGGAGGCAGAATAATAACGCCATCATCACACACAACAGGTCTGATCTACATAAAGAACAGCGATATCCCATTATCATATGGGGTACAATATGGGATGTGTAATTCACACCCGTCATCTGATGATACACAGACGTCTCTGATACTTACACTGACAGATGCCTGGATGATCTCTGGTGTCTCACATATTCCTCCATCAGTATTTGCCGGCACAGTTATTCCTAAAGTAATGATGAAATAATGAAGAGACGTCATGTATTAGTCTATATCAGCACTTATTATATAACACATCCATGTAATGAAGGAAATGGCGAGACCCCTGGACATGGAGTACTACGAGGTGTATGGATATTCTGCACACTGTATATAATTATGGCATATCTATATATACTGTACTATAAATGTGTGATTTCTCAGGATCTGATCGAGTCACTACAACGACATGATTGGGGGCTGAGAAGAGCCCAGAGGGGAGAATCTGAATTACATGAGTCCCCTCCTTTATAGTCTATAGGGGTCCATGAGCCGTCATCGACCTCATAGAGAGTATGAAGAGTAAATCTCCATATTCTCTGTCGTTCTCTGTAGCTCGATATTGAATGTAAAATATTAGATGATCAGCTTACCTTCCATCAGACCAGGGTTTCGCCCCCGCTGAGTGGTATCAGGGTCAGCAATGTGGAGGTTTTGTGTCTCTTCGGAGTCATCTTCTGATGTTTCCTGATGGATATAATATATAGAATTAATATAACATTTCACAAACACTAAATTACTGCATATATAACACAGGAAGTAGTAATACTGGATTTACATGATAATTTCAGTATAGGACGGACTATACACGACCGCTCCCTCCAGTAAATCCACAATAATATATATGGGAGTTGTATATACAACTGTTCTCTAATAACGTCTATCAGAACTGCAGCATTTATAAGAAGGAAGATAATGATAATTGTGTGAGACAGAGGCGGAAATACAAACTCCACACTGCTGAGTACAGACTGTCATCACAGATGATGGAGCCGCAGAGACAGGCTGCCATAAAATATCCTGTGTCTGCCTGGAGCGGACAGGGAGGCGTCTGCTATCATACATCTGACCTTCTGCTGTATGACTGGTAATCTGGAGACGATCAGACAACAAGGACATGAGATATAGAAGATGATGGATCCTTACCAGACGCTCCGGTGAGTAGGCCGGATACTCCAGTACAAGCAGGACGTTTTGGGCCAGTTGTTTAATAAAGGCCAATTCTCCACTGCGGGATTTTTCTTCTGCCTGTAGAGATGAGAATAAACAAAAAAGGAAATTCATGAGAGAAAGTGCAGAATGGAGGAGGCCATCTATGTCACCATGTTACTCCTGCTATTGGCGCTACAAGTACTACATGACCGCTGACGAGGGAATCGGTCACCTGTAAACCTTTACATCTCCACGTGCTCCCTACGTACCCAGTGTATGGAAACAGCGCACATGGCCCCTATTGAAAGGACCTCACATTTAACAGCCTCAGACTCATCCCCCGCCGCTTTGACGATAGAAAGACAATGTTACCTCCCCAAGACCCCTACTGATCAAGTACTCTTTTACATTCTCTCTCTCTCTATATATATATATATCTATAAGGGCTGGTTGGATGCTGGAACGTGAAACTGCAAAGAGGAGGAATCTCCCCAACCTTCTTCCTTTTATTGTCCTCCATAACTCCTTCCCACAAATGTACATGTTATTCCCTTCCTGGGAAAGGGGTCCGCACATGTGGAGGGGCTCCGGAGCTGAGCTCCCTAAACACACGGCATATACAGCTATATTACATAGCGACTTCCGTCTGTAACAGCTGCGGACGGCGCTGAGTTCTGGCAGCGGCTGTTTTTCTGTTAACCATTTAAATGACAGTCAATGTCGGACAGCAGCATTTATGTGTTGGACGCATCGGTGTCCGCGCACTCCGGCTATCATCGACCCTTTATGATGTGATCACAGGGGACAGTTACTGTGACAGCTGGGGGTCACTGTAATCTTGTGGAGCTCAAAGTCACAGGGGTACTGGGTAGACTACAGCTGATTACCCGGGCCCATGCAACATCCCTCAAACTAGGGAAACCCTATCTGTCCCTCTCCCAGAGTTTACACTGAAGGTGCGCATGTCTGGGCCGCCAGGCCTGACCCTGAGTCCTGTTTCAGTACTAAGCTGAAACCTCCACCCGCCACCCAGTGATAAGACCTCTCACCAACCCCTACAGAAAGCCCAGACAGGGAAAACTAAAAAACGCACCACGCCGCAGACACACAGGAAAACAGTATAATGTGCACAGGGCAAAACAATACAAATATAGGAAGGAGAAATATAACGAAGGATAATACACCACCAGATACGATATTTCCTCTCCTAGACCACCACTCCAGACCGCGATGACCAGGCACAAGACACAAGCTATAATCGGCGACGCCCAAAGCGCAGCAAAACTATTTAAAGGCAATGGGCGTGACTAAGCCTCCAACCTGAGTACCAGCCAGATTAACCCCGGACAATCTGGATAAATCTAGCCGGCGCCACTGAGCATATAGTGGACGAATGAGGAATTACCGCTGTCTGTCGGACGCCCTAGTGTGAACAGCGTCCGACATGACACTCAACCTTAGGCCATTTTTACACTTTCAGTATTTGCATCAGTATTTTGAAGCCAAAACCAGGAGTGGAACAATCAGAGGAAAAGTATAATAGAAACACGTCACCACTTCTGTATTTTTCACGGACTCCTGATTTTGGCTTGCAAATAATGATGTAAAATACTGACCAAATACTGAATGTGTGAACGTGGCCCTAGGCTGAGGACACTGAGATTTTCACTGCATACCGCATTACTGAAACCGCCGAAACAGAAATTTGCAAAGTAATAAAGGGGTTAATGGGTTATCCAATTCAATCCCCCCCCCCAGCGTCTACAACCTTCTCACCAAACCTCACCCCTACCTCTGTTAACCCTTTAGATCCCACCCTTTCCCTTGTCATGTAGCCTGTGTGCCCTATTTCAGCTCCCCGGCTATTCTTATCTGGGTATTAACTTAACCTTGTATTCCATTATTATTTCTATGATTTGTGCAGATTGTCTGCTACTTACCTGATGTACCAATGTCCAGATGTTTTGTTGTAAATGCTCAAGGTATTCTTGGCTTATTCGACCTTGGTTGTATTTGGTCAGGCAGTCTCTCACAAGCTCCATAACCAGCCGGTAAGTGAAGCTGAGGACGCCATCGGGTAGTGGTAGCACAAAGTCAGGGTCATAGGTGGTCAGAATGCCCTGGAGTAGTGCTAGCACCTGAAGTTTGTCTGAAGAAATTCCAGACATTTCAAATAAATCCAATCGCAAACAGTATATGACTAGCTATAGAGCTTATCACAGACAGCAATGACAACGGGTTGTCAAAGTGACGATGAGAGTGTAAACGCTTGTGTAAGTAGTGATGGTTAATTGTGATGTCATAATGGAATCTTGTGTTCTGATTCTAAAGGCGCCTCTTACCTTATAAGGAAGTTGGCCAGTATCTCTTAAGGAGGCAGCGGTATCGGCTCAGCATCAGTACCAGATGCAGAAATGGAGGATAGAGCTATTTGTGCTTTATTTGTTTTATCAGTTAGGGTATTTTTACGCTGCAAAAAAATTATTTCTATGTGTTATGCACAATAAAAAGTGAGCATTATTGAAACCTGGCTGGACAAAAGCCATGACTGGGTGACATATGTAGAGGGTTACACTACATTTAGGAAGGACAGGAAGGACAAAAAAGGTGGATGGGTGTGTATTGTTGCTAAATCCAGCTTAAGATTTGTGATCAATGATGACATTGGGGGAAGCTGCGACAATGTAGAGTCACTATGGGTAAATGTACATGGGATGGCAATAATCGAAAGCTGCTAAATGGAGTTTCTACAAGTTTCCTAATATAGCTGAACAGATAAAGGATGATATGCTGCAACTAGCTAAAAAGACAGCAAAAAATCTTAATAGGGTCCTCACTATAGGACATTTTAGCTATCCACATATTTAATGGGACATAGAATCTTCTGGTTATTCTAAAAGCTGCTAATTCTTATCCGCAGTACAAGACAATTACCTTTCTCAGCCGGTAGATGAACTGACCAGGGGACGTAATCTGCTGGATCTGGTCCTATCAAATAGACCAGATACAATTTCAGATCTACTGGTCCTGGAGCATTAGGGCAGCAGCTACCAGAATGTGGTAGTTTCAATGTAATATTTGATAAAACATTTCAAAGGGGAAATGCAAAAACCTGGAACTTTAGGAAAGCTAAATTCAAAAAACTAAGGGAAGAGCTTAATTGTGTAGACTGGCACCATGTTATAGTAACTTGGGGCATTTTTAAGGATATACTAACCAAATTTTCCAATTGTGCATCATATATTATTGTGGCTAGTAACTGTAAGAAATGTAGCGTCCCCCCACAATAGTAATAAGAAATTAAAGGGTGGTGGAGTACTCCTATAATGTGAGAGGAAAGAACACAGAATGGAGTAACCATAAACCACCAAATGGAACAAACATTTTTTTTTATTGAAACAGATTAAAATATGACATGACATATGTAAATGAGGTCTCTTATTGAAGGAACAAGAAAATGGGGGGGAGGCTATCCATATAAAATATCACCCATGGGGGCAAGAACAGTAAGGCACGAATCAACACTTCCCGAATAATTAATAGCAATGCTGTTGAGTAGATATGTTTCATCTCAACAATGTGCACTATGCAGAGTATAACAAAGCCAAAAAGTAAAAAAAGGAAGGGGCACATGAAATATCTTAAGCAATACTCAAAAACAGACTTGTACAAATTCAGGGTATATAAGGATCAGAGCACAGTGATTACCTTCCTCATGGTGTGTGCAATAAGTAATCCCCACACTGCCCAACGTGCGTTTTGCTTTGGCTTTCTCAAGGGGAGGTGCTCAATTGTAAAGTCCTGCCAGGACACATATGGGTGGAAGACAGGCGATTCTGACAGCTAATTATGAAAGGGTTCTTTACAGTTAGAGCAGTCAGAATGCGGAATGCCTGATCACAAGAGGTAGTAATAGCAGACACTATAACAGCTTTTAAAAAAGGGCTGGAGGATTTCCTCTGCAGAAATGGCATTGTGAGATTTTTGTTAATTTAGTGACAAAGCATGTAAATTGATGGAGAAAGGTAGAACTTTATAGCCCATTTTTCAATCTATGTAACTATAAGGCCAGATTCACATTACATCCGGGCAGTCCGTTAGATGGACTGTGTTACACCGCGGCATAACGCGGTGTAACGCAGTCTGGGAACGCTGCCACTAAACTCTCTTTTGGGCGCATCGCTAGCGATGTGCGGTCATTGAGTGACGGACCCTGGGACGGGGGCTGCAGCATTTCTGGATCTGTCACTGCTAGCGCAGATAGAACATCTGCTAGCTCTATCTGCGCTAGCACGATCGAATTTCGGCACTTGCGTTAACGCAGCCCGTTTAACGCATGTGTTGAACGGGCTGCATTAACGCTATGTGCGCTATGTGAACCTAGCCTAAGAAAATCAGATTCAAGTGATAAAAGAAGTATCTTTTTGTGGGACAGGGTCAGACTGTGACTGCATCCAGCCTTGGCATATGAAGCACACAGGCTTGTGCTGCTCTAGCACACAAACTTCCAAAGAAGGGGGGATCTTTGTTTCAATTACGACCCTGCCCACCATTGGTGAAAATTTAGATTTGATACCACCAATAATACCAATTCATGGTATTCTCTTTATAATACTGATAGTGATAATACTAGCACACCTTGGGTCTCCCTATATAGCCCCCGTGGGTCTCCTTCTAATAACTTTCTTATAATTATAATGGTGCCCCTCTGGGCCTGTTTATGGGTCTCTATATGGACATAGGGGCTTAAGAAAGTTAAATAAACTGATCTGATATCATATTTCAAACAAATCCACATTTTTTTTTAAATATGTAAATAAGGTGTTAAGATGTATGGGCCTGACACAGATCTCCCTGTGAATTCTGCCTGCAGAGGTAATTGTAAATAAAAGTTGGAGTTACCAGTGTGAGACGTGTAGATAAGGAGAGAAGACTATCAGCCATTACATGTCTCATGCTTGTAACACCACCTTTTATTTAATATAAGCTCTGGAGGCAGATTCTTTCTAAGATCTATGTCCAGCCAATAAATCTCAACATGTAATTTGCATATTAAGAAAAGCGTGAATTTCCTTAGAATAAGACATTAAATCGCAGATATTAACCCCCTTACCATCTTCAGTGTTTCCATTTTTGAGTTTTCATTTTTTGCTCTACTTCTTCCCAGAGCCATAACTTTTTTATTTTTCCATAAATATGGCCGCGTGAGGACTTGTTTTTTTGCGGGATGAGTTGTACTTTTGAAGGACACCTTTAGTTTGACCATTTAGTGTAAAAAAACAAAAAACAAAATGTCATTATCCGAGACCTGTAGAGCCCCCATTTTTTGTGATCCAGGGCTGGATGAAGGATTATGTTTTGCGTGTCGAACTGTAGTTTTTATTGATACCATTTTGGGGTAGTTGCGATGTTTTTATCTCCCAGTTTTGCTTTTTTATGCAAGGTTGCGGAGACCAAAAAAATGTAATTCTGGCATTTCGACTTTGTTTGTCGTTATGCCATGTATCGCTCAGATTAATTATTTTTATATATTGATAGATCAGGCTACCTGAACCCGGCGATTCCAAATATGTGAATTTTTTTAAATTGTTTTATGCCGAATGGGGCAAAAGGGGAATGATTTAAACTTTTATATTTTTTTAATATTTTTAAAAACCTTTCCTTTAACTATGTTGGGCCATTAAACTGTTTGGAGGGCTATGTGTGGGGCTAATATACTATTTGGGGGGCTATCAACCTCCTTAAACCCCGAAGTGTCCACGTGGACGACCATGACAAAAGTAAATTCTGGCACGAACAGGATTTATGATTAAGGGGGCAACCAATCGCTTACAGTAGTGCTAGCGCTACACTGAACATTTTCTCCTCCGCTGTGCTGTTGCTGAGACTCATCATTGCTAGTATTAACGGATGAGGACAACATCAGAAAAAACTTCTCATCTGTCTTACTCGCGCTGTTTGTGCTCAGTCATAGGTCTTGCAACAGGATAATGACCCAAAACACTATGAGCCCTGACCTAAATCCTGTTGAGCATCTTTGGAAAGAGCTGAAACATGACGTCTGAAAAAGACAACCTTCAAACATGAGACAGCTGGAGCAGTTTGCTCTTGAGGAATTGTCCAAAATATCTCTCAAGAGGTGCAGAAGTCTCATTGACAGTTACAGGAATCGTTTGATTGGAATAATTGCCTCAAAAGGTTGTGCAACAAAATATTAAGCTAAGGGTACCATCATTTCTGTCCAGGCCTATTTCATGAGTTTTTTTTTTTACATTCTGTGGAAGCATGGTTGAAAAGCAATGTCTGACTTTCATTTGTTTATTTTAATAGATTTTTTTATTCATTATTACTTTTGTAATTTGTAATTCAAGTTATTTCTGTGACCATTGTGGGTTTTTCTGTCATTAAACGAGGGGTACCAACAATTTTGAGCACGTGTTTATAATGAATAAAAACTTAATGGGAGGACTTCTTTAAGCCCTCGAAGTTCACGCGACTGTAAATTAAAATTATCCGATTTTCATCTAGAAAAAATGGCCAATTTTCATCTCAATTTTCAGAATGATGGGGGTTGTTTGCTCACCTTTTCTAAAAGGATCTCGGACTTGTGAGTACCGTAGTTGCAACATTAAATAGTGTGCACAGATAGATATGTGATTGGTGGAGGTCGCTCCACAATAGTTCCCTCCACCAATCACTATCCATCTGGAGTGCCCCCAGACGCAGGGCCGCGGGGTACTCGGTACAGGGCCTCTCTGTCTCAGTCCTGGGGTTGTCACGGTGGCTAGACCCGGTCCGTGACCCTGCTAAGGGGCGTCCAATGAAAAGTGTGATGGTGGTGCGTGGTGCAAGTCGCGATGAATAACGAGGACACAGGGTTGCAGTCTCTTTACCTCTTTACTGAAGGCTTCGGGATCCGCAATCCAGAGCACTGCTAACAGGGCTGGCTGAGACCGGCCAGTCCGAAGGCACATCCAGAGTTCCCTTTGCAGGTGGAAATCAGTGCCTACCTACTAGCGCCTGTGTGTTGTAGTACCTCCCTGCTGAGCACCACAGGATAGTCCTCACAACTGTTGTATCTGTTCTGATGTTCTTTCTCTCTCTGTCCCCCAGATGATATGGATAGGACGCACCCGTATGACGGGTAGGCCTGGAGTTATTCTGGGACCCTAGAGACGCCCCTCTCCCACAATTGCCTCCTATGTCTTCTTAGGTGAATTAGGTGAGACAGCCAACCTATAATCAACTGTCCTGCCGCTGTTTGAAGTAATGCTTGGAGCCCAATACTTCCTCGGCGTTCCGGCCACCGGCTACGCGCCCCAGTAGGATGTTGCCACGATCTTAGGGAACGACTCCTACTGGTTCTATTCTCCTTTGTGCTGTGATCTCGTTTCTCACTTCTCCACAATAAACCTCGCTTTGTGTCCTTTCTTAAGATGCCACTGCAATGGGTGCAGGCGCGGCTCCGTAACATTCTGTCCTTTTCGCTAGGCCACTGTCAGGATCCCACCCCTTACAGAGACCCCCCTGAATCTTCCCCCCGCAACACCCTCTGCCACAGGATGTTGCCTGGATCAAACTCACTCAGCTTCTGCCTAACTTCCTATCCAACCCCCAGTTTTACCAGATTGTGAGGAGTGGCCTTATACATAGAACCCTTTGCTCCCCCTGGTGGCCAGAGTGTGAAGTGTAATGTGTGACTGTGATACCTGGTCAGGTGAACTCCTTTAGTGCCATCAGACGTACCATCACTCCCCTTAGTGGCGGAGCGTCAGTACTGCAACGACCAGGACTCTGGGGCGCTGCACATCCCTGCAGAGGAGGATGAGAATCTCTCTTCTCTCCCTCCTCAGCTTTAGTAGACCTCTTTCACACATCCATGTCTCTGGTACGTGTGGTGAAAGTTTTCAACATACCAGAGACACTGACACATGTATTCCCAATGGGTCTGTGCACATGTCAGTGTGTTTCCATGGACCGTGTGTCTGTTTTTTACCATCAGCACAGGCGGCAAAATGTCCTGCAAGTGTGCACAAGGAGAACACACATGGATGTTATCCGTGTGACACTCATCGGCGCCGGGAAAGAAGCGCTACAGTAAGCGCTGGTCTCCAGCGCCGGGTGCTGAAGACGGCTCTCATCATTCTCCCCTGCTCTGCCGGCAATCAGCGCGAGCAGAGGAAAATGATGAGCGTTATATTCTAGTCAGAACAATGACTGCAGGTGGGGGCTTTTTGGACTATTACTCCCATCAACTTTGACCTGCTGCCGCTAATAACAGTGACAGCAGGAGCGAATGGTGGGGGGTATTCCTCACCCGCTGCCTGTGATTTAACTACCCGTAAATGAATGAAAAACCTGGCGTGGGTTCCACCATATTTTCTAGAACCAGCCAGGCAAAACTTACAGCTGGGGGCTGCAACCCTCAGTTGTCAGCTTCAGCAAGGTTAGTTGTCAAGAATAGAGGGGTCCCCACGCCTTATTTTTAATTTATTTAAATAATTTTTAAAAATGGAGTGGGGTCCCCCCTTTTTTGACAACCAGCCTTGCTAAAGCTCACAGCTGGGGGCTGGTATTCTCAGTCTGGTAAGGGGTCATGGATATTGGTCCCCCAGCCTAAAAATAGCAGCCCGCAGTTGCTCAGAATAGGCGCGTCTATCAATTCTGGTGCTTTGCCCTTCTCTTCCCACTTGCCCTGTAGCGGTGGCAAGTGGGGTTAATATTTGTGGGGTTGATGCCACCGTCCAGGCCGAAAACCACTGATGCGAGAGCATCATCATTGACCAGCGGTGACTTCATAGAGGCTGGGCCGAGAGCTCCATCTGCGCCGCATCTGTGGCCATTTTCCTGGAGACATCGCGTAGAGGCAGGCGTGGATGGAGATCTCGGCTTTCCTCCATCTGCACCTGCGCCGACTGAGAAGCCGGAAGCTGGACATTGGACCCCGGAAGAAGAATGGCGACTGCCATTTGCCACTGCTCACCGCTGTACCACCACCGCAGGACCACCGCTCACCGCTGTACCACCACCGCACACCGCAAGACCGCCGCACCACCGCAACACCCCCAGCTCCGGGCCCGCAGCATCAGTAAGAACAGTGCTCGGTTTATATATTTTTATTTACGTACAGCACTCGGTCTGAAAATACGGTCGTTTGAACTAACCCTTATTAAGACCGTGTTCTCCTTTTTCATTAAAGTCAGTGGGATTAATAGTGGGGTCATCTGGAATCAGATCCATTAGAATATGGGTGTGCAATACAGATGTAGCACCCAAAAACTTTATGGCTGTCATTGGGAATTGCCTATTAATGACTTTTATATTAAATAGCACAAAATGAAAACATTTTTTAAACAATAAGCATTTCATCCTTGCTCAAATAACAGAATCAATAATTAATTAGTTGATAAGTTATAATAAATTATAATAGCTTAACAGTAATTTTTATACATTGATACATTTATATTACTTTGCACTACTAAGAATAGTCTCTTAGAGGTAAAAATATAACACTTAGCTAAGTAACAGCCCGCTCCAATTTTCATGTCACTTCATTATTTCACAAGACATTACACAGAACAGAAAAATTAAAGTAAATATGTCCTGCCCTATAAAAAGAGAGGGTCAAAGCATTAAAGAAGAAACGGCCTCGGTGATTGCCCATTAGGTTAGACGATTACACAGGGGAAGAGTATATAATTATCTTTATTTTGTCATCCTAAAGCAGCTGATGAAGCCATTTATGACTAAGGATACAGCCCACCCAAGTATAAAATCAGACTGTGGGCAAAGGTCATCTCCATCCTCCATAATAATTATGATAATTTTATTTATTTTTTTAAAATAAAATGCTGCACAAAAAGGATAACTTTTCCAAACACTTTAATGATAAGGTAGGAAAGAGTCTTTCACTTTAACAATGATTTTTGTTTTTGCATTTCCCATGTGTATAGAACTGTGAATGTATTTAATTTTCATAATTCATTATGCAATACTTATGTCCATGTGATTTTTCAGTTTTTCTTTTTTAATAAATTTGCAAAAATGTCTACGTTTCTGTTTTTTTCAGTCAAGATGGGGTGCAGAGTGTACATTAATGTGAAAAAAAAGAACTTTTTTTGAATTTATCAAATGGCTGCAATGAAACAAAGAGTGAAAAATGTAAAGGGGTCTGAATACTTTCAGTACCCAATGTATATTGCACTCTTGTCCAATATGAAATGTTGGGGTATGTTGGGTTAAAAAGACCTATAGGATATGAAAGGATAGGAATGCGCAATATTGGTGAATGTTCCAGATAATTGAGGGAAATAAAAAACAAGGCAAACACTGCGGACTGTTATGGGAATGTGTAGTCATAGTACCATGAAAAATCATCCCATACAATCAGCCTGTACATGGAAGGGTGTGGGACACACTAATGCTTTATAAAGCTAAACCACTAGACAAATTAGTGCCATAGTCCAATAGTAATAAAATTCATAGAAAAAGTTTATTAAATAAATACACAACAAAGAACATGGTCAGCAAATAGGGGATGTGTGACAACACACTGCATGGGAACTAGGAGGGAGGTAATGATCCCCAAGTGAAAACAGATAAATGGTACCAAATAGGGCACATCAGATAAAGTGCATAGAAAGTTCACATTAATGGTAGTATAGCAATGTCATATGTTAAGATCGTGAACTTGCTGTGTCAAATAAAAATATAAAGATGCCAGTAATACACAGGAGTTCACATGCATAGTAATATATCAGTGTCATATAAAGAGATCCAAGACATGCAAATATGCAAGGAAAAGTATAAACATACCACAAGGGGTCACACCAGCTCCAACCCACCCCGACGCGCGTTTCGGTGAAGTCCTTCTTCAGATAATTTAGGGGTATAATGTGTTTTATGTCTGATAGAATACCATATAGAATATCATAAGGGACAAGAGTGCAATATATCTATATCCTGTTGTAGTATAACACTCATGGTATAATAAGGGAAAACAGTGCAGGAATACTGAATGTATTATTAAAAATATTTATCCAGATATACTAGGAACATTAGGGGTGCATAATATACCTCTCTTATGGACAGAGTCCTATCCCTTTCTGTTCATATGGTGGGCGCTATTCCGTGATGTTTAAAGAATACATGCTGTACTGATATCTTGAATAGGAAAAGAAGATATAGGTATCAAGATCTAATGAAATATATTATATGAATTATTAATATATGACATATGGCCCTCTAATATAGCAGGTGGTTATAGCAGATATCCTGCAACAGCATGGTGGATTTGAATATGATTTAATTTTAGGAATAATAATAAAGGTTATATTTTATTGTCTGTCAACCTCAGTGATTTTGCTTAAATAGTGGACTTTTTGAGTTTCTATATGTCCTCATTCAGTAAAAAGGCCCATACCATAACCCCACCGCCACCACGAGCCACTTGATTCACAGCGTTGTAATCAGCAAACAGCTCCCCCACGTAACGCCATACACACAGTCAGCCATCTACCCTGTACAGTGAAAACTTGGATTCATCTGTGAAGACAACACCTCTCCAATGTGCCAGATGCCATAGAATGTGAGCAGTTGCCCACTGAAGTAGGCTACGAAGACGACCTGCACTCACGTGGAGACCCTGATAAGGACAACGAGCCTACAGATAATCTTCCCTGAGACGGTTTCTGCAGAAATTCTTTGGTTATGCAAACCGATTGTTGCAGCAGTTGTCTGGGTGGCTGGTCTCAGACGATCTTGGAGATGAAGATGTTGGATGTTGAGGTCCTGGGCTGGTTTGGTTACACGTGGTTTGCGGTTGTGAGGTCCATTAGATGTTCTGCCAAATTTTCTGAAATACCTTTGGAAACTGTTTATGGTATAGAAATGAACATTCAATTCACGGGCAACAGCTCTGGTGGACATTCCTGCAGTCGGCATGCCAATTGCACGCTCCCACAAAACTTGCGACATCTGTGGCTTTGTGCTCTGTGATAAAACTGCACATTATAGAGCGGACTTTTATTGTGGCCATCCTAAGGCGCACCTGTGTAATAATCATGTGTCCATTCAGCATCTTGATAGGCCTCACCTGTGAGGTGGATGGATTATCTCGGAAAAAGGAGAAGAGCTCACTAACACAGATTTAGACAAATTTATGAGCAATATTTGAGCGAAAAAGGCCTTGAGTGTGTATATAGAAGAAGTCTTAGATCTTTGAGTTCATCTCATTGAAAAATGGGAGCAAAAACAAAAGTGTTGCGTTTATATTTTTGTTCAGCGTAGAACAAGCAATCAAACTAAGGGGACTGTTAAATAAAGTAAAATAAAAAAAGTTTTTGAAATTAAAAAAATAAATAAAAGATATAAAAATTTGTTAACAGTGCATCCCTTCCTTTACTCTCATGAAAAATAAATACATTAAAGGACAAATTTGTTTTTTTTATCATCACATCTGTACAAGTCTGAAATAAAATTAATTAGCCTGCTCGGTTAATTAATCAAAAGTTTCTGATGACTCTGATGCTAACCTCAACCAACACTGTCATTGCTTTATTATAGGACCCCTAACGCTAGAGTGCATATTTCTCCAATAGAAACCAGACAGCAGATATCAATTTATGACATATTATTAAGAAGGTAAAATCTTTAATATGTTTTAAACTAAAAAATATATTATTTAACCAAATATTTTTAGCTCTGAAGCTAATTTTCCATATATACATCCACAAAATCCACTAAATGTAACCCGTTATACTGCACCCTATGACTATATTAAAAAAGAATCAAAATCCCATTTACTAGCTTAGACCCATTTTATCCCGTAGTTAATGCTTTATTAACCCAAGAGTCGTGGAATCATTGGTATTTTCCTTCCAACACCCCAGCTATTAAGTTAAATGAGGATTCAGGCTGACCATGGAGTAACATTAATTACAAGACTGTCTCCAGCATAAGCCATTTGCTTCAGACATGTCAGATTTCTATTATTTAAATCCACAATTTAATAACTATAGCAGAACATAACTAATTGTTCATAAGGGAAAAATGTGCAAAGAATGTGTTATATGCATCTTCTTAAAGGATTTACATTTTGGAGAGATTATGTTTCTGTGGTTTTACATTCTCATTTTATCATTCTTTACTATTGCATTATATTTTGTATAGATTTTAACTCTTGTAAAGGCTTTGGAAAGTCATTTTATGTTACAAGGATCACCTGACAAAAAGCTGATCACAATCTATCCTGCTGCAGGGACCTTCATGGATCAGCGGTAATTTCTGGGGGTAGTAAGTGTTAAATTTCCCTATAGCGCTAGTACTCCTACTGAGTGATTGATTAATTACTCTCAGCAAGAGGAACACAATTATAATCCCGTAAATATGATTCCTTTTAATGGATAAATAAAAAAAAAAGTGATGTTGCTTTTGAGACTATTTTTCTCTCTTCATCAGGTATCAAATACAAAAAGATTTGTTGATAGGTTCTGTAGCTTGATAAAAAGCCGATGTAGTTGTCCCGCGACCACATTGCAGACTAAATTCACTATTGATAGTTGCAGAAATGTTTATTGGTATGAAATCAAATAAGAAACACTATATGTTTCAAAGCCAGACCAAAGCCAAATCTGATACATCTGAAGAAGCCAATGTGTGTAATATTTAGGGATGGGAGTGTCCGAATGGTAAACTTCAGGGGCAGTATCGAATACCTAGTGTCCACCTATGGACCCTGAACAGGGACTTCTCCAGGAAGTCTGTGTTGCTGTTTGGGTTTGGTTGACCGAACAAAGCTTGTTGAAAGGCTCAAATAAATAATTTTATAAATGTTGTGGGGGTCACCCCCATTTTTTATAACCAGCCAAGCTAAAGTGGACAGCTGGGGGATGGTATTCTCAGACTTTGATGCATCTACTAGATGTGCCAATTCTGGTGTTTTACCCTGCTCTTTCCACTTGCTCTGGTGCAGTGGCAAATAGGTTAATAGTTTTGGGGTTGATGTCACCTGTTTTATGGTCACTGACATCAAGCTCACAGGTTAGATATGGAGAGGCGTTTATCAGACACCCCATTACTAACCCCATAGTCAAATTTAATAAAGGCACAGAGATAAAAGCCCTTTAACTCTTTAAAGCCCAATGACAGAGTCCGTCATTGGACGCCTCCCTCCATTTGGTGCAGACTCTGGTGAGTAGGGTCCTCTCTCTCTATCCTGTAGAGTGTAGGCTCCTATGATCAGTAGGGTCCTTTCTCTCTCCTGTAGAGTGTAAGCTCTAGTGGTCAATGGAGTCCTTTCTCTCTCCTGTAGAGTGTAAGCTCCTATGATCAGTAGGGTCCTCTCTCTATCCTGTAGAGTGAAAGCTCTAGTGGTCAGCAGGGTCAATTCTCTCTCTTATCTCTTCTCCCCAATGTGTATTTTCCAATCAATTACAAGATTTCCAGTATTGAAATTCATGGTAATTTTTTTTTAACACATATCAATTTTTTTCTGAAAATTTTACTGTCAGCAAATTCAAATTTCAAAAGATCTGTTCATTACTAACACTTCTGTTTTTTTAAAGCATTCTTACCTTGCAGGATTTTTTCTTCACTTTCCTGAAACTTTTTCACAGTACTGTATATCCTGTATATACTCGAGTATAAACCGACCTGAGTATTAGCCGTGATCGAAAAAACTGGGAAATGCAGCAGCTACTGGTAAATTTCGAAAATAAAAATAGATACCAATAAAAGTAAAATTAATTGAGACATCAGTAGGTTAAGTGTTTTTTGAATATCCATAGTGAATCAGGAGCCCCATATAATGCTCCATACAAAATACACCCCATATAATGCTCCATACAAAATACGCCCCATATAATGCTCCATAAAGTTTATGATGGGCCTCATAAGATGCTTCACACAAAAATATGCCCCATATAATGCTCCATACAGTTCATGATGGGCCCCATAAGATGCTCAATAGTAAAATATGACCCTATAATGCTGCACAAAGGATAATAATGGCCCCATAATATGCCCCATATGCTGCTCCATAAAGATTGATGGCCCAATAAGATGCTCCATAGAATATTATGCCCCATATAATGCTGCTCCATAAAGGTTGATGGCCCCATAAGATGCTCCATAGAATAATATGTTTGTATGCTGCTGTGATTAAAAGAAAAATGACATACTCACCTCTCATTGCTGGGGGAGAGGTGCCGGGATCCTGAGCAGGCGGGACACCGGAGCGCTATGGGGGCCAGGTGTGGGAGTCGCCGCTGGCTCAGGCCCCTGGAACTTGCCATATTCACCTGTACCCATTCCACTGCTGCACGCCGCTGTGACTTCCAGGTCTCTGCAGTGACTGTTGAGGCAGAGGGCAATAACAACATCATCGCGTCCTCTGACCTGAACGTCACAGCCAGAGGACGCGGAAGACAGAGCGTGGTGGTGGAATGGGGACAGGTGAATATCGCATGGCTCACCCTCCCCCGTCAAACTCACCCCATCCTGATGCGGTCTCTGTATGTCCCTGCTTCTTCGATGGTCTCCAGCGCGCACTGGCAGCTTGTTCCTGTGTTCAGCGGTCACATAGTACTGCTCATTAAAGTAATGAATATGCGCACCACGCCTATAGCAGTGGAGGCACGTCCATATTCATTACTTTAATGAGCGGTACCACGTGACCGCTGTACACAGGACCTTGCAGAGACCATGCAAGGAGGGTGAGTATGATGTGACAGCCGCCGTTCCCCCTCCCCCGCTGACCCCCTGGGACAATGACGAGTATAAGCCAAGAGGGGCACTTTCAGCCTAAAAAAATTGCTGAAAATCTCGGCTTATACTCGAGCACATACGGTATGTAAAAAAAAATGTTCCTACAGCAAAAATGACCAAACATTAAAAAATGCAATGAAAGAAAATGCAATATTTTTTTATTGCAGAAAAAATATTTTTTTTTTATTAAGAAAGATTCTGATTTTAAGTGTTTAGATCAAATTAAAATAATTTGATTTTAGAGATATAATTAGGAATAATAAAGAAAATGTTATTTTCAACGCCGTCTGGAGAAGAGGTATAATTGGCCCATTCTGCTAGTAAATCATGGAAAAGAATGAAGAAGAAAAACAATAAAAGCACGCCTTTCAGCTAATAAACTACACAAGTGGCTGTGTTATGTTAGAGGCTAGATGGTGCACTAGCACACAGCTAAAAGCTTTAGTAATTTAAGCTGTGGAAAAGAGATCTAGTGAGCGGTAATTGAGAAACCAAGGACACGGTTTTAAGACCAGAAACGGCACATTATGACACAAATTGCTTTTATGCTTATTTAGAGATTGATAAAGTAGAGTGAATGATTTGCTATGGAAACCAAAATAGGTGGAAGAAATCATGGCTTTAAATTGCCCTCGTACTATTAGAAAGGATGGAAAGGGGGAAAAGAAGTATAAAAATCTATTCCTGAATGGCTGCCAGGCGTCTATAAAAGGTGCAGAGGATTTATGGCTTATAGATGGATAAAAGGGGACGATGTATTACATATACCGCATGGCATAATATTATATTGCAGCTAAGTTATGAGTAGAAGCTATGACTTTTCCTCTCATATTACATATTATATGTTTCATGGAAATATACAGAGTATTACTAAAGGCGTACATTACCTTTTATACCTTCATTATATTGCATTTGAGTATAGTATTGTACTTTATTATTAAACATTTATTACGGCAAGACCAAATTACTACATTTTATCCACTGCTTTAAAGGGGTTACCCTAGACTTTATTCCATATGGTGCTAAGTACTTCCCTGTGCTGCCCGCCATGATCCTTTCTGGCTCAGAGTGGTCCCAAACCGCTCCAACCAGTGATTCTTGTGCTTCCTATGACATCATATCACAAGAGCAGATGCTCATGTCCACATGTTCTGCTTTGTTCTGTCGATGGAGAATCACTGCCTTCGTCAGGCTGATTGACAGCGGCCTCCCTGCTGCCTGTTCATGGCTGTCAATCAGCATGACAACTGCAGTAATGCCCCATTAACAGATCAGAGCAGGAGAGAAAGAACTGCTCTGTGCACATGAGGTCAAAGGAAGCAGGAGAGCCCGGAAAGATCATCCCAGGGAAGTAAAGGTACGTACTTAGCAACTCACTGCCAATAAGTTCTTAGTTCTATAGGGAAAAAATCTAAACATCAGATATCGCCCTTTAGTTGTAATTTCCTAGTATTTGGCTATTATGTTTTGCATGGAAATCTACCTTATCGTAATGAAGATATTTGTTGATTCAATTGTGATGTTCTCTCAGGAAGACCTCAGTCTATATCACTCCTGCAGTTATCGAACTGACTGTTAAAGGTTATGAAAACAAGACTGCTGTTTACCTGCAAAATAATAGGCCCTATTCATTAAACCTTATACGATTTTAGAGGTAAACCAGGTTAGTTTTAACCGGAAAATTGCACAACCATTAACCCCTTCATGACCTTGGGATTTTCCATTTTTCCATGTTATTTTTTCGCTCCCCTCCTTCCCAGAGCTATAACTTTTTATTCTTCTGTCAATATGGCCATGTGAGGGCTTATTTTTTGCGAAACAAGTTGTACTTTTGAACAACAGCATTGGTTTTACCATGTCGTGTACTAGAGAACGGGAAAAAAATTCCAAGTGCTGTGAAATTGCAAAAAAAGTGCAATTCCCACACTTGTTTTTTGTTTGGCTTTTTTGCTAGGTTCACTGAATGCTAAAATTGACCTGCCATTATGATTCTCCAGGTGATTACGAGTTCATAGACACCAAACATGACTAGGTTATTTTTTATCTAAGTGGTGAAAAAAAACTTTGCTAAAAAAACCAAAATTGTGCCATTTTCCGATACCCGTAGCGTCTCCAATTTTCGTCATCTGGGGTCGGGTGAGGGCTTATTTTTTGCGTGCTGAGCTGGCATTTGTAATGATAGCATTTTGGTGCAGATATGTCCTTTTGATCACCCGTTATTGCATTTTAATGCAATGTCGTGGCGACCAAAAAAACTTAATTCTGGCGTTTCTAATTTTTTTCTCGCTACGCCGTTTAGCGATCAGGTTAATCCTTTTTTTTGTTGATAGATTGGGCGACTCTGAATGCGGCGATACCAAATATGTGTAGGTTTGATTTTTTTCTTATTGATTTATTTTGAATGGGGCGAAAGGGGGGTGATTAAAACATTTATATTTTTTTAATTTTTTTCACATTTTTTGTAACTTTTTTTTTTACTTTTGCCATGTTTCAATAGCCTCCATGGAAGGCTAGAAGCTGGCACCACTCGATCGGCTCTGCTACATAGCAGCGATCATCAGATCGCTGCTATGCAGCAGAAATGCAGGTGTGCTGTGAGCGCCGACCACAGGGGAAGGCTTACAGCAGGCCGGCATCAGTAACCATAGAGGTCTCAAGGACCTCTATGGTTACTATGCAGACGCATCGCTGACCCCCGATCATGTGACGGGGTCGGCGATGCTCTCATTTCCGGCCGCATGGCAGCGTTTGACAACCGCATTTAACTAGTTAATAGCGGCGGGTGAATCGCAATTTTACCCGCCGCTATTGCGGGCACATATCAGCTGTTCTAAACAGCTGACATGTCCCGGCTTTTATGCGGGCTCACCGCCGGAGCCCTGCATCAAAGAGGGGGATCTGACCTCGGACGTACTATCCCGTCCGAGGTCAGAAAGAGGTTAACAATCAATTATAAACCCGCACTGAACAGATTGTTGGTGCCGTTTGGCTACCCATTGATGTACCTTGGAAGGTTGTTTTTAATACTGCACTGAGCATTTTTATTTTAAAAATTAGTAATTATAATTATTATAGATGGAAGAATTGATTCGCAGGACTCTGGTTCATAGGCCAGGTCAAATCTGTGACCGCTGGACGGGATGACTGCGAATCTCCTTACTTCCTGGCATTCCTGGATCTTCTTCTGACGTCATGTCTGTGTCACGCTGCAATGATGACTTTGAGCCAGCACAGCTAATCAAAAGAAGAGCTGGGAATGGCGGTGGGTGAGGAGGGTCTCAGGGCTCCTCTCTAATGATCACTGGTTACTGACCTACAGATTTGAGTGAATCGGACAAAATTCAAATTGTCCTGTTTTCCTGGATTTTCTAAGGAACTTTTGATCAACAGAGAAGCATTATAAATGTATGAGATAAAACATACGAATAAAAATCTTTATACTCACTTCACCGCTTACCTCTATGTTCCCTCCGCTCCTCACCATCCCCTGTCCGGGCCTTGACACAACTTACGCTAAAATAACCTTTAACACTAGCCTGAGACTTCCCAGTCTTATAAGGCCTAAAAGGGTGGGAAGGTCATGAAGTCATGACCTCACAACGTGCACTGTGACCTTACGCGTGTAGGTGAAAAACCATCCTGGGCCTCATCAGAGCCTGAAGTCAGAGAATTTTTATATATTGTAGGGACTTTAATTGCCTTTAGATCTTTGGGGGTCCAGTTTCTGAGATCTTGACCCTTAAAAGTCCAACTAGAAGTGTGCAATAAAGGCAACAGGAAAACACGCGCAGAGAGGAGTACAGAGCTATAGTCTATGCTTTCCTTTGGATCAAGTTCTGTGGGTGTGCTTCTGTTGTCAGAATTGTGACCTTCTCGGGGTAAAAGTACGCAAAAACACACCAATTTCCAGACAGTCAAAGTGACTGTAACGTGGTTTTTCCTGAAGAAGACCACCACCTTACTTACCATACTGAGATATATGTCTCCATTCTGTTGGAAGCATGGAATATTGTCCACTAAATCCCTAGACAGTCTCAACATGTAGCAGAGCTCGGACAGCTGACCCCACTCACACCACAGGTTTCTGTGCACGTTGTCGTTTTATCACAATGGGCCCTTGATTACCCTGCCTTTTTGCAGTCATCTATATCTCTCTCTGATCTACAATCTGGTCTCCTGATGATCCACTTTCTTGGGAAAACGCGTCGAGGTATGGGAGAGTGACATCATGACATCCTAATATAAGTTTTTCATTTTTTTGATGGTAAGTTTTTACACCCTGTATAGTATAGCACCTATGTAGTCTAAACTAGGGATACATCTGCATCTGTATATCTAGCAGGGACAGCTAGGGCAAGTTAAGGCGAGCCACCCTGGAGCGAGGACGCCAAAACCCTTATTACTAGGGTGCCAACTTCCCTTGCTAGGCAGGTACAGCCAAATAGTGATCCCAGGGAAAAATAGACCTTATATTTGTGGTATGACCTGTTATAATCTCCACTAATTTGCAGCAGTGTTATTATGAATTATCTTGTTAACGCTTTAATGGTGATAGCAATTTCCTAATACCATGGCATCTTTATATCATTATAATCTGTGCCTATAGTGGATCATATTGGTACCCAAACAGTTTTTTGACTAACTGTTTATTATCACTTTGCACAGGGCCGGGTATTTTTTAAATAATAATATTTGAATAAATTCATGTTTTAAAGATTTTTTTATGTGCACTATACATTGTCTATTGACAGTGACCTGCTTGAGCTGCTTATTAGAGGTGGGGGTGTGGTCAGACCAGGGCTCACATGAGCTCTAGTCTAGGCAATGATAATCTCCTGGTGATAAAACATTCATTGTATTGAAACAACAGCACACACCCTAACCAGTGATACATCCCTAAAATCAGTCTCAGCCCCTACATCATGCTGTCCAGAGATTACATACCAAAAACTTGCTCACAGATTCCCTTTAGTCCTAGAAACACAATGCATCCAAAAAGCATTTTAGTGCATGCTCCAAGCCTGGTGTTCTCTCCTAATTTGCACAGTTTTTTTTAAATCTTTGATTTCCCCCTCTTTATAGTCACAGGCATATACAGATTTTCTGACTATGATTGGCTCATACATGACCTAAACTCCAATACTGGTCGAAAAAAATCAATCTGTATAAATCCAAACAACCCCCCAATAGCAGTTTGGCATGTGTACTGCGGTATGACAACTGGGAGCAAATTGGCTTCTCAATCATCTCTACCCATATGAAGTCTCCTGAGTTTTTCTGCGCGCTGTGCTACAAGGATGATGGTGCCATCACTTTCACACTTTTGTTGTTCCTCTTTGCACAGATGATGGTCAGCATTGCTGAGTCTAAATCCCTCTCTCATTATTC
The DNA here is from genome assembly GCF_051348905.1 of Ranitomeya variabilis. Taxonomy (NCBI): domain Eukaryota; kingdom Metazoa; phylum Chordata; class Amphibia; order Anura; family Dendrobatidae; genus Ranitomeya; species Ranitomeya variabilis. Next base: position 1,029,541,587 of record NC_135233.1, read on the forward strand.
GGAAACAAGTGATATAATTCTAATGGTGCATTCAGTGGATATAGAAAGCAGGATCCATGGTAATGCGCTCTCATGTTTTCCTAGATGAGGTGTCAGCAAACCCTGGTTAGAGGTTTTGAGGGAAGCGTTCGGCTATTAAACATCCAGATATGATGTTATTCTTAGAATTATGGACACAACTAATGGTCTCCTATTAGAACAGCAGCATTAAAAGCATTTATCACTTTCTTGGGACTGGATAAAAGTCCTTTTATTTTCAATATAAATGGCAGGAAACATTGACATCATTGAGGGAGGAATTCAGCAATGCTTGAGATCTTGGCACACCCTCCAAACATTGGAAACGGGTACAATGTCCATTCAGAGTGAAGTACAATTGTGATGCTTTGTAGACAAGCAATATGTGCAATGGTTCATATGTTATTACATATCTTCTATTTGATGCGTAATTGTCAATGATCAGACTGTTGATATTGGTCCAGTTCTCATGTTATTGTCATTCTTCACAGTCTGTTTTCATATGAATGTTATTTTCCCCTGTAATTAGGAAAATAAATAATGTATTTATTAGATAAGAAAACTGAAAAGTAAGAAATAAAATTTACATTTTTTTATGCATCTTAAAGAGAATCTGTGAGCACAATTTTGTAATGTAAAGTAAAGATGTGGCTGTAATGGCGATGTAATACTGATTACAGTGATACCTCTGGTGAAGAAATCCACTTTGGGGTTCTTCTATAATCACCATTTGAAGTTTTCTACTGATTAGATTTCGGTGCACAGGGGCCGGACTGTGCACTGGGTCTTCTCCTCCCTTTCTATGATTTCCCAGCCTATCCATTGCCTCCAGTCTTTTACTGACAAGTCACTGCTGAGATTTCAAGCAGAGGGGCAGGTCATTCAAAGGTGGGAGGCAGGTAATGATGCCGGGAAATCACAGACAGGGAGGAGGAGACACTGTGTATAGTCCAGCCCCTGTGCACCGAAATCTAATTAGCAGAAAACTTCAAATGGCCAATTTCTTCAAAAGAGGTATCACTGTAATCATCATTAAAGTGCCATTACAATAATTTTTTTACATTACAAAATCATGCTGACAGGTTCTCTTTAAGAGACATATTCTGAAAATAAATGCTGTGTGTTAAAAAGCAGCCAACTTTGAAAACAAAAGTCGGATAAGAAAGAATAAAGCAATACATCTGGAAACTATTGCAACACTTTATTTCAGCATATATAAACAAAACGCAAGTAAAAGAAATAGGAATTAGGAAAAACTTTTTTTGCTCTTTTGTACATTTAGTATACACTCATAATTTGTTTTCTCTGTATTTCTGACAAATCATACAGGTACTTATAGATAAACTTGTCTATAGGCTGCAATGCTCCCAAACTATATCCAGATAGGGGTCTTCTAACTGGTTTGGGCAATATATCATCAATATACCATTTTCCACTGTAGACAATATGATTCAACATAAGCTGTCCTTATCCTATAAATCTAGTATAAGGGATAATGATCTGGAGTCAATTGGCAATTTATGGCCTACATTTACATATATATATGTTAGGCCTATATACAGCAGGTGAAATAAGTATTGAACACGTCATCAATTTTCTAAGTAAATCTATTTCTAAAGGTGCTATTGACATGAAACTCTCAACAGATGTTGGTAACAACTCATTCAATCCACACCAGCAAAGAAATAAAACCATAGATGTCCATAAATTAAGTCATGTGTAATGATGAGAAATGACACAGGGAAAAAGTATTGAGCACATGAAGCAAGACAGTGCAAAAAGCCATGGAAAGTGATTACACTACCTGAAATCTATCAGTAATTAGAAAGTAATCATGCCATTTAATGAAAAATAATATAAGCTAGTTCAACTGATGGCCTATGAAAAGGTATCTCATTACCAAGGTGCCACACAAGAAACCTCTCATAATTAGAGATGGGCGAACCTGAATAGTAAAGTTCGGCGTCCATACCGAACACCTACGGTTCGGGCACGGACACTGAACACAGACTTCACCAGGAAGTCCGTGTTACTGTTCCGGTTCGATCCCTGAACACTGGGTGTTTGTCGTGATGTCATGTGCACGACAACTTGGCAAACACCACTTCTGATCGGCGAAGAAATCATCCCTGCTCATCAAAGAGTCGCGGTTCCCAGACATTGTGAGTCCTCAGCTGTGATCGGAGGTATAAAATTCATCTCTGGTCACTGGTGTCAGCTGATGAGAATACTGCTCCCATCAGCCGACGCCTGCTGCTGCTAATAACAGTGAGAATAAATTGATCAATGGTCCCAAAATAATTGACACACGTCAAAATCATGTTACAAAAACCCCAATGCCCAGAATATAATCCGGGAAAAGAAGGTGTGGACTACTCGTAAATTTTAAAATACATCTTTAATAAATATAATAAAAATACACAAACTACAAAACAAAACAGAGGTAAAATACAATACATATGGTAGGGGACAGCGAGTAGGCTATATCGGGTAGTTTCTAAAAGTTTAACTGATAATATCACAATACCCAAGAATAAATATTTACCATATAAAATGCCTATTCAAATGTACATATTGCTGGGCCATTATATAGCACAAAAAGTGCATAGTGCCTATTAGAATGGGGTAAAAACACCCTCAGTGCAGTGCTGCAAAATGTGCCCCATATCTGAAGAAGCCATTTTGGGCGAAACGGCGCTGTCAAGGGGTGGAGGGGACAGTGCTATCGGGTCAGCTTGTCATGTAAGTTCACATTTATTTATCCATTATGCCGTTTTTTTATGAAGTTCTTCATGAAATCTTGCAGGATAGCGTGTTATCCGTATATGCAATATTGCACTGAGGGTGTTTTACCCCATTCTAAAAGGCACTATGCACTTATTTGAAGCTCTTCATTATATTTTGTAGTATAGCTGGTTACAGGCATTTTGCAGCACTGCACTGAGGGTGTTTTTACCCCATTCTAATAGGCACTATGCACTTTTTGTGCTATATAATGGCCCAGCAATATGTACATTTGAATAGACATTTTATATGGTAAATATTTATTCTTGGGTATTGTGATATTATCAGTTAAACTTTTAGAAACTACCCGATATAGCCTACTCGCTGTCCCCTACCATATGTATTGTATTTTACCTCTGTTTTGTTTTGTAGTTTGTGTATTTTTATTATATTTATTAAAGATGTATTTTAAAATTTACGAGTAGTCCACACCTTCTTTTCCCGGATTATATTCTGGGCATTGGGGTTTTTGTAATAACAGTGAGAGCAGGAGCTGCTGATGGGAGTATTCAGCAGTCAGCTCCTATGCTGCAAATAAATAATTAAAAAAAAACCCGGCATGGGTTCCCCCATATTTTTGATAACCAGCCAGGCAAAACTTACAGCTGGGGGCTGCCTGCAACCCTCAGCTGTAAGCTTCAGCAAGGCTAGTTATCAAGAATAGAAGGGTCCCACACTGTATTTTTTAAATTATTTAAATAAATAATTTTAAAAAATGGAGTGGGGCCCCCCATTTTTGACAACCAACCTTGATAAAACAGACTTCGCAGTGCTAGCAAGGATTTCACCAAGGTCACGGAGGGAAACAACAATCACAGATAACTCCTCCAACTCTCCTCATATGAACTCCTCTCCCTCCGTTACCCATGCAGCAAATGCTAGCTCTTACAAGGATTTGTATCACAGCACAGATTGTAAAGGGGAAAGGAGTGGCTAACAGAGCACAGTTGTGAGCACAGGGATTTCCAACATGGCCGATTAACCCCTGTTCTGCCAGAAGATATAAGCACAGTTAAAATGAAGGAAAAGTGCTTCTTCTTAGCGCCAGAGTAGGAGCAATCAGACTCTGTGGTCTTCTGAATCCACACTGTCGCATAACCCCGTGATACATGGATTTTCAAAGTAAGTACAACATCTTCATAAGGTCCCATAGCTCTATTTAATAATGTATGCAGTTATTATTGTGAAATATGCATCTTGATTCATTATCCCTGAATATAGACTCAATGTAAATAAAAAAAAAGAAGTGTGAACAGGGAAATAGCCCTAATAAAATAAATGAGACAAAATGCAATTTAATTTTTTTTTATAAACAGTATTAAATATAATGAAAGACATAAAAAAAATTGTGTAGTCTACCAAAAACTCGAGGCAGGTAAACCATCCAATGGATATAATCTCTATACGGTTTCTGGTCATGTTAATTCTAAAAATCAACACCAGTAGCTGAGGTTGGAAAAACATTGAAAACATAAAATTTCTATCAAGTTTTTACTCAGCATTTGCCCTTTTCCATTCAGAATACTTCTACAGTGCCAGTAACATACTTAATGTTCACTTGCATGTGTCAGGCCTGCAGACGTGTGCTTCTCAGCAGCAGGCGCCATTCTTACACAGTGGTACATTACAGCTCACCGGGGAGATGCTACTCATTCTCACTATAAAACTGTCATGTACTTTTATATAAGAGACTCGTAAAAAGAAACCTACACAAGACAGGAAAGCAGGAAAATGAAGAAGTTTATGGAGCACATGGGTCACGAGCCATAAAGGCAATTAGTATGACTTCAGGTTTATGACACTAAGTAAGGATAGAACACCAGATTCGCCATCCTGGAGAACGTGACGGCATTGCTCTCAGTGTTCTCTATCCAGCAAACTGTATGTTTTATAAGGCATTGTACACTCTGACCATCTGAGATTTATCAAATTAAAATGTTTGTTCGTTTTTAGAAATAGCATTATTCCTCTACGTAAACTGTGTTTGGTATTCAGGGTTGGACTGAGGTGTCTGGGGCCTACAGGGTGAATGGACTCTAGGATCCCACCGTAAGATATATACCTATACCTGTTAGCCATCATCCCTCCTATAGTGGAGTGTCGACTGTAAAACACAGGAGGCTCCTGCACATCTACTGTGCGCCACCATAACTAAGACGTATTGTGAGCAGGTTGCTGGATGCAGTGACGGACAGGAGACAGAGAAAGGGTAAACAATTTTAATTAACACTTTAGTACTCAACGCAGGGAGGTAAAAGGTTAATAGAGGTTAGGCAAACAGTTCAAAAATAAGGATACTGTGCAGGGGTTAAAGAACAGTGGAAAAAAGTGTTGACAGTTCTTGAGTTCTTGGGGGTTAATTTATCCTGTTAGATGTTTATCACGATGTAGTTTTCCTGGAGCAGGAGATGGTACCAGCCATAGTTGGCACGGCGCTTGTCCAATACTATCCGGCAGGTAACGATGGCTAATCGCTAGCCCGGAATGTTCAGCACCTAGCTTTGTGGTGACCAACGGGCACACCGCACGTCTATTCTCACAGTCTCTAGCAACAGTGATGGGGAAGCTTGGGTGTGGGCCTGCGTTATCCCTATGCTCGAGGGCCAGAGCACTCACGTTCCCCTGCTGCGCGCTGTCCTTACTGCCAAGTCTGCCTGTTTCCGTACTTTCTGCATCTCCAAAACCTTAGCAACACCCCCTGCTTCCAACTGCAATGATTGATCTGGTCTCATGCTTTTCCCTGGACAACAGATAAATATCATCACACCATGACCAGATCATCACATATTACCAACACATAATGACCGAATAATACCACATACAAGAGAGAAACACCACCACACCATGACCAGATCACATATGACCACACAGTGACCTAATAATACCACATACAAGGGATAAATACCACCACATCATGACCAGACCACAAATTACCACCACATAGTGATCGAATACTGCAATATTGATCATTAATAAAAAACACTATACCAATAACGCTTATATTGCCACTGGTGACATTATAAACAGGAGCTCTGTAAATGGCTTCAGTGTACAGGTAATACAGTGACTCACCAGTGACATTATACACAAGGGCTCTGCATATAATATACAGTATATAGTGTCAGTGTACAGGTAATGCAGTTATCACCAGTGACATTATAAAAATTAGCTCTATTCATAGTGTCAGTAAACAGATAGTGCAGTGATCAACAGTGACATTACAGTATCTACAGAGCTCTTGTGTATATAGTGTACAGGTGATACAGTGACCATGACATTACACACAGGAGCTCTGTACATAGTTTACAGTGTATAGCATCAGTGTACAGGTAACACACTTACTGACCAGTGACATCTGTAGTTGAAGTCCTTCATCTTCGCTTATCTTCTTTATCCAGTGCGGATCGCCATCATTTCTTCCAGCCAGAACTCATCTCTGCAGAAAATAAAGCACACTTATCTATAGCTGATCGCTTCCAGAGCACATTCCCCACTTGTTCGCCAACTTCTGCACTATGTCAGATGAACTAAAAATGGAGTATAGTGCCACCCTGCACAGTAACAGGACCTCCTTTTTGTTCCCCCCATGGAAGACAGTATTCCAAATAGTCAATTAAATTAAAGCAGTGATAGGCTGGCAGCCATTTCATTTCACTGCTTTATGACATCGGAGCACAGTCTGTTGCAGAGCAGAGCACTGTTGTGAACTCTGTGTTCAGGCTCCCTCTTGTGGTCACTGGTGGTATGGTGTGACTTTTGCTTTGGGCTCCCCCTGGTGGCTTTGCCTGTTATCCTGCTGGTCTCTGGCTATCAGCTGGTTCGTTATCCTCTGGGAGGTTCCTATATAGCTCTGTTTTACTTCCACTTGTTGCCGGCTGTCGATGTAATCAGTGCTACTCAGATTCCTTCTGACTACCTTGCTCCCAGTCCATCCAGGATAAGCTAAGTTTTGTTTGCTCATTTTTTGATCAGCAGTGTTTATCATGTTTTCTGTTCCAGCTTGCTAAAATGTAATTCCCTCGCTTGCTGGTTGCTCTAGTGGGCTGAGTTTCTCCCCACACACCGTTAGTTGGTGTGTGGGTTATTGAAATCTCAGGATGGATATTTTGTAAGGGTTTTTTATTGATCGCATAGACCCCTGCTCTATTTTCTGCTTTCTAGTACTAGTGGGCCTCTTTTGCTGAATCTGATTTCATCCCTATGTATGTGCCTTCTTCTTACTTCACCGTTAATATTTGTTGGGGGCTTCTATATCTTTGGGGATTATTTCTCTGGAGGCAAGCGAGGTCTTTCTTTCTCTTTAGGGGTAGCTAGTTCCTCAGGCTGGCTCGAGATGTCTAGGAATTTTTTAGGCACGTTCACCGGCTACCTCTAGTTGTTTTGGATAGGTTCATATTTGCGATCAGTCCAGTTACCATCTCCCTAGAGCTCGTCCTTAGTTTAATCACTTGCTGATCTATTTGTGATCCTCAGCCACTAGGGATCATAACAGAACACCCTGTCACAGCTGCAGCCAGCATTCATCTTGATGTGCGCCATCGCTAGAGCTGGCTCCATGTTTTTGTGGGCCCCGGTCGAAAGAGTCTCAGTGGGCCCCTTTAACATATACCATGATTCATGATGCACAGATAAGAAATATAGGAATAGTACAATGCCAAAGATTTCACTTACTTCTTACATTACATGAGTGATACAATGAGTGATATAGTATTATGGGCACCACATAGTCCTTTATACAGTATTATGGGCACCACATAGTCCGCCATACAATATTATGGGCACCACATAGTCCTCAATACAGTATTATGGGCCCCACATAGTCCTCCATACAGTATTATGGGCCCCACATAGTCCTCCATACAGTATTATGGGCACCACATAGTCCTCCAAAGAATATTATGGGCACCACATAGTCATCCATACAGAATTATGGGCACCACATAGTCCTGCATACTGAATTAAAGGCACCACATAATCCTCTATACTGTATTATGGGCACCACATAGTTCTTCATACAGTATTATGGGCCCAATATATAGCTCCATACAGTACAATGGACTCCATATAGTGCTTCATACAGTGTAATAGGCCCCATATATCACTCCATACAGTATAGTGGGCTCCTTATATTGCTCCATACAGTATAATGGGCCGCATATATTGCTCCATACAGTATAATGGGACCCATATAATGCACCATACAGTATAATGGCCCCATATATTGCTCCATACAGTACAATGGGCCCCATATATTGCTCCACACAGTATATAATGGCCCCATGTATTACTCCATACAGTATATCGGCCCCATATATTGCTCCATACAATATAATGGGCCCCATATAATGCTCCATATGGTATATAATAGCCCTATATAATGTTCAATACAGTATAATGACCACCACATATTTCTCCATACTGTATATAATGGGCCCCATATAATGCACCATACAGTATAATGGCCCCATAAAATGCTCCATACAGAATAATGGCCTCATATACTGCTCCACACAGTATCATGGTCCCATATTATCCCCCATACATAAAAAATATCAATACTCACCTCTCCCATTCCCGCACTCTGCACTGCTCTACACACAGGGCATGCTGTAGTGATGTCATCGCTCCCTCTGCCCTGAGACGTCACAGAGTCAGAAGACGCTGAAGACAGTGGAGATTCAGGAAATGGAAGAAATTAGTATATAAGGGGGCGATGCTGCCAGTGTTGGCTCCCCCAACTCACGGGCCCCATAGCGTCCCGATGTCACCGAAGGCGAGTGGGTCCTCCTGGGTGATGCCGGTTCTGGACTTGTTGAGGCGGGTCATGTCAGCATGTGCGTGCACTCCCTGCACTTTTAAAGGGCCCATGCCCCTAAAAACTTTTAGTTTTTCCCTTCTTCTCTCTCTTGTGTGGCGGGCCCACCGAGCATTTTACTGGTATCCCGCCAGGCCAGTCCGACCCTGCTGGCATTGCAGATCACCATTATGCAACTGATAGGAGCTGAAAAGTAACATCAGATACAGATACAACCCATAGGAATACTGCTAATGAACATCAAAGGTGTAATGTACAAGAGTTCATCAACTTTGCTACTATATTGCATTTTTTACTTTTACAGACCCTTAGTTACAACATGCATTATAATAATAATAATAATTTTTATTTATATAGCGCCAACATATTCCGCAGCGCTTTACAAATTATGCATTATACTCCAGAGCAGAGGTGCCAACCTGATTTTTTTTTTTCTATGGACAGCTTATGAAAAAATTATGTACAGACAATATCATGCACACACTGGAAAACCCAAAAAATCATTATGACCATCACCGATTCATATATGCACGCCATAATTCTAATATAAAGATATCAGCTACAAACTGTAAAATGATGATAATTACAATCATAATAATCTGTAAAAGTTTTTTCAGCTTCAAAATAATTAGGGAGGCCTTACATTTTTTTTTACAGACAGATCAAAAACGTACCCTATTTTTACGGATTGTCCTGGAATTTCACCTTTTCCGCCCCCTGCAGATCCAGCGCTCATGATTCAGCTTTCCATTTATGGCTGACAAGTTACTGCCTTAGGCTACATTCACTGTATCACTTCCTACTCCTTTTCTTTTCTTGTACAGCACACTGATCCATAGACTTTAGTTCATCCATACACACATCGGATTTAAAAATAGATCCTTGTCTGCAGTCTGTGAGACTCAGGACATGTCTTATTCTCAGCTTTGCAGATCAGACTCAGCCATTAAAGTCTATCGGGATCTGTGATACACGGAAGAAACTAGGAAGGCAGACGATCCACCTGGGTTTCATCTGTTTTTAATCAATACATTGCTAATAGGAATCTATCAACAGGCTTGTGCTAAGTAATCTGAGGGCAGCATGAGGTAGGGGCTGAGACACTGATTTCAGCAACGTGTCACTTATTAAGCTGTGTGCTGTAGTTTCAATACAATCAATATTTTATCAACAGGAGATTATCACAGCCGGTATAGCTGCCTCCTGGTCCAACCACACTCCCAGCACTGATTAGACAGATTACATAGACAGCTGTGGTGTCGGGGCAGGATTAGCTTTCTAGTAGATTTCTACTACATCTACAGTATGACAACTGCTGCATCCAGTAAACTAAGTGATACATCGCTGGAACCATGATCTCTGTCCCTACATTATACCACTCTCTGATCAGGTAGCAAAAACCTGGTGACGGATTCCCTTTAAGAGTCAATGCATAAAAAAGTTCACAGTCTACCTGCTTCAGTGAGAAAAAAGGGATGATAAAAAACCTATCCAACTGGGATGACACCTGAGAAAAAAGATTAGTCCATTTCTCTAAGATGGTAACACTTAAATGGATGAAATGGATGTGGGAATCTAGCCTTAGGCAGTCGGCGGCCTCCATTTCTAGGGGTCATGTGTCTCATGCTGACTACAATCAAATTCTATGGTGAGCACTGGAGTTTCAGGGCTAGATATGTAGGAAAAAGGAGAAGCGACTATAGCTTCCTTTTTTGTTTTATAACATTTTCAGCTGATTAAAATAAATAAAAAGTTGGATAAGCCTCTGGATATTCTTATTTTTTACATTTTATCAAGGGGGCGTGGCTTACAGGCTTATAATGTAGAGTAGACTAAAGACATGCCCCAGAGAATCCTGTGAGCCATGTCCCCTAGGGAAATACAAAAAGATTAGCACTAAACAAAAGGGGCTAATATTTCTGGAACCCTATGGTGGATTTTAGAAAACAAAAACCTGACTACTCAGAGGAGCAACAGGATTGAAATTAAAGCAAAAACTAGCCATTTCTGAAATGATGTAAGGTCTTCTTTTATAAATTTTCACCTGGATAGAAAAAGCTATAACGTTCCTCTGGGTTTTCTAGTCTCTGTCTCAGTGGAGATTCCCTACTTAATGGCCCACCCCTGACTATTCTGAGCACTGTGTAATTTGCAGAAGGCATACATTGTACTATAGCAAAGCCAAGTAGGAGTTGGCTAAATCCGAGCACTGCAGGTCTTAATTAGATGCACCTGGATAGATTTGACTAAGAACCAGAAAATAGTTTGCTGAGGGCTGAGCAAAGTGGAGGGTGTGGAAGCTGGTGAGTGTCCAGCCAAAATGTGAGCACTAGTTGAGAGAAAGACAAGCTAAAGTCTCTCTGAATGGGTCAAGTAGGGAAGCTAAGCAGTCTGTGTGTTGTGTGAACTATACATGGAGTTGAACACTTCTGTTCAGTGCTGGAACCTGCTGGAGCTTATTGTGAAGGTGATACCGAGACTGAAAAGGACCATACCTCTTCTGTATGTAAAGTTTGCTCTGGAATAAAGAACTGTAATTAGTGATGAGCGAATATGCTCGTTACCCGAGATTTCCCGAGCACGCTCTGGGGTCCTCCGAGTATGTTTTAGTGCTCGGAGATTTAGTTTTCTTTGCCGCAACTGGATGATTTACATCTCTTCGCCAGCTTGCTTACATGTGGGGATTCCCTAGCAACCTGGCAACCCCCACATGTACTTATGCTGGCTAACAGATGTAAATCATTCAGCTGCGGTAAGAAAAACGAAATCTCCGAGCACTAAAAAATACTCGGAGGACCCCCGAGCATGCTCGGGAAATCTCAAGTAACGAGTATATTCGCTCATCACTAACTGTAATCTGTGCGGATGAGCCTGTACTGACATTCGTGCCTGCTGAATTAACTCTTTATTTGCTGATACACCTTTTTGCCCAGAAGAGTCTGCTTTGCTTTTCAATTCCTTGGAGTTTTATGAAAGCAATAAATGTGCACTTGTTTGGAGCAAACCTCACTGAATGTGTGAATGCTACCTGATGCCTAGATGAGAGGATGTGCAACCAAATATTAAGTTCACGGTGCTGGCCCTTTTTGAGGGTTTTGTGTGAAAAGATGTCGATTTTCCCTTTTTTATGTTGTTCCTATGCACACAAAGGAAATAAACGTGTGTTTAACAAAACATGTGGAATTGCAATCATTTTCCGGGAGAAATACTCCATTTTTCAGGAACAAATTCAAGAGTGCCATATCAACGGATTGCGCCATCTTTGTAATTTGAAATGATTTGGGAAAAATGAAGCTGCACGCTGTTAAATGCTGTAATGAAGCTCAGATGTTAGTAAAACCTGCGCTCGCTGGGGCTTGCCGAGTTACACAGCTGTTCGCATGGCAGCTGTCGAGGCCATTTGATATCATTTCTTTCATCAGGCAAATTACTGGTTCCTCACTTGACATGTATCATTGAGAAGGACTGATACCAGTAGATCAGGTAGGGTTTAATGGCCTCCATTCCCACCAGCAGATGTGTTACATTATAAACCTATAGATAATATGTGACAAACCTGATATGTGTGTAAAATCCTCAGTAACTCATATACAGTAAAACGCACGTCTTCCTGATGCTCCTTAGACACGGAACCATTTCCTGCCAGCGGCAGAATCAGGACACCGGTGGAATAGTGCGCAAATCCTACAGATACAATTACAATTCGAGTCTCCTCTTCATGTGAGACCTAGCATGACTGTAACCATTTGCTATTTCCCAGTAAATGAAGAGATATGACCTTCGGGACTGGTAAGTTGATTGCATTTACATGCTTCAAGGTACTCTCCTTTTTTATCGGCAGTGTTAAATTAAAAAGGTGAAATGGCAGCCATGAGCAATGACTTTTGGCACCGTGCTTTATTATAGCTCAGATTATATTTTTGTGTCAAATTTAGTTGATCATTTTCAGCAGGAAATTGTAATAGGAAAACCATTCAGTCGCTATACGAGAGAGGACCGTGTAGGAAAATATTATTACATACATTTAGTGGGTGGTGAGAACTTTTTAACATATCGCACCCTATATAATTGTCATTTTTTTACAAAATGCATTGTTTATATAGTTTTATAAGTATAAAACACACCACCTAATGAAAAAAAAATGTAAATAAATCCATCTTTCGCTACTATAAATCACAGTCGCTAAATGATGGATTTAATTGTAAAAGCAAATCTAAATTAAAAATATGGTAGCTACATTTTTCTATTACAATTAAATAAAAAATTAAGCAAATTGTTTTAATTGAAAATGTCTTACTGTTTTGTGGCTACAGCTCTTATGCAGACCTATGTGATTCCATGCTTACAATGTTCCTGTGTAGGCAGACAATACAGGCTATCTAACACAACCTAGGTACATATATAATACTAACGTAAAAAGAGATATATGTGGAAAGTATATAAAAAATACATTTTTTTATTGAGAGCAAATTATAAAAAGTATATATAAATATTCAAGTAATAAACAGGGACAACCTCACAAAAAAAAGAGGCGCACATGTTACGAACATAAAGAGCCAAGATATTCACCATTTAGAGTAGAGCAAATCAATATACATGCAACAATAAATAGTAAAGTGCCACTGCTACATGTATAAGGTAATGCATGACATCTTCTCATCAAAGAATAATCATCACACTGAGTAAATAGCTAAGGCAAAATACAGCATGACTGTGGAATATATGCACTTAAATATAGCTATACATCATGTGTCCCTTCCAACCTGATGCCGTTTCTCCTCGCTTCTTCTGAGGGCACCATTTGTTCTGAGGTTGTCCCTGTTTATTACTTGAATTTTTATACATACTTTTTAATTTGCTCTCAATAAAAAACATGTACAGTACAGACCAAAGGTTTGGACACATCTTCTCATTTTTTAAGATTTTTCTGTATTTTCATGACTATGAAAATTGTACATTCACACTGAAGGCATCAAAACTATGAATTAACACATGTGGAATTATATACTTAACAAAAAATTGAGAAAAAACTGAAAATATGTCTTATATTCTAGGTTCTTCAAAGTAGCCACCTTTTGCTTTGATGACTGCTTTGCACACTCTTGGCATTCTTTTGATGAGCTTCAAGAGGTAGTCAGCGGGAATGGTTTTCACTTCACAGGTGTGCCCTGTCAGGTTTAATAAGTGGGATTTCTTGCCTTATAAATGGGGTTGGGACCATCAGTTGTGTTGTGCAGAAGTCTGGTGGATACACAGCTGATAGTCCTACTGACTAGACTGTTAGAATTTGTATTATGGCAAGAAAAAAGCAGCTATGTAAAGAAAAACGAATGGCCATCATTACTTTAAGAAATGAAGGTCAGTCAGTCCGACAAATTGGGAAAACTTTGAAAGTGTCCCCAAGTACAGAGGCAAAAACCATCAAGTGCTACAAAGAAACTGGTTCACGTGAGGACCGCCCCAGGACAGGAAGACCATGTAAGGATTCCGGTCTTTCCTGGTGTCTGTTCGCCCTGATCCAAGATGGAGTCTTGGATCTCACCCTGTCATGGAACTTCCTGTCTGTCCTGATTATTTAAGTCATGTGTTCTCCTGTGCCTGAATATTTTGTGCTGCTGGCTCCTGAGCATCTGCCTGTTTGCTGGTTAACTCCCTGCTTCTGCTTCTCACTACTCAGGTCTGCCTCACTCCATTCAGCTACCTCTCGCCTCTGGAACTGCTGCGACTGGCAGCACACCAGTGGAAGGATTTCTTTTGTGTACTAAACTTTTCCCAGTGTTGTGCCTCTTTGCACAACCACACCAGGTGAGCAAGATTCAAGCTGTGTTATCGCTACAAGAAAGATTTACTCATCTACTACGCTTAGATGGCGCTCTCCCTCTTTCTCCCCTCGTCCTCTCTTTTCTAGGACGTCATTCACATGACGCATCATCTGTGAACTATTGGACTCCTACTAGCAAGTACTGTACGCACGTATGAGCAAGTGTTGCTGGACGTCATCATTTAAATACTGTGTGCATTTGCACTAAACCTTATTGGACTTCTTCGTTCAAGTGTCTTGTTTGCTTCCACATAATTTCCTTGCTGGACTGGTTCACATTAGCGGTCGCGCCCCGCTACTCAGTTTGCTGTGATTTTCTATATAGAGCTGAGGACCTCGTTACTATTGCAGAAATATCTGTACTATGTTTTGTTTGCTATCCTGTTGGCTATTTTCTATATAGAGCTGAGGCTCTCGTTACAATTGCAGAAATATCTGTTAGTTCTGTTTACATTTTGTTTGTGAGTAAATACATCTTTTGCTGCAACTTTGTTCTCAGACTGGCTTTATCCCATGCTATCAGATTCCGTAGTATCCATATAATTATTACAGACCAAGAGTCACCTCTGCTTCTGAGGATAAGTTTATCCGAGTCACCAGCCTCAGAAATCGCAGGTAAATAGCAGCTCAGATTAGAGACCAGGTCAATGTCACACAGAGTTCTAGCAGCAGATACATCTCTACAACAACTGTTAAGAGGAGACTTTGTGGAGCAGGCCTTCATGGTAAAATAGCTGCTAGGAAACCACTGCTAAGGACAGGCAACAAGCAGAAGAGACTTGTTTGGGCTAAAGAACACTAGGAATGAACATTAGACCAGTGGAAATCTGTGCTTTGGTCTGTGAAGTCCAAATCTAATATATAAAGCTGAATGTGTGTGTGTGTGTATGTATGTATGTATGTATGTCCGGGATTGGCATCTGAACCGTAGCAGCTACAGCCACAAAATTTTGCACAGTCACACGTCTGGACCCCGAGAGCGTCATAGGCTATGTTGTGAGGTGAAATTTTAACCCCGCGCTTTCCAATTCACCAAACAATTTTGCCCCTATCTACATAATGGGGAAAAAGTGAAAGGAAAAGTGTTGGAGGCGTCGCAGCTACAGGCACAAAATTTTGCACAGTCACACGTCTGGACCCTGAGAGCGTCAAAGCTATATTGTGAGGTGAAATTTTAACCCCGCGCTTTCCAAGTCACCAAACAATTTTGCCCCTATCTACATAATGGGGAAAAAATGAAAGGAAAAGTGTTGGAGGCAAATTAACAGCTGCCAGATGTGAACAAGGGGGACTTAAAGAATGACAGCGATGGCACCAAAGAGTATATACTGTACAGTTGCTAAGGTGGGGCCCCAACATGGGATAATCACACCACCACGGGGATATGAACACACACACAAAATGCGCCACACACTACCACGTGCTCGAACACATATACCACCCTCAGTGCACATTTCACCACACATACACCAACCTCGCCACATAAAAGTAGAAACACAAAAGTCGCCGCTCAAAACTCGCCACGCGCAAAACTCTCCACATGCAAAACTCGCCACACGTGCAAAACTCGCCACACGCAAAACTTGCACACGCAGAAAAATTGCCACACGCAGAAAAATTGCCACATGCACAAAAGTTGCAACACATGCAAAAGTTGCCTCACACAAAACTTGCACATACTCAAAAGGCACCACACATAAAACTCGCCACGCGCAAAACTCGCCATGCGCAAAACTTGCTGCACACAACTTGCTACACTAACCTGTCACATGCAACTCGACACACAAAAAGTTGCTACACGCATGTCGCCACACAAAACTCATCTCACAAAAGTCCCTACATGCATGTCGCCACACGCAACTCAACACACACAACTTGACACACGAAACTCGCCCTAAAACACACACAAGTCTGGTATCCTTCAAAAATAAAAATCTGATTAATAAGCAGACAAACTACAAGAGCAACAAATGTACCATATAGGAATCCGGCAGCTGTCAGTCACATGACCAGTCTATTATGTGTATGTGTGAGCTAATATATACTGCCAGGGGGTGGGCTTACTGTTGGCTGGGGATTTATCAGGCTGCCATTTTAGCTTACAAATACTGAGGTAAAAATACTGACCAAATAACGTGTGAACGAGGGCTAATACAGGAGGAGATGGCATACAGCTATATACTATATACAGGAGATGACACACAGGTATATACTATTTACAGGGGAGATGACACACAGGTATATACTATATACAGGAGGAGATGACACACAGATATATACTATATACAGGAGAGATGACACACAGGTATATACTATATAGAGGAGGAGATGACATACAGGTACATACTACATACAGGAGGAGATGACATACAGGTATATACTATATACAGGAGGAGATGACACACAGGTATATACTATATACAGGAGCAGATTACCTACAGGTATATAGTATATACAGGAGGAGATGACACAGGTATATGCTATGTATAGGAGGAGATGACATACAGGTATATACTATATACAGGAGATGACACACAGATATATACTATATATAGGTGAGATGACACACAGGTATATACTATATACAGGAGATTACATACAGGTATATCTAATATATAAAGCTGAATGTGTGTATGTATGTATGTGTGTATGTCCGGGATTGGCATCTGTACCGTCGCAGCTACAGCCACAAAATTTTGCACAGTCACACGTCTGGACCCCGAGAGCGTCATAGGCTATGTTGTGAGGTGAAATTTTAACCCCGCGCGTTCCAATTCACCAAACAATTTTGCTCCTATCTACATAATGGGGAAAAAGTGAAGGGAAAAGTGTTGGAGGAAAATTGACAGCTGCCAGATGTGAACAATGAGGACTTAAAGAATGAGAGCGATGGCGACAAAGAGTATATACCGTACAGTTGCTAAGGTGGGGCCCCGACATGGGATACTCACCACACACGGGGATATGAACACAAACACAAAATGCGCCACACACTACCACGTGCTTGAACACATATACCACCCTCAGCACACATTTCACCACACACACACACCAACCTCGCCACATAAAAGTCGAAACACAAAAGTCACCACTCAAAACTCGCTACATGCAAAACTCGCCATATGCAAAACTAGGCTCACGCAAAACTCGCCACACGTGCAAAACTCACCTCATGGAAAACTCACCTCATGCAAAACTTGCACACACAGAAAAATTGCCACATGTACAAAAGTTGCACCACATGCAAAAGTTGCCTCACACAAAACTTGCACATACTCAAAATGCACCACACATAAAACTCGCCACGCGCAAAACTCGCCATGCACAAATCTTGCTGCACACAACTTGCTACACTAACCTGTCACATGCAACTCAACACACAAAATGTTGCTACACGCATGTCGCCACACAAAACTCATCTCACAAAAGTCGCTACATGCATGTCGCCACACGCAACTCAACACACACAACTTGACACATAAAACTCGCCCTAAAACACACACAAGTCTGGTATTGTCCTTCAAAAATAAAAATCTGATTAATAAGCAAACTACAAGAGCAACAAATGTACCATATAGGAAATACGGCAGCTGTCAGTCACATGACCTGTCTATTATGTGTATGTGTGAGCTAATATATACTGCCAGGGGGGAGGGCTTCCTGTTGGCTGGGGATTTATCAGGCTGCCAATAGCAACCAATCACAGCTCAGCTTCTATTTTGCTACAGTTAATTAACCTGAGCTCTGATTGGTTAATATAGGCAACAAAGACATTCTCAGTATAACAAAGCTAATATATGTTGTGAAATGCTTCTATTTGCTTAGTTTTTGCCTTTTAATAATTACATTTCTATCTATTTGTTTTGTGGTTTTTGTGTGCAGAATAAATTTTTGTTAACACATTCTATTTTGCTAACAGCAGTCATTAACCCGGGCGAAGCCGGGTAGTACAGCTAGTCTAATATATAAAGCTGAATGTGTGTGTGTGTGTATGTATGTATGTATGTATGTATGTCCGGGATTGGCATCTGAACCGTAGCAGCTACAGCCACAAAATTTTGCACAGTCACACGTCTGGACCCCGAGAGCGTCATAGGCTATGTTGTGAGGTGAAATTTTAACCCCGCGCTTTCCAATTCACCAAACAATTTTGCCCCTATCTACATAATGGGGAAAAAGTGAAAGGAAAAGTGTTGGAGGCGTCGCAGCTACAGGCACAAAATTTTGCACAGTCACACGTCTGGACCCTGAGAGCGTCAAAGCTATATTGTGAGGTGAAATTTTAACCCCGCGCTTTCCAAGTCACCAAACAATTTTGCCCCTATCTACATAATGGGGAAAAAATGAAAGGAAAAGTGTTGGAGGCAAATTAACAGCTGCCAGATGTGAACAAGGGGGACTTAAAGAATGACAGCGATGGCACCAAAGAGTATATACTGTACAGTTGCTAAGGTGGGGCCCCAACATGGGATAATCACACCACCACGGGGATATGAACACACACACAAAATGCGCCACACACTACCACGTGCTCGAACACATATACCACCCTCAGTGCACATTTCACCACACATACACCAACCTCGCCACATAAAAGTAGAAACACAAAAGTCGCCGCTCAAAACTCGCCACGCGCAAAACTCTCCACATGCAAAACTCGCCACACGTGCAAAACTCGCCACACGCAAAACTTGCACACGCAGAAAAATTGCCACACGCAGAAAAATTGCCACATGCACAAAAGTTGCAACACATGCAAAAGTTGCCTCACACAAAACTTGCACATACTCAAAAGGCACCACACATAAAACTCGCCACGCGCAAAACTCGCCATGCGCAAAACTTGCTGCACACAACTTGCTACACTAACCTGTCACATGCAACTCGACACACAAAAAGTTGCTACACGCATGTCGCCACACAAAACTCATCTCACAAAAGTCCCTACATGCATGTCGCCACACGCAACTCAACACACACAACTTGACACACGAAACTCGCCCTAAAACACACACAAGTCTGGTATCCTTCAAAAATAAAAATCTGATTAATAAGCAGACAAACTACAAGAGCAACAAATGTACCATATAGGAATCCGGCAGCTGTCAGTCACATGACCAGTCTATTATGTGTATGTGTGAGCTAATATATACTGCCAGGGGGTGGGCTTACTGTTGGCTGGGGATTTATCAGGCTGCCATTTTAGCTTACAAATACTGAGGTAAAAATACTGACCAAATAACGTGTGAACGAGGGCTAATACAGGAGGAGATGGCATACAGCTATATACTATATACAGGAGATGACACACAGGTATATACTATTTACAGGGGAGATGACACACAGGTATATACTATATACAGGAGGAGATGACACACAGATATATACTATATACAGGAGAGATGACACACAGGTATATACTATATAGAGGAGGAGATGACATACAGGTACATACTACATACAGGAGGAGATGACATACAGGTATATACTATATACAGGAGGAGATGACACACAGGTATATACTATATACAGGAGCAGATTACCTACAGGTATATAGTATATACAGGAGGAGATGACACAGGTATATGCTATGTATAGGAGGAGATGACATACAGGTATATACTATATACAGGAGATGACACACAGATATATACTATATATAGGTGAGATGACACACAGGTATATACTATATACAGGAGATTACATACAGGTATATCTAATATATAAAGCTGAATGTGTGTATGTATGTATGTGTGTATGTCCGGGATTGGCATCTGTACCGTCGCAGCTACAGCCACAAAATTTTGCACAGTCACACGTCTGGACCCCGAGAGCGTCATAGGCTATGTTGTGAGGTGAAATTTTAACCCCGCGCGTTCCAATTCACCAAACAATTTTGCTCCTATCTACATAATGGGGAAAAAGTGAAGGGAAAAGTGTTGGAGGAAAATTGACAGCTGCCAGATGTGAACAATGAGGACTTAAAGAATGAGAGCGATGGCGACAAAGAGTATATACCGTACAGTTGCTAAGGTGGGGCCCCGACATGGGATACTCACCACACACGGGGATATGAACACAAACACAAAATGCGCCACACACTACCACGTGCTTGAACACATATACCACCCTCAGCACACATTTCACCACACACACACACCAACCTCGCCACATAAAAGTCGAAACACAAAAGTCACCACTCAAAACTCGCTACATGCAAAACTCGCCATATGCAAAACTAGGCTCACGCAAAACTCGCCACACGTGCAAAACTCACCTCATGGAAAACTCACCTCATGCAAAACTTGCACACACAGAAAAATTGCCACATGTACAAAAGTTGCACCACATGCAAAAGTTGCCTCACACAAAACTTGCACATACTCAAAATGCACCACACATAAAACTCGCCACGCGCAAAACTCGCCATGCACAAATCTTGCTGCACACAACTTGCTACACTAACCTGTCACATGCAACTCAACACACAAAATGTTGCTACACGCATGTCGCCACACAAAACTCATCTCACAAAAGTCGCTACATGCATGTCGCCACACGCAACTCAACACACACAACTTGACACATAAAACTCGCCCTAAAACACACACAAGTCTGGTATTGTCCTTCAAAAATAAAAATCTGATTAATAAGCAAACTACAAGAGCAACAAATGTACCATATAGGAAATACGGCAGCTGTCAGTCACATGACCTGTCTATTATGTGTATGTGTGAGCTAATATATACTGCCAGGGGGGAGGGCTTCCTGTTGGCTGGGGATTTATCAGGCTGCCAATAGCAACCAATCACAGCTCAGCTTCTATTTTGCTACAGTTAATTAACCTGAGCTCTGATTGGTTAATATAGGCAACAAAGACATTCTCAGTATAACAAAGCTAATATATGTTGTGAAATGCTTCTATTTGCTTAGTTTTTGCCTTTTAATAATTACATTTCTATCTATTTGTTTTGTGGTTTTTGTGTGCAGAATAAATTTTTGTTAACACATTCTATTTTGCTAACAGCAGTCATTAACCCGGGCGAAGCCGGGTAGTACAGCTAGTATATATATATATATATATATATATATATATATATATATATATATATATATATATATATATATATATATATATAGTCATGGCCAAAAGTATTCACACCCCTGCAATTCTGCCAGATAATACTTAGTTTCTTCCTGAAAATGATTGCAAACACAGATTCTTTGTTATTATTATCTTCATTTAATTTGTCTGAAATGAAAAAACACAAAAGAGAATGAAGCAAAAAGCAAAACATTGATCATTTCACATAAAACTCCAAAAATGGGCCAGACAAAAGTATTGGCACCCTCAGCCTAATACTTGGTTGCACAACCTTTAGCCAAAATAACTGCAACCAACCGCTTCCGGTAACCATCAATGAGTTTCTTACAATGCTCTGCTGGAATTTTAGACCATTCTTCTTTGGGAAACTGCTCCAGGTCCCTGATATTTGAAGGGTGCCTTCTCCAAACTGCCATTTTTAGATCTCTCCACAGGTGTTCTATGGGATTCAGGTCTGGACTCATTGCTGGCCACCTTAGAAGTCTCCAGTGCTTTCTCTCAAACCATTTTCTAGTGCTTTTTGAAGTGTGTTTTGGGTCATTGTCCTGCTAGAAGATCCATGACCTCTGAGGGAGACCCAGCTTTCTCACACTGGGCCCTACATTATGCTGCAAAATTTGTTGGTAGTCTTCAGACTTTATACTGCCATGCACACGGTCAAGCAGTCCAGTGCCAGAGGCAGCAAAGCAACCCCAAAACATCAGGGAACCTCCGCCATGTTTGACTGTAGGGACCGTGTTCTTTTCTTTGAATGCCTCTTTTTTTCTCCTGTAAACTCTATGTTGATGCCTTTGCCCAAAAAGCCCTACTTTTGTCTCATCTGACCAGAGAACATTCTTCCAAAATGTTTTAGGCTTTTTCAGGTAAGTTTTGGCAAACTCTAGCCTGGCTTTTTTATGTCTTGGGGTAAGAAGTGGGGTCTTCCTGGGTCTCCTACCATACAGTCCCTTTTCATTCAGACACCGACAGATAATACGGGTTGACACTGTTGTACCCTCGGACTGCAGGGCAGCTTGAACTTGTTTGGATGTTAGTCGAGGTTCTTTATTCAACATCCGCACAATCTTGCGTTGAAATCTCTTGTCAATTTTTCTTTTCCGTCCACATCTAGGGAGGTTAGCCACAGTGCCATGGGCTTTAAACTTTTTGATGACACTGCACACGGTAGACACAGGAACATTCAGGTCTTTGGAGATGGACTTAATACAAATACCACTGATGCATGTCAGTTAGAAAATTCCTAAAAGGGATACACCCTATAATGGACATGGGATATAACAGGGAAAACTCCACTACTGAACAGATACTACAAAAAGGCTACGGAGTATAAATAACCCAGAAGATCATAATGATATAAAAAGGGGTAACACATTTTATTAAATATAGTCATATACAAAAAATCATGACAAACAAGACAGACAAGGTACACGTTTAGTACATGTACGGCGGACCAACCACACTGCAAATAGCACCTAGGGCTCAGAGAAAAAAGAAACTAATGTCTATTGGGTACATGTTGATCTATCAGTAACTCATAACTGTGACTGCAAAGTGCATAGTGCTCCACATGAATCTCCATGTGCCCAATACCACCATATATGTTTACTAATTAATAAACCCAGAATTTATAAAGGTATAAAAAGTTCTGCCAATCTTACCCACGTTAAATTGGTGCCAGTGCCATTGGAGATGGACTTGTAGCCTTGAGATTGCTTATACTTCCTCACAATTTGGTTTCTCAAGTCCTCAGACAGTTCTTTGGTCTTCTTTCTTTTCTCCATGCTCAATCTGGTACACACAAGGACACAGGACAGAGGTTGAGTCAACTTTAATCCATGTCAACTGGCTGCAAGTGTGATTTAGTTATTGCCAACACCTGTTAGGTGCCACAGGTAAGTTACAGGTGCTGTTAATTACACAAATTAGAGAAGCATCACATGATTTTTCGAACAGTGCCAATACTTTTGTCCACCCCCTTTTTTATGTTTGGTGTGGAATTATATCCAATTTGGCTTTAGAACAATTCTTTTTTTGTTTTTTCATTTCAGACAAATTAAATGAAGATAATAATACCAAAGAATTTGTGTTTGCAATAATTTTCAGGAAGAAACTGAGTATTATCTGACAGAATTGCAGGGGTGTGAATGCTTTTGGCCATGACTGTATCTCTACATCTCTCTCTCTCTCTCTCTCTCTCTCTCTCTCTCTCTCTCTCTCTCTCTCTCTCTCTCTCTCTCTCTCTATATATATATATATATAAAAACAAATAATTAGTCCTTCAAGGGACCATAAAAAATTTCTGAAGCAGATTTTTTTTCTTCATTGTGCTTTTTTCCATTGCAACTGGGGCTTCCGTAGTAGTCCTAGGTACAAGAGAAAACTGTAGTCTGCTGTGCCACAATCCCAGGCAGAGCTGATCAAAGTCTGTTACTATAGGGCCCAGAAGATCTGCTATGCTTGCCAGACATATAACCACCAGGTTCTACGCAAGCATCAGCAAATGATGTAGACATGGTGTCATGGGGATACCACAACAGAGAGGGGCCAGAAGATCGTGGTGTCTGGTTTAGCGAACTCCTGCACTGGTTAGAAGTACTTCACTTTCTTATTAAACAGTACAGGTTTTTTCCTTGCTGGCAGTGCAAGAGTTAATCTGTCCAGTTGAAGCTCCTGTAGCTTTCCTACCTGGATTGTCTCAGTTGCTTAGTGTTGGCCATTCCCCTCTGCTATAAATTCTCACCTTTGGCATCTAGGAATTGCAAGTGTTCGTTCTTACTACCTGGTTATGAGTTGGAGGTGAATTTCATGGTTGGAGATTTGTTCAGGGGATTGTAGCTTGGAATTTTGTTTCTGTGCAAAACCTTTTGTGATCCAAAAGTTGAATGGTTCTCCTACCTTTCCGAGACCTGTCGTTCACCCAAAAAGTGGCTTTCCACCACATATGGAGTATCGTTGTACTCGGGAGAAACTGCACAACAAATTCTAAGGTCTAATGCTAGATATTTATGGGTCTATGGCAGTTTTTTGTGGTTTTGTGGTGTGACAGGGGCTGTCATATGTCTCTCCCTCTCCAGTGTTTGCACCAAGTCTACGGTTTTATTGTATTTTTGTGACTGCATTACTTGTATTTGTACACATACTGGTAGGTGACCAGTTCATGCAGCGTTATGTGAACACCCTATATGTTACATTGATGTCCGGACCGTACAATACAAGCACTTTTTTAACATTTACCTTTCGTGTCTCCCCCATTTCCTCATAGATTGTATGCTGGCGAGCAGCAGGGCCCTCACTCCTCTTGGTATCTGAGTGATTGTCATTCTGTAATGTCTATATTGTCTGTACTAGTCCCCTCTAAAATGTAAAGTGCTGCAGAATATGTTGGCGTTATAGAAATAAAAATGATTATTATTATTTTTATTATTATTGGTAGTAGTAGTAAGTGCATGGATTTCTGTGCTCATATTCAATACTGTTTTAACTCTAAAGTGCTGCGGAATATGTTGGCGCTATATAAATATATAAATAATGATTATTATTATTATTTTCATTGTTTTGTTGCCATTGTTTTTCATCATTTACATATCGTTAAAGGGGCTGTCCGTAACTTTATATTGATGTCCTATCCTTAGGATGGTGTATCAATATCAGATTGGTGGGGGTGCTACACCCCACAACCCTGGTGACTGGTTGTTCTCAGATGTGCTCAGCTGCGGAGCGGAACTCAACAGCTCCATCAACTGTATAATGGCGGCAGCAGAGTTCTGCAAACTCACCCCTATTCAAATGAATTGAGGTGTATTTGCAGTATCCCACTGCGGCCATTATATAGTTGATGGAGCAGTGTAGTTGCGCTCTGCAACTGAGAACATTTGTCTGCCACCGACACTGAGAACAGCAGATCAGCATGGGTGCCAGGTGTCGCACCGCCATCAATCTGGCACGGATAGGTCATCAATATAAAGTACTGGACAACTCCTTTAACATGTCTGTTGTGAATTTGGATTCTGGGCTCCCCCGGTGGCTACTGGTGGAATTGAACTGGTGTTTTCATCTTCTCTGTTCACCTGTTCCCATCAAGATGTGGGAGTCGCTATATAACCTTGCTGCTCTGTTAGTTGCTTGCCGGTCAACAATGTTATCAGAAGCCTCTCTGTGCTTGTTCCTGCTCCTAGACAACTACTAGATAAGTTGGACTCTTGTCCATGTTTGTTTTTGCATTTTTGTTCCAGTTCACAGCTGTAGTTTCGTTACTGTGTCTGGAAAGCTCTTGTGAACAGGAATTGCCACTCTGGTGTTATGAGTTAATGCCAGAGTTTTAAAGTAATTCCTGGATGGTATTTTGATAGGGTTTTCAGCTGACCATGAAAGTGTCCTTTCTGTCTTCTGCTATGTAGTAAGTGGACCTCAAATTTGCTAAACCTATTTTCATACTACGTTTGTTATTTCTTCTTAATTCACCGCCAATACATGTGGGGGGCCTCTGTCTCCTTTCGGGGTATTTCTCTAGAGGTGAGCTAGGACTAATATTTTCCTCTGCTAGCATTATTTAGTCCTCCGGCTGGTGCTGGGCATCTAGAATCAACGTAGGCATGCTACCCGGCCACTGCTAGTTGTGCGTTAGGTTTAGTTCATGGTCAGCTCAGTTCCCATCTTCCAAGAGCTAGTTCCTATATATGCTGATGCTATGTTCTCTTGCCATTGAGAACGGGACAGTTTGACCGGCCACAAAGTGTTAATTGTTTGGGCTGAAGCAGGAGAAAAAGAAGTGTTTAAGGGAATTTTTTTTTTTTTTTTTTCCCCTCAGAGTTTTGCTGCCTAGCCCTTAATTGCTGTCTAGCTGCTTCTTACCTCCTCTTAACCCTTGAATGGCTCTGTGTCCACCTGTTTGTAATGGATCTTCAGAGTGTAACTGCAGGTTTGAATAATCTCGCCACGAAGGTACAAAATTTGCAAGACTTTGTTTGTCATGCACCTGTATCTGAGCCGAGAATTCCCTGGCCGGAATTTTTCTCGGGGAATAGATCTGGGTTTCAGAATTTTCGAAATAATTGCAAATTATTTTTGTCCCTGAAATTTCGCTCTGCCGGAGACCCTGCACAGCAGGTCAGGATTGTGATTTCCTTGCTCCGGGGCGACCCTCAAGACTGGGCTTTTTCATTGACACCAGGGGATCCTGCGTTGCTCAATGTGGATGCGTTTTTTCTGGCCTTGGGGTTGCTTTATGACGAACCTCATTTGGAGCTTCAGGCAGAAAAAACTTTGATGTCCCTATCTCAGGGGCAAGATGAAGCGGAAATTTACTGTCAAAGATTCCGTAAATGGTCTGTGCTTACTCAGTGGAATGAGTGCGCCCTGGCGGCGACTTTCAGAGAGGGTCTCTCTGATGCCATTAAGGATGTTATGGTGGGGTTCCCTGTGCCTGCGGGTCTGAATGAGTCCATGACAATGGCTATTCAGATCGATAGGCGTTTGCGGGAGCGCAAACCAGTGCACCATCTGGCGGTGTCCACTGAGAAGTCGCCAGAGAGTATGCAGTGTGATAGAATTCTGTCCCGAAGCGAGCGGCAGAATTTTAGACGGAAAAATGGGTTGTGTTTCTATTGTGGTGATTCTACTCATGTTATATCAGCATGCTCTAAGCGCACTAAAAAGCTTGATAAATCTGTTTCCATTTGCACCTTACCGTCTAAGTTTATTCTATCTGTGACCTTGATTTGCTCTTTGTCATCTATTACCACGGACGCCTATGTCGACTCTGGCGCCGCTTTGAGTCTTATGGATTGGTCCTTTGCCAAACGCTGTGGGTATGATTTAGAGCCTTTGGAGACTCTTATTCCTCTGAAGGGGATTGACTCCACCCCATTGGCTAATAATAAACCACAATACTGGACACAAGTAACTATGCGTATTAATCCGGATCACCAGGAGATTATTCGCTTTCTGGTGCTGTATAATCTACATGATGATTTGGTGCTAGGATTGCCTTGGCTGCAATCTCACAACCCAGTCCTCGACTGGAGAGCTATGTCTGTGTTGAGCTGGGGATGTAAGGGGGCTCATGGGGATGTACCTGTGGTTTCCATTTCATCATCTATTCCCTCTGAAATTCCTGAGTTCCTGTCTGACTATCGTGACGTCTTTGAAGAATCCAAGCTTGGTTCATTACCTCCGCACCGAGAGTGCGATTGTGCCATAGATTTAATCCCGGGTAGTAAATACCCAAAGGGTCGTTTATTTAATCTGTCTGTGCCTGAACATGCTGCTATGCGAGAATATATAAAGGAGTCCTTGGAAAAGGGACATATTCGTCCATCGTCATCTCCCTTAGGAGCCGGTTTTTTCTTTGTGTCAAAAAAAGACGGCTCTTTGAGACCATGTATCGATTATCGGCTTTTGAATAAAATCACTGTAAAATATCAATACCCATTGCCGTTGCTGACTGATTTGTTTGCTCGCATAAAGGGGGCCAAGTGGTTCTCTAAGATTGACCTTCGTGGGGCGTATAATTTGGTGCGAATCAGGCAGGGGGATGAGTGGAAAACCGCATTTAATACGCCCGAGGGCCACTTTGAGTATTTAGTGATGCCTTTTGGTCTTTCAAATGCTCCGTCAGTTTTCCAGTCCTTTATGCATGATATTTTTCGCGATTATTTGGATAAATTTATGATTGTGTATCTGGATGATATTCTGATTTTTTCGGATGACTGGGACTCTCATGTCCAGCAAGTCAGGAGGGTTTTCCAGGTTTTGCGGTCTAATTCTTTGTGTGTGAAGGGTTCTAAGTGTGTTTTTGGGGTACAGAGGATTTCCTTTTTGGGATATATTTTTTCTCCCTCTTCCATTGAAATGGATCCTGTCAAGGTTCAAGCTATTTGTGATTGGACGCAGCCCTCTTCTCTTAAGAGTCTTCAGAAATTTTTGGGCTTTGCTAACTTTTATCGTCGATTTATTGCTGGTTTTTCGGATATTGCTAAGCCATTGACCGATTTGACTAAGAAGGGTGCTGATGTTGCTGATTGGTCCCCTGACGCTGTGGAGGCCTTTCCGGAGCTTAAGCGCCGTTTTTCCTCTGCCCCTGTGTTGCGTCAGCCTGATGTTGCTCTACCTTTTCAGGTTGAGGTCGACGCTTCTGAGATCGGAGCTGGGGCAGTGTTGTCGCAGAAAAGTTCTGACTGCTCCGTGATGAGGCCTTGTGCCTTCTTTTCCCGTAAATTTTCGCCCGCTGAGCGGAATTATGATGTTGGGAATCGGGAGCTTTTGGCCATGAAGTGGGCTTTTGAGGAGTGGCGCCATTGGCTTGAGGGGGCCAGACATCAGGTGGTGGTATTGACTGACCACAAAAACTTGATTTATCTTGAGACCGCCAGGCGCCTGAATCCTAGACAGGCGCGCTGGTCATTATTTTTCTCTCGGTTTAATTTTGTGGTGTCATACCTACCGGGTTCTAAGAATGTTAAGGC
This sequence comes from Ranitomeya variabilis, assembly GCF_051348905.1. Taxonomy (NCBI): domain Eukaryota; kingdom Metazoa; phylum Chordata; class Amphibia; order Anura; family Dendrobatidae; genus Ranitomeya; species Ranitomeya variabilis. The sequence goes on from NC_135233.1 coordinate 1,029,570,593, forward strand.
GGATGCCCTTTCTAGGAGTTTTGAGCCTGACTCGCCTGGTAACTCTGAGCCCACAGGTATCCTTAAGGATGGAGTGGTATTGTCAGCCGTTTCTCCAGACCTGCGGCGGGCCTTGCAGGAGTTTCAGGCGGATAGACCGGATCGTTGCCCACCTGATAAACTGTTTGTTCCTGATGATTGGACCAGTAGAGTCATCTCTGAGGTTCATTCTTCTGCGTTGGCAGGTCATCCTGGCATTTTTGGTACCAGGGATTTGGTGGCAAGGTCCTTCTGGTGGCCTTCCCTGTCACGAGATGTGCGAGGCTTTGTGCAGTCTTGTGACGTTTGTGCTCGGGCCAAGCCTTGTTGCTCTCGGGCTAGTGGATTATTGTTGCCCTTGCCCATTCCTAAGAGGCCTTGGACGCACATCTCGATGGATTTTATTTCAGATCTGCCTGTTTCTCAGAAGATGTCTGTCATCTGGGTGGTGTGTGACCGTTTCTCTAAGATGGTCCATTTGGTTCCTCTGCCCAAGTTGCCTTCTTCTTCCGAGTTGGTTCCTCTGTTTTTTCAAAATGTTGTTCGTTTGCATGGTATTCCTGAGAATATCATTTCTGACAGAGGGACCCAATTCGTGTCTAGATTTTGGCGGGCATTCTGTGCTAGGATGGGCATAGATTTATCTTTTTCGTCCGCTTTCCATCCTCAGACGAATGGCCAGACCGAGCGGACTAATCAGACCCTGGAGACATATCTGAGGTGTTTTGTGTCTGCTGACCAGGATGATTGGGTTGCTTTTTTGCCATTGGCAGAGTTCGCTCTCAATAATCGGGCCAGCTCTGCCACTTTGGTGTCCCCGTTTTTCTGTAATTCGGGGTTTCATCCTCGATTTTCCTCTGGTCAGGTGGAATCTTCGGATTGTCCGGAGTGGATGCTGTGGTGGAGAGATTGCATCAGATCTGGGGGCAGGTGGTGGACAATTTGAGGTTGTCCCAGGAGAAGACTCAGCTTTTTGCCAACCGCCACCGTCGTGTTGGTCCTCGGCTTTGTGTTGGGGATTTGGTGTGGTTGTCTTCTCGTTTTGTCCCTATGAGGGTCTCTTCTCCTAAGTTTAAGCCTCGGTTCATCGGCCCGTATAAGATATTGGAGATTCTTAACCCTGTTTCCTTCCGTTTGGACCTCCCTGCATCCTTCTCTATTCATAACGTTTTTCATCGGTCATTATTGCGCAGGTATGAGTTACCGGTTGTGCCTTCCGTTGAGCCTCCTGCTCCGGTGTTGGTTGAGGGTGAGTTGGAGTACGTTGTGGAGAAAATCTTAGACTCTCGTGTTTCCAGACGGAGACTCCAGTATCTGGTCAAGTGGAAGGGATACGGCCAGGAGGATAATTCTTGGGTGAATGCATCTGATGTTCATGCCTCTGATCTGGTTCGTGCCTTTCATAGGGCCCATCCTGATCGCCCTGGTGGTTCTGGTGAGGGTTCGGTGCCCCCTCCTTGAGGGGGGGGTACTGTTGTGAATTTGGATTCTGGGCTCCCCCGGTGGCTACTGGTGGAATTGAACTGGTGTTTTCATCTTCTCTGTTCACCTGTTCCCATCAAGATGTGGGAGTCGCTATATAACCTTGCTGCTCTGTTAGTTGCTTGCCGGTCAACAATGTTATCAGAAGCCTCTCTGTGCTTGTTCCTGCTCCTAGACAACTACTAGATAAGTTGGACTCTTGTCCATGTTTGTTTTTGCATTTTTGTTCCAGTTCACAGCTGTAGTTTCGTTACTGTGTCTGGAAAGCTCTTGTGAACAGGAATTGCCACTCTGGTGTTATGAGTTAATGCCAGAGTTTTAAAGTAATTCCTGGATGGTATTTTGATAGGGTTTTCAGCTGACCATGAAAGTGTCCTTTCTGTCTTCTGCTATGTAGTAAGTGGACCTCAAATTTGCTAAACCTATTTTCATACTACGTTTGTTATTTCTTCTTAATTCACCGCCAATACATGTGGGGGGCCTCTGTCTCCTTTCGGGGTATTTCTCTAGAGGTGAGCTAGGACTAATATTTTCCTCTGCTAGCATTATTTAGTCCTCCGGCTGGTGCTGGGCATCTAGAATCAACGTAGGCATGCTACCCGGCCACTGCTAGTTGTGCGTTAGGTTTAGTTCATGGTCAGCTCAGTTCCCATCTTCCAAGAGCTAGTTCCTATATATGCTGATGCTATGTTCTCTTGCCATTGAGAACATGACACATGTCTATCAATCCTGTGATTTACAGAATTCAAGAAGCTTTACATTTTAGGTTTGCAATTTCAATATTGAGAATTGGTATTTGAGGTACGTAGGCATGCATGCTACGTGTAATAACAAAATGGTAAGATATTTTTTCACAAACGGCGTTTTAGATTCATTTTTTATGCTGAGCGTGGCCAAGCATGATGTAATAAAAAAGGTACAGCATACACAATCCCTCTGTTACTTTCTTACTGAACCCATGTCCTCCATCTGTCTATTTGCTTCCTTTTCAGTGGTCATATGACCACTGCAGCCAATCACTTGGCACAGGGAACATGTGCTGACTACCTAAAGAGCATACGTCGAGACCGGTTGGGGGACCTGGGAGCCACATGGAGAAAATTGGTAGAAAACACTACATGAATGAGCAGTATTTTTTTTTATTATTAACACAGCCCCTTTAAAAATATTTGCATAAATTAGAATATTGTAATAATCATATTTATAAAATGTATTTGTGTATTTTACTTTACACTTGATTTTTCTATTTGGCTACAGTTTGATTTGTAATCTGACTGACTAAAGATAAGTAGTTCATGTATTTAGTTTTAACTTATTTTGTGGCTTTATTTTGGTTTGTGAAAACAAAGTGAGAAATGTTTGATATGGTCAATACAGCGTATATAGGAGGACATGCTATAAAAAGTAGCACAACGTGTCCATCGGTCCAGTCTGATCAATGAGTTTAGTCTTTACAGAGCGATAATTTGATAAAGTAAAACATTTTAAAGATTCAGCCTCTGGAATAAATTCATCTACAGAAGAGTGAATGCCACTCAAGGTAAATATCAAGGCCAAACAAGGCTGTGTGTACTTTGTGATATGAGCAGGGAAATGAAAGGAATATTGTATAAATGGAAAATAAATGAGTTTCATGTTGTAATAATGAAATCTATGAATTAACGGCAAATAATTTTATCTTTTGTTATTATTCCGTGCAGTTGATTTAGTTGAAAACTCTTCTTCATTCTTTTTCTCTCAAACTTTGGAGGCTTTCAACTTGAGCATTTTCACTAATTTATAAGGATATATTGTTCATCAGAACTACAATAGCTTGATAAAAACGCAATCCTACCCCAAACACGCGGAGCCATATTCTATACATATACAGGGTGGGCCATTTATATGGATACACCTAAATAAAATGGGAATGGTTGGTGATATCAACTTCCTGTTTGTGGCACATTGGTATATGGGAGGGGGAAAACATTTCAAGATGGGTGGTCACCATGGTGGCCATTTTGATGTCGGCCATTTTGGATCCAACTTTATTGCTTCCAATTGGAAGAGGTCCATGTGACACATCAAACTTATTGAGAATTTCACAAGAAAAACAATGGTGTGCTTGGTTTTAACGTAACTTTATACTTTCATGAGTTATTTACAAGTTTATGACCACTCATAAAATGTGTTCAAAGTGCTGCCCATTGTGTTGGATTGTCAATGCAACCCTCTTCTCCCATTCTTGGCACACTGATAGCAACACCGCAGAAGAAATGCTAGCACTGGCTTCCAGTATCCATTGCTTCAGATGCTGCACATCTCGTATCTTCAAAGCATAGACAATTGCCTTCAGATGACGCCAAAGGTTAAAGTCTAAAGGGGTCAGATCCGGAGACCTTGGTGGCCATTCAACTGGCCAAGGCTGACCAAAAGAGCTTATGCTCTTCAGGAGAGACAGAGAGAGGACCCATAAGAGCTTACAGTCTACAGGAGAGAGACTTACCGTATATACTCGAGTATAAGCCAACCCGAGTATAAGCCGACCCCCCTAATTTTGCCACAAAAAACTGCAAAAACTTAATGACTCGAGTATAAGCCTAGGGTGGAAAATGCAGCAGCTACCGGTAAATGTCAAAAATAAAAATAGATACCAATAAAAGTAAAATTAATTGAGACATCAGTAGGTTAAGTGTTTTTGAATATCCATATTGAATCAGGAGCCCCATATAATGCTCCATAAAGTTCATGATGGGCACCATAAGATGCTCCATATTAAAATATGCCCCATATAATGCTACATAAAGGTTAATAATGGCCCCATAAGATGCTCCATGGAATAATATGCCCCATATAATGCTGCATAAAGGTTAATAATGGCCCCATAAGATGCTCCGTAGAATAATATGCCCCATAAAGGTTGATGGCCCCATAGGATGCTCCATAGAATAATATGCCCCATAAAGGTTGATGGCCCCATAAGATGCTCCATAGAATAATATTCCCCATAAAGGTTGATGGCTCCATAAGATGCTCCATAGCATAATATTCCCCATAAAGGTTGATGGCTCCATAAGATGCTCCATAGAATAATATTCCCCATAAAGGTTGATGGCTCCATAAGATGCTCCATAGAATAATACGCCCTATATGATACTGCTGCGATTAAAAACAAAAATGACATACTCACCTCTCGTCGCTGGGCGCCAGGTGCGGGAGTCGCTGCTGGCTCAGGCCCCCGGCACTTGCAATATTCACCTGTCCCCATTCCACCGCCGTGCACCGCTGTGTCTTCCAGGTCTCTGCAGTGACTGTTCAGGCAGAGGGGGTGCACTAAACACGTCATCTCACCCTCTGACCTGAACGTCACAGCCAGATTTTGCCACAAAAAACTGGGAAAACTTAACGACTTGAGTATAAGCCTAGGGTGGAAATTGCAGCAGCTACCGGTAAATGTCAAAAATAAAAATAGATACCAGTAAAAGTAAAATTAATTGAGACATCGGTAGGTTAAGTGTTTTTGAATATCCATATTGAATCAGGAGCCACATATAATGCTCCATACAGTTCATGATGGGTCCCATAAAATGCTCCATATTAAAATTACTGCACAAATGTTGATTATGACCCCATAAGATGCTCCATAGACACATTTGCCCCATATAATGCTGCACAAATGCTGATTAAGGCCCCATGAGATGCTCTATACAGACATTTGCCCCATACAATGCTGCACAAATGTTAATTATGGCCCCATAAGATGCTACATAGACACATTTGCCCCATATAATGCTGCACAAATGTTGATTAATGTGATGATCCGGTGACCCTGGAGCCGCATGAGACTATCTCTGGAGTAGGTGGTACCTGTACTGACCGCAATCCTAATACTGACACCGCAACTAGAAGTAGCCGTGGGATGTACCTAACCAGGCCTAGACACCTCGACACAGCCGGAGGACTAAATACCCCTAAAGATGGAAATGGGAAATCCTATCTTGCCTCAGAGCAGAGCCCCAAAGGATAGGCAGCCCCCCACAAATATTGACTGTGAGTTTAAGAGGAAATACGTACACAGGCAGAAAAAACAGAGTTTAGCAAAAGAGGCCCTTCTAGCTAGATAGAAAGGATAGGACAGAATTCTAAGCGGTCAGTATTAAAAACACTAGAAAATTCCACAGCAGAAAATACTATATACTACATCTAACTAAAGACATAGGATGTATATCTGCATCTCCAGAGAAACCAGCATGACAGAAAAATCCAAACAAGTCAAGCTGGACAAAAACACAATAGATTGCACTGCACATAAAAGCACACTGCATGCGTGCTACAGAGAACCAAAACAAGGCACTTATCTTAACTAGTGTTGAGCATTCCGATACCGCAAGTATCGGGTATCGGCCGATACTTGCGGTATCGGAATTCCGATACCGAGAGCCGATACTTTTGTGGTATCGGGAATCGGTATCGGGATTAATATCAATGTGTAAAAGAAAGAATTAAAATAAAAAATAGGGATATACTCACCTCTCCGGCAGCCCCTGGACTTTACCGCCATAACCGGGAGCCGTTGTACCTAAGAATGCGCCGTGACGTCATCTAAGGCCCTTCAAGCGCGCATTCTTAGGTACAACGGCTCCCGGTTACGGCGGTAAAGTCCAGGGCGCGTCAGAGGGTGAGTATATCCCTATTTTTTATTTTAATTCTTTCTTTTACACATTGATATGGATCCCAGGGCCTGAAGGAGAGTTTCCTCTCCTTCAGACCCTGGGAACCATACAGGATACCGTCCGATACTTGGTGTCCCATTGACTTGTATTGGTATCGGGTATCGGTATCGGATTAGATCTGATACTTTGCCGGTATCGGCTGATACTTTCCGATACCGATACTTTCAAGTATCGGACGGTATCGCTCAACACTAATCTTAACTGAAATGACAGTAGGGCAGTGGAGCCAGACAGAGATGCAATCCCTCCAAGATACAATGGACAACTGGCAGGGATTGATGGATCCTACAAACCTAAATACCTAATAGAGCTGCAATAAGCAGAAACACCTGCCCGGCCTATAATCCAGAGACCACTGCACTACCACTAACAACCACTGGAGGGAGCCCAAGAGCAGAATTCACAACAGTACCCCCCCCTTGAAGAGGGGTCACCGAACCCTCACCAGAGCCCCCAGGCCGATCAGGACGAGCCAGATGAAAGGCCCGAACCAAATCAGCAGCATGGACATCAGAGGCAAAAACCCAAGAATTATCCTCCTGGCCGTAACCTTTCCATTTGACAAGGTACTGAAGCTTCCGTCTCGAAAAACGAGAATCCAAAATCTTATCAACCACATACTCCAACTCCCCATCAACCAACACAGGAGCCGGAGGATCAACAGAGGGAAGAACGGGCACCACATATTTCTGCAATAAAGATCTATGGAAAACATTATGGATAGCAAAAGATGCCGGAAGGGCCAAACGAAAAGACACCGGATTGATAATCTCAGAAATCCTATAAGGACCAATAAACCGAGGCTTAAACCTAGGGGAAGAAACCTTCATAGGAACATGACGAGAAGACAACCAGACCAAATCCCCAACCCGAAGCCAGTAACCAACACACCGACGACGATTAGCAAAACGTTGCGCCTCCTCCTGAGACAACACCAAATTGTCCACCACATGAGCCCAAATTTGCTGCAACCTGTCCACCACAGAATCCACACCAGGACAATCAGAAGGCTCAACCTGCCCTGAAGAAAAACGAGGATGAAAACCAAAATTACAAAAAAAAAGGCGAAATCAAGGTAGCCGAACTATCCCGATTATTAAGGGCAAACTCGGCCAATGGCAAGAAAGCCACCCAATCATCCTGATCAGCAGACACGAAGCATCTCAAATAAGTTTCCAAAGTCTGGTTGGTTCGCTCGGTTTGGCCATTTGTCTGAGGATGAAATGCGGAAGAAAAAGACAAATCAATGCCCAGCCTGGCACAAAAGGCTCGCCAAAACCTAGAAACAAACTGGGAACCTCTGTCGGACACAATATTCTCCGGAATACCATGCAAACGAACCACATGCTGAAAAAACAATGGAACCAAATCATAAGAGGAAGGCAACTTAGGCAAAGGCACCAAATGAACCATCTTAGAAAACCGGTCACAAACCACCCAAATAACTGACATCCTCTGAGAAACCGGAAGGTCTGAAATAAAATCCATAGAAATATGCGTCCAAGGCCTCTCAGGGACTGGCAAAGGCAAAAGCAACCCACTAGCGCGGGAACAACAAGGCTTAGCCCGCGCACAAGTCCCACAGGACTGCACAAAAGAACGCACATCCCGCGACAAAGAAGGCCACCAAAAAGACCTACCAACCAAATCTCTGGTACCAAAAATACCAGGATGACCAGCTAACGCAGAACAATGAACCTCCGAAATCACCCTACTCGTCCATTTATCAGGAACGAACAGTTTCCCCACTGGACAGCGGTCAGGTTTGTCAGCCTAAAATTCCTGAAGGACCCATCGTAGATCAGGGGAGATGGCAGAAAGAACCACCCCTTCCTTTAGAATGCCGACCGGTTCAAGGACCTCTGGAGAATCAGGCAAAAAGCTCCTAGAGAGGGCATCAGCTTTAATATTCTTAGAACCCAGAAGATACGATACCACGAAATCAAAACGGGAGAAAAACAAAGACCATTGAGCCTGTCTAGGATTCAGCCGCTTGGCAGACTCGAGGTAAATCAGATTTTTATGATCGGTCAAAACCACAATGCGATGCTTGGCTCCCTCAAGCCAATGTCGCCATTCCTCGAACGCCCACTTCATAGCCAACAATTCCCGATTGCCGACATCATATTTACGTTCAGCAGGCAAAAACTTTCGGGAAAAGATTATTAATTAGAGGTCGGACCCCATGTCATTATTTTGGGGGGTAATAGACAGCTGTGAGCTGATATTAAAAGCCTGAGAAGCTCCATGTTTACTACCCCTTCCCAGGCTATAAACATTAGACCCCAGCTATCAGCTTCCTCTCAGCTGGTTATTAAAAATTCCAGGGACCAAACTCTATTTTTTTTAACATATTTAATCATGAGCTAAATACATGTACATTAACATGCACTGCACTGATTATATACAGTAGCTCAATTACATGTATCTATTGTGACAGGGTCACTGGCAATGTAAGTGAGGGGAGATATGTATAATGAAGATTGCAATTTCTTCTGTGATGTGAAAAAACAGTTTCTCTGCAGCATATTATGTGCTGAGAGGTGTTACTCAGCCATGAAAGGGTTGTTTTTTTGTGGGTAGCTGTAAGAGAAGAGTGGGACAGTTACTCACCATATTTTCACCCCAAGGGTGTGTTTCCGCAGTGAAATATCCTGTCACTTTTTTCTCTGTCTGTGGGCCTGGAGGCAGGAAGCTGCAGAGAAGTTTTTATGTGCAACTGTGCTGGACTCTTGATTGGACTGTTGATTGTACGCTGAGCGGACAGATTCCTGCAGGCATAAGGACTGTGCTATAAAAATCTTTTTTGTTTCCCGGTTTTGCCAGAAAGACCATGCTTAATTTGTTGAACTCTGCACTGATTTATGAGAATTGAAATAAACCAGCCGGAGCCCGCACCAACCAGGGGGAGACATCCAATGACGGACTGTGTCCGTCATTGGATGTTAATGGGTTAAATGACAGAGAGAATTCTTGTATGTAATATCTGATGTTAAAATCACATTGCCGCATTGTATACGGATGTCATATGGATGATAGGTGAGAAAAATCAGGTTGTGCTTGATTGACACTTGCCTTAGTTTTCTGGGCCAACATTAGACCAATTTTCTAAACGCAGAGGAGTATGAGCCCTAAGGCTGGAAACATACTGCTGTATGGCATCCAATCTGAGAGCATCGGATGTGAGATGCTAATGACCCTCGGCTCCATTTCTGCTGCGAACACGAGAAGAGTGTCAGTGCTCTGTGCTCCGAATGTCGCACAGAGGAGACAGAGAAAGTAATTTCTCCATCTCCTCCATGGCCTGATTCTGCGTATATCGGACTGCACTGGGATGACATCCGATGTTTCACACTCACCCGTAAACCTGTATGGGTGCGAGTGAGCCGAATCTCGCTGCCAATCACAGCATGGCGCGATTTCCCTCTCATGCCGAATCAACATGAGTTTATAATCACAGATGTGATCTGCCCCATATTATAACAATAGGCCAAGCGCTATACGATGTTTTATCACATAGTACTCTGCCGTGCTATACTCTAGCGCGACCCAGGCATAAAGCACCACTCCACCTGTTTTTTGGGGTTTTTTTGCACTGCTGGAATGGTGCTTCAACATACTCAGGCGGCTTACATTAAAGCGCCACTCCAGAGCACAAGAAAAAAAAAAGGAGTGGTGCTTTAACTTTTTACATTCTTTACAAACCCAATTATCCAAATCTTGCCAAAAAGAATTGAACAATAAATGCTCATCCGCACAGATTACAGTTAGTGATGAGCGAATATACTTGTTACTTGACATTTCCCGACCACGCTCGGGGGTCCTCCGAATATTTTTTTAGTGCTTGGAGATTTAGTTTTTATTGCCGCATCTGAATGATTTACATCTGTTAGCCAGCATAAGTACATGTGGGGGTTGCCTGGTTGCTAGGGAATCCCCACTATTTCTTATGCTGGCTAACAGATGTAAATCATTCAGCTGCGGCAATAAAAACTAAATCTCCAAGCACTAAAAAATACTCGGAGGTCACCCGAGCGTGCTCGGGAAATCTCGTGTAACGAGTATATTCATTCGTACTCATCACTAGTAGGCATGCATGCATTAATAAATGGACTAGCATGGGCAGCAGGTGTATCACAGACTAGTAACACTGGTGTGGAAATACAGACAGGCACATTGAAATGTCTTATTAAAAAAATGTTTTCTATTTTTTAAAAATGAATCCCCTTTTTCAAAATTGACATTATGAGATATATTAGGTAGGTAGATGTCCATAAAGCTAGCACCTGCAACAAGGCACTGAATTAGTATAGCTTATAACATGGAGGATTGCTATCCCATGTTTTATCGGATAGCACTTGGCCCAGTATTATACTATGTGGCAGTGCAGATCTGCGATTATTTTCTCATGCCGATTTGGAATGAGAAAACAATCACAGCATGCTGCGAGTGCAGCCTAAAATCAGATTGCACACACCCATACAAGTCTATGGGTGCGTGTAAAACATCCGACTGCAATTGGATGCCATCCGAGTGCAGTCTGACATCCGTGGTCTGAAACAATGGAAAAGATGGAAAAATTAAGTTCTCTATCTTCTCCACACCTGTGCTCCAATTTTCTCATGGGATAGAATTGGATCACACTAAGATGACACTTGTATCGAGTTTTGCCAAAGTTTGATCTTCGTGTCATTAGCATAGTTTTCTTTCATGAGAGAATATAATCTTCTTTGAACTCAGCTATAACTGATAAATCATATTGAGTCTGACACTGCTGTTAGCACCTCTCCTGTCTTTCTCTTTCCCTATTAAATGAATCTCTGTACAAGTCACAGACTACTACTCTCAACTTCTTCACTGCTGCAGTTGTACAACACATTACTATCTAGTTATATACTAAGAGAAAAAGGTAGGCCTTATAAACGGGAGTCACCACTAGTAAAAATAAATAAATACAGCTTTATTAAACATATATGCAGGAAACAAAACACACTAAAAGCATTTAAAACAACAGAGGGATAAACAATGCCCCCATGTTAACACAAAGCCTGTAATAAGGCAAAAAACCGCACCTCCCTATGCAGGGTATGATTCACATGTCAGTAGTACAGTAATACCTGAATGGCACAAATATATAATTGCACCCTGGCCAGTCTCAAAAGATAATCCTATAAAGCACCATAAATAAACAATACCATCAATGCCACAAGGGACATATTAATATGCAGAGCAGATAAATACCCGTGTGGGGCGTAAAGGGCAAAATCACAGGTTTAGTGCAAACTAATATAAACTAATATACCGGTGGGTATACTAACCCATATACATCTGGCATGCAACAAAACGCCTGGAATAGAAAACAGCCAAAGACTGTCATGTCCCCGGAGTGCCTATGTGATGCAGGGTCAGGCCAGGTAGCTACGACATGTGTGCCCTGTAAGAGAAAGAGGTGCGGACAGAGGCACCCAACGCGTGTCGCCACTGAGCAGTGGCTTCGTCAGGGGTAGTGCCCCACTGTCCTGTGTCCTGCTTAAGTAACAGATAGACGGCGCACTTACCGAAGGCAGCTGTAAGGCTGCTGGGAGCGCCGCATGGAGAATCCAAGATGGCGTCTGAATCAGCCGGGCCCGGCGTGTAAGCACTGCGCATGCGCCGGCTTCACAGAGCGGAAGTATGCAGACCGCTCTGAGTTGCCTAGGCAGCAAGCACACTGAAGGGAAGCGCTTGCGCAAGGAATAGAGCTATTAAGAGATAGTGTAAACAAGCAAATGAATGTTGTATCTCAGAGGATTGATGGCGCAAACTGTTAAATACCATAGCTGTGGAAAAACCATATTGAGGTATAATACTGAGCACTAAAGAAAATATATATATGCAAATATATGAAAAATTATATGAAAAAATTATTGTATAATACAGGAAAATAAAAAAGAAAAATAATAAAATGACAAAAAATCACAAAAAGCAAACAAAAAAGGGGCACAAAAAATCCCAAACAATAATAAAAAATAAAATATAAAAAAGAAGAGAAAAAGTAAAATAATAAAAAAAAAAAAAAAAAAAAAAAAAACAAAAAAAAAACCATATTCATTATATAGAAAATGTTATTTAACAAAAAATATTTATTTATTTAAGTTGCACCCATAAGTGCAAGTGCAACATGCCCTATATGTAAGGGTAATATGCACATTTATACTCTGTGTGTAAAAACAGAGTGCACATATATGCAAAATGCCTAACTCCTTAATAGTAACATGTAAAGGATATAATAATCCAAAAAAGGAGATGTCCACAAAAATGCCCACCAACAAAGAAAAAAAGGGGGGAAAAAAAACCATGTAACGAAAAATGGAACAAACTAAATAAAATAAAATGAAATGAAATAAAAATAAAAATGAAAAGCCCATATGGGGTATAACCTGTAAAGAGATATACTTAGAATACATGAAACCATATACCAATGATGTCAGATGAAAATGAAACTCATTGTTTATAGAAACCGGTAAATAATAGGTCTTCATTTATGCCCATAGGTATGACACAGTTTAAGTCAAAAATCCATTTAGATTCCCTTTTTAACAGTTCAAGGGTAACATTTCCTCCCCTGATATTCGTATGTACTGCTTCAAGTCCAAGCACCTTCGTGCCAGCCCATTGCGAGTTATGTTCATCCACATAATGCGCAGCCACGGAAGTAAGTGTTTTTCCTTTTAACTTGTCCTTTTGTGCTGTTGTAATGGTCGAGAAGTGTTGCTGTATACGCCTCCTGAGTTCTTGTGTGGTTTGGCCCACATACACTTTTGGACAAGGACACACCAGAGCATAGACCAAATTCCGGGACCTGCAATTAAAGTAGGCCTTGGTGGGAGTCTGTGGAAACAAAGAGGGCACCGTAATTCTTTCATTGCCACTAGTGAACGGACAAATGCTACAATTTCCACAAGGGAAAGTACCCATCAGTCTACCTCCCCTGCGAATTTTTGTGACAGGCCGCTGAAAATGGCTGTGGCTTAAACGGTCCCTAAAACTTCTGGCCCTTCTAGCGACTAAGTTAGGGTGAGGGGCAATATGAGGAAGCAATTTGGATTCACTTAGTAAAATACCCCAATATTTTGATAGAATGCCACGCAAATCTTGCCACTGGTTATTAAACATTGTTATGATTCCAAGTGGCTTCTCCGTAATTTTAGCATGACTTTGTAGGAGATCCCCCCTATTGCAATGATTGGCGGCAGAAAACGCGCGGGAAATCACCCGTTTGGGATAGCCCCGTTCTCGAAAACGTGCTGTAAGATCACGAGAGTGTGTGGTAAAATCCGTGTGATCACTGCAATTTCTCCTAATCCTAAAAAATTGGCCCTTTGGAATACCTGTTTTGAGGTGCAGCGGATGAAAACTGTTGAAATGTAACAGGCTATTTGTGGCCGTAGGTTTCCGATACAAAGTTGTAGACACTTTTGATCCATTGATTAACAGTCTTAAATCCAAGAACTCAATATCTGTCTGGGAATATTGTGAGGTAAGCCGTATGTTCCAGGGATTATCATTCAATAAGTCCACAAATTCTTTGCATTGATCAAGGGTACCTGTCCAGATGAACACAACATCGTCAATATAACGAAACCACTTTAAAACATGTTCAAAAAAGTGGTCCAGACAGAAAACCCTTGTAACTTCCCACCACCCCAAAAAGAGGTTGGCGTACGCGGGGGCACAACGTGCCCCCATGGCAGTGCCCCTTACTTGCCTGTAGTAGACCCGGTCAAAAATAAAGTAGTTCTGGTCCAGAACAAACAACAACAGATCAAGAATAAAGGAGTCATGACCTCTATCGCCTGTGGTGTTAGAATCCAAAAAGAAAGCCACAGCCCGTATACCTAGTTCGTGTGAGATACACGTATATAGTGACTCCACGTCCAGGGTAACAAGCCACGCCCCCGCCGGTATCACTAGATCCTGAAGTTGTAAGATGAGAGAAGTAGAATCCTTAACATAAGACTTGAGGGACACAACTAAGGGCTGAAGAAAAAAGTCAATATAAATACACGGCCGCTCAAGCAACCCACCAATCCCAGAGACAATAGGCCTACCCGGAGGGGCCTGTAAGGATTTGTGCACCTTCGGAAGCATGTAGAAGGTGGGAGTCCTGGGATGGTGGTTGCTAAGAAAGTCCTGTTCTCGTTTGTTGATAATGTTCCGTGTATGTGCTGCCTCCAATAGACGTTTCAGTTTACCCTGAAAGACACATGTGGGATCTGAGGGAAGTACTTGATAACACTCCTTGTCCCCTAATTGGCGTAAGGCTTCTTGTATGTAAAGGTCAACCGGCCAAATAACCAAATTGCCCCCCTTATCCGCCTCACGGATGACAAAATCCCTGTTAGAGCCCAGTTTTGCCAAAGTAATCTGATCTTGTTTACTTATATTATTCCCTCTCATGGAATCAAGCTTAAGGTCATGTACCTCTCTGCAAACAGCGTTGAAGAAGCTCTGTACTGCCGGGCATAGCGTAAATGGAGGTGTAGCCTGTGAGGGAAGTCTTCCGGTAAATTTTCTTCTGGGCTGGCACTCTTCCCCCTCTTCCAATAAGTCCAGAAGGTCTCTCAGAACCAATCTGTCAGCCAAGGGCAGTTCATCTAAGGTGGAAGGGCGATGATAAAGTAATTTAAACGTTAACTGTCTGCAAAACAGATAAACATCTTTTATAAATGTAAATTTATCAAGCCCACTGGTGGGACAAAACGAAAGACCTTTTTCCAACAGCTTAGTTTCACATTCTGATAGGACATAATTGGTTAAATTGATGATCTGTAACTTACCAGTAGTGGGGGGTGGCCCTAATATTGACGTCTCCTGTTCTGACGTGTCTCTCGTGGATATCGGGGTGACCAAACTTTGCGATTCCGGGTACGCCTCTTTTGGGCCATGTCTCCTCCTGCGGCCCCTCCTCCTACGCCCTCGGTGTCGCTCATTTCGGAAGATAAAAAACCATCACTGGAATGTGTGTCCGACTGCGTGGCCGTAGCAGTCTCAGCCTGATCCACCCTGTTTCCAGGCCTCCTATTCCCCTTGTGTGACCACTTGAAGGCCTGGCCATTTTTAAAATCCAGCTGGTCTCTTTTGAATTTCTGTCTTTTTTTGTTGGTAATTTCTTTTTCAAAAGCATCAAGGGTCGTTTTAAGCTGACCCTGGAACGGTTCCACCAAAGTTTTATAATCAAAACCACCTAATTTACCCTCACATGTCTGGAGTTTGTCCTTGACGGACCTCAAGACTCCCTGGTCATGTTCAATGAGCATGTCTAAGATAATAAATGAACATTTAGACAGACCCGACTCCCAGGTCTTCTGAAATCCAGCATCTACCTCCCAAGCGGGAAAAATTTGTACCCTAAGACCCCTGGGGATGATGCCCACTCGCTTATACTCTTCCAGGGTTTTTAGGTTCCACCAAGTTTTGGCATAAGTTTTATGCAAATTTGTTAACTCCCTAGTCACCTGTTGGAAACCATCAGTTCCCGAGCCACTGTCTGAGGCGGTCAAAAAATCATCATCAAATAGATTCTTAGCCTGGCTACTCCATGCAGCCTCCCTAGCTGCCAAATCCATAATAATAATGACTATAAAACCAAAAGTATAAGCAATAAATAGTCAATATAAACAACAAAACCATGTGCCAGCACCCAGAAAATGCAGAAAAAAAACCGCATATGTGCACATAGTACCAAACATAAACAAATGGGGGCACCACGGTCACTGGGACTCTAACCAAGGCCTGAAAAAAGCCATGTATATACTAAGAGAAAAAGGTAGGCCTTATAAACGGGAGTCACCACTAGTAAAAATAAATAAATACAGCTTTATTAAACATATATGCAGGAAACAAAACACACTAAAAGCATTTAAAACAACAGAGGGATAAACAATGCCCCCATGTTAACACAAAGCCTGTAATAAGGCAAAAAACCGCACCTCCCTATGCAGGGTATGATTCACATGTCAGTAGTACAGTAATACCTGAATGGCACATTACTATCTAGAGGATTTGTGTATTTTAGGGCTTTCTCTTCCTATCTCTATTGCTGAGCTAAGAGCTCGGACCTACTTTCACCATCCTAATTTAATCTAAAATGGTTGCTTCATTCCCTAACTCGGCTTTTATACAGGCTATGGCCCCCTTCACATGTTTGTGTCTCCAGCATGCCAGTTTTCACACATGTTGACGACACTTACACAAGCACAACCATTATAATCTACTGGGGCGTGCGTATTTCTGTCAGTATGCTTATCGCAGTTCACAGCTGCCGGGGCTCATCACTGCTCATCATTCTGACTCTTGCGCTGCACTCTGTGAGACCTGGTGGATGTGAACTGCGTTAACCTTACTGACGTCACTGCTCATCATGATCTTCGTTCTCTGAACAGGGCTCCATACACTGGATGAAGAAGAAGGAGATTGCTGTGAGACCTTCATGTGGATTACGGCGGACCAGCATGTATTTTTTATTTTTAGCAAACGAGTGAAAGAGAGAAATTGTTGGGGAGTGATTTTTACAAATAAAGGACTTTTGTGTGTGTTTATTTGTTTTGACTACAGAGTTAGTGATGAGAGTGTCTGACAGACACCTCTCCATTACTAACCCCAGGGTTTGAGGTCCGCCCCCAATCTCATTACCCTGGTTGCCACCACACCAGAGCAATCGGAAGAGCCGGTGCTAAGCACCAGAATCGGTGCATCTTATGGATGCGCTATTTGTGGGGTGGCTGAGGGCTGGTATTATTAGGCTGGTAAGGGACCAATATCCAAGGACCTTACAAGCTTATTAATATCAGCCCCAGGCTGTCTGCTTAACCATTGATTTTAATTAAAAATAGGAGAAACCCTTTTTTTAGGGTCTTCCATTTTTAATAGCCAGCACAGGCAAAGCAGACAGCTGTAAACAGAGGCTGGGAAGCTGCAAGGTTGTTGGCCCCTTCCCAGCATAATAAGACCAGCTCACAGCTATCTGCTTCCCCTTAGCTGGTTATTAAAAATAGGGTGGACCTCAAGCCATTTTCTTTTATTTATTTTTTAGCTAAATACATGTACAGTAAACTACACATGCACAGCACTATTTATATATGTCATGGCCATCTATTTATCTATCTATCTATCTATCTATCTATCTATCTATCTATCTATCTATCTATCTTTGTACATCTAACACCTAAACATCTGTCATTTCTATTCTGCATTCTATTCCAATACTTGTCACACTGATGGTGCACAGGAACGGTACACGGATGCCATTCGGACACAAATAGCAACGGTACTGGATTTCCAGGACGTGTGAAAGAGGTCTATGATAGACCCTCCAGATTGATTGCGCTACACAATGTGATGTGGTAATGTCAAGGAATTGTGGGGAAGCCTGTGCGGTCTTGCCTTCTTTTTGCGGCTGATGAATTCTTCTGCAATGTGTAAAAAGGTCGAGGGCATTATTTTTTTGGCAATTTGCGCAAATTAAATAGTCAAATTTCATAAAATTCATCACATTTCATGAAATTTGCCTTGAATTCTGTTCACATGAAATCGATTCACTCATCTCTTGTGAATATTATTATTTCGTTTAACACTAGATTTATTATTGGGTCATTGAATTGTTCAGTACCAGATAAAAGCTCTTTGTACTACAAATGGGCTGAACATGTCGGTAAAAGGCGTGAGACTGCCAGATCCACAATAAGAGAATACAAATATACTTAGAAATAAAAAATCCAAACTGAATATGTAAGAAACGGGTTGCAGCTTTATAATAGCAATTAAGAGATGCAGCTTCTCATTATGTTTTTATTCATGGTCTGGTGCTTTCGGCTAGATGTTCTGCGCAGCCAGACAAACAAAGCAAGCAGTTTGATATTCTGCCAATTTAGGGAGAGTTTGTTCTCTCTCAGGGCGGTGGATGATGTATCGTTGCATCATTAATAGGTGGCACAAGGCTCATTCATAATGAACAGCAACTGCTCTATTTGTGCTCTTAGCATGATTTTAGTCATTTAGGAAAAACACAGTATTGCAATGTTAGCAAAGGTGTTCTGTTCTGCAGAGATAATCATCACACCGCCGGCTTTCAGGGGTGACCAGTAAATAAATCTTAAAATGTAATTGTATTTCAGGACAGCTCTACATAGCGTATGGATGGAATAACGGAGCGTAGCATGTGAAAAATACAGGAAATTATCATCGCCTGGTTGCAGAAATAATATTCTTTTTCTATTGGATCAAAGTTTCTTTGTTCTATGTAAAAGGTCAGTCTTTGTGGTGGTTTGACTTTTTTCTCTTTAAGGGTATGTTTCCACAGTACGTAAACGCTGCTTGTTTGACGCTGCAGCGTCAAACAAGCAGCGTCCAGATGTTCCAGCATAGTGGAGGGGATTTTATGAAATCCCGTCTCCACTATGCGTGGAAACCCGCACGCGGAGGCCCTGCGACTCCGGACATGCTGCGCGTCTTTTCAGAACGCAGCATGTCTGTACACCTTGCGGGGACGCAGCGTCCCCGCAAGGCATATCACAGGGCCCTATGGTGAGGGGTGCGATGATCCCGGATGTGTACTGTACACATCCGGCACCATCGCGTCCCATTAAGGGGGCGGGGCTTAGCGCCGAGCGGCTTCGCCGCTGCGGCGATCCCGCCGGCGAAACGGACCGTGGAGACGTACCCTTAGGGTATGTGTCCACGTTCAGGATTGCATCAGGATTTGGTCAGGATTTTACATCAGTATTTGTAAGCCAAAACCAGGAGTGGAACAATTAGAGGAAAAGTATAATAGAAACATATGCTCCACTTCTGCATTTATCACCCACTCCTGGTTTTGGCTTACAAATACTGATGTAAAATCCTGACCAAATCCTGATGCAATCCTGAACGTGGACACATACCCTTAGATTACACTCCCAAGATGATAGAAAGCGTTAAGCATGTACATATCCACCTACAGAGCTCCCAAACAGACCTTAGTTATGAGGTTGCATAACATTGGAAAAAAAGAGTTTTCCTCAGAAGCAGCGCTGCTCTTGTTTAACCCCTTAACGACCAGAGGTATTTTTGGTTTTGCATTTTCATTTTTCGCTTCCCTTCTTCCCAGAGCCATAACTTTTTTGGTCAAAATGACCATATGAGGGCTTGGTTTTTGCAGGACGAGTTGTACTTTTGAACAACATCATTGATTTTACCATGTCGCTTACTAGAAAACGGGAAAAAAAATCAAAGTTCGGTGAAATTGCAAAAAAAGTGCAATCCCACACTTGTTTTTTGTTTGGCTTTTTTTACTAGGTTCACTAAATGCTAAAACTGACCTGATATTATGATTCTCCAGGTCATTACGAGTTCATAGACACCAAACATGTCTAGGTTCTTTTTTATCTAAGTGGTGAAAACCAAATTCCAATGTTTGTGAAGGGGGTCACCGGTGGGCGGATTTCCATCCCAATGGCCGGAAGCACGAGTTAAATACCGCTGTCAGAGTTTGACAGCGGCATTTAACGGGTTAATATCCGTGGGTGGATCGCGATTCCACTCTTGGCTATTCCGGGATTAAAGGCTTTAAGATATTGCATCCGAGCCCCATTCATTTGAATAGAGCTGTGTATGTAATACTAAACACAATTTTTCAATATTTGATGACAAATCGACAAATAACAAACCAAAAAGATCAAACAGAATACTATTAACACAACTAAAACAGCACCATCTAATATCTGCTCAACACTGATGTCATCCAAACATAAGCCTGCAGCTGTTGTATACTCCAACACAAATCTCAGCAGCCAAGGCACAGTCCATTTAGCTCAGCCTCCATCTTCATCTCCAGCCTTTATCCGTTATTTGGCTTGCTCTTATGAGAACTAAAATATGTTATTCCAAGATGTATATTGATTGACTGTGCTTGCTTTATATATATATATATATATATGGGACACACAGCTTCCTATATACAGTATGGGGCTCCCATAGCCCCTAAAAATGTATAATATGCCAACAGCTCCCTATGCACAGTATGGACCCCACAAAAACCAATATATACAATGATGTCCCCTACAGCCACCTATATACAGTATTGGGCCCCACAGCTCCCTAGACAGTGTAATGCCCCCTACAGCTCCCTATATCAGAGGTGTCAAACTGCATTCCTCAAGGGCCGCCAACAGGTCATGTTTTCAGGATTTCCTTGTATTGCACAAGTGATAATTTAATCACCTGCACAGAATGATTCCAGCACCTTGTGGAATGCTAAGGAAATCCTGAAAACATGACCTGTTGGCGGCCCTCGAGGAATGCAGTTTGACACCTCTGCCCTATATACAGTATAATATCCACCACAGCTCCCTATATACAGTATGATTGCTCGACAGCACCCTATACAAAGCATAAGGGTGATAAGCTAGTACTAAAATGCTTGAGTGCTCAGTACTCGAATCAAGCATGATGGACTGCTCGGCTGCTTGACTCAAATATCGAGTAAAATTGAAGTCAATGGGAAACTGGAGCATTTTTCCAGCAGACTGTAGCAGGAGTGCTGGGGGATCAGAAAAATCGCTGAAATGGATGGAAATAGTGTTCAAATTTAAGGGGTTCACCAATTAATTCACCCAAATTCAAGAGGTGCATGTGGAAGATGCCTGGATGCATCTCTAACTCTCAGGTCACAGGTGAGAAATAAATGAATAATTTCTAAAACAACTTGAGGCCCCCTTATTTTTGATAAGGAGTCAAGGTAAAGCAGATAGCTGAAGGCTGATATTATTAGGCTGGGAAGGTCTATGGATATTTGCCCTTCCCAGCCTAAAAATACCAAACCACAGCCAATACTGATGCTTGACCTGGCTCTTCCCAATGCCCTGGTGCAGTGGAAATCAGGGTAATATTTTGGGGGGTTTATGACAGCTGTGTAATCTCAGCTTGCATCAAGCCCAGGGATTATTAATGGAGAGGACCCCATTACTAACCCAGTAAGTAAAAATAGGAAAAAAAACACAGAAAAAAACCACATTTTAATAAAGACTTCCCGAATCCCGACACTATTCCTTGTTCACCCATTTATTAACAAAAATATTCCCCCAAAGCTCCTCAGCTGTAATTCATGTTTCTTGATGTCTACCGTCGTCAATGAATAGCAGAAAAGTTCCTGCTTTTCACGGGGGCCATGTAGTGAGAACAATTCTCATCAGAGCCGCTGGATCAATGCTGCGCTCAGCTAGAGCTAGCGGCTCTGGTGAGAGTTGTCCTTACTAGTGTTGAGCATTCCGATACCGCAAGTATCGGGTATCGGCCAATATTTGCGGTATCGGAATTCCGATACAGAGTTCCGATATTTACCGCATAACGGATACCGGAATCGGAAGTTCCCAGAATTCAAACTGCACGAATTCAGCCAATGAGGAATGATTACAAGTGTGGGCACATCCTGTTCTGCATGGTGGGCATGTAACTACTGGCAAGGCTGTGATTGGCTGCTGAAATGATGTCATGATGCACTATAAAAAACGCTGCCGCCATTTCAGGCTCACTCTGCTGTGAATTCAGTTAGGCATAGGACGCTGTGTTCTGACTGAGGGCCAGTTGAGATAGCGATTTGCTTCATTGTGCTTTTCCCAGGCTAATTTAGCAACCGCTGCGTGAGAACCTTGCTTTTGCCTTGCAGCACTGTTTTCACAGCGATCTGCAAGGTCTCTGTGTGTGTGTGAGTGCAGCTCACTCTGTAGTCTGTGTGCAGCCACAGCCGGTTGTATTCAGCTCAGGGTGGTTCACTGCCTCATACTGTTCTATCCATTGTCCTTTTTTGCTATTAGTGCAGCCTGCTGAACATTTTTTTCAAATATTTCCTATTAGTGGCTTTCCACCCGTATCCAGCTAAATTGTGGAAAAACACTACATAGGATAACGTAGAGGAGGTTTTTTGGGCCTTGCAGCGCCGTTTACGGCTGTCTGCACGGTCTCCGTGTGAGTGCAGCTCACCCTGTAGACTGTGTGCAGCCACAGCCGGTTGTATTCAGGTCAGGGTGCGTCACTGCCTCATACCGTAAAATACATTGTCCTTTTTTTCAAATAGTGCAGCCTGCTGCACATTTTTTCAAATATTTCCTATTAGTGGCTTTCCACCCGTATCCAGCTAAATTGTGGAAAAACACTGCATAGGATAACGTAGAGGAGGTTTTTTTGGGCCTTGCAGCGCCATTTACGGCTGTCTGCACAGTCTCCGTGTGAGTGCAGCTCGCCCTGTAGTCTTTGTGCAGCCACAGCCGGTTGTATTCAGGTCAGGGTGCGTCACTGCCTCATACCGTAAAATACATTGCCCTTTTTTTCAAATAGTGCAGCCTGCTGCACATTTTTTCAAATATTTCCTATTAGTGGCTTTCCACCCATATCCAGCTAAATTGTGGAAAAACACTACATAGGATAACGTAGAGGAGGTTTTTTGGGCCTTGCAGCACCGTTTACGGCTGTCTGCACGGTCTCCGTGTGAGTGCAGCTCGCTCTGTAGTCAGTTCTGCCAAAAAAAAAAAAATAATAAAGTTCACCAAACACACCACTTTACAGTTGTGTAGGCCACATTAGCTCATATTAAAGTCTAGTCCACACTTTAGAAAATTAGTGTTTCTTATACCTGTTAGGAGCTGTTCAGGAATAAGCACACTAAGCCCTTAGTACTTTTCTGCTTATCTTTATCAGTCAACCAAGATGAAGAAGGCAGGGAGTAAGGCACGTGGGGGTGGGCGCGGAGCAGGGAGAGGACGTGGGGATTCTGTGCCTGCTGCGGGCACCGGTGACTCATCATCACACAGTTTCAGCAGGGAACAGTCCTTCATGCTCAGCTTTGTCGGAGAGCGCCGTACACCGCTGCTGCGTGAAGACCAAATTGAAGCCATTGTCGGATGGATGGCAGCTAATGCATCGACTTCAATTAGTGCCACATCCTCTCAGGCACAGAGCACTGGAGAGCACCCATCTGTCTCTTCACCACCTGCCAAATTGGCCAGGCAGTCAGAGAGCCCAGGACAGGAGCCGTCTCTACTTCTGTTCTCTGAATCTCTTGGCTTGGAAACAGGGGGCCAGCCAAGCAGCATTGGAGAAATGGAAGAAGAGGCAGTGTGCAGTGATGCCCAACAGCTTTGTCTCTCTGACTCTGAAGAGGTGGGTGGGCCAGTCACCACACCGCAGTATGCATCCGATGATGACACTCAGGTGCCACTTTCTGGTGCATGCTGTGCTGCTGAGGCTACCTAGGAGGAGCAGTTGGTGGCAGAGGGTAGTGCAGATGATGAGGTCCTTGACCCATCGTGGCATGAGGTACAGGAAGGTGGTGGGAGCAGCTCTGAGGAAGAGATTCCCTGAATGGGCCAAAGAGGGAGAGGGAGGGGGAAGACTGCGGAGCCTGTAGCCTCCACTTCGGCACTCGTTAGGAGCATGCCTCTTCCAAAAGCCAAAAAGGGCGCTCCCAAGACTTGCAGTGCCTGGTCATTTTTTGACACAGTTGCAGATGACATTTGCTTTGTCAAATGCAAGGTGTGTCATCAGAAAATCAAAAGAGGGAGAAATGTCAGCAACCTCAATACATCAAATATGTGGAAACATGTGCGGACCAGGCACGCGGTGGAGTTACAAAAACACACTGAAGACCTAGGCCAACCAACAGCGGCAGCTACCACCTCTTCAGCTCGTGTTGTTGCCTCTTCCTCCAGCTCACACACAGCTGGTTCGGCTTCCTCACAGGATCGCCATGGAAGAACCTCTGGCACTGTTGTCCAGAGACCCACTGTAATTCCACCCACAGCACCACGTTCCCAGTCATCCTCACACTCCCAGCCCAGTCTACAGCCATCGGTAGTACAGGCATGGGAGAAAAGGCGGCCATTCTCAGAAAACCACCCCCGAGCACAGGCTCTGAATGCTGGCATTGCAAAACTACTGTCCCTTGAAATGCTCTCATTCAGGCTGGTGGAGACTGACAGCTTCCGTGACTTGATGGCATTGGCAGTCCCACAGTACAATGTGCCCAGCTGCTTTTATTTCAGCAGGCAAGCCGTCCCTGCCCTGCACAAGCATGTGGAGGGACACATAAAACACGCGCTACTGAACGCCGTCAGTAGCAAGGTCCACCTCACCACCGATGCGTGGACCAGTCACCATGGACAGGGGCGATACCTTTCCCTCACTGCCCATTGGGTTAATGTTGTTGAGCCGGGTACAGATCATGCGAGTGGCGCAGGACGTGTCCTGCCCACTCCAACGATTGCAGGAATCCATTCTGTACGCATTGACTCCTCCTCATACACAAGTTCCTCAGAATCATCGCTGCAGGAGCCGTCACAGTCCACCTCCACATGGACCCGTGAACGTTTACCTGTTACGACCGACATGAGCACAGCCGTGGCCAAACGCCAACAGGCCGTCTTGAAATTAATTTCTTTGGGGAATTGAAGCCACACAGCGCAGGAGCTCTGGAATGCCATCAAGCAGGAGAGTGATGTGTGGTTTGTGCCAGCGAATCTCCAGCCAGGCATGGTAGTGTGTGACAATGGCCGAAATCTGGTGGCAGCTCTGAGCCTTGGCAACCTCACTCACATCCCATGTCTGGCACATGTGCTCAACTTGGTCGTGCAGAGTTTTTTGAGGGACTATCCGGATCTTGATGCACTGCTGCACAAGGTCCGCCTAGAGTGTGCTTACTTGCGGCGTTCCAGCACGGCAAGATCGCGCATTGCAGCTCTGCAGCGCCGATTCCGCCTTCCGGAACATTGCATCATATGTGACCTACCTACCAGGTGGAATTCCACGTTACATATGATGGAGCGGTTGTGTGAGCAGCAGCAAGCAGTAATGGAGTACTAGCTGCATCAGGCGCAAAGAAGTCGCACTCCGCGCCGTTCAGACTTCACAACCACAGAGTGGGCCACTATGAAGGACGTCTGCCAGGTTTTGCGTCCCTTCGATTATTCCACGCGGACGGCGAGTGCAGATGATGCACTAGTCAGCATGACTGTCCCCCTTATCTGCCTGCTTCAACAAACACTGCAAGCGCTAAGGGATGATGTTGTGGAAGAGGTGGAGGATGAGGATTCACCATTTCCATCAGCTTCTGGACAGTCAGCGCCACGTGGTTCCTCACAAACGCGTAGGCAGGGGACACTTTGTGAGGAGGATGAGGAGGAGTCAATGGAGGAGGAAGACATCCGTCCAGAGGAGGGAGTTACACAATTGTCCAGTAGTCAGTGTGTACAGCGAGGGTGGGGTGATGTAGAGTGGGCAGAGATCACGCCTCAAGCAGGGGACAGCGTTTCTTGGCCAGTTGGCAGTCTGCAGCACATGGTTGATTACATGCTGCAGTGCCTGAGAAACGACCACCGCATCGCCCACATTCTCAACATGGCTGATTATTGGGTGTACACCCTCCTCGATCCTTGCTACCGGGACAACATACAAAGCTTCATCACACCGTTGAACCGGGAGCGTAAAATGCGGGAGTACCAAGACACACTGGTGAATTCCATCATCTTCTCCAGTCCAACTGAGAGTAGTGCTGCTAGTGCTTTACAAAGCAGCTCAGTGCGTCGAGGCAGTGGAGGAGGCTCTGCACAAAGAGGGAGCAGAAGCAGTGCCTCTGCCCAAGGCAAGACCAGTATGGCCCAACTGTGGCACAGTTTTGTGTGCCCGCCACAAATGTCTACACCATCACAGGCGGCTCCAGCCAGCAGGAGGCAATGGTTCTGTCAGATGGTGACAGACTACATGTCTTGCCCTCTTACTGTACTCCCAGACGGCTCTTCCCCTTTCAAGTTTTGGGTCTCTAGTCTCTAAGCTGGATACATGGCCAGAGCTAAGCCAGTATGCATTGGAGGTGCTGGCTTGCCCTGCGGCTAGTGTATTATCGGAACGCGTCTTTAGTGCTGCAGGAGGTGTACTAACAGACCGTCGCATGCGACTATCCTCCGATAACGTTGACCGGCTTACTTTTCTGAAAATGAACCAGGCCTGGATCTCGCAGGAATTTGCCACTCCTCTTCCTGATGAAATAAATGGGTGTCTACAGTATCCAGGTCTCCTGTTGTATTCATCTTTCTACCACCTGAACTGTAATTCCTGGGCTCCAACACCGCCAGTTGAGGCTCAGAAGTGCCGTCTGCACAGTCAAAACATACGACCCAGTGTTATTGGGTTTCAGTAATGTCAGCTGATCCCCAGTTGTGTAGCCGGCAATGTATCCTGTGACCGCCACGCTGACACAACAACTGAAATTTAAGGGAACCTGTCCCCCCCAGGCGTTTGTTACTGAAAGAGCCACCTTGTGCAGCAGTAATGCTGCACAAGGAAAAGGTAGCTCTTTTAGTTTAGCTCCTTGCACACGCGGAACTTAACACTTATAAAATGTGTCCACTGATACTGTAAAACCGTCCCGGAGGTGGGACTTTCCTTCGTAATGGGACGCAGCACAGCCGTCATTCCTACCCCCTTGGTGCCGTGCGCCGCCTCCTCAGCGTTGTTTGAATCTGTCCCGGAGCCTGCACTGTTATGGTATCCCTTGGCCATGCACACTTAGCACTGCCCGTCTTCTGACATCATTTGGTGTCAGGCTGGCTTCGCCTGTGCGGCCGCGCTGGCCGAGATCCCGCCTCGCCGTGTCTTCTGATTTAATCACACTGCGGCCTGGGATCCATGGGCATGCGCAGTGCATATCTTCACCTCAAGCTCTCATTCATCTTCTGCCTTCTTCAGACTGTGTGCTGTCAGCTGATCCCTAATAGCATGCCACGGCCGTGATGCCGCACAGTCTGAAGAAGCCAGAGGGAGGGGAGTGAGAGGTGAGGATATGCACTGCGCATGCCCATGGATCCCAGGCCCGCAGTGGGATTACATTAAACGACACTGCGAGGCGGGATCTTGGGCAGCGCGGCCACACAGGCGCAGCCAGCCTGACACCAAATGATGTCAGAAGACGGGCAGCGCTAAGTGCGCCTGGCCAAGGAATAACATAACAGCGCAGGCTCAGTGACAGAATCAAACAACGCTGAGGAGGAGGCGCACAGCGCCAAGGGGTAGGGATGACGGCTGTGCTGCGTCCCATTACAAAGGAAAGTTCCACCTCCAGGACGGTCTCACAGTATCAGGGGACACATTTTATAAGTGTTTAGTTCTGTGTTTGCAAGGAGCATAATTAAAAGAGCCACCTTTTTCTTTTGCATCCTTAGTGCTGCACAAGATGGCTCTTTCAGCTACAAACGCCTTGGGGGGTGGTTAAAGGTTCCCTTTCAACTTGCTGCAATCAGGCTTCAGCCTACACTCTGTTGCTCTGCTCCTCCTGCTGTCCCTGGGCTCTAACACTGCCAGTTGGTGCCTGGAAGTGCTGTCCGCGCAGTCAACAGTCGCTCCTCTGTTATTGGGGTTCAGTAACGTCAGCTGTTCCCTAGCTGTGTGTGCGGCAATACCTCCAATCTTCTCCTCCTGCTGTCCCTGGGCTCTAACACCACCAGTTGGTGCCTGGAAGTGCTGTCCGCACAGTCAACAGTCGCTCCTCTGTTATTGGGGTTCAGTAACGTCAGCTGTTCCCCAGCTGTGTGTGCGGCAATACCTCCAATCTTCTCCTCCTGCTGTCCCTGGGCTCTAACACCGCCAGTTGGTGCCTGGAAGTGCTGTCCGCACAGTCAACAGTCGCTCCTCTGTTATTGGGGTTCAGTAACGTCAGCTGTTCCCCAGCAGTGTGTGCGGCAATACCTCCAATCTGCTCCTCCTGCTGTCCCTGGGCTCTAACACCGCCAGTTGGTGCCTGGAAGTGCTGGCTGCACAGTTAACACTTGCTTCCATGTTATTGGGGTTCAGTAACGTCAGCTGCTCCCCTGCTGTGTTTCCGGCAACGTGTCATGCGACCGCCACGCTGGCACACTAACAGACATTTACATGCCTGCAGTGCAGGCTTCGGCCTACACTCTGCTCCTCCTGCTGTCCCTGGGCTCCAACACTGCTGGTTGCTGCCCGGAAGTGCTGTTTGCACAGAGCCAAACACCTCGTCAATGTGTTAGTGGGGTTCAGTAACGCCTGGTGCTCTCCTGTTGTGTATCCGGCAACGTGTTATGCGACCGCCACGCTGGCACAACTAAAATTTAAGGAAACCTGTCTCCCCCCCCAGGCGTTTGTTACCAAAAGAGCCACTTTGTGCAGCAGTAATGCTGCACAAGGAAAAGGTGCCTATTTTCGTTGTGCTCCTTGGACACGCTGAACCTAACACTTATGAAATGTGTCTCCTCACACCGTTAAACCATCCCGGAGGTGGGACTTTCCTTTGTAATGTGACGCAGCACAACCGTCATTCCTACCCCCTTGGCGCTGTACGCCGCCTCCTCAGCGTTGTTTGATTCTGTCACGGAGCCTGCGCTGTTATGTTATCCCTTGGCCATGCACACTTAGCGCTGCCCGTCTTCTGACGCCTCTGCGGCCGTGCTGGCCGAGATCCCGCCTCGCAGTGTCTTCTGATTTAATCACACTGCGGGCCTGGGATCCATGGACATGCGCATTCCCTTCTAGGAATTTAGGACCTGAGGGATGACGTCACGGCTTGTGATTGGTCGCGTGGTGGTCACATGAGCGGCACGCGACCAATCAGAAGCCGTGACATCATGGAAGGTACTGAACGCGCTCATTTTAAGCAAAGAAGGCTGCCGGTTCACAGCGGTAAGGTCCAGGCTGCGTCGGAGAGGTGAGTATATCAATATTTTTTATTTTAATTCTTTATTTTACACATTAATATGGATCCCAGGGCCTGAAGGAGAGTTTCCTCTCCTTCAGACCCTGGGAACCATCAGGGATACCTTCCGATACTTGAGTCCCATTCACTAGTATTGGTATCGGGTATCGGTATCGGATCAGATCCGATACTTTGCCGGTATCGGCCGATACTTTCCGATACCGATACTTTCAAGTATCGGACGGTATCGCTCAACACTAGTTGTAACTCTTTTGTGACAGGCAGAACAGAAGGTGTAATCTTCAAACTTTTAGAGATAACAACTACAGGAATGCCTGTCACAAATAAGAATATGATGAAGAAGTAGAATATGGAGAAGAATAATAGTTAAATAAAAAGAATATGAACAATGTAACAAAAAAAAATAATAGGTAGAAGATGAAGAAGAAGGTGAATAAGGTGAAGAAGTTGATGTCAAAAATTCTGCTGCTGAGGATGATGAAGAAGAAAGTGTGGGAGAAGTAAAAAAGAAGGTGAAGGGCGTGGAAGTAGTGAAACATCAATATCTGACAAAATAAAAAAAATCTTAACATAGTCAATATCTTTGTAACTCCGAACGTCTTAAAAAAAAATTAAAATTCCTGCTATTCTATTTGATTGGGCTAAACCTCTATGCCTTTAATGTCTCCGCCACGTCCCCCAATACATTCTACATTATTCTTATTTGTTTTCCTTCATGTAGAATGAACCTACAAGGAAAGAAAGGGTTTATTTTAATTCCAATATTTTCGTCCCATTGACTTGCATTGGTATCGGGTATCGGTATCGGCGAGATCCGATATTTTGCCGATATCGGCCGATCCAATCCGATACAGATACTTTCCGATATTGGAAGGTATCGCTCAACACTAGTCACTACTCTATGATAATGTGTGCAAAACTGAAAAGCGCTGCGGAATATGTTAGCGCTATATAAAAATAAAGATTATTATTATTATTATTACTACGCAGTACGCACCTGTGAAAAGCAGCATTTTACACACTCACCTTGAGAAAGACACCCGTGTGTGTCGGAACGCGTGGGCTTCTAAAAACTCCATCTGACTGCATAGCTGCTGTAAGGGACCAGGGGGCGACCGCAGAGGACTGGTTAGGGTGAAGTATACAACTTTCTCCTATCATACTATTTGACAAATTGGGCCCCTATACGGGTTTCTAAGATCTGTATTGACATTGTTATATGTATGGGCATCTCTGGAGGTCTAACAATAGGTGCACACAAATGCACCGGTGTGCATCACTAATATATTACCAGCAGACATAATTTATGAGAATGCTGCACTATTTATGTTTGTCCTTTTAAAGGAAAGTGTTTGAGCCTATATGATATAATTTCTATACATTAAGGTCGCCAACCTAAAGGTCCTGTTTATTGAAATTTATATATGAATATAGATATGCAGCACTTGCGGCACTACTAATTAAATCTTGTGCAGCAGTTTTGTTAATGATAGACAATATTTTGTGTAACTAGGTGTATTCTGTACAAATTATGGATTATCTGGAGCAATTTACTCTTTGGAGTAATTTTAAATGATTTTAAATGTGTGTAGTATCTTTATGTGGAAATAAACTTTTGTAATTTGGTTAACAATTTTGTCTGGTGGAGTTCCAACCTTTTTAGCATGTGCTTTTTTCTTTAAAATTATGATATATACTATACATGCTTGGTGGTGAACCCACATTATTTACTACATATATTATTGGATGGTGCCCACTTAAAAAATCTGTGTTTACCTTTTTGTATGACCAAACAACTCAATCTTGGTTTCATTAGTCCACAGGACCTTCTTCCAAAAAGAAATTGGCTTCTCCAAATGTGCTTTTGCTTACCTCTCCCAACTCTGTTTGTGGCGTGCTTGCAGAAACGGCTTCTTTTGCATCACTCTCCCATACAGCTTCTCCTTCTGCAAAGTGTGTTGTAAAGTTGACCGATGCACAGTGACACCATCTGCAGCAAGTTGATGCTGCAGCTCTCTGGAGGTGGTCTGAGGATTGTCCTTGACTGATCTCACCATTCTTCTTCTCTGCCTTTCTGATGTTTTTCTTGGCCTGCCACTTCTGGCCTTAACAAGAACTGTACCTGTGTTCTTCCATTTCCTTGCTATGTTCCTCACAGTAGAAATTGACAGGTTAAATCTCTGAGACAGCTTTTTGTATCCTTCCCCTGAACAACTACTGTATGTTGAATAATCTTTGTTTTCAGATCATTTGACAGTTGTTTTGAGGAGCCCATGATGCCACTCTTCAGAGGAGATTCAATCAGGAGAACAACTTGCAAGTGGCCACTTTAAGTAGCTTTTCTCATGATTGCATACACCTGGCTATGAAGTTCAAAGCTCAATGAGGTTACAAAACCAAAAGAAGTGCTTTAGTAAGTCAGTAAAAAGTAGGTAGGAGTATTTAAAACAAGAAAATGATAAGGGGGCCCATACTTACGCACCTGTCAAATTTTGTTTGAATGCAGATTGCACATTTTCTGTTAGTATAATAAACCTCATTTCAAGGCAGAAACATTACTGTGTCCAACAGTTATTAGATATATGAAACTGAAATAGCTGTTGCAAAAAAAAAACAATTTTTATAAAACATTAGGCTCAGATTAATAGGGGTGCCCAAACGTTTTCATATAACTGTATCTCACTATCTATAGTAGCATTCAAAATAATAGCAGTGTGTTCAAAAACATGAGTTAATCACAAAATCTTTATTCTAGTTTTTACTTCCATGCATTGGGAACATTGCACACTGTTTTCTAATTCAAAACATGAAGAGAAATGTAAATAATTTTAACTACTTTACAGAAAATAAAAAAAAAGATCATTGGGCTGTTCTAAAAAAATAGCAGTGTCTGTATTTGTCTTTACAAACTCCCAATATGTACTTTTTTGTGGATTTAGCATTCCTGTGAATCGATAACCTAATATTTAGTTGTATATCCACAATTTTTTGGAACTGCTTTACATCTCTGTTGCATAGAGTCAACTACCAACTGACACCTGTCACCTGTTACTCCAGCCCAGGATGCTTGGACTACATCCCACAATTTTCTGGCATTTGTTGGCTTTGCCTCAGAAACTGCATTTTCAATGTCACCATACAAGTTTTCTATTGGATTAAGATTCGGGGATTGTGCTGGCTACTCTATAACCTCAATTTTGTTGGACTGGAACCAAGATTTTGCCTGTTTATTGGTGTGTTTAAGGTCATTGTCTTGTTGAAACATCCATTTCAAGGGCATATCCTCTTCAGCGTAAGGCAA
Organism: Ranitomeya variabilis; assembly: GCF_051348905.1. NCBI lineage: Eukaryota > Metazoa > Chordata > Amphibia > Anura > Dendrobatidae > Ranitomeya > Ranitomeya variabilis. The sequence goes on from NC_135233.1 coordinate 1,029,602,841, forward strand.
CATGACCTCTTCAAGTATTTTAATATATGTAAACTGGTCCATGATCGCTAGTATGCGATAAATAGGTCCGGCAACATAGTAAGAGAAACAAGCCCATATCATGATGCTTGCACCACCATGCTTCACTGTGTGCAGAGTGTACTGTGGCTTGAATGCAGAGTTTGGGAGTCGTCTGACGAACTGTCTGTGGCCCTTTGACCCCAAAAAAACAATTTTACTTTCATCAGTCCACAAAATGTTTCTCCATTTCTCTTTAGGCCAGTTGATGTGTTCTTCAGTAAATTGTATCAACTTCAGTACATTTCTTTTTTTTTTAACAGTGGGACTTTGTGGGGACTCTTGCAAAGAGATTAGCTTCACACAGGCATCTTCTGTCACAGTACTCACAGGTAACTTGATACTGTCTTTGGTCATCCTGGAGCTGATCATTAGCTGAGCCTTTGCCGTTCTGGCTCTTCTTCCATCCATGGTAGTCTTCTGTTTTCTTCCTCATCTCTCTGGTTTGGCTTTCCATTTTAAAGCATTGGAGATCATTTTAGCTGAACAGCCGATCATTGTCTGCACTTCTTTATAAGTTTTATCCTCTCAAATAAACTTTTTAATCAAAGTACAATGTTCTTCTGAACAATGTCTCGAACAACACATAATTCTTAGGCTTTCAAGGAGAAATGCATGTACAACATGTCCTGGCTTCACCCTTAACCCCTTCCCGACCTATGACGCATACGCTGCATCATGAAAGTCGGTGCCAATCCGACCTGTGACGCGGTATATGCGTCATGGAGGGATCATGTCCCTGCAGATCGGGTGAAAGGGTTAACTCCAATTTCACCCGATCTGCAAGGACAGGGGGAGTGGTAATTCAGCCCAGGGGGGTGGCTTTACCCCCCGTGGCTACGATCGCTCCGATTGGCTGTTAAAAGTGAAACAGCCAATCAGAACGATTTGTAATATTTCACCTATGAAATATTACAATCCAGCCATGGCCGATACTGCAATATCATTGGCCATGGCTGGAAACCCCGATCTCCTCCCCAGTCCTCCGTCCTGTGCTCTGCTCTCCTCCGTCCACCTGTTCGCTCCCCCGTGCTCCGATCCCACCCCCGTGCTCCGATCCCCCCGTGCTCTGATCCCCCCCCTCATATCTACCGAGCCTCCCGGTGTCTATCCGTCTGCTGCATGGGTGCCGCCATCTTCCAAAATGGCGAGCGCATACGCAGTGCACCCGCCGTATCTGCCAGCCGGCAGATTCGTTCCAGGTACATTTTGATCGCTGTGATAAAACCTATTACAGTGATCAAAATAAAAAAAATAGTAAATGAACCCCCCCTTTATCACCCCCATAGGTAGGGACAATAATAAAATAAAGAAAATATATTTACTTTTATTTTTCCACTAGGGTTAGGGTTAGAACTAGGGTTAGGGTTAGAACTAGGGTTAGGGTTAAGGCTAGGGTTAGGGTTAGAATTAGGGTTAGGGTTAGAATTAGGCTATGTGCACACGATGCGGATTTGGCTGCGGATCCGCGGTGGATTGGCCGCTGCGGATTCATAGCAGTTTTCCATCACATTTACAGTACTATGTAAACCTATGGAAAACCAAATCCGCTGTGCTCATGGTGCAGAAAATACAGCGCGGAAACGCTGCATTATATTTTCGGCAGCATGTCACATTTTTCTGCAGGTAAAACGCAGTGCATTTTACCTGCGGATTCTTCAAAAATGGTGCCGAAAAATCTCACACGAATCCGCAACATGGGCACATAGGGTTAGGGTTAGGTTTGGAATTAGAGTTAGGGCTGGAATTAGGGCTAGGGTTGGAAATAGGGTTAAGGTTAGGCTTGTAGATAGGGTTAGGGTTAGGGGTGTGTTGGGGTTAGGGTTGTGGATAGGGTTAGGATTAGGGTTAGGGTTGCGATTAGGGTTAGGATTAGGGTTAGGGGTGTGTCGGGGTTAGGGTTGTGGTTAGGGGTGTGTTGGGGTTAGGGTTGTGATTAGGGTTATGGCTAGAGTTGGGATTAGGGTTAGGGGTGTGTTGGGGTTAGTGTTGGAGTTAGAATTGAGGGGTTTCCACTGTTTAGGCACATCAGGGGTCTCCAAATGCAACATGGCACCACCATTGATTCCAGCCAATCTTGCGTTCAAAAAGTCAAATGGTGCTCCCTCCCTTCTGAGCCCTGACATGCACCCAAACAGTGGTTTACCCCCACATATGGGGTACCAGCATACTCAGGAGAAATTGGACCCCAATAGTTGTTGCCCAGTTTGTCCTTTTACCCTTGCGAAAATAAAAAATTGCTTGCTAAAACATAATTTTTGAGGAAAGAAAAATGATTTTTTATTTTCACGGCTCTGCGTTATAAACTTCTATGAAGCACTTGGGGGTTCAAAGTGCTCACCACACATCTAGATAATTTCCTTGGTGGTCTAGATTCCAAAATGGGGTCACTTGTGGGGGTTTCTACTGTTTAGGCACATCAGGGGCTCTGCAAAACGCAATGTGACGCCCGCAGACCATTCCATCAAAGTCTGCATTTCAAAACGTCACTACTTCCCTTTCGAGCCCCGACGTGTGCCCAAGCAGTGGTTTACCCCCACATATGGGGTATCAGCATACTCAAGACAAACTGGGCAACAAATATTGGGGTCCACTTCTCCTGTTACCCTTGTGAAAATAAAAAATTGCTTACTAAAACATAATTTTTGAGGAAAGAAAAATGATTTTTTATTTTCATGGCTCTGTGTTGTAAACTTCTGTGAAGCACTTGGGGGTTCAAAGTGCTCACCACGCCTAGATAAGTTCCTTGGGGTGTCTAGTTTCCAAAATGGGGTCACTTGTAGGGGGTTTCTACTGTTTAGGCACATCAGGGGCTCTGCAAACGCAATGTGATGCCCGCAGACCATTCCATCAAAGTCTGCATTTCAAAACGTTACTACTCCCCTTCTGTGCCCAAACAGTGGTTTACCCCCACATATGGGGTACCAGCATACTCAGGACAAACTGGACAACAACTTTTGGGGTCCAATTTCTCCTGTTACTCTTGTGAAAATAAAAAATGAAGGGCTAAAAAATCATTTTTGATGAAAGAAAAATAATTTTTTATTTTCATGGCTCTGCGTTATAAACTTCTGTGAAGCACTTGGGGGTTTAAAGTGGTCACCGCACATCAAGATTAGTTCCATGGGAGGTCTAGTTTCCAAAATGGGGTCACATGTGGGGGAGCTCCAATGTTTAGGTACATCGGGGCTCTCCAAACGCGACATGCTGTCCGTTTTCAATTGGAGCTATTTTTTCATCCAAGTCAAATGGCGCTCCTTCCCTTCCAAGCCTTGCCGTGTGCACAAACAGTGGTTTGTGACCACATATGAGGTATCGGTGTACTCAGGAGAAATTGCCAAACACATTTTACAATCCATTTTATCCTATTACCCATGTGAAAATGAAAAAATTGAGGCTAAAATAATTTTTTTGTGAAAAAAAGTACTTTTTTGTTTTACGGATCAATTTGTGGAGCACCTGGGGGTTCAAAGTGCTCACTATGCATCTAAATAAGCTCCCTGGGGGGTCTAGTTTCCAAAATGGGGTCACTTGTGGGGGAACTCCAATGTTTAGGCACACAGGGGCTCTCCAAACGCGACATGGTGTCCGCTAAAGATTGGAGCCAATTTTTCATTGAAAAAGTCAAATGGCGCTCCTTCCCTTCCGAGCCCTGTCGTGCGCCCAAACAATGGTTCTTCCCCAATATGGGGTATCGGCGTACTAAGGACAAATTGTAAAATAACTTTTGGGGTCCAGTTTCTCTTTTTACCCTTGGGAAAATAAAAAAATTGTTGCTAAAAGATCATTTTTGTGACTAAAAAGTTAAATGTTCATTTTTTCCTTCCATGTTGCTTCTGCTGCTGTGAAGCACCTGAAGGGTTAATAAACTTTTTGAATGTGGTTTTGAGCACCTTGAGGGGTGCAGTTTTTAGAGTGGTGTCACTTTTGGGTATTTTCAGCCATATAGACCCCTCAAACTGACTTCAAATGTGAGGTGGTCCCTAAAAAACATGGTTTTGTAAATTTCGTTGTAAAAATGAGAAATCGCTGGTCAAATTATAACTCTTATAACTTCCTAGCAAAAAAAAATGTGTTTCCAAAATTGTGCTGCTGTAAAGTAGACATGTGGGAAATGTTATTTATTAACTATTTTGTGTCACATAACTCTCTCGTTTAACAGAATAAAAATTCAAAATTTGAAAATTGTGAAATTTTCAAAATTTTCGCCAAATTTCCATTTTTTTCACAAATAAACGCAAAAATTATCGACCTAAATTTACCACTAACATGAAGTCCAATATGTCACGAAAAAACATTCTCAGAACCGCTAGGATCCGTTGAAGCATTCCTGTCATGGTTCCCAATGGCAGGGAAACATCAGAACACAAAAAATAACGGACGAGCTCTGGGTGATGGAATCTAGAGCTGACCGTGAGCTAAATCTACCACACAACTAACAGTAGCCAGGGAGCATACCTACGACTTCCTAGATGCCACGCGCCAGCCGGAGGACTAACTACGCCTGGTAGAGGAAGGAACAGACCTGGCTTACCTCTAGGGAAATACCCCGAAAGATGATAGCAGCCCCCCACATGTAATAACGGTGAGTTAAGAGGAAAAGACATACACAGTATGAAAGTAGATTTAGCAAAGAGAGGTCCACTTACTAGATAGCAGAAAGATACAAAAGAGGACTTCACGGTCAACTGAAAACCCTTTCAAAAACCATCCTGAAATTACTTTAAGACTCCTGTGTCAACTCATGACACAGGAGTGGCAATTTCAGCCCGCAAGAGCTTCCAGCTACAGAGAATAACAAAAACTGCAAACTGGACAAAAGATACAAAACAAAAGGACAAAGTCCACTTAGCTGATCAGCAGACTAGTAGCAGGAACATGCAACCGAAGGCTCTGGTTACAATGATGACCGGCAAGGAAATGACTGGAGAGCAAGGCTAAATAGGAAACTCCCAAACGCTGATGGAAGCAGGTGAACAGAAGCAGCAAAGTGCAAACAAGTCACCAGTACCACCAGCAACCACCAGGGGAGCCCAAAAAGCGGATACACAACAGTACCCTCCCCTTAAGGAGGGGGCACCGAACCCTCACAAGAACCACCAGGGCGATCTGGATGAGCCCTATGAAAGGCATTACCAAATACTCAAAATGGCCCTCAGGCGTATTAAATGCGGTCTTCCACTCATCCCCCTGCTTAATTCGCACCAAATTATACGCCCCACGAAGATCAATCTTAGAGAACCACTTAGCCCCCCTTATGTGAGCAAACAAATCAGCCAGCAAAGGCAACGGATACTGATATTTGACTGTAATTTTATTCAGGAGTCGATAATCAATACAAGGCCTCAGAGAGCCATCCTTTTTAGAGACAAAGAAAAAACCGGCTCCTAAAGGTGATGAAGAAGGACGAATATGTCCCTTTTCCAGGGAATCCTTAATATACTCGCGCATAGCAGCATGTTCAGGTACAGATAGGTTAAACAAACGACCCTTTGGAAATTTACTGCCAGGAATCAGATCTATGGCGCAATCACAATCCCTGTGAGGAGGGAGTGAACCAATCTTAGGCTCTTCAAAAATATCACGATAATCAGACAAAAATGCTGGAATCTCAGATGGAATAGATGACGAAATGGACACCATAGGAGTGTCCCCATGAGCCCCCCGACATCCCCAGCTTAACACAGACATAGCTTTCCAGTCAAGGACTGGGTTATGAGACTGTAACCATGGTAATCCAAGCACCAAAACATCATGTAAATTGTACAACACAAGGAAGCGAATCACCTCCTGATGGTCTGGAGTCATACGCATAGTCACTAGCGTCCAGAACTGTGGTTTATTACAAGCCAAAGGTGTAGAATCAATACCCTTCAGAGGTATAGGGACTTCCAGAGGCTCTAAATCAAACCCACAGCGCCTGGCAAAGGACCAGTCCATAAGACTCAGAGCGGCGCCAGAGTCCACATAGGCATCCACGGTAATAACTGATAATGAACAAATCAAGGTTACAGACAAAATAAATTTGGACTGTAAAGTGCCAATTGAAATGGACTTGTCAACCTTCCTAGTACGCTTAGAGCATGCCGATATAACATGAGCAGAATCACCACAATAGAAGCATAACCCATTTTTACGCCTATAATTCTGTCGCTCGCTTCTGGACATAACTCTGTCACATTGCATTTTCTCTGGCGTCTCTTCAGAAGATACCGCCAAATGGTGCACGGGTTTGCGCTCCCGCAAACGCCGATCAATCTGAATTGCCATTGTCATGGACTCATTCAGACCTGTAGGCGCAGGGAACCCGACCATAACATCTTTAACGGCATCAGAAAGGCCCTCTCTGAAATTTGCCGCTAAGGCGCACTCATTCCACTGAGTAAGCACAGACCACCTACGAAATTTTTGGCAGTATATCTCCGCTTCATCTTGCCCTTAAGATAGGGCTATCAAAGCTTTTTCAGCTTGAATCTCCAAATTAGGTTCCTCATAAAGCAACCCTAAAGCCAGGAAAAACGCATCCACATTGAGCAACGCAGGATCCCCTGGTGCCAATGAAAATGCCCAATTTTGAGGGTCACCTCGCAGCAAAGAGATTACAATCTTAACCTGCTGGACAGGATCTCCTGAGGAGTGAGGTCTGAGAGAAAGGAATAATTTACAATTATATTTGAAATTCAAAAACCGAGATCTATCTCCGGAAAACACCTCTGGTGTAGGGATTTTAGGTTCAGAAATAGGAGCATGTATAACAAAATCTTGTAAATTTTGAACCTTCGTAGCAAGATTATTTAAACCTGCAGCCAAACTCTGAGGATCCATCTTTAAACAGGTGAGCTCAGAGCCATTCAAGGATTATAAGGAGAGAAAGGCAAAGGCTGTAATTAGAGCTGAAATACAACTGATCCAACTATGGAGCAAGCATAGGGGAAAAAGAAAAAAAAAAAATTTACAGACTTCTTTTTCCTCTCCTTTCTTCTGCCAATAAGTTTAACACAGGCCGGTCATACTGTCATGGTTCCCAATGGCAGGGAAACATCAGAACACAAAAAATAACGGACGAGCTCTGGGTGATGGAATCTAGAGCTGACCGTGAGCTAAATCTACCACACAACTAACAGTAGCCAGGGAGCATACCTACGACTTACTAGATGCCGCGCGCCAGCCGGAGGACTAACTACGCCTGGTAGAGGAAGGAACAGACCTGGCTTACCTCTAGGGAAATACCCCAAAAGATGATAGCAGCCCCCCACATGTAATAACGGTGAGTTAAGAGGAAAAGACATACACAGTATGAAAGTAGATTTAGCAAAGAGAGGTCCACTTACTAGATAGCAGAAAGATACAAAAGAGGACTTCACGGTCAACTGAAAACCCTTTCAAAAACCATCCTGAAATTACTTTAAGACTCCTGTGTCAACTCATGACACAGGAGTGGCAATTTCAGCCCGCAAGAGCTTCCAGCTACAGAGAATAACAAAAACTGCAAACTGGACAAAAGATACAAAACAAAAGGACAAAGTCCACTTAGCTGATCAGCAGACTAGTAGCAGGAACATGCAACCGAAGGCTCTGGTTACAATGATGACCGGCAAGGAAATGACTGGAGAGCAAGGCTAAATAGGAAACTCCCAAACGCTGATGGAAGCAGGTGAACAGAAGCAGCAAAGTGCAAACAAGTCACCAGTACCACCAGCAACCACCAGGGGAGCCCAAAAAGCGGATACACAACACATTCCTGAGTTATTACATCATAAAGGAACACTGGTCAGAATTGCAAAAAACGGCCAGGTCATTAAGGTCAAAATAGGCTGGGTCATGAAGGGGTTAAATAAGGGCCACCTGATTCACACCTGTTTCTTCACAGAATGATTGATCTGACTAATTGAACTCCACTCTGCTATTATTTTGAACACATCACCGTTCAATTGATTATTCTAATACAGACTCAAAGACCTGCTGATCATAAATGCTGAGTTTGTTGGTATCTTTAGAATCTACTGCAATAACTGGTAAATTGTTTGTCATGTGGTAGTATAATTTATACCAAAAACAGTGATTAATCTGGTTAGTCATATTGGACTGCTACTATTTTGAACACTGCTGTATCTGTCATTTCCAGTCTGCATTCTATTCCGGTATGTGTCACACAGACAGCACATGGAGGACACACTTTAGGTAATCTGTTTGCACGTGTGCGAGATGTATTAACGTTCATGCTGCCAGTGAAAAAAAAATCTGTCATTTCTTAAAATCATTTATTTATTTTGTTAATACATGTACAGTAAACTACACACACAGCACTAATTATATATCTCATGGATATCTATCCATTATCTATCTATCTATCTATCTATCTATCTATCTATCTATCTATCTATCTATCTATCTATTATCTATCTATCCATCCATTATCTATCTATCTATCTATCTATCTATCTATCTATCTATCTATCTATCTATCTATCTATCTATCAGTCTATCTATGTATCTATCCATTATTTATCTATTACACTTGTATACAGAAGTTTTAGTGCCAAAGATGTCTGAATGGTTTTATATTACGTTTATCGTGGTGGTTAAGAATATGACTTCAGTTTTGCCACATAGGATCCAATTTCTGAAATATATAATAGTTAATTCATTAATTATAGTAGAATTCAGGCTTCAAAAAGTCGCTTTTATAGCATTGTAAACCTAGAAATTGAAATACCAAACCAATATATAGTATATTTCATTACCTAAAACACAGTTAAAGAGTGAAAAGACAGACCAAAAGACCAAAAGCTATTGCATTTGTTATCACACATAGTGTAAGTCGCAGTGGTGGAATTCATTATTTTTATGGATGAGTTATCTCAAAAACTAGAAACAATTCAGCAAAAGTAAAGGGATTTTTCCATTCAGCACCCTCAAAATATCTTAAATCCATTCAAAAAACCTTTGTACCTGAAATTTTTTGTGTAGCTCTGTGTTATCTACCTATTAGGGATGAGCGAACGTGCTCGGCTATCACTTGGGTATCTGTGTGCTTTGATGTGCTCAGCACTTGGTGAGTATTAACCAGTGCGTAAATTTGAAACTTGAATCCCCACCCTGCATGTTTGGCGCCTGTTAGGGTATGTGTCCACGTTCAGGATTGCGTCAGGATTTGGTCAGGATTTTCCATCAGTATTTGTAAGCCAAAACCAGGAGTGGGTGATAAATACAGAAGTGGTGACATGTTTCTATTATACTTTTCCTCTAATTGTTCCACTCCTGGTTTTGGCTTACAAATACTGATGAAAAATCCTGACCAAATCCTTACACAGCCACTGCACAGCTCAGGGACAGTTCTTATAGGAGGGAGAGAGTGATTGTCCAGGCTTGTAGGTGCAGTTTAATGAATCAGAGCTCTCTAATGTTGGTACTGGTGCTGAAGCTGAACCATGATACTAACAGTCCTTGTAAGGGCTAATCTTGTGCTTTACTATTTATATCAGATACTGTACATTCTGAATTTAGCCTAGGGAGAGACAGTTCCAGGAGCAGGGAAAGTGGCTGAATACAGGCAGGGCTTTGGACTTTGCAGTCAGTTACAAAATCTATAGCTGCAGCAGTTGACCACATTCTTTTTTTTGGGTGGTGAAAAAATTGACTATATTGTCATCCATAGAGCATTGCTTGCTTTGTGCTACATTTCAGTATTCTAAAACACTCCCAAAAAGTGTTGAAATTTTTTCTGCATTCAATTACTCATAAATAGAGTATTATATGCTTTCTGTTACATTTTGGTGGTATATAACACTCCAAAAAAGTGTGTCCTGTGAACAGGTGGTAGATTGGATAGCAGATAATGCTTCCAGCATGGTTGGCAGCTCCACTCAGTCATCCATAGAGTTCAGACTCACCAGCCAAGAGTCTGGATCACTTAATCCTCACTCTAAACCTCTTTCCTCCCACCATGTTGAGACTAGTGATTCCACACTAGGACACTACGAGAAACTCTTTACAACATTATTTCTTGATTGTGGCCTCTCATTCTGCATGGTCCAGGAAAAGATGCTGTTTAGTGATGCAAAAAACTTATAACAGTCATGGCCACAAGTAGATGGTGATGGGGAATGCCAAATTTTGTGTTAGGCACAGTTGCCAATAAGTCTGGTTGTTGTTAAGGCACCAAGTCAGGAGGACCAGGATGCGGCGGTGTAAGACGAGGTGGTGGATGACGAAGTCACCTACCAAACCTGAGAAGCTGGCATGAAGAGCGAGGCTAGCATCACTAAGGGTGAGTAATCAGCAGCACCAAAATGGGTAGGAAGAGGCAGTGGGGCGACAAGAGGGAGAAGGCGGGCAGCTGTTCCGCAGCGCACAGACACTTGGGAATTTCTGGGACTTTTTTAAAGAGAGTTCTGAGACAAACAAAATAGCCATTTGCAACTTGTGCAATGCCAAGATTAGCAGAGGCCTGATCACTAAGAACCTAACCACCACCAGAATAACCATGCACATGTCATCTTAACACCTAACTCGATGGGCTGAAAGCCTTGGTACACAATTGGTGCAAGGGAGTGATACCAGCTCCAACATGCCCATCGATATTCTGATCAGCCTCCGCACATAACTGAAAAGTGGGCATGGATGTTATTTGGTTCTCCAAGACTTTAAGGACTCCACAAAGATGGTGAGAGGCGATGATGCCATAGTTAGTGCAATGATCTGTGCCTACTTAAACAGTCTCTGCTCAAAATTAAACATGAAGCTTTGCATTCGGACCAGGTGGGGGTGGAGGAAGACATAACATATAGAGATGGTAGCCAGAGCTGGAAGCCACACGACATACTTCCTATCTATCCTACATGGATGGACAGATGATGAGAAAAGAGGGAGGAGGAGGAGATGGAGAGTCATCATGGTGGAGACAGAGAAGTATTGGCTGTATGGCACATATGCAGGGGTGGTGTTAGGGGAAGGCAGAGTAGGTAGTTCCCTAGGGCCCCAGCTCCCCTAGGGGCCCCCCACTGCATTGACTTTTATCGGCATCATAGATGCAGATACAGATGAAAGCAATAATGGAGGAGAAAACGTCAGATGATGCTCCTTCCCCCATCATTCCCCTCTGCCTCTGACACAGTGGGTACATGATGATGTCACTGCATATTGCACCATGCTGTGTGGTGGGCAGTGCCTGGATCAGAGGGGAAACGAGGAGGAGAGGTGAGTATTGTGTTTTTTATATTGATCAGTGAGTGAGTACTGGTGGCCATAATACTGTAGGACTGTGGGGCTGGATTTATGTTCTATGGGGTTGGCTACATTATATTCTATGGGGGGAGCTGTATTATATTCTATGAAGAAGCAGCATTATATTCTATGGGAGGCTGCATTATGCTCTATGAGGGAGCTGAATTATATTCTATTGGGGGCTGCATTAAACTATAAGAGGGGGCTGCATTACATTATATGGGTGAGCTACATTATATTCTATGGGGGCTGTATTATACTATATGGGGGGCTGCATTATACTATCGGAGGGGCTTCATTAAAATCTATGCGGGCTGCATTATATTCTGTGGGGTGGCTGCATTATACTCTATGGGGTGGCCATATTATGCTTTATGGGGTGGCTGCATTATACTCTATGGGGGTCTGCATTATAGTATATACGACTGCATTATACTCTATGGGGGCTGAATTATACTCTGTGGGGGGGCTGCATTATACTCTGAGGAGGGCTGCATTATACTCTATTGGACTATGGCAGTATATTATACTATATGTACTATATGGGACCTGCATTATACTATATCAAGGACTATGGGAAATGCATCATACTATATGAAGAACTATGGGTGCATTATACTATGGAGAGTGCATTGTACTACATAGAGGACTATGTGGGGTGTATTATGCTATATGGAGGACTATGGGGAGTGTATTATACTATATGGAGGACTATGGGCAATGTATTATACTATATTTGAGGCACATTATATGGAGGACTATGGGGTGTGCATTATATAATATGGAGGACTGTGGTGCACATTATGCTAATGGAGGACTGTTGGGTGCATTATACAATGTGGATGACTGTGGAGTGCATTATGTTATATGGAGGACTATGGGGTGTATTATACTAAACAAGCAAAATGCTGCATATTCATCGAGTGGCTGGACTGTTTATGCTGGAACAAAAATCTTTGTTCTCAACAGAACATCGCCTGGTGAAAACTGCAGATGTGCTGCTGATAACATGATACTGTATGATGACAGATTGATCTACTAGTGATCATTCTATTCCCATCATTGTTCCTCAGCTGGTGTAAAGAGGCTGGGAAGTAAGCGGAGAACGACTTCAATATTGTTGATCACACTCGTTTACAGGCCTGAAATCAGCCCTTGTAAATACAACCAAAATACGTCTGTGTGATGTGCAATATGTTAGCATTTGGGGCCATATTTTAGCTTCTGCCCAGGGCCCCACTTTTCCTAAAAGTGGCCCTGCACATATGGCCATCTTTATGTACTGCTGCCTGTCCAAAGACCCTTGCGGAATATTTATCTTGGCGAAAAAAGAATAGTGGTTGTTCACCCTGCTAGAGCCACTCTACATGGAGAATTTTGCATCTCTCCTTCCTGAGGTGAAGAGGTCTTCTAAAATGGTCCAATATCAAAAGGCCTTTGCAGCAAATATGTTGACAAAATTTCCCTCAGGCAATGCTAGCGGCAGGGGGCAGCTTCCTTGCCCAACCAAGGAGGAGATGCCTGGGAGATACACAGCAGAGGCAGGGGTATACTGCAAAAGGCCTGGGTCAATTTGTGATGACCATGTATTTTGAAAAGGAGGGAACAGTTTTTAAAGATGGTCAAGCAATACCCAGCCGACCAAACCATACTATGCATAAGGGAGCATCATGCTGTGTATAGGGGAGCTGTACAGTGGTAGACTTGGGAAATAATTAAATGTAAAGTGGGCACACCTAACTGGGACTGTCAAAGGGGCACACAGGGCATTATTACTTCCTAGAGGGCAAAATGTGGGCACTGTTTTCTAGGCCACTTACACTGGGCATTATTAAATTCTAGAGGTTTGTTTTACCATTTAGAGGCACACAGAACCACACAGTAGGTGCAGTTATAGGGTCACATACGGCAGCAGCGGCTCAGTATTGGGGTATCGGCAGGATGAGGAGTTTGTGCAGGTTGGGAATAGTCCTATTGAGGACAGTGCTGAAAATATGAGACGTGAAATGAGTCTTTGTTGTAATTTCTGGCTGGAAGAAGTTCTCCTGTCGATCTGGGCTGATGTAAAAGACAGGAAAAGTGAACAATTCACTCAGAAATAACATCAGCTGTAAGTCACGATCTATAACTGTGCTGTGATCTCTTATATGTTCTGTAGGACTGGTATCAGCCACTGACCATATGGCGGTAATATCAATGTTGGTCTTTGTATAGAGATTATTTTAAGCAACAGTGTGGTCATTTGCTGAGGTTCTCCTGCATCCTCCACTAGTAAGGTTCCTCACCCAGATGTAATCAAGGTTACCTCGTGGGGAAGTTTCGCTTCTCTAACTGAACCAAAACCCTAGCTAGCTACGCCTCTGAGCTGAGGGGGTGCATAGACACTGGGTGCACCAGTGACTATAGGGCCCAAAGTATCCTTTATCACATGGGAAGTATCAGGCCAGCAAAATCAGATAGCAGATATCCATTCTGTACGTATGACACATCCTAACATAAAATTATAGAATATGCCATAATAATTATCATTCATATACAGTAGATCAGAATTTATCATCCACCACTTTCCTATGCACTACAGATTAGCGACAAGCAGATGGCTGCGTGGCTATAGATTTCATACATTATGGAACTGAAAGCAATTATTTGACATAGATAAGACAGAAGGAAGTGTGACATGATATCTCGGAGGTTATGTCAGCGGGTGGCTTATTAAGGCTCGCTTCCTTCTCCAGGTCTGAGAGGGGCTCCCAGCAGAGAAGTAATTTGGGAGTTGCTTCAGGTATGCTATTAGTTGTCTGATGAGATTCACCGGCATGTCACTAATGATTGACAGACATAATAAAATCCCAAGTGATGCCGCTTATTTGACTCCTATCTCCAGGTTTAAAAAGCTATAAATATGACAGGTTGATAACTGAGCTACTTGCTGAAGTGGTGATATTTCTGGAACGTGCGTTGTTCTCTGGTGGGTCTAAAATTAACATATTAGAAGGATAAAGATCCACATTTTTAGTTTAGCTAATTGCCATAATTATTAACTGTACGCAGCCATACATAAACTGTATTTGCTTCAGCCTAATGTGTGGTGCTATTAAACACATAAAGAAATTAAATGGATTGTCTCATCACAGATAATCAATCCCATTAATCTCAGGAGACCCCCCGCAAATGGCTGATTTTACTACTATAGGAGTTGTTCATGTCAGGGACATTGACCACTACAGGGCAAATGTAATATTAGACAAGGTTCGATGTCTGAAAAAATCATCCAATTTTCATCCATATTGTCATCCATATTCCATCCATGTCCATTTCTTACATCCATCTGGCATCCGTTTTTATACATCAGCATTTTAAAAAAATATATACAGTGCCTTGCGAAAGTATTTGGCTCCCTGGAACTTTTCAACCTTTTCCCACATACATGCTTCAAACATAAAGATACCAAATGTAAATTTTTGGTGAAGAATCAACAACAAGTGGAACACAATTGTGAAGTTGAATGAAATTTATTGGTTATTTTAAATTTTTGTGCAAATTCAAAAACTGAAAAGTGGGGCGTGCAATATTATTCGATCCTTTTACTTTCAGTGCAGCAAACTCACTCCAGAAGTTCATTGTGGATCTCTGAATGATCCAATGTTGTCCTAAATGCCTATTGATGATACATATAATCCACTTGTGTGTAATCAAGTCTCCGTATAAATGCACCTGCTCTGTGATAGTCTCAGGGTTCTGTTTGAAGCACAGAGAGCATCATGAAGACCAAGGAACACAACAGGCAGGTCCGTGATACTGTTGTGGAGAAATTTAAAGCTGAACTGGATACAAAATGATTTCCAAACCTTTAAACATCCCAAGGAACACTGTGCAAGTGATCATATTGAAATGGAAGGAGTATCATACCACTGCAAATCTACCAAGACCCAGCCGCCCCTCTAAACTTTCATTTTAAACAAGGAGAAGACTGATCACAGATGCAGCCAAGAGGCCCATGATCACTCTGGATGAACTGCAGAGATCTACAGCTGAGATGGGACAGTCTGTCCATAGGACAACAATCAGTTGTACACTGCACAAATCTGGCCTTTATGGAAGAGGGGCAAGAAGAAAGCCATTTCACAAAGATATCCATAAAAAGCATAATTTAGAGTTTGCAACAAGCCACCTGGGAGACACACCAAACATGTGGAAGAAGGTGCTGCGGTCAGATGAAACCAAAATCGAACTTTTTGGCAACAATGCCAAACGATATGTTTTGCGTAAAGGCAACACAGCTCATCACCCTGAACACATCATCCCACTGTCAAACATGGTGGTGGCAGCATCATGGTTTTGGCCTGCTTTTCTTCAGCAGGGACAGGGAAGATGGTTAAAATTGAAGGGAAGATGGATGGAGCCAAATACAGGATCATTCTTGAGGAAAACCTGTTGGAGTCTGCAAAAGACCTGAGACTGGGACAGAGATTTGTCTTCCAACAAGACAATGATCCCAAACATAAAGCAAAATCTACATTGGAATGGTTCACAAATAAACGTATCCAGGTGTTAGAATGGCCAAGTCAAAGTCCAGACCTCAATCCAATTTAGAATCTGTGGAAAGAGCTGAAAACTGCTGTTCACAAACGATCTCCATCAAACCTCACTGAGCTTGAGCTGTTTGCCAAGGAAGAATGGGCAAGAATTTCAGTCTCTCGATGTACAAAACTGATAGAGACATACCCCAAGCGACTTGCAGCTGTAATTGCAGCAAAAGGTGGCGTAACAAAGTATTAAGTTAAAGGGGCCGAATAATATTGCACGCCCCACTTTTCAGTTTTTGAATTTCCACAAAAATTTAAAATAACCAATAAATATCGTTCAACTTCACAACTGTGTTCCACTTGTTGTTGATTCTTAACCAAAAATTTACATTTGGTATCTTTATGTTTGAAGCATGATATGTGGGAAAAGGTTGAAAAGTTCCAGGGAGCCGAATACTTTAACAAGGCACTGTACCAAATACAGATTCCTATGTTAATAGTGGCAATGTATCCCTAAAAATTGACTGCTACATGGTTGATTAGTATATGGTAAAAAAAATGTTTACTTTAGGTGAGCTTCATTCGACACCCAGAATAAACTAGTGTATGTTGTGACTTTTTTGTCATACAATCGGTCTGCGTAAAAAGATTAAAAAGAAGTCATTTGTTGAGCCCTATTAAATAACATTGAATTTTGCTGTCGGGGGGGGGGGGGGGGGGGGTTATTCATTTATGAAATAGACTGAATAAGTATGTATAATTTGCTCATCTGAACAAGCCCTTATATGTAGATATTCAAATAAATGTCTGCCCATATAAAACACGGCTAGTCTCAACCCACTGGAGTGTTAGTGGCTCTCCTTTCTGATCCATAGATAGAGGCACAGGTGGATGAAGCCCCTCTATGACATCCATTCCCTTGTCCAACTATGACAAGAACAGGAGATGCTCTGGAACAAAATCCTTTATAGCAGATGTCCATTCGTGTGGCTTAAAATGTAAGGTCCCTGTCCTAGGTCTTATGCTTACCCGCCACCGTCTTCACCTTTTATCGGTGCTGCTCTGGTCTTGCGTCGCCATCTTGTGATCACAACTTCTAACTAGCCAGGAGACATAGGTACTGGTCACAAGCTCTCAATATAAGTCTGTGAGAGCCTTGCATTGACAAGTGACTGCCGGCTTACCCAGCAAACCCAGCAAACACTGGAGCAATCCAGCAAGTCACAAACTGCTGGAGACTGACCGGAGTGGTGGCGATAGAAGGTGAAGAAAGTGGTGGCTGAGTATAATACTAGGTGCAGGGACCTCAGACTAGAAACACCACCACTTCAGCTCTGCAATAAAAAAAACCCGCTAGAGTGGCATTTCTAATGTAAGGTCTCTGCCCTCGGTCTTATACTTACCCACCTCCATCATCACCTTTTATTGGCACCGCTCCGGTTCCGCAGCACCATCTTGGGACTGCAACTTCTGACTAGGTGGATGTCGGAGATAGAGGCAGAGGCATAGCTAGGGGTTTGGTTCAGTGGAGGTGAAACTTTGGAGAGGGCCTATAATCATGTAACCCCGATTACAACTATGGTGGTGCACCATTATAGTGGATGGAGGGGAACCTAAGCAGATCACTGCGCTGTTACTGAAAAAAATCTCCATACAAAGACAAACATCGATATTACCGCATATGGTGAAAGTGGTAGATACCAACCCTGCAGAGCAAATAAGACTACAGCACAATTATAGATGGTGACTTACAGCTGACGATCTTTCTGGTGAAGTCTTTCACTTTTCCGATCTTTTCCATCTGGCCCAGACCGACATGACGAATTCTCCAGCTAGGACTCATCAGCAGAGATTACAACAAATACAAATCTGACTTCTCACATTTCTTGCACCATCTCCATTTATCAACAACTTCCTCATCCTGCTGATACCCCAATGCCGTTAGTGACCCTATTACTGCACCTACTGTGTGGTACTGTGTGCCCTCTAATTTTCCTTGTGCTGAAGCCCTAGATCCCTTTCATTGCACTTGTAAAGTATGATGTCAACAAAAGTACCCCACAATCACTAAGATACCCCCCATAGTGAATTCCTCCACAGTACCTTCTACACACACAGTATGTTGACCCTACTGTACCCCACCCCTCAACTGTCTCGGAAAAGTATGGTGACCCTAACACAGTATGATCCCTCAACTGTGACCCCACACATTTCATGTAGCATAATGGCCCTACATCTCTCCACACTGCATATTGCCCCCACACAGCATGATGGACCCTGCACAAACATTCACACTGTATAATAGCTTGCATACAATTTCAAGGATCCCATGAAAGCCTCCAAATATTTGAATAGCCCCACATAGTCCTCCATACAGCATATTGCACCCCATGTCTCAAAGTATAATGCACCCCATGTCCCATAGAGTATAATGCATCCCCCATGGTCCACACAGTATAATGCATCCTCCCATGGCCCATACAATATAAAGCATCCCCCTCCATGGTCCATACAGTATAAAGCATCCCTCTCCATGGTCCATACAGTATAAAGCATCCCCCTCCATTGTCTATACAGTATAATGCACCCCCTATGGTCCACACAGAATAATGCATCCCCCATGGTCCATACAGTATAATGCATCTCCACCATGTTCCAAACAGTATAAAGCATCCCTTTCTATGGTCCATACAGTAAAAAGCATCCCCTCCATTGTTCATACAGTATAATGCATCCCCCATGATTCATACTGTATAAAGCATCCCCATATGGTCTATACATTATAAAGCATCCACCCATGGTCTATACAGTATAATACATCCCCCATGATCCTACAGTATAATGCATCCCCCCATGGTCCATACAGTATAAAGCATCCCCCTCCATGGTCCATACAGTATAAAGCATCCCCTCCATTGTCCATACAGTATAATGCATCCCCCATGGTCCATACAGTATAAAGCATCCCCCCATGGTCCATACAATATAAAGCATCCCCCTCCATGGTCCATACAGTATAAAGCATCCCTCTCCATGGTCCATACAGTATAAAGCATCCCCCTCCATTGTCTATACAGTATAATGCACCCCCTATGGTCCACACAGAATAATGCATCCCCCATGGTCCATACAGTATAATGCATCTCCACCATGTTCCAAACAGTATAAAGCATCCCTTTCTATGGTCCATACAGTAAAAAGCATCCCCTCCATTGTTCATACAGTATAATGCATCCCTCATGATTCATACTGTATAAAGCATCCCCATATGGTCTATACAGCATAAAGCATCCACCCATCTTCTATACAGTATAATACTTCCCCCATGGTCCATACAGTATAATGCATCCCCCCATGGTCCATACAGTATAAAGCATCCCCCTCCATGGTCCATACAGTATAAAGCATCCCCTCCATTGTCCATACAGTATAATGCATCCCCCATGGTCCATAGAGTATAATACATCCCCCATGGTCCATACAGTATAATGCATCCCCCATGGTCCATACAGTATAATGCATCCCCCCATGGTCCATACAATATAAAGCATCCCCCTCCATGGTCCATACAGTATAAAGCATCCCTCTCCATGGTCCATACAGTATAAAGCATCCCCCTCCATTGTCTATACAGTATAATGCACCCCCTATGGTCCACACAGAATAATGCATCCCCCATGGTCCATACAGTATAATGCATCCCCACCATGTTCCAAACAGTATAAAGCATCCCTTTCTATGGTCCATACAGTAAAAAGCATCCCCTCCATTGTTCATACAGTATAATGCATCCCTCATGATTCATACTGTATAAAGCATCCCCATATGGTCTATACAGCATAAAGCATCCACCCATCTTCTATACAGTATAATACTTCCCCCATGGTCCATACAGTATAATGCATCCCCCCATGGTCCATACAGTATAAAGCATCCCCCTCCATGGTCCATACAGTATAAAGCATCCCCTCCATTGTCCATACAGTATAATGCATCCCCCATGGTCCATAGAGTATAATACATCCCCCATGGTCCATACAGTATAATGCATACCCTGCATGGTCCATACAATATAAAGCATCCCCCTCCATGGTCCATACAGTATAAAGCACCCCCCATGGTCCATACAGTATAAAGCATCCCCCATGGTCTATACAGTATAAAGTATCCCCTCCATTGTCCATACAGTAGAATGCATCCCCTCATGGTCCATACAGTATAATGCATACCCCCATGGTCCATACAGAATAAAGCATCCCCTTCCATGCTCCATACAGTATAAAGCAGCCCCTCCATTGTCCATACAGTATAATGCATCCCCCATGGTCCATACAGTATAATGCATACCCCGCATGGTCCATACAATATAAAGCATCCCGCTCCATGGTCCATACAGTATAAAGCACCCCCCATGGTCCATACAGTATAAAGCATCCCCCATGGTCTATACAGTATAAAGTATCCCCTCCATTGTCCATACAGTAGAATGCATCCCCTCATGGTCCATACAGTATAATGCATACCCCCATGGTCCATACAGAATAAAGCATCCCCTTCCATGCTCCATACAGTATAAAGCAGCCCCTCCATTTTCCATAAGGTATAATGCATCCCCCATAGTTCATACTGTATAAAGCACCCCCCTATGGTCTATCCAGCATAAAGCATCCGCACATGGTCTATACAGTATAATGCATCCCCTCCATTGTCCATACAGTATAATACATCTCCCCATAGTCCATACAGTATAATGCATCCCCCCATGGTCCTCAATATTTATCTGCAGACAGTGTTCTAAGCAAGAATAAAATACAATACTCACCTCTCCTCCTCGTTCTTCCATTGCTTTGGTCTCCGCAGCTCCAGCTTGTCTTCTGAAGCGTTGCACATCTCAGTGTACAGGATGCCACTTAGTGACGTCATTGTGCTGAGATGTCAGACGCTGAGGAAGAATGATGGGAGAGGAAGTATCAGCTGACGCTCCCTCCTCTAACTTGCTTTCATCTGTATCGGCACTTGGCAGATACAGATACAGTTGAACTTGCTGGAGGGGCCCTTTTTCCGCCCTGGAACTCCCCCCACCTCCCAGGCTCAAAGACCCCATAGTGGCAGAGCAGGGAGATCGTGTCTCCCTGCTATGACACATAGATTAACTGTATTGGCGATACAGTTAAAAGTAGCGTAGCTTTGAGTGGGCCCCCTCTGAGCGTTGGGCTCAGGACTGTCGCACCCCCTGCCCCCGGTAGTTAAGCTACTGGGTAGTGGTCACAAGCTCTCAATGTAAGCCTATGAGAGCCTTGCATTGAGATGTGACCTTTGGCTCACCTACCAAACACTCGAGCAATCCAGCAGGCCACAAACTGACAGAGACTGATGATAGAAGGTGAAGATGGTGGTGAGTGCAGGGACCTTAGACTAGAAACACCTCTCTAGTGCTGTAATAAAAAAAAGTTGGAGTGATGCCTTAATCTTTGCTTGAAACCTTTGGAGCTTTATATTGAGCTGTTCTTCAGTCATCTGCTTTATTATTGTCAGATGTCATCAAAAATTCAGCTCCTGTCTTATTAGAGGCTCAGACTTTTGCTCCGACTATCCCCAAACTTTACACTACAGCTCTGCTAGTTTAGTCGGACTGATATTAGAGATGACAAAATTGACATGACAGGACAACCCTATTTATTCTTCTGGCTGTCTAAGGGTGTGTTCACACTAGGGGCTGTGCACACATCATCTTCAGCAGCCTTGAATCTGCCTGAAAAAGTATCATAAAATGACATTGCTGTGCACATGTTGAATCTTTTATTACTTCTTTTAACTTCTTTAGGGTTCAAAAACCTTGACGTGGTTAAAAGAAGTAACTTGTTCATTCTTTGGGCAGCTTCTCATATGAACAATAAAGTGTATTTCCCAAACAAAAGAATAGGAAGAGTGAAGTGGGGTTCTGTCAGTGATCGTTTGCAGCTCTAACATATCTACCATGGGCAGTCTTATTGCAAGCCATTCCACTTACCACATCTCAGGGAGAGGCCTTCAACTGTAACCCCTGAACAGGGATGTGAACTTAACCAGAGGCCCCTGGGCTGGGGCCATGGAGTAAGCTGCTGTTCAGTGGTGCAGAGGTGGTCAGGTAGCCAGGTCAGAACCAAGAGGGCAGGAAAAGTACAAAATCAAAATACACAAGGGCAGTCAGTAAAACAAGACAAGGTCAAAACAGGGAACAATTATAATACACAGGTGCTGCACAGACAAGACTTAGTCAGAGGAGCACAAGGCTATATCTCCCAGCTTCCAGCAGTAAGCTGAAAGCTTAAACGAAACCTGTCAGCAGATTTTGCCACTATAAGGTGCGGCCACTGCCTTTCGGGGCTTATCTGCAGCATTCTATAATGCTGTAGATATGCCCCCCTGTCCGACCTGCAAGTGAAGAAAAATAAGTTATATTATACTCACCTGGGGGAACGGTCCAGTCCCATGGGTGTCGCAGGTCGGGGTCCGGCGCCTCCCATCTTCTTGCGACGCCGCCCTGCTGCTTCTTAATCGCTCCACGGCATCGGCGCTCCTGCGCAGGTGTACTTATCTGCCTTCTTGAGGGCAGAGTAAAGTAAAGTAAAGTCAGGCCTCTCTGACCTTTCCCAGTGCCTGCACACTGCAGTACTTTACTCTGCCCCTGCGCAAGAGCGCGATGCCGGGGAGCGATGAAGAAGCAGGAGGGCGGCATCGCAAGAAGATGGGAGGAACAGGGCCCGGACCTGAAACCCCCATCGGACTGGACTGCCCCCGGGTGAGTATAATATAACTTATTTTTCTTCACTTGCAGGTCGGATCGGTGGCTTATAAGCCCTGAAAGGCAGTGGCCGCACCTTATAGCGGCAAAATCTGCTGACAGGTTCGCTTTAAGTTGGGTGTGGTGCTGTCCAATTAGCTGGAACAAGGAGTGATAACTCCAACTGGACAGCATACACACCCATAGTGTCACACTAGACAGCACTGCAGGTATCTGCCACTCTAATTTTAGTGGCTGGACAGAGCTTGAGCCATTCAGAGCTTCTGGTTCTAACATCTCTTCTATCACCAGCGCTGTCCACAGAATGAGTATGGCAGCACCTGGAGACAGAAGCAGACAATACAGGAGCAGGTCCTGGAGAAGATGTGACAAAGAGTTTTTACAATTCTTTGAAGTGTTTTTTTTTAGGAGGATTTGTGGGAAAATCTGCTCATATACACTTCTTAAAAAACTTCATGTGAAGTTAACCTTGGGCTGTGTACACACAGAGTTTTTCAAGGCGTTTTGAAGCGGAATCTCATCTAATCCTCCTCTAAATTTCAAAACTCCTATGAGTTTAGTGGCTACATGCAGTCCTTTTACTGCCTTTTTAAATCAAACACTGAACAAAAACTCCAAATTTTTTAAGAGTTTTAAGGAAGATTTTGGAGAGTTTCCACTTACGTTTCCACCCAGCATCTCTGTAGGTCCTTGCTTCTCAGATGGCCTCCGGCGCCCACAGCTCTTCCTGTGTTCAGCGGTCACATGGTATCACTCATTAAAGTAATGAATATGGACGCGACCCCACTCTCATAGGTGTGGCGCGCATATTCATTACTTTAATGAGCGGTTCCATGTGACCGCTGAACACAGGAACAAGCTGCCAGCGTGCACCAGAGACCATCGGAGAAGCAGGGACGTGCAGACTGCGCCAGGATGGGGTGAGTATGACGGGGAGGGTGAGCCATGCATATTCATGTGTCCCCATTCCACCGCCATGCTGTGTCTTCCGTGTCCTCTGGCTGTGACGTTCAGGTCAGAGGGTGCGATGACGTGGTTAGTGCGTGCCCTCTGCCTGAACAGTCACTGCATAGACCCGAAAGGCACAGTGGTGTGCGGTGGTGGAACGGGGACAGGTGAAAATTGCAAATGTGCCGTGTGCCTGAGCCAGCGGCGACTCCCGCACCTGGCACCCAGCGACGAGAGGTGAGTATGTCATTTTTTTAATCGCAGCAGCAGTAGCATATGGGGCATATTATTCTATGGAGCATCTTATGGGGCCATCAACCTTTGTGGGGCATATTATTCTATGAGGCATCTTATGGGGCCATCAACCTTTATGGAGCAGCATATTCTATGGAGCATCTTATGGGGCCATTATTAACCTTTTATTCAGCATTATATGGGGCATATTATTCTATGGAGCATCTTATGGGGCCATTATTAACCTTTATGTAGTATTATATGGGGCATATTTTAATATGGAACATCTCATGGGGCCATCAATAACCTTTGTGCATCATTATATGGGGCGTATTTTAATATGGAGCATCTTATGG
This sequence comes from Ranitomeya variabilis, assembly GCF_051348905.1. Classification (NCBI taxonomy): domain Eukaryota; kingdom Metazoa; phylum Chordata; class Amphibia; order Anura; family Dendrobatidae; genus Ranitomeya; species Ranitomeya variabilis. The sequence goes on from NC_135233.1 coordinate 1,029,626,972, forward strand.
GGCCATTATTGACCTTTGTGCAGCATTGGATGGTGCATATTTTAATATGGAGCATCTTATGGGCCCATCATGAACTTTATGGAGCATTATATGGGGCGTATTTTGTATGTAGCATCTTATGGGGCCATTATTGACCTTTGTACAGCATTATATGGTGCATATTTTAATATGGAGCATCTTATGGGGCCATCATTAACCTTTGTGCGGGCATTATATGGGGCGTATTTTGTATGGAACATCTTTTTGGGCCCATCATGAACTTTATGGAGCATTATATGGGGCGTATTTTGTATGGAGCATCTTATGGGGCCCATCATGAACTGCATGGAGCATTATATGGGGCTCCTGATTCAATATCTGATGTCTCAATTAATTTTACTATTATTGGTATCTATTTTTATTTTTGAAATTTATCAGTAGCTGTTGCATTTTCCACCCTAGGCTTATACTCGAGTTATTAAGTTTTCCCAGTTTTTTGTGGCAAAATTAGGTGTCTCGGCTTATACTCGGGTCGGCTTATACTCGCGTATATACGGTAAATTTTCCTATGAATACTAGTAGTATTTCTGTACAGCAAATAGATAAATGGCTGCACTCAAAATTTACTATGCTAAGGCAAGGAAATGTGCGATACATGAAATGTGAATAGCATAATGGCTTGTGAAATTTATGAAAAAACACATGAGATTCTTAGCACAAGATTTGGCCAAAAGTTGTGAGCCCATCCACCAAACGTCAAGGTAATCTCAAAACGGATGGGTACCTGAGCTGACTGCCTAGTGTGAACACTTACCTATGGCTAATAACATGGTAAAGCCTGCATTTATAGGAAGGTCAGAACCAACTGTGTTTGGATGCAATTAAAATCACAGCATGGTGAAGAGCGGGGCGTTCAAGTCAGAAAAAATAGTACATAGTAAATATAGAAAAACTGACTGAACAGCAATCTAGTCTGAACTGGTGCATAACCAAAAAAGTCATATAGCAAATAGATCAATGGCTGCACTCAAAATTTACTGTGCTAAGGCAAGGAAATGTGCGATACATGAAATGTGAATAGCATAATGGCTTGTGAAATTTATGAAAAAACACATGAGATTCTTAGCACAAGATTTGGCCAAAAGTTGTGAGCCCATCCACCAAACGTCAAGGTAATCTCAAAACGGATGGGTACCTATAAATGCAGGCTTTACCATGTTATTAGCCATAGGTAAGTGTTCACACTAGGCAGTCAGCTCAGGTACCCATCCGTTTTGAGATTACCTTGACGTTTGGTGGATGGGCTCACAACTTTTGGCCAAATCTTGTGCTAAGAATCTCATGTGTTTTTTCATAAATTTCACAAGCCATTATGCTATTCACATTTCATGTATCGCACATTTCCTTGCCTTAGCACAGTAAATTTTGAGTGCAGCCATTGATCTATTTGATATATGACTTTTTTGGTTATGCACCAGTTCAGACTAGATTGCTGTTCAGTCAGTTTTTCTATATTTACTAAGTATTTCTGTACAGACAATAGTAAGTTGCTTTCTTTTCTGAAGTTTACATAATTTTTGTGTTTATAACTGAATATTTTATAGTAATGTGCTTGATGTTTTGTAAGAGCCTTGTTATGCCATTCATTACTGTGACATGACTTAACGTTATGCAGGTTGCTCCGCACTTTGAAGACACCTATTAATAATAAAACCGCTATTAATAATGAAAAACTATGTTTTTAACCTGATGGAATAATGTATTTTTGTGTAATCTTGAATTTCGTACATCATACGGAATCATGTCAATAACGTTGTCATTTTTCCAATCTAATACCAAAAGCACGGAGCTCTCCTGGGAAAAGACTTTGCTGGAGTTAGAGAAGTCATTCATCAGGACCATATCATTTTAACCTTTCATTGTAAGAGGGTCACTTCCTTGAACCACCCCTGGCCCTTGTGGGAAATCATACGGCTGTGCGGCTCCTCTGTTTTATGTTGGTCTATATTGAATGCATCTATCACAATTGTTGGCCTTCAATTCATATTTTATGCCCTGAAACACACTTGATCAGTAATGTGCTGTGCGCATTATACAGTTCAAATGCTTGTAAATAAAAGAAAATTAAGGTGTGTAAGATATTTTTAAGCTTCAAACACGATCTGGGTTATCAGACTTTCTATATTTTCAGATGTTAGGTATTGAATATTATTATTATTATTATTAACCAAACATAATTGTTTTAAATACTAAATATCTTAAAGGACTCATTTATATATATTTGTGTACCTTTTTTACATCCTATTTTTTTGCTATGTAATCTAGGGCCTTAGAGTTTGATGCCAGGGATGTGTCACTTACTAGACTGTGTATTGGTGTTTAAATAAAATCAGTGATTTATCAGCAGGATATTATCAAAACATGACCAGATGTCTTGTGCCATGTTGTCCTCCAGCTTTGTGTAACCCCACCCCCACCACAGATTAGCAGCTATCTGTTAATGTACAATGTGGGCGGGGTTATACATTGCTCAGCATTCGGAGCACTGTCAGATCTGCAGCAGAGAAAACAGGGATTTTTATCAAAATGTCGGCATGCAGACCCGCAAGTGACACATCTCTGGAATCAATGGCTCCGCCCCTACATCATGCTGCTCTCATATAACATAGGAAAAACCCGCTAACAGATTCCCTTTAAGAAATTATTATAATAAATAGAGAAGTTTCTTTTAAGGGTCCAAAGTGGAGAGTGATTAGATTGAGCATCTCTCATTTTGGAAAGTCCTGTCCTGTACTATATTACACACAGCCCATTATTTTGCATAAGAACTGTGTAATACTTGATTTCCCATGTGATGGTTCTGGAGGAAATTGAACACTTAGGGCTGATTCAGAAGTCAGTTTTTTTTCGTACTAGTGCTATCCAAGTTTTTCACAGCTAGCATTACTACGTATGATAGTCTATGGCAGTGTTCCCCATCTCCAGTCCTCAAAAGCCACCATCGTGTTTTCAGGATTTTCTTAGTATGGCCCAGGTGATGGAATTGTTGTTTGTCTAGGTGATGGAATTCTTACCTGGGCAATACTAAGGAAATCCTGAAAACATGACCTGTTGGTGGCTCTTGAGGACCGAACTTGGGGAACAGTGGTCTATGGTATACAGTAGTTTACGTCTCATTTTTGTCCTTGGACCAAGTGGTCCACTCAAAGACACGGAGACTTATCTGGTATTAATCCAAGCCGTATCTCGCATATGTGTGATCCCCGGCCTTAGAATCACTGGGATGCGTTGAAGCGTTCCAGAGTTATTACTACACTGGTAAGAATTGGAAAGCTTGGCCTGGTCAGGAGGGTGAAAACAGGATTGGGGGTGAAAGGGTTAAAGTGGTCCTCCATTTTGGACATTCTCTGTTAAAATAGCTGCTAACAATTGACTGATCACAAAGTGTTCACTGATGGAACAGGTAACAATTAGCTGTTAGTGAGAAGATCTAAGGCCTTATTTAGAAGAAGTCAGTTTTTCTTGTACGAGCGCTATGCTATCCAGTTTTTTCCTTCTACCAAGTTGTCTGTTGGAAAAACAGAGATGTCCAGTTTTGATCAAAGGGTCGGACCAAAAGTGGAAATGCAAGTTTTTTGGGTCCGTAAAAAAAAAAAAAAAACGGTCTGCACTCGGATAACTCAGAAAAAACACACAGGTACAAATGATATACATGAAAGAAATTGGATAGTATTCGTAGAAGAAAACTGACATGTGAATGATTAGACTTTGATAAGAGTTTGATCAGAATGTGGTTCAAGTGTCATCATTTTTTCTGAGTTATCCGAGTGCAGACCGTTTTTTTTTTTTTTTTACGGACCCAAAAAACTTGCATTTCCACTTTTGGTCCGACCCTTTGATCAAAACTGGACATCTCTGTGTAGTAATAACTCTGGAACGCTTCAACGCATCCCAGTGATTCTAAGGCCGGGGATCACACATATGCGAGATACGGCTGAGTCTCGCAGGTGAAAACCCAGCTCTGGCACCAGCACTCCGGAGCTGAGCGTGCGGCTCCATGTATTGCTGTGCGGCTGCACGCTCTGCTGTGGAGTGCCGGCGCCAGAGTTGGGTTTTCACCTGCGAGACTCAGCCGTATCTCGCGTATGTGTGATCCCGGCCTAAGACTGATTTGTTTTTTTTTTTTGCGATACATGACACATCATATTAGTAAAACATTTAGGTAGATATTTTTTGCATTTATTTGTGAAAATTTCAGAACTTGGGCAAAATTGTTGTAGTTTTCAAACTTTTAGTTTTGTACGCCCTTAAGCCAGATAGCTACATCACACAAAATAGCTAATAAATAATATTTCCCACATGTCTACATCAGCACTATTTTTGAAACATTGTTTTTTTGTTAGGAAGTTATAAGGGTTAAAACTTGATCAGCAATTTCCCAATTTTCCAAAACCAATTTTATTAGGGACCACATCACATATGAAGTCACTTTGAGGAGTCTATATAACAGAAAATACCAAAAAGTGACACCACTTTAAAAACTTCACTCCTGAACGTTCTCAAAACCACATTCAAAAAGTTTATTAACCCTTCAGGTGCTTCACAGAAATAAAAGCAATGTGGAAGGAAAAAATAAAAATGTTACTTTTTCCAACAAAAAAGTTGATTTAGCCCCAAATTTCTCATTTTCATAATGATAACAATTTGAATCACATCATTTGTTGTGCAATTCCTCCAGGGTATGCTGATACCCCAGATGTGGTGGAAAACTACTTTTTGGGGACATGGCAGGGCTCGAAAGGGAAACACCACCATTTGACTTTTGGAATGTAAAATTGTCTGGAATCCTTAAAGTTTGAAGAACCCCTGATGTGCCTAAACAGTGTAAACAAGTGACTCCATTTTGAAAACTACAGTCCTCAAGGAACTTATCTAGATGTGTGTTGAGTACATTGAACTCACTGTTGCTTCAGAGAATTTTATAACATTGATCCGTGTAATTGAAAAAATTAATTTTTCCTGTAAAAATGTTAGTTTTCCCCAAGATTTTTCATTTTTACAAGGATAACAGGAGAAAATGGACTGTAAAAATGTTTGCGCAATTTCCCCTGAGAACTTTGATACCCCATATATAGTGAAAATCTACTGTTAGATCACACGACAGGGCTCGGGAGGGAAGGACTATTATTTGACTTTTGAAATGCAAAATTGACTTGAATAGTTAGCGGACACCATGCTATGTTAGCAGAACCGTGCATGCCTAAGCAGTGGAAACCCCCCATAAGTGACCCCATTTTGGAAACTACAACCCTCAAGGAACTTATCTAGAGATGTTGTAAACACCTTGAAAGCACAGGTCCTTCACAGAAGTTTATAACGTTGAGCAGTGAAAATAAAAAAATACATTTCTCCCACAAAAATGTTGGTTTTGTCATAAATTTTTCATTTTCACAAGGCTAACAGGAGAAAATGGACAATATAAAGTATTGTGCAAATTCTCCTGGGTACACCAATACCCCATATGTGGTTGAAAACTACTGTTTGGGTGCACGGCAGGGCTCGGAACAGAAGGAACACCATTTGACTTTTGCAGTGCAACATTGGCTGGAATAGATAGCGGATGCCATGTTGCATTTGCAGAGCACCTGATGTACCTAAAAAGTGGAAACCCCCACAAGTTACACAATTTTGGAATCTGCACCCCTCAAGGAACTTATGTATGGTTGTGGCTGGCACCTTGAACCCAAAAGGGGCTTTATAGAATATTATAACTTTTAGCTGTGAAAATGGAAAAATAAATTTTTCCATCAAAAATGCTAGTTTGGTCCCAAAATTTTAAAATTTTTCGTTTTTACAAGAGAAACATGAGAAAGTGTACCATACAATTTGTTGTGCAATCTCTTCTGAGTACACAGATACCCCATATGTTTGGGTACACAAAAGGTTAGGAGCACTAACTGAATTCTGGAGCACAATTTTAGCTTGAATAGATTGCATATGCCATGTCACATTTGAAGAGCCCCTGACATGCCAAAAGAGCAGAAAACCCCACAATTGACCCCATTTTGGAAACTACAACTGTAAATTTTGATTTGGCCCCACATTTTTAATTTTCAAAAGGGGTAATAGGAGAAATGTATTGGCAAAAATGTTTCACAATTTCTCCTGAGTACGCCAATACTCCATATGTGGTCAAAAACTACTTTTGAGGCACAGTGCAAAGCTCAGAAGGGAAGAATCACCATAGTGGAGTTCAGATTTTGCTGGAATGATTTGAGGGTGCCATGTCACAATCGCAGAGCCCCTGAGGTGCCAGAACAGCAGAACCTCCCATGTGCCTCACCAAATTTTATACCATTGTGTAGTGAAGAAAGTGTAACTACATTTTTACCACTGAAATGTTGTTTTAACCACAAGTTTTACATTTTATAATATGAAAAAATAGAACTTACAGTTTGTTGTGCAATTTCTCCTGAGTGCTCCAATTCCCTACAAGTAATTGAGAAATACTTTTCAGGCACAGTGGAAAACCCAGAATTGCCATATTATAGGGCAGATTTTGTAGTTATGGTTTGCGAGTGCCTTGGCATACTGGAAGAGGTCCTGAGATGCCAGAATAGCAGAAGCCAGCATTACTGACCCCATTTTACAAACTTCACCTTTCAACGAATTCATCTAGTGGTGCAGTGATCATATTGAGACCAAGCCCCATATTTTATTGTTTTAACACAGGAAAATGGGCGAAAGTGACACCAAAATTCATCGCACACTTTCTGCTTGCTTTATCTATGACGCTTCAGGAGCGTTATGTTTTTGTTTTTTTTAATTCATAAATACACAAAATTTATTCGGAAATCCAATAAAAAACACACATAAAAATACACCAGATGAGGACACCATAGACTGACATCCAGTACCATATCCATAACAATGAGGCCGACGTCACACTAGCGAGTTTTACGGACGTATGAGAGGCGCAGAAAATACGCATTGCACACGGACCAATGATTCTCTATGGCCCAGCTCCTATCTGGCGTATTTTACGCATCAGTATTTTACGGTCTTGTATGGCCGTAGAAAATCGCAGCATGCTGCATTTGTCAGCGTATTGCGCAAAAAATCTGCCAATGAAAGTCTATGGGGGCGAGAAAAATACGGATTACACACGGACCATGCGTGTGACTTGCGAGAAATACGCAGCGGTGTTCTATAGAAAAGCCGGCAATTCAGTGCGGTGTACAGTAAAATCACGCTGACAGGTTAGAATAGAATAGATAGAATACATGTCTATACATAGAATAGGTATATATATATATATATATATATATATATATATATATATATATATATATATATATATATATATATATGTCATTGAGACACACATATATGTATATACATTTATGTTTAATACTGCGCAAGATAGCTTAAAAGCCGGTAATTCAATTGCCGGCTCTTGCTATCTCCTTCACAAACCCGACATGATATGAGACATGGTTACATACAGTAAGCCATTTCATATCCCTTCTTTTTTTACATATTCCTCTTTACTAATGTTAGAAGTGTATGTGTGTTAAATTTGGGGGCTCTAGCTGTTTAAATAAAGGGTTAAATAACGGAAGAAATTGGCGTGGGCTCCCGCGCAATTTTCTCCACCAGAGTGGGAAAGCCAGTGACTGAGGGCAGATATTAACCCCTCTCTGACCTTAGACGTACTATCCCGTCGAGGTGACCTGGGTCTATCTGACCCTCGACGGGATAGTACGTCATGCCCTTTAATGCGATACCGCGACTTAAGTCGCGGTGATCGCATTAAAATTCCGACGCCATCTTACCTTAGGGAAGATGGTGTCGGCATCCAGGGCATTGTCACTGCCCACCCGGCCTCCCGATCGCTTTGATTGGTTGTTCAATTCTGAACAGCCAATCACAGCCATTCTCATTGTTTTAGCCAATCGGAACGGCTGAAACAATGAGGTCACAGGCTAGGATCGAGTACCGATGTACTCGATCCTAGGTCCGGTGCCTGGCAATGCCAGGCATTGGCAAAAACACCCCGATTTGGCGCGATCGCCGATTGCGCCAATCGCAGGTATTACCGCGCTGTGCCCTGCCAGAACCTGCGTGGATCGGTGCTCTAATAGCACCGATCCTAGAATAGAACCTAGCACAGGCCCAACAGGGCCTGCAGGAGCTGATTGGCGTGATCGATGTCATCGTCGATCGCGCCAATCACAGGGCACTGCGGCGGTCACGCGGTGACCGCTCTGTGCCCTGCAGGTGACCTGGCGGTGACCTGCCTAGGATCGTAGCTAACAACTCCGATCCAGGCAGGTCACAGCCAGGTCACCAGCAGTTGCCAGGGTGACGAGGAAAGCTCTGATTGGTGGGATCGATGTTATGGTCGATCCCACCAATGACAGGTCACAGCAGCAGTATGACCGCTCTGTGACCTGTCTCGTCACCTGCCTGACCTGTGTATGACCGCTCTGCAGGGGTCCTCACTCTAGCTGAGGATTCCTACAGAGCGGTCATACTGCTGGATCTCCCTGCTGGATCTTGTGCCTTGATCTCCCTGCTGGATCTCCCTGCTGTGCTGGGTATTGTGGTGCCACAGCAGCCTGTAGCACCACAATGAATATCCAAGAAAAAAGAAACCACTTGAAACAATTATTTCTCAAATTATATATAAAAATTCAATAAAACTTCTTCCCCCTTCTTCTGGGTGCACATTTAGTAGCCGCCGAGCGTTGATTGGTGACACAGTTCACTGATCGAAGCTCGTGCTCGCTTTTTTTCCTCAGCCCCTTTGCGCTACATCCTTACACACATCCCGCAGCCGCCAAACTTTGATAAGTGACGCAGTTCACTTATCAGAGTTTGTGCCTGGCGTTTTCCTTTTTTTTTTTCACCCCCCTTTGCGCCACCTGACTACAACCGTACGTTTTGATCACAAACCCCTGCCCATTCCCCACATCCACCCCCATCCCCCTTCCCCCTCTTTTTACCCCCCTTTGCACCTCCTTCCGTGTCCCCATTTAACAGCCGCCGAGCGTTCATTGGTGAAGTAGTTCACCGATCAACTCTCGCGCTCGCTTTTTTTCCCTCAGCCCCTTTGCGCAACATCCCTACACACATCCCGCAGCGCCAAACTTTGATAAGTGACACAGTTCACTTATCAGAGTTTGTGCCTGCCGTTTTCCTCTTTTTTTTTTTTTTTACTCCCCCCCCCCTTGCCCGACCCACGTGCGCACATCAAGCAGCGGCCAAACTTTGATAAGTGAAACAGTTCACTTATCAGAGCTGGGCCTGCTGTTTTAGACACTTTTACTTTTTTTGTCATCTCCGTGCGCACATCCAGCAGCCGCCGAATTTTGATAAGTGACGCAAGTTCACTTATCAGAGCTAGGGCCTGCTGTTTTAGACTTTTCTTTTCACAGGTTTTTATTCTCCTTTTAGCGTTTTCTTTTCAGATAATAGTTTGCACAAATCACTATCCCCCCACACATACACATACAGTTATCAACAAAGTGCACCCAAGCACCATATTCACACAAAAATGTCCTGCTCGTCCCGTTCGTCCCAGCAGCGCTATTCATTGGAGGAGGCATATTCTTTCCTTTCCTCCGACACTGATAGCGAGGGAGAGGATCCCACTTTTCTTTACTTTTCTGATTCTTCATCCTCCTCCTCCTCATCTTCCTCCTCGGGTACTGCGGAACCGCCACGGAGATGCCCCAGGACAGAAGATGAGGCAGCGCCCACCATTCCTGAACCAGCGCTCCCCACTACGGACCCCATATGGACCTCGCCCCCCGAAAATTATGAGCCACTGATTCCTGATTTTGTGGCAGAATCAGGAATCAAGTTTGACACCGCCGGCCTCACAGAAACAGACTTTTTCAAAGTCTTTTTCTCTGAGGATTTTATTAACCACATGGTGGAGCAAACTAATTTGTATGCTCGTCAATTTTTGGAGCAAAACCCCGGTTTATCATTTTCCAACTGGTCTCCTGTAGATGCAGTTGAAATGATGCAGTTTTGGGGCCTGGTCCTCCACATGGGGATCGTGAAGAATCCAGAAATTCATCAATATTGGAGTGTAGATATTTTATATAACACTCCAGTGATCCGAATGGTCATGGTTCGGCAGCGTTTTGAGGCCATCTATAAGTTCCTGCATTATTCCGATAATGCACAGTGTCCCGCACGAGATGACCCCAACTTTTACCGTCTGTTCAAAGTTCGGCCAGTCATCGAACACTTCAACAAAAAGTTTTCTAAAGTGTACGTGCCCAAAAGGGACATCTGCGTGGATGAGTCCTTGGTCCATTTTAAGGGGCGGCTCAGATTCCGTCAATACCTGCCCAACAAGAGGGCCAGGTACGGAATCAAACTCTACAAGCTGTGTGAGAGTACCTCAGGGTACATCCACAGGTTTAGAGTGTATGAAGGGGAGGACACCAGGATTGAACCCCTGAGTGTCCTCCTGTCCTGGGAGTGAGTGGGAAGATTGTGTAGGATTTGGTGCACCCACTGCTGGATAAAGGTTATCACCTCTATACCGATAATTTTTATACCAGCATCCCACTCTACAAATCCCTCTCTGCGCGAGGTACCGCAGCCTGCAGTACTGTCCGCAAAAATCAGAGAGGCCTCCCAAAGATGCTACTTGGGCAGATGCTCAGAAAAGGTGAGAGCAAAGCCCAATGTAGCGAACACCTGCTGGTGGTTAAGTACAAAGACAAGAGGGATGTCCTTCTGTTGACCACCATTCACGGTGATGGCAGCACCCTCAGCACTGTATAGGGTACCTCCACACAGGTCTTCAACCCGGACTGTGTACTGGGGTACAACAAAAGCATGGGGGGCATTGATCTCTCTGATCAACTCCTCCAACCATACAGTGCTTTGAGAAAGGCCAAGGTGTGGTACAAAAAACTGGCCGTGCACATTGTACAAATGGCAATGCTCAACGCTTTCCTGCTGTCACGATGTGCACGCCACACCGATACGTCGTACCTTCAGTTCCAGGAGGTAGTGGTTAAGACCCTGATATTTGGCACTTCGGAAGGAGAGGGCCCCAGTACTTCCGGAACTGAAGGTGCTCGTTTCGTACCAGGCCAGCATTTTCCGGGGGTGGTCCCGCCAACTGGAAGAAAAGGTAAGTCACAAAAAAGGTGCCGAGTGTGATACAAAAGGGGAACACGCAAGGACATCATTTATCAATGTGACACCTGCCCTGAAAAACCTGGCCTGTGTATGAAGGATTGCTTCAAATTGTACCAAACCTCCATGCACTACTAATTTACTTCACAGGAAACCGTACATTAGTTCAAAAAGGGGGCACATCTAGATAAGTTCCTTGGGGATCTAGGTTCCAAAATGATGTAACTTGTGTTTTTTTTTACTGTTTAGGCACATCAGGGGCTCTGCAAATGGAACATTACGACCTCAGACCATTTAATCAAAGTCTGCATTCCAAAACATCACTACTTCCCTTTCGAGCCCCAACGTATGCCTAAACCGTTTTTTTCCCACATATGGCATACCAGCGTAATCAGGACAATTTGCACAACAACTTTTGATGTCCAATTTCTCCTGATACCCTTGGGAAAATTAAAAATTGGGGACTAAAAGATCATTTTTGTGGGAAAAAATAGGATTTTTTATTTTCATGCCTGGGCATTATAAACTTTAGTGAAGCACTTGGGGGTTCAAAATTCTCACCACACACCTAGATAAGTTCCTTAGGGGGTCCTGTTTCCAAAATGGGGTCACTTGTGGGGGGTTTCTACTGCTTAGGAACATCAGGGGCTCTGCAAACGGAACATGATGCCTGCAGAACATTCCATCAAAGTCTGCATTCCAAAGCGTCACTACTTCTCTTTTGAGCCCCAACGTATGCCCAAACATTAGTTTTCTTCCACATGTGGGGTGCCAGCATACTCAGGACAAACTGGACAACAGCTTTTGGGGACCAATTTCTCCTGTTACCCTTGGGAAAATTAAAAATTGTGGACTAAAAGATCATTTTTGTGGGGAAAAAATAGGATTTTTTATTTTCACGCCCGGGCGTTATAAACTTCTGTGAATCACTTGGGGGATAAAAGTGCTCAGCACACATCTAGATAAGTTCCTTATGGGGTCTAGTTTGCAAAATGGGGTCACTTGTGGGGGGTTTCCACTGTTTAGGCTCACCAAACGCGACATGGAGTCCGATCTCAATTCCAGCTAATTTTAGCTTGAAAAAGTCAAATGGCGCTCCTTCCCTTCTGAGCCCTGCCATGCACCCAAACAGTGGTTCCCCCCCACATATGGGGTATCGGCGTACTGAGAACAAATTGGACTACAACTTTTGTGGTCCAATTTCTTCTGTTACCCTTGTGAAAATAAAAAATTGGGGACTAAACGATCATGTTTGTGGAAAAAATAGGATTTTTTATTTTCACGCCCGGGCGTTATAAACTTTAGTGAAGCACTTGGGGGTTCAAAATTCTCACCACACACCTAGATAAGTTCCTTAGGGGGTCCTGTTAACAAAATGGGGTCACTTGTGGGGGGTTTCTACTGCTTAGGAACATCAGGGGCTCTGCAAACGGAACATGATGCCTGCAGAACATTCCATCAAAGTCTGCATTCCAAAGCGTCACTACTTCTCTTTTGAGCCCCAACGTATGCCCAAACATTAGTTTTCTTCCACATGTGGGGTGCCAGCATACTCAGGACAAACTGGACAACAGCTTTTGGGGACCAATTTCTCCTGTTACCCTTGGGAAAATTAAAAATTGTGGACTAAAAGATCATTTTTGTGGGGAAAAAATAGGATTTTTTATTTTCACGCCCGGGCGTTATAAACTTCTGTGAATCACTTGGGGGATAAAAGTGTTCAGCACACATCTAGATAAGTTCCTTATGGGGTCTAGTTTGCAAAATGGGGTCACTTGTGGGGGGTTTCCACTGTTTAGGCTCACCAAACGCGACATGGAGTCCGATCTCAATTCCAGCTAATTTTAGCTTGAAAAAGTCAAATGGCGCTCCTTCCCTTCTGAGCCCTGCCATGCACCCAAACAGTGGTTCCCCCCCACATATGGGGTATCGGCGTACTGAGAACAAATTGGACTACAACTTTTGTGGTCCAATTTCTTCTGTTACCCTTGTGAAAATAAAAAATTGGGGACTAAACGATCATGTTTGTGGAAAAAATAGGATTTTTTATTTTCACGCCCGGGCGTTATAAACTTCTGTGAAGCACTTGGGGGATAAAAGTGCTCACCACACATTTAGATAAGTTCCTTAGGGGTCTAGTTTCCAAAATGGGGTCACTTCTGGGGGGTTTCCACTGTTTAGGCACATCAGGGGCTCTGCAAACGCGACATGGCGTCCGATCTCAATTCCAGCAAAATTTAGCTTGAAAAAGTAAAATGGCGCTCCTTTCCTTCTGAGCCCTGCCATGCGCCCAAATAGTGGTTCCCCCCACATAAGGGGTATCAGTGGACTCAGGACAAATTGGAAAACAACTTTTGACGTCCATTTTCTCATTTTACCCTTGGGAAAACAAAAAAATTGTTGCTGAAATATCATTTTTATGACTAAAAAGTAAAATGTTCATTTTTTCCTTCCACGGTGCTTCTGCTCCTGTGAAACACCTGAAGGGTTAATAAACTTCTTGAATGTGGTTTTGAGTACCTTCAGGGGTGCAGTTTTTAGAATGGTGTCACTTTTGGATTTTTTGTACCGTATAGACCCCTCAAAGTGACTTCAAATGTGAGGTGGTCCCTAAAAACATGGTTTTGTAAATTTTTTGGGAAAAATGAGAAATCACTGGTTAACTTTTAACCCTTATAACTCTCTAACAAAAAAAAACTGCCCACAGCCACCCCAAAAAAGGCACATCTTGAAGATGCACCTATTCTGGCACTTAGCCTCTCTCTTCCCACTGTAGTGTCAATTAAGACACCTCTCCATTATTAACCTGGCTTAATGTCACCTTACAATAGCAAGGTGACATTAACCCTTTATTACCCCATATCCCACCACTACACGGGAGTGGGAAGAGAGAGGCTAAGTGCCAGAATAGGCGCATCTTACAGATGTGCCTTTTCTGGGGTGGCTGGGGGCAGATGTTTTTAGCCAGGGGTGGGCCAATAACCATGGTCCCTCTCTAGGATATCAATAACTGCCCTCAGTCACTGGCTTTCCCACTTTGGCGGATAAAATTGCGCGGGAGCCCACGCCAGTTTTTTCCGCGATTTAACCCTTTATTTTAAGAGCTAGAGCCCCAAAATTTTGCACACACACACTGCTAACATTAGTAGTGAGGAATATGCAAAAAAAAGAGGACATGAAATGGTTTACTGTATGTAAACCATGTCTCATATCATGTCGGGTTTGGGAAGGAGAAATGAAAAGCCGGCAATTGAATTACTGGCTTTTCTGCTATCTAGCGATGTATTAAATATAAATATATATATGTGTCTCACTGACATATATATATATATATATATATATATATATATATATATATATATATATATATACACTCACCGGCCACTTTATTAGGTACACCATGCTAGTAACGGGTTGGACCCCCTTTTGCCTTCAGAACTGCCTCAATTCTTCGTGGCATAGATTCAACAAGGTGCTGGAAGCATTCCTCAGAGATTTTGGTCCATATTGACATGATGGCATCACACAGTTGACGCAGATTTGTCGGCTGCACATCCCAAAGATGCTCCATACAAGGCAGGATGGATCCATGCTTTCATGTTGTTTACGCCAAATTCTGACCCTACTATCCGAATGTCACAGCAGAAATCGAGACTCATCAGACCAAGCAACGTTTTTCCAATCTTCTACTGTCCAATTTCGATGAGCTTGTACAAATTGTAGCCTCAGTTTCCTGTTCTTAGCTGAAAGGAGTGGTACCCAGTGTGGTCTTCTGCTGCTGTAGCCCATCTGCCTCAAAGTTCGACGCACTGTGCGTTCAGAGATGCTCTTAGGCCTACCTTGGTTGTAACGGGTGGCGATTTGAGTCACTGTTGCCTTTCTATCAGCTCGAACCAGTCTGCCCATTCTCCTCTGACCTCTGGCATCAACAAGGCATTTCCGCCCACTGGAACTGCCGCTCACTGGAATTTTTTTTCTTTTTCGGACCATTCTCTGTAAACCCTAGAGATGGTTGTGCGTGAAAATCCCAGTAGATCAGCAGTTTCTGAAATACTCAGACCAGCCCTTCTGGCACCAACAACCATGCCACGTTCAAAGGCACTCAAATCACCTTTCTTCCCCATACTGATGCTCGGTTTGAACTGCAGGAGATTGTCTTGACCATGTCTACATGCCTAAATGCAGTGAGTTGCCGCCATGTGATTGGCTGATTAGAAATTAAGTGTTAACAAGAAGTTGGACAGGTGTACCTAATAAAGTGGCCGGTGAGTGTATATACAGACTGTATATATGTTTTCATGAATATTTCAGCCCATGGATCCATTGTATGTCCTTTTTGCAAGCCGGCGAGAAAATCTCGCCGTACGGATGCCATACGGATTACATACGGAGGTTTACATGCACAAAATACGCTGACACACCCTGCCTACGGATGACATACGGATCACTATGTTGGGAACATTTCTGCATATTACGGCCGTAAAAAACAGACCGTATTTTCATACGCCTAGTGACACGCCGGCCTAAAGGTAACACTCAAATGAATGTTTTGTGCATGATGCTGTAGAAGGAAAAATATACCACATCAAAACCCCAGAACCATAAAGCCTATTAGTTTGACCCACTACCACAGCATCATGCCTAATCTGGCTATTGCATAGGGGCCAGACTTCTATTGAGCCCGAGGTTCAGACCAACCTATGGGAAATCCATAGCCTACCATACCCTTCATTATTATATAAAAAAATACACAACAGACAAACTCTTACTGATCTAAGAATAAGAGATCAATAATTTTGAGCAGTAAGATCCCTTTAACGCGTTCATGTCCTTGGACGTTTCCATACTTTGAGGTTGGTAGTTACTTAACAACCTTAGATGTACAGATACGTCATATCTTTATTGCGGCGCAATGACTGCAGTCGTGGTGATCACATTAAGGTGCCTGCTGATTCTTACAGTAGGGCATCAGGAGTCGTGGTCCCTGCAAGTGGTGCTGCCACCTTGCAACTACAATCTCTGTAATTGGTTGTTCAATTCTGAACAGCCAGTCACAGCATCTTTAAGGTTTCAGGAAATGAAACTGCTTGAAACTCTGATATCCAGCCTAGCAAAGACAGCCTGGTGCGTAGGAACGACGGGGTCACCAGGGCCAGTTCTGATTGGTGCGATTGGATGATGATCTCGATCTCACCAGTCAGAGTGCACAGAGGCAAGCTGACATCAGAATGACTGCCCTGCTTTTCCTCATTCTAGCTTCAGACGTGTGCAAGGCGGTCATACTGTCGTTCTATTGCGCTATGCAGGGCTTTGTGGTGCCACAGACTTTTTTACCTTCTATACAAGTCATTATACTGGAAATAATGTTTCCTAACCTAACCTATTTTCCTGTCAAATCCATTTTATCTTTGGTCTGTTATGTTTTATTGTCAGTCTGTAAAAGTGGTGTAATACTCTGACAACATTGTTCCCAGCAGCGACCTGGGAGTCAGAGATATGTCCAGGCATCTTCATCATGCTGTTCCATTCCATTTCAGAGCTGTTCCATCCATTTCAGCAATTTTTCTATTCTGCCCCCGAGACATCCTGGGAGGATCTGCTGGAAAAAAGCTTGAGTTTCCCATTGTCTTCGGTTAGACTCGTTACTCGAGTCGAACACCCAGGCTCTACAACCAGTAACAAGCATCCAAGTATTTTAGTGCTCACCCATCACTACTAGCTCTCTCTCTCTCTTTCTCTCTATATATAATATAAGTAAGCACAATATTAGGCGTAACAATAATAAGAGTAATACAGTATGTTATGACACTATCAAAACTGAATGCGATATCTTATTCAACGTTCTACTTATATATACAGTCCTTATTACCTTGTAGTTAAACAACTATTAATGTCTTTATGTCTCAGCTTATCGGGCGTCTCTCTCAATACTAGGCCTGTCACCGTCATATTCACTTTAAGCGCTTCTGATCATTACAGTGGCGCTAACGGGGGTTACCAGTACTTTCCACTATGCCACAAGTCCTAAGTATGTGAGTCATTTGGTACCCAGTGTGTCCGTCGCACTGACTGTCCTCGTTCCCTGAAGCATGGCCTTGGACCACACCCTGTACCGTATTTCTATCCTGGAAGTGAAGTCACACAGGAACGGTCCTCCACAACAGCTGGATTATCTCTCGAGCCTGGTTTGGATCTGGTCACAACCTTCTACTGGCTTGGGGCACAGTCTTCCAGTCTTCTACTGGCACGGGGCACGGTCTTCCTCTCAGTTAAGTCTTCCTCCCAGCTCAGGTCACCAATCTTCCTCTCTGCTCAGGTCACTGACCTTCCTCTCAGCTTAGGTCACAGATCTTCCTCTCAGCTCAGGCCTTCTCCAGCATCTGACCTCTCTCGGACCCTTCTGTCTGTAAACCCACTTTGCAGTCACACCACAGGCTCTAGCGCCAACTGCTCCCCTCTTTGGCCTAGAAAAGCCTTTTATATTTAACTAGAAATAGGCCCAATGCTATTACATCAGGAGTGCGGTGAAATGAACATCTATGTATCCTTAGTGGTGCTAACAGTAGCAGTGGACATGTGTCACACCATCATTGACTGAGTGGTGCCAGGTGGCTTTGGCATTGGCTGAGCCGCCCCTGGCCGCACGGCTTTGGCAGGGGATTCAAATCCCGCATGGCACTGCTCATTGGTTCAGCCGGCAGGGGATTTGAATCCCATGCCGCTCATTGGCTCTGCTGCGAGCAGCTCAGCCAATAAGCGGTGCCCCGCGGCTTTGGCAGGGGATTTCAGTCCCGCACCGTTCATTGGCTCAGCCGGCGGGCCTGGGGATTTGAATCCCGTGCTGCTCATTGGCTGAGCTGCCCCTGGCTGCGCAGCTTTGGCAGGAGATTCAAATCCCACATGGCACCACTCATTGGCTCAGCCGGCGGGGCAGGGGATTTGAATCCTGCGTCGCCCATTGGCTCAGCCGGCAGACGGCTCAGCCGATGAGCGGTGCTGCATGGCTTTGGTGGTGGATTTGAATCATGCACCGCTCATTGGCTCAGCCGGTGGCAGCTCAGCCAATGAGCGCTTCGCACAGCTTTGAGCGGCTTGGGATACAAATCCCCTGCCAAAGCCGCTCGGCACCCCTAATTCGTTGAGCCCCTCGCCGGTTGAACCAATGAGCCCGGTTGAACCATAAGCATGGACCCTCTCTAGGCTATTAATATCTGCCCTCAGTCACTGGCTTTACCATTCTGGCGGAGAAAATTGCGCGGGAGCCCACGCCAATTTTTTCCGCCATTTAACCCTTTATTTCAGCAGCTACAGCGCTGAAATTTTGCACATACACACTACTAACATTAGTAGTGTGGAATATGCAAAAAAAAGGGGATATGAGATGGTTTACTGTATGTAAACCATGTCTCATATCCTGTCGGGTTTGTGCAGGAGAAATAAAAAGCCGGCAATTGAATTACCGGCTTTTCACAGATATCGCACTGAATGAAATCTAAATACAGAATATATATATATATGTGTCTCAATGACATATATATATATATATATATATATATATATATATACACTCACTGGCCACTTTATTAGGTACACCTGTCCAACTTCTTGTTAACACTTAATTTCTAATCAGCCAATCACATGGCGGCAACTCAGTGCATTTAGGCATGTAGACATGGTCAAGACAATCTCCTGCAGTTCAAACCGAGCATCAGTATGGGGAAGAAAGGTGATTTGAGTGCCTTTGAACGTGGCATGGTTGTTGGTGCCAGAAGGGCTGGTCTGAGTATTTCAGAAACTGCTGATCTACTGGGATTTTCACGCACAACCATCTCTAGGGTTTACAGAGAATGGCCCGAAAAAGAAAAAAAATCCAGTGAGCGGCAGTTCTGTGGGCGGAAATGCCTTGTTGATGCCAGAGGTCAGAGGAGAATGGGCAGACTGGTTCGAGCTGATAGAAAGGCAACAGTGACTCAAATCGCCACCCGTTACAACCAAGGTAGGCCTAAGAGCATCTCTGAACGCACAGTGCGTCGAACTTTGAGGCAGATGGGCTACAGCAGCAGAAGACCACACCGGGTACCACTCCTTTCAGCTAAGAACAGGAAACTGAGGCTACAATTTGTACAAGCTCATCGAAATTGGACAGTAGAAGATTGGAAAAACGTTGCTTGGTCTGAGGAGTCTCGATTTCTGCTGCGACATTCGGATGGTAGGGTCAGAATTTGGCGTAAACAACATGAAAGCATGGATCCATCCTGCCTTGTATGGAGCATCTTTGGGATGTGCAGCCGACAAATCTGCGGCAACTGTGTGATGCCATCATGTCAATATGGACCAAAATCTCTGAGGAATGCTTCCAGCACCTTGTTGAATCTATGCCACGAAGAATTGAGGCAGTTCTGAAGGCAAAAGGGGTCCAACCCGTTACTAGCATGGTGTACCTAATAAAGTGGCCGGTGAGTGTATATATATATATATATACTGTATATATGTTTTCCCTAACATTTGAGCACATAAATCCATTAGATGTCGGTTTTGCAAGCCTGCGCGAAAATCTTGCAGTACGGATGCCATACGGATTACATACGGAGGATGCCATGCGCAAAATACGCTGAAACACCCTGACTACGGATCAATATTTTGGGAACATTTCTCCGTATTACGGCCGTAGTACGGACGTATAATACGTGGCGTATTGTCTTACGCCAAGTGTGACTCCAGCCTTAGGCTGCAGTCACACTAGCAGTATTTGGTCAGTATTTTACATCAGTATTTGTAGGCCAAAACCAGGAGTGGAACAATTAGAGGAAAAGTATAATAGAAACATATGCACCACTTCTGCATTTATCACCCACTCCTGGTTTTGGCTTACAAATACTGATGTAAAATACTGACCAAATACTGCTAGTGTAACGGCAGCCTTAGTGGTATAAGTGAAAAACACTGGTTACAGTCATTCATGAAGAACTGCTGTCTAAATTAGCCCTAATGTCTTGCTGACGCAGGTGGAGGGAAGGGATATCTAGGACTTTTGAAAACCACTTAGCCACCGTTAACCAGATTGATGGCAGAAGACCGCTCTGTGCCGCGGAAGAATGGCGTCAGGCACAACAGACAGGAAGATAGCAACTACTTGCCTACTAGCGCTTGGGCACATTTTTTGTTTTTCACAAAGTCCCAGAAATCCTCTTTAAAAGCTGAAATCTTTAATACATATTTAAAAATACTGTTAGCAGTAGCAGTTAGGTCAGCACATTTTGAGCACTGCTGTTCTTAGTCATAGCCATGGCAAAGAGCAACATTGCTCGAAATGCATTGTCCTTGCTGTTTTTAAATAAGTATTAAATATAGTCTATGGTGTAAAATTATGTCACAAGGGAATCCCCTGTAAGATCCAGCATCTCTCTCAGTTTAATGTGATCAGTATGTGTTTTCATCCTCTTGTATACATATATCTCAATGGCATGTCTGAACATGACGTGTATGCTTCAATGTCTTTTCACAATTTATTTTTCATTCTTTATTAATTTTTAAGTGCTGGGAAGAATCACAGAGATACAGAGACCCAGCTTATCACAGAACTTGCGATCACTGTGCACCAGCTGGGGATTCTGTCACATTATGGGCACAGCTGCGCTGCTAAAATAGATTAGTCCCTGCTCTCCGTCATAGACACCTCCAAATCTCATATTTATAGTGATACCATATTGCATTCATCTTACATCAATACAGTTATTTTATAACCCAGCATGGGTAGAAGCGAATATAAAAGAGTGCAGCACCTAGTTTATGGCTAAATTCCCAGGATGAATTTTTGGTGATTTTTTTTTACTCTGCGTATTCTAAATAAGAATGCAAGTAACTGGTTTTACTGAGGGCAGAAATGGTGCAGAAAATCTGCAAAATCAAAAACTAACCAAAAGTTCATTGCGGGAGCATAGCCTAAGGGGAACCTTTCAAGTGATCGATGCTGCCTTTACCACTGGCAGCTTGAATCAGGAAAAAGCTCTACAAATACACATTTCCCTCTAAATTGCTTTGGCATTTTAATAGACAATATATTATTAACGGGTCCAGAACAAATCCCAGCTTGCTTCTCCTCGTTTCTGCATTATTGAATACAGGTCCCTCCCTACACACACATAGGGCAGGGAGTAGCCGGCAGGGGACCACCTACGTTGCTAGTCATCTCTGTACTTTTCAGAGGGAAACATTGGTATTAGTAATAAGGAAGCTTATCCTTGATTTATGCTACAGGTGGTTTGGGTAACATGAATCCCATGTCAGGACCCCTTTAAGTCTCTGTCCCTCCCTTCATTACACTATTTACAGATTCATTGTTATGAGGAATGAAAACTCATCATCTCTTTAAGGACTAGGGAATTTTTCCTTTTTGCACTTTCATTTTTCCCCCTCATTCCCAGAACCATAACTGATTTTTTTTTTGTCCAGGAAAAGAAACTGGAGAGGAGAAAAAGGAAAAATAGGGTCTTATCAGGGTAACAATGTTCGAGGATATACACAATTGGATCATTTAAGGGGTAGCTGGGATGCACAACAGAATATGGCCCCCTGAGGAAACCAACACGAAACGCGCGTTGGGGCTGTCAGCATGGTACCACATATTGGGAATAATGGGTAATAGCTTATAGTGGCTGTATGTATGGATGCATTGGTTGTACTGGCTATGACATGCCTTATAAAAAAAGTACCCACAAATTTTTGGTGCGTCATACAATTCTTCTGCATTTTTCCTGCATCTCTCCATACACCTTTATATGTGATTTGTTGATGCACTGGCACTTTATATAGTTACTATCTAAATGAGACGCTCCCCCTGCCCTAACAATGTATGTGATGCATATGCCTTTTCAAGCCAAGTCTTTGCTCTAATTGACTTTGTATTGATATATGTGTTTTTATATGTGAATGCCTTTTACTGCATGTTTTCAGTATTCATTCCGATATAGGAGTGTCCATGTTGACTGATACATAAGGTCCTGTTAAGCAGGCATAGAACCTTTAAATATACTCCTATTTGTGAATATGGTTTCTGTTTTGATGATATTGAGTCATCCTTTCTTATACGGCAGCTCAGAATTGTTTTCCATTTTATAATCTTTTTTTTCAACAAAAGACGTTTGAGGGCTTGTTTTTTTGTGAGATGAGTTGTACTTTTGAATGACCATTCATTTTACCATACAATGTACTGAAAAAAGGGAAAAATCCAAGTGGGATGAAATAGTGAAAAAAATAAAATTCCTCCATTATTATTTTGTTTTTGTTTTTAGGGCAATTATTTTATGTTAAAAATTATCTTGAAACACGATTGTGCATGTCAGTTCAATTATGGCGATACCATACATCCATCATTTTTTCCTATTTAACTGATAAAAAACCCCCTCACAATATTGTTAAAAAAAATGTTTTACTTTCTATCGTCACTTTCCAAGACCTGTAACATTTTTATATTTTTTGCTGATGGGGCTGAGTGAAGTTTTGCTTTTTGCACAGTGAGCTGAGGTTTTTTAATTGATACTAATTTAGTGTACATAACGTGCTTTGATTTCTTATTATTACATCTTTTTAAGGAGGTGAGGCGACATGAAAAAATGCATTTAGGGTTTCTTTCTTTTCTCTTTTTATGGTGTTTACCAATAAGGCTGTGTCCCCAAGGTCAGTAATCAGAAGGCTGTCGGCTTTTGAACGCAGGTGATTCCGCATTTGTTCATTGAACTGTGCGGAATCACCGTGCCCAATACATTGGACTGCTGATATTTATCTTGTGGAGACTGAGCGTCTCCGCAAGATAAATAGATATGCTGCAGTCTGGGAAGACACGCCGCATGTCCGTCTCCGCAGGGAAGCCGGAGGCGTCCGTGCATCCATAATAGAGATAGGATTTCTTGAAATCCCATCCACTATGCTGTAATATCTGACTGCTGTGGGTTGGATGCTGCGGATGTACGCAGCGTCCAACCCGCAGCGTTTACTGACCGTGGATAAATACCCTAATTAATTCCATATTTTAATCAGACTTTTGCAAATGTGACAAGACCATATATGTTTATTTTTTAATTTTTTACTCTCCTTATTTTCAATGGAGGAAAAAGAGATGTGATACCTGAATAATGTATAGAGATGGGCGAACCCGAACAGTAAAGTTCGGCGTCCGTATCGAACACCTACTCTTCGGGCACAGACACCGAACAGGGACTTCACCAGGAAGTCCGTGTTAGGCCGGTTTCACACGTCAGTGGCTCCGGTACGTGAGGTGACAGTTTCCTCCCATACCGGAGACACTGACACACGTAGACCCATAAAAATCAATGCATCTGTTCAGATGTCATTGATTTTGTGCGGACCGTGTGCGGACCGTGTCTCCGTGTGCCAAACACGGAGACATGTCAGTGTTCGTGGGAGCGCACGTTTTACACGGACCCAATAGAGTCAATGGGTCCGCGTAAAACACGGACCTCACATGGACATTCTCCGCCTGGGGTCCGTGTGCGTGCCGGAGACAGCGCTACAGTAAGCGCTGTCCCCCCCACATGGTGCTGAAGCCAGTATTCATATCTTCCCTGTAGCAGCGTTTGCTATAGAGAAAATATGAAGAATAGTGTTAAAAATAAAGATTTAGGTGTCCGCCGCCCTCCCACCCCCTGTGCGCCCCCCCGCTGGTCAGAAAATACTTATCCGGGTCCCCCGTCGGCTGTCGCTCCTTCCTGGTCTGGCCGCGGCTTCTCTACTGTATGCGGCCGATTACACTCATGAATAGGTGGCTCCACCTCCAATAGGGGCGGAGCCGCCTATTCATGACTGTAAATGATCGGGCCCACGTGACCGCATACAGTAGGAGGCGCGGCCAGACCAGGAAGGAGCGACTGCCGACGGGGGATCCGGGTGAGTATTTTCTGACCAGCGGGGGGGGCGCACAGGGGGTGGGGGGGCGGCGGACACATGGATCTTTATTTTAAACACTATTCTTCATATTTTCCCTGCAGCAAACGTTGCTACAGGGAACATATGAATCGCAGCTTCAGCACCATGCAGAGTGGGTACCACACGCTCCGTGTGGTACCCACTCGCCATACGGGCGGCACACGTGTGCCGCAGGTATGGCCTCCGTGAGTTCCCAGGCACACGGACACGGATAACTCCGGTACCGATTTATTCCGGTACCGGAATTATCTGGACGTGTGGGTCAGCCCTTACTGTTTGGGTTTGGCTGCTCAAACACTGGATGTTTGTTCTGCTGTCATGTGCATGGCAGCGAGGCAAACACTGCTTCTGATCGATAGTGAAATCATCCCCGTCGGTCAGAGTGCCACGGTTCCCATGCTGTCAAAAGACAGCGCGAGCGCTCAGCTGTGATCGGAGGTATAAAGTTTACCTCCGGTCACTGGTGTCAGATGATGGGACTACTGATCCCATCATCCGACACCTGCTGCCACTAATAACAGTGAGAGCAGGAGCGGCGGATGGGAGTATTCAGCAGCCGCTCCTGCGCTGTAAATAAATAATTTAAAAAAAAACAGCGTGGGTTCCCCTGTATTTTTGCTAACCAGCCAGGCAAATCTCACAGCTGGGGGCTGCAACCCTCAGCTGTCAGCTTCAGCAAGGCTAGTTATCAAGAATAGAGAGGTCCCCACGCCGTATTTTTTTCATTATTTAAATAAATGATTTTAAAAAATGGCAGGGGTCACCCTATTTTTGACAACCAACCTTGCAAAAGCAGACAGCTGGAGGCTGGTATTCTCAGGCTGGTTAGGGGCCATGGATATTGGCCCCCCCAGCCTAAAAATAGCAGCCCACAGCTGATCAGAAAGGGCACATCTGTTAGATGTGCCAATTCTGGCTCTTTGCCCGGCTCTTCCCACTTGCCCTGTTGCGGTGGCAAGTGGGGTTCATATTTGTTGGGTTGATGTCACCTTTGTATTGTCTGGTTACATCAAGCCCACGGCTTAGTAATGGAAAGGCGTCTATAAGACAACTATCCATTACTAATCTTATATGATAAATAAAGACACAGCAATAATAAAGTCCTTTAATTGAAAGAAAGATACAGACTCCTATAATAATCATAATTAAACCATACTTATGACCTAATTCCACCAAAGCCCTCGATCTCCTGTAATAAAACTAAAATAAATAAACAACAGTATACCATACCTGTCCATCGTTCTGTCCCACACTGTAATCCATGTGTTGGGGATGAACAGTTTTCAATTTGGATGGTGCCAAGATCCGGCCGTCCAGGCAGAGAACCACTGGTGACTGAACTGCTGCGAGCGCAGCCTCAGTGACCGGTGGTGACATCATTGAGGTTACGTCTGGTCACTGAGACTCCGTTCCCAGCCGGGCTGAACTGCGGTGACCTCGATGAGATCCTCACTAGCAGCGTGAGATTTTTTCTAGAAAATCTATTTAGTACGACATTCCTTCAGCTATTTAAATTTAAATATTTTCAGAGAACCCCTTGTGATGAAATGTGTGACAGAGTAGACAGGGACAGCAAGCCCCTATATGATCAAACAGCTTTTATTACATCACTTGGAGAATATTTCATCCAACATAAATATAAATCCCTAGTTTGTAACATGGCAAGAGGAACAAATCCAGGGATGCCACCCAGTAATCTGATGCCAATGAAAATAAAAAAATGGTCCATAGCCTAGCTCTTCAAGTCCAGGAGTGTGGATAAGACAACATAATACTATGTAGCCGATGATTCCCAGTCTGTAATAGTCCAAGTAGTGGCACCAGAATCTGGCCACAAAAGCATATTCTTGCGCTTTCAAGAAACAACACCACCTACCCAAATCCAAACATGTGGTTTTCCTTGTCTACCTTCTTCAATAGGTCAGCCCTTTTGCTGGGTTGAGATACTCACACCCCACCCCCTTAAGAATCTTGTGCATTCATTTTAAAGAATCATTGTAGGTCCCAGGAGCCCTGTCTTCGGCCATTCTGAAATGTTGTATATCGGCAAGACCGCCTGCAGAGAGGAGCAAAAACACATATGCTGCCACCAGGTGCAAGACAAGGAATGCTATTGGAGGCCTAATTACATTGGGGTGCATGGATGCTGCCTGGGAGTGACAAACTGTTACACCCCATAAATGCTTGCATGCCACTTAAACATGCAGCACTACTTTTACTATGTAACCGACAGCTACTTGGTGGTTACCCAGCAGATACCAAAATGCACTCCTCAACTTTGAAATTGCAAATCCAAGAAGAAAAAGTCATGGAACTATGAAAATCACAGGATGAACTGACATGTTAATGATATGCAAAAGAAGAAATAATGGGAACAATATTTTAAAAACATTTAAATTTATTCAGTTTTGAGTATGAGTGCAACAATCAGAAATACATGCCCTTGCACACCTCGACTACTATGAATGAGGTTACAAATGGTTGTTTAAAGAGTGGTGGCCATGTTGAATGCACTTGAGCAACAAATTATAAAGATCCGATGCTGGCAGCTTACTTTGCAATTGTGACAAATTACGTCCCAGTTGTACTTTATGAAAGACAATTCTTGAAAAGCTACAGGCTATGGTAGCATATGTAGGCCATACATGCGGCTTACAGTAGTGCAAGAGACATGAAACCTGTGTTGTGTTGAAAATTGGCACCATGGACACTTTAGAGAAATGACTTAGCAGATGGTTCCACAACCAAATAAAAGTAGTGTACCTAAAATGATGACTTCAAGGGTCAACATTGCCCATGTTGTCTTATCAGATTCAAACAATGTCATACAGTGATCCATTCTCTACTGCAAGTGAAATTAGACACCTCATGGTCCATGACATTAAAAAGTGTCTACACAATTAATCAAAAAGCATTTATACAAATCTGGACTATGAGCAGGACATCCAGCTACAGGTGCTCAATTGACCTTACTCCACTAGTGGATGACTCTGACCTAAATTCATTATTTTAGGCTCATTTTGTAGATGTCTAGTGGTCAGTGTAGTCCAAGCAACAACAATAAAATTGTCAAAAGAAGAGCTTTTGTGAAGGCCTCAAGCCAAGCTGCAGCATGCCATATTGAACTGTATTTGTTAGGTAAACATACTTTAGCTGAAAGAAGGATTGTATCAGACTCACAGCCTACTTTAATAAAAAATGTACTTTAATATGAGCCATCTGTGCATTTATGCTGTAAGGTACATGATAAATCGATTAATTGAGTTCCATGAAGTTTCACAAAAAAAGGAATATGAATAAATGGTGAAATGCGTGACAATCAGTCACATTTGCAGGCTCTAACAGTTGAGCCCATATGTTACTTGGTAATTGCAGAGTCTCAGTTAATGCATGTTGGCACGTCAACACACACAGTATTTACTTGCCAAACTTAGTTTATGTCACTTATTAAGTAATGGTAGAAAAAGTAACATATGCACTAGAAGTATCATCATCACCTTAAAACTTTTATATCGAATTTGTGATAATCCATGGATTCATTTTTAAACTCTGTGAAAGTCCTTTAAGCTGTTTTAGTATGTGACATGTGACTACTTTATGTTTTATGTTTAGTTTTTTTTAAGGGGAAATCAATCTAATTTAAGGTAGGTCTGTCAGATAGTTTATGGCTGCTAAACCAAAAATAGCACTGAATATAGGACTTCAACTTATCAAACTTGAGATTACAGATTGATCAGCAGAGCATCGAGTTCAAGTTCCTGGAAGCCAGACAAATTCAAACTCTCGGTGATTGAGTTTGTGAGCATTAGTAATATATATATATATATAAATATATATACTAGATGGTAGCCCGACTCTAACGCATCGGGTATTCTAGAATATGAATGTAGTTTATTTATGAAGATTTTAGAATAATACATTGAATACACACCAATTTGCGGCCGGACTGCGCCTGTCGCTGATTGTTCGCGGCCGACTACGTAGTATATTGCAGCCCACATAGTAAATAGCACAGCCACGTAGTACATAGCACAGCCACGTAGTATATTGCACAGCCACGTAGTATATAGCACAGCCAAGTAGTATATAGCACAGCCCACGGAGTATATAGCACAGCCACGTAGCATATAACACAGCCCATGGAGTATATAGCACAGCCACATAGTATATAGCACAACCCACGGAGTGTATAACAGCCCACATAGCATATAACACAGTCACGTAGTTTATAACAGCCCACGCACGCAGTATATAACACAGCCCATGTAGTGTATAACACAGCTCACGTAGTATGTAGCACAGCCTTGTAGTATATAGCAGCCACGTAGTATATTGCACAGCCCACGTAGTATATTGCACAGCCCACGTAGTATATTGCACAGCCCACATAGTATGTTGCACAGCCCACGTAGTATATTGCACAGCCCACGTAGTATATAGCAATGTGGGCATCATATCCCTGTTAAAAAAAATAATTAAAATAAAAAATAGTTATGTACTCACCTTCCGTTGGCCCCCGGTTCCAGGCGAAGCGTTTACCGATGCTCCTCGCGCGCTCCGGTCCCAAGAGTGCATTGCGGTCTCTTGAGATGATGACGCAGCGGTCTCGCGAGACCGCTACGTCATCATCTCGTGAGATCCCAATGCATTTAGCGGTCACCGGGGCGTCACGAGGAGTGGGAAAGGCGGGTTCTGGATCCAAGGGGCCGACGGACGGTGAGTATATAACTATTTTTAATTTTTTTTATTATTTTTAACATTAGATCGTTTTACTATTGATGCTGCATAGGCAGCATCAATAGTAAAAAGTTGGTCACACAGGGTTAATAGCCGCGTTAATGGAGTGCGTTACACCGCGGCATAACGTGGTCCGTTAACGCTGCCATTAGCCCTGTGTGAAGGAATATAAAGGAGAATAATGGTGTGCACTCAGGTCAAAATAATAGAGACAGACCAAGTGGCCCATAAAGTCATAACACCTGTTGCACAGCCAATAAATATGCGGGGATTGCCTGCCAGTCACTGTAATGCGGTAGTCATTTTGATAGTGGTATCACTGTGATTGGATGGCCGCATTACCTCATCAGAGGTTATAAAAGGACTAGCACTGCCAGGCTCAGCACACTAATTACAATTCACAGCTCTGTAACAGTTCTTATTGGAGGGAGGAAGTGCTTGTCCAAGCCTGAGCACATATTCCTAAAAAAGTAACTATATTGTCATCCATAGAGTATTATGTGCTTTGTAGTACATTTCTGTGTTATATAACACTAAAAAAAGCGTTTAAACATATTTTTTGATTCAATTACTCACGCAAAGAGTTTTCCATGCTCTGCGGTACATATCGATGTTATATAACACTCCCAAAAAGTGTTGAAATATTTTTCTGCATTTAATTACTCATCCATATACTATTACGTGATCTGTGATACATTACAATGGAATATAACAGTCCAAAAAAGTGTTGAAACATTAATTTTTCTGTATTCAGTTACTCATCAATAGAGTATTACATGATCTGTGGTACATTTCAGTGTTATATAACACTCCCACAAAGCGTTGAAACATTTTTCTTTATTCAGTTACTCATCCATATACCAGGGGTGTCAAACTGCATTCCTCGAGGGCCTCAATCCATGCGTGTTTTCAAGATTTCCTTCTCATTGCACAAGGTGCTGGAATCATTCTGTGCAGGTGATTAAATGATCACCTGTGCAATACAAGGAAATCCTGAAAACATGACCTATTTGCAGCCCTTGAGGAATGCAGTTTGACACCCCTGCATATACTATTACATGCTCTGTGACACATTTCGATGTTTTATAAGAGTCCAAAAAAGCATTGAATTTTTTTATATTTTCAATTACATATCCATATACTATCACATGCTTTGGAGTTGAGACCCACCCTGGCATGGTGCATGTGCTCCCGACGCTGAAGATTGCTGGCTCTACTTCATTCAGGGTTTCCTCCATGTCATACTTCACCTTCTCCTGCTCCTCCTCATCCTCCATCTCCGATGTCAGAGCACGTCCTCCACATTAGCAAGAAGCTGGAAGCTTTGCTGCACTGCTTCAGTGAAACAACAACTAGCCATACTGATGCTAATTTGTCATGGAGACAAACCGCACACCGTGGCAGAGTTACTTAAAGAAATAACAGGTCAGACAGATCTTAGACTTTTGCCACTGAACATCCAACCAGACACAGTCATGTGTAACAATGGCCATAACCTGGTGGTGGCTGTGGAGCTTGGGAAGCTCACGCATGTGCCATGCTTGGCACATATGATCAACTTGGTAGTTCAGCATTTTCTGAAAATATACCCAGATTTGCCAGAGCATCTAATCAGTACGCCACATCAGTGCCCATTTCTGCAAATTAGCTACAGCTGCCCATGTTCTGGCAGTGCTGAAGCAGTGCGTGTAAGTGCCAGCTCACCAACTGATGTGCAAGGTGACCACACTCTGGAACGCCATGCTACACATACTGGCAAGGCTTTGTGAGCAATAGAGGCCAGTTGTTAGCTCTAACATGCACATGTGTATTCTAGTTAGCCTCCACACATAACAACTGAAGAGTTGGGATGGATGTCTGACATTTGTGAGGTTCTCCAAGACTATGAGGACTTTAAATGCTCCACAAAGATAGCAAGCGGCTATGACACCATAGTCAGTGCAATAATCCTGCTTCAGGTGGAGATGAAGGAAGACATAAGACAGGGAGATACTACCTATCCCAGCCTTGTCTCATCTGCTTAGCGTGGATTGGTTAATGATGAGGAGATGGAGGCTGAGGAGGAACAGAAGCTGCTGACTACCACAACAGAGGCTAGTACCCACACAACCTTTGTCCCATCTATCCTACGTGGATGGGCTGAGAATGGGAATGAGGAGGAAGAGAGAAAGGAGGAGCAGGAGATGGAGAGTCATCATCATGGTGGAGACAGGGAAGTGTTGGCTGTAGGGAGCTTGTCACATATGGCCGATTTTATGTACCGCTGTCTTTCCCGTGAGCCTCGCGCTACATTCATCTTGGCCAAAAAAGCTTACTGGTTGTTCACCCTGCTAGACCCATGCTACAAGTAGAACTTTGCAACTCTTCTTCCTGAGGTGGAGAGGTCTTCTAAAGTGGTGCTTCACCAGAAGGCCATTGTGGAAAATACGTTGAAAAAATTCCCAACAGACAACATTAGTGGCAGGGGGCAAGCTTTCTTGCCCAACCAAGAAAGAGAGGTGAGGGAGACACACAGCAGATGCAGGGGTACACTGTCAAAGGTCTGGGCCAATTTCATGACACCAGCCCAGTCCATGGCCTGACAACCAGGTATTGTTGACAAGGAGGGAAAAGTTTTTAAAGATAGTCAAGCAATATCTAGCAGACCAAAGCAGCGTACCATACTCTCAAAGCTGGACACCTGGCATGAGCTGTTAATGCCTTGAAGGTGTTTTGCTGCCTTGCCACTGAGCAGGTTTTAAGTGCCACTAGGGTGGTCATAACAGACAGGTACTTTCGTCTGTCAACAAAGAATGCTGACAGGCTCATGCTCATAAAAATGAACAAAGCCCTGACTTTTCCACCAGATGACAGCAGCACATAAAGTGTTTTTAATATTCAATATTTGAATGAGGGCATCCAGTTGTTGCCTTAAAGGGTGTTTGGATGACCCTCCGTACAATTTTTTTCTGGCTTTGCGCTTTGTAGGAGAACAACAACTACACTGTTCACTGTCAGGGGGGTCTATTGATGACCCTCCTTAAAATTTTTCCTGGCTTTACCCTTTCTGCAAAGCCTTTATGAGTGTAGAAGTACATCAACTACACTTTCAAAATATTTACTTACCATATTTTTTTCTGGATTTAATTAGTCATCCATACAGTTTATCGTGGTTATTGTTAAATTTCTGTGGTATGCAAAACTCAAAAAAAGCGTTGAAATTTTTTCTTAATTTAATTACTCATCAATAGAGTATCACATGCTTTGTGGTACATTTTTGTGGTATGTAAAACTCCAAAAAAGCATTGAAAAATTTATCTGGATTCAATTTTTTCAATCATAGATTATGACATGCTCTGGGGTACATTTCTGTGATATACAACACTTCAAAAAAGCGTAAAAAAAATTATCTGTATTCAATTACTCATAGAGTATTACGTCAACCTGGGTACATTTCTGTGGTATATAACACTCCAAAAAAGCATTCAAAAATGTATCTGTGGGCACTAAATGCTGTGATTGGTGCGATTGGAGAATTTAGAGGGCAGAGGGAAGAATGCCCCTCTGCTCTTGGATCGGAGACCGTGTGACATCATCGGGGTCCCGATCGTTGCCAAGGTAAGCCGATGTTATCATGACAACATCTGGGTTACCAGGCACAAGAAAATTAGTTAGATCATGAGCAGTGCAAGATCTAGCTAACTTGTGTCTGCAGGGCTGACAGGCTATAAGGTAGAGCATTCCTCCTGCATTACAATACCTTATAGCTGTGACCAGACTGCAGAAAGTGAAAGTCCCATAGTGACAATAAGTAAAAAAAAGTGAAAAAGTTGTAAAAATATATTTTTAAAAAATCACAAAATAATAATGAAAAAAATATCTATCTATCTATCTGTCTATCTATCTATCTATCTATCTATCTATCTATCTATCTATCTATCTATCTATCTATCTATCTATATTGTACCCATAAATAAATATTAATATAAAAAAATAAAATAAACAAAAAAAATGTGTATATATATATGGTATCGCCACATCCAGAATGACCTTAACTATAAAATTGTTCCACTAGTTAACCCCTTTAGTGAACACCATGAAGAAATAAAATAAAAAACGAGGCAAAAAATGATGCTTTATCACCATACCACCGAACAAAAAGTGGAATAAAACACGATCAAAAAGACAAATGTAAATAAATATGTAATTGCTGAAATCGTCATCTTGTCCCACAAAAATCTAGGTGCCACACAGCTCCATCAGCCAAAAAATAAAAGTTATAGCTCTCAGAATAAAGTGATGCAAAAATAATACTTTTTTTAATAAAATAGTTTTTATTGTCTAAAAGCGCCAAAAGATAAAAAAAAAAAGATTTACCGTACATTTGGTACATCTGTAATTGTACTAACCCAAAAAATAAATAAATAAATTTTACCACAAAAATACTTTTGTAATGCAAAAAAAAATAGTTTTTGAAAACAAAAAAGCATCTTGTACTTGGGTAACAGCATCCTGGCATAAAAACCCAATATACACTCACCGGCCACTTTATTAGGTACACCATGCTAGTAACGGGTTGGACCCCCTTTTGCCTTCAGAACTGCCTCAATTCTTCGTGGCATAGATTCAACAAGGTGCTGGAAGCATTCCTCAGAGATTTTGGTCCATATTGACATGATGGCATCACACAGTTGACGCAGATTTGTCGGCTGCACATCCCAAAGATGCTCCATACAAGGCAGGATGGATCCATGCTTTCATGTTGTTTACGCCAAATTCTGACCCTACCATCCGAATGTCGCAGCAGAAATCGAGACTCATCAGACCAAGCAACGTTTTTCCAATCTTCTACTGTCCAATTTCGATGAGCTTGTACAAATTGTAGCCTCAGTTTCCTGTTCTTAGCTGAAAGGAGTGGTACCCGGTGTGGTCTTCTGCTGCTGTAGCCCATCTGCCTCAAAGTTCGACGCACTGTGCGTTCAGAGATGCTCTTAGGCCTACCTTGGTTGTAACGGGTGGCGATTTGAGTCACTGTTGCCTTTCTATCAGCTCGAACCAGTCTGCCCATTCTCCTCTGACCTCTGGCATCAACAAGGCATTTCCGCCCACAGAACTGCCGCTCACTGGATTTTTTTTCTTTTTCGGACCATTCTCTGTAAACCCTAGAGATGGTTGTGCGTGAAAATCCCAGTAGATCAGCAGTTTCTGAAATACTCAGACCAGCCCTTCTGGCACCAACAACCATGCCACGTTCAAAGGCACTCAAATCACCTTTCTTCCCCATACTGATGCTCGGTTTGAACTGCAGGAGATTGTCTTGACCATGTCTACATGCCTAAATGCACTGAGTTGCCGCCATGTGATTGGCTGATTAGAAATTAAGTGTTAACAAGAAGTTGGACAGGTGTACCTAATAAAGTGGCCGGTGAGTGTATATCTGGTGTTACTATAATCACACCGATCCGAAGAACAAAGTCGTGTAATCACTTAAACCACACAAGAAAAGCGTAAAAATAAATCAAAGCAATTCTTCACCTGCTGTTGATTTTTTAATTCTGCATCCCAAAGATCGCAGTAAGGCTCGTTGCACATTTATCCTGCACTTTACTCTGAGCGCTTACACCAGGGTTTCTGTGAAAATTTCTGAAAAACATGATTCAAATGGAACCCCCAGTGGAAAATTCCCTAAAATGAGGCAGATGGAGGCACGGTGGATGTCGTCTGACCTGTGATCCGGCGGTGTCAAACTTTTAATTAGGAGTGCATAAAAGTGCTGTTGAACACAGTTTTTTGCTCCTCTGAAAAAAGAACACCACTGAACAGAGGCAAGACAAAGTTCAGAGTAATTCTGCTGCCTCATTATGGTGAGTGCTTCCCTTGGGGGTTTCATCTGAATTATGTCACTCAAAGATTTAAAGGGAAACCCTGATGTAAGTGCTCAACGTAGAGCACTGAATAAATGTGATTCAAATGTTATGTAAAATGTTCCCAATAAAAGCTTCAAAACAGTCAACAAAAACAGCAAGTTACCACTCATGTCCATCATCTGTTAATGGAAATATAGGGGGCTTCCATGTTACTGGTAGCACAAAGGCTCTGGAAAAGCAAAATGGTCCTCATCCCCCAAAAGAAATTCAGAAAATTCTGTGCTCCCAAATCCAAATGCAACCTGCCTTCTTAGCCCCAGTGTGCCTAATCCACATTTAGAGTCCACATGTTTGGCATTTCTGTAGCGATGAGGGCCCGCCTAATTTACAGGTGCATGAGCTGGGCACAGCATACTTGTCACTACAACGTAAGTTTGCAATTTCACTCAGCAACATCCACTGCTGTTTGTTTCTGGAAAACACCCATGGGCTAGGGTGCTCTGTATATGGAGTTCGCAAGCTATTATAGAAAATTCTGTGTTCCAGGATACCTCCTGTATAACGGTACTGTACATATCGAAACTCTGGAGGGACAGAGCGCTATTTGACAGTATCGCTCTGTCCCTTCCGAGTCTCGTCGTATGGCTTGGCAGTACTATACAGCCACATCTGGGAAATTCTACATTCAGCAGAAATTGTGGGACAAATTTTGGTGCCATTTTTACCCATTTCCCTGTGTGAAAAGGTAAAATATGCAGCTAAAACTAAATTTTGGTGGTAAAAATATAATTATTTTTTTCTTCATTGCCCAATGGTATATCATTCTGTGACCCACCTGTGGTGTCAATATCATCACTGCACCCCTAGATGAATTCATAGAGAAGTGTAATTTGTAAAATGGGATCTCTTATGAGAGGTTCTGCTGTTCTGGCACCTCAGGGGCTTTGCCAATGTGACATGGCACCCTCAAACCAGTCCAGCAAAATGATAACTCCAATACGGCACTTCATCCCTCCTGAGCTTTGCACTGTGCCTCAAAAGTAGTTTTTCGAACACATATGGGTATCTGAGTACTCAAATTACTCAACAAATTTTGGAGTCCAATTTTTCCTGCTATCCTTGAAAATAATAACGTGGTGGTAAAATAACATTTTTTTTTTTATTTTCACTGCTCTACGTTTATAAACTTCTGTGAAGCAGCAGGGGGTTCAGGGTGCTCACCGCACATCTAGATAAGTTCCCTGAGGTGTATAGTTTCCATCCTCCAATTAACCCAATTTTACATTCAAAAAGTCAAATGGCGCTCCTTCCTTTCCAAGCCCTGCAGTGTGCCCAAACAGTGGTTTTCCCCTACATATGGGGTATCGGCATGCTCAGGAGATATTACACAACACATTTTGGGGCATATTTCTTCCTATTTACCTTGCAAAAGTAAAATAGTTTGGGTCTAAATAATTTTTTTGTGACAAAAAATGTTTATTTTTTCCTTCAACATTCCAAAAATTAATGTGACACACCTGAAGTGTTAATAAACTTCTTGACTGTCCTTTTGAGCACCTTGAGGTGTGCTGTTTTTAGAATGGTGTCACTTTTGAGTATTTTCTGCTATATAGGCCCCTCAAAGTCACTTTAGTTGGGATTTGGTCCCTAAAAAAATGGTTTTGTAAATTTTGTTTTATACATGAGAAATCGCAGGTCAACTTTTAACATTTATTAATTTCCTAACAAAAAACAATATGTTTCCAAAATTTCAGCTGATGTAAAGCTGACATGTGGGAAATGTTATTTATTGACTTTTTTTGTGATATACCGTATATACTCGAGTATAAGCCAACCCGAGTATAAGCCGACCCCCCTAATTTTGCCACAAAAAACTGGGAAAACTTATTGACTCGAGTATAAGCCTAGGGTGGAAAATGCAGCAGGTACCGGTGAATTTCAAAATTAAAAATAGATACTCCATACCATTCATTATGGCCCCATAGATGCTCCACATAAAGCTGTGCCACATATAATGCTCTGCACCGTTCATTATGGCCCCATAGATGCTCCACATAAAGCTGTGCCATATATACAATGCTCTGCACCGTTGCCCCATAGATAGCTGTGCCATATATATAATGCTCTGCACCGTTGCCCCATAGCTGTGCCATATATATAATGCTCTGCACCGTTGCCCCATAGCTGTGCCATATATATAGTGCTCTGCACCGTTGCCCCATAGCTGTGACATATAGTGCTCTGCACCGTTGCCCCATAGCTGTGCCTTATATATAATGCTCTGCACCGTTGCCCCATAGATACTCCACATAAAGCTGTGCCTTATATATAGTGCTCTGCACCGTTGCCCCATAGATAGCTGTGCCATATATATAATGCTCTGCACCGTTGTCCCATAGCTGTGCCATATATATAATGCTCTGCACCGTTGCCCCATAGCTGTGCCATATATATAATGCTCTGCACCATTGCCCCATAGCTGTGCCATATATATAGTGCTCTGCACCGTTGCCCGATAGATAGCTGTGCCATATATATAATGTTCTGCACCATTGCCCCATAGCTGTGCCATATATACAATGCTCTGCACCGTTGCCCCATAGATAGCTGTGCCATATATATAATGCTCTGCACCGTTGCCCCATAGCTGTGCCATATATATAGTGCTCTGCACCGTTGCCCCATAGCTGTGCCATATAGTGCTCTGCACCGTTGCCCCATAGCTGTGCCATATAGTGCTCTGCATCGTTGCCCCATAGCTGTGCCATATAGTGCTCTGCACCGTTGCCCCATAGCTGTGCCATATATATAGTGCTCTGCACCGTTGCCCCATAGATACTCCCCATAAATCTGTGCCATTGCTGCTGCTGCAATAAAAAAAAACAACACATACTCACCTCTCTTGCTTGCAGCTCCTCAGCGTCCCGTCCCGGCGTCTCTCCGCACTGACTGATCAGGCAGAGGGCGGCGCGCACACTATATGCGTCATCGCGCCCTCTGACCTGAACAGTCAGTGCGAAGAGACGCCGGGAAGATGGCGCGATGCCCGGCGTGTGGAACGATGACAGGTAAATATGACATACTTACCTGCTCCCGGCGTCCCGCTCCTTCCCCCGGACAGCTGGTCTTCGGTGCCGCAGCCTCTTCCTCTATCAGCGGTCACCGTTACCGCTTCATTAGAGAAATGAATAGGCGGCTCCGCCCCTATGGGAGGTGGAGCAGCCTATTCATTTCTCTAATGAGCGGTCCCACGTGACCGCTCAGGGGAAGAGCTGCGGCACCCGGAGACCGTGGGACGGGCAGGGGGAGCGACAGGAACGCCGGAACTAGGTGAGTATATGACAGTCCTCACCCGCCGACCCCACCACCGATCATGACTCGAGTATAAGCCGAGAGGGGCACTTTCAGCCCAAAAATTTGGGCTGAAAATCTCGGCTTATACTCGAGTATATACGGTAACTCTCTGACTTAAGGGCATCAAAATTAAAAGTTTGAAAATCGCAAAATGTTCTAAATGTTTGCCAAATTTCGTTTTTTTTCATAAATTATTATTATTATTATTATTATTATTATTATTATTTATTTATATAGCCCAATTAATTTCATGGTGCTGTACATGAGATGGGGTTACATCAAAATACAAATATCACTTACAGTAAACAAAACTAACAATGACAGACTGGTACAGAGGGAAGAGGACCCTGCCTTTGCAGGCTTACATTCTACAGGATTAAGGAGACAGTAGGTCGAGGGTTGCAGTAGCTCCAATGGTGTTCAGGTGGCCGTGTGGTCTTTACAGGCTGTAAGCTTCTTTGAAGAGGTGGGTTTTCAGGTTTCTTTTGAAGGATCCAAAAGTAGTGGATAACCGGACGTGCTGGGGCACTGAATTCCAGAGGATGGGTGATATTCAGGAAAAGTCTTGGAGGCGATTGGGTGAGGAGCGAATAAGCGTGGAGGAGAGGAGGAGGTCTTGGGAGGACCGGAGATTATGTGAGGGAAGATATTGAGAGATTAGTGTGGAAATATATGGAGAAAGGTTATGGATGGCTTTGTAGGTCAGTGTTAGTAATTTAAACTGGATACGCTGGGAAATTGGGAGCCAGTGAAGGGATTTACAAAGAGGGGAAGCAGGAGTGTAGCGAGAAGAGAGATTAATTAGTCGGGCACCAGAGTTAAGGATGGACTGGAGGGGTGCGAGAGTGTTAGAAGGTAGGCCACAGAGGAGGATGTTGCAGTAGTCGAGGTGGGAGATGATTAGGGCATGCACAAGCATTTTGGTAGAGTGTGGGTTGAGGAAAGGACGGATTCTTGAAATATTTTTGAGCTGGAGGCGACAGGAGGAATAAATAAACACAAGTCATATCAAATAAATTTTACCTCTATCATAAAGGACAATAAGTTATGAAAAAACAATCTCAGAATCAGTGGGATCCATTGAAGTGTTCTAGAGTTTTTACCACATAAACTGACACTGATAAGAATTGTAAAATTTGGCCCGATCATGAAGGTGAAAGGGTTAACACTCCAAAAAAGTGTTAAAAATGTTTCTGTATTCAATTACTTATCCATAGAGTATTCGTACCTGCCACGAGTTTACAGCCATTATCACACACGACCATCACTGGTTGGAAGTTCAGCTGCGAGAGCCACAGGTCTTTCTGGTCTGTTTTTTTCTTTCAATAACTCTGCAGGGGTGTGTGGTTTGTCTCCAAGACAAATTAACTTCAGCAAAGTCTGTTGTCACTTCACTTAAGCAGTGCTGTAGAGCTTCCAGCTTTTCGCTGATGGGGATGACATGCTCTGAGCTAGCACATTGGAGATGGAGGATGAAGAAGAGCAGGAATGGGTGCAGGAATTGGTGTAGGATGTGGAGGAAGCACTAATAGAAGTAGGGCCAGCAATCCTCAGCTTCGGCACCATATGTGCCGTGTCAGGTTGGGACTCCAGTCTCCACAATGTTCACCTAGTGTGCTCTCAGGAAAATAGAGCATCTCTGGCCACGAGCGCTTGTCCACATATCTGTTGTTAAGTGAATAGTCCCAGTAACAGCATTGGTAAGGGCACGGGTGAAGTTCTTGAACATGTGCTGGTACAAGGCGCATATGCCACAATTGGAAAAATAGTGGCGGCTGGGAAACGAGTACCAAGGGACCCAATTTGCACACCTGTAGCAGGATAATTTTTGTTTTTTTATTTCAAACCAATGAAATTTCACACAAACTAAGTTCTACAGTATATATGACAATAAATATTGCACTCAACCTCCATGACCTGCATTCACGCTCACCATGCAAGACTCCATTGCTGAACAAAAGGCATTGTTAAGTGTGTTTAAAGTTTGCTCAACAACATTTAGACAAGCCTGTGAAATATTGGGAGAATATAATCTGGTAAAATGAGACCAAAGTTGAACTCTTTGGAGGCCATAATACACACTGTTTTTGGAGGCCAAAAGGTATTATAAATCACTCTATAAACTCCATCCCAATAGTGAAGTTTGGAGTTGGGAACTCAATGGTGTGGGGCTGTTTTGCAACATACAGCACTGGCAAACTTCATAATTGAAGGACGGATGAAAGGACAAATGTACCAAGACATTCTTGCAAACAATCTGCCGACATCTACCAGCATGATGAAGATGATCTTTGCCTGTGTGGATTGGATGGGTTGTTACCGACATCTGTTGAGTATTTGATACACTACTGAGTGTCTAACTGGTCTGTAGGAGCCAGAACTCTTGATAGTTGATAGGGGATCAAATACTTATTTCACACTGCAAAATGCAAATAAATGTATATAATTTATACAATCTGATTTTCTTTATTTTATTTTTGATATTCTATCTCTCAATGTTAAAATTAACCTATCCTTAAATTGTTAGACTGTTCATGTCTTTGTCAGTGTGCAAACTTACAAAATCAGCAAGGGATCAAATAATTATTTCCCTCACTGTAAATTTCATTGCATGCAATAGGTATTACATGCAATAGAAAAGCAGAACTTAATATTTG
The DNA here is from genome assembly GCF_051348905.1 of Ranitomeya variabilis. NCBI lineage: Eukaryota > Metazoa > Chordata > Amphibia > Anura > Dendrobatidae > Ranitomeya > Ranitomeya variabilis. Next base: position 1,029,667,656 of record NC_135233.1, read on the forward strand.
TTAGAGAAACTTTTGTGTGCAATTACAGAGGTCAGACGTTTCCTTTAGTTCTTGACCAAGTTTGCACACAGTGTAGCAGGGATTTTGGCCCACTCATCCATACAGATCTTCTCCAGATCCTTCAGGTTTCGGGGCTGTCATTTGGAAACATTGAGTTTCAGCTCCCTCAAAAGATTTTCTACTGGGTTCAGGTCTGGCAACTGTGTAGGCCACTCCAGGACCTTAAAATGATTCTTACAGAGACCCTTCTGAGTTGCCTGGCTGTGTGTATTAGTTCATTGTCCTGCTGGAAGACCCAGCCATGACCCATCTTTAATGCTCTTACTGAGGGAAGGAGGTTGCTGATCAAAATCTTGCGTACATGACTCCATCCTCCCTTCAATACAATTCTTTTGTCCTGTCCCCTGTGCAGAATAGCACCCTCAAATTATGATGTTTCCCTGCCATGTTTCATGGTTGGAACTGTGTTCTTGGGGTTGTACGCATCCTTTTGTTTTCCTCCTCCTCCAGACAAGGCCAATGGAGTTGATACCAAAAAGTTCTATTTTGGTCTCAACCAACCACATGACATTCTCCCATGCCTCAACTGCATCATCCAGATGGTAATTGGTGAACTTCAAATGGACCTGGACATGTGCTGGTGTGAGCAGGGGAAACTTGCATGCTCTGCAGAATTTTATTCCATGATGGCGTAGTATGTTACCAATGATAATGTTTGGGAATGTAGTCCCAGCTCACTTCAGGTCACTGACCAAGTCCTTCTGTGCAGTTTAGGTCCAATTCGTGACCTTTCCCAGAATAATCCTTACCCCACAAGGTGAGATCTTGTCTGGAGTCCAAGACTGAGAAAGAATTGCATCAGCAACTGTTGCCTTCTCACCAAGCTGCTAGCCTATTGTCCTGTAGGGCATCCCAGCCTTGTGCAAGTCTACAATTTTGCCCCTTGTGTCCTTAAACAGGGCTTTGGTCTTGGCCATAGTGGAGAGGTTGGAGTGTGATTGATTGAGTGTGTGGACAGAGTGAACAGAAGGAGTGCTTCTTGAAGAAAAACTAACAAGTCTGAGAGAACCAGAATTCTTGCTGATTGTAGTTGATGAAATAATTATTTTATTAAATAAAATGACATTTTAATTATTTAAGAATAATAAAATGTGATTTTCTGTTTTTTTCTCTCACAGGTGAAGTGTACCTACAATAAAAATTACAGATCTTTCCATTCTTTGTAGGTGGGAAAACTTCGACAGTGTATCAAATTATTTTCCCCACTGTACGTAGAGAATTGGTGATGTGCTCCATACATATTTCACCTGCTGTATATACACACATATACTGTACATGTATATACTAGGCACCATTCCACATGCTACCAATGACTTAGTAAGCATGGTAATAGAGTCAGGTGGAGACACACTAGCTTTCCCATAATGCCCCGTAGCAATCAGATGACATGGTCTAGCCCAATCAATGTGAGGGGATTGATATATATATTTTATATTGGAAGCCTGAGAACCTGCTCTTCACCCGAGTGCGCTTGAAAAAGGGACTAATAGTGCCACAAAAACAGTGTACTTGAATGCTAGTCTCTTAAAACCCTCTCCAACAGGAGAATGGGCCCCAAAACTATTCTCTGTCCCTCCGAGCCAGAAGTCCACAGCGAGGGTCAGGGACAAATAGTTGAAGCCAATAGAGCCTCAGTCTCACTCCTAGCATCTGCCCAGGCTTCCACCTTATCAAGAACTAGGAGCAATCCACTGTAGAACAAAAGAGGAGAGTCAGAGATCAGGGGGCAGCGGAATCTGATGGCCACATACTCCCCTTCTAGACCTATCAGATTGAACCGATAAGGGAACAACACTCAACAAATCCAAGTGACATGGACACACGTGAAAAGTGAACACGCAGAACATTGAAAAAAAATTAAATAAGGTTTTCACAGCATGATGCTGGCTGAACCTTACATTGGAAATGTAAAAATTCCCCTATCCTTGCCAGAAGGCCTGAATTAAGGGTGTGTGCTTAAAAAGAATAGAAATTTGAAGTGCAGTGCAAATGTGCCAAAATCTGTGTTTCCCAGGACAAGTGAATTAAGACAACCCACTGTTACCACTCTTGATGCACTTTGCACCTCAGGCTTTCAAACTTACTAGGCCCACTGTGTTGATCTTGGGGGCCATGCTTTCCATTAGCTGACTATATGAGCCACCTGGTGTACTAACAAGCGCACCAAACGCAACGTACACTATATCAATCAACTTTAGCGGCATCCGGTAAAACTGCCTTTTTGAAAGATAATACAGTTTGTTCTTAGCCAAAAGAGGATTTCATAATGAGTATAAAAGATAGGGACCAGTCAAGGAAGATAATTTTATGCTTGTACTGTGTAGGGAGAGACACTCAGAGCACACAGCATAGGGATAGAAAAAAGCCTAATGCGATTGTGGTGTACTACTTTAGTGCTGATTTACTAGATTGAAAATGGGTGTAATACTTTGAGTCTGTGACTACTAACACAAACAGTCAAGCAAACTGCTATAGCGGTGTAGTCATTCAGTGTGATTGGGATTTGATTGATCTGTGATATTCTGTTCCAACAGCACTTTAATAGCTGCATTTTTTTTCACAGAGTGCAAGCAAGGCGCATCTGTACTAAACACCCGGGGTGCTAATTATGCAACTATAACCAAATTCAGAATTAAAAATTCTTGTAGATTGTAAGCTTCCTAGCAGGGCTCTCACTCCTAATTAAATTATTTAAACTGTCTTACCTTATATTGAATTTATTGTCTGTATATGTCCTCGCTTAATTAAGTGCTCGGGAATATGTTGGCGCTATATAAAAAATATATTATTATAATTATTGAAAGTTTGTTTATCAATGAAGGTGGGATTCCTGTTTTTTTTAGAAGTGCAAGCCATTGTTTTTTAAAGAGAAGTCTTCATAATCCTTAGACTTGAACACAACTGTTTATCTACCAACCTGTGTGCGATAGTCAAGATATGTTTTTGGCGGTTGATTACAATTGCCGGTGTTTGCTTTTGAGAAGTTATTTCTACCCAGATTTTCAGGTCATATTAGTGAAGAGCAAACTTGCTCAGAGATCGTGTTATCTGAGCATGCTCTGGCGTATATTGTGGATATTCTACATGTATTCTCTCGTGCTTCCAAAATGGTATTTGAGCCAGTATGTATGTTTTCTGATAAGGGGTCCTTTCGGAATGTCTTTGTGTAAAAGGCTTAGAGAAGATATAACGAAGAAATGAAACCTAAGGAGTAGAAACACACCTAAACTTTTCAACTGGGTGTAGACAAAATTATCTATAGCCAATGTGATGTATGTATTCTAATACCAACCCATATTAAGAGATAAGCTGAGCCAATTATATTGTTACCATGTATGGCTATTAAATACCTATAAAACCCTGACCAAGGGATGTAATAAAGAGAGATCTGCTTTGATGCTCAATGTATCAGTACGGCTCTTCCATGCACATATTTGAAATTTACAATTTAATTTGGAACAAGCCCATCTCAGGACATCCCACATTATGTGGCGACGACAAAAGTGTGAATCATGCAGCCACTGGGACTTATTGAAATAATTTTAAAAAATGTTGTGAGACTGCTCTATTTTTAAAAAACAGCCAAGATAAAGCTGACAGCTGTCAATTTTGCCTGTGCTGGTTGTCAAGAATAGAGGGGACCACAAGTCATTTAAAATATACATATATATTTATTTACTGCCAGCTGGTGAATACTCCCATCATCGTATACCTGCTCTTGCTACTCTCAGCAAGACCAGGTGTAAGGGTGATGAGAGAAGTCTTCTCATCAGCCGACACATGTGACTTATAGTAACCTTTTTATCCCTGGTGACAACTACTGGCTCACACGCTGTTATCTGACAGTGTTTGGATCAGAGCTTTGACCAGCGGTAACGACCTTACCGCCAATCAGAGCTGGTGTTTCTCACACTGTCACGCAGAAGACTGCATGGGAAATGCCCATTGTCCGGGCCCCCATTCATTTGAATGGGTTCTGGGTCCAGGTATGAGTTCAGGTACCGTTCAGGTACCCAAACCAAATTGTTTTTAAATGTTCGATTGAACCTGCTGAACCTGAACATCCACGGCTTCACCCATATCTTGTGACAACATATATTGCTTATTCAATTTAAAAATAGTACTCCTGCTTTGTTGTCCTAAAAAGGTGTAAAAATGCCATGGCATATTCCTTTGTCACTACTTGTGCGTAAACAAGACAGGCATCTTCTACCAAACATGAATAATTTTTTGACCCTTTATGCAATATAAATATCCTACAAAGCCTGAAACTGCTGTGTATGGTTAAATAAGCTGCTTGTTACTACTGCTGATCATCCATTTTCAACTAGGCAAATAGATTGATGTCATGTGGACATTAAAAAAAGCTTGGTTTGCATTTTAGAACTCAAAATGGGTTCAATAGACTTCAAGGGAAACTTTGAGTGCTATACCCCTATTTTACAGGTACCGTGTAAATATAGGCTTTTTAGTTATGTTATTCTCCACAAATTTATTTGCTGCAAATGAAATTTTGGGGAAATTCAAAGAAGCCTGTGTTTTCGAATTTAAAAAGATTTACTCATCACTAGTGTAAACCTACATTTAAAGCTACAGATTGAAATAGCATTGCTGAGGAAAAAAACTTTGATAACTTATGAAAATGAGCCTACCACTGTCCATTGCTAGATCCTAAGCCAGCTCTCCTCACTAAATCCTACTCAACGCTTCCTACTTTGCCTTGATTGATGGCTTCACTATTCTGCTACTGTATGTCTTTTTATTATGTAATAATTTGCATGGTCTTTGCCAAGGGGGTGTGTCTAACAGTGTAATATTTATGAGCAGCCTAACGTTACTCTTCCAGACCAAAAACATTTCCATTAAATCACCATGAAAATCTTGTTTTATCCCTTTGTGAGTAAAGCATGTTCACGGTTCATTGAGTTGGTTCTCTTCCTTCTTCCATTGAATGCTTTGACACAGTATTTCCGAGTTCCAAACAAATCAAAGATATATGAAATTGTGAGCTGAATATTTTTCTGTTTATTAAATATGATGTCCCATATCTCAGGAACTGAATGGCGGATATAAAAAAATAAAAATGGAATACTTAGTGGGGCAGTGGGACTATATGGCTTCAGACTGTTGATGTTTCTACATATTCAGCATAAGATGGCTGAATTTCTGTGACTCTAACTTGTGGATATATTAAATGTATACATTTTTCCAGACTATCTAGCTAGATTCTTCTCTGTGGAGTGTGCATTTGTGTGTGTGTGTGTGTGTACGGATAGAAATCAAGCCTAAACAGATCCATGCTATACAAATTATACTGGTCTATAATTGATTGTGGTGGTCATACACCATTTAAGCTACCCAATGAAGGAACGATGCTCCCTTTGCAACACCAAAAGTCATACACGTCATACATTCCTAACACCATGCAAGTACTGGAATAAACAAAGCAGTCCTTCTTTGGCTTATGTAAAAAGTGAAGAAAAAATGTAAATGAGGCATGTGTTTTGGAGAACTTGAGCCTCACAATTAGGAAAAGATACGGTAATCATGATTTTAAAAATGGGACCATACCCTACTGAAAGTTTTGCAGATTGGCCAGTGGAATATTTACTATTGCGTATTACATTATCACTTCTTATTAATAATAAATTATAATTTAGTACTCATGTGAACAAGGTGCTGGTAGAGGGACACACAGGGTTCATGTCCTCCACAGTAAATTGCATCCTCCTCCAAAAACAATGCTTCTGGAAGGAACACCTTTTTGTCCTAACATGATTGAAATTGAAGTCAAATGGAGGTCTAGTAAATTTATGTGGGGCCTTATTCTCAATTTATAAACAGTGGATATGTTATATGGCCATGCACTCAATATGAGGCTTAGAAGAATGCATAATATACTGTAGTTTACATTTAAGTTTTGGAAAACATTTTGCAAATGTAGATATTGTTATGAACAAATTATATGGAATCCTCAATGTTATAAGAAGCACAGTCATGACTTAAAGTTTTGAGACTGACACAAATTTTGGTTTTCACAAAGTTTGCTGCTTCAATTTTTATAATGCCAAATTGCATTAACTCTATTTCACTATGAAGAATAAGCAGATACATTGCAAAACAGTGCAAAATCGTTTCTTGGAATAAAATATAACTTAATAGCAAAAACCCAATTTCCACTTAATTTCAGCCCTGTCACAAAAAGAAATTATTAGTAATGAAAACAAGGCATCACATATACATACCATGTTCCAAATTATTATGCAAATTTTATTTTTCTCAGATTTTCCTAAATGGTTGGTGCAAATGACAGTCAGTCTAATAAAAGTCATCACCCGTTAGAGTATACATCGAATTTTATTGAAGAAACCTCCCAATGATAACAGTATAATCTCCAAAATGAATAAAAACTCAAAATGCACTGTTCCAAATTATTAGGCACGGTAGAATTTCTAAACATTTGATATGTTTTGAAGAACTGAAAATGCTCATTTGTGGAATTTGCAGCATTAAGAGGTCACATTCACTGAACAAAAAAGCTATTTAACTCCAAAACATCCTAACAGGCCAAGTTACATGTTACCATAGGAACCCTTCTTTGATATCACCTTCACAATTCCTGCATCCATTGAGTTTCTGCTTGTATTTTTTTGCATGAAGTCAGAATAGCCTCCCAGAGCTGCTGTTTTGATGTGAACTGCCTCCCACCCTCATAGATCTTTTTCTTGATGATACTCCAAAGGTTCTCTATAGGGTTGAGGTCAGGGGAAGATGGTGGCCACACCATGAGTTTATCTCCTTTTATGCCCATAACAGCCAATGACTCAGAGGTATTCTTTGCAGCATGAGATGGTGCATTGTCATGCATGAAGATGATTTTGCTCCTGAAGGCACGTTTCTGCTTTTTATACCATGGAAGAAAGTTGTCAGTCAGAAACTCTATATACTTTGCAGAGGTCATTTTCACACCTTCAGGAACCTTAAAGGGCCTTACCAGCTGTTTCCCCATGATTCCGGACCAAAACATGACTCCTCCACCTCCTTGCTGACGTCGCAGCCTTGTTGGGACATGGTGGCCATCCACCAGCCAACCACTACTCCGACCATCCAGGGTTGCTCGACACTCATCAGTAAACAAAACTGTTAGAAAATTAGTCTTCATGTATGTCTGGGCCCACTGCAACCGTTTCTGCTTGTGAACACTGTTTAAGGATGGCCGAATAGTAGGTTTATGCACCACAGCAAGCCTTTGCAGGATCCTACAACTTGAGGTACGAGGGACTCCAGAGGCACAAGCAGCTTCAAATATCTGTTTGCTGCTTTGTAATAGTATTTTGGCAGCTGCTCTCTTAATCCAATGAATTTGTCTGGCAGAAATCTTCCTCAATATGACTTTATCTGCATGAACTCTGTCTGTGCTCAGATACAGCCACAAATCTCTTCACAGTACGATGATTACTCTTAAGTTTTCGTGAAACATCTTATGTTTTCATACCTTGTCTGTTATGACCCCAATGGCGAGGGTCTCAGAGGAACGTGGAAGTCTGCAGAATACAAAAATCCAGCTCATAGGGCAGTGGTAACTGGGTTGACCATATATCTACTCCTAACGCCAACACTAGAAGTAGCCGGGGATCATTCCTACGTTGATTCTAGATGACACGCGCCAGCCGGAGAATCTAGCTACCCCTAGTAGAGGAAAACAAAGACCTTTCTTGCCTCCAGAGAAGGGGACCCCAAAGCTGGATAGAAGCCCCCCACAAATAATGACGGTGAGGTAAGAGGAAATGACAAACACAGAAATGAACCAGGTTTAGCACAGAGAGGCCCGCTTACTGATAGCAGAATAAAGAAAGGTAACTTATATGGTCAACAAAAACCCTATCAAAATCCACACTGGAAATTCAAGAACCCCCGAACCGTCTAACGGTCCGGGGGGAGAACACCAGCCCCCTAGAGCTTCCAGCAAAGGTCAGGATATAGATTTGGAACAAGCTGGACAAAAATACAAAACCAAAACAAATAGCAAAAAGCAAAAGGCAGACTTAGCTGATATAACTGGAACCAGGATCAGTAGACAAGAGCACTGCAGACTAGCTCTGATAACTACGTTGCCAGGCATTGAACTGAAGGTCCAGGGAGCTTATATAGCAACACCCCTAACTAACGACCCAGGTGCGGATAAGAGGAATGACAGAAAAACCAGAGTCAAAAAACTAGTAACCACTAGAGGGAGCAAAAAGCAAATTCACAACAGTACCCCCCCCTTAGTGAGGGGTCACCGAATCCTCACCACGACCACCAGGGCGATCAGGATGAGCGGCATGAAAGGCACGAACTAAATCGGCCGCATGAACATCAGAGGCGACCACCCAGGAATTATCCTCCTGACCATAGCCCTTCCACTTGACCAGGTACTGAAGCCTCCGCCTGGAGAGGCGAGAATCCAAGATCTTCTCCACCACGTACTCCAACTCGCCCTCAACCAACACCGGAGCAGGAGGCTCAGCAGAAGGAACTACAGGCACAATGTACCGCCGCAACAAGGACCTATGAAATACATTGTGAATAGCAAACGACACAGGAAGATCCAGACGAAAAGATACAGGATTAAGGATTGCCAATATCTTGTAAGGCCCAATAAAACGAGGTTTAAATTTGGGAGAGGAGACCTTCATAGGAACAAAGCGGGAAGAAAGCCATACCAAATCCCCAACGCGTAGTCGGGGACCCACACCGCGGCGGCGGTTGGCAAAGCGCTGAGCCTTCTCCTGTGACAACTTCAAGTTGTCCACCACATGATTCCAGATCTGCTGCAACCTATCCACCACAGAATCCACCCCAGGACAGTCAGAAGGCTCCACATGACCCGAAGAAAAGCGAGGATGGAAACCAGAGTTGCAGAAAAAAGGCGAAACCAAGGTGGCGGAACTAGCCCGATTATTAAGGGCAAACTCAGCCAACGGCAAGAATGTCACCCAATCGTCCTGATCAGCAGAGACAAAACACCTCAAATAAGCCTCCAAGGTCTGATTGGTTCGCTCCGTCTGACCATTAGTCTGAGGATGGAAAGCAGACGAAAACGACAAATCAATGCCCATCCTACTACAAAAGGATCGCCAGAACCTGGAAACGAACTGGGATCCTCTGTCTGACACAATATTCTCAGGGATGCCGTGCAAACGAACCACGTTCTGGAAAAACACAGGAACCAGATCGGAAGAGGAAGGCAGCTTAGGCAAAGGAACCAAATGGACCATCTTGGAGAAGCGATCACATATCACCCAGATAACGGACATGCCCTGAGATAGCGGAAGATCAGAAATGAAATCCATGGAGATATGTGTCCAAGGTCTCTTCGGGACAGGCAAGGGCAAGAGCAAACCGCTGGCACGAGAACAACAAGGCTTAGCTCGAGCACAAGTCCCACAGGACTGCACAAATGACCGCACATCCCTAGACAAGGAAGGCCACCAAAAGGACCTGGCCACCAGATCTCTGGTGCCAAAAATTCCCGGGTGACCTGCCAACACCGAGGAATGAACCTCGGAAATGACTCTGCTGGTCCACTTATCCGGGACAAACAGTCTGTCAGGTGGACAAGACTCAGGCCTATCAGCCTGAAATCTCTGCAACACACGTCGCAGATCCGGAGAAATAGCTGACAAGATAACTCCATCTTTAAGAATACCAACAGGATCAGCGACTCCAGGAGCATCAGGCACAAAGCTCCTAGAAAGAGCATCGGCCTTCACATTCTTTGAACCTGGTAAATACGAGACCACAAAATCAAAGCGGGAGAAAAACAATGACCAGCGGGCCTGTCTCGGATTAAGGCGTTTAGCAGACTCGAGATACATCAGATTTTTGTGATCAGTAAAGACCACCACACGATGCTTAGCACCCTCGAGCCAATGACGCCACTCCTCAAATGCCCATTTCATGGCCAACAACTCCCGATTGCCCACATCATAATTTCGCTCGGCAGGCGAAAACTTCCTAGAGAAAAAGGCACAAGGTTTCATAACAGAGCAACCAGGGCCTCTCTGCGACAAAACAGCCCCTGCCCCAATCTCCGAAGCATCCACCTCAACCTGAAAGGGAAGTGAGACGTCAGGCTGGCACAAAACAGGCGCCGAAGTAAACCGGCGTTTCAACTCCTGGAAAGCCTCCATGGCAGCAGGAGCCCAGTTAGCTACATCAGAGCCCTTCTTGGTCATATCCGTCAAAGGTTTCACAATGCTAGAAAAATTAGCGATAAAACGACGGTAGAAGTTAGCGAAGCCCAAGAACTTCTGAAGACTCTTAACTGACGAGGGCTGAGTCCAATCAAGAATAGCTCGGACCTTGACTGGGTCCATCTCCACAGCAGAAGGGGAAAAAATGAACCCCAAAAAGGGAACCTTCTGTACACCAAAGAGACACTTTGAGCCCTTGACAAACAAAGAATTTTCACGCAAAATTTTAAAGACCAACCTGACCTGCTCCACATGCGAATCCCAATTATCAGAAAAAACCAAAATATCATCCAGATAAACAATCAAAAATTTATCCAGATACTTCCGGAAAATGTCATGCATAAAGGACTGAAAAACTGAAGGCGCATTGGAGAGCCCAAAAGGCATCACCAAGTACTCAAAATGACCTTCGGGCGTATTGAATGCGGTTTTCCATTCATCACCTTGCTTAATGCGCACAAGGTTGTACGCACCACGAAGGTCTATCTTGGTGAACCACTTGGCACCCTTAATCCGGGCAAACAAGTCAGACAACAGCGGTAAAGGATACTGAAATTTGACAGTGATCTTATTTAAAAGCCGATAATCAATACAAGGTCTCAAAGATCCGTCCTTTTTTGCCACAAAAAAGAATCCCGCACCAAGAGGGGAAGAAGACGGACGAATATGTCCTTTCTCCAGAGACTCCTTGATATATGAACGCATAGCGGTATGTTCAGGTACCGACAGATTAAACAGTCTTCCCTTAGGAAATTTACTGCCTGGGATCAAATCTATAGCACAGTCACAGTCCCTATGAGGAGGCAGTGCACTGGACTCAGACTCACTGAAGACATCCTGATAATCAGACAAATACTCCGGAACTTCCGAAGGCGTAGAAGAAGCAATAGACACAGGCAGGGAATCCCCATGAATACCACGACAGCCCCAACTTGAGACTGACATAGCCTTCCAGTCCAGGACTGGATTATGGGTCTGTAACCATGGCAGCCCTAAAACAACCAAATCATGCATTTTATGTAAAACCAGGAAACGTATCACCTCGCGGTGTTCAGGAGTCATGCACATGGTAACCTGTGTCCAATACTGCGGTTTATTTGCTGCCAATGGTGTAGCATCAATACCCCTAAGAGGAATAGGATTTTCTAATGGTTCAAGAGTAAAACCACAGCGCTTAGCAAATGAGAGATCCATGAGACTCAGGGCAGCACCTGAATCTACAAACGCCATGACAGGATAAGATGACAGTGAGCAAATCAAAGTTACAGACAGAATAAATTTAGGTTGCAAATTACCAACGGTGACAGGACTAACAACCTTAGCTATACGTTTAGAGCATGCTGAGATAACATGTGTAGAATCACCACAGTAGTAGCACAAGCCATTCCGGCGTCTATGAATTTTCCGCTCATTTCTAGTCAGGATTCTATCACATTGCATTAAATCAGGTGTCTGTTCAGACAACACCATGAGGGAATTTGCGGTTTTGCGCTCCCGCAACCGCCGGTCAATTTGAATAGCCAGTGCCATAGTATCATTCAGACCTGTGGGAATGGGAAAACCCACCATAACATTCTTAATGGCTTCAGAAAGGCCATTTCTAAAATTAGCGGCCAGTGCACACTCGTTCCAATGTGTCAGCACGGACCATTTCCGAAATTTTTGGCAATACACTTCAGCCTCGTCCTGCCCCTGAGACATAGCCAGCAAGGCCTTTTCTGCCTGAATCTCAAGATTGGGTTCCTCATAAAGTAAACCGAGCGCCAGAAAAAACGCATCAAGATCAGCCAATGCCGGATCTCCTGGCGCCAGCGAAAAAGCCCAATCCTGAGGGTCGCCCCGTAAGAACGAAATAACAATTTTTACTTGCTGAGCAGAATCTCCAGATGAACAGGGTCTCAGGGACAAAAACAATTTACAATTATTCACGAAATTCCTAAACTTAAACCTGTCTCCAGAAAACAGTTCAGGAATCGGTATTTTAGGTTCTGACCTAGGATTTCTGATAACATAGTCTTGTATGCCCTGCACACGAGTAGCCAGCTGGTCCACACTTGTAATCAAGGTCTGGACATTCATGTCTGCAGCAAGCATAGCCACTCTGAGGTAAAGGGGAAGAAGAAAAAAAAAACTCAGAATCTTCTTTCTTATAATCCCTCTTCTGCAATGCATTACACATTTAATACTGGCCTGGCAAACTGTTATGACCCCAATGGCGAGGGTCTCAGAGGAACGTGGAAGTCTGCAGAATACAAAAATCCAGCTCATAGGGCAGTGGTAACTGGGTTGACCATATATCTACTCCTAACGCCAACACTAGAAGTAGCCGGGGATCATTCCTACGTTGATTCTAGATGACACGCGCCAGCCGGAGAATCTAGCTACCCCTAGTAGAGGAAAACAAAGACCTTTCTTGCCTCCAGAGAAGGGGACCCCAAAGCTGGATAGAAGCCCCCCACAAATAATGACGGTGAGGTAAGAGGAAATGACAAACACAGAAATGAACCAGGTTTAGCACAGAGAGGCCCGCTTACTGATAGCAGAATAAAGAAAGGTAACTTATATGGTCAACAAAAACCCTATCAAAATCCACACTGGAAATTCAAGAACCCCCGAACCGTCTAACGGTCCGGGGGGAGAACACCAGCCCCCTAGAGCTTCCAGCAAAGGTCAGGATATAGATTTGGAACAAGCTGGACAAAAATACAAAACCAAAACAAATAGCAAAAAGCAAAAGGCAGACTTAGCTGATATAACTGGAACCAGGATCAGTAGACAAGAGCACTGCAGACTAGCTCTGATAACTACATTGCCAGGCATTGAACTGAAGGTCCAGGGAGCTTATATAGCAACACCCCTAACTAACGACCCAGGTGCGGATAAGAGGAATGACAGAAAAACCAGAGTCAAAAAACTAGTAACCACTAGAGGGAGCAAAAAGCAAATTCACAACACTTGTCCAAGGCATTGCACTATTTAACTCTTTTCAGCAACAGAGAGATCCTTTTTATTTCCCATATTGATTGGAACCTGTGACCTGCTTAATAATGTGGATCATAATTTTAAGTAGTTTTCCTTTAATTAGAATCATCTGGAAAACTAATTATCACATGTGTTTAAGATTGATTTCAGTGATCCATTGAGCCCTGAGACACAATACCATCCACGAGTATATTTGAAAAACAAAACAATTAAATCTTTATGACACTTAAATCCAATTTGCATAATAATTTGGAACATGGTGTATGTTTCACTCTTATTGAATTATAATAGTAATAATATATATATAGTAATTATAATTTTGTTTACCCCTTTTCACATATACAGCACCACGGAATAAATGGTGCTATATTAATAAATAATAATAATAGCAGACTAGGCCTTTGAAAGGTGGTTCTTGAAAACATACCCTTTTACCTACTGGGAAGCACAATCAGTCATTATTTCTTTACATCAAAAGGGCTTTATGTGCAAGGACTTTGCTACTTGTAAGATTGCTCCCAAATAAAACATTTATAAGATAAATAAGAACATCAAAGAGATAGGTTCAATTTGCTTTGAAGAAGGCTTCAAGGTGCCCAGGAGAGCCCATCAATTTCCATTACCATGTGGTCAAGAGTATTCCGTTGTGGGATCATTTCAACCACACCTCAGAGCTTGCTCAGGAATGGCAGCAGGCAGGTGTTAGTGCATCTGAATGCACAATGAGGCAGAGAATTTTGGATTCTTGCCTGGTGTTAAGAAGGGCAGAAAAGAATTACATTTTCTGCAAGGAAAACAGTAAGGACAAACTGACATTCTGAGGGAACTACAAGAATTGAACTGCAGAGGACTGGGGTTAAATTATTTTATCTAATAAAGTCCTCTTCAAATTGTTTGGAACAATAATATTTAAAAAGGACCAACAGTAAAACATCCTGATACCATTTATGCGTGGGGTTATTTTTCATCCAAGTTTGTGGGCTCACTCATAATTTTACCTAAGAATACAACCATCAACCAAAAATGGTGTCTAAACATTCTCTATGTGCAACATATTCCTATGATGCGAGAACCTAAGGTCAATTGTCAAAAGATGGGTGGGCAAACTAATAGTGCAGATTAGTCAAAAATGGGGGCCATAAGTCAGAGTGTGGCCAATAAATTGGTATTCAATCAGCACGCCAGGTTCAAAGTACTGAAAAATAAAAGAAAGGAAGAAATAAGTGAACATTTAAAATTACCTCTGTTGCACATGATAAGTTCATCACAGTTACCAGCCTTAGAAACAGCCCTCATAAGTAGTGTTGAGCATTCCGATACCGCAAGTATCGGGTATCGGCCGATATTTGCTGTATCGGAATTCCGATACCGAGATCCGATACTTTTGTGGTATCGGGTATCGGTATCGAAACAACATTAATGTGTAAAATACAACATTAATGTGTAAAATAAAGAATTAAAATAAAAAATATTGCTATACTCACCTCTCCGACGCAGCCTGGACCTCACCGAGGGAACCGGCAGCGTTCTTTGCTTAAAATGCGCGCTTTTCCTTCCTTCCGTGACGTCACGGCTTCTGATTGGTCGCGTGCCGCCCATGTGGCCGCGACGCGACCAATCACAGCAAGCGGTGATGTAATTTTCAGGTCCTTCTAGGCATTCAGTATTTTAAAATTACGTTCCGGCTTTGTGATTGGTCGCGTCGCGGTCACATGGGCGACGCGACCAATCACAAGCCGTGACGTCACGGGAGGCAGGAAACGCGCGCATTTTTAAAATTAAGCCGTGACGTAATTTCAGGTCCTGAATGCAGAAATAGGCATCAGGACCTGAAATTATGTCATGGCTTGCTGTGATTGGTCGCGTCGCGGTCACATGGGCGGCACGCAACCAATCACAAGCCGTGACGTAATTTTACAAATGCGCGCGTCTCCTGCCTCCCGTGACGTCACGGCTTGTGATTGGTCGCGTCGCCCATGTGACCGCGACGCGACCAATCACAAAGCCGGAACGTAATTTTAAAATACTGAATGCCTAGAAGGACCTGAAAATTACGTCACGACTTGCTGTGATTGGTCGCGTCGCAGCCACATGGGCGGCACGCGACCAATCAGAAGCCGTGACGTCACGGAAGGAAGGAAAAGTGCGCATTTTAAGCAAACAACGCTGCCGGTTCCCTCGGTGAGGTCCAGGCTGCGTCGGAGAGGTGAGTATAGCAATATTTTTTATTTTAATTCTTTATTTTACACATTAATATGGTTCCAAGGGCCTGAAGGAGAGTGTCCTCTCCTTCAGACCCTGGGAACCATCAGGAATACCGTCCGATACATGAGTCCCATTGACTTGTATTGGTATCGGGTATCGGTATCGGATTAGATCCGATACTTTGCCGGTATCGGCCTATACTTTCCGATACCGATACTTTCAAGTATCGGACGGTATCGCTCAACACTACTCATAAGTAATGTACAAATATACAGACATCAATGAGCAGACACATTTCAACATCAACTGTCCAGCGAAGACTGCCAGAAGCAGACCTTATGGTCGAATTGCTGCAATGAAGCTGCTACTGGTGAACACAAAGAAAAAAAGACTTGTTTAGGCCAAGAGAAACAAAGACTGAACATTAAGTGGAAATCTGTTCTGTGGTCTGATGAATCAAACTTTGACATTATTTGTATCAACTGCCATGTCTTTTTGAGAAGCAGAAAAGGCGAGTAGATTTTTTTACATGTGTGGTGGCATAGATGGGGAGGTGTGATGGTGCTACTTAATCTGTTGGTGATTTATTTCAAATTCAAGGCACACTTACCCAGCATGGCTACCACTGCATTTTGCAAAGACTTAGTCCCACTAAGTGCAAACCAGATGCTATCATTCGGGTTGCAACAATACAATGACCCAAAACCCCTTTTTTAGGTAATGCAAGGGCTATGTGACCAATATCTGGAGGGATGGAGGGCTGCATCAAATGGCATGGCCTCCACAATCATCCAACCTTAACCGCATTGAGATGGTTTGGACCACATAGTAAAAGCAAACCAGCCAATAGGTGCACAGCACCTCTGGGAATTCCTTCAAGACTATTGTAAAGCCATTACAGGTGACTACCTGACGAAGCTTCTTGAGAGATTGCCTTTGGTGTTTAAAGCTGTCATCAAAATAAAAGGGTACTTTGAGGAATCTAAGGTTTAACACATATTTTGGTGTGTTTCTTTATACCTTTTTCCCTATATGTTTCATAGTTTCCTAGTATCTAAGGTTGGTAGACATACTCTAAGTACAAGTTCAACCTATAATCTAACATGTTCTTTTGTGGTTTTGCTGCCTTCATTCGTAATCTACAATGTGCACTTTCTAATAAGAAAATCAAAAATGAAGAGGTGTGCCCAAACTTTTGAATAGTTCTCCAGCTATTACGACACTATCATGTTTTACTGTATATTCATCCTTTTGTCAGAGAGCTCTAACTTATTTTGGTGGGGGAGAGGTTGTTTTGTATATCTTTTGAAACTTTTTGGGGTAATCATTATCTAATAAAACATTTTTTGTATGAGGAATAGTAAAAAAAAATACCAATTTTTTCATTACGTTGTATAAAATTCAAAACGTTTTTTTTCTAGAGGCCGATACAATTATATCAGTACCCAAGTTCAATTATATTTTAGTGTTTTACCACATTTGTACACAAATAAATTGTTTCATTTTGTGTTACCATATTCTGAGAGCTCTTGTGCCTATATAAGATGTGCAGGGCAGTATTCATGGTCAAGGGGCTGCCTCACGTCACCCTGGCTCCTTACAAGTAAAACATGTCCCAGCCCATATGTGCTACGTGTGTGGTGCAGAACCCTCACGTTTCGGCCTCAGGCCTCCGCCGTGTCTATTTTGAATCCAGGAACAACAGCACAAAATTATTGTGCACGTGTAATGAGCTGGCCGGCTCTGACTGTTCTGTTATCATTGACATAGAAGAATCTGTGACAGACACTGCCCCCGTGTGGCCAGAAGTTATACCTATGCCGAATGTGATTACAGAGAAACAAACTGTATTGGCTAAGCTCCCCCCTGTTATGTCATGTGACCAGGAAGGAGAGAGAGAAGGAGAGCCCAGGAAATTTCTCTGTGCAGAGAGAAGTCTGTGTATGCTGGTGCCCTCCTGTAGATGCGACATAGGAGATTGCCTGGACGATTCCCCTCTCTTGAAAACTGACTTCCAGATCCTGAACCCACGAACTGTAAGCGGGTCCTCTGTTGAGAGGCCGAATATTCACTCAGCGGTGACATCTCCACAGATCCTGAACCCACGAACTGTAAGCGGGTCCTCTGTTGAGAGGCCGAATATTCCACCCCTACCTGCCGTACCCCAAGGACTACAGTCTGGACCTGAGAGACGGAGCTTTGTTTAATCCCTGCAGAGACAGACAGGCCTGCGACGTGGGAAGATAACCTTCTGGAGCAAAGAGACTGGTAACGTGTGGATAGGGCCAGTGAGGGACAGTTTGTTATTACACGTTAATTCTGTGAATAGGCATTTTTTGTATTGTCTAAATGTCTACAATTGTGTTCCGCTGTGTTAAGAAAATGTTTAACAGTAAAGATACGTTTGTTAAGATGGAATCTGAGTGTGGAAGTTTTGCTGGGCCAGATCATGGATATACATGGGCGAACTTGCCCTCGGTCACTTCATCTGGCGTAGTCGGCAGGATCTGTGCCCAGCAAGATTCCCACCCAGGCCCAGTGTACAGTCAGAAACCGCCGCCGGTGTCCATTGTAAACCAGGTCAGGAAATTTGGCGGGCGAAACTACCCCGTACCAGAGTGGGCGGAACAAGTGCGGATACTGGGAGAAATGTATAATATTGACCCTAAGACCTTGGCGGAAATGGCGGTACTGACGCTAGAGGGGGAGGCATGGACGACAGTCAGACTGGAGACGGTCAGGGGGCAGCGTGTGTTGGAGGATTTGGTGCGGGTGCTGGAAAAGACCTATGGACCTACTACGTACCAGGGAACACTGCGATACCTGTTCTTTAGACGGACACAGCTTGAATGGGAGGACATTCCCCAATATGCAAATGCCCTTCAGGTACTCCTTGAACAAGTCTGTGCAAAAGGGGAACAACTGGCTACTATAGCTCCTCGTGACCTGGTACTGAGAGACCAATTCGTTATAGGGCTGAGAGACCAGTATCTTAACCGTATGCTACAGGACTTGATTCGGATGATGCCGACTCTCACCTTCGCTGAAGTCAAGCAGGAAGCCATAGAACGTTCTAGGGGACCCGTCATGGATGTGGAGACTCAAAGCGCTGCGTGCAGATCCATATTAAACAGTAACCAGCCCAACAGTGACACCGAGGAGCTGAAACAGATGGTAACAGATTTACAGCAACAGGTGTCACAGTTAACACTAGAACGGCAGAGAGACCAGCGGATGCAACCTAGCCGTCCCGCGGGACCGTGTTGGTCATGTGGTGACCCTTGCCACAGGGCGAATCGTTGTCCTCAACGAACAAACAATCAGTTACCACGACGAACAGAATATCAGCTACATCCACAAGCAGAGCCACCACGCCAGGTTTCACCACAATGGCCGCCGTTAAACTAGACACCCCTGCAGCTGAGGTTCGAGCAGCAGGGGGGGACAGAGGACGGGGTGTAGAAAAACAGAACCAACAACGGAGTACTCTCGCCTCGAGTAGTCCTACACTTGAAGTTATTCTGGAGGGAATTGCGGTGCAAGGATTGATGGACACTGGGTCGCAAGTGACCACGATCTCTGAACAGTTTTATGAAAAGTACCTCAAACCAAGAACTGCTTGTGATCCAGATACCACCATTAAGATAATTGCGGCTAATAACCTACCCATTCCAGTAACCGGAGTCGCCTGGATGGATACGAAGGCCTGCGGACAAGACCTAGGGAAACGAGGAATCGTCATTGTCAGGGAAGGCTTCGGCTCCGAGACCCCAGTAATAATTGGAATGAATATCTTGAAAGACCTGGATCTTATGCTGTTGACAAGAAAAGGGCCCAAGTACTGGCAGAAAGTTACCAAACATAAACCAACTCGTATGGCGTTCCAGCGCGTAATCCGGACCGTGGGACTTCAACAGATGGCAAAGGAACAACTACCCCTAGCAGCCATTAAAGTGCCTCGCTGTACCCGGATTACTTTGTCCGCTGAAAAAGAGACAGTCATTTCCCTGCCTCTTAACACCAACCGACAACTTGAAGGAGTTGAAGTGTTAATCGAACCGAGGGCTCCAAGTGGGGGTAAGCTAAACCCACTAGTCGCCCGCACCCTAGCCGTCGTGAGGAACGGAAGAGTCCCTGTCAGGCTAAACAACACCGCAGACGTAGGTGTAGCTCTCGAGGCTGGCACGCAACTTGCCAGAGTATATGCTCTACCCACAGAAGTGAACCCCATGGGACCCTTACAATTCACCCCATCTACAGAAGATGGCCGGACGGTAACTGTCTCAGCCATAAATGCTCAAGATGATGAAGACATTGGGCGAAAACTACTGGAAAAAGTGCAACTGGACCCGTCCCAGTACACCAAACAGGAAGTGTCTCAAATGGAGAAACTACTGCGAGAACACCAAGACTCCTTTGCAAAGCATGACACTGACTTCGGGTACACCACCAGTATCCAACACGAGATTCCCACGGGCAATGCTGCTCCTATTCGCGAGAGGTACCGACAAATACCACCTCAACAATACCAGGAGGTGAAAAGCCTCTTAGAATCTATGCTACACGCCGGAGTGGTGCGGGAGAGCCAGAGCCCATGGGCTGCACCCGTGGTGATAGTCAAAAAGAAAGATGGATCCCTGAGATTTTGCGTAGACTACCGTCGGCTGAACGTTTGCACGATCCGGGACTCCTACCCACTCCCCCGGATCGAAGAGTCACTGACCGCCCTGAAAAAGGCAAAATATTTTTCGTCTCTAGACTTGGCCAGTGGATATTGGCAGGTCCCCATGAGTGAGAAAGACAGAGAAAAGACCGCCTTCATCCTTCCCATGGGCCTGTACGAGTTTGACCGGATGCCATTCGGCTTGAGTAACGCACCAGGGACCTTTCAGAGACTGATGGAACGCTGTCTGGGAGATTTCAACTTCGAATTCACGCTGATATACCTTGATGACATTGTGGTATACTCCGCCACCTTTGAGGATCACCTTCACAAGCTTGGCAAAGTGTTCCAGCGCTTGAAGAAACACGGCTTGAAGTTGAAGCCCAGCAAGTGCCGTCTATTCCAGCAGGAGATCGATTACCTGGGACACCGGATCTCAGCCGAAGGTGTCCAACCCTCTCCAGAGAAGATAGCAGCTGTCCGAGAGTGGCCACAACCAACTACCATCAAAGAGGTTCAGGCTTTCCTGGGGCTAGCGGGCTATTACCGCCGATTTGTCAAGGACTTTGCCCGGCTTGCGGAACCACTGCATGAGACCCTCCGAGGGACCGCGAACAGTCCCAGGGGACGACGCATCAGCTGGGGGCCCGACCAAGAAAAATCCTTCCGGGCGCTTCAAGCTGCTCTGACATCACCCCCTATTCTGGCATTTGCAGACTACACCCTGCCGTTCCAGTTATACACTGACGCCAGCCTTCAAGGTCTCGGGGCGGTCCTCTCCCAAGTCCAAGATAACAAGGAACGCGTAATAGCCTATGCCAGTAGATCCCTCCATGACACCGAAAAGAACCCCGTCAACTACAGCTC
Organism: Ranitomeya variabilis; assembly: GCF_051348905.1. Taxonomy (NCBI): domain Eukaryota; kingdom Metazoa; phylum Chordata; class Amphibia; order Anura; family Dendrobatidae; genus Ranitomeya; species Ranitomeya variabilis. The sequence continues at coordinate 1,029,688,671 of NC_135233.1, forward strand.
TTTCCGCCTGGAACTCCTGGCCCTGACCTGGGCTATGACAGAGAAATTTGCTGGCTACCTGACAGGAGCGGAGGTACTGGTCGTGACAGACAACAATCCTCTTGCCCACCTAGAAAATGCCAAACTAGGGGCAATGGAACAGCGCTGGATGGCAAGGCTCTCTAGATTCCAATACAAAATTAAATACAGAGTGGGGAAGGAGAATCAGAATGCTGACAGCCTTTCCAGAGTGACCTCATCCCCGCCAGTGGGGAACTGGGATGAAGAGTTGGAGGGAGATGAACTGCCCGACTTTGCCCAGCTAGCTAAACAAATAGAAGATAGCCGCCAGTATGCTGTAGGTGGAATCGAAGCCGTAGTGGGGTCCCCCCTGTCCCAACAAGAATGGGCCAAGCTTCAAGATCGAGACCCTGAACACGTCTTACTGAAACAGTATGTGAAGACACAAGAGAAACCACCCTCCGAAGTAAGAGCCCGACTATCAACCAGGGCCTCTGCCCTACTTGCCCAATGGGATCGGCTGATCGTGAAGGATGGAGTCTTGTATCGCAGGGTCTTTTTATCCCATATGCTGGAAGAATGTTTGCAGATTGTCGTCCCGGTGCAGCTAGCCCATGAGATGGTGGCTGAAGCCCACAGAAGGAACGGCCACTTCGGCATAGACAAGACCCTCCGGTGGACCCAGCAATTCATTTTTTGCCCAGGACTCCGTAAGCTGGTTGAAAACGTCTGCCTGAGCTGTCGTACATGTGAACTCCACAAGTCTACTGAGCAGCGTGCACCTGTCCAGACCATTAGCACATCCAGGCCCCTCGAGTTGTTGATGGTGGACTATCTGTTGATCGGAACGGCGAATAGTGGCTACCAGTACTGTCTGGTGATGGTGGACCACTTCACAAAATTCGCCATCGCTGTTGCTACCAAAGACCAGACTGCCGAATCAGCTGCACAGGCCATCTGTCAGCACTTCGTTCGGGTCTACGGGTGTCCGGAACGGCTACACTCTGATCAGGGGGCGTGTTTCGAAGGGCGAGTCATTGAAGAACTTCAGCAGATGTATGGAATCAAGAAGTCCAGGACCACCCCGTATCATCCACAAGGGAATGGTGCGTGTGAACGTTTCAACCGGACTCTCTTACAACTGATCCGAACCTTAGCAGAAGACAAAAAGCCCGACTGGCCTCGATTCCTCCCAGAACTGCTGTGGGCCTATAACAATCAAGTCCATTCTGTCACCGGATACACGCCTTACACCCTCCTTTTTGGCCGCCCAGGCAAAGGCATCCATGAACTACACCTGTCTAACTCTGATGAAGACACCTGTGGTACCTATCCTTCCTGGCTACAAGCACACCGTCAAAGGATGGAAACTGTCTACCGGCTGGTGGAACAGCAGACCCAGGACCAGTTCCACACTGATCCACTTCCAGTACAAGAAGACCTACTGAGTGTGGGTCAACTAGTCCTAGTTCGTATAAAGAAACCACAAGGAAAACTCCGGCCCAAGTGGGAGACCGAAGTCTATCGAATAATTGGACACCCGTACCCTGATGGCCCCGTCTATCAAGTACAAGGCGAAGACAGCGGCAGCCTACGCACCCTGCACCGTAACATGTTGCGCCCCTGCCGTTCTCAGCCTGACTCCCCTCCTGTGATACCTAGAGAGATGGATATCACTAATACTGTGGGAGACACCGACACCGGGGATGTAGAGGTAGAAGACATACCTACCCCTGCTCGCCTGACTGACACGTCTGCACCCCTTACCTCCTCGACTGACTTACCGACTGGGGCGGAGAGTGGAGTGACTGATCGGGGAGAGAGATTAGCACCCGTTAGGCGGACAGCTAGGACCAACGCAGAAGTGCCCCCGGGACAGTCCTACAGAGACCAATATGTGTGGCCCTCTTCACAGCCGGGTCCTGCAACCTCCACAGCCATCGCCGCCCTGGAGTCAGTCGTTGACAGGGACTGCCAACCTTCAAGTGGGGGGGCGTGTAATGAGCTGGCCGGCTCTGACTGTTCTGTTATCATTGACATAGAAGAATCTGTGACAGACACTGCCCCCGTGTGGCCAGAAGTTATACCTATGCCGAATGTGATTACAGAGAAACAAACTGTATTGGCTAAGCTCCCCCCTGTTATGTCATGTGACCAGGAAGGAGAGAGAGAAGGAGAGCCCGGGAAATTTCTCTGTGCAGAGAGAAGTCTGTGTATGCTGGTGCCCTCCTGTAGATGCGACATAGGAGATTGCCTGGACGATTCCCCTCTCTTGAAAACTGACTTCCAGATCCTGAACCCACGAACTGTAAGCGGGTCCTCTGTTGAGAGGCCGAATATTCACTCAGCGGTGACATCTCCACAGATCCTGAACCCACGAACTGTAAGCAGGTCCTCTGTTGAGAGGCCGAATATTCCACCCCTACCTGCCGTACCCCAAGGACTACAGTCTGGACCTGAGAGACGGAGCTTTGTTTAATCCCTGCAGAGACAGACAGGCCTGCGACGTGGGAAGATAACCTCCTGGAGTAAAGAGACTGGTAACGTGTGGATAGGGCCAGTGAGGGACAGTTTGTTATTACACGTTAATTCTGTGAATAGGCATTTTTTGTATTGTCTACAATTGTGTTCCGCTGTGTTAAGAAAATGTTTAACAGTAAAGATACGTTTGTTAAGATGGAATCTGAGTGTGGAAGTTTTGCTGGGCCAGATCATGGATATACATGGGCGAACTTGCCCTCGGTCACTTCACACTGATGAGGGAACAGACCTCTCAACATTGCATTGACTATTAGTCTATTTTTGCGACTGGAAGGTATACACTAAATGTGATCAGGAGAAACAGCTGCCCTGAGTACTAGCCGATCTTGTCCCACCCCCTGCAATCTACAGACCACTTTGCTAATAGCATTGTACTTTGATATCAATGCCAGGAGATCAGTTTCAGCTTACTTAATAAAAAGTAACACAGTTCAGTGAGTAAGTTTATTTTTCCCAAAATATAAAGAATTCAGACACAGAGTTGGCACTGAGACTCAAAGGTATAAGGTAGAGAAAATGATTCAGTAGCATTTTATTTTTCTTTCTTTTTTTTCAGTCGGTATCTTACCTGCCAAATAATTTTCTTTGCCTTGAGTAAACATCGAGCAAAATTTAAAACCTCTGTGACCTCATATCGCTTTCTGCCTATAAATACTCGACAGCTGACAAAGCTTAATATGTAAGACAAGCCTAAAATACATATCCATCTCCCCAGTTATCGAATAAAATAGAATATTTTGCTACTCTGCAGAGACAGCACTTTATGGCTTTCAGGACTATTAATGATTCCCTTCTAGACCATTTACTTTATAGACTGCTGCTTTGAGAGGAAACGTAAGACCCAAACAATTTAATGTCATGTATTCCATTACTACCTAAGGACTATGCGAAACTAATCCATTTATTGTACACATACTTAAGGAGATAACCTCACAAGACCTTAAACGTTCATAATCACAGCACTTCACAAGTAATCAGAAAAGTTTGCCAGTTTTTCAGAATTCTGAAGTTATAAGAAAAGTTAATGAATCTTTGAGTTTGATTCAGGTGCACACACAGACAAAAAGGGTTTCTGTGCAAGAACAGTATATAGGCACTTTGCAGTCCAATAGCTCAACTTAAAGCACAATTCCACCTACTTTTGAAGTATAAGTGGCCCCTTTACTTCTTGGGCCCCTCTGTGGCTGCAGAGGTTGCATCAATGGTGTGTCTGCCCCTGAATCCATTCCATTCACACAAGGTGAGTGCGATAGAGCTAAGCATAAAGTGGCAAAACGGTTTCAGACAATAAAATACACTGCCCAAAAAAATAAAGGGAACACTTAAACATCACAATGTAACTACAAGTCAATCATACTTCTGTGAAATCAACCCATTGAGTTATGAGGCAACACTGATTGTGAATCAATTTCCCCTGCTGTTGTGCAAGTGTAACAGAAAACAGTTATAAATAGTGTTGAGCGATACCGTCCGATACTTGAAAGTATCGGTATCGGAAAGTATCGGCCGATACCGGCAAAGTATCGGATCCAATCCGATACCGATACCCGATACCAATACAAGTCAATGGGACTCAAGTATCGGACGGTATTCCTGATGGTTCCCAGGGTCTGAAGGAGAGGAAACTCTCCTTCAGGCCCTGGGATCCATATAAATGTGTAAAATAAAGAATTAAAATAAAAAATATCGCTATACTCACCTCTCCGACGCAGCCTGGACCTCAGCGAGGGAACCGGCAGCGTTGTTTGTTTAAAATTCGCGCTTTTACTTGGTTACGTTAAGTCCCGGCTTGTGATTGGTCAGGGCGGCCATGTTGCCGGGACGCGGACCAATCACAGCAAGCCGTGACGAAATTACGTCACGGCTTGCTGTGATTGGTCCGCGTCCCGGCAACATGGCCGCCATTAACCAATCACAAGCCGTGACGTCACGGGAGGCTGGACACGCGCGCTTTTTAAAAAGCGCGCGTGTCCAGCCTCCAGTGACGTCCCGGCTTATGATTGGTCACGGCGCCATGTTGCCGGGACGCGGACCAATCACAGCAAGCCGTGACGAAATTACGTCACGGCTTGCTGTGATTGGTCCGCATCCCGGCAACATGGCCGCCATTAACCAATCACAAGCCGTGACGTCACGGGAGGCTGGACACGCGCGCTTTTTAAAATGGGCGCGTGTCCAGCCTCCCGTGACGTCCCGGCTTGTGATTGGTTGCGCCGCGGTCAACCAATCACAAGCCGGGAGGCTTGTATAATACATCAGCTGAGAGATGATACATGGGAATGTGAGACACATCCTGCAAATTCGACCAAACTTATTATGCAACAATTGATGTTTTGACAACATTGGCAGTTTCCCCTTGTTTGGTTTAGTTCATCCTCACTCATTTTGTGCGCCGCGGTCAACCAATCACAAGCCGGGAGGCTGGACACGCGCGCATTTTAAAATTTTAAAATGCGCGCGTGTCCAGCCTCCCGGCTTGTGATTGGTTGATCGCGGCGCAACCAATCACAAGCCGGGACGTCACGGGAGGCTGGACACGCGCCCATTTTAAAATGCGCGCGTGTCCAGCCTCCCGTGACGTCACGGCTTGTGATTGGTTGCGTCTCCCATGTGACTGCGACGCAACCAATCACAAAGCCGGGACGTAATTTTAAAATCCTTAAGGACCTGAAATTACGTCACGGCTTGCTGTGATTGGTTGCGTCGCCCATGTGACTGCGACGCAACCAATCACAACGCCGGAACGTAATTTTAAAATCCTGAAGGACCTGAAATTACGTCACGGCTTGCTGTGATTGGTTGCGTCCCGGTCACATGGGAGGCACGCAACCAATCACAAGCCGGGACTCACGTAAAGGAAAGAAAAGCGCAAATTTTAAACAAAGAACGCTGCCGCTTCCCTCGGTAAGGTGCAGGCTGCGTCGGAGAGGTGAGTATAGCAATATTTTTTATTTTAATTCTCTCTTTTACACATTTTTACATTAATGTTGTTTCGATACCGATACCCGATATCACAAAAATATCGGATCTCGGTATCGGAATTCCGATACAGCAAGTATCGGCCGATACCCGATACTTGCAGTATCGGAATGCTCAACACTAGTTATAAATGATAAGCAATTAGCAAGACAAACCCTATAAAGGAGTGGTTTTAGAAGGGGGGCTCACAGACCATTTCTCTGTTCTCATCCTTTTTTGGCTGTTTTTGCTGTTTATTATGTCGCTACATAACTACACGCACGGAAAGCAATTTGCAGCAACAGCCAGCAGTATTGTTGTAGCAAAACATTACTCTCTTATTGTTTTTCTATTTTTTATTTTTTTTTCAATTAATGTTCAACCAAAATGAAAAGTAAGTTAATGAAACATAAAACGCTAGGTTGTGAATTTGCTAAATGTAGGTTTACAACCAGTATTAAATATGTGGCAACAACGGCAGTATGGCTGTGGGGTGTATTGTATCTAAAGTAGACAATTAAAGCGGGTATTCCAAAAATGAAAAAACCTTTTATATTGAAGAAAATAAAGTCCATGTGCTTTTACAAAATTTATGGGGAGGAAAATGTGGGAAGAATTACTTGCCACAAGTAAGCATGTGACACTGGCTGCTATATTCAATTGCTGTGTGTACGAGTCTAATATTAGACTATTGGAGCAATGAAGAGGGCTCAACAAATTATTTCTACCTACACACACAGTTTGGTAAGAGAACACTTGTGCTTCAGTTTCAGGATTATATCATATTTTTAATTAAATAAAAAATGTAAAAAAGTCCATGTGCTTTTACCAAATTAGATGAAAAAATGAAAACTGGGAAGAATCACTCCTCAATAGCAAGCTAGCGTTACTGGCCAATTTATTCTTGTGGTATGTGTATGCATCTAATATTAGATTATTGCAAATTATCAAAAGGGAAAGAAAATATTTTAAATGACGTGCACACTTTGGTACGTTTTATTACGTGAACAGTTGTGTTTAAGTTTCAGGATTTGGGAAACTTGCGTTTTAAAAAAGAAAAATGGCTGATCTCAAGTCTCCAATTCTAAATCTGCCACATCAGCACTGAAGTAATACACCAGAATCACATTAGGCCTTTATCTATTCTTATCCTGTGTGCTCTGAGTGCTCCTATTCCTACACAGTACATGCATACTTTTTTTTAAAATATTGAACTGCCAATCTTATCGCAGATTGTTCAAATTCCTCTGAAACTGCAGATTTCAGAAATTCGACTCAAACTTGAGCCTACGCAGATTGATCCACTTATATCTATCAAATAGAACAGTTTCAACATTTTCTCACCCATTTGTCAATTGTATATATTTGGAGTTAGTATTCACATAAGCATCTGTAGAGTCAATTTGTTAGGTTGGACATATACATTCGATGGCTGTTGACCAAACTATATTTTGGTAGATCATTCAGTGGACAGCAATTTCAGGCAGCGCTACCATACACAGGTGCACTCACTCAGCCGAGTGCTCTTGTATTTTCTTTGATAAAGATGCTGGCTAACACTTCGGCTTGCAGCTAACCAAAGGGAGAGCAATATGATCAGCAGCCCGAAATATAAAAAGCCAGATTGACAACTCCTCTGATCATCCGTCAGCCGGTAACTCCCATAACATTATACCATCAGCCAAGCCCTGGTTCAGCTGACTTTAGAGCATACAACTGGAAAACAAAGGATGATAAATAGGCCAATGTCAATAAAAAAGTAGAAAAACTTTATTGGAATATAGTACATACAACAAAAATGGGTAGAAAGGTGGATGCAACCACAGTGCAAGTAAACATGGTTACAATCAAAAATGTGCAGCTTAAAAAGGGGACCGGAACCAATCGGTTAAGATGCACATTTTTGATTGTAACCATGCCCCCTGACGAAGGCTCCGCCAAAATGCGTGTCAGGGTGATGTGGTGACCCCTGGCTTCCTGGTGTGCCCCTTCTTGATCATCTTTTGTGATTCACTGGACCTATACCAGGGTATGCTATATTATTATAAATGACTATTTCATGCTATGTTATGCATTGAGCCCTAGGTCAGTGTTCCCATGCTTATACTTTGGGGACACCAGTAGGATTTTTTATCCATGCTCACATTATTTACTATCTTTAATATGTTATCTGGACTTTACTAGCCAGTGTCCCCATGTCCCGTTTGGTTGAATTGTTTACTTGCACTGTGGTTGCATCCACCTTTCTACCCGTTTTTGTTGTATGTACTATATTCCAATAAAGTTTTTCTACTTTTTTATTGACATTGGCCTATTTATCATCCTTTGTTCTCCAGTTGTATGCTCTATGTGAAATAGACGATTGGCCTATGTGTCCATTACTTGTGACATTATGACTAAATATATCTCTAATGATATGACTTGATATTTAAAATGTCGCTAAATTTTTTGTTGGGCTTTGCTTAGGTTCAGCTGACTTTAGCCTAATGTGTATGGGGGCCTGTGATGACACAGCATTTAATCTTAATTATGCCAGACGTCTATTTTCAATAGGCCAAGGGACATAGGTTATTATCTGAATATTAACTATTGAATATATGTGTTTTTCTTCGGTGGGTCAAATAACATAGACTGTTGTCATATGAATCTGAATGTTGACTCTCGAATTGATGATTGTGAATTGTTGAATGGGTTCCATTTACCTCTTATATCAGGTCCTACATGTTATGGTTAGATATCTCTGGAGGACAGGAATGAAGGGTCATTGAACAATCAATGTTTGCTAATATGTTGATTACCCATTGTATAAGTCCATCTCATTGTTAAGGTACCTTCACACTAAACGATATCGCTAGCGATCCGTGATGTTGCAGCGTCCTGGCTAGTGATATCGTTTAGTTTGACACGCAGCAGCGATCAGGATCCTGCTGTGATATCGCTGGTCGTTGAATAAAGTTCAGAACTTTATTTGGTCGTCAGATCGGCGTTTATCGTCAGGTTTGACACCAAAAGCAACGATACCAGCGATGTTTTACGCTGGTAACCAGGGTAAATATCGGGTTACTAAGCGCAGGGCCGCGCTTAGTAACCCGATGTTTACCCTGGTTACCAGCGTAAAAGTAAAAAAAAACAAACAGTACATACTCACTTGCGCGTCCCCTGCCGTCCGCTTCCTGCTCTGACTGAGCACTGGCCCTAAAGTGAAAGTAAAAGCACAGCGGTGACGTCACCGCTCTGCTGTTAGGGCCGGCGCTCACACAGTGCAGGGAAGCGGACGCCGGGGGACGCGCAGGTGAGTATGTACTGTTTGTTTTTTTTACTTTTAGGATGGTAACCAGGGTAAACATCGGGTTACTAAGCGCGGACCTGCGCTTAGCAACCCGATGTTTACCCTGGTTACCCGGGGACCTCGGCATCGTTGGTCGCTGGAGAGCGGTCTGTGTGACAGCTCTCCAGCGATCAAACAGCGATGCTGCAGCGATCGGCATCGTTGTCGCTATTGCTGCAGCGTCGCTTAATGTGAAGGTACCTTAAGCCTGCAAAACAGTGGAGGACAAACTATGCATGTTGATTAAATACTCAAACAATGAGAGTTAATCTCATCCCACCTCCCACCTGACCTGTGGATGATGACCTGAACCACAGATCTACAGTGGGGCAAAAAAGTATTTAGTCATTCAGCAATAGTGCAAGTTCCACCACTTAAAAAGATGAGAGGCGTCTGTAATTTACATCATAGGTAGATCTCAACTATGGGAGACAAACTGAGAAAAAAAAATCCAGAAAATCACATTGTCTGTTTTTTTATCATTTTATTTGCATATTATGGTGGAAAATAAGTATTTGGTCAGAAACAAAATTTCATCTCAATACTTTGTAATATATCCTTTGTTGGCAATGACAGAGGTCAAACATTTTCTGTAAGTCTTCACAAGGTTGCCACACACTGTTGTTGGTATGTTGGCCCATTCCTCCATGCAGATCTCCTCTAGAGCAGTGATGTTTTTGGCTTTTCGCTTGGCAACACGGACTTTCAACTCCCTCCAAAGGTTTTCTATAGGGTTGAGATCTGGAGACTGGCTAGGCCACTCCAGGACCTTGAAATGCTTCTTACGAAGCCACTCCTTCGTTGCCCTGGCGGTGTGCTTTGGATCATTGTCATGTTGAAAGACCCAGCCACGTTTCATCTTCAATGCCCTTGCTGATGGAAGGAGGTTTGCACTCAAAATCTCACGATACATGGCCCCATTCATTCTTTCATGTACCTGGATCAGTCGTCCTGGCCCCTTTGCAGAGAAACAGCCCCAAAGCATGATGTTTCCACCACCATGCTTTACAGTAGGTATGGTGTTTGATGGATGCAACTCAGTATTCTTTTTCCTCCAAACACGACAAGTTGTGTTTCTACCAAACAGTTCCAGTTTGGTTTCATCAGACCATAGGACATTCTCCCAAAACTCCTCTGGATCATCCAAATGCTCTCTAGCAAACTTCAGACGGGCCCGGACATGTACTGGCTTAAGCAGTGGGACACGTCTGGCACTGCAGGATCTGAGTCCATGGTGGCGTAGTGTGTTACTTATGGTAGGCCTTGTTACATTGGTCCCAGCTCTCTGCAGTTCATTCACTAGGTCCCCCCGCGTGGTTCTGGGATTTTTGCTCACCGTTCTTGTGATCATTCTGACCCCACGGGGTGGGATTTTGCGTGGAGCCCCAGATCGAGGGAGATAATCAGTGGTCTTGAATGTCTTCCATTTTCTAATTATTGCTCCCACTGTTGATTTCTTCACTCCAAGCTGGTTGGCTATTGCAGATTCAGTCTTCCCAGCCTGGTGCAGGGCTACAATTTTGTTTCTGGTGTCCTTTGACAGCTCTTTGGTCTTCACCATAGTGGAGTTTGGAGTCAGACTGTTTGAGGGTGTGCACAGGTGTCTTTTTATACTGATAACAAGTTTAAACAGGTGCCATTACTACAGGTAATGAGTGGAGGAAAGAGGAGACTCTTAAAGAAGAAGTTACAGGTCTGTAAGAGCCAGAAATCTTGATTGTTTGTTTCTGACCAAATACTTATTTTCCACCATAATATGCAAATAAAATGATAAAAAAACAGACAATGTGATTTTCTGGATTTTTTTTTCTCAGTTTGTCTCCCATAGTTGAGGTCTACCTATGATGTAAATTACAGACGCCTCTCATCTTTTTAAGTGGTGGAACTTGCACTATTGCTGAATGACTAAATACTTTTTTGCCCCACTGTATGTATAAAAGGGATTTCTTTCCTTCTGCAAAAGAGAGACTACAGACAAGGCACAATGGCACCATTAAGGGGATTACAGATTTGACATTCTACAGGATGCCAGCTTAAGGACCACAGCCCTAGCTAGCAGAATACCGATCTGCTTCAATGACCATCACTGAACCCATGGATACATTTGGGCTAGCCAGGTTGGGACCCTCCAGTCATCTGGCCCCATGGATATGGTGATGAAACCATAGTATTGTCATACTGTATTACCCCCACCCTGCGTTGTCTGAGTAGTATTCTGCTCATGGAAAAGGTGTTCAATAGGATGAGCCATGGTCCATGCGGCCTCAGGCATGCGGACAACAGCACCCACTGACCCCCATGTCTATAAACAGCCCGTAATGTAATAGTTGCTTTTAATACACTATTTTTTTTCTCTGTTACAATGCAATAACATTTAGTTGGCAATTTCTCACCATTTTTGTTTCAGCAAACAAAAAAGTTTTTCGGAATTGACGTTCAACTGAGTGATCAATTACTTAAACCCTGCTGTGCTGACAAATATAACTATCCAGCAACTCCAACTATAGATAAAAGAAAAAAGTTAGATGCCATGTTAGCCAGTTGAAAAAGTTGTATTGCTGTCAGAAACAGGAATAAGATAGTATTGATAAAAACTTGAATCCTTTAGATTAAAAGTCTTTAACTTCTTCACAGTATTAGGACTCAGAGGGAACGCAGTAGATTTTCATTTTAACATATCGTATTTGTGCTTCTTATTTTTTCTCTTTTCCTAGACTCAATATATAGTGTTTGTTTTGCCTGTACAGTCAGTGCAGTATATCAAACCATTATGCTAAAATATTAACACTAAATACATAACTAATTATGCAGACAAAATTACAGTAGATTTAAATAATAACACTGGTCAACAGCATTTTTGGTGCCAAAGATATTTCATCGAATTTAGGGTATTTTTGGGGTGCTGATTCTGAATATGTCATCAGTTTTGCCAGATTGGCTCAAGTTTTTGAGATTTTTGGTATCTTATTTATAGCACTTGTTGGTAAATGCGACGCATCATCTCATTAATTTCTTTGGATTAGTACTTGAACTGAGCAGTTCTCAATATAGTTTTGTGTTAATTAGTGTTCTAAAAGTTTGTTCATAGCTTGATTTTTGCACTAACTTTATGTTGTTGTCTGTTTTCCAGTGAAAAGCATGAACTCATCAAGAAGAAGTTGTCTTAACGATCCAGACTCATTCTGTTACATTTGTGGTGAATACACACTGCCAAAACATAGAAGAAACATAACAGACTTCGTAAAAAAAGTGTATTTTGCCTATTTTGGGGTTATGCTTGGGGACCAAGACAAGTTTTGGGCACCACACATAGTGTGCAAAGCATGTATCGAATTATTACGAAAATGGAGCAAAGGACAAAGAAAAAGCTTCAAATTTGGTGTTCCAATGGTGTGGAGAGAGCCAAAAAATCATCATGATGACTGTTATTTATGGTAAACACAGGTACAGGCACATCTTCACAATGAGGGACAGGCCTTCTTGCAGATTCCATGTTACTCCCATTTTCGTTTCTTATGCTTATTGAATCCTTGCACTTGCACTGCACAGAAATAACAGTCATCATGATGATTTTTTGGCTCTCTCCACACCATTGGAACACCAAATTTGAAGCTTTTTCTTTGTCCTTTGCTCCATTTTCGTAATAATTCGATACATGCTTTGCACACTATGTGTGGTGCCCAAAACTTGTCTTGGTCCCCAAGAATAACCCCAAAATAGGCAAAATACACTTTTTTTACGATGTCTGTTATGTTTCTTCTATGTTTTGGCAGTGTGTATTCACCACAAATGTAACAGAATGAGTCTGGATCGTTAAGACAACTTCTTCTTGATGAGTTCATGCTTTTCACTGGAAAACAGACAACAACATAAAGTTAGTGCAAAAATCAAGCTATGAACAAACTTTTAGAACACTAATTAACACAAAACTATATTGAGAACTGCTCAGTTCAAGTACTAATCCAAAGAAATTAATGAGATGATGCGTCGCATTTACCAACAAGTGCTATAAATAAGATACCAAAAATGTCAAAAACTTGAGCCAATCTGGCAAAACTGATAGCATATTCAGAATCAGCACCCCAAAAATACCCCAAATTCATTAAAATATTTTGGACACCAGAAAAAAAAATTTTTTTTGTTGACCTGTGTAATTGATAAGCAAAAAAATTCACTCTTAGGCCGGCGTCACACTGGCGTGTTTTACGGACGTATGAGAGGCGCAGAAAATATGGATTGCACACAGTACCATGATTCTCTATGGCCCAGCTCCTATCTGCCGTATTTTACTGATCCGTATTATACGGTCTTGTACGGCCGTAGAAAATCGCAGCGTGCTGCGTTTGTCAGCGTATTGCGTTAAAAATCCGCCAATGAAAGTCTATGGGGGCGAGAAAATTACGGATTACACACGGACCATGCGTGTGACTTGCGAGAAATATGCAGCGGTGTTCTCTAGAAAAGCCGGTAATTCAGTGCGGTGTACAGTAAAATCACACTGACAGAATAGAATAGAATAGGTAGTCATGAGTCATGTGCACAAGCCTTCAGAACCATTTTTACTCTAAAAAGAGATGCAAAAGCAAGAATGGATTGGGCCTAACATCTGTAGTTCTACTGTCATAATAGGTTGTTCCAATGAAACATGAAATTGTTTGGCCTGTCCAATATATTACACACATTTTTAAAAAATAATTAATACCCTTATATCTAAATTCTATTTGGAATGGCTTCCTGTTCAGTCCATTTTTAGGATTTTATGGTGTGACCTAATGTGGAAAAGTCAGTAATGAAGCCTACAGTTGCTTTGCTTTTTTCTGGTATTTTCTATAGAAATACTGTATAAAATACGAATAGAATTGCGAGTAATGCAAGATAAGAGTCTTCTATTGAAGGTATTTGTAGCTGTGACAGTGAAAATAGCGGCGTTATATGGCCCAGTTTCAGAGCTGACCCTTTGAAATGCAGACGGGTAATTCCTCTGCTAGTAATAAAAGAAAGAAAAGAAAAATGGCTAGGGAGAGTTGCTTTCTGGTTTCAGTTCTGATAAGGTCAAGTTCATAACTCTGCAGCCTTGAGTTGCTTGTGAGCTTTTGGATGCACATAATGCACTTAAAAGTTGCCTTTTTGTCATTGTGATGCTCCTCTGTATTACATGGACTCAATTGATCTTTTGACAGTGTATGTATAGTTACAGGGTGCCCTCTGTTGGGTTGTCACAGTTTTGTATGTGCGTGTGTATTTATAGGCTGTGTTTTATCGTGAGGAAGTCACAGTTATAGGTGTATTTTTGAGCTTCAATACAAGTGCTTATACACTTGTATGTGTATAATCTTGTTTGAGTTTCATGATGTCACAATATTGTGTGTGTAATGTAGGAAGGCAGGTGGTAAAGTCCTAGATGGTAGGTATGTGTCACCGAGGTGGCTGGCCTCGGTGATGTAGGTCCCTTAATGAAGGCTTCAGTATCTCTTGCAATGAAGTCATAATGGTGTGTATATCTACACACATGAGCTTTGTTTTATTGTTATATCTCAGTATTTCGTGCATATTTATAGTCTTTAGACATTTATCTAAAGGTTTTCTTCAACATTTCTCATAGCTAACAAACAAGTCTCATCAAAATTCTTATTGCGTAATTCATTTATGTAGTACTGTATTATTAATGTATTAAAATGCTTACTGATTGTCATCTTCTCCGTTTACCAGCTCCGCTCAGTCCCACATGACCACTCTGCAGCTTTGCCGGCTGATACTGTGCGGGGCAGGGCTTCTTTCCCAAAGTAAGTCTATGAGAATGTGGCTTCATGTCATGATGCCATGATCTTCCGCACACTTGTGCAGTACTTTGCTGAGTTTGATGAATGCTGTAAGTCCCAATTCAGTGGAAGACCCGTGGATTCTAGTGAGAGAGATGGGGATCAGGCGATGTGCCAAGGACCAACAGGTGGTGGTGAGTAGTGTGAAGCCACAGAGGTGAGTGATAAGGGTTTTTTTCATATTATGTTTATTATGCTCTGGGGTTTGGAAAAAAAAAAGCTTAACCCCTTTCCAACTTCAGTCACAATAGTATGCCAATGTCGGACTCACCCTGTTTGGTGCGGGCTCAAGCACTGAGCCTGCAGCTTCCCGGGGACATGACAGCTGATACATACAGCTGACATGTGCCCACAACAGCCATGGGTGGAATCGCGATCCACCCGTGGCTGTTAACTAGTTTACAGGAAGCATGTCTAGAATCCCCCCACCCATCACTGGTGGGTCAGCATGACAACCAGAGGTCTGAAGCAAACCTCTATGGTTGTCATTGCCAGATTTTTTTGATGCAATTTTGCATTTCTGCTACCCACAGGCGATCTGATCATTGCCTGTGTGTAGCAGAGGCGATCAAAGTACTGCAGCTTCTAGTGTCCCATGGAGACTATTGAAGCATGCAAAACGTAAAAAAAAGTATTTAAAAAATTGAAAAAATATGAAATTTCAAACACCCCCCTTTCACCCCATTCAAAATAAAACAATACAAAATCAAACATACATATATTTGATATCGCCGATCTATCAATATAAAAGAGAATTACCCCAATCACTAAATGGCGTAACGACAAAAAAAGAGTCAGTATTACGTTTTTTTGGTCACTGCTAATTGCAATAAAATGCAATAACGGGCGATCAAAAGATCATATCTACACCAAAAAGGTATCAATAAAAACATCAGCTCGGCGAGCCAAAAATAAGCCCAGACCCAGATCATGAAAAATGAAGACACTGCAAGTCTCAGAAAATGGGTCCATTTTTCTTTTTTTACCAAACTTTGGATTTTTTTTCAGCACTTAAATAAAAAAGAACCTAGACATGTTTGGTGTCTATGAACTCGCAATGACCTGGAGAATCATAATGTCAGTTTTGGTATTTACTAGTGAACATGGTAAAAAAAAAAAACAATTGTGGAATTGCACTTTTTTTGGCAATATCACCGCATTTGGAATTTTTTCTCATTTTCCAGTACACGATATGCTAAAACTAATGTGTGTCATTCAAAAGTACAATTTGTCCCGCAAAAAACAAGCCCTCACATGGCCATATTGACAGAAAGATAAAAAAAAATGTTATGGCTCTGGGAAGAAGGGGAGCAAAAAATGAAAATGCAAAAATGGAAATACCTGTGAAGGGGTTAATAAGAGACATTAAGTAAGTTGTGAATAGCTTCTCCACAAATAGAATTTCCCCAGGAAAAAATGCACGAACGGACGAATTCGAACTTTGCCTGATCTGCTCATCTCTACTATGGACAGTTTTTGTTTTCCTCTTCTACTGCTGGTAATTTCCTTTTATATTGCCTGTAAGTGTAAGAGTCTTCCCTGTGTGCTGCATGGATAAAGTAGATTTTCCACAAATAATAGAAAATTGCATCAGTGTGAATGATTACCAAAAGTAAGTCATGCATTGCAGAGAAATATTACTACACCCATAGTATAAATCCTCATTTGACTTGCCCCAGCACAGTGGATAACGTCATGCTGCTTTACCGTGGGGAGCATGTAATTCACAGAGGATGCTTGTTAGATTTTACCCTGTGACATTTTCACATGATCTTGAGTTATTCCAAAATCTTCAAACAAAAAAAATGAGAAGACACCTGGGAACACTAAACTGAAACAACATAGCCCATCTATTACACTGGCCTTCTCGCTGCATAAGCAGAATATGGTAAGGGAAAATTACATGATTATTCTTCAAGAAGGGAAAATATCAGTGTAGTTCGTGCTGCTTTCTGATGCAGCTGCTTTGTATTATTCCCAAATTTAAAAGCGCTCCATTAACAATAACACATAATTCTTTATATCTTTTGGGTTGTAAAATATATTCAGAGTTTTCCTAATTTTTTTGCCTATTTAAATTATTCTTCATCACTGTTCTGGTGCAAATATCCAGGGGCGGATTATCAGAGGGTCAATATGGGCGGTAGCCCAGGGCCCAGTGGCTTGGGGGGGCCCTGGGCCACCGCAGATTGACCCTCTGATAATCCGCCGGAGTGTGACTGAATGCCCGGCCCGCCGGCATTTATGTGCCCCGCCCCCGGACCCGGTGGGCAGAGAGAGGGGGTCCGCATCGGGCCCCTTCTCATCTCCTCTCCGGGCCCCTTCCGGCGCTGCGCCACTTTCCTATTGAGGTGCGTGCGCGCGCCCGCACCTCAATAGTTAACAACAGCCGCCAGCCAGCCAATTGGAGGCTGGCAGCTGAAGTCGGCCACAGCTCACAGGTCGCCGGCGTCTGACGTCATTGTCAGTCGCCGGCGAGTGTGCGCTGCTGGAGGGAGCTCGCCGCGTGGAGCGCTGGTAAGGTGAGGAGACTGTTTGTTTTTTTTTGGTTTGTGTTTTAATAAGCTAACGGTGGACAGTGGACACACTGGGGGCAATGCTGGAGGACACACTGGGGCAATGCTGGAGACACTGGGGCAGATTGCTGGAGACACTGGGGCAGATTGCTGGAGACATTGGGGCAGATTGCTGGAGACACTGGGGCAGATTGCTGGAGACACTGGGACAGATTGCTGTAGACACTGGGGCAGATTGCTGGAGACACTGGGGCAGATTGCTGGAGACACTGGGGCAGATTGCTGGAGACACTGGGGCAGATTGCTGGAGATACTGGGGCAGATTGCTGGAGACACTGGTGCAGATTGCTGTAGACACTGGGGCAATGCTGTAGACACTGGGGCAGATTGCTGTAGACACTGGGGCAGATTGCTGTAGACACTGGGGCAGATTGCTGGACACACTGGGGGCAATGCTGGAGACACTGGGGCAGATTGCTGGAGACACTGGGGCAGATTTCTGGAGACACTTGGGCAGATTGCTGGAGACACTGGGGCAGATTGCTGGAGACACTGCGGCAATGCTGTAGACACTGGGGCAGATTGCTGGAGACACTGGGGCAGATTGCTGGAGACACTGGGGCAATGCTGGAGACACTGGGGCAATGCTGGAGACACTGGGGCAGATTGCTGGACACACTGGGGCAATGCCTGAGGACACACTGGGGCAGATTGCTGGACACACTGGGGCAATGCTGGAGGACACACTGGGGCAGATTGCTGGAGACACTGGGGCAATGCTGGAGGACACACTGGGGCAGATTGCTAGAGACACTGGGGCAATGCTAGAGACACTGGGGCAGATTGCTGGACATACTGGGGCAGATTGCTGGACACACTGGGGGTAATATGCTGGAGACAATGGGGCAGATTGCTGGACACACTGGGGGCAATGCTGGACAATTGGACATACTGGGGCAGATTGCAGGACACACTGGTGGTAATATGCTGGACACACTGGGGCAATATTTTGGACATACTGGGGCAGATTGTTGAACACACTGTCTGGGGGCAATATGCTGGAGTCAGACACTGGGGCAGATTGCTGGAGACACTTTCTGGGGGCAATGCTGGACACACTGGGGCAGATTGCTGGTTACTGGGGCAATATGCAGGACATACTGGGGCAGATTGCTGGACACACTGGGGGTAATATGCTGGACACACTGGGGCAGATTGCTGGACACACTGGGGGCAGGACTGGAGGCATGGGCAGAATGTAGACACGGGGCAGAATGAAAGACATGGGGCAGGATTGGATCATGGGGCAGGAGAATACGATGGAGACAGATGGGGCAGGATGGGGAGATCACATGGGGTAGAATGGATACTCATGAGTGCAGGATGGGAGAACATATGGCAGGAGCCAGGAATGAGACACACGGGGCCAGTGTGGGGAATATTATTACCATAGGGGCTAATTAAGGGATATTATTACTGCAGTGATGTATTTATTTTATTTTTTGAGTATACTGTTTTAAATGGGGGGGCGGTCCTGTTACTGTGCAGAGTGACTCTATATCGCCTTTTTTTCTCCATGTGTAATGTAGAAGTTGTGAAAAATTAAGTAATGTGTTCTGCAAGCAGAGCTCGAGATAACTGTTATTTCCTGCAGAAACGAGTCCTGGCTGGAAGAAATGATGGCGGTCTGTGCTGGATGAAAGATGAAGGACTTCACCTAGAGACGTCATTGGTGAGTCAGTGTTACCTATACATTGACACTATACACTATACTATATACAGAGGTCCTGTGTACAATGTCACGAGTGATCACTGTATTACCTCTACACAGACACTACATACTAAGTACAGATCTCCTGTGAATACTGGCACTTATGGTGATAGTATTGTGTTTTTTTTT
The DNA here is from genome assembly GCF_051348905.1 of Ranitomeya variabilis. Classification (NCBI taxonomy): domain Eukaryota; kingdom Metazoa; phylum Chordata; class Amphibia; order Anura; family Dendrobatidae; genus Ranitomeya; species Ranitomeya variabilis. Next base: position 1,029,707,733 of record NC_135233.1, read on the forward strand.
TATTATTACTGATCAGTATTGTAGTATTCAGTCACTATGTGGTGGTAATATGTGGTCTGGAAATGGTGTTGTGGTATTTGTCCCTTGAATGTGCTATTTGGTCACCAAGTGGTGGTAATATGTGGTCTTGACCTGGTGCGGTGGTATTTGTTCCTTGTATGTGATATTATTCGATCACTGTGTTTGTAATTTGTGGTCTGGTCATGGCGCGGTGGTATTTGTTCCTTGTATGTGATATTATTGGTCAAAATATACCTAAATTATATTGCAGATTTTAACAAATATTTAATAGGTTACAGTGGAGTAGGGCCCGGCCATTTTTCTGGAATAATCTGGTTCGGGTATAATATGACCCCCCCCCGTCACATGACCCCCCCGTCACATGACCCCCCCGTCACATGACCCCCCCGTCACATGACCCCCCGTCACATGACCGGGGGGGGGCCCACAGTGTCTGAACAGCCCGGGGCCCTAGCTACCCTTAATTCACCCCTGCAAATATCTAACTGGTTTCTTTGGCTTCAGACAACTTGAACTGACTCAATAATGTGGTAAATAGTCATTCTCCAAAAGTATGTTGTTTTATCCCCAAAAGTCACTCCAGAGTGCTGAAAATTGGTCTATCCCTTCTGTCTAATGACGTTTTCATGTGTGATCCATCTCTCGTAACAAAGAACCCAAGATGGATTAGAGCAAGTTGGACCTGGGACTTTGTCTCTCTGTTTCTTATCTCCTGTCTGTGAAATTGCCTAAAGGCAGAACAGAGAAGAGGGCTTTAGGACAGGAATGCCACTGGACAATGGCAGCTGCTTTACATGCTCAGAAGTGAAGGAAAGTTCCTCCACCTACGGCTCTGGCAAAAGTTAAGGGACCACTGCAAAATGTTCAGTTTGTCTAATTTTTCTCTTTATAGGAATATTTTTAAGTAAAATGTAAATTGTTCATTTATTCAATAAACTTCTGACAACATGTCTCCAAATTTCCAAGCAATAATTTTTGTATTTTTTTATGACAAAGAAAAATGGTCAAAATGAAGAAAAAAAAACCCAGTGCTTTCAGACCTCAAATAATGCAAAGAAAACAAATTCATAATCATTTAGAAATAACAATACTGTTTTAACTCAGGAAGAGTTCAGTAATCAATATTTTGTGGAATAACCATGATTTTTAATCACAGCTTTCATGCGTCTTGGCATGCTTTCCACCAGTCTTTCACACTGCTTCTGGCGCAAATATGTAAGCAGTTCTTCTGTGTTTGATGGCTTGTGACTATCCATCATCCTCTTGATTACATTCCAGAGGTTTTCAATGGGGTTCAGGTCTGGAGATTGGGCTGCCCATGACAGGGTTTTGATGTGGTGGTCTCTTAACAACTCAGAAATAATGGATGGCAAGTTACAGAACATGAGAATTGGGCAGTTTTCAAAATTAATAGACCTGTAAATGCAACAAAAGCAGTTTTACTTTGCGGTAAGAAATGAGGGTAGCAAGGCCTTGTTTTTTTCACTTTTCACAAGGGTTTGAATAAAAGAACAGGTTTGCTTCAACCCTCTAAAGCCATAGCACAAAATCTGTAACAGGCCCCCGGACCTACCGTATGGTTATAGTCTGGGTGTCATTGTTATATCTGCACCCTATTGATTGACACTAATTACTTGTTTTATTATTACTACCATTGTGTGTGACAGGTGAAGAAAATGACTAGTTATCGTTAATCTATACTGCAAAAAAAAAACATTATTTAAACAATATTTTCCCAATTATTAGTTGTAGTTAAAGAGCAAAGTAACACAATTTACGCATACTATAACCGCCCGTACTAAATAAGACAAATTACTCCAATATATTTGTACATGTTCTACACACTACACACTGTAACAGCTCAGGGCTGTTTTTTTCTATGATTCAGTATATTTTTCCATAGCAGATAATGAGTTATTTGTGCATTAATTACCTTTTGTTATACCGGAATCAATTGTCAGGTCACACAATCATCCTGGAGCTGAACATAGCAGTACAAAGCAAATATACCCTTCAGCCGTCCTACAGATTGTCCAGCAAAATGTAAGTAATAGTAGAAAGTCTTATGCAGATATGGGAAGTGGATGTTTGTAGGAATTTTTGTTGTGTTTCCCCATTGGGTATAGTGTAGGACAGAAAATATTCTCTGATTGGAAAGCTTCTCCTATTCATTGCAATGGTTAAAATGGACAGCATGTGGATTGCACACAGAATGCAATGTGTGCTGTTTTTGGTGTTCACAGGCCTGTCTACTTGGAGGGATCATTTTGACCTGTGACTTGGATCACAACTGGACATGTCTCCAAGATTGTTTTGGGGGACACACACAAAAATGGCTCCATAGAGAAATGTGGATGCTATGAGGCTGGTGAGTTGAGGGGCTTGGTGTCTTCCCACATCTCCCAACATATTTATGCCAGAAGTGAGCAGAAAATTTATACAGAAGCACATTAAGGTCATGGAGTGGCCTAGCCAGTCTCCAGACCTTAATCCCATAGAAAACTTATGGAGGGTGTTGAAGCTCCAAGTTGCCAAACGACAGCCTCAAAATCTTAATGATTTAGAAATGATCTGCAAAGAGGAGTGGACCAAAATTCCTCCTGGCATGTGCGTAAACTTCATCATCAACTACAAAAAAATGTCTGACTGCTGTGCTTGCCAACAAGGGTTTTGTCACCAAGTATTAAGTCTTGTTTGCCAGAGGGATCAAATGCTTATTTCTCACTGCAAAATACAAATAAATGTATATCATGTATACAATGTGATTTTCTGGATTTTATTTTTAAAATTCTCTCAATGTTAAAAACAACCTACCCTTAAAATTATAGACTGTTCATGTTTTTGTCAGTGGGCAAACTTACAAAATCAGCAAGGGATCAAATACTTATTTCCCCACTGTATATACCGAATTACATTATGAAACTTACCTCTCCTGCACCATGGCTATTAATGTAGTTGTAACAGGGGCCAGGGCTGTAGTAGTGGCTTCCAATCGTGGCTGCTTCAGAGCACCCTGGCCCTCCGTCACATGCACACAATGTCCAAGAGGTAGCGTATCTTTTTGTCCACTTTCCTGTCCATCTGGGTCCTGTGACTCACTGGGGTTTTATTTATTGAGATTCTATATAAAGAGAGAGAGTCAAATTCCAACTTGAAACAAAAGATTTTACTCAGTTCCTTTCTCAGCTCGTCCAGTTCACATTTAGGTACAGCACCAGATATTTGATAAAGTACGACATTTTCTTTCCCTGTGCTGTCCCTCATGTTTAGGACTCTCACAGGATCGCACCGTTGTCCGCGGTACCACAGTATTCTGTCTGACAGGTCTGACTATCTTTAGGACTTCCCGGTCTCTTTCACCCCAGACACGCAGGCGTCTTCCTATATAGCTGACTGCCACCATGGCGAAGCTGCCCTGTATTCCTCTGATTCTTTGGCAGTGGTTGCTTCTAGGCTCTGGATGAGCTGGGCTCCCTTTCCTTTGATAACATTGCATGGCTCAAATGCCCTGTCCAGGCTCTCAGGCCCTACTGACTGACTACAAGAAATCCTTCTAGCTTACCCCATTTGGCCCCTCCTAATTTAACCAATTCCTATATTACTGATGTCACATACTATTGTGCCCCCTATTGTGCCCCCTTGTGACTATTGGGCCAATCTGAATACTGCACTTTCCCTAGACAATAATATAAATATATGGCATTATCGATCTTACAGTACACATTCTATTAACCCCTTAACGACCTCCGATACGCCTTTTAACGGCTGCAGTTAAGGGTACTTAAACCACACGGCGCTGTGGAAAAAGTGTATAGCGCCCCCAAAGTTGGATTTTCTCTGGGATTTTGGTTGCTGGGGGTAGCCGAGACCCCAGAGAACATGATTCGGGTCAGTTTTTACCGACCCCCGAGTTGCGATCGCCGGTAATTAACCATTTACCAGCGGTCGCCAAAAAAGCGATCTGCCATTTAATCTCTGTCCACTGATGTGATCGCACATCAGAGGACATAGAAATGGGGTCCCCAAGCGCCCCTGATACTCACCCGTCTCCCCCGGTGCCCCTCGTGGCTCCCCATGGGCGCCGTCATCTTCCAGCAAAAAATGGCAGGCGCATGCCCAGTGCGCCTGCCGGCTGGCACCCGAAAGATCTTTGGGGTCTTGGCTGCCGGGGGTAGCCGAGACCTCAAAGAACATGATCGGGGTCAGTTTATACTGACCCATTTTGTGATCATCGGTAAATAACCGTTTACTGGCGACTAGAGTTGAGCGACTTTTACTTTTTTCGGATCGAGTCGGGTTTCGCGAAACCCGACTTTGTCAAAAGTCGGGTCGGGTGAAATTGCCCGATTATTGCGTAAAGTCAGGGGCCGACTAAAACACGAAACCCAATGCAAGTCAATGGGGAATCAAAGTCGGCAGTGAGTGAGGACAGGAAAACACCTACAGTGCCCATTTTAATGCCAAAAACATCAATTGTTATTACTGAAGCTTGTCAATCTTAATTTACTTTATAATAATAGTTAGGCATTAAAAACTGGGGGTCATTTGGCTAAAGTTGTGGGGGGGTAGGGCTGGCTCAAGTTTTTTGTGGGCCCAGGAAACTCGGAATACATCACGGTGGTGGAGCAGGGAGAGGTAAGTATTTCAACTTTGCAAGTGCTGTGATCCTGAGCAAGCAGTAGGGGCCCACTCGTTGGCACTGGCACTGGCACAGGGCCCTTCATAGTACGGCGGTGTGTTTGATGGCGGGTGGCGCCTCCCACTTTGCGTACTATGAGGGGCCCTGTGCCAGTGACATCGCCAACGAGTATGCCCCCGACCTGATGAAGGAACCTGCACTTTCTTCTGCACCTTCCTCTTTGTCCCCGTGTAAGGTGGTATAGTATGCAGGAAGGGCAACCTGACTTTCAGCAGGGTCAGAATTTGGCTGTGTAGAGTGCAAGGGGAATGTAGTGGTCTGGGTCAATTTACTAGCAGACTCATCTAGCAGTGGCTGGGCAATGGGCAGGATGAGGAGGAAACACAGATATAGGCCCAAATAATAAAGTGGGCTAAATGCAGTTCAAAATTGGTAACAGGACTAACCAGGCGGCATTGCTTTGTTCAGCGGAGGACAACTGTAATGAGAGGCTGACACAGTGAGTAGGCCCAAATAAGTAAGTAGGCTAAATGCTGTTCAAAATTGGTAACAGGACTAACCAGGCGGCATTGCTTTGTTCAGTGGAGGACAACTGTAATGAGAAGCTGACACAGTGAGTAGGCCCATATAAGTAAGTAGGCTAAATGCAGTTCAAAATTGGTAACAGGACTAACCAGGTGACATTGCTTTGTTTAGCGGAGGACAACTGTAATAAGAGGCTGACACAGTGAGTGGGCCCAAATAAGTAAGTAGGCTAAATGCAGTTCAAAATTGGTAACATGACTAACCAGGTGGCATTGCTTTGTTCAGCGGAGGACAACTGTAAAGAGAGGCTGACACAGTGAGTAGGCCCAAATAAGTAAGTAGGCTAAATGCAGTTCAAAAATGGTAACAGGACTAACCAGGCGGCATTGCTTTGTTCAGTGGAGGACAACTGTAATGAGAAGCTGACACAGTGAGTAGGCCCAAATAAGTAAGTAGGCTAAATGCATTTCAAAATTGGTAACAGGACTAACCAGCCGACATTGCTTTGTTCAGCGGAGGACAACTGTAAGGAGTGGCTGACACAGTGAGTAGGCCCAAATAAGTAAGTAGGCTAAATGTCTGCCAACATTTTTTTCATAAATAAACAGGTGGCATATCTAGGTACAAGGGTGGGCTCCTCTGCTGAGTAGCAGACAGTGGTAGTAGGCGCAAAGTATTAACTGGTCTAAATGGAGGCCAGGGCCCCTGTATATTTTAACTATCATTTCAACAAATTTGTATTGGCAGTGCCATTGAAGGATTTAACAGCACAGACTACACAGTGGTGGAGCAGGGAGAGGTAAGTATTGCAAGTCGTAGAGCACTGTTCGAGCTGGGGGGAACACTCTCTCGTGGGTGGCGGTACTGGCACAGGGACCCTCATATTACAACGGTGTGTCTGACGTTGGTTGTGCACCACCACCGTCAGAGACACTTAATTGTACTATGAGGGACCCTGTGCCAGTGCCGTCGCCCAAGAGTGGGTACACCCACCTGTCTAGGCAAACGGCACTCGCACGGGTGCTTGCGCCAGGTGGTGACCACGGCCCTTGGGGTGGAGACAGCCCATTTAGGGAGATATAAAAATGGCCTATGGTGGACATTCAGCAGCTGCAAATGGAGGAATTGGAGAAGTCAGTAAGAGGAGGCTAGAAGCAAGATATTTTCCAGGCAAGCTATGTGTCAGCAGGGGAAGGGGGGGGGGCCAAATATTTAAAATCCATGATTGGTTCATTTTAATGAAGGTTAGATCATCAACATTTCGGGTAGCCAGATGTGTCCTTTTTTCGGTCAGTATTGAAGCAGCAGCACTGAATACTCTTTCTGATAGCACACTAGCAGCAGGGCATGAGAGCTCCTGTAATGCATATTCTGCCAATTCAGGCCAGGTGTCTATTTTAGATGCCCAATAATCTAAGGGGAATGACCTGTGAGGGAGAACATCGATAAGGGCGGAAAAGTAGTTCGTAACCATACTGGAAAAATGCTGTCCCCTGTCACTTTAAATCGATGCAGCAGTACCTATCATGTCAGCGGTCGTTGTGAAATCACTCCAAAATCTAATCAAAAAACCCCTCTGTCCAATGCCACTTCGGATTTGTGCTCCTCTAACACCTCTGTCATGTTGCCCACTATGGCTCGTGTTGTGAATTCTGCTCTTGGGCTCCCTCCGGTGGTTGTTGGTGGTAGTGCAGTTGTCTCTGGGTTGTAAGCCAGGGCAGGTGTTTCTGCTGATTGCAGCTATACTAGGTATTTAGGTGTGCAGGATCCATTAGTCCTTGCCAGTTGTCCATTGTTCTTGGAGGGATTGCATCTCTGTCTGGCTCCTTAGGCCCTGCTGTCAATTCAGCTAAGATAAGTGTCTGTTTTTTTGTCTCTGTAACACACATGCAGTGTGCTCTACAATTCAGTGCAATTCATTGTGTTTTTGTCCAGCTTAGACTTCGTTTGGATTTTTCAGTCATGCTGGATTCTCAGGAGATGCAGATATACATTCTATGTCTTTAGTTAGATGTAGAATATTTGTATTATCTGCTGTGGATATTTTTAGGGTTTTAATACTGACCGCTTAGAATTCTGTCCTATCCTTTTCTATTTAGCTAGAAGTGCCTCTTTTGCTAAACTCTGTATTCTGCCTGCGTGTGTCTTTCCTCTTATACTCACAGTCAATATTTGTGGGGGGCTGCCTATCCTTTGGGGTTCTGCTCTGAGGCAATATAGAATTCCCATTTCCATCTATAGGGGTATTTAGTCCTCCGGCTGTGTCGAGGTGTCTAGGACGTGTTAGGTACACCCCACGGCTACTTCTAGTTGCGGTGTCTAGAGTTGAGCGACTTTCATTTTTTTAAGATCGAGTCGGGTTTTGTGATACCCGATTTTGTCCAGAGTCGAGTCGAGTGCAGTCGGCCGATTATCGCTAAAAGTCGGGGATCGACCGAAACACGAAACCCAATGCAAGTCAATGGGGAAGCATAGTCGGCAGTGAGTGGAGGCCAGGAAAACACCTACAGTGCCCATTTTAATGCCAAAAACATCCATTCTTGTTTCTGAAGCTTGTCAATCTTAATTAACTTTATAATAATAGTTGGGCATAGGGAATTGGGGGTCATTTGGCAAAAGTTGTGGGGGGAGTAGGGCTGGCTCAAGTTTTTCGTGGGCCCAGGAAATGCGGACTACGTCACGGCGGTGTTGCAGGGAAAGGTAAGTATTTCAACGTTGCAAGTGCTGTGATCCTGAGCAAGCAGGGGGGGCCCACTCGTTCGCATTGGCACTGGCACAGGGCCCCTCAAAGTACGGCGGTGTGTTTGCATGGCGGGGCGCCTCCCACCAGCAGCGACACTTTTGCGTACTCTGAGGGGCCCTGTGCCAGTGACGTCGCCAACGAGTATGCCCCCCCACTTGATGAAGGAACCTGCACTTTCATCTGCACCTTCCTCTCTGTCCCTGTGTAAGGTGGTATAACATGCGGGAAGGGGAACCTTACTTTCAGCAGGGTCAGATTCTGGCTGTGTAGAGTATAAGGGGAATGTAGTGGTCTAGGTCAATGTACCAGCAGACTCATCTAGCAGTGGCTGGGCAATGGGCAGGATGAGGAGGAAACAGATATAGGGCCAAAGAATAAAGTAGGCTAAATGCAGTTCAAAATTGGTAACAGGACTAAACAGGCGGCATTGCTTTGTTCAGTGGAGTAGCAAACCCAAGAGCAGCAGACACTGTTTCAAGGGCCTAACCATACTAGTAGGCCAAATGCAGTTTAATATCTGATAGTATAGGGCGAAAGCCAGAATGTGGAAGCTCAGCTTTGTTCAGTTGAGGACAACACCAGGCAGGGGCAGACCCCTTTAGTAGGCCGGAACAGCCAATTGCATTTTTAAAAATGGTAATTTGGAACAGAAGGTTGAAGCACAGCTTTATTCAGTTGCAGCTTCTTGGCAATAATATAAAGAAGACGAGACAGGACAACACTCGTTGGATGCCATATCTGTGTTTTCACTGGAAAAAAAACTGTCAGTTAACTACTTGTAGGAGAAAGTTTTTGTAGCTGGAGGCCACTTTTTGTATTGTACCAGTTTTTTGTTGTATGTTTGGAACTGAAGGTTGAAGCACAGCTTTATTCAGTTGAGGACAACACCAGGCAGGGGCAGACAGACACCTTTAGTAGGCCGGAACAGCCAATTGCATTTTTAAAAATGGTAATTTGGAACTGAAGGTTGAAGCTCAGCTTTATTCAGTTGAGGACAACACCAGGCAGGGGCAGACAGACACCTTTAGTAGGCCGGAACAGCCAATTGCATTTTTAAAAATGGTAATTTGGAACTGAAGGTTGAAGCTCAGCTTTATTCAGTTGAGGACAACACCAGGCAGGGGCAGACAGACACCTTTAGTAGGCCGGAACAGCCAATTGCATTTTTAAAAATGGTAATTTGGAACTGAAGGTTGAAGCTCAGCTTTATTCAGTTGAGGACAACACCAGGCAGGGGCAGACAGACACCTTTAGTAGGCCGGAACAGCCAATTGCATTTTTAAAAATGGTAATTTGGAACTGAAGGTTGAAGCTCAGCTTTATTCAGTTGAGGACAACACCAGGCAGGGGCAGACAGACACCTTTAGTAGGCCGGAACAGCCAATTGCATTTTTAAAAATGGTAATTTGGAACAGAAGGTTGAAGCACAGCTTTATTCAGTTGCAGCTTCTTGGCAATAATATAAAGAAGACGAGACAGGACAACACTCGTTGGATGCCATATCTGTGTTTTCACTGGAAAAAAAACTGTCAGTTAACTACTTGTAGGAGAAAGTTTTTGTAGCTGGAGGCCACTTTTTGTATTGTACCAGTTTTTTGTTGTATGTTTGGAACTGAAGGTTGAAGCACAGCTTTATTCAGTTGAGGACAACACCAGGCAGGGGCAGACAGACACCTTTAGTAGGCCGGAACAGCCAATTGCATTTTTAAAAATGGTAATTTGGAACTGAAGGTTGAAGCTCAGCTTTATTCAGTTGAGGACAACACCAGGCAGGGGCAGACAGACACCTTTAGTAGGCCGGAACAGCCAATTGCATTTTTAAAAATGGTAATTTGGAACTGAAGGTTGAAGCTCAGCTTTATTCAGTTGAGGACAACACCAGGCAGGGGCAGACAGACACCTTTAGTAGGCCGGAACAGCCAATTGCATTTTTAAAAATGGTAATTTGGAACAGAAGGTTGAAGCACAGCTTTATTCAGTTGCAGCTTCTTGGCAATAATATAAAGAAGACGAGACAGGACAACACTCGTTGGATGCCATATCTGTGTTTTCACTGGAAAAAAAACTGTCAGTTAACTACTTGTAGGAGAAAGTTTTTGTAGCTGGAGGCCACTTTTTGTATTGTACCAGTTTTTTGTTGTATGTTTGGAACTGAAGGTTGAAGCTCAGCTTTATTCAGTTGAGGACAACACCAGGCAGGGGCAGACAGACACCTTTAGTAGGCCGGAACAGCCAATTGCATTTTTAAAAATGGTAATTTGGAACAGAAGGTTGAAGCACAGCTTTATTCAGTTGCAGCTTCTTGGCAATAATATAAAGAAGACGAGACAGGACAACACTCGTTGGATGCCATATCTGTGTTTTCACTGGAAAAAAAACTGTCAGTTAACTACTTGTAGGAGAAAGTTTTTGTAGCTGGAGGCCACTTTTTGTATTGTACCAGTTTTTTGTTGTATGTTTGGAACTGAAGGTTGAAGCACAGCTTTATTCAGTTGAGGACAACACCAGGCAGGGGCAGACAGACACCTTTAGTAGGCCGGAACAGCCAATTGCATTTTTAAAAATGGTAATTTGGAACTGAAGGTTGAAGCTCAGCTTTATTCAGTTGAGGACAACACCAGGCAGGGGCAGACAGACACCTTTAGTAGGCCGGAACAGCCAATTGCATTTTTAAAAATGGTAATTTGGAACAGAAGGTTGAAGCACAGCTTTATTCAGTTGCAGCTTCTTGGCAATAATATAAAGAAGACGAGACAGGACAACACTCGTTGGATGCCATATCTGTGTTTTCACTGGAAAAAAAACTGTCAGTTAACTACTTGTAGGAGAAAGTTTTTGTAGCTGGAGGCCACTTTTTGTATTGTACCAGTTTTTTGTTGTATGTTTGGAACTGAAGGTTGAAGCACAGCTTTATTCAGTTGAGGACAACACCAGGCAGGGGCAGACAGACACCTTTAGTAGGCCGGAACAGCCAATTGCATTTTTAAAAATGGTAATTTGGAACTGAAGGTTGAAGCTCAGCTTTATTCAGTTGAGGACAACACCAGGCAGGGGCAGACAGACACCTTTAGTAGGCCGGAACAGCCAATTGCATTTTTAAAAATGGTAATTTGGAACAGAAGGTTGAAGCACAGCTTTATTCAGTTGCAGCTTCTTGGCAATAATATAAAGAAGTTGAGACAGGACAACACTCGTTGGATGCCATATCTGTGTTTTCACTGGAAAAAAAACTGTCAGTTAACTACTTGTAGGAGAAAGTTTTTGTAGCTGGAGGCCACTTTTTGTATTGTACCAGATTTTTGTTGTATGTTTGGAACTGAAGGTTGAAGCACAGCTTTATTCAGTTGAGGACAACACCAGGCAGGGGCAGACAGACACCTTTAGTAGGCCGGAACAGCCAATTGGATTTTTAAAAATGGTAATTTGGAACAGAAGGTTGAAGCACAGCTTTATTCAGTTGCAGCTTCTTGGCAATAATATAAAGAAGATGAGACAGGACAACACTCGTTGGATGCCATATCTGTGTTTTCACTGGAAAAAAAACTGTCAGTTAACTACTTGTAGGAGAAAGTTTTTGTAGCTGGAGGCCACTTTTTGTATTGTACCAGTTTTTTGTTGTATGTTTGGAACTGAAGGTTGAAGCTCAGCTTTATTCAGTTGAGGACAACACCAGGCAGGGGCAGACACCTTTAGAAGGACGGAAAAGCCAATTTTTTTAAAAACAGCAGTTAATCAGAGCCAGAAGGTAGAAGCTCAGCTTTATTCAGTTGAGGCCAACTTGAATTAGGGACTGCAGACAGACTTTGCAGGCTGTCCCCTGTGTGGACCATGCATCCAATACATTAACCCATTGAGCCACAAAGGACACGTAACCTTCCGTGGCCAGGCCTACAGGTCCATGTGTCTGTTGTCAGGTATACCTTTGGACTGACAAATTGACAGAATGCAAGGACAATGCGGTCTTTAACATGCAGGTGGAGGGGTGGGATGGCTTTTCTCGCAAAAGAATTGTCAACTGGGTAGCTCATAGCGTGGTATATCGTAGTTCATCCTGGCTTTATTAATATTAAATTAAATTAAAAAATAGGCTCTATGCACTTTATAATTGGTTCCAGGGGTACACGGGCAGCAGTGGTCTGGTCAGTGGAGGCCTAGTGGAAGGAGGGAGTGCAGAAAGGCTTCGAAGGCCTAACATAATTAAATTGGGCTGGCTGTAGGCACTTTATTATTAGTTACAGGGGTACACGGGCAGCAGTGGTCTGGTCAGTGGAGGCCTAGTGGAAGGAGGGACCGCAGACAGGCTTCGAAGGCCTAATATAATTAAATTGGGCTGGCTGTAGGCACTTTATTATTAGTTACAGGGGTACACGGGCAGCAGTGGTCAGGTCAGTGGAGGCCTAGTGGAAGGAGGGACCGCAGACAGGCTTCGAAGGCCTAACATAATTAAATTGGGCTGGCTGTAGGCACTTTATTATTAGTTACAGGGGTACACGGGCAGCAGTGGTCTGGTCAGTGGAGGCCTAGTGGAAGGAGGGACCGCAGACAGGCTTCGAAGGCCTAATATAATTAAATTGGGCTGGCTGTAGGCACTTTATTATTAGTTACAGGGGTACACGGGCAGCAGTGGTCTGGTCAGTGGAGGCCTAGTGGAAGGAGGGACCGCAGACAGGCTTCGAAGGCCTAATATAATTAAATTGGGCTGGCTGTAGGCACTTTATTATTAGTTACAGGGGTACACGGGCAGCAGTGGTCTGGTCAGTGGAGGCCTAGTGGAAGGAGGGAGCGCAGAAAGGCTTCGAAGGCCTAACATAATTAAATTGGGCTGGCTGTAGGCACTTTATTATTAGTTACAGGGGTACACGGGCAGCAGTGGTCTGGTCAGTGGAGGCCTAGTGGAAGGAGGGACCGCAGACAGGCTTCGAAGGCCTAACATAATTAAATTGGGCTGGCTGTAGGCACTTTATTATTAGTTACAGGGGTACACGGGCAGCAGTGGTCTGGTCAGTGGAGGCCTAGTGGAAGGAGGGACCGCAGACAGGCTTCGAAGGCCTAATATAATTAAATTGGGCTGGCTGTAGGCACTTTATTATTAGTTACAGGGGTACACGGGCAGCAGTGGTCTGGTCAGTGGAGGCCTAGTGGAAGGAGGGACCGCAGACAGGCTTCGAAGGCCTAACATAATTAAATTGGGCTGGCTGTAGGCACTTTATTATTAGTTACAGGGGTACACGGGCAGCAGTGGTCTGGTCAGTGGAGGCCTAGTGGAAGGAGAGACCGCAGACAGGCTTCGAAGGCCTAACATAATTAAATTGGGCTGGCTGTAGGCACTTTATTATTAGTTACAGGGGTACACGGGCAGCAGTGGTCTGGTCAGTGGAGGCCTAGTGGAAGGAGGGACCGCAGACAGGCTTCGAAGGCCTAACATAATTAAATTGGGCTGGCTGTAGGCACTTTATTATTAGTTACAGGGGTACACGGGCAGCAGTGGTCTGGTCAGTGGAGGCCTAGTGGAAGGAGGGACCGCAGACAGGCTTCAAAGGCCTAACATAATTAAATTGGGCTGGCTGTAGGCACTTTATTATTAGTTACAGGGGTACACGGGCAGCAGTGGTCTGGTCAACGGAGGCCGATTGTAATGAGTGTCTGCCAGTTAGTAGTCCAAAACAACAACTAAATGTGAATGTCTCGCATTAAAACAAAACAAAAACACTAAAGGGTGCAATCATTAGGTTCAGGGGTGGGATCCTCTGCGTTGTTTCAGACCTACTAATTTTGCGCAAAGTATTTACTGTGGTAAATAGAGGACACTGCCCCTGACTATGTTAAGTACCATCATACATGTCAACACAATGGTATTATCAGTGGCAGGTATGGAAGGATGTCAGCGCATATACTTAACATTGGTGGAAGTGTGAGAGATAACTGTGGAAGTGGTAGAGCAATGTTTGACCTGGGGGTGGGTGAACTCTCTTGTGGCCGGCGTTACAGGCCCAAGGCCCCTCATGTTACAACAGTGTGTCTGACGTTGGGTGCGCACCACCACCGCCAGAGACACTTTATTGTACTATGAGGAACCCAGTAGCAATGCCGTCGACCAAAAGCGAGTACACCCACTTCTTCAGACAAACAGCAGTCTCACGGGTGCTTGCGCCAAGTCGCGATACCACGGCCCCGTGTGGGGAGTTTGGCCATTTAGGGAGGTGTAAACATGTCGTATGCTGGACAATCAGCTGCAGCAAATTAGACATTAGAAAAGTAATTCACAGTAGTCCACAGGCAAGAGCTTTTCATAGGAAAGCTAGGTGTCGGCCGGGCAAGGTGGGGCAAAAGATTTCGAAATCCAGTTGTGGTTCATTTTAATGAATGTTAGATCATCAACATTTTGGGTAGCCAGACGAGTCCTTTTTTCGGTTAATATTGAACCTGCAGCACTGAATACTCTTTCTGATAGGACACTTGCTGCCGGGCAAGCAAGCTCCTGCAATGCATATTCTGCCAATTCTGGCCAGGTGTCTAATTTTGATGCCCAGTAATCAAATGGGAATGACGGTTGAGGGAGAACATCGATAAGGGATGAAAAATAGTTAGTAACCATACTGGACAAATGTTGTCTCCTGTCACTTTCAATTGATGCAGCAGTACCTGTCCTGTCTGCGGTCATAGCAAAATCACTCCACAACCTGGTCAGAAAACCCCTCTGTCCAACGCCACTTCTGATGTGTGCACCCCTAACACTCCTAGTCTGTTGCCCCCTTGAGCTCGTGTGAGAACGATCACGTGCGCTGTGTGCTGGGAATGCCTGAAGCAAACGGTCAACAAGAGTTGATTGTTTGGTTGCTAATATTAGTTCCAAGTTCTCATGTGGCATAATATTTTGCAATTTGCCTTTATAGCGTGGATCAAGGAGGCAGGCCAACCAGTAATCGTCATCGTTCATCATTTTCGTAATGCGTGTGTCCCTTTTTAGGATACGTAAGGCATAATCCGCCATGTGGGCCAAAGTTCCAGTTGTCAAATCTCCGGTTGTGATTGGGTGAGGGGCAGTTGCAGGCAAATCTACGTCACTTGTGTCCCTCAAAAAACCAGAACCCGGCCTTGACACGCAACCAATTTCCAGTGCCCCCGGGAAAGGTTCCGCATTAAAAATATACTCATCCCCATCATCCTCCTCGTCCTCCACCTCCTCTTCGCCCGCTACCTCGTCCTGTACACTGCCCTGACCAGACAATGGCTGACTGTCATCAAGGCTTTCCTCTTCCTCTGGTGCAGACGCCTGCTCCTTTATGTGCGTCAAACTTTGCATCAGCAGACGCATTAGGGGGATGCTCATGCTTATTACGGCGTTGTCTGCACTAACCAGCCGCGTGCATTCCTCAAAACACTGAAGGACTTGACACATGTCTTGTATCTTCGACCACTGCACACCTGACAACTCCATGTCTGCCATCCTACTGCCTGCCCGTGTATGTGTATCCTCCCACAAAAACATAACAGCCCGCCTCTGTTGGCACAGTCTCTGAAGCATGTGCAGTGTTGAGTTCCACCTTGTTGCAACGTCTATGATTAGGCGATGCTGGGGAAGGTTCAAAGACCGCTGATAGGTCTGCATACGGCTGGCGTGTACAGGCGAACGTCGGATATGTGAGCAAAGTCCACGCACTTTGAGGAGCAGGTCGGAGAACCCAGGATAAGTTTTCAATAAGCACTGCACCACCAGGTTTAAGGTGTGAGCCAGGCAAGGAATGTGTTTCAGTTGGGAAAGGGAGATGGCAGCCATGAAATTCCTTCCGTTATCACTAACTACATTGCCTGCCTCAAGATCTACTGTGCCCAGCCACGACTGCGTTTCTTGTTGCAAGAACTCGGACAGAACTTCCGCGGTGTGTCTGTTGTCGCCCAAACACTTCATAGCCAATACAGCCTGCTGACGCTTGCCAGTAGCTGGCCCATAATGGGACAACTGGTGTGCAACAGTGTCATCTGCCGATGGAGTGGTTGGCCGACTGCGGTCTGTGGAAGAGCTGTAGCTTCTGCAGGAGGACGAGGAGGAGGAGGAGGAGGGGGTGCGAACGCCTACAGCCAACTGTTTCCTAGACCGTGGGCTAGGCACAACTGTCCCTAAATTGATGTCCCCTGTGGACCCTGCATCCACCACATTCACCCAGTGTGCCGTGATGGACACATAACGTCCCTGGCCATGCCTACTGGTCCATGCATCTGTAGTCAGGTGCACCTTTGTACTCACAGATTGCCTGAGTGCATGGACGATGCGCTGTTTAACATGCTGGTGCAGGGCTGGGATGGCTTTTCTGGAAAAAAAGTGTCGACTGGGTAGCTCGTATCGTGGTTCAGCGTACTCCATCAGGGCTTTGAAAGCTTCGCTTTCAACTAACCGGTAGGGCATCATCTCTAACGAGATTAGTCTAGCTATGTGGGCGTTAAAACCCTGTGTACGCGGATGCGAGGGTAAGTACTTCCTTTTTCTAACCAGAGTCTCATGTAGTGTGAGCTGAACTGGAGAGATGGAGATCGTGGAACTTGCGGGTGTGCCGGTGGACATGGCAGACTGAGAGACGGTTGGAGATGGTATTGTTTCCGCCGGTGCCCTAGATGCAATATTTCCGCCTACAAAACTGGTGATTCCCTGACCCTGACTGCTTTTGGCTGGCAAAGAAACCTGCACAGATACTGCCGGTGGTGCGGAAAATGGTGGCCTTACAGTGACGGAAGGGATGTTGCGTTGATGACTAGCTTCATTGGCCGAGGGTGCTACAACCTTAAGGGACGTTTGGTAGTTAGTCCAGGCTTGAAAATGCATGGTGGTTAAGTGTCTATGCATGCAACTAGTATTGAGACTTTTCAGATTCTGACCTCTGCTTAAGCTAGTAGAACATTTTTGACAGATGACTTTGCGTTGATCAATTGGATGTTGTTTAAAAAAATGTCAGACTGCACTCTTCCTAGCATCGGATCCCTTTTCAGGGATTGCAGACTGAGCTTTAACCGGATGGCAACGCTGTGCTCCAACAGGTTTTGGCTTTGACACGCGTTTTGGGCCAGATAGGGGCCCGGCAGATGGAACCTGTTGCGATGTTGATGCCTGCTGCGGCCCCTCCTCCACCTCCGCTTCTGAACTACTGCTGCCTGCACCCTATTCCCCCAATGGCTGCCAATCGGGGTCAACAACCGGGTCATCTATTACCTCCTCTTCGAGCTCGTGTGCAACTTCGTCTGTGTCACTGTGTCGGTCTGTGGTATAGCATTCGTGGCGGGGCAACATAGTCTCATCAGGGTCTGATTGTGGATCTGTACCCTGAGAGGGCAATGTGGTGGTCTGAGTCAAAGGAGCAGCATAGTACTCTGGCTGTGGCTGTGCATCAGTGCACTCCATGTCAGAATCTACTTGTAATGGGCATGGCCTGTTAAGTGTTTCACTTTCTAAGCCAGGGACGGTATGTGTAAAGAGCTCCATGGAGTGACCCGTTGTGTCGCCTGCTGCATCCTTCTCTCTTGTTGTAGTTTTTGCTGAGGAGGACAAGGAAGCGACTTGTCCCTGACCGTGAACATCCACAAGCGACGCGCTGCTTTTACATTTACCAGTTTCAGAAGAGGAGGCAAAAGAGCTAGAGGCTGAGTCTGCAATGTAAGCCAAAACTTGCTGTTGCTGCTCCGGCTTTAAAAGCGTTTTTCCTACTCCCAGAAAAGAGAGCGTTCGAGGCCTTGTGTAGCCAGACGACGAAACTGGCTCCACAGCTCCAGACTTAGGTGGAATATTTTTATCCCCACGACCACCTGATGCTCCACTACCACTACCATCATTACCAGCTGACAATGAACGCCCACGGCCACGACCTCTTGCACCAGACTTCCTCATTGTTTTAAAAAATTAACCAAAGTAACTTTATTTGTTGCTGTCAAACAACTTACACGGTGAGCTATAACTTCAGTATGATTTCTATATCCCTTAACAGGTTGGTGAGACCACAAGGAAAATCAGGCACAATGTTACACACTCTGTTTTCTGTGGCACAAAATCACAGAGATGACACACACGCAGGACTGTCACTCAAGCACTAATGTCAATATTATTCTCCCACCTAATTTTTTTTTTTTTTCTCAGGGAGACTTTAGAAACCAAATAAGATAAAATGTTTTTTTCAGGGACAATTTAGAAACCAAATACTAATAAAAAAAAAAAAAATAGCCTTTCTATGGCCCACAATTAGAGAGAGAGAGGTGGCACACCCAGGAGTCAAGACTGGCACACAAGCTGAAAGGGCAATATTACTCTCCCACTGTTTTTTGATGTATTTTTTTTTTTCAGGGAGACTTTAGAAACCCAATAATATTAAAAAAAACAAAAAAATAAATAGGCTTTGTATGGGCCACTGAATGAGAGATGGCACACACAGGAGTGGCACACAAGCCCTGACTGAGGCCAATATTCTTCTCCCACTGATTGATGTAGTGTTTTTGTGTTGAGGTAGATTTTAGAACACAAATCTAGGAAAAAAATAAATAGGCTTTCTATGGCCCACAATTAGAGAGAGAGAGGTGGCACACCCAGGAGTCAAGACTGGCACACAAGCTGAAAGGGCAATATTACTCTCCCACTGTTTTTTTATGTATTTTTTTTTTTTCACGGAGACTTTAGAAACCCAATAATATTAAAAAAAACAAAAAAATAAATAGGCTTTCTATGGCCCACAATTAGAGAGAGAGAGGTGGCACACCTAGGAGTCAAGACTGGCACACAAGCTGAAAGGGCAATATTACTCTCCCACTGTTTTTTTATGTATTTTTTTTTTTCAGGGAGACTTTAGAAACCCAATAATATTAAAAAAGCAAAAAAATAAATAGGCTTTCTATGGCCCACAATTAGAGAGAGAGAGGTGGCACACCCAGGAGTCAAGACTGGCACACAAGCTGAAAGGGCAATATTACTCTCCCACTGTTTTTTTATGTATTTTTTTTTTTCAGGGAGACTTTAGAAACCCAATAATATTAAAAAAAACAAAAAAATAAATAGGCTTTGTATGGCCCACTGAATGAGAGATGGCACACACAGGAGTGGCACACAAGCCCTGACTGAGGCCAATATTTTTCTCCCACTGATTGATGTAGTGTTTTTGTGTTGAGGTAGATTTTAGAACACAAATCTAGGAAAAAAATAAATAGGCTTTCTATGGCCCACAATTAGAGAGAGAGAGGTGGCACACCCAGGAGTCAAGACTGGCACACAAGCTGAAAGGGCAATATTACTCTCCCACTGTTTTTTTATGTATTTTTTTTTTTCAGGGAGACTTTAGAAACCCAATAATATTAAAAAAAGCAAAAAAATAAATAGGCTTTCTATGGCCCACAATTAGAGAGAGAGAGGTGGCACACCCAGGAGTCAAGACTGGCACACAAGCTGAAAGGGCAATATTACTCTCCCACTGTTTTTTTATGTATTTTTTTTTTTCATGGAGACTTTAGAAACCCAATAATATTAAAAAAACAAAAAAATAAATAGGCTTTGTATGGCCCGCTGAATGAGAGATGGCACACACAGGAGTGGCACACAAGCCCTGACTGAGGCCAATATTTTTCTCCCACTGATTGATGTAGTGTTTTTGTGTTGAGGTAGATTTTAGAACACAAATCTAGGAAAAAAATAAATAGGCTTTCTATGGCCCACGATTAGAGAGAGAGAGGTGGCACACCCAGGAGTCAAGACTGGCACACAGGCTGAAAGGGCAATATTACTCTCCCACTGTTTTTTTATGTATTTTTTTTTTCAGGGAGACTTTAGAAACCAAATAATATTTAAAAAAGCAAAAAAATAAATAGGCTTTCTATGGCCCACAATTAGAGAGAGAGAGGTGGCACACCCAGGAGTCAAGACTGGCACACAAGCTGAAAGGGCAATATTACTCTCCCACTGTTTTTTTATGTTTTGTTTTTTTTTCACGGAGACTTTAGAAACCCAATAATATTAAAAAAAACAAAAAAATAAATAGGCTTTGTATGGCCCACTGAATGAGAGATGGCACACACAGGAGTGGCACACAAGCCCTGACTGAGGCCAATATTTTTCTCCCACTGATTGATGTAGTGTTTTTGTGTTGAGGTAGATTTTAGAACACAAATCTAGGAAAAAAATAAATAGGCTTTCTATGGCCCACAATTAGAGAGAGAGAGGTGGCACACCCAGGAGTCAAGACTGGCACACAAGCTGAAAGGGCAATATTACTCTCCCACTGTTTTTTTATGTATTTTTTTTTTCAGGGAGACTTTAGAAACCCAATAATATTAAAAAAAGCAAAAAAATAAATAGGCTTTCTATGGCCCACAATTAGAGAGAGAGAGGTGGCACACCCAGGAGTCAAGACTGGCACACAAGCTGAAAGGGCAATATTACTCTCCCACTGTTTTTTTATGTTTTTTTTTTTTTTTCACGGAGACTTTAGAAACCCAATAATATTAAAAAAACAAAAAAATAAATAGGCTTTGTATGGCCCACTGAATGAGAGATGGCACACACAGGAGTGGCACACAAGCCCTGACTGAGGCCAATATTTTTCTCCCACTGATTGATGTAGTGTTTTTGTGTTGAGGTAGATTTTAGAACACAAATCTAGGAAAAAAATAAATAGGCTTTCTATGGCCCACGATTAGAGAGAGAGAGGTGGCACACCCAGGAGTCAAGACTGGCACACAAGCTGAAAGGGCAATATTACTCTCCCACTGTTTTTTTATGTATTTTTTTTTTCAGGGAGACTTTAGAAACCAAATAATATTTAAAAAAGCAAAAAAATAAATAGGCTTTCTATGGCCCACAATTAGAGAGAGAGAGGTAGCACACCCAGGAGTCAAGACTGGCACACAAGCTGAAAGGGCAATATTACTCTCCCACTGTTTTTTTATGTATTTTTTTTTTTCACGGAGACTTTAGAAACCCAATAATATTAAAAAAAACAAAAAAATAAATAGGCTTTGTATGGCCCACTGAATGAGAGATGGCACACACAGGAGTGGCACACAAGCCCTGACTGAGGCCAATATTTTTCTCCCACTGATTGATGTAGTGTTTTTGTGTTGAGGTAGATTTTAGAACACAAATCAAGGAAAAAAATAAATAGGCTTTCTATGGCCCACTCAGTGAGAGATGGCACACACAGGGATGGCACTGTAGCAGAAATGCCAATCTTAATCTTCCACAAAAAAAAAAAAAAAAAAACAGGGACTGTCCTACAATTACTATCTCCCTGCAGTAATGTAAGCCAGGTATGGCAGGCAGCAATAGGAGTGGACTGATGCACAAATTAAATAAAAAGTGTGGACAAACAAAAAAGATAGCTGTGCAGAAAGGAAGGAACAAGAGGATATGTGCTTTGAAAAAAGCAGTTGGTTTCCACAGTGGCGTACACACAGCAATACAGCTATCACGGAGCCTTCTAGGGCAGCCCAATGAGCTACAGCGCTGAGGGAAAAAAAAAAAAAATTGCTTCCACTGTCCCTGCACACCGAAGGTGGTGTTGGACAGTGGAAATCGCTACAGCACAAGCGGTTTGGTGGTTAGTGGACCCTGCCTAACGCTATCCCTGCTTCTGACGAAGCGGCAGCAACCTCTCCCTAAGCTCAGATCAGCAGCAGTAAGATGGCGGTCGGCGGGAACGCCCCTTTATAGCCCCTGTGACGCCGCAGACAGCAAGCCAATCACTGCAATGCCCTTCTCTAAGATGGTGGGGACCAGGACCTATGTCATCACGCTGCCCACACTCTGCGTTCACCTTCATTGGCTGAGAAATGGCGCTTTTCGCGTCATTGAAACGCGAGTTTGGCGCGAAAGTCGCGTACCGCATGGCCGACAAGCACAGGGGTCGGATCGGGTTTCATGAGACGCCGACTTAGCCAAAAGTCGGCGACTTTTGAAAATGAACGATCCGTTTCGCTCAACCCTAGCGGTGTCAGTTCAGGGTTTGCGGTCAGTACAGGTACCACTTACTCCAGAGAAAGTCTCTCATGCGGCTCCAAGGTCACCGGATCATAACAGGCTCGTGTGAGAACCATCACCACCGCTGTGTGCTGAGAATGTCTGAACCAAACGGTCTACAAGAGTTGCTTGTTTGGTAGCCAATATTTGCTCAAGGTTCTCATGTGGCATGGTATTTTGTAATTTTTCTTTATATCATGTATCCAGTGTATCCAGGAGGCAGGCCAACCAGTAATCGTCATCGGTCATCATTTTGATAATGCGGGGGTCCCTTTTTAGGATATGCAAGGCATACTCAGCCATGTGGGCCAATGTTCCAGGTGCCAATTCACTGCTTGTGCTGGCTTGAGGAGCACTTTCTTGCAAATCAACATCACTTGTGTCCCGCAAAAACCCTGTACCTGACCTTGCAATGCCACCAGTTTCTATTGCCCCCTGAGAAGCATCCTCCTCCCATAAATATTCATCCCCATCATCCTCCTCCTTCTCCTCTTCGTCCGCCACCTCGTCCAGGAGAGTTCCCTGAGCTGACAATGGCTGACTGTCATCAAGGCTTCCCTCTTCTTTGGCTGCAGACGACTGCTCCTTAATGTGCGTCAAACTTTGCATCAGCAGACGCATTAGTGGGATGCTCATGCTTATGATGGCGTCTTCTGCACTTACCAGCCGTGTGCATTCCTCAAAACACTGAAGGACTTGACAGAGGTCTTGTAGCTTCGACCACTGCTCACCTGACAACTCCATGTCTGCCATCCAAGTGCCTGCCTGTGTATGTGTATCCTCCCACAAATAAATTACAGCACACCTCTGTTCGCACAGCCTCTGAAGCATGTGCAACGTCGATTATTAGGCGGTGCTGGGGAAGATTCAGCGATCGCTGATGGTTCAGCATACGGCTGGTGTATACGGGCGACCGGCGGATGTGCGAGCAAAGTCTTTGCACCTTCAGGAGCAGGGCTGGTAACCCCGGATAATTTTTTAGGAAGCACTGCACCACCAGGTTCAAGGTGTGAGCCAGGCAAGGTATGTGTTTCAGTTCTGAAAGGGCTATGGCAGCCATAAAATTCCTTCCGTTATCACTGACTACCTTGCCTGCCTCAAGATGTACAGTGCCCAGCCATGACTGAGTTTCTTGCTGCAAGTACTCGGCCAGTACTTCCGCGGTGTGACTGTTGTCGCCCAAACACTTCATTTGTAACACAGCCTGCTGACGCTTACCACTAGCTGTTCGATAATGGGACACATCGTGTGCAACACTGGCAGCTGCGGATGGAGTGGTCGTGGAACTGCGCTCTGTGGACGAGCTTTCGCTTCTGGAGGAGGAGGGGTGGCGAACACCTACAGCCAATTGTTTCCTAGACCGTGGGCTAGGCAGAACTGTCCCACTATGGCTGTCCCCAGTGAACCCTGCATCCACCACATTAACCCAGTGCGCCTTGATGGACACATAATGTCCCTGGCCATGCCTACTGGTCCATGCATCTGTTGTGAGGTGCACCTTTCCACTGACTGATTGCCTCAGTGCATGGACAATGCGGTCTTTGACATGCTGGTGGAGGGCTGGGATGGCTTTTCTCACAAAGAAGTGCCGACTGGGTAGGTCATAGCGTGGTACTGCGTAGGCCATCAGGTCTTTGAAAGCTTCGCTTTCAACCAACCGGTAGGGCATCATCTCTAACGAGATTAGTCTAGCAATGTGGGCTTTCAAACCCTGTGTATGCGGATGAGAGGATGAGTACTTTCTTTTCCTAACGAGAGTCTCTTGTAGGGTGAGCTGGACTGGAGAGCTGCATATGGTGGAACTAGCGGTGGTGGTGGTGGTGGACATGGCGGATTGAGAGAGGGTTGGTGATGGTATTCTTGATGTTGGCCTACATACATTGTTTCCTATCAATAACCTTGTGATTCCTTGACTGCCTTGGCCTTGCGACGATACCTCCACATTTGCTGCTGGTGGTGTCCTAACCGGTGGGCTTACAGTGAGGGAAGCAATGTAGCGTTGCTGACTACCTTCATTCTGAGCAGGTGCACCAGCAGTACGTGACGTTTGGTAGTTAGTCCAGGCTTGCAAGTGCATGCTGGTTAAATGTCTATGCATGCACGTTGTATTTAAATTTTGAAGATTCTTCCCTCTGCTAAAGGTCTATGAGCATTTCTTACAGATAACTTTGCACTGATCATTCGGATCTTGGTTAAAAAATTGCCACACTGCACTCTTCCTACTATCGAATACCTTTTCAGGCATTGCACGCTGTGCTACTTTCACCGGATGGCCACGCTGTCCTAAAACTGTTTTTGTTTTTGACACACATTTTTGGCCTGATACGGGCCTGCCAGATGACAGCTGTTGCGATGTACAGGTCCTTCTCAAAAAATTAGCATATAGTGTTAAATTTCATTATTTACCATAATGTAATGATTACAATTAAACTTTCATATATTATAGATTCATTAGCCACCAACTGAAATTTGTCAGGTCTTTTATTGTTTTAATACTGATGATTTTGGCATACAACTCCTGATAACCCAAATAACCTGTCTCAATAAATTAGCATATTTCACCCGGCCAATCAAATAAAAGTGTTTTTTAATAACAAACAAAAAAAACCATCAAATAATAATGTTCAGTTATGCACTAAATACTTGGTCGGGAATCCTTTGGCAGAAATGACTGCTTCAATGCGGCGTGGCATGGAGGCAATCAGCCTGTGACACTGCTGAGATGTTATGGAGGCCCAGGATGCTTCAATAGTGGCCTTAAGCTCATCCAGAGTGTTGGGTCTTGCGTCTCTCAACTTTCTCTTCACAATATCCCACAGATTCTCTATGGGGTTCAGGTCAGGAGAGTTGGCAGGCCAATTGAGCACAGTAATTCCATGGTCAGTAAACCATTTACCAGTGGTTTTGGCACTGTGAGCAGGTGCCAGGTCGTGCTGAAAAATGAAATCTTCATCTCCATAAAGCATTTCAGCCGATGGAAGCATGAAGTGCTCCAAAATCTCCTGATAGCTAGCTGCATTGACCCTGCCCTTGATGAAACACAGTGGACCAACACCAGCAGCTGACATGGCACCCCACACCATCACTGACTGTGGGTACTTGACACTGGACTTCAGGCATTTTGGCATTTCCTTCTCCCCAGTCTTCCTCCAGACTCTGGCACCTTGATTTCCGAATGACATGCAAAATTTGCTTTCATCAGAAAAAAGTACTTGGGACCACTTAGCAACAGTTCAGTGCTGCTTCTCTGTAGCCCAGGTCAGGCGCTTCTGCCGCTGTTTATGGTTCAAAAGTGGCTTTACCTGGGGAATGCGGCACCTGTAGCCCATTTCCTGCACACGCCTGTGCACGGTGGCTCTGGATGTTTCCACACCAGACTCAGTCCACTGCTTCCTCAGGTTCCCCAAGGTCTGGAATCGGTCCTTCTCCACAATCTTCCTCAGGGTCCGGTCACCTCTTCTCGTTGTACAGCGTTTTCTGCCACATTGTTTCCTTCCAACAGACTTACCATTGAGGTGCCTTGATACAGCACTCTGGGAACAGCCTATTTGTTGAGAAATTTCTTTCTGGGTCTTACCCTCTTGCTTGAGGGTGTCAATGATGGCCTTCTTGGCATCTGTCAGGTCGCTAGTCTTACCCATGATGGGGGTTTTGAGTAATGAACCAGGCAGGGAGTTTTTAAAAGCCTCAGGTATCTTTTGCATGTGTTTAGAGTTAATTAGTTGATTCAGAAGATTAGGGTAATAGGTCGTTTAGAGAACCTTTTCTTGATATGCTAATTTATTGAGACAGGTCTTTGGGGTTATCAGGAGTTGTATGCCAAAATCATCAGTATTAAAACAATAAAAGACCTGACAAATTTCAGTTGGTGGCTAATGAATCTATAATATATGAAAGTTTAATTGTAATCATTACATTATGGTAAATAATGAAATTTAACACTATATGCTAATTTTTTGAGAAGGACCTGTAGATGGCTGCTGCGGATCATCCTCCTCCGCTTCTGAACTACTGCCAGCAGCACCCTCTTCCCCCAATGGCTGCCAATCTGGGTCAACAACTGGGTCATCTATCACCTCATCTTCAATGTCATGTGCACCTTCCTCTGTGTCACCGTGTAAGGTGCTATAGCATTCGGGATGGGGCACCATAGTCTCATCAGGGTCAGATTCTGGCTCAGTACACTGCGAGGGCAATGTAGTGATCTGAGTCAATGGAACAGCATAATAATCTAGCTGTGGCTGCGCATCAGTGCACTCCATGTCCGATTCATCTTGTAATGGGCAGTTAACAATTTCCCTTTCTAACCCAGGCATGGTATGTGTAAAGAGCTCCATGGAGTAACCTGTGGTGTCACCTGACGCATCCTTCACTTTTGGTTTGGGTGAAGGACACAAGGAAACGTCTTGTTCCTGACCGGGAGCATCCATTGATGACTCGCTGCTTTTATATTTTGAACTTTCTGAAGAGGAGGCGAAAGAGCTGGAGGCTGAGACAGCAAGGAAAGCCAAAACTTTTTCCTGAGCTCCGGCTTTAAAGGCGGTTTTCCTACTCCAAGATAAGGGAGCCTTCGAGGCCTTATGTAGCCAGACGATGACGCTGGCTCAACACCTCCAGCCTTAGGTGCTATTTTGCTTTTCCCACTACCACCAGATGCTCCACCACCAGCACCACCATCAGTACCAGCTGGCAACGACCGCCCACGGCCTCTTTCACCAGACTTCCTCATTTTTGGGAAAATGTAACCAAAATAACAACCGTTATATGGTACTGTAAAACAAGGTAGAAGGTGTATATAAACTTGTTGAGAATTTAAATATCCCTTTTTATTTTGGGGAGACTGAACCAAAACTCAGGCCCAGTGTATAACACAACACAATGTAAGTGGCAGAACGTGGCTGGCTGATATACGACAAACTAACAGAATTGACGTATATCCACTTTGTGACAATTTGAATCTCCCTTTTTTGGGCGGGAGACTGCACCACAACTCAGGCCCAGTGTATAACACAACACAATGTAAGTGGCAGAACGTGGCTGGCTGATATACGACAAACTAACAGAACTGACGTATATCCACTTTGTGACAATTTGAAACACCCTTTTTTTGGGGGGAGACTGCACCACAACTCAGGCCCAGTGTATAACACAACACAATGTAAGTGGCAGAACGTGGCTGGCTGATATACGACAAACTAACAGAACTGACGTATATCCACTTTGTGACAATTTGAAACACCCTTTTTTTGGGGGGAGACTGCACCACAACTCAGGCCCAGTGTATAACACAACACAATGTAAGTGGCAGAACGTGGCTGGCTGATATACGACAAACTAACAGAACTGATGTATATTCACTTTGTGACAATTTGAATCTCCTTTTTTGGGGGGGAGACTGCACCACAACTCAGGCCCAGTGTATAACACAACACAATGTAAGTGGCAGAACGTGGCTGCCTGATGTACCACAAACTAACAGAACTGATGTTGTTAGGGCTAGCGGAAAGCACCAAATGAATATATAGATTTTATTATGATAGAAGCGTTCGCAGCCCGGGGTCCACCATGCAGGAGAACCTGCTGCTAGCAAATAGCGGAACTAAATGGCGGTGTTAGCTAACTCTGTTACTTCACAGAGCAGCCGTGAACTCAAAGCACTGCGCCCTTTTAGACTCCACAGAGGCACAGGCTAACTGCCTAAACAAGAGCAGTCAGTGGTCATGCATGCACACGAAACTCCTCGCCGGAGGTGCCAGCATTCTAGGGGCTTATTTCGGCCAGGTCCCTGAATACCCAAGCATACAAACTCCTCGCCGGAGGGGCCAGCATTCTAGGGGCTTATTTCAGCTGGGTCCCTGAACACACTCATACAAGACCACACTGGCACAAAGTACATAAATAAAGAGCAATACTAGCACATGGTCGTGCGGCCATGCAAGCCTTATTTAGTTGCAGCACGAACAGGACCTTCCTGGAAGGACCAATGAGAGGCTGCCACAGAGCGTGAGCAGTTACAGGACCTTAGCTGCAGTGTCTGATCATGTGACCCTCGATCTCCACTGAGAGCTCTTACTCTGGGCATGCTCAGAACGAGAAAAGCAGGACTTAGTCCCAGAAGCATCTTCTCACCACTGCCCAGCACTGACTTCAATGGCAGAAGCAAGAAAAGCAGCAGTAACTCTCTGTACAGAGTCAGACTGAGCGAGACTCTGGGACTGACGTCTCCGCTGAGCAGACGCCACTGCGGCAGGAGAAGAATGGGAGACCGCAGCGGAGATGGCCCGAGATTCCCCCTGTGCAGAGACAGGAACTCGACCCCTAACATTACCCCCCTACTTGGACCTCGCTTCTCTCGAAGGCAGCAATGAGCTACGGAGCCCGAATGCACTCAGCAGGCTCTCAGGACCATAACCCTTCCAGTCCACCAAATAAATTTTTTTGCCACGAACCACCTTGCACCCCAAAATAGCGTTCACCTCGTAATCGTCCGTAGACGAACCCGATGCCCCGGCAGATGACTCGGAAAACCGGGACATGTATACAGGTTTCAAGAGGGACACATGAAAGGTGTCGGTGATACCCAGGCGTGGCGGAAGGGCTAAACGATAGACCACAGGGTTAACCTGTTCGAGGACCTTGAAAGGACCCAAGTAGCGAGGTGCAAACTTAGTGGACTCAACACGCAGCCTGATGTTACGGGCGGAGAGCCACACTAAGTCGCCAGGAGCAAAGGTCGGAGCGGGGCATCGATGTGCATCGGCGGAGGACCTCATTCTCTCCTTGGAGGCCTGAGTGGCATCGTGAGTGCGGTCCCAAATATCCCGTGCTTCCACAGCCCAGTCTGCCACCTTGGAGTCGGCAGAAGACACGGGCATAGGCACAGGTACCCGCAGATGCTGACCATAGTTGAGGAGGAATGGGGTTTGTCCAGTGGAGTCGGCTACCACATTGTTCAGCGCAAACTCTGCCCACGGTAGCAAGGATGCCCAGTCATCCTGCCTGGCTGAGACAAAATGTCGCAGATATGTGACCAAGGTCTGATTGGCCCTCTCTACCAATCCATTCGTCTCGGGATGATATGCGAAAGAGAGATTTAACTCAATGCTGAGACGACGACAAAGCTCTCTCCAGAACCGAGACGCAAACTGGGGACCCCGGTCACTGACAATTTTGTCTGGCATACAATGTAGGCGGAAGATGTGCTTTATGAACAACGCTGCCAAGGCCCATGCCGAGGGTAACCGTGGAAGCGGCACCAAATGCACCATTTTGGAAAAATGATCAGTGATAACCCAAATGATGGTAAAGCCTCGAGACTTGGGCAAACCCACCAGAAAGTCCCTCCCGACCATCTCCCAGAGCCTGTCTGCCACCGGCAATGGATAGAGTAACCCAGCTGGCCGCTGTCAAGGAGACTTATTTTTGACGCAAGAGACACACGCCTGAATATAATCTCTGACATCATGGACCATATGTGGCCACCAGTACCTCCTGGCTAACAGTTCAGATGTCCTTTTTGTCCCAAAATGTCCACCCACCCTGGACAAATGAGCCCACGAGAGAACCTCAGGTCGCAAACTAATGGGTACAAAAGTTTTGCCTGGAGGCACAGACTCTAGCGAAACCAGAGCTACGGTTCTCAGACTCTCAGTGGGGACAATAAGCCGAGGCTCCTCTTCCTCCTCCACAGATGACACAACGGAGCGATAGAGAGCGTTGGCACGAATGTTCTTCTCCCCAGAAAGAAAATGGAGGGTGAAATGAAACCGGGAGAAGAACAAGGACCATCTAGCCTGGTGAGAATTTAACCGCTGGGCTGTCTGCAGGTACACCAAATTTTTACGGTCTGTGAAGACTTGGAAAGGAAAACGAGCTCCCTCCAAGAGATGTCTCCACTCTGAGAAAGCCAGTTTCATGGCCAGCAACTCCCTGTCCCCGATGGAATAATTCCTCTCTGCTGGTGAGAAGGTCTTAGAAAAGAAGAAGCAAGGATGCTTCCGACCCTGAGCATCTTTTTGGAAGAGGACTGCTCCAGCACCAACAGATGAGGCATCCACCTCCATGATAAATGGTTTGTCTACATCGGGGCGATGTAGGATGGGAGCGCTAGCGAAGTGTGACTTTATGGAATTAAAGGCCTTGGAGACCTCCTCAGACCACAATTTGGGATTTGCTCCCTTCTTAGTAAGGGCAACCAAGGGAGCTACCAAAGTTGAGAAGTGTGGAATGAACTGTCGATAGTAGTTAATGAGCCCCATAAAGCGCTGCACTGCTTTAAGAGAATGGGGTTCCTGCCAGTACATCACAGCCTCTAGCTTGGCAGGATCCATAGCCAAACCCTGGGCAGAGATGATATAACCAAGAAATGGCAAGGACTCCTGCTCAAACACACTTCTCCAACTTGGCGTAGAGGGAGTTTGCCCATAAGAGGTCAAAGACTTTGTGAACATCTCTCCGATGGGAGTCAATATCTGGAGAGTAGATGAGAATATCATCCAGATAGACTACGACCGAGGTGGTGAGCATATCCAGGAAGTTGTCATTCACAAAGTCTTGGAAAACGGCTGGGGCATTACAGAGCCTGAAGAGCATCACCAGATACTCATAGTGCCCATCCCTGGTGTTAAAAGCCGTCTTCCATTCGTCCCCCTCACGGATGCGAATCAGGTTGTAAGCACCCCACAGATCTAATTTTGTAAATACCCTTGCTCCCCGTAGCCTATCAAAAAGCTCAGATATCAGGGGTAATGGGTATTTGTTCTTAACGGTGATGGCATTAAGACCCCTGTAATTTATACATGGACCCTCACAAGACTCACCCCATCCCAAAATTCTGCCTGAGGACCACTCGATATGTGGAGAATGGTACCATAACCAAGGTATTCCCAACAGGACCTCATCAATTCCCTCAGGTATGACGAGCAGAGATATTGTCTCCTGATGGGATGGTGACATGGACAGAGTAAAAGGAATGGTCTGGTGAGTTATCTGTGAGGGCAGTGTCAACCCATTCACCACTCGTACCGTAACTGGTTGCGCTAGCATAACCAGGGGTATTGCGTGACATTGGGCGAAGGCGGAAGACATAAAATTGTCCTCCGCCCCAGAAGCCACGCAGAGCTCTACTGAGTGGGAAGATGAGCCAATAATAATTGTCCCCTTAAAGGACAATTTTGAGGCAAACGTCGCCGTATCTAGTGTACCTCCACCAACTACCACTAGAGGCTGACGTCTCCTCGACCGCTGGGAACATCTGGTGGCAAGATGTCCAGATTGCTGGGAAACATGACAGACCTTGGGTGTCCAAGCGGTCCGGGACTTAGAACCAGCTCGAGACACCTCCCTGGACTCATGTGACTCAGGAACCTGGACCGGAGATTCCAGAGGTTTGGCGAAGGTGGGAGCCAGCCTAAACCTCTGCCTACACTGGGCTCGCTCTAACCTCCGCTCGTTAAAACGGAGGTCAATACGGGTAGAGACAGTTATTAACTCCTCCAGTGTGGCTGAAATCTCCCTAGTGGCCAGAGCGTCCTTAACGTGATCAGCCAGCCCCCTCCAAAATATGGGGATAAGGGCTTTATCCGACCACTCCAGCTCTGAAGCTAATGTTCGGAAATGGATGGCAAATTGGCTGACCAAGGACTCACCCTGAGTTAATGCCAGCAGTTGGAGCACCATATCATGGGTGACTTGAGGTCCTAGAAAGACCTGTTTCAGAGTGCTCAGAAACAACGGAGCACTCTGCACCACACAATCATCACGCTCCCACAGTGGCGTAGTCCATTCCAAAGCCCTGTCCGACAAGAGGGACACAATAAATCCCACCTTAGCCCGCTCTGTGGGAAAACGTGCAGCCAGTAGCTCGAGGTGAATAGAGCACTGACTCACGAATCCCCTACAAGATCTGCTTTCTCCAGAAAAGTTTTCTGACAGCGGGAGGCGCGAAAATGTCGGAACAAGGGTGGCAGTGGACAAGGTTGCTGCAGCCACACTAGCAGCCTGTACAGCAACTGCGGAAATATCCACAGCTGAGGTGGAGCTCTCGAGAGCCGCCAACCTACCCTCCAGCTGCTGGATATACCGCAAAGATTGCTGTATGTCCGCCATTTACTAGCCAGACCCTGGTGCTAGTATTATGTTAGGGCTAGCAGAACGCACCAAATGAATATATAGATTTTATTATGATAGATGCGTTCGCAGCCCAGGGTCCACCATGCAGGAGAACCTGCTGCTAGCAAACTAGCGGAACTAAATGGCGGTGTTAGCTAACTCTGTTACTTCACAGAGCAGCCGTGAACTCAAAGCACTGCGCCCTGTTAGACTCCACAGAGGCACAGGCTAGCTGCCTAAACAAGAGCAATCAGTGGTCATGCATGCACACGAAACTCCTCGCCAGAGGTGCCAGCATTCTAGGGGCTTATTTCAGCCGGGTCCCTGAATGCACTCATACAAGACTGTTATGGACTGGTGGTTAGGAGCACCCAGAAAGACCTGATGGTTAAACTACAAGACAAGCTCTGGGAAGTGGGAGCTCTGCTGACCGCAACCCCTAATCCTAACAACACACACTAGAAATAGCCGTGGAGCGTACCTAACTCTGCCTAGACGCCTCTTCACAGCCTAAGAGCTAACTACCCCTAAAGATAGAAAATAAAGCCTACCTTGCCTCAGAGAAATTCCCCAAAGGAAAAGGCAGCCCCCACAAATATTGACTGTGAGTTAAGATGAAAAGTCACAAACACAGGAATGAAACAGGTTTCAGCAAAGGAGGCCATACTTCACTAAACAGACTGAGGATAGAAAAGGAATCTTTGCGGTCAGCACAAAAACCTACAAAAAACCACGCAAAGTGTGCAAAAGAGACCCCCGCACCGACTCACGGTGCGGAGGTGCCACTCTGCATCCCAGAGCTTCCAGCTAGCAAGGTAATATCATGATAGCAAGCTGGACAAGAAAACACTGATAAACAAATAAACTAGCAGGGACTTAGCTTCTGCTGGAGTAGACAGGTCCTCAGAAAGATCCAAGAGAGATCTGAACCAGTACTAGGACATTGACAGCTGGCATCAAGTAACGATCTGAGTGGAGATCAATAGAGCAGCCAGCCTAGGACTAAATGAGGTCAGCTGAGGAAGGAACCTCAGAACCAGCAGCTCCACTCATAGCCACCAGAGGGAGTCCATGGACAAGAACTCGCCGAAGTACCATTCATGACCACAGGAGGGAGTTCGAGAACAGAATTCACAACAGTACCCCCCCCTTGAGGAGGGGTCACCGAACCCTCACCAGAGCCCCCAGGCCGATCAGGACGAGCCAAATGAAAGGCACGAACTAGATCGGCAGCATGAACATCAGAGGCAACAACCCAGGAATTATCTTCCTGACCATAACCCTTCCACTTGACCAGGTACTGAAGTTTCCGTCTCGAAATACGAGAATCTAAAATCTTCTCCACCACATACTCCAACTCCCCCTCAACCAACACCGGGGCAGGAGGGTCAACGGAGGGAACCATAGGCGCCACATATCTCCGCAATAACGACCTATGGAACACATTATGGATGGCAAAAGAAGCTGGAAGGGCCAAACGAAATGACACAGGATTGAGAATTTCAGAAATCTTATAAGGACCAATGAAACGAGGCTTAAACCTAGGAGAAGAAACCTTCATAGGAACATAACGAGATGACAACCAAACCAAATCGCCAACACGAAGTCGGGGACCAACACAGCGACGGCGGTTAGCGAAACGTTGAGCCTTCTCCTGGGACAATGTCAAATTATCCACTACGTGAGTCCAAATTTGCTGCAACCTGTCCACCACAGAATCTACACCAGGACAGTCCGAAGGCTCAACCTGCCCTGAAGAAAAACGAGGATGGAAACCAGAATTACAGAAAAAAGGCGAAACCAAAGTAGCCCAGCTGGCCCGATTATTAAGGGCGAACTCAGCCAAAGGCAAGAAGGACACCCAATCATCCTGATCAGCAGAAACAAAGCATCTCAGATAGGTTTCCAAGGTCTGGTTGGTTCGTTCGGTTTGGCCATTTGTCTGAGGATGGAAAGCTGAAGAAAAAGACAAATCAATGCCCATCTTAGCACAAAAGGACCGCCAAATCCTTGAAGCAAACTGGGAACCTCTGTCCGACACGATGTTCTCCGGAATGCCATGCAAAGGAACCACATGCTGGAAAAATAATGGAACCAAATCAGAGGAGGAAGGCAATTTAGGCAAGGGTACCAAATGGACCATCCTAGAGAAGCGATCACAAACCACCTAGATGACCGACATCCTTTGAGAGACAGGGAGATCTGAAATAAAATCCATGGAAATATGCGTCCAGGGCCTTTTCGGGACCGGCAAGGGCAAAAGCAACCCACTGGCACGAGAACAGCAGGGCTTAGCCCGAGCACAAGTCCCACAGGACTGCACAAAAGAACGCACATCCCGTGACAAGGAAGGCCACCAAAAGGATCTAGCCACCAAATCTCTGGTACCAAAGATTCCAGGATGACCAGCCAACACCGAACAATGAACCTCAGAGATAACTCTACTAGTCCATCTATCAGGGACAAACAGTTTCTCCGCTGGACAATGGTCAGGTCTATCAGCCTGAAACTCCTGCAGCACCCGCCGCAAATCAGGGGAGATGGCGGACAAAATTACCCCCTCTTTGAGAATACCAGCCGGCTCAGGAACTCCTGGAGAATCAGGCACAAAACTCCTTGAAAGGGCATCAGCCTTCACATTCTTAGAACCCGGAAGGTATGAAACCACAAAATCGAAACGGGAGAAAAACAGCGACCATCGAGCCTGTCTAGGATTCAACCGCTTGGCAGACTCGAGATAAGTCAGATTCTTGTGATCCGTTAAGACCACCACGCGATGCTTGGCTCCTTCAAGCCAATGTCGCCACTCCTCGAATGCCCACTTCATAGCCAACAACTCTCGATTGTCCACATCATAATTGCGCTCAGCAGGCGAAAACTTTCTAGAAAAGAAAGCACATGGTTTCATCACCGAGCCATCAGAACTTCTTTGAGATAAAACAGCCCCTGCTCCAATCTCAGAAGCATCCACCTCGACCTGAAACGGGAGCGAAACATCTGGCTGACACAACACAGGGGCAGAAGAAAAACGACGCTTCAACTCCTGAAAAGCCTCAACGGCCGCAGAGGACCAATTGACCACATCCGCACCTTTCTTGGTCAAATCAGTCAATGGTTTAACAACACTAGAAAAATTAGCGATGAAGTGACGGTAAAAATTAGCAAAGCCCAGGAATTTCTGAAGGCTCTTCACAGAAGTAGGCTGAGTCCAATCATAAATGGCCTGAACTTTAACAGGGTCCATCTCGATAGTAGAATGGGAAAAAATGAAGCCCAAAAAAGAAACCTTCTGAACTCCAAAGAGACATTTAGACCCCTTCACAAACAAGGAATTAGCACGAAGGACCTGGAACACCATTCTGACCTGCTTCACATGAGACTCCCAATCGTCCGAAAAGACCAAAATATCATCCAAACATACAATCTTAAATCTATCCAGGTACTTTCGGAAGATGTCATGCATAAAGGACTGAAACACATATGGAGCATTAGAAAGCCCGAATGGCATCACCAGGTACTCAAAATGGCCCTCGGGCGTATTAAATGCTGTTTTCCATTCATCGCCCTGTTTAATACGCACAAGATTATACGCCCCTTGAAGATCTATCTTGGTGAACCAACTAGCCCCCTTAATCCGAGCAAACAAATCAGACAGTAACGGCAAAGGGTACTGAAATTTGACCGTGATTTTATTGAGAATGCGGTAATCTATACAAGGTCTCAGAGAACCATCCTTCTTGGCCACAAAAAAGAACCCTGCTCCTAACGGTGACGACGACAGGCGAATATGCCCTTTCTCCAAGGACTCCTTTATATAACTCCGCATAGCGGCATGTTCTGGCACAGACAAATTGAACAGTCGGCCCTTCGGAAACTTACTACCAGGAATTAAATTAATAGCACAATCGCAATCCCTATGAGGAGGTAGGGCACTGGATTTAGGCTCATCAAATACATCCCGGTAATCCGACAAAAACTCAGGGACTTCAGAAGGATGGGAAGACGAAATTGACAACAATGGAACATCACCATGTACCCCTTGACAACCCCAACTGGATACAGACATTGATTTCCAATCCAATACTGGATTATGGACCTGTAGCCATGGCAAACCCAAAACGACCACATCATGCAGATTATGCAACACCAAAAAGCGAATATCCTCCTGATGTGCAGGAGCCATGCACATGGTCAATTGAGTCCAGTACTGAGGCTTATTCTTGGCCAAAGGCGTAGCATCAATTCCTCTCAATGGAATAGGATACTGCAAGGGTTCCAAGAAAAAACCACAGCGCCTGGCAAACTCCAAGTCCATCAAATTCAGGGCAGTGCCTGAATCCACAAATGCCATAACAGAATAGGATGACAAAGAGCAAATCAGAGTAACGGACAAAAGAAATTTAGGCTGTACCGTACCAATGGTGGCAGACCTAGCGAACCGCTTAGTGCACTTAGGACAATCAGAGATAGCATGAGTGGAGTCACCACAGTAAAAACACAGACCATTCTGACGTCTATGTTCTTGCCGTTCAGCTCCGGTCAAGGTCCTATCACATTGCGTAGGCTCAGTCCTCTGCTCAAAAGATACCGACAAATGGTGCACAGTTTTATGCTCACGCAAGCGTCGATTGATCTGAATGGCCAAGGACATAGACTCATTCAGACCAGCAGGCGTGGGGAATCCCACCATAACATCCTTAAGGGCTTCAGAAAGACCCTTTCTGAAAATTGCCGCCAGGGCACACTCATTCCACTGAGTAAGCACAGACCACTTTCTAAACTTCTGACAATATACCTCCGCTTCATCCTGACCCTGACACAAAGCCAGCAAGATTTTCTCTGCCTGATCCACTGAATTTGGTTCATCATAAAGCAATCCAAGCGCCAGAAAAAACGCATCTACATTACGCAATGCAGGATCTCCTGGCACAAGGGAAAATGCCCAGTCTTGAGGGTCGCCACGTAACAAAGAAATAATGATTTTTACTTGCTGAATGGGGTTACCAGGGGAGCGGGGTTTCAAAGCAAGAAACAGTCTACAATTATTTTTGAAATTCAGGAACCTAGATCTATCCCCAGAAAACAAATCAGGAATTGGAATTCTAGGTTCTAACATCAGATTCTGAACTACATAATCTTGAATGCCTTGTACCCTTGCAGTAAGTTGATCCACACAAGAGGACAGACCTTGAATGTCCATATCTACACCTGTGTCCTGAACCACCCAGAGATTTAGGGGAAAAGAAAGACAAAACACACTGCAGAGAAAAAAAAATGGTCTCAGAACTTCTCTTATCCCTCTATTGAGATGCATTAACACTTTAATGGCCAGCTGTACTGTTATGGACCTGGTGGTTAGGAGCACCCGGAAAGACCTGATGGTTAAACTACAAGACAAGCTCTGGGAAGTGGAAGTGGAAGCTCTGCTGACCGCAACCCCTAATCCTAACAACACACACTAGAAATAGCCGTGGAGCGTACCTAATTCTGCCTAGACGCCTCTTCACAGCCTAAAGGCCCCGGTCTCACATAGCGAGATCGCTAGCGAGATCGCTGCTGAGTCACAAGTTTTGTGACGCAACAGCGACCTCAGTAGCGATCTCGCTATGTGTGACACGTACCAGCGATCAGGCCCCTGCTGCGAGATCGCTGGTCATGTCAGAATGGCCTGGACCTTTTTTTGGTCGTTGAGGTCCCGCTGACATCGCTGAATCGGTGTGTGTGACACCGATCCAGCGATGTCTTCACTGGTAACCAGGGTAAACATCGGGTTACTAAGCGCAGGGCCGCGCTTAGTAACCCGATGTTTACCCTGGTTACCAGCGTAAATGTAAAAAAAACAAACAGTACATACTCACCATCTGTTGCCCGTCAGGTCCCTTGGCGTCTGCTTCCTGCTCTGACTGAGCCGCCGTAAAGTGAGAGCACAGCAGTGACGTCACCGCTGCGCTCTGCTCTCACTGTACGGCGGCTCAGTCAGAGCAGGAAGCAGACGGCAACAGATGGTGAGTATGTACTGTTTGGTTTTTTTTACATTTACGCTGGTAACCAGGGTAAACATCGGGTTACTAAGCGCGGCCCTGCGCTTAGTAACCCGATGTTTACCCTGGTTACCCGGGTGCTGCAGGGGGACTTCGGCATCGTTGAAGACAGTTTCAACGATGCCGAAGTCGTTCCCCTGATTGTTGGTCGCTGGAGAGAGCTGTCTGTGTGACAGCTCCCCAGCGACCACACAGCGACGCTGCAGCGATCAGCATCGTTGTCTGTATCGCTGCAGCATCGCTGTGTGAGATGGGGCCTTAAGAGCTAACTACCCCTAAAGATAGAAAATAAAGCCTACCTTGCCTCAGAGAAATTCCCCAAAGGAAAAGGCAGCCCCCACAAATATTGACTGTGAGTTAAGATGAAAAGTCACAAACACAGGAATGAAACAGGTTTCAGCAAAGGAGGCCATACTTCACTAAACAGACTGAGGATAGAAAAGGAATCTTTGCGGTCAGCACAAAAACCTACAAAAAACCACGCAGAGTGTGCAAAAGAGACCCCCGCACCGACTCACGGTGCGGAGGTGCCACTCTGCATCCCAGAGCTTCCAGTTAGCAAGGCAATATCATGATAGCAAGCTGGACAAGAAAACACTGATAAACAAATAAACTAGCAGGGACTTAGCTTCTGCTGGAGTAGACAGGTCCTCAGAAAGATCCAAGAGAGATCTGAACCAGTACTAGGACATTGACAGCTGGCATCAAGTAACGATCTGAGTGGAGTTAAATAGAGCAGCTAGCCTAGGACTAAACGAGGTCAGCTGAGGAAGGAACCTCAGAACCAGCAACTCCACTCACAGCCACCAGAGGGAGTCCATGGACAGAACTCGCTGAAGTACCATTCATGACCACAGGAGGGAGTTTGAGAACAGAATTCACAACACAAGACCACACTGGCGCAAAGTACATAAATAAAGAGCAATTCTAGCGCATGGCCATGCGGCCATGCGAGCCTTAAATAGTTGCAGCAAGTACAGGACCTTCCTGGAAGGACCAATGAGAGGCTGCCACAGAGCGTGAGCACCTACAGGACCTTAGCTGCAGTGTCTGATCATGTGACCCTCGATCTCCACTGATAGATCTTACTCTGGGCATGCTCAGAACGAGAAAAGCAGGACTTAGTCCCAGAAGCGTCTTCTCACCACTGCCCAGCACTGACATCAATGGCAGAAGCAGGAAAAGCAGCAGTAATTCTCTGTACAGAGCCAGACTGAGCGAGATGCTGGGACTGACGTCTCCGCTGAGCAGACTCCACTGCGGCAGGAGAAGAATGGGAGACTGCAGCGGAGATGGCCTGAGATTCCCCCTGTGCAGAGACAGGAACTCGACCCCTAACACATGTATATCCACTTTGTGATGATTTGAATCTCCCTTTTTTGGGGGGAAGACAGCACCACAACTCAGGCCCAGTGTGTAACACAACACAATATAAGTGGCAGAAAGTGGCTGGAAGATATCTGAACAAATCCAAGGACTGTAGTACAATTTCAATCTCCCTACAGTGATCTCAGGACAAGTATGGCAGCAACAAAAAGGACTGCTGCACACAAAAGTGTGGACAAATAAACAAGATAACTGCAGAAAGGATCAACAGGATTTTTGCTTTTAAAAAAGCAGTTGGTTTGCACAGCAGCGTGCAAACAGCAATGCAGCTATCAGGGAGCCTTATAAGGCAGCCTAATAAACTACAGAGCTGATGCACAAAAAAATAGCCTCCACTGTCCCTGCAAAAAAAGGTGGTGTTGGACAGTGGAAATCGCTACAGCACAAGTGTTTTGGAGGTTAATCTTCCCTCCCTAACTACATCCCTTCTTCTGACGAAGCTGCAGCAACCTCGCCCTATGCTGAGATCGGCAGAAGTAAGATGGTGGTCGGCGTTTACGCCCCTTTATAGCCACTGTGACACCAACAGAAAACAAGCCAATCACTGTCATGCCCTTCTCTAAGATGGTGGGGACCGAGACCTATGTCATCATGCTGCCCACACTCTGTGTCCTCCTTCATTGGCTGAGAAATGGCGCTGAACGCGTCATATGAAACGCGACTTTGGCGCGAAGATCGCTGACCTCATGGCCGATCACACACTAGGATCGGGTCGGGTTTCATGAAATCCGACTTTGCCGAAAGTCGGGGATTTTTGAATTTGGCCGATCCGTTTCGTTCAACCCTACTGGCGACCGCAAAAAAAATATGGTGTGTTATTCTCTGTCCTCTGATATGACCGCACATCAGAGGACAGAAAAATAGGGGGATTCGGGGACCCTGTTATACTTACCGGTGTCCCTGGGTCCTCCTCTCCTTTTCCCGGCTTCTTGCTTCGGTACGAAAATGGCGGGCGCATGAGCAGTGCCATCCAGCAGAGGAAGATTTTTCCTCTTGTTTTATTTTGGTCACTGTGAGATCCTATCACAGTGATCAAAATAAAAAAAAAATAGTAAATAACCCCCCCTTTATCACCCTCTTAGTTAGGAAAATAATAAAATAAAAAAAGTATGTATTTCTATTTTCCAATTAGGGTTAGGGTTAGGGCTAGGGTTAGGGCTAAAGTTAGGCTTCCTTGGGGGGTCTAGTTTCCAAAATGGAGTTACTTGTGGGGGGTTTCAACTGTTTAGGTACCTCAGGAGCTCCGCAAATGCAACATGATGCCCGCAGACCATTCCATCAAAGTCTGCATTTTAAAACGTCACTACTTCCCTTCCGAGCCCCGATATGTGCCCAAACAGTGGTCCCCCACACATGGGGTATCAGCGTGCTCAAGACAAATTGTACAACTTTTGAGGTCTAATTTCTCCTGTTACCCCTAGGAAAATAAAAAATTGGGGTCTAAAAAATCATTTTTGTGGAAATTCTTTTATTTTTTATTTTCACGACTCTGCATTATAAACTTCTGTGAAGCACTTGGGCGTTCAAAGTGCTCACCACACATCTAGATAAGTTCCTTGGGGGTTTATTTTCCAAAATGGGGTCACTTGTGGGGGGTTTCTACTGTTTAGGTACATCAGGAGCTCTGGAAATGCAACATGACGCCCGCTGACCAATCCATCAAAGTCTGCATTTTAAAACGTCACTAGTTCCCTTCCGAGCCCGATGTGTGCCCAAAATGTGGTCCCCCCACAAATGGGGTATCAGCGTAAAATTGCAAGCTAAAAAATCATTTTTGAGGGAAAAAAAAGGATTGTTTATTTTCACGGCTCTACGTTATAAACTTCTGTGAAGCACCTGGGAGTTCAAAGTGCTCACCACACATCTAGATAAGTTCCTTAAGGGGTCTAGTTTCCAAAATGATGTCACTTGTGGGGGGTTTCCACTGTTTAGGCACATCAGGGGCTCTCCAAACGCGACATGGCATCTGATCTCAATTCCAGCCAATTCTGCATTGAAAAAATCAAACAGCGCTCCTTCTCTTCCAAGCTCTGCCGTGCACCCAAACAGTGGTTTACCCCCACATGTGGGATATCGGCGTATTCAGGAGAAATTGCACAACAAATTTTGTGGTTAATTTTCTCTTTTTACACTTGTGAAAATAAAAAAAATTGGTTCTGAAATAAAATGTTTGCAAAAAAAAGTTAAATGTTCATTTTTTCCTTCCACATTTTTTCATTTCCTGTGAAGCATGTAAAGGGTTAATAAACTTCTTGAATGTGGTTTTGAGCACCTTGAGAGGTGTAGTTTTTAGAATGGTGTCAAGTTTGGGTATTTTCTGTCATGTACACCCCTCAAAGTGACTTTAAATGTGAGATGGTCCTAAAAAAATGGTTTTGTAAATTTTGTTGTAAATATGAGAAATCGCTGGTCAACTTTTAACCCTTATAACTTCCTAACAAAAAAAATTTGTTTCCAAGATTGTGCTGATGTAAAGTAGACATGTGGGAATTGTTATTTATTAACTATTTTGTGTGACATATCTCTCTGATTTAAGGGCATAAAAATTCAAAATTTGAAAATTGCAAAATTTTAATTTTTTTTGCCATATTTCCATTGTTTTCATAAATAATTGCAAGTAATATCGAATAAATGTTACCACTACCATGAAGTACAATATGTCACGAAAAAACATTCTCAGAATCAGCAGGATCCGTTAAAGCGTTCCAGAGTTATAACCTCATAAAGGGACAGTGGTCAGAATTGTAAAAATTGGCTCGGTCATTAAGTACCAAATTGGCTCTGTCACTAAGGGGTTAAACAATTATTTACAATATAGGAACAGTGCATGTTAAACACACAAGTTTGTAAGGGACATAAAACACAGGCCAGGGCAAGTGGCCACGATAGCCCTTGTGCACCCATTACATAGTCGCAGCAGTTCAAGGATAAAGCAGGGGCAGCTTGACTTGATTGTACTGTTTCTCCACGTCCTTGATTGGATAGACCAAATTAGCCTACGGCACAAGGGGACATTGAACTTCACTTTGTGGTAATTATAAAGCGACAGAGGGTATCTAGGACACTTTTTGAGAAATCATGAACAGAACTATCAGGCATTGGTGGAGCTTTGGAAGGGGAAAAACCCCCACATTTCAGAAATCATGAAAACGTGACTTGTTGGGGACATGGTTGAGTAATATTGTTTTACAGAGAACTAATCACAGAAGGATTTGTAATTTCCAATTCTATCTGGATTCCATTACAGACATGTCACATGTAGGATGTTGCTGCCAGGTGACATAACACAAAATGTAATCCTCTCCACAAATGTAAACCAGTTTTGCTCTTGAATTGTATTTGATGGATGCAATTCAATATGCAATCGAGTGCTTTTGTGCTTGGCTTGTTTACCTGTTGGCAAAAATACAATTTACTATGTCTGATGTCTTCGTCTTTTGTCTCATGTGACTTGTATGTTCCTGCTTCCTACACTTGCTCTCATATTTTAATCTTAATAACCAGTGTAAAGGGGCTGAAATACAAATGTATCAGTCTTTTGGCACAACACATTACAATATTGTACTGTGCATTGTATTTATACCGCTTACTATGGCATCCAATGGAGTTTGTAGTATGTTAAAGGGGTTTGCACGGAACTGATGGATTTACATGGCAGTCAGGAGCTTGCTGAAAGCCCCCATCGCCATCATCTTGGAGCTTCTCTGCCAAAGGTTGGGTTTCATACAAGATCGCCATTTCTGCTATGAATTGCAAAACTGAAGTATTGTAGTGTATAATACAAGAAAACATTCAAAGACTCAAGGTTCCTAGATAAAGTGAAGGGTAATAAAAAAATGTTAAAAACATAATGAAAAACATATCAGTTTAAATCATCCACTTTCTCATCTGATAATAACAAAATAAAAAGAAGTGTTTTCAAATCTGTTAAATTGCATAGAAAAAAATTGAAACTTCCAAACTGCCCCCCCTCCAAATGCAATCAA
The DNA here is from genome assembly GCF_051348905.1 of Ranitomeya variabilis. Lineage (NCBI taxonomy): Eukaryota > Metazoa > Chordata > Amphibia > Anura > Dendrobatidae > Ranitomeya > Ranitomeya variabilis. The sequence continues at coordinate 1,029,751,162 of NC_135233.1, forward strand.
AACAAAGTATGTACTGCCCCCCCCATGCAGCGCGACTAGTAGAAAAATAAAAAAAAGTTATGGATCTCAGAAAGTGGTGACAAAAATCAAATTCACTTTTCAAAGTTACCAATATACTCGTGTATAAACCGAGTTTTTCAGCACTTTTTTTGTTCTGAAAACATCCCCCTCGGATTATACCCGAGTCATTGTACCAGAAAACAGGTGGGGGAGGGGGAGCGGTGGAGCAGCGGGTCACAGAGGCAAGAGCTGGCGGCTGCGGCTAATGTTGTGATTCGGTTCGTGGGCTCCCCCGGTGGTCTCTTGTGGTACTGGTGTCCTGCAAGCTTTGCCTTCAGTTCACCTGTTCCTATCAGGATGTGGGAGTATCCTATTTAACCTTGCTCCTCAGTCATTCTAATGCTGGCCATCAATGTATCCAGAGTGATTCTGTTGCATGTTCCTGCTCCCAGTTTTCTGCTCAGCTAAGTTGGACACTTTAGTCCTTAAGTCTATTTTTGTATGTTTTGTCCAGTTTGCACTTATGTGAATCTCTGCAGCTGGAAGCTCTTGTTGGGCTGAAATTACCACTCCAGTGGCATGAGTTGTCACATGAGTTAAGGTAATTTCAGGATGGTGTTTTGAAGGGTTTTGCAGCTGACCGCGAAGTCCTCTGTTGTATCTTTCTGCTATTTAGTTAGCGGGCCTCTCTGTGCTAAATCTGCTTTCATACTACGTGTGTCCTTTCATCTGCTCTCACCGTTATTTTATGTGGGGGGCTGCTATCTCCTGTGGGGACATTCTCTGGAGGCAAGCCAGGACTGTGTTTTCTTCTACCAGGGGTAGTTAGTTCTCCGGCTGGCGCGCGGCATCTAGAGACAACGCAGGAATGCCCCCTGGCTACTTCTAGTGTGGTGTGTAGGTTTAGCATCGCGGTCAGCTCTAGTTTCCATCACCCGAGAGCTTGTCCGTTTATTCTATGCTTCTGATGTTTCCTTGCCATTGGAAACCATAACAGTATGGCCAGCCCAAATGTTTAATCTATAGGCTGAAGCAGGAGAGAAAAGGAACTGTGTGAAACCTTTTTTTTTTTTTTTTTTTTTTCCCTTCCTCTGAAGTTGCACTCCAGCTCTAATTGCAGTCTCCTGTTTTCCTCTCCTCTTAACCCCTGAATGGCTCAGACTTTATCTGTTGAAATATGGATCCCCAGAGTCTGGCTACCAATTTGAATAATCTTGCCTCTAAAGTTCAGAATATACAAGATTTTTTGTTACATGCTCCTCGGTCTGAACCTAAAATTCCTATACCGGAGTTTTTTTCTGGAGATCGATCTTGTTTTCTAAATTTTAAATACAATTGTAAATTGTTTCTTTCGCTGAGATCTCATTCTGCTGGAGATCCTGCCCAGCAAGTAAAAATTGTTATTTCTTTACTGCGGGGTGACCCCCAAAATTGGGCATTTTCATTGGCACCAGGGGATCCTGCGTTGCTCAATGTGGATGCGTTTTTTCTGGCTTTGGGGTTGCTTTATGAGGAACCAAATTTGGAGATTCAGGCTGAGAAAGCCCTAATAGCCCTCTCTCAGGGGCAAGATGAAGCCGAAATATATTGCCAAAAATTTTGAAAATGGTCTGTGCTTACTCAGTGGAATGAGTGCGCTCTGGCGGCAATTTTCAGAGAAGGTCTCTCTGATGCTGTAAAAGACGTCATGGTGGGGTTTCCTGCGCCTACTGGTCTGAATGAGTCCATGACAATGGCAATTCAGATTGATCGGCGTTTACGGGAACGCAAACCTGTGCACCAGTTGGCGGTGTCTTCTGAAGAGGCACCACAGAGTATGCAATGTGATAGCTTTCTGTCCAGAAGCGAACGACAGATTTACAGGCGCAAAAATCATTTGTGCTTCTATTGTGGAAATTCTACTCATGTTATATCAGCATGCTCTAAACGAACAAAGAAAGTTGATAAATCCTCTGCTATTGGCACTTTGCAGTCCAAGTTTATTTTGTCTGTAACTCTAATTTGTTCGTTATCTTCTATTGTTGCGGATGCGTATGTGGATTCTGGCGCCGCTTTGAGTCTTATGGATTGGTCCTTTGCCAGGCGCTGTGGGTTTGATCTAGAGCCTCTGGAAGTTCCTATACCTTTAAAGGGTATTGATTCTACACCATTGGCTAGTAATAAACCACAATACTGGACACAAGTGACTATGCGTATGACTCCAGACCATCAAGAGGTGTTTCGCTTCCTTGTACTGTATAATCTACATGATGTGTTGGTGCTGGGATTGCCATGGTTGCAAACTCATAACCCAGTCCTTGACTGGAAAACAATGTCTGTACTAAGCTGGGGATGTCAGGGAAATCATGGGGACACACCTTTGGTCTCCATTGCTTCATCTATTCCCTCTGAAATTCCTGAGTTTTTGTCTGATTATCGTGAGGTTTTTGAGGAATCTACTCTTAGTTCTCTTCCTCCTCACAGAGATTGCGATTGCGCCATAGATTTGATCCCTGGCAGTAAATTTCCTAAGGGTCGTCTATTCAATCTGTCTGTACCTGAACATGCTGCCATGCGAGAGTATATTAGGGAGTCCTTGGAAAAGGGACATATTCGTCCTTCTTCGTCTCCTCTTGGAGCGGGGTTCTTTTTCGTAGCTAAAAGTGATGGTTCTTTGAGACCTTGTATTGATTATAGACTCTTGAATAAGATCACAGTCAAGTATCAATATCCTTTGCCATTGCTGACAGATTTATTTGCTCGCATTGAGGGGGCGAAGTGGTTCTCTAAGATTGATCTTCGCGGTGCGTATAATTTGGTGCGAATTAAGCAGGGGGATGAGTGGAAAACCGCATTTAATATGCCCGAGGGCCATTTTGAGTATTTGGTGATGCCTTTTGGTCTGTCAAATGCCCCTTCGGTCTTTCAGTCTTTTATGCACAATATTTTCCGTGAATATCTGGATAAATTTATGATTGTGTATTTGGACGATATCTTGATTTTTTCGGATGACTGGGAATCTCATGTTCAACAAGTTAGGAGGGTTTTTCAGGTTTTGCGGACCAATTCTCTGTTTGTTAAAGGTTCAAAGTGTGTTTTTGGGGTTCAGAAGATTTCTTTTTTGGGGTACATTTTTTCCCCCTCTTCTATTGAGATGGATCCTGTGAAGGTTCGGGCTATTTGTGACTGGACGCAACCGACTTCTCTTAAGGGCCTTCAGAAATTTTTGGGCTTTGCTAACTTTTATCGTCGATTCATAACTGGTTTTTCTAGCGTTGTCAGGCCTTTGACTGATTTGACTAAAAAGGGTGCTGATGTTGCAGATTGGTCTCCTGCTGCTGTGGAGGCCTTTCGGGAGCTTAAGCGCCGTTTTTCTTCTGCTCCGGTGTTGTGCCAGCCTGATGTTTCTCTTCCTTTTCAGGTGGAAGTTGATGCTTCCGAGATCGGAGCGGGGGCGGTTTTGTCGCAGAAAAGTTCAGATTGTTCAGTGATGAGACCTTGTGCGTTCTTTTCTCGAAAATTTTCGCCCGCCGAGCGAAATTATGACGTCGGTAATCGGGAGCTTTTGGCGATGAAGTGGGCATTTGAGGAGTGGCGTCATTGGCTTGAGGGTGCTAAACATCAGGTGGTGGTCTTGACTGATCACAAAAATTTGATTTATCTTGAGTCGGCCAGACGTCTGAATCCTAGACAGGCGCGCTGGTCGTTGTTTTTCTCCCGGTTTAATTTTGTGGTTTCGTATCTGCCAGGTACTAAGAATGTGAAGGCGGATGCCCTTTCTAGGAGTTTTGAACCTGACTCCCCCGGTGGTCTGAGGGTTCGGTGCCCCCTCCTTAAGGGGGGGGTACTGTTGTGATTCGGTTCGTGGGCTCCCCCGGTGGTCTCTTGTGGTACTGGTGTCCTGCAAGCTTTGCCTTCAGTTCACCTGTTCCTATCAGGATGTGGGAGTATCCTATTTAACCTTGCTCCTCAGTCATTCTAATGCTGGCCATCAATGTATCCAGAGTGATTCTGTTGCATGTTCCTGCTCCCAGTTTTCTGCTCAGCTAAGTTGGACACTTTAGTCCTTAAGTCTATTTTTGTATGTTTTGTCCAGTTTGCACTTATGTGAATCTCTGCAGCTGGAAGCTCTTGTTGGGCTGAAATTACCACTCCAGTGGCATGAGTTGTCACATGAGTTAAGGTAATTTCAGGATGGTGTTTTGAAGGGTTTTGCAGCTGACCGCGAAGTCCTCTGTTGTATCTTTCTGCTATTTAGTTAGCGGGCCTCTCTGTGCTAAATCTGCTTTCATACTACGTGTGTCCTTTCATCTGCTCTCACCGTTATTTTATGTGGGGGGCTGCTATCTCCTGTGGGGACATTCTCTGGAGGCAAGCCAGGACTGTGTTTTCTTCTACCAGGGGTAGTTAGTTCTCCGGCTGGCGCGCGGCATCTAGAGACAACGCAGGAATGCCCCCTGGCTACTTCTAGTGTGGTGTGTAGGTTTGTCATCGCGGTCAGCTCTAGTTTCCATCACCCGAGAGCTTGTCCGTTTATTCTATGCTTCTGATGTTTCCTTGCCATTGGAAACCATAACAGGCTAAGGCCTGTGCTGCATACTCAACTACCTGCACGTCCTCGGTGCTGGCACTCCACGCCTATGTGGAGTGCATATTCATTACGTTAATGAGCGGGGCCACATGATTGCTCAGCAGGAAGAGCTACTGGCACCGGTGGCCGGAATGAGATTCAGTTCCAGCACAGAGGGCGCGCAGGTAGATGAGTAGGATGTTTTTTTGTTCTTTTTAATAGGATAGGGATAGGGGATAACAGGGATAGGGGATAAGGAGCCATGCATACAGGGACAGAACGGGGAAGCCACGAATACCGGGATGGGACAAGGGAGGCATGCATACAATGACAGGGACAAGGGATCCATGAATAGAGGGATGGGATGGGGGAGCCATGCATACAATGGCAGGAACGAGGGATCCATGAATAGAGGGATGGGATGGGGGAGCCATGCATACAATGACAGGAACGAGGGAGCCATGAATAGAGGGATGGGACGGGGGAGCCATGCATACAATGACAGGAACGAGGGAGCCATGAATAGAGGGATGGGATGGGGGAGCCATGCATACAATGGCAGGGATGAGGGATCCATGAATAGAGGGATGGGACGGGGGAGCCATGCATACAATGACAGGAACGAGGGAGCCATGAATAGAGGGATGGGATGGGGGAGCCATGCATACAATGGCAGGGACGAGGGATCCATGAATAGAGGGATGGGACGGGGGAGCCATGCATACAATAACAGGGATTAGGGGAGAATGCATACCCAGCTTATACTCGAGTCAATAAGCTTACCCAGTTTTTTGTGGCAAAAGTAGGTTCCTCGGCTTTTACTCGGGTCGGCTTATACTCAAGTATATACGGTAATAATAATAATAATAATAATAATAATAAATAAATAAAAAATATAAAAACTATAAATACAATCATAGGTGTGGTTCTAATTATCTCAGATGTTGCCAAAAAGCAGAATAAGAAACAATCAGAAGCTTCCAAACACATGACATCATCATATGGGCAGTGCAGAATTGTTTAAAGACATAGTAATCTTAGTGAATGTAAACTTTTAACTTTGCAGTAAGTAATACAAATGCCTTAAAACATTATCTCGCTCTCATTATTCTGGCATTTGGCAAATATTAATAATTATGGTAATTCTAATTGACCTAAAATCAGAAAGGTGTATTCTGACTTCATGTTAGATATTGAGAAAAACATGCAGATGTGTCTTTTTATATAGTGCATGTGAACTTCTGGTTACAACTGTATATGTGTGTGTGTGTGTGTGTGTGTGTGTGTGTGTGTGTGTGTGTGTGTGTGTGTGTGTGTGTGTGTGTGTGTGTGTGTGTATACATTGTATACAATTTTAGTATTGCTATAATTATAGTGAAAGATCCTATTGCCAGGTCATGTATACAGCACATGCAATGCTGTAAAAGCAAAACTTTATTATAACTGAAGGCCTCATGTGGCTACAACACACGTTATTGAAGTGTGCAGTGCCCCACATGAATGCCTGATGCTTAGTTAGACCTGGAAGCCAAAAAAGACCGGAAACAGTAAAATCTGTAGACAGGTTGGCCGGGGAGCTGCAGCAGCAGAATAGGTGAGACTGGGCCTAGAACAGGTGAGACGCTCATTTCTAAATGAGAATAAACCTCACTTTCTTTTCTTTATACCACTTTTCAATAATACCGCTCTCATGTAATACAATATTTAAAAATGTCATGAAATGGGACCAGGGCGAGGGACTGGATGCTATAAACCATAGAGCTAGGGGCTGGTTGTTATACATCGGAGAGCTAGGGGTCAAATGTTATATACAGGGGACGAGGGACCAGATGTTATCCGCCAGCAAGCGAGGGGCAGGATGTTATACTCGAGGGGCGAGGGACCGGATGTTATATACCAGGAAGCAAAGAGCAGAATGTTTTACACCAGGAAATGAAGGGCCAGATGTTATATGCCAGGGGTAGGGAGCACCAAGAGTGAAAGGGATGGATGTTATTCATCGGGACGAGTGACCATATGTTATACACCGAGGGGCTGGATGTTATACACCGAGGGGCTGGATGTTATACACCGAGGGGCTGGATGTTACACATTGGGGAGTGAGTGGCCGGATGTTATACACTGGGAGCAAGGGACCAGATGTTATATACCAAGGAGCAAAGAGACAAATGTTATACACCAGGGAGCGAGGGGTCAGATATTATATACCAGTGGTAAAGAGACGGTTGATATACACCAGTAGCGAGGGGATGGATGTTATACATTGGGGGTGAGGGACATGATGTTATACACTGAGGAGCCAGATGTTATACACCAGGGATGAGGGACCAGATGTTATACACTTGGGAGCAAGGGGTCAGATGTTATTAACCGTTGTGGGAGGGGCTGGATGCTACACACTGGGGAGTGATGGGCTGAATGTTATACAAAGAGGAGTGAGAGGCAGGATATTATACATCAGGGAGTGAGGGGCCGGATGTTATACACTGGGGAGTGAGAGGCTGGATGTTATACACTGAGGAGTCGGATGTTATTCACCAGAGAGGGATGGGCCAGATGCTATACACTGGGGAGTGAGGGGCTGGATGTTATACACTGAGGGGTCGGATGTTATTCACTAGAGAGGGAGGGGCCAGATGCTACTCACTGGGGAGTGAGGTGCCGGAAGTTATACACGGGGACCGAGAGGCCAGATGTTATACATTAGGCATAGAGGAGAAGCCCAGATGTTACACACCGGGGAGCAAAGGGCCGGATATTATACACCAAGGAGCTGGATGTTATACACTGAAGAGTGAGGGACTGGATATTATACACCAGGGAGCGAGGGGCCAGATGTTATATACCGAGGAGCCGGGTTTTATACACTGGCGAGTGAGGGGTCGTATGTCATACACCAGGGGTTTGGGACTGGATGTTATACACCAGGATCATTGGAACTGAATAAGAAACCAGAATTTAATGATTAAAGTGTGTGGTAACACTAGTATTCATATAGTGTGGTGATATAGCTTCCTCTGATTGTGCTCTGTATTTCTATAGATGTAACTCCAGTATTCCAGTGTTACATCATCGGCTTCCTTTTTACGATAAGGAGGATCTATAATATAAACATAACCACGATGTTATTAGTTTTATTACTTTCCTACCTGCATATGGCACATAAATAAAATAAGTAGCTAATTTAAGCCCGAGTGTCATTCATAAAACCTGGCCTATAATCCTACAACACAACATAGGTCTTGTTTACCGCACATGTCATGCTCCCTAAATCCAATTTGGTTGCTGTAACATGACAAATGCATGGTGACTTTTATTAATCATAGCTTGCTTTACCAGGTAGTACACGACTTGTCTCAGTGAAACACTTAATTATTTTTACTGCTGCCGGTGTCAGGATAATACAGACCTGTCATTCCCCAAATGTCACATATATCGGTGGGTTATCACATAGGTTTAATCGCTGCTTTGTGATTTATGGCGCACAGCTATATGCTTCCTTATGCTTGCGTTTGTGTAATTACCCTGCCTGAACTACAATGGAAATCTAAAGGAAAGGTTGTGAGCATTATTATGTCATTATTCCTATTGGGATGCCTGTGGTCCCTTGATAAACACATCTTTGTTCATGTCTTTCGAGATAACACATTAGATTAGGATATAGAAAGGCCACAGGCTGTATAGAATCATATGGGTTTGTTGTGTCTGTGTGATTATCTCATACATACGGAATTTGAATATTTGCCCTCTAGGAACTAATAAAAACAAATTAAAGATGGCTGACTCGAAGAGAAGCCAAATGAGGACAATATGGATGCTGCTTTGTTTCATATACCAGCTGCCTCATATATACTGGTAGACATATTTTCAGACATACTTTAAAAACTGGGCATTTTCTGCAGCATCTGTGCAACAAGGAGCAATTAGACTCACATAGGTGCCTTGATGTCACAAACTCACCTCCACCCATTGCAGCAAAAATCACCTCTGTTAAGAGGTATGGTTGACCTGCCGGATGTAGGACTAGGTCTGTGCACCAAGTATTGATGGGTTTGGAGGCCAACCAGCAATCTCAATGGCATAGTTAAATCCACTAATCATTTGCAATGTGACAGATATTGTATTTCTTCATCAAACTGGCACCCTTGTTTGACTGCTGTATAAATATTCTGGCCCAGACCTTCCTTTGTCCATCCTCTTGGATTAATTCTCAGATCTAGGACTTCTTGATCTTTATTTGTCCATTTATCCCATCTGACCTCTTGATTGTCAACGTTTTTGGATCTAATGCTATCCTTGTTTTGACATACCCTCTGGTTTTGAACCAGTCGGCTTGATATTTTTTCTCAGCTTGCCCCTTCACTTAGAAGCTACTCCGCAGAACCACCCTTGAGGCCCTGATAAGAGGTTAAATGGTAAAAAACAATGTGCTCTAGACTCTGATTAGCTGAATGAGTGCTTAGCCTGACAGCTAATGGATTGTTATTTTTTATTTTGCTTGTAACAGAATCCACAACAATATAATTAATCGTAAGATGGATTAAAATGATGCCATCAAAATTTCTGCTATATATTTGGTAAGAATAAAGTGATAAGCTGCAACATTAAAGGAGCTGCACAAATTTTTGACAAGTACTGGTTGTGTGCTGCATATAACGACAATGCCCACAATCTTCATTTGTCTGGTCTCTGGTGTTGGATGTAGAGAACGTAAGCCTCTTCTTACACAGAAAATCATCTAAGTCCAGTTTTGTTTTGCCAAAACCTACATCAAGTCTGCCAAATGCATGTGAGAAAATATGTTTCGGTCTGATGAGACTGTATTTGAACTTTTTGGTTATAATTACAAAGGATTTGTTTGCCCCAAAACCAATAACGTGCATCACCAAAAGATCATCATCTCAACAATGAAGCATGGTGGAGGCAGCATTATACTTTGGGGCTATTTTTTGGCAGGTGGAACTGGAGCTTTCGTCAAGGTGGAGGGAATTATGAAACATTGGAAATATCTGTAAATTTTGCATCAAAACCTTAAGGCTTCTACTAAAAAAGCTGGATATGAACAGGAATTTCACCTTTCAGCACAACAACAACCCTAAACATACCTCCAAATAAGCAAAAGAATGGCTTTGCTTATGATATAGCCCAGCCAAAGCCCAGACCTGAATCTTATTGAAAATCTGTTGGTGATCTGAAGAGGGCTCTATACACAGGAGATACCCTTACTACCTGACAGATTTGGAGCATTACTGCAAGGAACAGTGGGCAAGCATTGCCAGTTTTAGATGTGTCACTTCTACATAACTGAATGCTGTCACAAATTCAAAAGATACTTCAACAAAGTATTAGTTTAGGAGAGTGGATATTTATGCAAACAAATCATTTTTTTGTCTATTTTTCAATTGAAATATACAGGATATGGGAGACATCAATGGTGGAAAACATTCTGAAATTATTCTTCTTCATATTCTGTCACTTTAATAGGGGTGTATAGACTTTTTATATCCGCTGTACACATATATATTGCATAAAGACACACTTACCTGTATGATCATTCAACTTCAGGTTCCAAAAAGAAGAAATACAGCAGGTTAAAGAAAATTCATACTTTTCACCAAAATCCCTTGTTATTTGTGTGATGATGTATCAGACCGTAATCAGAATCTGACAGGGTTATCAGTCAAGAAAAGTCTATATTTGGTTGGTTAAAATAAAATGCACACATCACTGAGCAAGGCCTTCTCATGTGTTCCAGTTTGGTGGTTTTATCACTTTTAAGATTAATTGACTAGTTATTGAGAGAAAATAAAGAAATGGAATCACCTACAGGCCGCGTCTGGCCCACACAAGTTCCTTTTAATCCAGTTGGATAATTTGTGACTCCTACGATTATTGTTCCCCATCACTGATTTTGCAATCGAAAGTGACCAGAATAATCAATGAACAGACTGATGTTGTTTTTAAACTGAAAAGACTAAGTCCAAATTGACGGCCTCAGTGAGCTTGAATCTAGATGTATTCTAGATAAATGAACGTAAATCAGTATGAATGGCAGTGGAGCTCCTGTTTAGTAAGAGCTGGTGCTCTGCCAAATCCAGGTGCCGCAATTGTTTGAGGAACACTCCATTCTACAACTTTAAGCTTGATATATTACTATAAGGGCTTATGTAGTCTAAGGGCCTACACCGTACCTCAAAATGCCTCCAATTTGAGTTATTTTTCTCTGTTGGATTAATTCAGCATAAAATATTGTGGCATGCTTCATTGGATGACTTATGACAATATTCTACTAGGTGAACATGCCTTCGTATTACTATACCATATGAAAACATTGTGTTGCAAAACACAGACTGCATAAAGGCTCTTTGATACAAGGGCCATATACACTGCTTGTATACTGTCTACATGTAGGTTATTGGAAGCAGCTCTATCTTTCACACCATTTATCATCTCCCTACTATGCACAATTTCTAATATTGGTGTGTGTTTGTATTTATCACAGTGGTCTTTGGGATAATGCGTGCATCAGGGAACAGATGAAACTGCTACCTATGGCAGGCTGGACAGTTGCCCACAGTACGTCTCCAAAAAAACCTTCAAACTTTGCAAGCCACAAACTGCACTTATAATGCCAGTATAGAAGAGATGAAGGACTGGTGATATCTTGATCATGTGGCCAAAGTTCCTTCACCTTGTGACAGTATGGAGGAGCTAAAGAGGAGGAGAGACCCTGGTATGTACGCTAAAGTCTGTGTACCTAACATGCAGTGTATATGATATCCGGTGTCTGTTAGTAACACGCAGTGTGTTTGCAAAATGCAGTATGTATGTGTGTAACATGTGGTATGTTTTTGTATAGCACACAGTGTGTATGTGTGTGTAACATGCAGAGTGTATGTGTGTAACATGCAGTGTGTAACATTCAGTGTGTGAAACATGCAGTGTGTAAAATACAGTGTGTGTGTGTGTAGCAGGTATTATTGAATGCAACATGCAGTGTGTATAGCATGTAGTGTGTGTGTGTAACATGCAGTATAATTGTGAGTAACATACAAGACATGTGTAGGGTGTTAGGGCAGTATGCAGTGTGTGTCTGTGTGGTGAGGAGTGTATAATAGTTAGAGTAGTATGCAGTGTGTGTGTGAAGTGAGGAGTGTGTATAAGTTAGGGCAGTATGCAGTGTGTGTGTATGTGTGTGTGGTGAGGAGTGTATATAAGTTAGGTAGTATGCAGTGTGTGTGTGTGTTTGTGTGTAGTGAGGAGTGTGTATATGTTAGGTAGTATGCAGTGTGTGTGTGTGTGTGTGTGTGTGTGTAGTGAGGAGTGTGTATATGCAGAGCCCCAGAGTCCTGTTCGTTGCAGTAATGTCATTCTCCTCTAGGGGGGAGTGATGTTACGTCTGAAGGCAATAAAGGAGATCCCTTTACCAGGTATCACAAACCACACATCACACTTCACACTCCAGCCCACCAGGGGGAGCTACGCTCCTATTACTAGGGCACTCCTCACAATTAGGTAAAACTGGTGGTCTGGATAGGAAGTTAGGCAGAAGCTGACTGAGCTTCACCCAGGCAGCACCCTGTCAGGCAGCCAGAGGGGAAGGAGAAACATCAAAGAGCTGCAGACAGAAAAGTCCCTGACAGGGGTGGGATCCTGTCAGAGGCCTAGACAGAAGGCCACGGAGCTGCGCTTGCCCCACGTGCGGCAGCATCCTAAGAAAGGACACGAAAGAGAATTGTATTGCGGTGGGTGAGAAACAAAGTCATAGCAAAAGGAGAGGAAACCAGAAGGAGTTCTGCCCTGCAAAAGGGTGCCTCCTTTCTGAGGCGCAGAATCCAGTAGCCGTAATACCGAGGGAGTAATCGTCTCCAAGCCTTGCTCCAGAGACCGGCAGGACAGTTAATTCCACGTTAGCTGCCCGACCCATACCCAGGAGGCACGGTGGCAACTTGTGGGGGCCAGAGCGTGATAGAGTCCCTGTAAAAAGCCTCAGGCCACCAGTCATACGGGTTTGTCCTATCCATTCCATCAGGGGGACAGAGAGAAAGAGAAAGAGAAATAACATCTAGAACACCAACATCAGTTGAGAGGACCTTACCGAGAAGCTCAGCAGGGAGGTACTACAACATCCAGGCGCTAGAGGAAGGCTACTGATTTCCACCTGGATAAGGGGACTCTGGATTTGTCTTCAGACCGGCCGGACTCTGGCTACCCTGTGGTCTGTACCCTGGACTGTGGATGCTGAAACTTTCAGTAAAAGTAAAGAGACTGCAACCTTGTGTCCTCGTTCTTCACTGCGCCTCACACCATTCACCATCTACACTCTGGGAAACCCTGGGGATGCACTTCACCTGTGGGAAGGTGTGCCATTTAGCTGCCATTACATCACCCCAGCGGACCCCTAAGCAGCGTCGGTCACCCTGACCGAATACCACAGGTGGCGTCACGAACATTATCCCTTTAAAGACCTTTTCCCCATTTACATTGGATGTTCCTAGGGCCACGGACCGGGTCTGCCGCCGTGACATCCCACTGAGAACTGAAGGGCCCGGTAACGAGTACCCCATAGCCCTACGGGGGCACTCCATATAAGTTAGGGCAGTATGCAGTGTGTGTGTGGTGAGGAGTGTGTATACTGTAAAGGTACCATCACACTCAGCGACGCTGCAGCGATATAGACAACGATCCGACCGAAACTCGATCGCTGGAGCGTCGCTGAAAAGGTCGCTGTAGAGACGTCAAACACACCAACTTCCGAACGATGCAGGAGCGATACAGTGACGTAACAGCAACTCACTTATCGATCTCGCTGGTTGTTAGCTCCATGTCAAACAGCTGGGGTGTAACGATCCGACAGATTGCAGCGTAGCCAGATAGGCGTGTTTCTCCACAGGGAGACACCTGTTATGATCCCAATGGCAGAGGATCTCTGATATTCCGGCAAGATAGCAAAAATATAAATACTGCTCTAGGGAGGTGGAAACTGGGCTAACCGCATACCTGATCCTGACACAAACAACTAAAAGTAGCCGGTGAACGTGCCTACGTTGGTTCTAGATGTCTCGAGCCAGCCGGAGAACTGACCACCCCTAGAGGGAAAAAATAAGACCTCGCTTGCCTCCAGAGAAATTGAACCCCAAAGATATAGAAAGCCCCCAACAAATAATAACGGTGAGGCAAGAGGAAAACACAAACGTAGAGATGAACTAGATTCAGCAAAGTGAGGCCCAATAGTCTAGATAGCAGAAAATAGATAGTGGACTATGCGGTTAGCAGAAAACCCTACAAAACATCCACGCTGAACATTCAAGAACCCCCACATCGACTGACAGTGTGGAGGGAGAATATCAGCCCCCTAGAGCTTCCAGCGAGTCAAAAATCAAATGTAAAGCAAGCTGGACAAAAACACTGAATAATGCAAACGATCCAAATTGTACAAAACAGACTTAGCTTTTCTTGCATGAGGCAGACTGAAAGGAATCCGGAGGAGACCAAATAGGTCTGGATACAACGATGCCAGGCAAGAGACTGAGTCCAGAGGAGACTCAAATAGGAAACACCCGCTGCTTAACGACACAGCTGGAGCTCAGGCCTGCAACAAGACATACCTAACACAATACCGTTAGTGACCACCAGAGGGAGCCCAGAAACACAGTTCACAACAGTACCCCCCCCCCTTGAGGAGGGGTCACCGAACCCTCACCAAGACCCCCAGGGCGATCAGGATGAGCAGCGTAAAAGGCATGAACCAAATCAGCTGCATGAACATCAGAGGCGACAACCCAGGAATTATCCTCCTGACCATAGCCTTTCCACTTAACTAAATACTGGAGTTTCCGTCTAGAGATACGAGAATCCAGAATCTTCTCCACCACGTACTCCAACTCGCCCTCAACCAAAACCGGGGCAGGAGGCTCAACAGCAGGAACCATAGGCACCACGTACCGCCGCAACAAGGACCTATGGAACACATTATGAATAGCAAAAGACGCTGTAAGGTCCAAGCGAAAAGACACCGGGTTAAGGATTTCCAAAATCTTATAAGGACCGATAAAGCGAGGCTTGAACTTAGGAGAGGAGACTTTCAAAGGAACATGCCGAGAAGACAACCAAACCAAATCCCCAACACGAAGTCGGGGACCCACACCGCGGCGGCGGTTGGCAAACCGCTGGGCCTTGTCTTGTGACAATTTCAAATTGTCCACCACATGGTTCCAAATCTGCTGCAACCTATCCACCACAGAATCAACCCCAGGACAGTCAGAAGGTTCAACCTGACCCGAGGAGAAACGAGGATGAAAACCAGAGTTGCAGAAAAAGGGTGAAACCAAGGTGGCAGAACTAGCCCGATTATTAAGGGCAAACTCGGCCAGTGGCAAAAAGGTAACCCAGTCGTCCTGATCAGCAGAAACAAAACATCTCAAATAAGTCTCTAACGTCTGATTAGTTCGCTCGGTCTGGCCATTAGTCTGAGGATGAAAAGCCGACGAAAAAGACAAATCAATACCCATCTTAGCACAAAAGGATCGCCAGAATCTGGACACAAACTGGGATCCTCTGTCAGATACAATATTCTCAGGGATGCCATGCAAACGAACCACATTCTGAAAGAACAAAGGGACCAAATCAGAGGAGGAAGGCAACTTAGGCAAGGGCACCAAATTGACCATTTTAGAAAAACGATCGCACACCACCCAGATGACAGACACCTTTCGAGACACCGGAATATCCGAAATGAAATCCATGGAAATGTGCGTCCAAGGCCTCTTTGGGATAGGCAAGGGCAAAAGCAACCCGCTGGCACGAGAACAGCAAGGCTTAGCCCGAGCACAAATCCCACAGGACTGCACAAAAGAACGCACATCCCGCGACAAGGAAGGCCACCAAAAGGACCTGGCCACCAAATCTCTGGTACCAAAAATCCCAGGATGTCCCGCCAACACCGAAGAATGAACCTCAGAAATAACTCTGTTGGTCCATCCATCAGGGACAAACAATCTCTCTGGTGGACAACGATCAGGCCTATCAGCCTGAAATTTTTTCAGCCCTCGTCGCAAATCTGGGGAAATGGCAGACAAAATTACTCCCTCTCTGAGAATACCAGCCGGCTCAGAGACTCCCGGAGAATCAGGCACAAAACTCCTAGAAAGTGCATCAGCCTTCACGTTCTTCGAACCAGGCAGGTACGAGACCACAAAGTCAAAACGGGAGAAAAACAACGACCAACAGGCCTGTCTAGGATTCAGGCGCTTGGCAGACTCGAGGTAAATCAGATTTTTATGATTAGTCAAGACCACCACACGATGTCTAGCTCCCTCGAGCCAATGTCGCCACTCCTCAAATGCCCACTTCATGGCCAACAACTCCCGATTACCAACATCGTAGTTCCGCTCATCAGGCGAAAATTTCCTTGAAAAGAAGGCGCATGGCTTCATCACGGAGCCATCAGAACTTTTTTGCGACAAAACAGCCCCTGCACCAATTTCAGAAGCATCAACTTCAACCTGGAAGGGAAGAGAGACATCCGGCTGGCACAAGACTGGCGCTGAAGTAAACCGACGCTTCAGCTCCCGAAAGGCCTCCACGGCCGCAGGAGACCAATTCGCAACATCAGAACCCTTCTTGGTCATATCCGTCAAAGGTTTAACCACGCTGGAGAAATTAGCGATAAAACGACGGTAAAAATCAGCAACGCCCAAGAACTTCTGCAGGCTCTTAACAGACGTGGGCTGAGTCCAGTCATGAATGGCACGGACCTTAACTGGGTCCATCTCCACAGTAGAAGGGGAAAAAATAAAACCCAAAAAAGAAACCTTCTGTACCCCAAAGATACATTTTGAGCCCTTCACAAATAGAGCATTCTCCCGCAAAACCTGAAACACCATCCTGACCTGGTTCACATGGGACTCCCAATCATCAGAAAAAAACAAAATATCATCCAGATAAATAATCATAAATTTATCCAGATATTTCCGGAAGATGTCATGCATGAAGGACTGAAACACAGAAGGAGCATTAGATAATCCGAAAGGCATCACCAGGTACTCAAAATGACCCTCAGGCGTATTAAATGCCGTTTTCCATTCATCTCCCTGCTTTATGCGCACAAGGTTATACGCACCACGAAGATCTATCTTGGTGAACCAACTGGATCCCTTAATCCGAGCAAACAAATCAGACAACAATGGCAAAGGATACTGAAATTTAACAGTGATCTTATTCAGAAGACGATAATCAATACAAGGTCTCAGAGACCCGTCTTT
Source organism: Ranitomeya variabilis (assembly GCF_051348905.1). Classification (NCBI taxonomy): domain Eukaryota; kingdom Metazoa; phylum Chordata; class Amphibia; order Anura; family Dendrobatidae; genus Ranitomeya; species Ranitomeya variabilis. The sequence goes on from NC_135233.1 coordinate 1,029,767,974, forward strand.
CTTGCCCACAAAAAAGAATCCTGCACCAAGAGGGGACGAGGATGGGCGAATATGTCCCTTCTCCAAAGACTCCTTTATATAACTCCGCATCGCGGCATGCTCTGACACAGATAAATTAAAGAGTCGTCCCTTAGGAAACTTACTACCAGGAATCAAATCTATAGCACAATCACAGTCCCTATGAGGAGGAAGGGCACTGGACCTGGCCTCATTAAATACATCCTGAAAGTCTGACAAAAACTCAGGGATCTCAGAAGGAGTAGAAGAAGCAATAGACACCAATGGAGAATCGCCATGAATCCCCTGACACCCCCAACTAGACACAGTCATAGCTTTCCAATCTAAAACTGGATTATGGGCCTGTAACCATGGCAGACCCAAAACGACAACATCATGCATTTTATGCAGTACCAAAAAACGAATCACCTCCTGATGTACAGGAGTCATGCACATGGTCACCTGCGTCCAATACTGAGCTTTATTCTCTGCCAATGGCGTAGAATCAATTCCTCTAAGAGGAATAGGATTTTCCAAAGGCTCCAGGACAAAACCGCAGCGCTTGGCAAACGACAAATCCATCAGACTTAAAGCAGCACCAGAATCCACAAAAGCCATAACTGAGTAAGAAGATAATGAACAAATTAAAGTCACAGACAAAATAAACTTAGGCTGAAAAGTACCAATGGCGACTGGATTAACTTTTTTCTTTAAACGTTCAGAGCATGCTGAGATAACATGTGTTGAATCACCACAGTAGAAACACAACCCATTTTGACGTCTATGATTTTGTCGCTCGGCTCTGGTCAGAATTCTGTCACATTGCATAGAATCAGATGACCGTTCAGACAGCACCGCCAAAGGATTATCAGATTTGCGCTCCCGCAAACGTCGATCAATTTGAATGGCTAGAGCCATTGAATCATTTAGACCTGTAGGGATAGGAAACCCCACCATCACATCTTTAATGGCTTCAGAAAAACCATTTCTGAAATTTGCGGCCAGTGCACACTCATTCCATTGAGTAAGCACGGACCATTTCCGAAATTTTTGGCAATATACCTCAGCTTCGTCCTGACCCTGAGAGATAACCAGCAACATTTTTTCAGCCTGATTTTCAAGATTAGGCTCCTCATAAAGCAAACCAAGTGCCAGAAAAAAGCATCAACATTCACCAATGCAGGATCTCCTGGCGCCAGAGAGAAGGCCCAATCCTGAGGGTCGCCGCGCAAGAAGGAAATAACAATCTTAACTTGCTGAGCGGAATCACCAGAGGAACGAGGTTTCAGAGACAGAAACAATTTACAATTATTCCTAAAATTCAGGAATTTAGATCTATCTCCAAAAAACGGCTCAGGAATAGGTATTTTAGGTTCAGACATAGGGCTATGGATAACAAAATCCTGAATGCTTTGCACCCTAGCAGCAAGCTGATCCACACTAGAAGTCAAAGTCTGGACATTCATATCTGCAGCAGAGTTTCAGCCACTCAGAGAAAAAGGGGATGGAAGAAGCTAGGCAAACTGCAGCAAAAAAAAAAAAAAAAACAACAAAGAAAAAAAAACTCAGAACTTCTTTTTAATCCCGCTTCTGCGATGCATTAAACATTTTCTTTAGGCCTGGCATTCTGTTATGATCCCAATGGCAGAGGATCTCTGATATTCCGGCAAGATAGCAAAAATATAAATACTGCTCTAGGGAGATGGAAACTGGGCTAACCGCATACCTGATCCTGCCACAAACAACTAAAAGTAGCCGGTGAACGTGCCTACGTTGGTTCTAGACGTCTCGAGCCAGCCGGAGAACTGACTACCCCTAAAGGGAAAAAATAAGACCTCGCTTGCCTCCAGAGAAATTGAACCCCAAATATATAGAAAGCCCCCAACAAATAATAACTGTGAGGCAAGAGGAAAACACAAACGTAGAGATGAACTAGATTCAGCAAAGTGAGGCCCAATAGTCTAGATAGCAGAAAATAGATAGTGGACTATGCGGTTAGCAGAAAACCCTACAAAACATCCACGCTGAACATTCAAGAACCCCCACATCGACTGACGGTGTGGAGGGAGAATATCAGCCCCCTAGAGCTTCCAGCGAGTCAAAAATCAAATGTAAAGCAAGCTGGACAAAAACACTGAATAATGCAAACGATCCAAATTGTACAAAACAGACTTAGCTTTTCTTGCATGAGGCAGACTGAAAGGAATCCGGAGGAGACCAAATAGGTCTGGATACAACGATGCCAGGCAAGAGACTGAGTCCAGGGGAGACTCAAATAGGAAACACCCGCCGCTTAACGACACAGCTGGAGCTCAGGCCTGCAACAAGACATACCTAACACAATACCGTTAGTGACCACCAGAGGGAGCCCAGAAACACAGTTCACAACACATTCCTCTGGTAGAATGAGGTATGTTATGGTTCTCAATGGCAAGAGAACATAGCCCAGCATACATAGGAACTAGCTCTTGGAAGGATGGAAACTTAAACTGACCATGAACTAAACCTGCCGCACAACTAACAGTAGCCGGGTAGCGTAGCCTGTGTTTTATCCCTAGACGCCCAGCGCCGGCCGGAGGACTAACTAATCCTGGCAGAGGAAAATATAGTCCTGGCTCACCTCTAGAGAAATTTCCCCGAAAGGCAGACAGAGGCCCCCACATATATTGGCGGTGATTTAAGATGAAAATGACAAACGTAGTATGAAAATAGGTTTAGCAAAATCGAGGTCCGCTTACTAAATAGCAGGAAGACAGAAAGGGTACTTTCATGGTCAGCTGAAAACCCTATCAATACACCATCCTGAAATTACTTTAAGACTCTAGTATTAACTCATAACATCAGAGTGGCAATTTCAGATCACAAGAGCTTTCCAGACACAGAAACGAAACTGCAGCTGTGAACTGGAACAAAATGCAAAAAACAAACAAGGACAAAAGTCCGACTTAGCTGGAAGTTGTCTGGTAGCAGGAACATGCACAGAAAGGCTTCTGATTACAATGTTGACCGGCATGGAAGTGACAGAGGAGCAAGGTTAAATAGCGACTCCCACATCCTGATGGGAACAGGTGAACAGAGAGGATGATGCACACAAGTTCAATTCCACCAGTGGCCACCGGGGGAGCCCAAAATCCAATTTCACAACAGTACCCCCCCCCCTCAAGGAGGGGGCACCGAACCCTCACCAGAACCACCAGGGCGATCAGGATGAGCCCTATGAAAGGCACGGACCAGATCGGAGGCATGAACATCAGAGGCAGTCACCCAAGAATTATCCTCCTGACCGTATCCCTTCCATTTGACCAGATACTGGAGTTTCCGTCTGGAAACACGGGAGTCCAAGATTTTTTCCACAACGTACTCCAACTCGCCCTCAACCAACACCGGAGCAGGAGGCTCAACGGAAGGCACAACCGGTACCTCATACCTGCGCAACAATGACCGATGAAAAACATTATGAATAGAAAAAGATGCAGGGAGGTCCAAACGGAAGGACACAGGGTTAAGAATCTCCAATATCTTGTACGGGCCGATGAACCGAGGCTTAAACTTAGGAGAAGAAACCCTCATAGGGACAAAACGAGAAGACAACCACACCAAGTCCCCGACACAAAGCCGAGGACCAACCCGACGCCGGCGGTTGGCAAAAAGCTGAGTCTTCTCCTGGGACAACTTCAAATTGTCCACCACCTGCCCCCAAATCTGATGCAACCTCTCCACCACAGCATCCACTCCAGGACAATCCGAAGATTCCATCTGACCGGAGGAAAATCGAGGATGAAACCCCGAATTACAGAAAAAAGGAGACACCAAGGTGGCAGAGCTGGCCCGATTATTGAGGGCAAACTCCGCTAAAGGCAAAAAAGCAACCCAATCATCCTGATCTGCAGACACAAAACACCTCAAATATGTCTCCAAAGTCTGATTCGTCCGCTCGGTCTGGCCATTAGTCTGAGGATGGAAAGCAGACGAGAAAGACAAATCTATGCCCATCCTAGCACAGAATGCCCGCCAAAATCTAGACACGAATTGGGTTCCTCTGTCAGAAACGATATTCTCCGGAATACCATGCAAACGAACCACATTTTGAAAAAACAGAGGAAACAACTCGGAAGAAGAAGGCAACTTAGGCAGGGGAACCAAATGGACCATCTTAGAGAAACGGTCACACACCACCCAGATGACAGACATCTTCTGAGAAACAGGAAGATCCGAAATAAAATCCATCGAGATGTGCGTCCAAGGCCTCTTCGGGATAGGCAAGGGCAACAACAATCCACTAGCCCGAGAACAACAAGGCTTGGCCCGAGCACAAACGTCACAAGACTGCACAAAGCCTCGTACATCTCGTGACAGGGAAGGCCACCAGAAGGACCTTGCCACCAAATCCCTGGTACCAAAGATTCCAGGATGACCTGCCAACGCAGAAGAATGAACCTCAGAAATGACTTTACTGGTCCAATCATCAGGAACAAACAGTCTACCAGGTGGGCAACGATCAGGTCTATCCGCCTGAAAATCCTGCAAGGCCCGCCGCAGGTCTGGAGAAACGGCAGACAATATCACTCCATCCTTAAGGATACCTGTAGGTTCAGAATTACCAGGGGAGTCAGGCTCAAAACTCCTAGAAAGGGCATCCGCCTTAACATTCTTAGAACCCGGTAGGTATGACACCACAAAATTAAACCGAGAGAAAAACAACGACCAGCGCGCCTGTCTAGGATTCAGGCGTCTGGCGGACTCAAGATAAATTAAATTTTTGTGGTCGGTCAATACCACCACCTGATGTCTAGCCCCCTCAAGCCAATGACGCCACTCCTCAAAAGCCCACTTCATGGCCAAAAGCTCTCGATTCCCAATATCATAATTCCGCTCGGCGGGCGAAAATTTACGAGAAAAAAAAGCACAAGGTTTCATCACGGAGCAGTCGGAACTTCTTTGCGACAAAACCGCCCCAGCTTCGATTTCAGAAGCGTCGACCTCAACCTGAAAAGGAAGAGCAACATCAGGCTGACGCAACACAGGGGCGGAAGAAAAGCGGCGCTTAAGCTCCCGAAAGGCCTCCACAGCAGCAGGGGACCAATCAGCAACATCAGCACCCTTCTTAGTCAAATCAGTCAATGGTTTAACAACATCAGAAAAACCAGCAATAAATCGACGATAAAAGTTAGCAAAGCCCAAAAATTTCTGAAGACTCTTAAGAGAAGAGGGTTGCGTCCAATCACAAATAGCCCGAACCTTGACAGGATCCATCTCGATGGAAGAGGGGGAAAAAATGTATCCCAAGAAGGAAATCTTTTGAACCCCAAAAACGCACTTAGAACCCTTCACACACAAGGAATTAGACCGCAAAACCTGAAAAACCCTCCTGACCTGCTGGACATGAGAGTCCCAGTCATCCGAAAAAATCAGAATATCATCCAGATACACGATCATAAATTTATCCAAATAATCACGGAAAATGTCATGCATAAAGGACTGAAAGACTGAAGGGGCATTTGAAAGGCCAAAAGGCATCACCAAATACTCAAAGTGGCCCTCGGGCGTATTAAATGCGGTTTTCCACTCATCCCCCTGCTTAATTCGCACCAAATTATACGCCCCACGGAGATCTATCTTAGAGAACCACTTGGCCCCCTTTATGCGAGCAAACAAATCAGTCAGCAGTGCCAACGGATATTGATATTTAACCGTGATTTTATTCAAAAGCCGATAATCAATACACGGCCTCAAAGAGCCATCTTTCTTAGACACAAAGAAAAAACCGGCTCCTAAGGGAGATGACGAAGGACGAATATGTCCCTTTTCCAAGGACTCCTTTATATATTCTCGCATAGCAGCATGTTCAGGCATAGACAGATTAAATAAACGACCCTTAGGGTATTTACTACCCGGAATCAAATCTATGGCACAATCGCACTCCCGGTGCGGAGGTAATGAACCAAGCTTAGGTTCTTCAAAAACGTCACGATAGTCAGACAAGAATTCAGGAATCTCAGAGGGAATAGATGACGAAATGGAAACCAAAGGTACGTCCCCATGCATCCCCTTACATCCCCAGCTTAACACAGACATAGCGTTCCAGTCGAGGACTGGGTTATGAGATTGCAGCCATGGCAATCCAAGCACCAACACATCATGTAGATTATACAGCACAAGAAAGCGAATAATCTCCTGATGATCCGGATTAATTCGCATAGTTACTTGTGTCCAGTATTGTGGTTTATTACTAGCCAATGGGGTGGAGTCAATCCCCTTCAGAGGTATAGGAGTTTCAAGAGGCTCTAAATCATACCCACAGCGTTTGGCAAAGGACCAATCCATAAGACTCAAAGCGGCGCCAGAGTCGACATAGGCATCCGCGGTAATAGATGATAAAGAACAAATCAGGGTCACAGATAGAATAAGCTTAGACTGAAAAGTGCCAATTGAAACTGACTTATCAAGCTTCTTAGTACGCTTAGAGCATGCTGATATAACATGAGTTGAATCACCACAATAAAAGCACAACCCATTTTTTCGTCTAAAATTCTGCCGTTCGCTTCTGGACAGAATTCTATCACATTGCATATTCTCTGGCGTCTTCTCAGTAGACACCGCCAAATGGCGCACAGACGTCTATCGATCTGGATAGCCATTGTCATGGACTCATTCAGACCCGCAGGCACAGGGAACCCCACCATAACATCCTTAACGGCATCAGAGAGACCCTCTCTGAAATTCGCCGCCAGGGCGCACTCATTCCACTGAGTAAGCACAGACCATTTACGGAATTTTTGGCAGTATATTTCAACTTCATCTTGCCCCTGAGATAGGGACATCAAGGCTTTTTCCGCCTGAAGCTCTAAATGAGGTTCCTCATAAAGCAACCCCAAGGCCAGAAAAAACGCATCCACATTGAGCAACGCAGGATCCCCTGGAGCCAATGCAAAAGCCCAATCTTGAGGGTCGCCCCGGAGCAAGGAAATCACAATCCTGACCTGCTGAGCAGGATCTCCAGCAGAGCGAGATTTCAGGGACAAAAACAACTTGCAATTATTTTTGAAATTTTGAAAGCAAGATCTATTCCCCGAGAAAAATTCAGGCAAAGGAATTCTAGGTTCAGATATAGGAACATGAACAACAAAATCTTGTAAATTTTGAACTTTCGTGGTGAGATTATTCAAACCTGCAGCTAAACTCTGAATATCCATTTTAAACAGGTGAACACAGAGCCATTCCAGGATTAGAAGGAGAGAGAGAGAGGAAGGCTGCAATATAGGCAGACTTGCAAGTGATTCAATTGAAAGCACACTCAGAACTGAAGGAAAAAAAAAAAAAAAAAAATTTCAGCAGACTTTTTTCTCTCCTTTCTCTGCCAATTAATTTAACCCTTTGTGGGCCGGTCAAACTGTTATGGTTCTCAATGGCAAGAGAACATAGCCCAGCATACATAGGAACTAGCTCTTGGAAGGATGGAAACTTAAACTGACCATGAACTAAACCTGCCGCACAACTAACAGTAGCCGGGTAGCGTAGCCTGCGTTTTATCCCTAGACGCCCAGCGCCGGCCGGAGGACTAACTAATCCTGGCAGAGGAAAATATAGTCCTGGCTCACCTCTAGAGAAATTTCCCCGAAAGGCAGACAGAGGCCCCCACATATATTGGCGGTGATTTAAGATGAAAATGACAAACGTAGTATGAAAATAGGTTTAGCAAAATCGAGGTCCGCTTACTAAATAGCAGGAAGACAGAAAGGGTACTTTCATGGTCAGCTGAAAACCCTATCAATACACCATCCTGAAATTACTTTAAGACTCTAGTATTAACTCATAACATCAGAGTGGCAATTTCAGATCACAAGAGCTTTCCAGACACAGAAACGAAACTGCAGCTGTGAACTGGAACAAAATGCAAAAAACAAACAAGGACAAAAGTCCGACTTAGCTGGAAGTTGTCTGGTAGCAGGAACATGCACAGAAAGGCTTCTGATTACAATGTTGACCGGCATGGAAGTGACAGAGGAGCAAGGTTAAATAGCGACTCCCACATCCTGATGGGAACAGGTGAACAGAGAGGATGATGCACACAAGTTCAATTCCACCAGTGGCCACCGGGGGAGCCCAAAATCCAATTTCACAACAGAGGTAGATGAGACATTAGAGATCTCAGGTTGCCTAGTCTCTTTGAGTCCAGTAAGATCAGCTTCCCACACAGAAGATACAACGGACAGGACGTCTTTCACCTGGTTGACTGAAAGCAGGGACTTGGAAGCTTCTGATTTGACCTCAACATAATCCGATTCTTTGGAAACTGAAGACACCTTCACTGGATCCAACTTAAGCCCATCATCACAAGAAAAGTGATGTAATAATTATAGGGGATAACTCAGGAGACTTTTTGAGTGGAACAAGACAACTACAGGACACAGTTTTATAAGTGGTAAAGTCTATATTATCACACGTTGATTCAAACAGGTGCAGAGAGAAACTCAAGTCCACAACACTTGGTGCAAATAATAATCACAGCTTAGCAGTCTATAGGTAACTTCAGAGGAAAATGCAATCAAGCAGAAAGTCTATGAAGCACAGTTATTCTTGAGGATACTTGACACGAATAAATCCTTGTCTTAGTCCAGGCACAGATAGATATGCTTATTAGGCAGTTCAAATAATATCTTAGCTCAACCAGGGAGGCCTGGTTAATAGTCTCAGGTTATTGCAAAGCAGAAACAGCTTACATGTCCAGCAAATTCAGATAGAAGTAAACACGAACAGCAGATGAAGGAGGATTACTGGAAACTTGTGTATGCAGCAGGAACTCAGAGCAGAGTAGCAGGATCACCACACAGGTTCACAGGAGCAGGTGTATAGAAAGGGAGTAATCAGAGGTCTGGAGCTGGATGCAAGGCAGAATACCTTTTAGTTTTATAGCAGGAAGACACAGTGCACATGAGACCAAAGACACCATCTTGGAAATGGGCAGTAATGCACAAAAGGTAAAAAATGTTCAGAGTCCTGACATTACTCCCTCCTTAGAAGCGGCCTCAGGACGATCCTGGACCTGGTTTCTCAGGGAATCTCTGATGAAAACGAGAAATCTTCTGTTGGGCATTGATGTTTTCCACAGGTTCCCAAGAGTCTTCCTCAGGGGGATATCCCTGCCTTCTTATCAGATATTGGAGCCGATTCCTGCAAATCCTGGAATCAATAATTTCCTCCACCACGAATTGTTCTTGCCCATCAATCACCACAGGCTGCGGAGGTGGCACAAAACGTCCCTGGAAGGTATTAGGAGATACAGGCTTTAGTAAAGATACATGAAAAACTGGGTGTACCTTCGTTGTCCTAGGCAGCTTCAGCCGCAAGGCCACAGAGCTCACAATACCGTTGATCTTGAAAGGGCCAATGAATTTCTGTCCAAGTTTTTGTGAAGGAACGTTTAACTTCAGATTCTTAGTTGCTAACCACACGGAATCTCCTACCTTGAACATGGGTGCAGGTTTACGGAATCTATCAGCCGATCTCTTATAACGTTCTTGAGCTGTGGTCAGGGATTCCTTCAGAACCTCCAGATTCTGTCTCATCGCAGTCAGCCTTTCCTCCACTGCCGGACCCGGAGAATTAATTGGAGACCTAGGTAAAATACACGGATGATAACCCAGATTGGCAAAGAAAGGTGTACATTTAGTGGAGGCGCTCTGAGAATTATTATATGAAAATTCGGCTAACGGCAACAACTCCAACCAATCATTCTGGAGCTGGCTGACATAACATCTTAGATATTGTTCCAGCGTCTGGTTGGTACGCTCAGTCTGACCATTTGTCTGGGGATGGTAAGCAGAAGAGAGACAGAGATTAATATTGAGTGCAGAGCAAAACCCCTTCCATAATCTTGAATTGAACTGTACTCCACGGTCAGAGATGATCTCATCCAGAACCCTGTGCAACCGAAAGACATGTATAACCAAGTTCACTGTATCTTTAGCTGAGGGGAGGCCGGTGCACGGAACAAAATGAGCAGCTTTAGTCAGGCGATCAACTACCACCATGATTGTATTCATGCCCCCCGATGTAGGCAGCTCCACAATAAAGTCCATTGATATAGACCCCCAAGGGTGGGACGGAACAGGTAATGGTTGTAGAAGACCCGTAGGTGCCACATGGGGAGCCTTGTAAAGGGCACATACCTTGCAAGAGAGAACATAGTCCTTGGTATCCTTCAGGCAAGCTGGCCACCAGAAGAATCGGCTCAGGAACTCTTGTGTCTTCTGTACCCCTCTGTGACCAGCCAACTTGGAGTCATGTACCAACTTGAGGATCTGCAGATGGACGACCTCCGGGACGTAGATACGTCGATCTCTGAACCACATTCCACCCTTAAAGACAAGATTAATATCCACAGGTGGGTTGGCCAGAAATACATCACCTTCATAGGCCTCCCTGCACTCCTTCCACAAGTCCTGATCGTGGATAACTCCGATGAAATTGGCATCAGATAGAATGGTCTTGGACGGGGCTCCAGGTACGGAATCCGCAGCATGGATTCAGGATAAAGCATCAGCCTTCCCATTACGAGAACCTGGACGGTACGAGATAAAAAAGTTAAATTGATTTAAAAATAAGTTCCAACGAGCCTGACGAGGAGAAAGACATCTAGCGGATCTAAGGAACTCTAGATTGCGATGGTCAGTTAGCACTATGATCTGTTGTGCAGTTCCTTGCAGATGATGCCTCCATTCTTTGAAAGCCACAATAATAGCCAGCAATTCCTTGTCTCCCACGTCGTAATTCTTCTCTGCTGAGGTTAGTCTACGGGAAAAGAAAGCACAAGGATGTAGCAGACCCTTCTCTCCAGTTCTTTGGGAGAGAATAGCCCCCAAAGCATTATCAGAAGCGTCCACCTCCACAATGAAAGGAAGTGTTGGATCTGGGTGTATCAACAGCGGTGCTGAGGTGAAACGGATCTTAAGCTGATCAAAAGCTTGTTGAGCCTGTGATGACCACTTAAAGGGCTTTTCCTTCTTTGTCAAGGAAGTAATGGGACGGACAATATCAGAGAAATTTCAAATGCAGCGTCTGTAGAAATTTGCAAAACCAATAAAACGTTGGACCTCCTTAACATTCTTGGGTACCGGCCAGTCAAGGATAGCCTGAATCTTACCAGATTCCATGTTCAGCCCCTGGGGAGAGATGATATAACCTAAGAACTGTATCTCAGAACAATGGAACTCGCATTTCTCCGGCTTAATATACAGATGATTCTCTTTCAGACGTCTTAAAACACTTTTGACATGTTCTTCATGTTCCTGTAGAGAGTCAGAAAAGATTAGTATATCGTCCAAATACATCACTACAAACTGGTCCAACAAATCTCTGAAAATGTCATTAGCAAGGTGTTGAAATGTTGCAGGGGCGTTACAAAGCCCGAAGGGCATCACTAGAGATTCAAAGTGTCCATACCGGCATCTGAATGCTGTCTTCCACTCATCCCCTGGACGAATACGCACCAAATTATAAGCCCCACGAAGATCCAGTTTAGAGAACACCTTAGCATGGCGGACTCTTTCCAGTAATTCGAGAATCAGAGGCAAAGTGTAACGGTTTCGTACTGTTACCTTATTGAGTTCTCGATAGTCAACACAGGGTCTCAGGGTCCCATCCTTCTTCTTTACAAAAAAGATAGGTGCCCCTGCTGGTGAGGAAGAAGGATGTATGAAGCCTTTGGCCAGATTTTCATCAATATACTCTTTTAAGGCTTGAAGCTCAGGTGCCGCCAAAGGGTATACGTTACCAAAAGGAATGGCTGCCCCGGGAAGCAGCTCAATGGGACAGTCATAATGCCTGTGTGGAGGAAGATGATCTGCATTCTTCTTGTCACAGATGTCAGAGAACTCTTTATAAGCTGGAGGTAAAGAAAATACCTGTACATGTGGTTCCGTAGCCATGGACTCAGGGACAGCTTCTGTTAACGCTGAGTTGCTCCTTGTTGGGAAGATAATCTCCTTGGTCTCCCAGTTGATAATTGGGTTCTGAGAACGCAACCAAGAAATACCTAAAATCACAGGAAAATGAGGAGAAGAAATTAGCAAGAAAGAAAGTTGCTCCTGATGATTAGGCTCCAACAAAATTTCAAGGGGTACGGTCTCCTGATCCACAGGCACAGAGATTAAAGGTGACCCATCCACTGTTTATATGGTAATTGGAGAGGCTCTTTGCTGAATTTTAATAGCATGTTCCTTGGCAAATGCGATATCCATGAAATTGCCACCTGCACCAGAGTCAATCATAGCTGAACTGGAAATCCACAGTCCTGAACACAGGATCTTAATAGGGAGAGAACAGTGAGAGTTCTTTTCCTTCCGCTCCTTGGGGGGCGAAGTCATAGAAAGTGAATGGAATACAGCGTTTAAAGGCAGGCTACATTCAGAGATGTCAGATTAATCATCACAGTTGTCATACTCCCCTATTGCTGCTAGCACCTTGTTAGGCCGTCTAGGAAACTTAGGACAATTGATCAAGAAGTGGTCAGACTGGCCGCAGTTGAAACATAGACTTTCACGAAGGCGATGCTCCCAGCGCTCATTGATCTCGCGCCTCTGAACGGAATCAATTTGCATGGGCACCTCCTCCACTTCCTGAGAGGTTTTACCTGCAGGCTCTTTGGAAGGAAGGGAAAAGTTAGAAGCTCGGTTATTTGCAGCAAATTTCTCCTGCCTACGCTCAGTAAGGCGAATGTCTATGCGCACACAATGCTGTATAAATGTCTCTAGCTCTTGTGGTGACTCAGAGCGGGCTAGTTCATCTTTTACAATACTAGACAGACCCCTTTTAAAAATAGGCAATTGTGCATAACTGTCCCAATTGGTATCTACCGCCAATCTCCTGAATTCAGTGGCATACTCAATAACAGAACATTTAGCCTGGCGTAAAGACAACAAAGCAGATTCGGCGGTTGCACGGCGATTAGGGTCATCAAACATTAATGCCATAGCGGCCAAGAAATCATCCAAGTCATTTAACCGTGGGTCATGAGACTCAATCATCGGATTCGCCCAGGCGAGCGCTCGTGAGGTCAGTAGCATTATTACACACAATACTTTGGATCTAACAGTAGGAAAATGGTCAGCATGCACGTCAAAATATAGCATACATAGATTCACAAAGCCACAAAATTTGTCACGATCACCATTAAATCTGAATGGGGGCAACTTAGGTGGGCTAGCTGGTGGCAGTTGCCCAGAGGGTAAAGTCACTTGTGCAGCTATTTGCGTGCTTATGTGTTATGATCCCAATGGCAGAGGATCTCTGATATTCCGGCAAGATAGCAAAAATATAAATACTGCTCTAGGGAGGTGGAAACTGGGCTAACCGCATACCTGATCCTGACACAAACAACTAAAAGTAGCCGGTGAACGTGCCTACGTTGGTTCTAGACGTCTCGAGCCAGCCGGAGAACTGACTACCCCTAGAGGGAAAAAATAAGACCTCGCTTGCCTCCAGAGAAATTGAACCCCAAAGATATAGAAAGCCCCCAACAAATAATAATGGTGAGGCAAGAGGAAAACTCAAACGTAGAGATGAACTAGATTCAGCAAAGTGAGGCCCAATAGTCTAGATAGCAGAAAATAGATAGTGGACTATGCGGTTAGCAGAAAACCCTACAAAACATCCACGCTGAACATTCAAGAACCCCCACACCGACTGACGGTGTGGAGGGAGAATATCAGCCCCCTAGAGCTTCCAGCGAGTAAAAAATCAAATGTAAAGCAAGCTGGACAAAAACACTAAATAATGCAAACGATCCAAATTGTACAAAACAGACTTAGCTTTTCTTGCATGAGGCAGACTGAAAGTAATCCGGAGGAGACCAAATAGGTCTGGATACAACGATGCCAGGCAAGAGACTGAGTCCAGAGGAGACTCAAATAGAAAACACCCGCTGCTTAACGACACAGCTGGAGCTCAGGCCTGCAACAAGACATACCTAACACAATACCGTTAGTGACCACCAGAGGGAGCCCAGAAACACAGTTCACAACAGTACCCCCCCCTTGAGAAGGGGTCACCGAACCCTCACCAAGACCCCCAGGGCGATCAGGATGAGCAGCGTGAAAGGCATGAACCAAATCAGCCGCATGAACATCAGAGGCGACAACCCAGGAATTATCCTCCTGACCATAGCCTTTCCATTTAACTAAATACTGGAGTTTCCGTCTAGAGATACGAGAATCCAGAATTTTCTCCACCACGTACTCCAACTCGCCCTCAACCAAAACCGGGGCAGGAGGCTCAACAGCAGGAACCATAGGCACCACGTATCGCCGCAACAAGGACCTATGAAACACATTATGAATAGCAAAGGACGCTGGAAGGTCCAAGCGAAAAGACACCGGGTTAAGGATTTCCAAAATCTTATAAGGACCGATAAAGCGAGGCTTGAACTTAGGAGAGGAGACTTTCAAAGGAACATGCCGAGAAGACAACCAAACCAAATCCCCAACACGAAGTCGGGGACCCACACCGCGGCGGCGGTTGGCAAACCGCTGAGCCTTGTCTTGTGACAATTTCAAATTGTCCACCACATGGTTCCAAATCCGCTGCAACCTATCCACCACAGAATCAACCCCAGGACAGTCAGAAGGTTCAACCTGACCCGAGGAGAAACGAGGATGAAAACCAGAGTTGCAGAAAAACATCTCAAATAAGTCTCTAATGTCTGATTAGTTCGCTCGGTCTGGCCATTAGTCTGAGGATGAAAAGCCGACGAAAAAGACACATCAATACCCATCTTAGCACAAAAGGATCGCCAGAATCTGGACACAAACTGGGATCCTCTGTCAGATACAATATTCTCAGGGATGCCATGCAAACGAACCACATTCTGAAAGAACAAAGGGACCAAATCAGAGGAGGAAGGCAACTTAGGCAAGGGCACCAAATTGACCATTTTAGAAAAACGATCGCACACCACCCAGATGACAGACATCTTTCGAGACACCGGAATATCCGAAATGAAATCCATGGAAATGTGCGTCCAAGGCCTCTTTGGGATAGGCAAGGGCAAAAGCAACCCGCTGGCACGAGAACAGCAAGGCTTAGCCCGAGCACAAATCCCACAGGACTGCACAAAAGAACGCACATCCCGCGACAAGGAAGGCCACCAAAAGGACCTGGCCACCAAATCTCTGGTACCAAAAATCCCAGGATGTCCCGCCAACACCGAAGAATGGACCTCAGAAATAACTCTGTTGGTCCATCCATCAGGGACAAACAATCTCTCTGGTGGACAACGATCAGGCCTATCAGCCTGAAATTTTTTCAGCCCTTGTCGCAAATCTGGGGAAATGGCAAACAAAATTACTCCCTCTCTGAGAATACCAGCCGGCTCAGAGACTCCCGGAGAATCAGGCACAAAACTCCTAGAAAGTGCATCAGCCTTCACGTTCTTCGAACCAGGCAGGTACGAGACCACAAAGTCAAAACGGGAGAAAAACAACGACCAACGGGCCTGTCTAGGATTCAGGCGCTTGGCAGACTCGAGGTAAATCAGATTTTTATGATTAGTCAAGACCACCACACGATGTCTAGCTCCCTCGAGCCAATGTCGCCACTCCTCAAATGCCCACTTCATGGCCAACAACTCCCGATTACCAACATCGTAGTTCCACTCATCAGGCGAAAATTTCCTTGAAAAGAAGGCGCATGGCTTCATCACGGAGCCATCAGAACTTTTTTGCGAGAAAACAGCCCCTGCACCAATTTCAGAAGCATCAACTTCAACCTGGAAGGGAAGAGTGACATCCGGCTGGCACAAGACTGGCGCTGAAGTAAACCGACGCTTCAGCTCCCGAAAGGCCTCCACGGCCGCAGGAGACCAATTCGCAACATCAGAACCCTTCTTGGTCATATCCGTCAAAGGTTTAACCACGCTGGAGAAATTAGCGATAAAACGACGGTAAAAATCAGCAAAGCCCAAGAACTTCTGCAGGCTCTTAACAGACGTGGGCTGAGTCCAGTCATGAATGGCACGGACCTTAACTGGGTCCATCTCCACAGTAGAAGGGGAAAAAATAAAACCCAAAAAAGAAACCTTCTGTACCCCAAAGATACATTTTGAGCCCTTCACAAATAGAGCATTCTCCCGCAAAACCTGAAACACCATCCTGACCTGGTTCACATGGGACTCCCAATCATCAGAAAAAAACAAAATATCATCCAGATAAATAATCATAAATAGTGTTGAGCATTCCGATACCGCAAGTATCGGGTATCGGCCGATACTAGCGGTATCGGAATTCCGATACCGGGATTCCGATACTTGGCGCGTATCGGATACCGGAATCGGAAGTTCAATGATTCAAAATTCAGAAATTCAGCCAATGAGAAAGATTCCAAGTGTGGGCACATCCTGTTTAGCATGGAGGGCATGAAACTACTGGCAAGGCTGTGATTGGCTGCTGAAATGATGTCATGATGCAGTTTAAAAGTCGCTGGCGCCATTTTGCGATCACTCTGCTGTGAATTCAGTTAGTGACAGGACGCTGTTTGCTGACTGAGGGACAGTTTAGAGATAGCGATTTGCTTCTTTGTGCTTTCCAAAGGCTAATTTAGCAACCGCTGTGTTCACCTACTAATCACCTTCCTTTTGCCTTGTAGCGCTGTTTTCACAGCGATCTGCAAGGTCTCTCTGTGTGTGTGTGTGAGTGCAGCCCACTCTCTAGTCTGAGTGCAGCCACATAGGCCATCCATAGCTGGTTGTATTCAGTTCAGGGAGGGTGGTTCATTGCCTCATACTGTCCTTTTTTTTTTTTTTTTTGAAGTAGTGCAGGCTGCTGCACATTTTTTCCAAAAATTCCTATTAGTGTCTTTCCACCCGTCTCCAGCTAATTTGTGGAAAAACACTACATAGGATAAAGTAGAGGAGGGTTTTTGGGCCTTGCAGCGCCGTTTACGGCTGTCTGCACGGTCTCCGTGTGACTGCAGCTCGCCCTGTAATCTGTGAGCAGCTATAGCCTGGTTGTCTCCAGCTCAGGGTTTTTCACTGCGTCATACCGCCAAATCAATTTTCTTTTTTTTCAAAGTAGTGTAGTCTGCTGCTAATTTATTTTAAAAAATCCTATTAGTGTCTTTCCACCCGTCTCCAGCTAATTTGTGGAAAAACACTACATAGGATAAAGTAGAGGAGGGTTTTTGGGCCTTGCAGCGCCGTTTACGGCTGTCTGCACGGTCTCCGTGTGATTGCAGCTCTATCCGTTGTCAGTTCAGCCCCCAAAAAATAAATAAATAATAAAGTTCACCAAACACACCAGTTACACCACTTTACATTTGTGTAGGCCACATTAGCTCATATTCAAGTCTAGTCCACACTTTAGAAAATTAGTGTGTCTTATACCTGTTAGGAGGAGTTGCTCAGGAATAAGCACACAAAGCCGTTAGTACTTTTCTGCTTATCTTTATCAGTCAACCAAGATGAAGAAGGCAGTGAGTAATGCACGTGGGCGTGGGCGTGGGCGCGGAGCAGGGAGGGGACGTGGGGATTCTGTGCCTGCTGCGGGCACCGGTGAGTCATCAGCACCCACTTTCACAAGGGAACAGTCGTTCATGCGCAGCTTTGTCGCCGAGCGCCGTACACCGCTGCTGCGTGAAGACCAAATTGAAGCCGTTGTGGGATGGATGGCAGCTAATGCATCAACTTCCATTAGTGCCACATCCTCTCAGACACAGAGCACTGGAGAGCAGCCATCTGTCTCTTCACCACCTGCAAAATTGCCCAGGCAGACAGAGATCCCAGGACAGGAGCAGTCTCTACTTCTGTTCTCTGAATCATCTCTTGGCTTGGAAACAGGGGGCCAGCCAAGCAGCATTGGAGAAATGGAAGAAGAGGCAGGGTGCAGTGATGCCCAACAGCTTTTTCTGTCTTCCTCTGAAGAGGCGGGTGGGCCAGTGGCTCCGGTCACCACCTCGCAGGCCGCATCAGCTGATGATGACACTCAGGTGCCACTTACTGGTGCGTGCTCTGCTGCTGAGACTACCCAGGAGGAGCAGTTGGGGGCAGAGGGTAGTGTAGATGATGAGGTCCTTGACCCATCTTGGCGTCAGGGACAGGAAGGTGGTGGGAGCAGCTCTGAGGAAGAGATTCCCCGTACGGCCCAAAGAGGGAGAGGGAGGGGGAAGACTGCGGATCCTGCAGCCTCCGCTTTGGCACCCGTAAGGAGCATGTCTCTTCCAAAAGTCAAAAGGGGGGCTCCCAAGACTTGCAGTGCCTGGTCCTTTTTTGACACAGTTGCAGATGACATTTGCTATGTCAGATGCAAGGTGTGTCATCAAAAAATCAAAAGAGGTCAAAAAGTCGCCAACCTCAATACCTCCAACATGTGGAAACATGTGCGCAACAGGCACCCGGCGGAGTTAGACAAACACACTGAAGAGCTAGGCCAACCAACAGCGGCAGCTACCACCTCTTCAGCTCGTGTTGCCTCTTCCTCTAGCTCACACGCAGCTGGTTCGGCTTCCTCCCAGGATCGCCGTGGAAGAACCTCTGGCCCTGTTGTCCAGAGACCCGCTGTCATTCCACCCGCAGCACCACTTTCCCAGTCAACCACACACTCCCAGCCCAGTCTACAGCCATCGGTAGTACAGGCATGGGAGAAAAGGCGGCCTTTCTCGTCAAACCACCCACGAGCACAGGCTCTGACTGCAGGCATTGCCAAACTTCTGTCACTGGAAATGCTGTCATTCAGGCTGGTGGAGACTGACAGCTTCCGTGACTTGATGTCATTGGCAGTCCCACAGTACAGTGTGCCCAGCCACTTTTACTTCAGCAGGCAAGCCGTCCCTGCCCTGCACAAGCATGTGGAGGGACACATAAAACACGCGCTACTGAACGCCGTCAGTAGCAAGGTCCACCTCACCACCGATGCGTGGACCAGTCAACATGGACAGGGGCGATACCTTTCCCTCACTGCCCATTGGGTTAATGTCGTTGAGCCGGGTACAGACCGTGCGAGTGGCGCAGGACGTGTCCTGCCCACTCCAAGGATTGCAGGAATCCATTCTGTACGCATTGACTCCTCCTCTTACACCAGTTCCTCAGAATCATCGCTGCAGGAGCCGTCACAGTCCACCTCCACATGGACCCGTGATGAACGTGTACCTGTTACGACCGACATGAGCACAGCCGTGGCCAAACGTCAACAGGCCGTCTTGAAATTAATTTTTTTGGGGAATCGTAGCCACACAGCGCAGGAGCTCTGGAATGCCATCAAGCAGGAGAGCGATGTGTGGTTTGAGCCAGCGAATCTCCAGCCAGGCATGGTAGTGTGTGATAATGGCCGAAATCTGGTGGCAGCCCTGGGCCTCGGCAACCTCACTCACATCCCATGTCTGGCACATGTGCTCAATTTGGTCGTGCAGAGTTTTTTGAGGGACTATCCGGATCTTGATGCACTGCTGCACAAGGTCCGCCTAGAGTGTGCTCACTTGCGGCGTTCCAGCACGGCAAAAGCGCGCATTGCGGCTCTGCAGCGCCGACACCGCCTGCCGGAACATCGCATCATATGTGACCTACCTACCAGGTGGAATTCCACGTTACATATGTTGGAGCGGTTGTGTGAGCAGCAGCAAGCTGTAATGGAGTACCAGCTGTATCAGGCGCAAAAAAGTCGCAGTCAGCGCCGTACAGACTTCACAACCACAGAGTGGGCCACTATGAAGGATGTCTGCCAGGTTTTGCGTCCCTTTGATTATTCCACGCGGATGGCGAGTGCAGATGATGCACTAGTCAGCATGACTGTTCCCCTTATCTGCCTGCTTGAAAAATCACTGCAAGCGCTAAGGGATGATGTTGTGGAAGAGGTGGAGGATGAGGATTCACCACTTCCATCATCTTCTGGACAGTCAGCGCCACGTGGTTCCTCACAAACGCGTAGGCAGGGGACAGTTTGTGAGGAGGATGAGGAGGAGTCAATGGAGGAGGAAGACATCCGTCCAGAGGAGGGAGTTCCCGAATTGTCCAGTACTCAGTGTGTACAGCGAGGGTGGGGTGATGACGAGCGGGCAGAGATCACGCCTCCAGCTGGGGACAGCGTTTCTTGGGCAGTTGGCAGTCTGCAGCACATGGTGGATTACATGCTGCAGTGCCTGAGAAACGACCGCCGCATCGACCACATTCTCAACATGTCTGATTATTGGGTGTTCACCCTCCTCGATCCTCGCTACCGGGACAACGTAGAAAGCCTCATCACACCGTTGAACCGGGAGCGAAAAATGCGGGAGTACCAAGACACACTGGTCAGTTCCATCATCTTCTCCATTCCAACTGAGAGAAGTGCTGCTAGTGCATTCCAAAGCAGCTCAGTGCGTCCAGGCAGTGGTGGAGGCTCTGCACAAAGAGGGAGCAGAAGCAGTGCCTCTGCCCAAGGCAAGACCAGTATGGCCGAACTGTGGCACAGTTTTCTGTGCCCGCCACAAAAGTCTACACCATCACAGACGGCTCCAGTCAGCAGGAGGCAACGGTTCCGTCAGATGGTGACAGACTACATGTCTTGCCCTCTTGCTGTACTCCCAGACGGCTCTTCCCCTTTCAAGTTTTGGGTCTCAAAGCTGGATACATGGCCAGAGCTAAGCCAGTATGCATTGGAGGTGCTGTCTTGCCCTGCGGCCAGTGTATTATCGGAACGTGTCTTTAGTGCTGCAGGTGGTGTACTAACTGACCGTCGCATGCGACTATCCTCCGATAACGTTGACCGGCTTACTTTCCTGAAAATGAACAAGGCCTGGATCTCGCAGGAATTTGCCACTCCTCCTCCTGATTAAATAATTAGGTCACTGTATACGTTATCCAGGTCTCCTGTTGTGTTCATCTTTCTACCACCTGAACTTAAATTCCTGGGCTCCAACACCGCCAGTTGAGGCTCAGATGTGCCGTCTGCACAGTCAAAACATACGACCCAGTGTTATTGGGTTTCAGTAACGTCAGCTGATCCCCAGCTGTGTAGCCGGCAATGTGTCATGCGACCGCCACGCTGACACAACAACTGAAATGTAAGGGAATCTGTCCCCCCCCCCCCAAGGCGTTTGTTACTGAAAGAGCCACCTTGTGCAGCAGTAATGCTGCACAAGGAAAAAGGTAGCTATTTTGGTTTTGCTCCTTGCACACGCAAAACTTAACACTTATAAAATGTGTCCACTGATACCGTAAAACCGTCCCGGAGGTGGGACTTTCCTTCGTAATATGACGCAGCACAGCCGTCATTCCTACCCCCCCGGCGCCGCGCCCCGGCTCCTCAGCGTTGTTTGATTCCGTCCCGGAGCCTGCGCTGCTATGTTATCCCGTGGCCAGGCACACTTAGCGCTGCCCGTCTTCTGGCATCATTTGGTGTCAGGCTGGCTGCG
The DNA here is from genome assembly GCF_051348905.1 of Ranitomeya variabilis. Taxonomy (NCBI): domain Eukaryota; kingdom Metazoa; phylum Chordata; class Amphibia; order Anura; family Dendrobatidae; genus Ranitomeya; species Ranitomeya variabilis. The sequence goes on from NC_135233.1 coordinate 1,029,789,346, forward strand.
CCTGTGCGGCCACGCTGGCCGAGAGCCCGCCTCGCAGTGTCTTCTGATTTAATCCCACTGGGGGCCTGGGATCTATGGACATGCGCAGTGCATATCTGAACCTCCACCTCTCACTCATCTCCCTATGGCTTCTTCAGACTGTTCGGTGTCAGCTGGTCCCTAATAGCATGCCACGGCCGTGACACCGCACAGTCTGAAAAAGAAGCCGTAGGGAGGGGAGTGAGAGGCGAGGATATGCACTGCGCATGGCCATGGATCCCAGGCCCCCAGTGGGATTACATCAGAAGACACTGCGAGGCGGGCTCTCGGCCAGCGCGGCCGCACAGGCGCAGCCAGCCTGACACCAAATGATGTCAGAAGATGGGCAGCGCTAAGTGTGCCTGGCCACGGGATAACATAACAGCGCAGGCTCCGGGACGGAATCAAACAACGCTGAGGAGCCGGGGCACGGCGGCGGGGGGGTAGTAATGATGGCTGTGCTGCGTCATATTACGAAGGAAAGTCCCACCTCCGGGACGGTTTCACGGCTTCAGGGGACACATTTTAAAAGTGTTTAGTTCTGTGTTTGCAAGGAGCATGATGAAAAGAGCCACCTTTTCCTTTTGCATCTTTTGTGCTGCACAAGCTGGCTCTTTCAGCTACAAACGCCTTGGGGGGGGGGGTTAAAGGTTCCCTTTCGACTTTCTCAGGCTTCGGCCTACATTGTGTTCCTCTGCTTTTCCACCTGCCCCTGGGCTCCAACACCGCTAGTTGCCATCCAGAAGTGCTGTACGCACAGTCAACAGTCCCTCCTCTGTTATTGGGGTTCAGTAACGTCAGCTGTTCCCCTGCTGTGTGTGTGGCAATCCCTCCTACCTCCTCCAACCTCCTCCTCCTCCACCTGTCCCTGGGCTCCAACACCGCCAGTTGCCGTCCAGAAGTGCTGTACGCACAGTCAACAGTCCCTCCTCTGTTATTGGGGTTCAGTAACGTCAGCTGTTCCCCTGCTGTGTGTGTGGCAATCCCTCCTACCTCCTCCAACCTCCTCCAACCTCCTCCTCCTCCACCTGTCCCTGGGCTCCAACACCGCCAGTTGCCGTCCAGAAGTGCTGTACGCACAGTCAACAGTCCCTCCTCTGTTATTGGGGTTCAGTAACGTCAGCTGTTCCCCTGCTGTGTGTGTGGCAATCCCTCCTACCTCCTCCAACCTCCTCCAACCTCCTCCTCCTCCACCTGTCCCTGGGCTCCAACACCGCCAGTTGCCGTCCAGAAGTGCTGTACGCACAGTCAACAGTCCCTCCTCTGTTATTGGGGTTCAGTAACGTCAGCTGTTCCCCTGCTGTGTGTGTGGCAATCCCTCCTACCTCCTCCAACCTCCTCCAACCTCCTCCTCCTCCACCTGTCCCTGGGCTCCAACACCGCCAGTTGCCGTCCAGAAGTGCTGTACGCACAGTCAACAGTCCCTCCTCTGTTATTGGGGTTCAGTAACGTCAGCTGTTCCCCTGCTGTGTGTGTGGCAATCCCTCCTACCTCCTCCAACCTCCTCCAACCTCCTCCTCCTCCACCTGTCCCTGGGCTCCAACACCGCCAGTTGCCGTCCAGAAGTGCTGTACGCACAGTCAACAGTCCCTCCTCTGTTATTGGGGTTCAGTAACGTCAGCTGTTCCCCTGCTGTGTGTGTGGCAATCCCTCCTACCTCCTCCAACCTCCTCCAACCTCCTCCTCCTCCACCTGTCCCTGGGCTCCAACACCGCCAGTTGCCGTCCAGAAGTGCTGTACGCACAGTCAACAGTCCCTCCTCTGTTATTGGGGTTCAGTAACGTCAGCTGTTCCCCTGCTGTGTGTGTGGCAATCCCTCCTACCTCCTCCAACCTCCTCCTCCTCCACCTGTCCCTGGGCTCCAACACCGCCAGTTGCCGTCCAGAAGTGCTGTACGCACAGTCAACAGTCCCTCCTCTGTTATTGGGGTTCAGTAACGTCAGCTGTTCCCCTGCTGTGTGTGTGGCAATCCCTCCTACCTCCTCCAACCTCCTCCTCCTCCACCTGTCCCTGGGCTCCAACACCGCCAGTTGCCGTCCAGAAGTGCTGTACGCACAGTCAACAGTCCCTCCTCTGTTATTGGGGTTCAGTAACGTCAGCTGTTCCCCTGCTGTGTGTGTGGCAATCCCTCCTACCTCCTCCAACCTCCTCCTCCTCCACCTGTCCCTGGGCTCCAACACCGCCAGTTGCCGTCCAGAAGTGCTGTACGCACAGTCAACAGTCCCTCCTCTGTTATTGGGGTTCAGTAACGTCAGCTGTTCCCCTGCTGTGTGTGTGGCAATCCCTCCTACCTCCTCCAACCTCCTCCTCCTCCACCTGTCCCTGGGCTCCAACACCGCCAGTTGCCGTCCAGAAGTGCTGTACGCACAGTCAACAGTCCCTCCTCTGTTATTGGGGTTCAGTAACGTCAGCTGTTCCCCTGCTGTGTGTGTGGCAATCCCTCCTACCTCCTCCAACCTCCTCCTCCTCCACCTGTCCCTGGGCTCCAACACCGCCAGTTGCCGTCCAGAAGTGCTGTACGCACAGTCAACAGTCCCTCCTCTGTTATTGGGGTTCAGTAACGTCAGCTGTTCCCCTGCTGTGTGTGTGGCAATCCCTCCTACCTCCTCCAACCTCCTCCTCCTCCACCTGTCCCTGGGCTCCAACACCGCCAGTTGCCGTCCAGAAGTGCTGTACGCACAGTCAACAGTCCCTCCTCTGTTATTGGGGTTCAGTAACGTCAGCTGTTCCCCTGCTGTGTGTGTGGCAATCCCTCCTACCTCCTCCAACCTCCTCCTCCTCCACCTGTCCCTGGGCTCCAACACCGCCAGTTGCCGTCCAGAAGTGCTGTACGCACAGTCAACAGTCCCTCCTCTGTTATTGGGGTTCAGTAACGTCAGCTGTTCCCCTGCTGTGTGTGTGGCAATCCCTCCTACCTCCTCCAACCTCCTCCTCCTCCACCTGTCCCTGGGCTCCAACACCGCCAGTTGCCGTCCAGAAGTGCTGTACGCACAGTCAACAGTCCCTCCTCTGTTATTGGGGTTCAGTAACGTCAGCTGTTCCCCTGCTGTGTGTGTGGCAATCCCTCCTACCTCCTCCAACCTCCTCCTCCTCCACCTGTCCCTGGGCTCCAACACCGCCAGTTGCCGTCCAGAAGTGCTGTACGCACAGTCAACAGTCCCTCCTCTGTTATTGGGGTTCAGCACCGCCAGCTGTTCCCCTGCTGTGTATACGGCAACGTGTACTGCGACCGCCACGCAGGCACAACAAGTTAAATGTAAGGGAACCTGACCCCCCCCCCCCCAGGCGTTTGTTACTGAAGGAGCCACCTTGTGCAGCAGTAATGATGCAAAGGGAAAAAGTGCCTCTTTTCGTGATGCTCCTTGCACATGCTGAACCAAACACTTATGAAATGTGTCCCCACACAGCGTTAAACCGTCCGGTAGGTGGAACTTTCCTTTGTCGTGTGACGCAGCACAGCCATCATTTTTACCCCCTTGGCGCCGTGCGCCGCCTCCTCAGCGTTGTTTGAATCTGTCCCGGAGCCTGCGCTGTTAGGTTAGCCCTTGGCCATGCACACATGTTGCGCTGCCCGTCTTCTGACCTCATTTGGTGTCAGGCTGGCTGCGCCTGTGCGGGTGCGCTGGCCGAGATCCCGCCTCGCAGTGTCGTCTAATGTAATCCCACCGCGGGCCTGTGATCCGTGCCCGTGCGCAGTGCATATCCTCTCCTCTCACTCCCCTCCCTACGGCTTCTTCAGACTGTGCGATGTCAGCTGGTCCCTAATAGCATGCCACGGCCGTGACACCGCACAGTCTGAAAAAGCCGTAGGGAGGGGAGTGAGAGGAGAGGATATGCACTGCGCACGGGCACGGATCACAGGCCCGCGGTGGGATTACATTAGACGACACTGCGAGGCGGGATCTCGGCCAGCGCACCCGCACAGGCGCAGCCAGCCTGACACCAAATGAGGTCAGAAGACGGGCAGCGCAACATGTGTGCATGGCCAAGGGCTAACCTAACAGCGCAGGCTCCGGGACAGATTCAAACAACGCTGAGGAGGCGGCGCACGGCGCCAAGGGGGTAAAAATGATGGCTGTGCTGCGTCACACGACAAAGGAAAGTTCCACCTACCGGACGGTTTAACTCTGTGAGGAGACACATTTCATAAATGTTAGGTTCCGCATGTACAAGGACCATAATTAAAAGAGCTAAGTTTACCTTTTCCAGCATTAGTGCTGTACACAATGGCTCTTTCAGCTACAAACGCCTGGGGGGGGGGGGGGGTTTAAAGGTTTCCTTTCAACTTGCTCGAGTGCAGGCTTCGGCCTACACTCCGCTCCCCCTGCTCCTCCTGCTGACCCTGGGCTCTAACACCGCCAGTTTTTGCCCAGATGTGCTAGCTGCACAGAGAAAAACACCAGCCAATGTGTCAGTGGGGTTCAGCACCGCCAGCTGTTCCCCTGCTGTGTAGCCGGCAACGTGTCCTGCGACCGCCACGCAGACACAAGAACTGAAATTGAAGGGAACCTGTCCCCCCTCCCCCAGGTGTTTCTATGTTTTACAGCTACCTTGAACAGCAGTAATGCTGCATGTGTTCAAGGTGGCTCAGAAACTTATTCTCCTTGCCCATGTTGAAGTGAACACGTCTAAAATGTGTCCTCTGTGACCATTAAAACGTCCCTCAGGTGTGATTTGACTTTGTATTGACACACGCAACAAGCTCCTTGGTAACGCTGCCCGTCTTCTGGCATCATTGTTTGGCTGGCTGCGCCTCTGCGGCCGCCCTGACCCACACAACAGCCCTCGTTGTCTTATTTAATGGGACTGCGAGGGTGTGATTGATGGGCAGGATCAGTGCATCAGTTCGCCTGTCCCTCCTCTCCTTCCGCCTTCTTCGGACTGTGCGGCTTCATGGCCGTGGCATGCGATAAGGGATCAGATGACGCCGCACAGTCTGAAGCGGGTGTAAGGACCCGAGTGTGAGAGGCGAACATATGTGCTGCGCCAGGCCCTGAATCCCAGCCCCGCAGTGTTTTAACAATGTTAAGACACTGCGGGGCTGGGATTCATGGGCATCGCGAACCGCACCGGCCGACATTACATGATGCCAGAAGATGGGCAGCGCTAACGGCGCTAGGCCAGGGGATAACACGACAGCGCAGACTCCTGTACAGCAAATAACAACGCTCGGGAGGCTGCACCCAGCACCAAGGTGGGATTCTTGACACCTGTGCTGCGTCTCATTACAAAGGGAACTCTCGCCTCCATTACACAGTTTGACTGTATAAAGGGCTAAATGTTATACGTGTTCCATTCAGCGTGTGCAAGGAGAAAAATTACAAGAGCAACCTTTGACTTGCGCAGCACTGCTGCTGCATAAGCTGTGGCTCTTCTACTTTGTAACCCCTGAGGGGGGGTTAAAGGTGACTTTTGAAATCGGTTCAATTAGGCTTCGGCCTACACTCTGCTCCACCTGCAGAGCCCGGGCTCCAACAACGCTAGTTGCTGTCCGGAAGTGCTGGCTGCACAGAGCCAAACACCTCGCCAATGTGTCAGTGGGGTCCAGCACCGCCAGCTGTTCCCCTGCTGTGTAGCCGGCAACGTGTCCTGCAAAAGCCACGCAGACACAACACACCCAAAGCTGCCGCCTGTGCAGGCTTCGGCCTACACTCCCCTCCCCCTGCTCCTCCTCCTCCTGCTCCTCCTCCTGCTGTCCCTGGGCTCTAACACACCGCCAGTTGGGGCCCAGATGTGCTAGCTGCACAGAGAAAAACACCAGCCAATGTGTCAGTGGGGTCCAGCACCGCCAGCTGTTCCCCTGCTGTGCAGCCGGCAACGTGTCCTGCAAAAGCCACGCAGACACAAGAACTGAAATTGAAGGGAACCTGTCCCCCCTCCCCCAGGCGTTTTTACGTTATCCAGCCACCTTGTACAGCGGTAATGCTGCATGTGTGCAAGGTGGCTCAGAAACGTATTCTCCTCGCACATGTGGAACTGAAAACACGTCTGAAATGTGTCCTCTGTGTGACCATTTAACCGTCCCGGTGGTGTGACTTTCCTTTGTAATGACACGCTGCAACCCCCTTGGTAGCGCTGCCCGTCTTCTGGCATCATTGTTTGGCTGGCTGCGCCTCTGCGGCCGCCCTGACCCACACAACGCCCCTCGGTGTCTTATTTATTTGGACTGCGAGGGTGTGATTCATGGGCAGGATCAGTGCATCAGTTCGCCTGTCCCTCCTCTCCTTCCGCCTTCTTCGGACTGTGCGGCTTCATGGCCGTGGCATGCGATAAGGGATCAGATGACGCCGCACAGTCTGAAGCGGGTGTAAGGACCCGAGTGTGAGAGGCGAACATATGTGCTGCGCCAGGCCCTGAATCCCAGCCCCGCAGTGTTTTAACAATGTTAAGACACTGCGGGGCTGGGATTCATGGGCATCGCAAACCGCACCGGCCGACATTACATGATGCCAGAAGATGGGCAGCGCTAACGGCGCTAGGCCAGGGGATAACACGACAGCGCAGACTCCTGTACAGCAAATAACAACGCTCGGGAGGCTGCACCCAGCACCAAGGTGGGATTCTTGACACCTGTGCTGCGTCTCATTACAAAGGGAACTCTCGCCTCCATTACACAGTTTGACTGTATAAAGGGCTAAATGTTATACGTGTTCCATTCAGCGTGTGCAAGGAGAAAAATTACAAGAGCAACCTTTGACTTGCGCAGCACTGCTGCTGCATAAGCTGTGGCTCTTCTACTTTGTAACCCCTGAGGGGGGGTTAAAGGTGACTTTTGAAATCGGTTCAATTAGGCTTCGGCCTACACTCTGCTCCACCTGCAGAGCCCGGGCTCCAACAACGCTAGTTGCTGTCCGGAAGTGCTGGCTGCACAGAGCCAAACACCTCGCCAATGTGTCAGTGGGGTCCAGCACCGCCAGCTGTTCCCCTGCTGTGTAGCCGGCAACGTGTCCTGCAAAAGCCACGCAGACACAACACACCCAAAGCTGCTGCCTGTGCAGGCTTCGGCCTACACTCCCCTCCCCCTGCTCCTCCTCCTCCTGCTCCTCCTCCTGCTGTCCCTGGGCTCTAACACACCGCCAGTTGGGGCCCAGATGTGCTAGCTGCACAGAGAAAAACACCAGCCAATGTGTCAGTGGGGTCCAGCACCGCCAGCTGTTCCCCTGCTGTGCAGCCGGCAACGTGTCCTGCAAAAGCCACGCAGACACAAGAACTGAAATTGAAGGGAACCTGTCCCCCCTCCCCCAGGCATTTTTACGTTATCCAGCCACCTTGTACAGCGGTAATGCTGCATGTGTGCAAGGTGGCTCAGAAACGTATTCTCCTCGCACATGTGGAACTGAAAACACGTCTGAAATGTGTCCTCTGTGTGACCATTTAACCGTCCCGGTGGTGTGACTTTCCTTTGTAATGACACGCTGCAACCCCCTTGGTAGCGCTACCCGTCTTCTGGCATCATTGTTTGGCTGGCTGCGCCTCTGCGGCCGCCCTGACCCACACAACGCCCCTCGGTGTCTTATTTATTTGGACTGCGAGGGTGTGATTCATGGGCAGGATCAGTGCATCAGTTCGCCTGTCCCTCCTCTCCTTCCGCCTTCTTCGGACTGTGCGGCTTCATGGCCGTGGCATGCGATAAGGGATCAGATGACGCCGCACAGTCTGAAGCGGGTGTAAGGACCCGAGTGTGAGAGGCGAACATATGTGCTGCGCCAGGCCCTGAATCCCAGCCCCGCAGTGTTTTAACAATGTTAAGACACTGCGGGGCTGGGATTCATGGGCATCGCGAACCGCACCGGCCGACATTACATGATGCCAGAAGATGGGCAGCGCTAACGGCGCTAGGCCAGGGGATAACACGACAGCGCAGACTCCTGTACAGCAAATAACAACGCTCGGGAGGCTGCACCCAGCACCAAGGTGGGATTCTTGACACCTGTGCTGCGTCTCATTACAAAGGGAACTCTCGCCTCCATTACACAGTTTGACTGTATAAAGGGCTAAATGTTATACGTGTTCCATTCAGCGTGTGCAAGGAGAAAAATTACAAGAGCAACCTTTGACTTGCGCAGCACTGCTGCTGCATAAGCTGTGGCTCTTCTACTTTGTAACCCCTGAGGGGGGGTTAAAGGTGACTTTTGAAATCGGTTCAATTAGGCTTCGGCCTACACTCTGCTCCACCTGCAGAGCCCGGGCTCCAACAACGCTAGTTGCTGTCCGGAAGTGCTGGCTGCACAGAGCCAAACACCTCGCCAATGTGTCAGTGGGGTCCAGCACCGCCAGCTGTTCCCCTGCTGTGTAGCCGGCAACGTGTCCTGCAAAAGCCACGCAGACACAACACACCCAAAGCTGCCGCCTGTGCAGGCTTCGGCCTACACTCCCCTCCCCCTGCTCCTCCTCCTCCTGCTCCTCCTCCTGCTGTCCCTGGGCTCTAACACACCGCCAGTTGGGGCCCAGATGTGCTAGCTGCACAGAGAAAAACACCAGCCAATGTGTCAGTGGGGTCCAGCACCGCCAGCTGTTCCCCTGCTGTGCAGCCGGCAACGTGTCCTGCAAAAGCCACGCAGACACAAGAACTGAAATTGAAGGGAACCTGTCCCCCCTCCCCCAGGCGTTTTTACGTTATCCAGCCACCTTGTACAGCGGTAATGCTGCATGTGTGCAAGGTGGCTCAGAAACGTATTCTCCTCGCACATGTGGAACTGAAAACACGTCTGAAATGTGTCCTCTGTGTGACCATTTAACCGTCCCGGTGGTGTGACTTTCCTTTGTAATGACACGCTGCAACCCCCTTGGTAGCGCTGCCCGTCTTCTGGCATCATTGTTTGGCTGGCTGCGCCTCTGCGGCCGCCCTGACCCACACAACGCCCCTCGGTGTCTTATTTATTTGGACTGCGAGGGTGTGATTCATGGGCAGGATCAGTGCATCAGTTCGCCTGTCCCTCCTCTCCTTCCGCCTTCTTCGGACTGTGCGGCTTCATGGCCGTGGCATGCGATAAGGGATCAGATGACGCCGCACAGTCTGAAGCGGGTGTAAGGACCCGAGTGTGAGAGGCGAACATATGTGCTGCGCCAGGCCCTGAATCCCAGCCCCGCAGTGTTTTAACAATGTTAAGACACTGCGGGGCTGGGATTCATGGGCATCGCGAACCGCACCGGCCGACATTACATGATGCCAGAAGATGGGCAGCGCTAACGGCGCTAGGCCAGGGGATAACACGACAGCGCAGACTCCTGTACAGCAAATAACAACGCTCGGGAGGCTGCACCCAGCACCAAGGTGGGATTCTTGACACCTGTGCTGCGTCTCATTACAAAGGGAACTCTCGCCTCCATTACACAGTTTGACTGTATAAAGGGCTAAATGTTATACGTGTTCCATTCAGCGTGTGCAAGGAGAAAAATTACAAGAGCAACCTTTGACTTGCGCAGCACTGCTGCTGCATAAGCTGTGGCTCTTCTACTTTGTAACCCCTGAGGGGGGGTTAAAGGTGACTTTTGAAATCGGTTCAATTAGGCTTCGGCCTACACTCTGCTCCACCTGCAGAGCCCGGGCTCCAACAACGCTAGTTGCTGTCCGGAAGTGCTGGCTGCACAGAGCCAAACACCTCGCCAATGTGTCAGTGGGGTCCAGCACCGCCAGCTGTTCCCCTGCTGTGTAGCCGGCAACGTGTCCTGCAAAAGCCACGCAGACACAACACACGCAAAGCTGCCGCCAGTGCAGGCTTCGGCCTACACTCCCCTCCCCCTGCTCCTCCTCCTGCTGTCCCTGGGCTCTAACACACCGCCAGTTGGGGCCCTAGGAAGACAAGCTTGAATAGGTCCCCATCCGGGTTCCAGTACCGTCAGCTGGTTCTCGGCAGTGTCTTTTGCTCTTGTACCTTCTGCTCCCCATCCTGGTTCCAGTACCGTCAGCTGGTTCCGGGCAGAGCCTTTGGCTTAGGTGCCTCCCTCTGGGTATCCGAGTTCCACCAACGTCAGGTGGTCCTTGGTAGTGCTTTCAGGCACGGGTACCTCCTGCTTAGTAACCGGGTTCCAGTAACGTCAGCTGGTCCTCGGTAGTTCCATTGGCTCTTGGACCTTCGGCTACCCATCCGGGTTCCAGTACCGTCAGCTGGTTCTCGGCAGTGTCTTTTGCTCTTGTACCTTCTGCTCCCCATCCTGGTTCCAGTACCGTCAGCTGGTTCCGGGCAGAGCCTTTGGCTTAGGTGCCTCCCTCTGGGTATCCGAGTTCCACCAACGTCAGGTGGTCCTTGGTAGTGCTTTCAGGCACGGGTACCTCCTGCTTAGTAACCGGGTTCCAGTAACGTCAGCTGGTCCTCGGTAGTTCCATTGGCTCTTGGACCTTCGGGTAGCCATCCGAGTTCCAGTTCCATCAGCTGTTTCTCGGCATTTTCTCAGCCTTCTTGTACCTTCTGCTACATTTCCAAGTTCAAGACCCGAAAGACGATGACCCGGAAGACCACCCCTAAGATGATGACGACACCAGAGACGACAACCACCGAGATGACGACGACCCTGGAGACGATGACCCTGAAGACGACCCCGATGACGACGACCCCGATGACGACGACCCCGATGACGACGACCCTGGAGATGACGACCCTGGAGATGACGACCCTGGAGATGACGACGACAACCTGGAAGACCGAGAAGCAGAAGAACAAGAGGCTGCAGAACAAAGAGCAGAAGAACATTAAGCATAAGACTAAATATCAGAGCAAAAGATATTATCTAAATTATAAGCAGAAGAAGACTAAGCAGTGTATGGGGGTGAGTCCGTTCCTCCTCGTGGTGCCCCTGGATAAAGCCTGATGCTGCAGGCCAAACTGAACGCGGACAAATGTAACTGTTTTGTGACAGGCAGAACGGAAGGTGTAATCTTCAAACTTTTATAGATAACAACTACGGGAATGCCTGTCACAAATAAGAATATGATGAAGAAGTTGAATATAAAAAAGATAATAGTTAAATAAAAAGAATATGAACAATGTAAAAAAAAAAATATATATATACGTAGAAAAGAAGAAGATGAATAAGGTGAAGAAGTTGATGTCACAGAAGCTGATGATGAGGATAATGAAGAAGAAAGTGTGGGAGAAGTAAAAAATAGGGTGAAGGGCGTGGAAGTAGTGAAACATCAATATCTGACAAAATAAATACAAAATTAACATAGTCAAATTCTTTCTAACGCCGAACGTCATAAAAAAATTAAAAATCCTGCTATTCTATTTGATTGGGATAAACCCCTGTGCCTTTAATGTCTCCGCCACCTCCCCCAATACATCCTACATTATTCTTAGTTGTTTTCCTTCATGTAGAATTAACCTACAAGGAAAGAAAGGGTTTATTTTAATTCCGATATTTTCGTCCCATTGACTTGCATTGGGATCGGGTATCGGTATCGGATTGGATTCCGATACTGTGACGGTATCGGCCGATACTTTCCGATACCGATACTTTCCGATATCGGAAAGTATCGCTCAACACTAATCATAAATTTATCCAGATATTTCCGGAAGATGTCATGCATGAAGGACTGAAACACAGAAGGAGCATTAGATAATCCGAAAGGCATCACCAGGTACTCAAAATGACCGTCAGGCGTATTAAATGCCATTTTCCATTCATCTCCCTGCTTTATGCGCACAAGGTTATACGCACCACGAAGATCTATCTTGGTGAACCAACTGGATCCCTTAATCCGAGCAAACAAATCAGACAACAATGGCAAAGGATACTGAAATTTAACAGTGATCTTATTCAGAAGACGATAATCAATACAAGGTCTCAGAGACCCGTCTTTCTTGCCCACAAAAAAGAATCCTGCACCAAGAGGGGACGAGGATGGGCGAATATGTCCCTTCTCCAAAGATTCCTTTATATAACTCCGCATCGCGGCATGCTCTGGCACAGATAAATTAAAGAGTCGTCCCTTAGGAAACTTACTACCAGGAATCAAATCTATAGCACAATCACAGTCCCTATGAGGAGGAAGGGCACTGGACCTGGCCTCATTAAATACATCCTGAAAGTCTGACAAAAACTCAGGGATCTCAGAAGGAGTAGAAGAAGCAATAGACACCAATGGAGAATCGCCATGAATCCCCTGACACCCCCAACTAGACACAGTCATAGCTTTCCAATCTAAAACTGGATTATGGGCCTGTAACCATGGCAGACCCAAAACGACAACATCATGCATTTTATGCAGTACCAAAAAACGAATCACCTCCTGATGTACAGGAGTCATGCACATGGTCACCTGCGTCCAATACTGAGGTTTATTCTCTGCCAATGGCGTAGAATCAATTCCTCTAAGAGGAATAGGATTTTCCAAAGGCTCCAGGACAAAACCGCAGCGCTTGGCAAATGACAAATCCATCAGACTTAAAGCAGCACCAGAATCCACAAAAGCCATAACTGAGTAAGAAGATAATGAACAAATTAAAGTCACAGACAAAATAAACTTAGGCTGAAAAGTACCAATGGCGACAGGATTAACTTTTTTCTTTAAACGTTTAGAGCATGCTGAGATAACATGTGTTGAATCACCACAGTAGAAACACAACCCATTTTGACGTCTATGATTTTGTCGCTCGGCTCTGGTCAGAATTCTGTCACATTGCATAGAATCAGGTGACCGTTCAGACAGCACCGCCAAAGGATTATCAGATTTGCGCTCCCGCAAACGTCGATCAATTTGAATGGCTAGAGCCATTGAATCATTTAGACCTGTAGGGATAGGAAACCCCACCATCACATCTTTAATGGCTTCAGAAAGACCATTTCTGAAATTTGCGGCCAGTGCACACTCATTCCATTGAGTAAGCACGGACCATTTCCGAAATTTTTGGCAATATACCTCAGCTTCGTCCTGACCCTGAGAGATAACCAGCAACATTTTTTCAGCCTGATTTTCAAGATTAGGCTCCTCATAAAGCAAACCAAGTGCCAGAAAAAACGCATCAACATTCACCAATGCAGGATCTCCTGGCGCCAGAGAGAAGGCCCAATCCTGAGGGTCGCCGCGCAAGAAGGAAATAACAATCTTAACTTGCTGAGCGGAATCACCAGAGGAACGAGGTTTCAGAGACAGAAACAATTTACAATTATTCCTAAAATTCAGGAATTTAGATCTATCTCCAAAAAACGGCTCAGGAATAGGTATTTTAGGTTCAGACATAGGGCTATGGATAACAAAATCCTGAATGCTTTGCACCCTAGCAGCAAGCTGATCCACGCTAGAAGTCAGAGTCTGGACATTCATATCTGCAGCAGAGTTTCAGCCACTCAGAGAAAAAGGGGATGGAAGAAGCTAGGCAAACTGCAGCAAAAAAAACAAAAAAAACTCAGAACTTCTTTTTAATCCCGCTTCTGCGATGCATTAAACATTTTCTTTTGGGCCTGGCATTCTGTTATGATCCCAATGGCAGAGGATCTCTGATATTCCGGCAAGATAGCAAAAATATAAATACTGCTCTAGGGAGGTGGAAACTGGGCTAACCGTATACCTGATCCTGACACAAACAACTAAAAGTAGCCGGTGAACGTGCCTACGTTGGTTCTAGACGTCTCGAGCCAGCCGGAGAACTGACCACCCCTAGAGGGAAAAAATAAGACCTCGCTTGCCTCCAGAGAAATTGAACCCCAAAGATATAGAAAGCCCCCAACAAATAATAACGGTGAGGCAAGAGGAAAACACAAACGTAGAGATGAACTAGATTCAGGAAAGTGAGGCCCAATAGTCTAGATAGCAGAAAATAGATTGTGGACTATGCGGTCAGCAGAAAACCCGACAAAACATCCACGCTGAACATTCAAGAACCCCCACACCGACTGACGGTGTGGAGGGAGAATATCAGCCCCCTAGAGCTTCCAGCGAGTAAAAAATCAAATGTAAAGCAAGCTGGACAAAAACACTGAATAATGCAAACGATCCAAATTGTACAAAACAGACTTAGCTTTTCTTGCATGAGGCAGACTGAAAGGAATCCGGAGGAGACCAAATAGGTCTGAATACAACGATGCCAGGCAAGAGACTGAGTCCAGAGGAGACTCAAATAGGAAACACCCGCTGCTTAACGACACAGCTGGAGCTCAGGCCTGCAACAAGACATACCTAACACAATACCGTTAGTGACCACCAGAGGGAGCCCAGAAACACAGTTCACAACAGACACCCAGGATGTGACGTCCTGGCATCCCGGAATATAAACCGCGACTCTACAGCGATTGATTCCATATTGTTTAAGAGCTGCGTCTACACGTTCTTCTGCCTTTCCAGCGTCCTGTCTGGAACGATCCTCCACCAGCTATGATCCTCTTCTCCCGTGAACGTTCTGTCCGGAACGCCGTACTCAGTATACTGTAGGCGTCTTCATCGGTTCTTTTCTTGCTCATCAACGGTATGAAATATCTTTGAGTAGCTGTTGTTTGTTTCTTTTGTGTATAGTTATGGCTATGCAGCAATGCTTATCTACGTACACGGTATAATGATGTATAAAACATCTCTGGCAGCCATCTTGTGCATCTGGTAAGCGGACGCACAAGATGGAGGCACTTTAGGATGCGGTTAGCAAACTCTTTTCTCTTTTGCGCTGGCTGCCATTTTGTGCGCACACTATATGGAAAGGTAAACCAACTCTTTTGTGTCTGCCTTGGCTTGGCTGGCCCTGGCCTGCTCCGCTAGTTAATTAAAACAGCACACAACATAACGGTAACTTTTTTATTTTTTTAAAAACTTGTAATAAAACCTTTTATTTTTTTAAACAATAACAAAGAAAAAAAAAATTAAACCCTCCCACGGCCCAACAGGTGTCGCAGCGTGCGGCCCTGCTCCTTCACTTGGTCCAGCAGGAGCGTTGCTGTCCTCTCCAGCCACCTCTGCTTGGCCAGCAGCTCTCTCACGGTGGGCGGTTCTGTGGATAGAAGAGGTCGGAGAATGGACGGTGATTACGCTGCAAATGTGTATGTGTGAACATAACCTGAGATTTACTACACACTCTATTTGGTCCTGTCCAAGAGGGTGAGAACGTGTTTTGTTTTTTTTTGGAATTTTTTCCGTTGTCAAATGTGACATCCCACCGATAACCCCTCCCACTGTCTGTATACTTACGGAGAAGGGACGCCGGTTCTTCATCGCTGGAAGAAGACCTGCTCATCTCCCAGCCCCTGGCTTGGGCCAGAGCTGCAGCAGCTAAAAGGAAGCAAATACATATCTGGTTAACAATTGAACACGCCGTTGGGAAACGCTCACAGTTTTGGTCACTTACGAATGCGGGCCTCTGGGGAGAATGCCGCCGACCCGGGGGAGGAAGATGAGTGGCGGAAGGGTGGTGTAGCAGCTGGTGGTGTGGTGCTATCGCGCCTGGTCCTTACTTTGCCTGTAATGTATACAATATTTCAGCTCCCCTCTAATGTCCCGTATGCATTATTTAAATTGCAATGAATGATGGTTAACATACGTGATGTCCCGGGCTGTGGGCTGCCGCTGGTGGTAGATAAAGGCGTGCGGGGAGGTGCTGGTGCCTGTTGTCGGCGCCGTTGTCTCCCTACACAAACATTAAAGAACCGCAATGTTTAGAGAGCAAAAGTACAGGGCTTCAGACTAAAATTAAATAAAATACCTAGGCCATTGGCGGCAAAGAGTTAAATGAAATTTTGAGTCGCCAAATGTACATACATATATAGAAAATAGAGATCACACTTCCCAGTGATGCTATACTCTGCATTGTTTGGGGGCTATGGTGTTCAATGGTCTGCTTGGCCTGGGACACGTATTTTTGCATCACTAGGAACCCCTGACCTGACCATTAATCACGGACACCGCATTTTCCTCTTGGACAATACGGACATGAGAAAAATGTGACATGGTTTTCTGGGAATTCTAAGACAAGTTGGCAACCACGAGCGCGAGTCTCACGATTCCCCCCCCTCCCGGCAGCATGCGTCTCCCAATTCCCCCATACTGGTACTTGCCTCGCCTTGTCTCCACCCGCAACTCTGCCAGCTGCTGTGGCTTCTTGCAGCGGAGGTCGGCCCATTTTTTCCGCAGCTGCAGCGCACTGCGGCGGATGCCGAACCTCCGCTCCATTATGTGACTGATGCGGCGCAGCACCTTCCACTTGTGGATGTTCGGCTGGGCAGGTCGAGTCCTCAAGCCCTCGTAATCCCAGCCATACATTTTTCTAATGAAAAATTTCAGCTCCGTTTTTCCCAGAGGAGCTGAACGCTGGGTCGCCGCCATTTTACAAGGGACAACACTGAACGGCACCGCCAAACCACGTCCAGAGGAGGTCCTTGACTCAGGCGTGATGCCGCGCGATCACCATCGTTATAGCGTCTCTGTTTTTTCACAGCGTCGCGGTTGTGACGCCGGCTCCTGAAATCACTCTTGGCCGTTCCCAGTTTCAAGCCGCAGCGCTTTGCGTCCTGGTATCAGCGTTTCAGCGGCTTGTACTGTTATTTTAGGGAATCTAAGGGGTACGGCTGTTGTGTCAATGCAGCTTATTAGCCCTGTGTATTTAATGTTTGTATGATATGCCGTAAAAACGTTATGTGTGTATGCTACATTACAGTATTGGATGTCTTGTGTCAGTTTAGCAAATCATAACTACTAATTCTTTTTTTTGTTTTGGCTTTTTCAGGTTGCCATGTCTATTTCAGATGTACCTGTGATAGTAGCGGCTGCTTTGTTGGTTGAAGCTCACAACCAGCTGGAGGCTCACGCGCGGAACACTCGTACTAAGCGACAGCGTCGCATGTGGACCAGACAGTGGCTGCAGAAGAGGAATCAATTGTCCCATATGGGCCTAATAAGGGAACTGCAGGAGAACAACCCGCATGATTTCAGGAACTACCTGCGAATGTCGGAGGATTCCTTTAATTTGCTACTTGCTGCTGTGGATCCTTATATCAGGCGGCAAAATACCAGGATGCGAGCTGCTGTCCCTGTGGATGAGAGGCTGGCTGTCACGCTGCGGTTCCTGGTGACTGGCAGGTCTATGCAAGACTTGCATTACTGCGCAGCTATTTCCCGATCCCTGCTCAGCGTCATCATCCCAGAGACATGTAAAGCAATCGTCTCAGCTTTCCACCGCACTTACATGCCTTTCCCGGAGACCCCGGATGATTGGAAACAGATTTCCCATGGATTTCAGCAGCAATGTCAGTTCCCTAATTGCGGTGGGGCCTTGGATGGGAAACATGTCCGTATCACCCAACCACCACACTCCAGCTCATTTTTCTACAATTACAAGGGTTATTTCAGCATTATTCTCATGGCCCTCGTTAATGCTAACTATGAATTTATAAGTGTGGCTGTAGGGATGAACGGGAGAGTATCTGATGGCGGAGTTTTGGAGCACACCGATTTTGGGGACCGCTTGAAAGAACACAAACTGGCCTTGCCGCCCAACAGCGACACAACTGAAAACATGAACTTTGTGTTTGTCGGAGATGAGGCGTTCCCACTGCATCCCAACCTTCTGAAGCCGTTCTCCCAGAGAACTCTGACACCGGAGCGACGCATTTTTAATTACAGACTTTCCAGAGCTGTTGTGGAGAATGCTTTTGGTATTATGGCAAACCGATTTTGGGTTTTCCACACTGCACTCAACATGAAACTCTTGTCTATTGACTCTGTGGTGCTTGCTTGTTGCGTCCTGCACAACTTTCTACGCCGCCGTGATGCCAGTGCATACAGCCCTCCACAATATGTTGACTCTGTTGACCCTGCAAACGGAGATGTAACCCAGGGCGAATGGCATCTAGACGAGCACAGGGTTTCAGGCTTGGAAAGTCTTCGATCTGGAAGGAACTATGATGATGCGACGATTTGCAGGGAGAAGTACTGTGACTTTTTCAATGGGCCAGGGGCTGTCCCATGGCAGCATCAGCAGCAGTAGCTAACTGTAGCCATTACTTTTACCATGTATTATGGATAACATTTTTTTGGTTTGATCTGCTCTCGTGTACTTGGACCATATATTATGCAATATATTTTTTTGGGGGGTTGATGTGCTCTCGTCTACCATTTTGTTGATGACCCATGCAATTCCTTTTTCAGTCTCAATGTCTACATAAAGATATATCTATCTATGTACATGCTCTAGTTCTGTATCAAACATATCAATAAATATATCTATCTATGCACATACCCTACTTCTGTGTCTAACATTTGAATCCTGGGAGTCCGCAGCATCCTATGCCCTAGCGCTTTCCTGATTTTCATCTATATATGTATAATATATATATATATATATATATATATATATATATATATATATATATATATGCTATTGAACCCGTTCTACGCCCGGGTGGCGAGCTATTATATTGGTATATGGCCTCCATCCTGTCATGTGCTCCTCCATCCTGCGTCCCCATCCTGCATCCCCATCCTGTCATCAGCTGCTCCATCCTGCGCCCCAATTATGACATGTGCTGCTCCCATCCTGCGCCCCATTCTGTAATTTGCTTCTCTCATCCATATGCCCCGTACACTGCTCCATAAAGGTTTATGGCCCCCATAAGATGCTCCATAGTATATGCGCCGAACACTGCTCCATAAAGGTTTATGGCCCCCATAAGATGCTCCATAGTATATGCGCCGTACACTGCTCCATAAAGGTTTATGGCCCCCATAAGATGCTCCATAGTATATGCGCCGTACACTGCTCCATAAAGGTTTATGGCCCCCATAAGATGCTCCATAGTATATGCGCCGTACACTGCTCCATAAACGTTTATGGCCCCCATAAGATGCTCCATAGTATATGCGCCATACACTGCTCCATAAAGGTTTATGGCCCCCATAAGATGCTCCATAGTATATGCCCCCGTACACTGCTCCATAAAGGTTTATGGCCCCCATAAGATGCTCCATAGTATATGCCCCCGTACACTGCTCCATAAAGGTTTATGGCCCCCATAAGATGCTCCATAGTATATGCGCCGTACACTGCTCCATAAAGGTTTATGGCCCCCATAACATGCTCCATAGGATTATATGCGCCGTATGCTGCTGCGATATATATAAAAAAAAATACCATACTCACAGAGCGTCACTCTGTGGGGTCCAGACTGCGCCGGCGCTTGCGCAGTCTATAAAGGCGTCGGACAGAGTGACGCTCCCAGTGTTATATTATAGAGATATATATATATATACTAGATGGTGACCCGATTCTAACGCATCGGGTATTCTGGAATATGCATGTCCACGTGGTATATTGCCCATCCATGTAGTATATTGCACAGCCACATAGTATACTGCCCAGCGACGTAGTGTATTGCCCAGCCACAGAGACACGTACTATAGAGACTTAAAAAATAAATATTTTATTATTATTTTTGACATATATTTTTACTGTTGATGCTGCATAGGGGATCACAGAGTAGGGGAGGGAGTAATCGGACTTGTTTATTAACATATAAATATATTTATTTACTCACCTTCCCAAGTCCCGTTGAAGTCCTGCGGTACTCACCCTCCGCCGCCTTTCCCTGGGACTGTAAGCTGCCGCTTGCAATGGAGCGGTCCCGGGAGCAGGAATGGCGACGGAGGGTGAGTATAGCAGGTGTGATAGCAGGTTTTTTTTATTTTTTTTTTATTGTTGACGCTGCATAGGCATAGGGGATTACGGAGCGGTCGCCGGGCAGTGAGTGCAGGGGAGTAGGCATAGTGGATTACGGAGCTTATGAAACTGAAGTCTCTATTGTTTGCAAGACCAGAACCCTACAGATTTACGAGGCTAGCGAATGAAGACGGTGCAAAGTTCTTGATTTCCAACCAGGACGCTCACGAGATGAAGATTAAAGACGAAGCTGTGTGCAAGATTTCCAACCAGGATGCTCAGGAGATGCTCGAGGATGGCGGGGTACGCACAAGTGATTGCAAAGGAGTAGAGTCGCGGTTCATATTTCGGAACGATGCTATAGATCCCGCTGTGGCCTATTTACGTTCACAGGGAGACGCCCAGCTACCATTGTTCCTGCTGCAAGGTCACACCTTGGCGGTCGCGGCTGTGGGCGTCTCCATTTAGAACGCAACACGCCTACCTGGCAAGAAGGAGACACTGCCATGCCCCCTATGCTCGTTGCTGGCGTCGTTGCTTTTGATGTCAAATACGACGATATACACCGACCTAACGACGAAATAAGGTGCTGGCCTTCTAGCTCTGACCAACGATATCACAGCGGGATCCAGATCGCTACTGCGTGTCAAACACAACGATATCGCTATCCAGGACGCTGCAACGTCACGGATCGTTGTTGTTCTCGTTGGAAAGTTGTTCAGTGTGAAGGTACCTTAAGTTAGAGTAGTGTGCAGTGTGTGTGTGTAGTGAGGAGCGTGTGTAAATTAGGGCAGTATGCAGTGTGTGTGTGTGTGTAGTGAGGAGTGTATATAAGTTAGAGTAGTGTGCAGTGTGTGTGTGTAGTGAGGAGCGTGTGTAAGTTAGGGCAGTATGCAGTGTGTGTGTGTGTGTAGTGAGGAGTGTATATAAGTTAGAGTAGTATGCAGTGTGTGTGTGTGTGTGTAGTGAGGAGTGTGTATGCTAGGGCAGTATGCAGTGTGTGTGTGTAGTGAGGAGTGTATATACGTTAGAGTTGTATGCAGTGTGTGTGTGTGTGGTGAGGAGTGTGTATAAGTTAGGCTAGTATGCAGTGTGTGTGTGTGTGTGTGTACTGAGGAGTGTGTATAAGCTAGGGCAGTATGCATTGTGTGTAGTGAGGAGTGTGTATAAGTTAGGGTAGTATGCAGTATGTAGTGTATGTGTGTAGTGAGGAGTGTATAAATTTTAGGGTAGTATGCAGTGTGTGTGTGTGTAGTGAGCAGTGTGTATAAGTTAGGGCAGTATGCAGTGTATGTGTGTGTGTATAGTGAGGAGTGTGTATGAGTTAAGGTAGTATGTGGTGTGTGTGTCTGTGTGTGTAGTGAGGAGTGTGTATAAGTTAGGGCAGTATGCAGTGTGTGTGTGTAGTGAGGAGTGTATATAAGTTAGAGTAGTATGCAGTGTGTGTGTGTGTGTGTGTGTGTAGTGAGGAGTGTGTATAAGTTAGGGCAGTATGCAGTGTGTGTGTGTTTAGTGAGGAGTGTGTATAAGTTAGGGCAGTATGCAGTGTGTGTGTGTAGTGAGGAGTATGTGTAAGTTAGGGCAGTATGCAGTGTGTGTGTGTGTAGTGAGGAGTGTGTATAAGTTAGGGTAGTATGCAGTGTGTGTGTGTGTGTGTAGTGAGGAGTGTGTATAAGTTAGGGTAGTATGCAGTGTGTGTGTGTGTGTGTAGTGAGGAGTGTGTGTAAGTTAGGGCAGTATGCAGTGTGTATGTGTGTGTAGTGAGGAGTGTATAAATGTTAGGGTAGTATGCAGTGTGTGTGTGTGTAGTGAGGAGTGTATAAATGTTAGGGTAGTATGCAGTGTGTGTGTGTGTGTGTAGTGAGGAGTGTGTATAAGTTAGGGCTGTATGCAGTGTGTGTGTGTGCGCTACAATTATGCTGTCTTTGGTTTAATACCATATGCTGCTATTGATGTATTGCATATTAACTTTATTTAAATTTTGTGTGAGGTCATTCTGAGCCACCACATGACCAAATCTCCAAAATTAAGTTATTTTAAATTATATTTATCTGTTTTCTAACATTTTGACCATTCCTCGATATTTTTTTCTTCGGTTCTTTTCACATTACTTGCATTGTAAAATTATGTTTTTTCCATAGATCACATGGTATTGTTCTATCGGTATAGGGCGCCTACAGCCATGCTTTCCACCTGCAAGTATCACCTTTCTGTTAAACACAGCACATAAATGTCAGCAGTCCTGAATTAGAGTTCTATTTTTACCTCATCGGTCCACAGGACTTGTTTAAAAAATGCATCAGGCTTATTTAGATTTATTTTTTTGCATACTTCTGAAGCTGAATTTTATGTTGAGGATGCAGGAGAGATTTTCATCTGATGACTCTTCCGTGAAGACCATATTTGTGCAGGTATCTTTGAACAGTAGAACACTGTAGCTCAACTTCAGAATCTGCTAATCCTTTCTGATGGTCTTTTGCAGTCAAGCGAAGGTTATGATTTACATCTCTAGAAATCCTACCAGCATTTCTCTCTGAAATTTTGCTTGGTCTTCCAGACGTTATCTTGACCTTCACTGTTCCTATTAACTGAAATTTCTTAATTACATTTTGAAATAAGGACAGGGCAACAAGAAAATGCTTTGCTATCTTCTTTTGGCCTTCTCCTGCTATGTAGGACTCCACCACTTTCAATATCAGAGTGCTAGGCAGCTGCTTAGAAGAGCCCATGGCTGCTGTTTTTTGGCACAAGGTTAAAGGAGGCTGGGTTTTTATAAAGCTGTGAAATTTGCATCGCCTGGCCTTTCCTAACAATGATAGTGAACAAGCCATACCCCTAACAGGAACCTTGGTCAAAGTTATCAGAGCACACTAATCTCCAAGGCTGCCCAAACTTTATCATCTGCCCATTTTCCTTTTTGTAGCTCTTTTAGAGATCATTGTATCTTCATCTTTTTTAACTGTTCACATTAATAATAATTTTGACCTGGGGTGCCCAAGCTTTTACATGCCACTGTGTGTATTCCCAATGCAGTCATGGGAAGCAGAACTTCAAAGTCCCTATTATTTCAACGGCAGTGCTGGCAAGTATATTATTAGTCTGTAATAAACATGATATAACAAAAGTCAAGTGCATGGTGAAATTATGTCCCTGTTCCATCCATAAAAAAACAAAAAATTCACACCTTAAAGCGAACCTGTCACCAGATTTTCCCCATATAAAGTATGGCCAGCACCTGTATACCCCCTGTTACAGTATTCTAATACGCTGTATATACTGTATGTCCCCCATCCGCTCTGCAAGGCAAAACAAATATCTTTTATTATACTCGTTTACTGCACGGTCCGGTCCTATGGGTGTTACTAGTCTTGATCTGGCTCCTTTCTCTTCTTGCATTCACTGTTCTCATTCCCTGACCTGTCCTACGTCATCCACACAGTATCCTCCATTGTGCTCCTGAGCAGACGCACATCTCTCTGACTTGCCGAGGGCAGAGCAGAACCCTGTAGTACCGTAAGCATGCACCGGCTTTACTACTGGGTCATGGGATCCCTTTTGGCCTTTCCTGGCGTACATGAGCTACAGTACTTTGCTCTATCCTTGGCAGGGCGGAGATAAGTATGCCTGCGCACAAACAAGATGGATGACGCTGTGTGGATGACGTAGGAAACTTCATCCACACGAAGCAGGGAAGGATGACGGCCGTCGCAAGAAGAGAGCAGGCATAGGACCAAGACCAACGATGCCCACTGGACTAGACCGTGCAGTATGTGGGTATAATAAGACAGGGAAGAAATGAGGAATCCAGCTCAATGAGGTAGTGAAAAAACTCTTTATTCACTTGAAAAATATGTTCAGTGGAGGATAAAGACATCAGCGATTACAAAGAATAAAATGCGATATCAAAGCGTTTCTGGTGATCAAGCACCCTTAGTCAAGACTAAGGGTGCTTGATAACCAGAAACACTTTGATACCGCATTTTACTCTTTGTAATCTGTTATGATCTGGTGGCCTAAGAGCAGCATGAGACGTACTCTGGAGAAGGTGGTACCTGTACTGACCGCAGACCCTGAACCTAACACCGCAACTAGAAGTAGCCGTGGAATGTACCTAGCGCTCCCTGGACATCTCGACACAGCCGGAGGACTAATTACCCCTAAAGACAGAAAAGGGAAAACTATCTTGCCTCAGAGAAAATTCCCAAAGGATAGGCAGCCCCCCACAAATATTGACTGTGAGAGGAGAGGGAAAAAACATACACAGACTGAAATCAGAATTTAGCAAAGGAGGCCACTTCTAGCTAAATAGAAAGGATAGGACAGAGTACTATGCGGTCAGTATTAAAACACTAGAAAATATCCACCACAGAAAATACAAAAACTCCACAGCTAACTAAAGATATGGAGGGTATATCTGCATCTCCAGAGATACCAGCTTGGCTAAACAAATCCTTATACAGACCAAGCTGGACAAGACAAAAAAACATGGAAAAGAACTGAACAATAAGGCCACAGCATGTGGACAGCAAAAAATCAAGGCCAGAACTTATCTTTGTTGAAAAGAAATGCAAAGCAGGAGAGACCAGGCAAAGATATGAATCCTCCAGGAACAATGGACAACTGGCACTGACTAAAGGGTGAAGCAAGACTAAATAGCCCAGTCAGATTTGCAAAAAGTGAACACACCTGACAAATGCTGCAACTCAGAGACAGCAGCGCTACCACTTACAACCACCGGAGGGAGCCCAAGAGCAGAATTCACAACAGTACCCCCTACCCTTGAGGAGGGGTCACCGAACCCTCACCAGAGCCCCCAGGCCGCTCCGGATGAGCCAAATGAAAGGCACGAACCAAATCATTAGCATGAACATCGGAGGCAACAACCCAAGAATTATCCTCCTGGCCATAACCCTTCCATTTGACAAGATACTGAAGCTTCCGCCTCAAAAAACGAGAATCCAAAATCTTCTCAACCACATACTCCAACTCCCCATCAATCAACACCGGGGCAGGAGGATCAACAGAGGGAACAACGGCACCACATATTTCCGCAACAAAGATCTATGAAAAACATTATGGATGGAAAAAGAGGCTGGAAGGGCCAAACGAAAGGACACTGGATTGATAATCTCAGAAATCCTATAAGGGCCAATAAACCGAGGCTTAAACTTAGGGGAAGAAACCTTCATAGGGACATGACAGGAAGACAACCAGACCAAATCCCCAACCCGAAGCCGGGAACCAACACACCGACGACGGTTAGCAAAACGCTGAGCCCCCTCCTGAGACAACACCAAATTGTCAACAACATGAGCCCAAATTTGCTGCAACCTGTCAACCACAGAGTCCACCCCAGGACAATCAGAAGGCTCAACCTGCCCCAAAGAAAAACGAGGATGAAAACCAGAGTTACAAAAGAAGGGTGAAACCAAGGTAGCAGAACTAGCCCGATTATTAAGGGCAAACTCGGCCAATGGCAAGAAAGCCACCCAATCATCCTGATCAGCAGACACAAAGCATCTCAAACAAGTTTCCAAAGTCTGATTAGTTCGCTCGGTTTGGCCATTTGTCTGAGGATGAAATGCGGAAGAAAAAGACAAATCAATGCCCAGCCTAGCACAAAAGGCCCGCCAAAACCTACAAACAAACTGGGAACCTCTATCGGACACAATATTCTCCAGAATGCAATGCAAACGGACCACATGCTGAAAAAACAACGGAACCAAATCAGAAGAGGAAGGCAACTTAGGCAAAGGTACCAAATGAACCATCTTAGAAAACCGGTCACAAACCACCCAGATAACTGACATCCTCTGGGAAACCGGAAGATCCAAAATAAAATCCATAGAAATATGCATCCAAGGCCTCTCGGGGACCGGCAAAGGCAAAAGCAACCCACTAGCGCGGGAACAGCAAGGCTTGGCCCGTGCACAAGTGCCACAGGACTGCACAAAAGAACGCACATCCCGTGACAAAGAAGGCCACCAAAAGGACCTACCAACCAAATCTCTGGTACTAAAAATCCCCAGATGACCAGCTAACACAGAACAATGAACCTCCGAAATCACTTTACTAGTCCATCTGTCAGGAACAAACAATTTCCCCACTGGACAGCGGTCAGGTTTATCAGCCTGAAATTCCTGAAGAACCCATCATAAATCAGGGGAGATGGCAGAAAAAATCACCCCTTCCTTCAGAATACCGACCGGCTCAAGGACCCCAGGAGAATCAGGCAAAAAGCTCCTAGAGAGGGCATCAGCCTTAACATTCTTAGAACCCGGAAGATACGAGACCACAAAATCAAAGCGGGAGAAAAACAGGGACCATCGGGCCTGTCTAGGATTCAGCCGTTTAGCAGACTCGAGGTAAATCAGATTCTTATGATCGGTCAAGACCACAATACAGTGCTTGGCCCCCTCAAGCCAATGTCGCCACTCCTCAAATGCCCACTTCATAGCCAACAACCCACGATTGCCGACATCATAATTGCGTTCCGCAGGCGAAAACTTTCGAGAAAAGAAGGCACACGGTTTCATCAAGGAACCATTAGAATTCCTCTGAGACAAAACGGCCCCTGCCCCAATCTCAGAAGCGTCAACCTCAACCTGAAAAGGAAGAGAAACATCTGGCTGACGCAACACAGGGGCAGAAGTAAATCGGCGTTTAAGCTCCTGAAAGGCAGAAACAGCCGCAGAGGACCAATTCGTCACATCAGCGCCTTTCTTCGTCAAATCGGTCAGGGGTTTAACCACACTGGAGAAGTTGGCAATGAAACGGCGATAAAAATTAGCAAAGCCCAAAAATTTCTGAAGGCTCTTCACGGATGTGGGCTGGATCCAATCATGAATGGCCTGAACCTTAACCGGATCCATTTCTATAGATGAGGGAGAAAAAATGAAGCCCAAAAAAGAAACCTTCTGTACTCCAAAGAGGCACTTAGACCCCTTCACAAACAAGGCATTATCACGAAGGATCTGAAATACCATCCTGACTTGTTTCACATGAGACTCCCAATTATCTGAAAAAATCAAAATATCATCCAAATATACAATCATGAATTTATCAAGATAATTCCGAAATATATCATGCATGAAGGACTGAAACACAGATGGAGCATTAGAGAGTCTGAAAGGCATCACAAGGTATTCGAAATGGCCTTCGGGCGTATTAAACACAGTTTTCCATTCGTCACCCTGCTTAATATGAACAAGATTATATGCCCCTCGTGGTTAATCTTAGTAAACCAACTAGCCCCCTTAATCCTAGCAAACAGATCAGAAAGCAAAGGCAAAGGGTATTGGAATTTGACCGTGATCTTATTCAAGAGGCGATAATCAATACAGGGTCTCAAGGAGCCATCTTTTTTGGCAACAAAAAAAAAAAACGGCTCCCAATGGTGAAGAAGATGGCCGAATATGCCCCTTCTCCAAGGATTCCCTAACATAGCTCCGCATGGCGGTATGTTCTGGCACAGAGAGGTTGAAAAGTCGGCTCTTAGGGAACTTACAGCCTGGAATCAAGTCAATAGCACAATCACAGTCCCTATGCGGTGGAAGGGAACTGGACTTGGGCTCATTGAATACATCCTGGAAATCTGACAAAAACTCAGGAATTTCAGAAGAGGGGGAGGAGGCAATTGACATCAAAGGAACGTCACCATGAACCCCCTGACAACCCCAACTAGTCACAGACATAGATTTCCAATCTAATACCGGATTATGCACCTGTAACCATGGGAAACCCAGCACAATAGCATCATGCAAATTATGCAACACCAGAAAACGACAATCTTCCTGATGGGCTGGCGCCATGCACATGGTCAGCTGTGTCCTAAACTGAGGTTTATTTTTAGCCAACGGTGTAGCATCAATGCCCCTCAAAGGAATAGGACTCTGCAAAGGCTGCAAGGGGAAACCACAATGTCTGGCAAATTCTAAGTCCATTAAGTTTAGAGCGGCGCCTGAATCCACAAATGCCATGACAGAAAATGACGATAATGAGCAGATCAGGGTCACAGATAACAGAAATTTAGGTTGTACAGTACTGATGGTAACAGAACTAGCGATTCTCTTGGTACGCTTAGGGCAATCAGAAATAACATGAGCAGTAGGGTTGAGCGAAACGGATCGTTCATTTTCATAAGTCGCCGACTTTTGGCAAAATCGGCGTCTCATGAAACCCGACCCGATCCCTGTGTGGGGTCGGCCATGCGGTACGCGATCTTCTTGGCGCCAAAGTCGCGTTTCGTATGACGCGTTTAGCGCCATTTTTTCAGCCAATGAAGGAGTGTGGGCAGAGTGATGACATAGGGGTTAGGGGCGTGCACGGCTATCATCATTTTATCGCTTGTGTGCAGTAGGGATCTGCAATGTGTAACACGAGATTTTCTGTGCTGGGACAGAGGGGAATATGGGACGGAGGGGAGAGAGAGAGAGAGAGAGAAAAAAAAAATAATAATCCCCATTGACGTGCATAGGGTTTCGTGTTCCGGCCGATCCTTGACTTTTCGCAGTAATCGGCCGATTTCGCCCGACTCGACTTTTCAAAAAGTCGGATTTCGCAAAACATGACTCGACCCTAAAAAGGTCAAAGTCACTCAACCCTAGTGAACAGAATCGCCGCAGTAAAAACAACCTATTCTGACGTCTGAATCCTTGTCGTTCAGCTCTAGACACAATCCTATCACACTGCATAAGCTCAGGACTCCGCTCGGAAGACAATGCCAGAGTGTGCACAACTCTGCGCTCGCGCAAGCGCCGATCAATCTGAATGGCCAGAGACATAGAATCACTCAGACCAGCAGGCGTGGGGAACCCCACCATAACATCTTTAACGGATTCAGAAAGACCCTTTCTGAAGATTGCCGCCAAGGCATCCTCATTCCATTTAGTCAGTACAGACCATTTTCTAAACTTCTGGCAATATGATTCTGCCACTTCTTGACCCTGAGACAGGGCCAACAAGGTCTTCTCAGCATGATCCACTGAATTAGGTTCGTCATACAATAACCCAAGCGCCTGAAAAAAGGTGTCTACATTAAGCAACTGCCCAATCCTGGGGGTCACCACGCAGCAGAGATATAACAATTTTAACCTGCTGGATTGGATCACCAGAGGAACGGGGTTTCAGAGCAAAAACAGTTTACAGTTATTTTTAAAGCTCAGAAATTTGGACCTATTCCCAAAAAACAAATCAGGAGTTGGAATTCTAGGCTCTAAAACCGGAGTCTGAACAATATAATTGGAAATACCCTGTACTCTAGCAGCAAGTTGATCCACACGGGAAGCCAATCCCTGAACATCCATACCAGCGCTGAACTCCTGAGCCACCCAGAGGTAAAGAGGGAAGAAAAAAAACACAACAGACTACAGAAAAAAAAATGGCTCAGCACTTTCCTTCCCTTCTTCTGAGATGCGGTTAACTCATTGTTGGCCAGTTGTACTGTTATGATGTGGTGGCCTAAGAGCAGCATGAGATGTACTCTGGAGAAGGTGGTACCTGTACTGACCGCAGACCCTGAACCTAACACCGCAACTAGAAGTAGCCGTGGAATGTACCTAGCGCTCCCTGGACATCTCGACACAGCCGGAGGACTAATTACCCCTAAAGATAGAAAAGGGAAAACTATCTTGCCTCAGAGAAAATTCCCAAAGGATAGGCAGCCCCCCACAAATATTGACTGTGAGAGGAGAGCGAAAAAACATACACAGACTGAAATCAGAATTTACCAAAGGAGGCCACTTCTAGCTAAATAGAAAGGATAGGACAGAGTACTATGCGGTCAGTATTAAAACACTAGAAAATATCCACCACAGAAAATACAAAAACTCCACAGCTAACTAAAGATATGGAGGGTATATCTGCATCTCCAGAGATACCAGCTTGGCTAAACAAATCCTTATACAGACCAAGCTGGACAAGACAAAAAAACATGGAAAAGAACTGAACAATAAGGCCACAGCATGTGGACAGCAAAAAATCAAGGCCAGAACTTATCTTTGTTGAAAAGAACTGCAAAGCAGGAGAGACCAGGCAGAGATGTGAATCCTCCAGGAACAATGGACAACTGGCACTGACTAAAGGGTGAAGCAAGACTAAATAGCCCAGTCAGATTTGCAAAAAGTGAACACACCTGACAAATGCTGCGACTCAGAGACAGCAGCGCTACCACTTACAACCACCGGAGTTAGCCCAAGAGCAGAATTCACAACAGTAATCGCTGATGTTTTTATCCTCCACTGAACATATTTTTGAGCTGGATTCCTCATTTCTTCCCTGATTTCTCCACGTCTTGACACAGCGGTTCCGTGCTCCGAGTTTCCAAGGATGTCGTTCATGGTGAGCTGGACTTTGTTCGATTTTGGGTATAATAAGAGCCTTTTTTTCTTGCAGAGCAGATTGGGGTAATTTATACAGCATTATAGAATGCACAGGTGCTTACCATACTTTATATGGAGAAAACCTGGTAGTGACAGGTTCTCTTTAAATACCATGGGAAATCATTGAATGCATTCCTCAACAACATAAATGTATGGTATCTGTTTTCTGGACACCAGGAAGCTCCTTTAAGTTGCATGGCATAATGCGGTCAATGAGGTCTCAGCTTATTTGTAACACTGGCGGATCGAGGTCTTAGGTGTAAGATTGGCGGATCGAGGTCTTAGGTGTAACACTTGCCCATGAGCTGTGAATATGTGCAAGACTGTAAAACCTGTAAGGTAGAGGGATTATTTGTAACAGTGGATGATATGTACCAGAGCTATATAATTAGCTGATAAAAAGCCATGTAATTGAAAATGTCCCATAGGGTACTTAGATCTATAAATTCTTTGCAGTGGAAGCCAGTAACTTCAGCGTTATGATAAGTTCATGAAAGTTTGACATATGCAACTTCTTCGGGTCAAGGTTTCCCAGGTTTTCCCTGTTGTAATTGTAAAAAAAAAAAACCCTTCAGTTCTCGATTCTCACCTTAAAAATCTCCAGCAGCCGATCTGGTGATCCAGCAATTCCCACTGATATTAATAATTCAGCTCCACAGAGCAGACTTTCTCTCCAGGTACAAAACCAACTGTGCATTTCTTCTGCTCATTTAAAGAGAAATAAATGTTAAATGGGGTTTATTTCCCATTTAATTGATTTGCTTATGCATTTCTCATTTTGCATATTTCGCTGTGTAGGTATCTGCCTGGTTATTTATTATTTTAATTAAAGCATTCTCCGCTGAGTGATGACACAACTAATGGATCCTAGAACCCTGCAGTAATTAAGTATTTATTAAGCCGGCGTCACGCAGAATGGAAAAGCCATAAATAGTATGAGGTAACCTAGATTTTGCTGTCATTTTCTTCCAGGGTTATCTAAATTAGAAATGGCTGCCATTACGCAACACGTACCGAGTATATACATTCGATAAACTATTTATTTTACCCATTGTGCTCACGTTGTGCCTATGAATGATTATTTTTGTTCCGCACTGTGATTGTAGGCCGGCAAGTCTAAGAATATATTTTATGCTGCTGAAAATTGTTCACTGTCGAACTGAAATAATGTAATTTGTGGGTCTGTCGTGCCGCTTCAGGACGTGCAGAATTGGCTCCCATGGATGAAAGGAAAAGAAAAAAATCAATGGAAAGATAAGGAATTGCTAGTGTAGTAACATAACTGGAATTGATCAAAATGATCAACATGACGGGCTCATCGCAATGTAAGGAACAATCTCCTAGCTGTGGAAAAATGTTAGATTAGCATATGTTTACCATGTGGAGGTTACATATCTGTTCACTAGCATTACTAAGATGGAAATATAAGATAGTCATTCTTATGGCTGTATCCGGGAATATCGGTGACCTGCAAGCTGCTCCAAGGTGTTCCGCTTGGAAAAAAAAATCAATACAAGCGGCTACCAGTCAGAGAGAGGACAAGTCACAAATCGCTCTCTTGTGGCTACTGTAGCAATTCTTCACATAGTGATTTCAAATTGCTGGTTATTACTGGTTTTGTAGTGCGGGAGTTTACAGCATTAAGAGCCTTAATGCAAACATTTCTCCAAACTATTCTCTGCGTTCCTAAGATTTTATCATTCAGGTATTGTATTCCTAAAATGCTAAAGTAAAGAGTGAAAAAAAAATGTCGCAAACCCTGGTCCTCATGTATGCCCCAAGAAAAATTCACATAAAACTTCTGAATAATCTGGCAAAATGGTTTGAGAATTGCCAGTTCCAGTGTGGGGAGCAGCAGCCAGCAGGAGATTCAAATACACCGCCTTCCCGAGTTGTGCCTGGGTCCCGCAGCCGACATCAAGAGACTCCATCAGGTCTGTTTGATCTGCGCAAGGTGCGCTTTCTTTTCTTTCTACGTACTACTGCGGGACGTTTTTCCTGAAGTCCTAACTGAGGAAGCAGCACCAGCAGCACACTGATGAGAAGACTTTTCCAAGATTAAACATCTTGGACAGTTTTTTCTTTTTCCCTCTTGATTCCTTCCAATAGGATCATTTGAGAAACCAACACAGGACGCAACCAGCACCTACCCATCCAACAGATATGACAATCAGGCTGATCAGCACTCGGTACTCCTATCAGAGGAAAAAAACTGAATTAAGTGCAACCCGAGGGCTTCTAATTCCACCACGATTGGAAACCGAAGATAAATCTTCCATATCAAGAACTGGGAATTTCATCCTGCAATGCTTGCTGAAAACACTGGTCTTTTTCTCGCCTTTGTTGTCAAGTTCTTGTCAAATTACTGCAAGTATGTGATTTTCATTATTTCCGTCACGTGCTAACAAGCTTATCATCTCCTACTTTCACTAGAACATTAAGAACAGCAGGAAAAATGGCTAGATGGCATATGACCCCAACTATATAATTTATTGGAGCAGGCAACAGTGTAGAATCCTGACAGTATCCAGATTGCACACTGTCGGAGTTCAGAGTTCAGCAACCTGCAGTTACAGAGAGTGACTTCAGAAATTAAACTGGAGCCTGGAAAAGTGTCTAACAGCCAATGCATAAATTCAGTGCTTTGAGTTACATACAAACAAATCAATAGAGAACATTTGTAGCAGGATGTACAGTTACACAATTGACCACAGGGAGTGCCCTCTCTTACGGCTGTTCCTTCCCTTTGTAAATAACCTGCAGACTGCATTTATAGGTAACCTGTCAGCACAATTTTGGATGTTGAAGTAAAGGCATGACCATAATGGTGCTGTAGTACAGAGTATGGGCTTGCTCACACTAGCGTAAATCTCGCCCCAATGTTATACTTTGGGGCAATGCAGATCTGCTATTTTTTCCACATGAGAAAAAAATGGCAGAATGCTTTTAGTGGTCTGTGCAAATCGAAGCATGTGCACCCATTCAAGTCTATGGGTGCTTGTGAAAACATCAAATTTCACTCAGCTGTCATCTAAATGGAGACCTATTTGCACAGACAATGGAGAAGATCAATACATTAAGTTCTCCATCTTTTCTGCACCTGTAGCAAGATTCACTCATGCAAAATAATAGGCGCACAGTAAACTGACGCTCTGATCAGAGTTTGAGCCCAGTGTTATTGGCATCATCGTCCCGATTCTCTCACATGAGAGGATAAATGCTTGTGTGTCCCAGACCTAAATAGATTCCTTTAGCAAAGCAATCCACATCCTGGAAGATCTCTAATCAGCATTTGAAGTTTGGATGTAAAAACCTGGTGCATAGTGACAGAACTGAGAGTAGGGTCTTCGGCTCCTGCCTCAGCCCCTCCGCCCGCCTCTGGTGTCTGTATCTGCCTCCTGTTTAAAGCTTTGCACCGGCACCATCATTGCCACCACGAGCGGCACTTGTGCAGATTGCTCTCTCGGCAGTTTATAATAAAGTGACGCATGTGTAGATTGAGATCTCAATTTGTCATTGGACCGAGATCTCAATCTGCGAATGCACCGCTATTTTCGTGAAGACAGCCGGGAAGTTAATCTGCACATGCACTGACATTTTGCCATTTTATTAAAGACTATTGGGCAATCAATCTGCGCAAGCACCCCCATGGCAAGAGAGGTGCCACGACAAAATTTCAAACAGGAAGCCGAAAAAGACACCAGAAACAGGTGGAGAAGCCAGGGCAGGAGCCAAAGACCCTACCCATTGGGACGGCCCTATGTACGAAAGCTTATTACACAGTTCAAATGCTGATGAAAGAACAACCACATGGCTGATTTCTTCACTAAAGGTATCCATTTAATCAGTATAGCAGCGCCATTGTGGTCATGACTTTACTTTAAAATTAATAATTGTGCTGACTGTTGAGGGCAGAGCAAAGTACTGCAGTATGCAGGTGACGGGAAAGGTCAGAGAGGCCCAGCTCCTGCGCACTGCAGTACTTTACGCTGCCCTCAACAGGGGAAATCAGTACACCTGAAGCAACAGAAGCAAGGAAGAGGACGTCATCGCGTGAACATGGGAGGCACCGGACCCGGACTGCGACGCCCATTGGATCCGAACTGGGACCACCCCTGGGTGAGTATAATCTATCTTGTTGTTCTTATCTTTCAGGTTACATCGGGGGCTTATCTACAGCATTCCAGAGTGCGGTAGATAAGCCCCAAATGGCGGTGGCTGCAGTTTATAGCGGCAAAATGAGGTGACAGATTCCCTTTAAACTTCATACAGACATTGTCTTCAGTTAGATGTAGACCTCAGTGTCCTAGTTTTCCTGCTCTTCTATATATAAAGCCTCAGAAAAAAAATGATGAGACCACATTGCGCTGTACCAAACGATGAGCTCAGCTGCAAATAGTCCAGATAAATGCAAGCAAAGCAGGCAAAATGAAAGCAGGCTGTAACACCGTCTGTGACACTTTCTGTGACATAGAGCTAAAACTACCTACTCGCTGGATGAGTCAGAAGCCAGTTACTGGAGGACACACTATCTATTGATTATACTGACCACAGCAAACTAAAAGAATAATTGCTATTGCCACCAGCAAAAACAGAGAGACAAGCTGTAAAAAAGTCAACTTGAAACAATCATTCCTAACAATATTCCTGCAGCAGCGGTGAGCATTGATTATGATGTTAACACCTCTGTGACACCAACTTCAGAAGTATCGCTTTCATGGCATCAAGAGCAGCGGCAGACTGGTATGAAACCCGGTGTGTGAAATCATTACCATTACAGTGGAAAATCAATTCATCTAAACTGCTCTTAATTAGCTGCACATACTATAACTAGAATCAAGGACATAAATGACGCGGGAAGCCATTATCTGAGTGTAATATGGATACAGGCGCGTGATGAGGAAGTTACTGTAAGTTCAGCTTTATGCATTTTAAAACACATCGAGAATACAGAGAATGTCTGAACTTCTGTACAGAACATGGAAGGAAATCACAAATCCTATCAGTTGCAATTAAAATGATTCAACCCTATATTAAATTAGATTGTACATTTTCGATCAGGGCCCTCACTGCCTCCCTCGAGGAAGGTTTATCCGAAACGCGTGTCGGGAGGGTCGGGGGACGACGTGGCTCGCAGCTCAGCGTTCATCATTATATGGTATGTTTCCATTTCTTTATTAAGTGCTCTGTATGCTTGGTCATGTTCTCCTTATTCCTACTGGTGGGTTATATATGCTATATATGCTATGTATAGATAAGCCTGTTAGTTTGACGGGGCACTAAATTACATTTGATATGTACTGCTGTTATGTGTTGCCACTAGTGTTGAGCATTGCGATACCGCAAGTATCGGGTATCGGCCGATATTTGCTGTATCGGAATTCCGATACCGAGATCCGATACTTTTGTGATATCGGAAATCGGTATCG
Organism: Ranitomeya variabilis; assembly: GCF_051348905.1. Taxonomy (NCBI): domain Eukaryota; kingdom Metazoa; phylum Chordata; class Amphibia; order Anura; family Dendrobatidae; genus Ranitomeya; species Ranitomeya variabilis. The sequence continues at coordinate 1,029,824,743 of NC_135233.1, forward strand.
GGATCGATATTAATGTGTAAAATAAAGAATAAAAATAAAAAATATTGATATACTCACCTCTCCGACGCAGCCTGGACCTTACCGATGTAACCGGCAGCTTCCGTTCCTAACAATGAGCGCTTGAAAGACCTTAGATGACATCGCGGCTTGTGATTGGTCGCGTGGCGGTCACGTGACCACTCACGCGACCAATCACAGGCCGCGACGTCATCTAAGGTCTTTCAAGCGCTCATTCTTAGGAATGGAAGCTGCCGGTTACATCGGTAAGGTCCAGGCTGCGCCGGAGAGGTGAGTATATCAATATTTTTTTTTTTTATTCTTTATTTTACACATTAATATGGATCCCAGGGCCTGAAAGAGAGTTTCCTCTCCTTCAGACCCTGGGAACCATACAGGATACCTTCCGATACTTGGTGTCCCATTGACTTGTATTGGTATCGGGTATCGGTATCGGCGATATCCGATACTTTTCGGGTATCGGCCGATACTATCCGATACCGATACTTTCAAGTATCGGACGGTATCGCTCAACATTAGTTGCCACCTTGTCCCCCCACTATGTAATTACGGATGTGCTGCCGATTTTTACTCTTTTCTGCCCCTGTTTGACCTTTGAATTTGTATTTCAATAAAGTTTACATTTTATACCATTTGGGACTAGTACACCGCTTTTTCTGTGGTATTGTATTCCCTCACTCCTCTTGTTAATGTCTGATAACATCTGTACATGTGCCCTCTGCATTGCAAAGTGCTGCAGAATATGTTTGCACTATAGAAATAAAAATTATTATTATTGTACATTACAAACTTTCTGCTGTTTGCAATAAACAACAAAACGAGACGAATTTAAGCAGCTCATTACAAAAGTTGCATTTTGTGATGAATTTGGAGGAACTACTTGTTGTATAAGTTGTACTGATGAGCGAGTATGCTCGTTACTCGAGTTTTCCAAGCATGCTCGGGTGGTCTCCGAGTATCTTGGGCGCGCTCGTAGATTATGTTTGTGTCACTGCAGCTGCATAATTTGGGCTGCTAGACAGCCTGAATACATGTGGGGATTCCATAACAAACAGGCAACCCTTGCTTGTGTTCAGGCTGTCTAGCAGCCGCAAATCATGCAGCTGCAGTGACACAAACATAGTCTCCGAGTGCGCCCAAGATACTCGGAGAACACCCGAGCATGCTCGGAAAACTCGAGTAACGAGCATACTCGCTCATCACTACAACTTATACAACAAGTAGTTCCTCCAAATTCATCACAAAATGCAACTTTTCCTTATTATTGCAGTCATAGAATTTATCAGTCACTTCATGACAAGCATCTTTAGTGCAAACATTATATTTGCGGCTCATGCAGACGACCGTATTTTTTGTCTGAGTGCGATCCGATAAAAACATCCAACCTTGGTCTATGGAGCTGGGTGCATGTCTGATTCTTTTTCCTTTGACAGTGTTTGTCTGCAGAAAAAATTACTGCATGCCCGAGTTTAGTCCGATATTGAGATTGCACTCTACCATGTAAGTCAATAAATGCATGGAAAATATCGGACTGCACTCAGATGACATCTGAGTGCAGTCTGAATTTCACAGACTGAGAGAATAGAGAAGATGGAGACATTTTATCATGCAAGAAAATCGGATTAGACTATGATCACACTCAGAGAGAGTGTGATTTGCATAATCAGCCCAATTCTTCCGAATAAGGCACAAACAGATGGAGAACAAACATACAACTTGTAGTTGTGTTTCTGGGTAGTATTTGGACTCAAAATTCAATTTCTACAATGCAACAGTGCGAACCACTGAACCAATATGCTATCATTGTCCTGTTGAAATGTCCAATGGCACTCAAGATGGAGCTTCCTCACACAAGGTAGGACGTATTCTCCTAGCCGTACTATAACTACTAAGTGACCACACAAAAAGATCCCAGTGAGAAAACTTTATAGGTGTAAAAATTAGACTAAGGGCTTATTCACATGAGCGATGAGTCTCTCTTTCGAAGAAAGAACTTAATTTGTCCATCTTCTCCATCGTCTGTGTCCGCATAAATTGGACTACACTTGGATATCATCAGTGCACAGTCTGATGTTTCAAACAAACCCATACAGTTTCTAAATTCTGGAGCCATTTGCCACATGCTGCAATTTTTTGTCTAATGTCGAATCAGAGCAAGTCACTGATCAGCACTGCCCCATAGTATAACATTGGTCCAAGTGATGACCGATAAAACATCACACAGCACTCGTCCGAGTTATACACTCAGGTGAGTGAGCCCTAAAAGCCAGTGGCACTTGCTACATATAGTTTAGTAATGGGGGAATATGTATAGGTCAACAGACACAGGCTACACAAATGACGTCTACATTGGACATGTGACAAACCTGCCAAAATACATTGCTGTCCAGCAAGAACATCAGGTCAAAACTGCATAAACACCAACGTTCACAGATACCTTGAGGAATACTAAGACTTCAGAAACAACATGCTCTGGCCAGAGTTATCCACACAAACATGGGGAGAATATACAGACTCTTGTAGATGTTGTCCTCAATGTGACTTGAACCCAGAACCTCATAGTCAACTACACGAAGGTGACCTGCCCAGACCCCGATGCAGCAAAACAAAACCAGACTATAATATTTCATCCACAATATTCCTCAGTTGATGTCAGGTCTTCTGGTAAAATTCTGTTTTCATTGTTGTCAGACATGCCTTCTGATACTGTGGACTAATAACTTTTACGTGTGTGCCAGTTGATCTTGTGTATTATTTTTGGACAGAATTTCATGGTTTTTCTATGTTACTTTTAATTATTATTAATAAAGAATATCTTTGAAATGGGGAGTGGGTTTCTTGATTTCAGACGGTGTTTATGTCGTGTTATCTTGGCCAACATGGTGCTAAACTTTTCTTCTTTCGACTGACAGAAGATGGACATTTAAGAGTTCATGTAAAGTTGTGTTATTTTGAAAGAGACTCTTCAAGGTGCGAGTGGGACATGTAAAATATCAGTTAGTTGACACATTGTCAGTATCTGCAGTTATTTCTAAATTTTGTAGAAGTGTTGAATGTAAAGAGAATGGAGTTCTAGTTGAATATTGCTGCGATGGCAACTAAAGTCTCAGTTCTCTGAATTTATTTACATTGAGGTTTGAGAAATCCCCTATTATCTGACTGAATTCTAGTTTGTTTCCGAATGCCGATGGGAGCAGTTTCCACCCAGGAATTTTAAAAAGTTATCTTCTTTGAGCCATAAAACCTTCGTTAAGTCTTGAAAAATTCTGTTTCTAGCCAGCAATTCACTCGCATCCTTGTCTGTGTAGAATAAATGGAAACCCAAGAGGTGAAGTTATCATCCAGTTCGAAATCTTTTTGAACTCTTGATATATTAATGTGACAGCAGAGAAAAGCAAAGAAAAGAGTGATAGAACATGTGTGTACAGAAGACATAATAAAGTGAACACCACCATCATAAAGTAAGAAATAAAAATCCAAATGTTATTTTTCTGACCTTCGGCGTGACCTAAATAGGTAATTCAAATCCCTCTGGTTTACCTTTCTACCATTGTAATAAATGAAAAAAATGTAATGATGTATAAATCATGGATGAAGATTACATTGATAGGTTTCTCGATTTCCCAAGACAGGTAAATGAAACCTCACCTCGTGTATTGAATTCAAGTGCCAAAGATTGAATTTAATCATTTTCATTACTGATGTTTAAAAGGGACAGTATTCCCCTCTTATAAATACTGATTACTTTCACCACCCTATAAATCTCCAATCAAATGTAATGAGTATGGTAATGAGTGTGATGGAAACTATTCTCCACTTAAATGTCTTATTGAAGGCAAAAAGAATAATATAATATATCCACCAAAATATTCCTCTTAATCAAAATTGTCAACTCCAATAAATAATAATTTATGTTAACCAGAGTCTACCAATCTGCTAAGCTAAAATGGGACCTCCATCCAGATGTTGCTGCTGCTGAGCTCTGTGGTTAGTAGCAATGCAGGGACATTAGTTCTAGAGACTGAATGATGCACTCACACACTTCTCTTCTTCTCAAACATCATTGAACTTCCATGATTTTTTCTAGGTTTCATAAAGTTTTGCATCATATACCGTAATTCAGCTTGACTTTATGGCAGTCCCTCTTCTGACATTAACTCAAAGGGTGTCTGGTCTTAAGCTTCAAGTCTGCAGTCAATCTATTGAACCCATTGCATGCTGTGAAGTTTCTCTGGTTCTGACAGAAGGAAGTATGTGATTTGAATACATGCAGTCACATGCTGACTAGACGTGAGCGGCCTCACTCAATGCAAGTGTATTGTGCAAGGCCAGATAAAGTCTATTTGGAATGTGGCCGGAAGTATGCAAATTTCATACTACCCGCTCCTGGGTTCCAGGCACATAGTGACTACAGACTTGTAGCTTAAGATCAGACAACCCCTTTAGAAGGGGTTGGGGCATGAAAATTATTTATTTTGTAAATATAGCGACCCTCAAAATGATCTTTTACTATGGGTCTGGTATCTGGGAAACAGGTTCAGCTGTTATCAATTCAGAAGTGTCATCATATCGTATATTTCAGTAACCGTGGTTACTGTATTACTCAGCATTTTAAACAAATGACAGAACATGCAATCTATAGAGTCCGGTTCATTACAGTAGATTAAAATCTAAATTGACAGCTTGCTGCTTTAGCATAAAAAATGTGAGCCCTGAGCAGAGACCTTTTTTATGTCATCTAAATGTCCTAATGGGGTATATGGAAAAATGTAGTGAAACTGACCATTTTAACATTAGGAACCAGCACAAGATGGCTCTGCCGATATCCTGCCACCTATGGAGCGTCATTCTGAGAGCAGCGCTTCATAGGCTACTTGCGGTCATGTCTCACGAGCGATGACGTCAGTAACGTCAACTCATCATACATGAGACATGACCATGAGTGACCTATGCAGACTCTTTCTCAAGGCTACATAGGTCACTTGTGGTCATGTCTGACAGGATGTGACGTTACTGACAAAAAAGCTCACAGCTGTCTGCTTTCCCTTGGCTAGTTACTAAAATTAGGGGGAACCCCACATAGTTTTGTTTCATTTATTCATTTATTTATTTATTTAGTAAAAATGTCATTTCTTTCTTAACAAGTACCATAAACTACACTCACAAGGCTCTGCTCCAATTGGTTCTCCGCCTCCTGGTTCAAGATTATTATTTTTTATATTTTTTTATTCAATGTTATTTGAAGTAATTTCCCTATCCACATTTGTTTGCAGGGCAAAATGCTCTTACCCCATTTTGCTTCTGTTTGCAGCCCCCTAGCCTTTACCATGACCATTTTACAGCACAAAAACCTCCGGTCCCTTTGGCTTCTATTTGAGCCCAGTTCTGATACACAACTGAACCCAATGAATCTGAACTTCCACGAGTCCGTTCATCCCTAATCATGAGCTCTTCATACTCCATCATCAACCTCCATCTAGAGAGAGGGGAAGGAGACACCAAGCACAATAGGGTCTTTTCTGATAAAAAAAAAATGTAGATCAATATAAAATAAAGGTAACTGCTCACATTTTGGGGTTGAGCAACCCAAAGCTAAGGTATAAAACTTAAAGAATGCATCTGCTGCAACACCATCAGGTTGAAGGAGCCCATTGTGGCTAACACGTGTTTACAGGAAGAGATAGTGATTCATGCTGCTGATACTGTAATTCCAATAAAATCCAAAGATAATCAGCGCAGTTTAATCTCAACATGTTTAGAAGTGGGACAAATGTCTTCATCAGGATCACTACAATAGTCTTAATTGAACCCCTTCACCACCCACCCTGTTTTAACCTTCATGTCCATGCCATTTTTTTTCAATTTTGACCAGTGTTACATTATGTGGTAATAACTCTGGAACACTTCAACGGATCCCAGTGATTCTGAGAATGTTTTTCATGACAGATCGTAGTTCATGATAGTGGTAAACTTAGGATCATTTTGTTGTGTCTATCTATGAAAATATCTAACATTTTACAAAAATCTTGAAAATTTTGCAATTTTCAAACTTTGAATTTTTATGCCTTTAAACCAGAGAATTATGTCACACAAAACAGTAGTAGACATCTGGTAAACGTAATTTATTATGCCAAGACAATTTCATAAACATAATTTTTTTTTGCTAGAAGGGTTAGAATTTTATCAGAAATTTCTCATTTTTCCAACAACATTTACAAAACCATTTTATCTAGGAACATCACATTTGAAGTTACTTTAAGAGGCCTCTATGACACAAAATAAAAGTGACACAATTTTAAAAGCTACACCCCCTTATTCTGCTCAAAACCACAACCAAGAACTTTATTAACCCTTCAGGTGCTGCACAGCAAGTAAAACAATGTGGAAGGAAGAAATGAAAATTTTACTTTTTCCCACAAAAATGTTACTTTAGCCCCAAATTCTGCATTTTCACAAGGGAAACAAGAGAAAATGCACCCTACTATTTGTTGTATGATTTCCTCTGAGTGCGCCTTTTTGTGACCTTCTGTTCTTTGCAGTTTGAGGGACCTCACCTGCGAAATGTTACCCCAATACTATATTGGCACCTTCAGTTCCAACAACACTGGGGTCCGCTCCTTCCTGACTTCCAAATATTAGGGGCTTGATCATTACCTCCTGGAACTGAAGGAATTTGCTGGTCTGACCTGCAGAACGTGATAGCACATAAGTGTTATACAATGCCATCTGTATTGTGCACGGACAGCTTTTTGTACCACACCTTTTCTTTCCGCAAGGCACTGTAGGGCTGGAGGACTTGATCAGAGAGATCGACTCCACCATGTTCTTATTGTTACCCAAAACACAGACTGGCTTGTGGAGCTGTGTAGAGGTACCTTGCATAGTGATGGGGGTGCTATCATCACCATGTATTGTGGTCAAGAACCGTACCTTCCTCTTGTACTTGACCAGGTTGTCGCTACATTAGGCTCTGCTCTCACCCTTTTTGAATAACCAATCAGTTATTGACCTAGGGAGTCCTCTCTGGTATTTGGGCACAGTACAGCATTCTGGCAGAGAGGGAATTGAAGAGTGGGATGCCGGTATAAAATGTATCTAGGTAAAGGTGATAACCCTGATCCAGCAGTGAGTGTATTAAATCCCACACAATTTTCCACTCACTCACAGGACATTCACGGGGTTGAATGCGGATGATCCCTTCATAAACCCTAGTTTTGTGGATATACCCTGAAGTACTCTCGAGCAGGTTGTAGAGTTTAATCTCACACTTGGCCCTCTTACTTGGCAAGTATTGTTGGAATTTAAGCCTCCCCTTCATATGTATTAAGAACTCATTCACGCAGATGTTCATTTGAGGAATGCACACCTCAGCAAACTTGTTGCCGAAGTGATCAATGACTGGCTGAATTTTGAAGTCAGTCAATGTTGAGGTCATGTCAGGGAGGACATTATGCATTATTGTTGTAATGCAAAAATGTGTGGATGGTCTCAAAGTGTTTACAGGTCATAGCCAGGCGGAAACTTGAGTGTTATGTAAAACATCAACACTCTAATATTGCCAAAGTTCTGGTTTCTTCACTACCTTCATGTGAAGAACAAGACCCCAAAATGTCATAATTTCCGCTGCATCTATGGGAGTCCAGTTACAAAGTGATGAAGTGGGATTTTGGGTCAAAAAATGTTTTCAGAGAAATAGACTTTGAAAAAGTTGATTTCTGTGAGGCTGGCAGTATCAAATTGGATTCCTGATTGGGCCACAAAATCAGAAATCTGTGGCTCATAATCCTCTGGGAGTGAGGTTCATAGGCGGTAACTAACAGTGGGTGCTGGCTCTTTTGCTGTCTTGGGGCGTTTGGGTAGTGGTTCGCTTCCAATTGAAGAAAAAGAGGAGGATGAGAAGGAAAAGGAGGAAAAATAAAGGAAGGTGGGATCCTCTCCCTCATTTTCAGTATCGGGAGCAAGGACTGCATATTCCTCATAGAATAAAATCTTTAGGACAAGCAGGTCATTTTATTTTTCACTTTTGTGGTGTGTGTGTGTGTGTGTGTGTGTAAAATAACCAAACTTTAGGGTACTGTCACACCGTGCAATTTTCGTCGCTACGACGGCACGATCCGTGACGTCGCAGCGTCGTATGAGTATCGCTCCAGCGTCGTAGACTGCGGTCACACTTTGCAATCACGGCGCTGGAGCGATGCCGAGGTTCGCTGGTAACCAGGGTAAACATCGGGTTACTAAGCGCAGGGCCGCGCTTAGTAACCCGATGTTTACCATGGTTACCAGCGTAAAAGTAAAAAAAACCAAACCGTACATACTCACCATCTGATGTCTGTCAGGTCCCTTGCAGTATGCTTCCCGCTCTGACTGAGTGCAGCCGTACAGTGAGAGCAGAGCGCAGCGGTGACGTCACTGCTGTGATCTGCTCTCACTTTCCGGCCGGCGCTCACAGTCAGAGTGGGAAGCATACTGCAAGGGACCTGACAGACATCAGATGGTGAGTATGTACGGTTTTTTTTTTTTTACTTTTACGCTGGTAACCACGGTAAACATCGGGTTACTAAGCGCGGCCCTGCGCTTAGTAACCCGATGTTTACCCTGGTTACCAGCGAACGCATCGCTTGATCGCTGTCACACACAACGATCCAGCGATGACAGCGGGAGATCCAGCGATGAAAGAAAGTTTCAAACGATCTGCTACGACGTACGATTCTCAGCAGGGTCCCTGATCGCTGCTGCGTGTCAGACACTGCGATATCGTAACGATATCGCTAGAACGTCACGAATCGTACCGTCGTAGCAATCAAAATTGCACTGTGTGACAGTACCCTTATTCAGGTATGTGTGTCTGTGTGAGTGTTTGGTATAAACTTTTATTTGTTAGAATAGAAAGATTAAAAGAATAATAAAGAAAAGTAAAATGTAAAAATTATTTATTATTTTAGTCTGTTCGATATTAGGATTTTATTTATTGCAGAAGATTAATTATTTTATTCTACATTTCTGTTGGTAGTTTCAGGAGACATTACAAGATTAAGCAGGAATTCATTGATTCTTCAGTGACACTAATTTCCTGGCAATTCTTTTGTCTGTACCTCGCAAAATTTGGGAATGGTTCTGAATATTTATTTCAATTATAATGTTGATTTGCTTTGACAACAACAGTCTATGTACAGAATTAGACTTTTTGAGAAAATAGACTCTTAAATTGAGACCCCATGGTATTATCTAGTAGACCTTAAGGTACCTTCACACGAAACGACTTTGTAACGATATCGCTAGCGATCCGTGACGTTGCAGCGTCCTCGCTAGCGATATCGTTTCGTTTGACACGCAGCAGCGATCAGGATCCTGCTGTGATGTCGCTGGTCGCTGAATAAAGTCCAGAACTTTATTTGGTCGTCCGATCGCCGTGTATCGTTGTGTTTGAAAGCAAAAGCAACGATACCAGCGATGTTTTACACTGGTAACCAGGGTAAACATCGGGTTACCAAGCGCAGGGCCGCGCTTAGTAACCCGATGTTTACCCTGGTTACCAGAGTAAAAGTAAAAAAAACAAACAGTACATACTCACCTGCGCGTCCCCCAGCATCTGCTTCCTGACACTTACTGAGTGCCGGCCCTAAAGTGAAAGTGAAAGCACAGCGGTGACGTCACCGCTCTGCTGTTAGGGCTGGAGCTCAGTCAGTGTCAGGAAGCAGACGCCGGGGGACGCGCAGGTGAGCATGTACTGTTTGTTTTTTTTACTTTTACGCTGGTAACCAGGGTAAACATCGGGTTACTAAGCGCGGCCCTGCGCTTAGCAACCCGATGTTTACCCTGGTTACCCGGGGACCTCGGCATCATCGGTCGCTGGAGAGCGGTCTGTGTGACAGCTCCCCAGCGATCAAACAGCGACGCTGCAGTGATCAGCATCGTTGTCGCTATCGCTGCAGCGTCGCTTCGTGTGAAGGTACCTTTAGATGGAGAACCTACAATGCCTGATATGTACAGTGGTAATTACACTCCAGTGCCCTTCATAATAACAGTTGACTGTAGAGGCTCTGCCTAGGGTACTTAATTTAGGAAGATATTATTCAAACTTTATAACCCTATTAAAGGGCTGAAAAATGACTGCTGAATGACCTCTATTGCTTGGTTAACCACCTCATGTCTATGTTATGTATTATGTATGAAGAAAACTTCATAAGAAAAAAAAAAATATTATTTTATGCCCTAGAGGTTGAGTCATCTCTCTATGGTGTCGCCCATCTTGGGACTTGCATTATTACACTTTTTTTGTACATGTAACTAACAACCATCATTATTGATCTAAAAAAGCCTAAAGCATTATATTACTCTTTTTATTGTCATCTAATCAGAGTCCATATCTTACAGATAACAAGACTGAACACATCATCAGGAGGGCAGGCTGTAAAAACTTCAAGTTGGTGAGACCATTAGTGAATGTACTTTGTATTGAATAAGCTTCATTAGTGGAGGGCTGTTGTATGTCATGTTTAGTATTCAGCCTTTATCTCGGTGGAATAATATATGTGCACAGAAACGATTTTACTCAATGCATCAGCTCACTGATATATGATCACTCTTGAAGGCAGTGTGATTGTACTGGGTAGGATTATAAGACTGTAGGTTGCATTTGAAGGCCATATATAGGTGTATTATACAACAAAAGCAATATAATGGTTAAAATGCTACATAATGGTTTGAGCTATATAATGGTCATTAAGAATGATTAGATTGCTTACTAAAATAGCGGCTGTATAGGATTTTACCCTTTTGGTTCCCAAATCATGAGGTGCCTATAACCATAAAACTATTTTCAATACTTTTTAAAGCTTGCGCCTTTATATCCTTTAAGAATAGAAAATGGATGATGGAAATAAAGTTTGTAGAGGATAAGAGAAACGTTCGTGACACCACCTGTGGTACTCGGCCAGGGATGGCCGACGCTGCTTAAAAGGAGATCTGGGGCTGATGATGTTGCAGCAGAGTTGGCTCCCCAGAAGTAGAGATTAGTCCCCAGGGCAGTTAAAGAACTGTATGATAAAGTTATAGATGGGTGGTAGTGGTGCTGGGTGAGTGATGCAGGAAACAATTGAGAGGAGACCGCAGGGTGCAGTTTCCACACTTTTACTCACTGTTCGGATGTTGTTAACCAGTCGGGGTGCCAGTGGTCCAGCAAACTCTCCAGTAGCTTGGGTCTTTTGTCCAGAACCCCCTTAGTATGTGCCTTTCCTGGCCGTCTCACTGCTCTCGCTCTCACCTCTCCTGCCCTGCTCTTCACACCCAGTGTCCCAAGCCGGTGGTTGTGAGTCCTGTCGGGCGACATACTCTCTGTCCACTTTACCCTCTGTGTCCACCTTTTCAGTGAATAGATGTGTTTTGTGGCTTTCAAACTTGCAGACATGACAGCTTTCGGGTTCCTAGCTTGGACTTGTAGTTCCTCACTAGTTCCCGTACTGTGACCTGGTCCCTCCACCTGGCGATGGTCAGCGTGGATGAGGGCCCCATGTGTGGTTTCCACACCTTCTGTACCCCTAGAACCCCTTCTTTCTCTCTGGGAGCTTCTTTCCTTTCTTCCTCTCTTCATACTCCTCCCTAATGTTTCCCCTGACAACTCCTCACTCTCCACCCACACCTTCTACCTAATTCCTCCCTGGCCTGGGGAGGTCTAGTGATGTGTGCAAGTGTTAGGGTTCTGTACAGTGTCCCCTCTTTACCAGAGAGTTACACCTGTGGCTGAGATTCAGTACCTCTGTGGCAACTGAACCCTCAGGGGCCCCACATACCGCCCCCTTTTAAACACAGAATGTCCGCGGGCTGGAACAAAGCAAAACTGGTGACAAACATACAATATTTTGTGGAATGCATTCCAACAGGTAAACCGGAACTCTACTTCCCTTTATGAAGGTGCTTTTCTTAAACGTTACATTTAAAGATGTAAGACATATTAAAGGTGCAAAACCTATTGAAAGTGCAAAACATTCATTTAAGTGCAACAGGTTGTGAGATCCCACAACGGGTGACTCTAATGAGGCTACTCCAGCAACTGGGATCTGCATTGCCTGTGTTTGCATTGCGGTTTTGGCTGCTATACCCGAATCAGTATGCTCTCCTGTGCATCTCTTCACATCGAGGGCGTAACATCCCCTTTCACCTTGGTACCGGATGAATGTCACCTGATCTCCCGGGTACAGATCACAGTACGGGTGTCCCTTTAAGAGATGCGATTCCACATCCCGGCGGTTTACAAAGAGTTCTGAGGATTCTCCAGGTTCGTGGATAAATCCCCATCCCTTGTGTAAGTTGAATGAGACCACAATGCCCTTCCTTAGCGGACGTCGATCAGCAGAACAGACTTTATGGGTCAGGGCCTTGGCCTGGATGTTTCGCCCCACCGTAGCCTCCCACTTGGCCCTGCGCTCCCGCTCCTCTGCTTCTAATTTCAGCAGCTGCCGCCGGCAGTAGTCCTCCTTTCCTACAGTTTCTACATGGTTTGCCCCTGCCTGGGCCTCCTCCGGAAACCCCTTTAAGTCTGTCTCTGGGTGCCTCCACTGGATCGCCTCCCCCACACCGCACACCCCCAGGGACAAGGGTTTGGTTACCAGCGGATGCATTAGCGCACCCCCTAGGTCTACCATCCGGTCCAAGGTTACATCCATCATTACCTGGCAGGGTTCTAGGGTCGGCGGGGATCTTAAAAGTCCCACCAGAGTCTCCTCCGCTACCGGGGCAATGTTCATACCAGCTCCTCCGGTGCCGGTCTCCTCCTCTGCCTCCGCTGGTGCTGAGGGAGCTGGCTGCAGGATTTTCTTCAGTGCCATCACCCTTTATAGTAGAGCCTCCTTCCATGTGGTCACTGCGACTAGCTGTGACCACAGAAGTTGGCGTGTCAGCTCTTCCATCTCCTCGCCAAGGAGCTCTGGATCCACCGCTGGCAGCTGGTCCGGGGCTTTTTCTTGCTGGTCGCAGGGATCCACTTTTCTCTCTATACCCTCCTGAGACTTCCGTCTACCGGTCCCACGCTTTACCGCGTGCTTTTCTTTCTGCACACTGCTTAGTGGGCGGTCCTTTTTTCTTCTCTCCCACCAGTCATATCAGGAGGTGGATCCGTCTCACTGATGGACAAATTCTTTCTCCCTGGCAGTCTCTATAGTGGGCAGGTACAGTTTTCGCGCCCTCTCCTGGGTTCTGCCCTCAACAACTCATCTCCTCCATCTTTCGCACACCACATGGTGCAACAATGGCTGCAACTAAAGAGTTTAACAAAGTGCATGGTGCACAGGACCCAGCTTGTTGGGTCAGTCTATCCTGTTCGTGATGCCAAAAATTGCAACACCTGTCTGGGCCGTCAGATACTCGGAACCGGGTCGGACGATTCTTAAAGGGGTGGCCATGGCAGCAGTGACCCTGTCCGTGGCCCTGGGCATGCAATTAAAGGGATTGAGAATAGAAAATGGATGATGGAAATAAAGTTTGTAGGGGATAAGGGGTATGTTCGTGACACCACCTGTGGTACTTGGCCAGGGATGGCTGATGCTGCTTAAAGGGACCGCTGGGGCTGGTGGTGTTGCAGCAGAGTTGTTATAGCTCCACACAGGTAGAGCTTAGTCCCCAGGGCAGTTAAGGAAGTGTATGATAAAGTTATTGATGGGTGCTGTGTGAGTGATGCAGGAAAGAATTGAAAGGACACAGTAGGGTGCAGTTTCCACACTTTTACTCACTGTTCGGATATTATTCCCCAGCCGGGGTGCTGTGCCCTCCAGGTTAGTGGTCCAGCAAACACTCCAGTACCTTGGAGTACTTGTCCAGAACCCCCTTAGTATTTGCATTTCTTGGCCGTCTCACTGTGCTAGCTCTCACCTCTCCTGCCCTGTGCTTCACACCCAGTGTCCCTTTCAGGACTCTGAACATTTTTTACCTTTTGTGCATTACTGCCCTTTTCCAACATGGCGTCTTTGGTCTCATGTGCACTTGTCTTCCTGCTATAAAACTCCACCCCAGCCTTCAGTCTGTGCTAGATTATTCTGCTTTGCATCCAGCTCCTGATTACTCCCTGGCCTTGCACCTGCACCTGCTCCTGTGAACCTGTGTTGGAGATCCTGCCACTCTGCTCTGAGTTCCTGCTGCATACACCAGTGTTCAGTAATCCTCCTTCATCTGCTGCTCGTGTTACTTCCATCTGCATTTGCTGGACATGTAAGCTGTTTTCTGCTCTGCAAAACCTGAGACTATTAACCAGGCCTCCCTGGTTGAGCTAAGATATGATTTGAACTGCCTTATAGCATATCTATCTGTGTCTGGACTAAGTCAAGGATCTATTCGTGTCAAGTTTCCTCAAGAATAACTGTGCTTCATAGACGTTCCGTTTGTTTGCATCTACCTCTGAAGTTTCCTATTGACTGCTAAGCTGCGTTCATTATCTGCACCAAGTGTTGTGGACTTGAGTTTCTCTCTGCACCTGTTTGAATCACCGTGTGAGAATATAAACTTTACCACTTATAAAACTGTGTCCTGTTGTCTTGTTCCACGCAAAGAGTCTCCTGAATTATCCCCTATAATTATTACAGGATAATCTAGCCATAAAAAAAAGGAGACTGCTGGAACAATGACTGCAGAGAGCAGATTAGAGCACGTGTTTTCCATAATTAGATCACTGCAGAAAGATGTGGAAGGTCTGCAAAAGAAGTTTGGAAGCTTTGAACACAATCAACAAGTGTTTGGACAAACTTTGCAGGACTTAAGCAATCGCATGGCAGCCCAGGAAAACAAATTTGCTGGCATAGAGTCCCAGTACGGACGAGCTTTTCAGGACATAAGCATGCAAATAGCTGCACAAGTGACTTTACCCTCTGGGCAACCGCCACCAGCTAGCCCACCTAAGTTGCCCCCATCCAGATTTAATGGTGATGGCGACAAATTTCGTGGCTTTGTGAATCAATGTATGCTATATTTTGATGTGCATGCTGACCGTTTTCCTACTGATAGATCCAAAGTATTGTGTGTAATAATGCTACTGACTTCACGAGCGCTCGCCTGGGCGAATCCGATGATTGAGTCTCGTGACCCACGGTTAAATGACTTGGATGATTTCTTGGCCGCTATGGCATTAATGTTTGATGACCCTAATTGCTGTGCAACCGCTGAATCTGCTTTGTTGTCTTTACGCCAGGCTAATCATTCTGTTATTGAGTATGCCACTGAATTCAGGAGATTGGCCGTAGATACCAATTGGGAAAGTTATGCACAATTGCCTATTTTTAAAAGGGGTCTGTCTAGTATTATAAAAGATGAACTAGCTCGCTCGGAGTTACCACAAGAACTAGAGACATTTATACAGCATTGTGTGCGCATAGACATTCGTCTTACTGAGCGTAGGCAGGAGAAATTTGCTGCATATAACCGTATTTCTAACTTTTCCCTTCCTTCCAAAGAGCCTGCAGGAAAAACATCTCGGGAAGTGGAGGAGGTGCCCATTCAAATTGATTCCGTTCAGAGACGCGAGATCAATGAGAGCTG
This sequence comes from Ranitomeya variabilis, assembly GCF_051348905.1. Lineage (NCBI taxonomy): Eukaryota > Metazoa > Chordata > Amphibia > Anura > Dendrobatidae > Ranitomeya > Ranitomeya variabilis. The sequence continues at coordinate 1,029,840,280 of NC_135233.1, forward strand.
GGAGCATCGCCTTCGTGAAAGTCTATGTTTCTACTGCGGCCAGTCTGACCACTTCTTGATCAATTGTCCTAAGTGTCCTAGACGGCCTAACAAGGTGCTAGCAGCAATAGGGGAGTATGACAACTGTGATGATGAATCTGACATCTCTGAATGTAGCCTGCCTTTAAATGCTGTATTCCATTCACTTTCTATGACTTCACCCCCCAAGGAGCTGAAGGAAAAGAACTCTCACTGTTCTCTCCCTATTAAGATCCTGTGTTCAGGATAGTGGATTTTAAGTTCAGCTATGATTGACTCTGGTGCAGGTGGCAATTTCATGGATATCGCATTTGCCAAGGAACATGGTATTAAAATTCAGCAAAGAGCCTCTCCAATTACCATGGAAACAGTGGATGGGTCACCTTTAATCTCTGGGCCTGTGGATCAGGAGACCGTACCCCTTGAAATGTTGTTGGAGCCTAATCATCAGGAGTAGGGTTGAGCGACTTTCATTTTTTTAAGATCGAGTAGGGTTTTGGGAAACCCGATTTTGTCCAGAGTCGAGTCGAGTGCAGTCGGCCGATTATCGCTAAAAGTCGGGGATCGACCGAAACACGAAACCCAATGCAAGTCAATGGGGAAGCATAGTCGGCAGTGAGTGGAGGCCAGGAAAACACCTACAGTGCCCATTTTAATGCCAAAAACATCCATTCTTGTTTCTGAAGCTTGCCAATCTTAATTAACTGTATAATAATAGTTGGGCATAGGGAATTGGGGGAAAGTTGTGGGGGGAGTAGGGCTGGCTCAAGTTTTTCGTGGGCCCAGGAAATGCGGACTACGTCACGGCGGTGTTGCAGGGAAAGGTAAGTATTTAAAAGTTGCAAGTGCTGTGATCCTGAGCAAGCGGGGGGGGGCCCACTCGTTCGCATTGCCACTGGCACAGGGCCCCTCAAAGTACGGCGGTGTGTTTGCATGGCGGGGGCGCCTCCCACCAGCAGCGACACTTTTGCGTACTCTGAGGGGCCCTGTGCCAGTGACGTCGCCAACGAGTATGCCCCCCCACCTGATGAAGGAACCTGCACTTTCATCTGCACCTTCCTCTTTGTCCCTGTGTAAGGTGGTATAACATGCGGGAAGGGGAACCTTACTTTCAGCAGGGACAGATTCTGGCTGTGTAGAGTACAAGGGGAATGTAGTGGTCTAGGTCAATGTACCAGCAGACTCATTTAGCAGTGGCTGGGCAATGGGCAGGATGAGGAGGAAACAGATATAGGGCCAAAGAATAAAGTAGGCTACATGCAGTTCAAAATTGGTAACAGGACTAAACAGGCGGCATTGCTTTGTTCAGTGGAGTAGCAAACCCAAGAGCAGCAGACACTGTTTCAAGGGCCTAACCACACTAGTAGGCCAAATGCAGTTTAATATCTGATAGTATAGGGCGAAAGCCAGAATGTGGAAGCTCAGCTTTGTTCAGTTGAGGACAACACCAGGGAGGGGCAGACACCTTTAGTAGGCCGGAAAAGCCTATTGCATTTTTTAAAATGGTAATTTGGAGCAGAAGGTTGAAGCTCAGCTTTATTTAGTTGAGGGCAACACCAGGCAGGGGCACACAGACAGACACCTTTAGTAGGCCGGAAAAGCCTATTGCATTTTTCAAAATGGTAATTTGGAGCAGAAGGTTGAAGCTCAGCTTTATTTAGTTGAGGACAACACCAGGGAGGGGCAGAAGCCGTTAGTAGGCCCTAACCACCATTTTTTTTTTTTAAAACCACTTAATGAGAGCCGGAAGGTTGAAGCTCAGCTTTATTTAGTTGAGGACAACACCAGGGAGGGGCAGAAGCCGTTAGTAGGCCCTAACCACCATTTTTTTTTTTAAAACCACTTAATGAGAGCCGGAAGGTTGAAGCTCAGCTTTATTTAGTTGAGGACAACACCAGGGAGGGGCAGAAGCCGTTAGTAGGCCCTAACCACCATTTTTTTTTTTAAAACCACTTAATGAGAGCCGGAAGGTTGAAGCTCAGCTTTATTTAGTTGAGGACAACACCAGGGAGGGGCAGAAGCCGTTAGTAGGCCCTAACCACCATTTTTTTTTTTTAAACCACTTAATGAGAGCCGGAAGGTTGAAGCTCAGCTTTATTTAGTTGAGGACAACACCAGGGAGGGGCAGAAGCCGTTAGTAGGCCCTAACCACCATTTTTTTTTTTTAAAACCACTTAATGAGAGCCGGAAGGTTGAAGCTCAGCTTTATTTAGTTGAGGACAACACCAGGGAGGGGCAGAAGCCGTTAGTAGGCCCTAACCACCATTTTTTTTTTTAAAACCACTTAATGAGAGCCGGAAGGTTGAAGCTCAGCTTTATTTAGTTGAGGACAACACCAGGGAGGGGCAGAAGCCGTTAGTAGGCCCTAACCACCATTTTTTTTTTTAAAACCACTTAATGAGAGCCGGAAGGTTGAAGCTCAGCTTTATTTAGTTGAGGACAACACCAGGGAGGGGCAGAAGCCGTTAGTAGGCCCTAACCACCATTTTTTTTTTTAAAACCACTTAATGAGAGCCGGAAGGTTGAAGCTCAGCTTTATTTAGTTGAGGACAACACCAGGGAGGGGCACACAGACAGACACCTTTAGTAGGCCTGAAAAGCCTATTGCATTTTTCAAAATGGTAATTTGGAGCAGAAGGTTGAAGCTCAGCTTTATTTAGTTGAGGGCAACACCAGGGAGGGGCAGAAGCCGTTAGTAGGCCCTAACCACCATTTTTTTTTTTAAAACCACATAATGAGAGCCGGAAGGTTGAAGCTCAGCTTTATTTAGTTGAGGACAACACCAGGGAGGGGCAGAAGCCGTTAGTAGGCCCTAACCACCATTTTTTTTTTTTAAAACCACTTAATGAGAGCCGGAAGGTTGAAGCTCAGCTTTATTTAGTTGAGGACAACACCAGGGAGGGGCAGAAGCCGTTAGTAGGCCCTAACCACCATTTTTTTTTTTAAAACCACTTAATGAGAGCCGGAAGGTTGAAGCTCAGCTTTATTTAGTTGAGGACAACACCAGGGAGGGGCACACAGACAGACACCTTTAGTAGGCCTGAAAAGCCTATTGCATTTTTCAAAATGGTAATTTGGAGCAGAAGGTTGAAGCTCAGCTTTATTTAGTTGAGGGCAACACCAGGGAGGGGCAGAAGCCGTTAGTAGGCCCTAACCACCATTTTTTTTTTTAAAACCACATAATGAGAGCCGGAAGGTTGAAGCTCAGCTTTATTTAGTTGAGGACAACACCAGGGAGGGGCAGAAGCCGTTAGTAGGCCCTAACCACCATTTTTTTTTTTAAAACCACTTAATGAGAGCCGGAAGGTTGAAGCTCAGCTTTATTTAGTTGAGGACAACACCAGGGAGGGGCAGAAGCCGTTAGTAGGCCCTAACCACCATTTTTTTTTTTAAAACCACATAATGAGAGCCGGAAGGTTGAAGCTCAGCTTTATTTAGTTGAGGACAACACCAGGGAGGGGCACACAGACAGACACCTTTAGTAGGCCGGAAAAGCCTATTGCATTTTTCAAAATGGTAATTTGGAGCAGAAGGTTGAAGCTCAGCTTTATTTAGTTGAGGGCAACACCAGGGAGGGGCAGAAGCCGTTAGTAGGCCCTAACCACCATTTTTTTTTTAAAACCACTTAATGAGAGCCGGAAGGTTGAAGCTCAGCTTTATTTAGTTGAGGACAACACCAGGGAGGGGCAGAAGCCGCTAGTAGGCCTTAACCACCATTTTTTTTTTTAAAACCACTTAATGAGAGCCGGAAGGTTGAAGCTCAGCTTTATTTAGTTGAGGACAACACCAGGGAGGGGCAGAAGCCGTTAGTAGGCCCTAACCACCATTTTTTTTTTTAAAACCACTTAATGAGAGCCGGAAGGTTGAAGCTCAGCTTTATTTAGTTGAGGACAACACCAGGGAGGGGCAGAAGCCGTTAGTAGGCCCTAACCACCATTTTTTTTTTTTAAAACCACTTAATGAGAGCCGGAAGGTTGAAGCTCAGCTTTATTTAGTTGAGGACAACACCAGGGAGGGGCAGAAGCCGTTAGTAGGCCCTAACCACCATTTTTTTTTTTAAAACCACATAATGAGAGCCGGAAGGTTGAAGCTCAGCTTTATTTAGTTGAGGACAACACCAGGGAGGGGCACACAGACAGACACCTTTAGTAGGCCGGAAAAGCCTATTGCATTTTTCAAAATGGTAATTTGGAGCAGAAGGTTGAAGCTCAGCTTTATTTAGTTGAGGGCAACACCAGGGAGGGGCAGAAGCCGTTAGTAGGCCCTAACCACCATTTTTTTTTTTTAAAACCACTTAATGAGAGCCGGAAGGTTGAAGCTCAGCTTTATTTAGTTGAGGACAACACCAGGCAGGGGCACACAGACAGACACCTTTAGTAGGCCGGAAAAGCCTATTGCATTTTTCAAAATGGTAATTTGGAGCAGAAGGTTGAAGCTCAGCTTTATTTAGTTGAGGGCAACACCAGGGAGGGGCAGAAGCCGTTAGTAGGCCCTAACCAAAGTTGAAGGCCAAATGCAGTTTAATTTCTGATACTATAGGCCGAAAGTCAGAAGGTGGAAGTTCCGATTTAGACAGTGGAGGACAATTTGAATTAGGGACTGCAGACAGACTTAGTAGGCTGTCCCCTGTGGACCATGCATCCACCACATTAACCCATTGCGCCGTAATGGACACGTAATCTTCCGTGGCCATGCCTACAGGTCCATGCGTCTGTTGTCAGGTGCACCTTTGTACTCACAGATTGCCAGAGTGCATGGACAATGCGGTCTTCTACATGCTGGTGGAGGGTTGGGATGGCTTTTCTCGCAAAAGAAGTGTCGACTGGTTAGCTTGTAGCGTGGTACAGCGTAGTCCATCATGGCCTTATTAATAGTAAATAAAATATATAACTAGGCTCTATGAACTTTTAAATAGGTTCCAGGGGTACACGGGCAGCATTGGTGTGGTCAGTGGAGGAGTATTGCAAGTAGGGGCTGCAGACAGGCTATCAAAGGCCTAAAATAACAAACAGTAGGCAGTCATGGCAGTTTTACATCGGTTACATGGATACACAGGCAGGCACTCCAGGCAGCATTGTGGTCAGTGGAGGAGTATTGCAAGTAGGGGCCGCAGACAGGCTATCAAAGGCCTAAAATAACAAACAATAGGCTCATGGCAGTTTTACAGCGGTTACATGGATACACGGGCAGGCAACTTGGTGGTGGTGAGTGGAGGAGTATTTAAAGTAGGGACCGCAGACAGGCTATCAAAGGCCTAAAATAACAAACAATAGGCTTATGGCAGTTTTACAGCGGTTACATGGATACACGGGCAGGCAGCTTGGTGGTCAGTGGAGGAGTATTTAAAGTAGGGACCGCAGACAGGCTATCAAAGGCCTAACATAACAAACAATAGGCTCATGGCAGTTTCACAGCGGTTACATGGATACACGGGCAGGCAGCTTGGTGGTGGTGAGTGGAGGAGTATTTAAAGTAGGGACCGCAGACAGGCTATCAAAGGCCTAAAATAACAAACAATAGGCTCATGGCAGTTTTACAGCGGTTACATGGATACACGGGCAGGCAGCTTGGTGGTGGTGAGTGGAGGAGTATTTAAAGTAGGGACCGCAGACAGGCTTCAAAGGCCTAACATAAGAAAATGGGCTGGCTGTAGGCACTTTATAATTGGTTCCAGGGGTACACGGGCAGCAGTGGTCTGGTCAGTGGAGGAGTATTTAAAGTAGGGACCGCAGACAGGCTATCAAAGGCCTAAAATAACAAACAATAGGCTCATGGCAGCTTTACAGCGGTTACATGGATACACAGGCAGCTTGGTGGTGAGTGGAGGAGTATTTAAAGTAGGGACCGCAGACAGGCTATCAAAGGCCTAAAATAACAAACAATAGGCTCATGGCAGCTTTACAGCGGTTACATGGATACACGGGCAGGCAGCTTGGTGGTCAGTGGAGGAGTATTTAAAGTAGGGACCGCAGACAGGCTTCAAAGGCCTAACATAAGAAAATGGGCTGGCTGTAGGCACTTTATAATTGGTTCCAGGGGTACACGGGCAGCAGTGGTCTGGTCAGTGGAGGAGTATTTAAAGTAGGGACCGCAGACAGGCTATCAAAGGCCTAAAATAACAAACAATAGGCTCATGGCAGCTTTACAGCGGTTACATGGATACACGGGCAGGCAGCTTGGTGGTCAGTGGAGGAGTATTTAAAGTAGGGACCGCAGACAGGCTTCAAAGGCCTAACATAAGAAAATGGGCTGGCTGTAGGCACTTTATAATTGGTTCCAGGGGTACACGGGCAGCAGTGGTCTGGTCAGTGGAGGAGTATTTAAAGTAGGGACCACAGACAGGCTATCAAAGGCCTAAAATAACAAACAATAGGCTCATGGCAGCTTTACAGCGGTTACATGGATACACGGGCAGGCAGCTTGGTGGTCAGTGGAGGAGTATTTAAAGTAGGGACCGCAGACAGGCTTCAAAGGCCTAACATAAGAAAATGGGCTGGCTGTAGGCACTTTATAATTGGTTCCAGGGGTACACGGGCAGCAGTGGTCTGGTCAGTGGAGGAGTATTTAAAGTAGGGACCGCAGACAGGCTATCAAAGGCCTAAAATAACAAACAATAGGCTCATGGCAGCTTTACAGCGGTTACATGGATACACAGGCAGCTTGGTGGTGAGTGGAGGAGTATTTAAAGTAGGGACCGCAGACAGGCTATCAAAGGCCTAAAATAACAAACAATAGGCTCATGGCAGCTTTACAGCGGTTACATGGATACACAGGCAGCTTGGTGGTGAGTGGAGGAGTATTTAAAGTAGGGACCGCAGACAGGCTATCAAAGGCCTAAAATAACAAACAATAGGCTCATGTGTCATGATCTCTGCAGGCAGAGATCATAGCAAGCCTATAGAGGGACAAGCTCTCGGAAGATGGAACTATACTGACCATGAACTAAGCCTGCCGCGCAACTAGAAATAGCCAGGTAGCATTTCCTATTTATCGCTAGATGCCCAGCTCTGGCCTAAGACCTAAATAGCTAGCAGAGGGAAATATAAGACCTGGCTCACCTCTAGAGAAATATTCCAAAGAAGACAGTAGCCCCCCACATATAATGACGGTGAGTTCAGATGAAACAACAAACGCAGCAGGAAAATAGTCTTAGCAAATTTGAGGTCCGCTTACTAGATAGCAGAAGACAGATAGTATACTTTCATGGTCAGCAGAAAAACACTAACAAAACACCATCCAGAGATTACCTTAAACTCTGGCATTAACTCATAACGCCAGAGTAGCAATCCCTGATCAACGAGAGCTTTCCAGACACAGCAACAAAACTTCAGCTGTGAACTGGAACAAATAGGCAAAACAAAACATGGACAAAAGTCCAACTTATCTAGTAGTAGTCTAGAAGCAGGAACAAGCACTGAGAGGCATCAGATAACATTGTTGACCGGCAAGAAACCACCAGAGAAATGAGCTTAAATAGCGACACCCACTACTGATGGAACCAGGTGAAACAGGAAAGAGGATGACAAGTCCAATTCCACAAGCGGCCACCGGGGGAGCCCAGAATCCAAATTCACAACAGTACCCCCCCCTCAAGGAGGGGGCACCGAACCCTCACCAGATCCACCAGGGCGACCAGGATGAGCCCTATGGAAGGCACGAACAAGATCAGAAGCATGAACATCAGATGCATTGACCCAAGAATTATCCTCCTGGCCGTAACCCTTCCAGTTGACCAGATACTGGAGTCTCCGTCTGGAAACACGAGAGTCCAAAATTTTCTCCACAACGTACTCCAACTCACCCTCAACCAACACCGGAGCAGGAGGCTCAACTGAAGGTACCACAGGTACCTCATACCTGCGCAATAACGACCGATGAAAAACGTTATGAATGGAAAAGGACGCAGGGAGGTCCAAACGGAAAGAAACAGGATTAAGAATCTCCAATATTCTATAAGGGCCGATGAACCGAGGTTTAAACTTAGGAGAAGAGACCCTCATAGGGACAAAACGAGAAGACAACCACACCAAATCTCCAACACAAAGCCGAGAACCAACACGACGATGACGGTTGGCAAAACGCTGAGTCTTCTCCTGGGACAACTTCAAATTGTCCATAACCTGCCCCCAGATGTGATGCAATCTCTCCACCACCGCATCCACTCCAGGACAATCCGAGGATTCCACCTGACCGGAGGAAAATCGAGGGTGAAACCCCGAATTACAGAAAAACGGGAACACCAAGGTGGAAGAGCTGGCCCGATTATTGAGGGCGAACTCTGCCAATGGCAAAAAAGCAACCCAATCATCCTGGTCAGCAGAGACAAAACACCTCAGATATGTCTCCAGGGTCTGATTAGTCCGCTCGGTCTGGCCATTAGTCTGAGGGTGAAAAGCAGATGAAAAAGACAAATCTATGCCCATCCTAGCACAGAATGCCCGCCAAAATCTAGACACAAATTGGGTACCTCTGTCAGAAACAATATTCTCAGGAATACCGTGCAATCGGACAACATTCTGAAAAAATAGAGGAACCAACTCAGAAGAAGAAGGCAACTTGGGCAGAGGAACCAAATGGACCATTTTAGAGAAACGGTCACAGACCACCCAGATGACAGACATCTTCTGGGAAACAGGCAGATCTGAAATAAAATCCATCGAGATGTGTGTCCAAGGCCTCTTAGGAATAGGCAAGGGCAACAGCAGTCCGCTAGCCCGAGAACTACAAGACTTGGCCCGAGCACAAACGTCACATGACTGCACAAAGACTCGCACATCTCGTGACAGGGAAGGCCACCAGAAGGATCTTGCCACCAAATCCCTGGTACCAAAAATTCCGGGATGACCTGCCAATGCAGAAGAATGTACCTCAGAGATGACTCTGCTGGTCCAATCATCCGGAACAAACAGTCTATCAGGCGGACAACGATCCGGTCTATCCGCCTGAAACTCTTGCAAGGACCGCCGCAGATCAGGAGAAACGGCCGACAAAATTACTCCCTCCCTAAGGATACCTGTGGGTTCAGAATTACCAGGAGAGTCCGGGTCAAAACTCCTAGAAAGGGCATCTGCCTTAACATTCTTAGAACCCGGTAGGTATGACACCACAAAATTAAAGCGAGAAAAAAATAAAGACCAGCGCGCCTGTCTAGGATTCAGGCGTCTGGCAGTCTCAAGATAAATCAAATTTTTGTGGTCAGTCAATACCACCACCTGATGCCTAGCCCCCTCGAGCCAATGGCGCCACTCCTCAAACGCCCACTTCATGGCCAAAAGCTCCCGATTCCCAACATCATAATTCCGCTCTGCGGGCGAAAATTTGCGAGAAAAGAAGGCACAAGGCCTAATGACGGAGCAGTCGGAACCTTTCTGCGACAACACTGCCCCAGCTCCGATCTCCGAAGCGTCAACCTCAACCTGAAAAGGCAGATTCACATCAGGCTGACGCAACACAGGGGCAGAGGCAAAACGGCGCTTAAGCTCCTGAAAGGCCTCTACAGCATGAGGGGACCAATTAGCAACATCAGCGCCTTGTCTGGTCAAATCAGTCAGTGGTTTAACGACATCCGAAAAACCAGCAATAAATCGGCGGTAAAAGTTGGCAAAGCCCAAAAATCTCTGAAGACCCTTAAGAGAGGAGGGCTGAGTCCAGTCACAAATAGCTTGCACCTTGACGGGATCCATCTCAATGGAAGAGGGAGAAAAAATATACCCCAAAAAGGAAATTCTCTGGACCCCAAAAACGCACTTAGACCCCTTCACACATAAAGAATTAGACCGCAGAACCTGAAAAACTCTCCTGACCTGCTGGACATGAGAGTCCCAGTCATCAGAAAAAATCAGAATATCATCCAGATATATTATCATAAATTTATCCAGAAAATCGCGGAAAATATCATGCATAAAAGACTGGAAAACTGAAGGGGCATTAGAAAGACCAAAAGGCATGACCAAATACTCAAAGTGGCCCTCGGGCGTATTAAATGCGGTCTTCCACTCATCCCCCTGCCTGATCCGCACCAAATTATACGCCCCACGAAGATCAATTTTAGAGAACCACTTAGCACCCTCTATACGAGCAAACAAATCAGTAAGCAATGGCAATGGGTATTGATACTTAACAGTGATCTTATTCAGAAGCCGATAATCAATACATGGTCTCAAAGAGCCGTCTTTTTTTGAGACAAAGAAAAACCCAGCTCCCAAGGGAGAAGAAGATGGACGAATATGTCCCTTTTCCAAAGACTCCTTTATATATTCCCGCATAGCAGCATGTTCCGGCACAGACAGATTAAACAAACGACCCTTTGGATATTTACAACCCGGTATCAAATCTATGGCACAATCGCACTCACGGTGCGGAGGTAACGACCCAAGCTTGGGTTCGTCAAAGACGTCTTGATAATCAGAGAGGAACTCAGGGACTTCAGAGGGAATGGACGACGAAATAGAAACCAAAGGTAAGTCCCCATGAATACCCTTACATCCCCAGCTCAACACAGACATTGCTCTCCAGTCCAAGACTGGGTTGTGAGACTGCAACCATGGCAATCCCAGTACCAAATCGTCATGTAAATTATACAGCACCAGGAAACGAATAATCTCCTGGTGATCCGGATTGATACGCATGGTTACTTGTGTCCAGTATTGTGGTTTATTATTAGCCAATGGGGTGGAGTCAATCCCCTTCAGAGGAATAAGAGTCTCCAAAGGCTCTAAATCAAAACCACAACGATTGGCAAAGGACCAATCCATAAGACTCAGAGCGGCGCCAGAGTCAACATAGGCGTCCGTGGCAATGGATGACAAAGAGCAAATCAGGGTTACAGACAAAATAAACTTAGACTGAATGGTGCCAATGGAAACAGACTTATCAAGCTTCTTTGTACGCCTAGAGCATGCTGATATAACATGAGTAGAATCCCCACAATAGAAACACAATCCATTCTTCCGTCTAAAATTCTGTCGCTCGCTCCTGGACAGAATTCTATCACACTGCATACTTTCTGGCGTCTTTTCCATAGACACCGCCAGATGGTGCACCGGTTTGCGCTCCCGCAGACGCCTATCAATCTGAATAGCCATTGTCATGGACTCATTCAGACCTGCAGGCACAGGGAACCCCACCATAACATCCTTAACGGCATCAGAGAGACCTTCTCTGAAAGTTGCCGCCAAGGCGCACTCATTCCACTGAGTAAGCACAGACCATTTACGGAATTTTTGGCAGAAAACTTCAGCTTCGTCTTGCCCCTGAGATAGTGCCATCAAAGTTTTTTCTGCCTGAAGTTCCAAATGAGGTTCCTCATAAAGCAAGCCCAAGGCCAGAAAAAACGCATCCACATCGCGTAACGCAGGATCCCCTGCTGGCAATGAGAAGGCCCAATCTTGAGGGTCACCCCTGAGCAAGGAAATCACAATCCTAACCTGCTGAGCAGGGTCTCCAGCTGAACGAGACTTCAGGGACAAATAAAGCTTACAATTATTTCGGAAATTCTGGAAGCTAACTCTATTCCCTGTGAAGAACTCCGGCAAAGGAATTCTCGGCTCAGATACCGGAGCATGTACCACAAAATCTTGTAAATTTTGTACTTTCGTGATGAGATTATTCAAACCCGCAGTTACACTCTGGAGATCCATTATTGTCAGGTGCACACAGAGCCATACAGAGATTAGGAGGAGAGAGAGAAAAAAGACTGCAGCAAGGCAGACTGGAGGGAAAAAAAAAAAAAAAAAAATTCCAGCAGACTTCTTATAACTCTCCTTTCTCAACCTGGGTCTTTAACACTTTATGGGCCGGTCAAACTGTCATGATCTCTGCAGGCAGAGATCATAGCAAGCCTATAGAGGGACAAGCTCTCGGAAGATGGAACTATACTGACCATGAACTAAGCCTGCCGCGCAACTAGAAATAGCCAGGTAGAATTTCCTATTTATCGCTAGATGCCCAGCTCTGGCCTAAGACCTAAATAGCTAGCAGAGGGAAATATAAGACCTGGCTCACCTCTAGAGAAATATTCCAAAGAAGACAGTAGCCCCCCACATATAATGACGGTGAGTTCAGATGAAACAACAAACGCAGCAGGAAAATAGTCTTAGCAAATTTGAGGTCCGCTTACTAGATAGCAGAAGACAGATAGTATACTTTCATGGTCAGCAGAAAAACACTAACAAAACACCATCCAGAGATTACCTTAAACTCTGGCATTAACTCATAACGCCAGAGTAGCAATCCCTGATCAACGAGAGCTTTCCAGACACAGCAACAAAACTTCAGCTGTGAACTGGAACAAATAGGCAAAACAAAACATGGACAAAAGTCCAACTTATCTAGTAGTAGTCTAGAAGCAGGAACAAGCACTGAGAGGCATCAGATAACATTGTTGACCGGCAAGAAACCACCAGAGAAATGAGCTTAAATAGCGACACCCACTACTGATGGAACCAGGTGAAACAGGAAAGAGGATGACAAGTCCAATTCCACAAGCGGCCACCGGGGGAGCCCAGAATCCAAATTCACAACACTCATGGCAGCTTTACAGCGGTTACATGGATACACGGGCAGGCAGCTTGGTGGTCAGTGGAGGAGTATTTAAAGTAGGGACCGCAGACAGGCTTCAAAGGCCTAACATAAGAAAATGGGCTGGCTGTAGGCACTTTATAATTGGTTCCAGGGGTACACGGGCAGCAGTGGTCTGGTCAGTGGAGGAGTATTTAAAGTAGGGACCGCAGACAGGCTATCAAAGGCCTAAAATAACAAACAATAGGCTCATGGCAGCTTTACAGCGGTTACATGGATACACGGGCAGGCAGCTTGGTGGTCAGTGGAGGAGTATTTAAAGTAGGGACCGCAGACAGGCTTCAAAGGCCTAACATAAGAAAATGGGCTGGCTGTAGGCACTTTATAATTGGTTCCAGGGGTACACGGGCAGCAGTGGTCTGGTCAGTGGAGGAGTATTTAAAGTAGGGACCGCAGACAGGCTATCAAAGGCCTAAAATAACAAACAATAGGCTCATGGCAGCTTTACAGCGGTTACATGGATACACGGGCAGGCAGCTTGGTGGTAAGTGGAGGAGTATTTAAAGTAGGGACCGCAGACAGGCTTCAAAGGCCTAACATAAGAAAATGGGCTGGCTGTAGGCACTTTATAATTGGTTCCAGGGGTACACGGGCAGCAGTGGTCTGGTCAGTGGAGGAGTATTTAAAGTAGGGACCGCAGACAGGCTATCAAAGGCCTAAAATAACAAACAATAGGCTCATGGCAGCTTTACAGCGGTTACATGGATACACAGGCAGCTTGGTGGTGAGTGGAGGAGTATTTAAAGTAGGGACCGCAGACAGGCTATCAAAGGCCTAAAATAACAAACAATAGGCTCATGGCAGCTTTACAGCGGTTACATGGATACACAGGCAGCTTGGTGGTGAGTGGAGGAGTATTTAAAGTAGGGACCGCAGACAGGCTATCAAAGGCCTAAAATAACAAACAATAGGCTCATGGCAGCTTTACAGCGGTTACATGGATACACAGGCAGCTTGGTGGTGAGTGGAGGAGTATTTAAAGTAGGGACCGCAGACAGGCTATCAAAGGCCTAAAATAACAAACAATAGGCTCATGGCAGCTTTACAGCGGTTACATGGATACACAGGCAGCTTGGTGGTGAGTGGAGGAGTAGTGCAAGGAGTGTCTGTCCCAGTACTCCCAAAATATAAATAGATGTTAATGTCTCGCAAAACAACCAAAACAAAAAAAAAGGTGGCATACTTAGGTACAGGGGTGGGCTCATCTACTGAGTTTCTGACATAGTAATTTGGCAGTAACTATTTAATGGTGCCAATATAGGACACAGACACAGACTACTTTAAGTTGCATCATAGATGTCTACAAATTTGTATTGTCAGTGCCAGACTTTGAATGATGTCAGCGAATAGACTAAAGATTGGTGGAGCTGTGCGACATAATTTTGCACATGGTAGAGCACATTTTGAGCTGGGGTAGGGGGGAACTCTCTTGAGGCCGGCGGGACCGCCCCAGGGCCCCTCATGTTACAACGGTGTGTCTGACGTTGGGTGCGCACCACCACCGCCAGAGACACTACATTGTACTATGAGGGACCCAGTAGCAATGCCGTCAACCAAAAGCGAGCACACCCACCTCTTCAGACAAACAGCAGTCTCACGGGTGCTTGCGCCAAGTCGCGATACCACGGCCCCGTGTGGGGAGTTTTGCCATTTAGGGAGGTGTAAACATGTCGTATGCTGTACAATCAGCTGCAGCAAATTAGACATTAGAAAAGTAATTCACAGGCAAGAGCTTTTCATAGGAAAGCTAGGTGTCGGCCGGGCAAGGTGGGGCAAAAGATTTCGAAATCCAGTTGTGGTTCATTTTAATGAATGTTAGATCGTCAACATTTTGGGTAGCCAGACGAGTCCTTTTTTCGGTTAATATTGAACCTGCAGCACTGAATACTCTTTCTGATAGGACACTTGCTGCCGGGCAAGCAAGCTCCTGCAATGCATATTCTGCCAATTCTGGCCAGGTGTCTAATTTGGAGGCCCAGTAATCAAATGGGAATGACGGTTGAGGGAGAACATCGATAAGGGATGAAAAATAGTTAGTAACCATACTGGACAAATGTTGTCTCCTGTCACTTTCAATTGATGCAGCAGTACCTGTCCTGTCTGCGGTCATAGCAAAATCACTCCACAACCTGGTCAGAAAACCCCTCTGTCCAACGCCACTTCTGATGTGTGCACCCCTAACACTCCTAGTCTGCTGCCCCCTGGAGCTCGTGTGAGAACGATCACGTGCGCTGTGTGCTGGGAATGCCTGAAGCAAACGGTCAACAAGAGTTGATTGTTTGGTTGCTAATATTAGTTCCAAGTTCTCATGTGGCATAATATTTTGCAATTTGCCTTTATAGCGTGGATCAAGGAGGCAGGCCAACCAGTAATCGTCATCGTTCATCATTTTCGTAATGCGTGTGTCCCTTTTTAGGATACGTAAGGCATAATCCGCCATGTGGGCCAAAGTTCCAGTTGTCAAATCTCCGGTTGTGATTGGTTGAGGGGCAGTTGCAGGCAAATCTACGTCACTTGTGTCCCTCAAAAAACCAGAACCCGGCCGTGACACGCAACCAAATTCCTGTGCCCCCGGGAAAGGTTCGGCATTAAAAATATACTCATCCCCATCATCCTCCTCGTCCTCCACCTCCTCTTCGCCCGCTACCTCGTCCTGTACACTGCCCTGACCAGACAATGGCTGACTGTCATCAAGGCTTTCCTCTTCCTCTGGTGCAGACGCCTGCTCCTTTATGTGCGTCAAACTTTGCATCAGCAGACGCATTAGGGGGATGCTCATGCTTATTACGGCGTTGTCTGCACTAACCAGCCGTGTGCATTCCTCAAAACACTGAAGGACTTGACACATGTCTTGTATCTTAGACCACTGCACACCTGACAACTCCATGTCTGCCATCCTACTGCCTGCCCGTGTATCCTCCCACAAATAAATAACAGCACGCCTCTGTTCGCACAGTCTCTGAAGCATGTGCAGTGTTGAGTTCCACCTTGTTGCAACGTCTATGATTAGGCGATGCTGGGGAAGGTTCAAAGACCGCTGATAGGTCTGCATACGGCTGGCGTGTACAGGCGAACGTCGGATATGTGAGCAAAGTGCACGCACTTTGAGGAGCAGGTCGGAGAACCCAGGATAAGTTTTCAATAAGCACTGCACCACCAGGTTTAAGGTGTGAGCCAGGCAAGGAATGTGTTTCAGTTGGGAAAGGGAGATGGCAGCCATGAAATTCCTTCCGTTATCACTCACTACCTTGCCTGCCTCAAGATCTACTGTGCCCAGCCACGACTGCGTTTCTTGTTGCAAGAACTCGGACAGAACTTCCGCGGTGTGTCTGTTGTCGCCCAAGCACTTCATAGCCAATACAGCCTGCTGACGCTTGGCAGTAGCTGGCCCATAATGGGACAACTGGTGTGCAACAGTGTCATCTGCCGATGGAGTGGTTGGCAGACTGCGTTCTGTGGAAGAGCTGTAGCTTCTGCAGGAGGACGAGGAGGAGGAGGAGGAGGGGGTGCGAACGCCTACAGCCAACTGTTTCCTAGACCGTGGGCTAGGCACAACTGTCCCTAAATTGATGTCGCCTGTGGACCCTGCATCCACCACATTCACCCAGTGTGCCGTGATGGACACATAACGTCCCTGGCCATGCCTACTGGTCCATGCATCTGTAGTCAGGTGCACCTTTGTACTCACAGATTGCCTGAGTGCATGGACGATGCGCTGTTTAACATGCTGGTGCAGGGCTGGGATGGCTTTTCTGGAAAAAAAGTGTCGACTGGGTAGCTCGTATCGTGGTTCAGCGTACTCCATCAGGGCTTTGAAAGCTTCGCTTTCAACTAACCGGTAGGGCATCATCTCTAACGAGATTAGTCTAGCTATGTGGGCGTTAAAACCCTGTGTACGCGGATGCGAGGATAAGTACTTCCTTTTTCTAACCAGAGTCTCATGTAGGGTGAGCTGGACTGGAGAGCTGGAGATCGTGGAACTTTCGGGTGTGCCGGTGTACATGGCAGACTGAGAGACGGTTGGAGACGGTATTGTTTCCGCCGGTGCCCTAGATGCAATATTTCCTCCTACAAAACTGGTGATTCCCTGACCCTGACTGCTTTTGGCTGGCAAAGAAACCTGCACAGATACTGCCGGTGGTGCGGAAAATGGTGGCCTTACAGTGACGGAAGGGATGTTGCGTTGCTGACTAGCTTCATTGGCCGAGGGTGCTACAACCTTGAGGGACGTTTGGTAGTTAGTCCAGGCTTGAAAATGCATGGTGGTTAAGTGTCTATGCATGCAACTAGTATTTAGACTTTTCAGATTCTGACCTCTGCTTAAGCTAGTTGAACATTTTTGACAGATGACTTTGCGCTGATCAGTTGGATGTTGTTTAAAAAAATGCCAGACTGCACTCTTCCTAGACTCGGATCCCTTTTCAGGGATTGCAGACTGAGCTTTAACCGGATGGCAACGCTGTGCTCCAACAGGTTTTGGCTTTGACACGCGTTTTGGGCCAGATACGGGCCCGGCAGATGGAACCTGTTGCGATGTTGATGCCTGCTGTGGCCCCTCCTCCACCTCCGCTTCTGAACTACTGCCGCCTGCACCCTGTTCCCCCAATGGCTGCCAATCGGGGTCAATAACTGGGTCATCTATTACCTCCTCTTCGAGCTCGTGTGCAACTTCGTCTGTGTCACTGTGTCGGTCGGTGGTATAGCGTTCGTGGCGGGGCAACATAGTCTCATCAGGGTCTGATTGTGGATCTGTACCCTGAGAGGGCAATGTGGTGGTCTGAGTCAAAGGAGCAGCATAGTACTCTGGCTGTGGCTGTGCATCAGTGCACTCCATGTCAGAATATACTTGTAATGGGCATGGCCTGTTAAATGTTTCACTTTCTAAGCCAGGGACGGTATGTGTAAAGAGCTCCATGGAGTGACCCGTTGTGTCGCCTGCTGCATCCTTCTCTCTTGTTGTAGTTTTTGCTGAGGAGGACAAGGAAGCGACTTGTCCCTGACCGTGAACATCCACAAGCGACGCGCTGCTTTTACATTTACCAGTTTCGGAAGAGGAGGCAAAAGAGCTAGAGGCTGAGTCTGCAATGTAAGCCAAAACTTGCTGTTGCTGCTCCGCCTTTAAAAGCGGTTTTCCTACTCCCAGAAAAGAGAGCGTTCGAGGCCTTGTGTAGCCTGACGACGAAACTGGCTCCACAGCTCCAGACTTAGGTGGAATATTTTTATCCCCACGACCACCTGATGCTCCACTACCACTACCATCATTACCAGCTGACAATGAACGCCCACGACGACCTCTTGCACCAGACTTCCTCATTGTTTTAAAATCTTAACCAAAGTAACTTTATTTGTTGCTGTCAAACAACTTACACGGTGAGCTATAACTTCAGTATGATTTCAATATCCCTTAACAGGTTGGTGAGACCACAAGGAAAATCAGGCACAATGTTACACACTCTGTTTTCTGTGGCACAAAATCACAGAGATGACACACACGCAGGACTGTCACTCAAGCACTAATGTCAATATTAATCTCCCACCTAATTTATGTTTTGTTTTTTTTCAGGGAGACTTTAGAAACCAAATAATATTAAAAAAAAAAAAAAAAAAAAAAAAAAGGCTTTCTATGGCCCACTGAATGAGAGGGAGAGAGGTGGCACACCCAGGAGTCAAGACTGGCACACAAGCTGAAAGGGCAATATTACTCTCCCACTGTTTTTTTATGTATTTTTTGTTTTTTCAGGGAGACTTTAGAAACCCAATAATATTTAAAAAAAAAAAAAAATAGGCTTTCTATGGCCCACTGAATGAGAGGGAGAGAGGTGGCACACCCAGGAGTCAAGACTGGCACACAAGCTGAAAGGGCAATATTACTCTCCCACTGTTTTTTTAGGTTTTTTTTTTTTTTTCAGGGAGACTTTAGAAACCCAATAATATTTAAAAAAAAAAATAAATAGGCTTTCTATGGCCCACTGAATGAGAGGGAGAGAGGTGGCACACCCAGGAGTCAAGACTGGCACACAAGCTGAAAGGGCAATATTACTCTCCCACTGTTTTTTTTAGGTTTTTTTTTTTTTTTCAGGGAGACTTTAGAAACCAAATAATATTAAAAAAAAAAATAAAAAAATAGGCTTGCTATAGCCCACTGAATGAGAGATAGCACACACAGCAGTGGCACACAAGCCCTGACTGAGGCCAATATTTTTCTCCCACTGATTGATGTAGTGTTTTTGTGTTGAGGTAGAATTTAGAACACAAATCACGGAAAAAATAAATAGGCTTTCTATGGCCCACTGAATGAGAGGGAGAGAGGTGGCACACCCAGGAGTCAAGACTGGCACACAAGCTGAAAGGGCAATATTACTCTCCCACTGTTTTTTTAGGTTTTTTTTTTTTTTTCAGGGAGACTTTAGAAACCAAATAATATTAAAAAAAAAAAAAAAAAAAAAATAGGCTTGCTATAGCCCACTGAATGAGAGATAGCACACACAGCAGTGGCACACAAGCCCTGACTGAGGCCAATATTTTTCTCCCACTGATTGATGTAGTGTTTTTGTGTTGAGGTAGAATTTAGAACACAAATCACGGAAAAAATAAATAGGCTTTCTATGGCCCACTGAATGAAAGGGAGAGAGGTGGCACACCCAGGAGTCAAGACTGGCACACAAGCTGAAAGGGCAATATTACTCTCCCACTGTTTTTTTATGTATTTTTTGTTTTTTCAGGGAGACTTTAGAAACCCAATAATATTTAAAAAAAATAAATAAATAGGCTTTCTATGGCCCACTGAATGAGAGGGAGAGAGGTGGCACACCCAGGAGTCAAGACTGGCACACAAGCTGAAAGGGCAATATTACTCTCCCACTGTTTTTTTAGGTTTTTTTTTTTTTTCAGGGAGACTTTAGAAACCAAATAATATTAAAAAAAAAAAAAAAAAAATAGGCTTGCTATAGCCCACTGAATGAGAGATAGCACACACAGCAGTGGCACACAAGCCCTGACTGAGGCCAATATTTTTCTCCCACTGATTGATGTAGTGTTTTTGTGTTGAGGTAGAATTTAGAACACAAATCACGGAAAAAATAAATAGGCTTTCTATGGCCCACTGAATGAAAGGGAGAGAGGTGGCACACCCAGGAGTCAAGACTGGCACACAAGCTGAAAGGGCAATATTACTCTCCCACTGTTTTTTTATGTATTTTTTGTTTTTTCAGGGAGACTTTAGAAACCCAATAATATTTAAAAAAAAAAATAAATAGGCTTTCTATGGCCCACTGAATGAGAGGGAGAGAGGTGGCACACCCAGGAGTCAAGACTGGCACACAAGCTGAAAGGGCAATATTACTCTCCCACTGTTTTTTTAGGTTTTTTTTTTTTTTTCAGGGAGACTTTAGAAACCAAATAATATTAAAAAAAAAATAAAAAAATAGGCTTGCTATAGCCCACTGAATGAGAGATAGCACACACAGCAGTGGCACACAAGCCCTGACTGAGGCCAATATTTTTCTCCCACTGATTGATGTAGTGTTTTTGTGTTGAGGTAGAATTTAGAACACAAATCACGGAAAAAATAAATAGGCTTTCTATGGCCCACTGAATGAAAGGGAGAGAGGTGGCACACCCAGGAGTCAAGACTGGCACACAAGCTGAAAGGGCAATATTACTCTCCCACTGTTTTTTTATGTATTTTTTGTTTTTTCAGGGAGACTTTAGAAACCCAATAATATTTAAAAAAAAAAATAAATAGGCTTTCTATGGCCCACTGAATGAGAGGGAGAGAGGTGGCACACCCAGGAGTCAAGACTGGCACACAAGCTGAAAGGGCAATATTACTCTCCCACTGTTTTTTTTAGGTTTTTTTTTTTTTTTCAGGGAGACTTTAGAAACCAAATAATATTAAAAAAAAAAATAAAAAAATAGGCTTGCTATAGCCCACTGAATGAGAGATAGCACACACAGCAGTGGCACACAAGCCCTGACTGAGGCCAATATTTTTCTCCCACTGATTGATGTAGTGTTTTTGTGTTGAGGTAGATTTTAGAACACAAATCACGGAAAAAATAAATAGGCTTTCTATGGCCCACTCAGTGAGAGATGGCACACACAGGGATGGCACTGTAGCAGAAATGCCAATCTTAATCTCCCACAAAAAAAAACAAAAAAAAACAAAAAACTGTCCTACAATTACTATCTCCCTGCAGTAATGTAAGCCAGGTATGGCAGGCAGCAATAGGAGTGGACTGATGCACAAATTAAATAAAAAGTGTGGACAAACAAAAAAGATAGCTGTGCAGAAAGGAAGGAACAAGAGGATATGTGCTTTGAATAAAGCAGTTGGTTTCCACAGTGGCGTACACACAGCAATACAGCTATCACGGAGCCTTCTAGGGCAGCCCAATGAGCTACAGCGCTGAGGGGAAAAAAAAAAAAAAATAGCTTCCACAGTCCCTGCACACCGAAGGTGGTGTTGGACAGTGGAAATCGCTGCAGCACAAGCGGTTTGGTGGTTAGTGGACCCTGCCTAACTCTCTCCCTGCTTCTGACGAAGCGGCAGCAACCTGTCCCTAAGCTCAGATCAGCAGCAGTAAGATGGCGGTCGGCGGGAACGCCCCTTTATAGCCCCTGTGACGCCGCAGACAGCAAGCCAATCACTGCAATGCCCTTCTCTAAGATGGTGGGGACCAGGATCTATGTCATAACGCTGCCCACACTCTGCGTTCACCTTCATTGGCTGAGAAATGGCACTTTTCGCGTCATTGAAACGCGACTTTGGCGCGAAAGTCGCGTACCGCATGGCCGACAAGCACAGGGGTCGGATCGGGTTTCATGAGACGCCGACTTAGCCAAAAGTCGGCGACTTTTGAAAATGATCGACCCGTTTCGCTCAACCCTAATCAGGAGCAACTTTCTTTCTTGCTAATTTCTTCTCCTCATTTTCCTGTGATTTTAGGCATTCCTTGGTTGCGTTCTCAGAACCCAATTATCAACTGGGAGACAAAGGAGATTATCTTTCCAACAAGGAGCAACTCAGCTTTAACAGAAGCTGTCCTTGAGTCCACGGCTACGGAACCACATGTACAGGTATTTTCTTTACCTCCAGCATATAAAGAGTTCTCTGACCTCTGTGACAAGAAAAATGCAGATCAGCTTCCTCCACACAGGCATTATACAGTAACTGTTCCATTGAGTTGCTTCCTGGGGCAGATATTCCTTTTGGTCACGTATACCCTTTGGCGGCACCTGAGCTTCAAGCCTTAAAGGAGTATATTGATGAAAATCTGGCCAAAGGCTTCATGCGTCCTTCTTCCTCACCAGCAGGGGCACCCATTTTTTTTGTAAAGAATAAGGATGGGTCCCTGAGACCCTGTGTTGACTACCGGGAACTCAATAAGGTAACCGTGCGAAACCGTTACCCTTTGCCTCTGATTCCCGAATTACTGGAAAGAGTCCGCCATGCTAAGGTGTTCTCTAAGCTGGATCTTCGTGGGGCTTATAATTTGGTGCATATTCGTCCAGGGGATGAGTGGAAGACAGCATTCAGATGCCGGTATGGACACTTTGAATCTCTTGTGATGCCCTTCGGGCTTTGTAACGCCCCTGCAGCATTTCAACACCTTGTTAATGACATCTTCAGAGATTTGTTGGACCAGTTTGTCGTGATCTATTTGGACGATATACTAATCTTTTCTGACTCTCTACAGGAACATGAAGAACATGTCAAAACTGTTTTAAGACGTCTGAAAGAGAACCAACTGTATATCAAGCCGGAGTAATGAGAGTTCCATCGTTCTGAGATACAGTTCTTGGGTTATATCATCTCTCCCCAGGGGCTGAACATGGAATCTGGTAAGATTCAGGCTATCCTTGACTGGCCGGCACCCAAGAATGTTAAGGAGGTCCAACGTTTTATTGGTTTTGCAAATTTCTACTGACGCTTCATTCAAAATTTTACTGATATTGTAAGTCCCATTACTTCCTTGACAAAGAAGGAAAAGGCCTTTAAGTGGTCATCACAGGCTCAAGAAGCTTTTGATCAGCTGAAGATCTGTTTCGCATCAGCACCGCTGTTGATACACCCAGATCTAACACATCCTTTCATTGTGGAGGTGGACGCTTCTGATAATGCTTTGGGGGCTATTCTCTCCCAAAGAACTGGAGAGAAGGGTCTGCTACATCCTTGTGCTTTCTTTTCCCGTAGACTAACCTCAGCAGAGAAGAATTTCGACGTGGGAGACAAGGAATTGCTGGCTATTATTGCGGCTTTCAAAGAATGGAGGCATCATCTGCAAGGAGCTGCACAACAGATCATAGTGCTAACTGACCATCGCAATCTAGAGTTCCTTAGATCCGCTAGATGTCTTTCTCCTCATCAGTCTCGTTGGAACTTATTCTTAAATCAATTTAACTTTGTTATCTCGTACCGTCCAGGTTCTCATAATGGGAAGGCTGATGCTTTATCCCGAATCCATGCTGTGGATTCCGTACCTGGAGCCCCGTCCAAGACCATTCTATCTGATGGCAATTTCATCGGAGTTATCCACGATCAGGACTTGTGGAAGGATTGCAGGGAGGCCTATGAAGGTGATGTATTTCTGGCCAACCCACCTGTGGATATTAATCTTGTCTTTAAGGGTAGCATGTGATTCAGAGATCGACGTATCTATGTCCCGGAGGTCATCCGTCTGCTGATCCTCAAGTTGGTACATGACTCCAAGTTGGCTGGTCACAGGGGGGTACAGAAGACACAAGAGTTCCTGAGCCGATTCTTCTGGTGGCCAACTTGCCTGAAGGATACCAAGGACTATGTTCTCTCTTGCGAGGTATGTGCCCGTTACAAGACTCCTCATGTGGCACCTACGGGTCTTCTACAACCATTACCTGTTCCATCCCACCCTTGGGGTCTATATCAATGGACTTTATTGTGGAGCTGCCTACATCGGGGGGCATGAATACAATCATGGTGGTAGTTGATCGCCTGACTAAAGCTGCTCATTTTGTTCCGTGCACCGGCCTCCCCTCAGCTAAAGATACAGTGAACTTGGTTATACAGAATGTCTTTCGGTTGCATGGGGTGCCGTATGAGATTATCTCTGACCGTGGAGTACAGTTCACTTCAAGATTCTGGAAGGGGTTTTGCTCTGCACTCAATATTAATGTCTGTCTCTCTTCTACTTACCATCCCCAGACAAATGGTCAGACTGAGCGTACCAACCAGACGCTGGAACAATATCTAAGATGCTATGTCAGCCATCTCCAGGATGATTGGTTGGAGTTGTTGCCATTAGCTGAATTTTCATATAATAATTCTCAGAGCGCCTCCACTAAATTTACACCTTTCTTTGCCAATCTGGGTTATCATCCATGTATTTTACCTAGGTCTCCAATTAATTCTCCGGTTCCAGCAGTGGAGGAAAGGCTGACTGCGATGAGACAAAATCTGGAGGTTCTGAAGGAATCCCTGACCACGGCTCAAGAACGTTATAAGAGATCGGCTGATAGATTCCATAAACCTGCACCCATGTTCAAGGTAGGAGATTCCGTGTGGATAGCAACTAAGAATCTGAAGTTAAACGTTCCTTCACAAAAAACTTGGACAGAAATTAATTGGCCCTTTCAAGATCAACGGTATTGTGAGCTCTGTGGCCTGCCGGCTGAAGCTACCTAGGACAATGAAGGTACACCCAGTTTTTCATGTATCTTTACTAAAGCCTGTATCTCCTAATACCTTCCAGGGATGTGTTGTGCCACCTCCGCAACCTGTGTTGATTGATGGGCAAGAACAATTTGTGGTGGAGGAAATTATTGATTCCAGGATTCGCATAAGATGGCAGGGATATCCCCCTGAGGAAAACTCTTGGGAACCTGTGGAAAACATCAATGCCCAACAGAAGATTTCTCGTTTTCATCAGAGATTCCCTGAGAAACAAGGTCCAGGATCATCCTGAGGCCGCTTCTAAGGAGGGAGTAATGTCAGGACTCTGAACAATTTTTACCTTTTGTGCATTACTGCCCTTTTCCAACATGGCGTCTTTGGTCTCATGTGCACTTGTCTTCCTGCTATAAAACTCCACCCCAGCCTTCAGTCTGTGCTAGATTATTCTGCTTTGCATCCAGCTCCTGATTACTCCCTGGCCTTGCACCTGCACCTGCTCCTGTGAACCTGTGTTGGAGATCCTGCCACTCTGCTCTGAGTTCCTGCTGCATACACCAGTGTTCAGTAATCCTCCTTCATCTGCTGCTCGTGTTACTTCCATCTGCATTTGCTGGACATGTAAGCTGTTTGCTGCTCTGCAAAACCTGAGACTATTAACCAGGCCTCCCTGGTTGAGCTAAGATATGATTTGAACTGCCTTATAGCATATCTATCTGTGTCTGGACTAAGTCAAGGATCTATTCGTGTCAAGTTTCCTCAAGAATAACTGTGCTTCATAGACTTTCCGTTTGTTTGCATCTACCTCTGAAGCTAACTGCTAAGCTGCGTTTATTATCTTCACCAAGTGTTGTGGACTTGAGTTTCTCTCTGCACCTGTTTGAATCACCGTGTGATAATATAAACTTTACCACTTATAAAACTGTGTCCTGTTGTCTTGTTCCACGCAAAGAGTCTCCTGAATTATCCCCTATAATTATTACAGTCCCAAGCCAGTGGACATGGGTCCTGTCAGGCGATGTACTTTCTGTCCCCTTTACCCTCTGTGTCCACCTTTTCAGCAAATAGATGTGTTTGTGGCTGTCGCACTTGCAGACACGACAGCCTCCAGGTTCCTAGCTGGGACTTGTAGTTCTTCACTAGATCAGGGGCTGGTTCCCCTACTGTGACCTGGTCCCTCCACCTGGCGATGGTCAGTGTGGATGTGAGCCCCACGGGTGGTTTCCACACTTTCTGTACCCCTAGAACCCCTTCTTTCTCTCTGGGAGCTTCTTTCCTTTCTCCCTCTCTTCATACTCCTCCCTACTGTTTCCCCTGACAACTCCTCACTCTCCACCCACACCTTCTACCTAATCCCTCCCTGGCCTGGGGAGGTCTAGTGATGGGTGCAAGTGTTAGGGTTCTGTACAGCGTCCCTTCTTTACCAGAGA
Organism: Ranitomeya variabilis; assembly: GCF_051348905.1. Taxonomy (NCBI): domain Eukaryota; kingdom Metazoa; phylum Chordata; class Amphibia; order Anura; family Dendrobatidae; genus Ranitomeya; species Ranitomeya variabilis. Next base: position 1,029,865,954 of record NC_135233.1, read on the forward strand.
GTTGGGGCACTACACCTCTGCATGAGATCCAGTACCTCTGTGGCGACTGGACCCTCAGAGGCACTACATATGTTTTCGGTCATTGTCTTGCTGGAAGACCCAGCCACTACCCATTTGTATTGTCCTGGCGGAGGAAAGGAAGTTGTCCCTCATAATTTTGTGGTACATGGTTCTATCCATTCTCCCATTGATGCTGTGAAGTAGTCATGTGCCCTATCAGAGGAACACCCCTAAAGCAGAATGTTTCCACCTCCATGCTTAACAGTGGGGATGGTGTTCTTTGGTCATAGGCAGCATTTCTCTTTCTCCAAACACGGCGAATTGAGTTAATGCCATAGAGCTCAATTTTTGTCTCATCTGACCACAGCACCTTCTCCCAATCACCCATAGGATCATCCAGGTGTTCATTAGCAAACTTCAGAGGGGCCTGCACATGTGCTTTCTTGAGCAGGGGGACCTTGCGGACACTGCAGGATTTTACCTTTTTATGGCGTAATGTGTTTGAAATGGTTTTCTTGGTGACTGTGGTCCCAAGTGCCTGAGATCATTAACAAGTTTCCCCAGTGTATTCGTAGGTTGATCTCTCACATTCCTCTCAATCAAGGATACCCCACGAGGTGAGATTTTGCATGGTGACCCAGATCAATGTCGATTGACAGTCATTTTGTATTTCTTCCATTGTCTTACTATTGCACCAACAATTGTCTCCTTCTCCCCAGCGTCTTACTTATGATTTTGAAGCCCATTCCAGCTTTGTGCAGGTCTATGATCTTGTTCCTGACATCCTTATAAAGCTCTTTGGTATTGCCCATGTTGTAGAGGTTAGAGTCTGACTGATTAATTGAGTCTGTGGACATGAGTCTTTTATAAAGGTGAGTATGACCAACTCAAACTTAGTGAATACACCAAAATGAGGAAGACTATAAAATATAGAATTTTTATTGGTAATATTAAAATATAAATACAGTATATACTCGAGTATAAGCCAACCTGAGTATAAGTCGAGGCACCTACGTTTGCCTGGGTAAACTGGGTAAGTTTATTGACTCGATTATAAGCCGGGTATGCATTGTCCTCTATCTACCATCCTATTGTGGTATGAGTGGCTCCCTCGCCCCTGTCAATTTAAGGAATGGCCCCCCTGTCTCTGTCATGTGTGCATGTCTCCCCAGTCCCTGTCATTGTATGCATGGCTCCCCAGTCCCTGTCATTGTATGCATGACTCTCCCGTCCCTGTCCTGGTATGCATGGCTTTCCCATCATTGTCCTGGTGTGCATGGCTCCTCTGTCCCTGTCCTGGTGTGCATGGCTCCCCAGTCCCTGTCCTGGTGTGCATGGCTCTTCAGTCCCTGTCCTGGTGTGCATGGCTCCCCAGTCCCTGTCCTAGTGTGCATGGCTCCCCAGTCCCTGTTTTGGTGTGCATGGCTCCCCATTCCCTGTCCTGATGTGCATGGCTCCTTATCCCCTTATCCCTATGTATGATTCCTATTAAAAAAACAAACATCTTATTTACCTGCCTGCGCTCCCTCGGTGGCACTGCATCTTGTTCCGGCTTCCAGCAGCTCTTCCTGCTGTGCGATTACGTGGCCCCTCTCAATAAGTTAATGAATATGCATGCCACTTTTTCACAGTATAAATCTTATAGAAAGCGTCCTACTTCAATTATTTTATCACCGAAAAAGAGACACTATTTTAGGATGGAGACAATAACTAATAAAACTTAACATTTAATTCATTTAGGTAAAACATACTATAACATTCACGATCTAAAACTCATATGGCTGCTGAAAAAAGTTACAGGGTGCACAATCTCCCTACCAAACCTCTATCTGTGCCCTACCTGGCACCCTATTAAACCTGCGCAATGGCGCCCCTGCTCCACGTAGTCTGATCCTAACTGACCCTAATGGGCCCTATAGTGTAGAAAATAGATACTAAATCATTCAGCAGACCATACGTAACAGAAAGACATAGAACTGTCACTAAAAAAGTGCTTGACAAAAGATATTGCACTTATATAGGCCTAAACGAAAAAAGGGGGAGAAAAAATACTAATATACAGGCTAGTGCACTAGTGTGTTAATGAATCAAATACACTAGAAAATGCAATGCACTTTTAATCAAGACCTCTAATAGGTAAGCCTGTACCCCTATCATTAACCTACCTTCACCCTACCTGCCTGCGGAGGTAGGCACCCTAGGTTCCTGCGCAAATGGCGCCCCCGCTCTAGTCGACTGTCCCAAACTCTCCCTAGTGTATAACAAGGCAGGCAGTGGTGGAAGAAAAAACAGCAATAAAGTGCAAAAATAGTGCAACAAAGTGAAAATCCACCAAAATAAAGTGACATAAATAACTGATACTATTCTGTTCATATACACAAGTATGTTATATTCTCGACGCGTTTCCCCTGTATAGGTTCATCAGGAGACATACTTCTTATATAGAAAAGCTCATTTGTAAGAACAAAATACACTTATCTGGCTGTAACAAGGGAAATAATACGGGCTGCGCCCTCTATTGCAGTGGAGAAACAATGTCCATCCTGTCCCTGCCGGACTAAATCAGTCTCGTAGTAAGTGTAGTTAGCGTACCTTATATTCTCATGCATCTCACAAATGCCGCCAAAAAAGAGGAGATTTCCGGATGACGTTCATCCTCGCATGCCGTCCCACAGACATGACAACAATCGTCATGCGCCAGTGGACAGAAGTCGCGCTATGCGTTCCACCTAACGCATGCGCAGTAATCACCAAACCGCGCCTGCTCAGTATATGTTATTCATTGCGCTCAACCCCCTCTCATGAATCACAAATGCGTTCCATTTGGCGCATGCGCATTACTAACAATTATGTGGGCCACTATTTCAAGTAAATTAAAAGTAAAATAGCACAAGAAGCTCTCACTTACTAACTTTTGTTCCCAGTAGATCGTGTTAAAGAAGGTAACCATACCATATACTATATATAATATTAATATTGACCTAATCCTATCTTGGACCAATGGATCTACGGGCTTATATATCTATCTAGCACCTCATAGGGAATCAGGACAGCGTATCTAAATGAAGCAGCCAAAATGCAACTGGTCATTTAGACCCCTGGGTTTTATACTTTTCATACGATAAATCCATTTTGCTTCTTTTTGGAGAATAAGCCTATTCCAGTCTCCACCCCTCACTGGTGGGGAAACCACCTCAATCACAGAAAAACTACAGCATGTCAGGTCACCCCCATGTACATTCCTCATATGGTTAGAGACTGGGGTATCCCTACCATTTATGACATCTCCAATGTGTTCCCCTATTCTTCTACGGAATTCTCGTTTGGTTTTACCCACATAGTCTATTGGGCAACCACATTTAAAGAGGTAAACCACTCCTTCAGTTTTGCAATTAGCAAAATGTCTCATCTCATACACCTTTTTTGTGGTGGAGCTTACAAATGTACTGCTCCTAGACACATACTTGCAAAACTTGCATTTCCCACATTTAAACGTGCCATTCTCCCTCCTTTCCAACCATGTTAAGGGTTTCTTCGGTGGAAAAAAGGCACTATGTACAATTTGGTCTCTAATGGACCTCCCCCTTCTATAAGTGATAGAGGGGACAGCAGGAATAACGTCACAAAGGTCAGGGTCCATTTTCAAAATACTCCAATACTTTTTGATTGTCTCTCTAACTCGATAGGCCTGATCATCAAATGTACCTATGATTCTAAGATCACCTTTATCCTCCTCCTTCATCCTCTTAACAAGCAGTGACGATCTTTCTTTTTCTTTAGAGTTTTTATAGGCCTCATTAAGCACCCTCAAGTGATACCCCCTGTCCACAAATTTGTCCCTCAGATCCCTTGCTTGGTGAAAAAAGCTTGAATCAGTTGAACAGTTTCTCCTAGTACGTAAGTACTGCCCTTTTGGTATACCTCTTTTTAAACTGCTTGGGTGATGACTCTCCCAACGCAACAAATTGTTCATTGCTGTAGGTTTGTGGAAGGTTTCGGTTACTATACGACCAACACTACTCCTCGAGATCTTTAAATCAAGAAAATTCATGAAATCATGTCTGAACTCATAGGTCAACTTTAAGCCAATTTCATTTACATTTAGTTCCTCCACAAACCTAGAGAATGATGTACGATCACCAGACCACAATATCATCACGTCATCTATATACCTGCCCCAGAATAATATCTGGGGCTTCCACCAATGGGCCTCGTCCTCTCCAAATACCGACTGGTCCTCCCACCAGCCCAGGAACAAATTAGCATACGTGGGGGCACAGGGGCTCCCCATTGCTGTGCCCCTGAGCTGGTGGAAGAACCCGCCTCCAAACGCAAAATAGTTGTGTCTCAACACAAACTCAAGGAGTCTTAAAATACACCGATTATGTTGAAATAATTGTGTTCCCCTTGAGCGCAGAAAATAATTGACTCCCTGTAGTCCCCTTTCATGCGGTATGTTACTATATAACGACTCCACATGTATGGAGGCAAACGACACATCGTCCGTAAGGACTACATCCCCCAGTTTGAGGAGATCAGAGGAATCCCTTATATATGAAGGCAATGAGGTAACAAAAGATCTCAACACTTTATCTATATAATGCTTGTATTTTGGGTGACTGAATCGATCCCAGCCACAATTGGACGACCTTTCAAGGGTTTAAGGCCCTTATGCACTTTAGGCAAGGAATAGAAAACCGGCACCACTGGGAACACAGGCAACATAAAATCATATTCATTCTTGGATATCAGGCCTTCATCCCTTACTTCTACCAACAGAGTTTTAAGGGAATCCACAAAATCCCCAGTAGGGTCCTTCCTCAATGGTTTGTACGTTAGTGTGTCCTTAAGGATGTCATCACACATCTTCTGGTATTGGTTAAGATCCAACACCACCAAATTCCCTCCCTTATCTGAGGGTTTAAATATACAGTTTTTATTTACAGCAAGACCATCCAATACTTTTCTCTCCTCTGCTGAGAGATTTGAATGCTGCCCTTTGCCCATGGTGCCAATTTTCTCAAGGTCCTCTACCACTAATTTCTGAAAAATATCAATACTATCATGGCCATCCTGAGGAGGCATCTTTCTGCTCTTTGGTTTCAAGTCTGTAAACGGTCCTAGTTCCATGGGTCTCTCATTTTCCCTCAGCATTTCAGTAAGGATTCTAACGTTTGGTAAGTCTTCCTCACTTATGCCCAAAGATTTACATGCCTCTTGATCGTGAGTTTTAAAGAACTTTTTCCACCTCACTTTTCTTATAAAAAGATTAAGATCTTTTACCCAATTAAACTCATCATATTTATTAGTGGGCACAAATGAGAGACCCCTGGATAATACATTCAATTCAACATCACTGAGGGGATAGGATGACAGATTAATAATTTTATTTTTATCCATCAACGTTTGCCTTTTATTGGATCTTCCTTCCCTTTCGGGGGATCCACCCCTATCGTTAATTTCTTTTCTAAAAAAGACAAAGAAGAGGAGGAGGAGGCTCCCGAGGGTGATAGCTGCCTTTTGTAGCCATTTCTTGTTGTCATATAGTCCCTGCGTTCCTGTCTTACCCATCTCTGTCTATTATTTTTCCTCCTTGCCCCTCCAAAAATACCTCTCCCCTCCAAAAAACCGGGGGCCCCTCTATCTGTGTCTGATGAGTCAATGTCAGATGATGAAAAGTCTCTTGAGGGTTGAATATCACGACCTTCCTGCAAAAAGGTATACACTCTTTTATCCCTGAATTCCTGAATATCCCGGGAAAACTGTTTATGTTTCCTGGTCTTAATCTCAATTTGAAAGTTCTCTATTGTCGTTTGTAAACTAGCTTCTCTCCTCCCAAAGTCAGTATGTGTTTTCAACTTAAGTACTTCTTCAATTAAACCCGTTAGTTTTTTGGAGGATATCTCGAGAGTTTTTTTCTCCTCCTCTAATAAGATTGTCATAAACCTTAGAGAACTTTCTATGAGTTCAGATTCCCATTTGTTCAAGAGCTCCACCGTTCTCGCTCTTTTTGCTGGTGAAATAGAAATTCTAAGTCCTTTAGGCACTATCTTATTCTTTATATAGTTTTCCAGCGATTTAGTTTCCCACCAGGACCGAATATTATCTTTATAGGCTGTAGTGAGACTGTTAAATAAACTTCTTAAATCAGTGTTATTCGTATTGCTCCCCTCCTCCACCTCAGAGAAGGCATCAAGAGCATCTGCTGCCCATATATCCCTATCTATAGTGCCAGATAGAAAACCCGCCATCAAAAAAACTTTAGAAATTTTTCACAGTATAAATCTTATAGAAAGCGTCCTACTTCAATTATTTTATCACCGAAAAAGAGACACTATTTTAGGATGGAGACAATAACTAATAAAACTTAACATTTAATTAATTTAGGTAAAACATGCTATAACATTCACGATCTAAAACTCATATGGCTGCTGAAAAAAGTTACAGGGTGCACAATCTCCCTACCAAACCTCTATCTGTGCCCTACCTGGCAGCAGAGGTTGGCACCCTATTAAACCTGCGCAATGGCACCCCTGCTCCACGTAGTCTGATCCTAACTGACCCTAATGGGCCCTATAGTGTAGAAAATAGATACTAAATCATTCAGCAGACCAGTTCTCTAAGGTTTATGACAATCTTATTAGAGGAGGAGAAAAAAACTCTCGAGATATCCTCCAAAAAACTAACGGGTTTAATTGAAGAAGTACTTAAGTTGAAAACACATACTGACTTTGGGAGGAGAGAAGCTAGTTTACAAACGACAATAGAGAACTTTCAAATTGAGATTAAGACCAGGAAACATAAACAGTTTTCCCGGGATATTCAGGAATTCAGGGATAAAAGAGTGTATACCTTTTTGCAGGAAGGTCGTGATATTCAACCCTCAAGAGACTTTTCATCATCTGACATTGACTCATCAGACACAGATAGAGGGGCCCCCGGTTTTTTGGAGGGGAGAGGTATTTTTGGAGGGGCAAGGAGGAAAAATAATAGACAGAGATGGGTAAGACAGGAACGCAGGGACTATATGACAACAAGAAATGGCTACAAAAGGCAGCTATCACCCTCAGGAGCCTCCTCCTCCTCTTCTTTGTCTTTTTTAGAAAAGAAATTAACGATAGGGGTGGATCCCCCGAAAGGGAAGGAAGATCCAATAAAAGGCAAACGTTGATGGATAAAAATAAAATTATTAATCTGTCATCCTATCCCCTCAGTGATGTTGAATTGAATGTATTATCCAGGGGTCTCTCATTTGTGCCCACTAATAAATATGATGAGTTTAATTGGGTAAAAGATCTTAATCTTTTTATAAGAAAAGTGAGGTGGAAAAAGTTCTTTAAAACTCACGATCAAGAGGCATGTAAATCTTTGGGCATAAGTGAGGAAGACTTACCAAACGTTAGAATCCTTACTGAAATGCTGAGGGAAAATGAGAGACCCATGGAACTAGGACCGTTTACAGACTTGAAACCGAAGAGCAGAAAGATGCCTCCTCAGGATGGCCATGATAGTATTGATATTTTTCAGAAATTAGTGGTAGAGGACCTTGAGAAAATTGGCACCATGGGCAAAGGGCAGCATTCAAATCTCTCAGCAGAGGAGAGAAAATTATTGGATGGTCTTGCTGTAAATAAAAACTGTATATTTAAACCCTCAGATAAGGGAGGGAATTTGGTGGTGTTGGATCTTAACCAATACCAGAAGATGTGTGATGACATCCTTAAGGACACACTAACGTACAAACCATTGAGGAAGGACCCTACTGGGGATTTTGTGGATTCCCTTAAAACTCTGTTGGTAGAAGTAAGGGATGAAGGCCTGATATCCAAGAATGAATATGATTTTATGTTGCCTGTGTTCCCAGTGGTGCCGGTTTTCTATTCCTTGCCTAAAGTGCATAAGGGCCTTAAACCCTTGAAAGGTCATCCAATTGTGGCTGGGATCGATTCAGTCACCCAAAATACAAGCATTTATATAGATAAAGTGTTGAGATCTTTTGTTACCTCATTGCCTTCATATATAAGGGATTCCTCTGATCTCCTTCTCAAACTGGAGGATGTAGTCCTTACGGACGATGTGTCGTTTGCCTCCATAGATGTGGAGTCGTTATATAGTAACATACCGCATGAAAGGGGACTACAGGGAGTCAATTATTTTCTGCGCTCAAGGGGAACACAATTATTTCAACATAATCGGTGTATTTTAAGACTCCTTGAGTTTGTGTTGAGACACAACTATTTTGCGTTTGGAGGCGGGTTCTTCCACCAGCTCAGGGGCACAGCAATGGGGAGCCCCTGTGCCCCCACGTATGCTAATTTGTTCCTGGGCTGGTGGGAGGACCAGTCGGTATTTGGAGAGGACGAGGCCCATTGGTGGAAGCCCCAGATATTATTCTGGGGCAGGTATATAGATGACGTGATGATATTGTGGTCTGGTGATCGTACATCATTCTCTAGGTTTGTGGAGGAATTAAATGTAAATGAAATTGGCTTAAAGTTGACCTATGAGTTCAGACATGATTTTATGAATTTTCTTGATTTGAAGATCTCGAGGAGTAGTGTTGGTCGTATAGTAACCGAAACCTTCCACAAACCTACAGCAATGAACAATTTGTTGCGTTGGGAGAGTCATCACCCAAGCAGTTTAAAAAGAGGTATACCAAAAGGGCAGTACTTACGTACTAGGAGAAACTGTTCAACTGATTCAAGCTTTTTTCACCAAGCAAGGGATCTGAGGGACAAATTTGTGGACAGGGGGTATCCCTTGAGGGTACTTAATGAGGCCTATAAAAACTCTAAAGAAAAAGAAAGATCGTCACTGCTTGTTAAGAGGATGAAGGAGGAGGATAAAGGTGATCTTAGAATCATAGGTACATTTGATGATCAGGCCTATCGAGTTAGAGAGACAATCAAAAAGTATTGGAGTATTTTGAAAATGGACCCTGACCTTTGTGACGTTATTCCTGCTGTCCCCTCTATCACTTATAGAAGGGGGAGGTCCATTAGAGACCAAATTGTACATAGTGCCTTTTTTCCACCGAAGAAACCCTTAACATGGTTGGAAAGGAGGGAGAATGGCACGTTTAAATGTGGGAAATGCAAGTTTTGCAAGTACAGGTCCTTCTCAAAAAATTAGCATATAGTGTTAAATTTCATTATTTACCATAATGTAATGATTACAATTAAACTTTCATATATTATAGATTCATTATCCACCAACTGAAATTTGTCAGGTCTTTTATTGTTTTAATACTGATGATTTTGGCCTACAACTCCTGCTAACCCAAAAAACCTGTCTCAATAAATTAGCATATTTCACCCGTCCAATCAAATAAAAGTGTTTTTTAATAACAAACAAAAAAAACATCAAATAATAATGTTCAGTTATGCACTCAATACTTTGTCGGGAATCCTTTGGCAGAAATGACTGCTTCAATGCGGCGTGGCATGGAGGCAATCAGCCTGTGACACTGCTGAGATGTTATGGAGGCCCAGGATGCTTCAATAGCGGCCTTAAGCTCATCCAGAGTGTTGGGTCTTGCATCTCTCAACTTTCTCTTCACAATATCCCACAGATTCTCTATGGGGTTCAGGTCAGGAGAGTTGGCTGGCCAATTGAGCACAGTAATACCATGGTCAGTAAACCATTTACCAGTGGTTTTGGCACTGTGAGCAGGTGCCAGGTCGTGCTGAAAAATGAAATCTTCATCTCCATAAAGCATTTCAGCCGATGGAAGCATGAAGTGCTCCAAAATCTCCTGATAGCTAGCTGCATTGACCCTGCCCTTGATGAAACACAGTGGACCAACACCAGCAGCTGACATGGCACCCCACACCATCACTGACTGTGGGTACTTGACACTGGACTTCAGGCATTTTGGCATTTCCTTCTCCCCAGTCTTCCTCCAGACTCTGGCACCTTGATTTCCGAATGACATGCAAAATTTGCTTTCATCAGAAAAAAGTACTTGGGACCACTTAGCAACAGTCCAGTGCTGCTTCTCTGTAGCCCAGGTCAGGCGCTTCTGCCGCTGTTTATGGTTCAAAAGTGGCTTTACCTGGGGAATGCGGCACCTGTAGCCCATTTCCTGCACACGCCTTTCCACACCAGACTCAGTCCACTGCTTCCCCAGGTTCCCCAAGGTCTGGAATCGGTCCTTCTCCACAATCTTCCTCAGGGTCCGGTCACCTCTTCTCGTTGTACAGCGTTTTCTGCCACATTGTTTCCTTCCAACAGACTTACCATTGAGGTGCCTTGATACAGCACTCTGGGAACAGCCTATTTGTTGAGAAATTTCTTTCTGGGTCTTACCCTCTTGCTTGAGGGTGTCAATGATGGCCTTCTTGACATCTGTCAGGTCGCTAGTCTTACCCATGATGGGGGTTTTGAGTAATGAACCAGGCAGGGAGTTTTTAAAAGCCTCAGGTATCTTTTGCATGTGTTTAGAGTTAATTAGTTGATTCAGAAGATTAGGGTAATAGGTCATTTAGAGAACCTTTTCTTGATATGCTAATTTATTGAGACAGGTTTTTTGGGTTATCAGGAGTTGTAGGCCAAAATCATCAGTATTAAAACAATAAAAGACCTGACAAATTTCAGTTGGTGGATAATGAATCTATAATATATGAAAGTTTAATTGTAATCATTACATTATGGTAAATAATGAAATTTAACACTATATGCTAATTTTTTGAGAAGGACCTGTATGTGTCTAGGAGCAGTACATTTGTAAGCTCCACCACAAAAAAGGTGTATGAGATGAGACATTTTGCTAATTGCAAAACTGAAGGAGTGGTTTACCTCTTTAAATGTGGTTGCCCAATAGACTATGTGGGTAAAACCAAACGAGAATTCCGTAGAAGAATAGGGGAACACATTGGAGATGTCATAAATGGTAGGGATACCCCAGTCTCTAACCATATGAGGAATGTACATGGGGGTGACCTGACATGCTGTAGTTTTTCTGTGATTGAGGTGGTTTCCCCACCAGTGAGGGGTGGAGACTGGAATAGGCTTATTCTCCAAAAAGAAGCAAAATGGATTTATCGTATGAAAAGTATAAAACCCAGGGGTCTAAATGACCAGTTGCATTTTGGCTGCTTCATTTAGATACGCTGTCCTGATTCCCTATGAGGTGCTAGATAGATATATAAGCCCGTAGATCCATTGGTCCAAGATAGGATTAGGTCAATATTAATATTATATATAGTATATGGTATGGTTACCTTCTTTAACACGATCTACTGGGAACAAAAGTTAGTAAGTGAGAGCTTCTTGTGCTATTTTACTTTTAATTTACTTGAAATAGTGGCCCACATAATTGTTAGTAATGCGCATGCGCCAAATGGAACGCATTTGTGATTCATGAGAGGGGGTTGAGCGCAATGAATAACATATACTGAGCAGGCGCGGTTTGGTGATTACTGCGCATGCGTTAGGTGGAACGCATAGCGCGACTTCTGTCCACTGGCGCATGACGATTGTTGTCATGTCTGTGGGACGGCATGCGAGGATGAACGTCATCCGGAAATCTCCTCTTTTTTGGCGGCATTTGTGAGATGCATGAGAATATAAGGTACGCTAACTACACTTACTACGAGACTGATTTAGTCCGGCAGGGACAGGATGGACATTGTTTCTCCACTGCAATAGAGGGCGCAGCCCGTATTATTTCCCTTGTTACAGCCAGATAAGTGTATTTTGTTCTTACAAATGAGCTTTTCTATATAAGAAGTATGTCTCCTGATGAACCTATACAGGGGAAACGCGTCGAGAATATAACATACTTGTGTATATGAACAGAATAGTATCAGTTATTTATGTCACTTTATTTTGGTGGATTTTCACTTTGTTGCACTATTTTTGCACTTTATTGCTGTTTTTTCTTCCACCACTGCCTGCCTTGTTATACACTAGGGAGAGTTTGGGACAGTCGACTAGAGCGGGGACGCCATTTGCGCAGGAACCTAGGGTGCCTACCTCCGCAGGCAGGTAGGGTGAAGGTAGGTTAATGATAGGGGTACAGGCTTACCTATTAGAGGTCTTGATTAAAAGTGCATTGCATTTTCTAGTGTATTTGATTCATTAACACACTAGTGCACTAGCCTGTATATTAGTATTTTTTCTCCCCCTTTTTTCGTTTAGGCCTATATAAGTGCAATATCTTTTGTCAAGCACTTTTTTAGTGACAGTTCTATGTCTGTCTGTTACGTATGGTCTGCTGAATGATTTAGTATCTATTTTCTACACTATAGGGCCCATTAGGGTCAGTTAGGATCAGACTACGTGGAGCAGGGGTGCCATTGCGCAGGTTTAATAGGGTGCCAACCTCTGCTGCCAGGTAGGGCACAGATAGAGGTTTGGTAGGGAGATTGTGCACCCTGTAACTTTTTTCAGCAGCCATATGAGTTTTAGATCGTGAATGTTATAGTATGTTTTACCTAAATGAATTAAATGTTAAGTTTTATTAGTTATTGTCTCCATCCTAAAATAGTGTCTCTTTTTCGGTGATAAAATATGCATGCCACGCCTATTGGAGTGGAGAGGCGTGTATATTCATTACCTTAATGAGTGGTGCCTCGTGATCACTCTGCTGGAACAGCTGCAGGTGCCGGCGGCTGGAACGAGATGCAGTGCCAGCACCGAGAGTGCGCTGGTGGGTGAGTATGATGAGTGCTGGAAGTCGGGGGCTGCGGCTGGTGCTGTGCTCTATTAAAGCAGCAGCAAAGGCTTTAGCCACAGCTGCTGGCTTCTACCTCTGTGAACCGCTTCTCCGCCGCTCCCCCTCCCCCGTTGGCTTTCTGGTACTGTGACTCGTGTATAAGCCGAGGGGGGCATTTTCAGCACAAAAAAAGTGCTGAAAAACTCGGCTTATACACGAGTATATACCGTAACATAAGAAGAGGGAAACTAAATTACAAAATATGCAAAACCACAGCATAATTGTAGTGGGTACTAGGACATAACTACAACCTCATATTGTAGCAACATCCCATAACAATAGCCCATACATAATTTACAAATAAATATTGCAAACATGCATTATATTTATAAAAAGGCAAAAGGGAAATGGTGTGAAAAGATATATGAAAGAATATACCAATAGTCCGTACACCGTGGACCTTGTGACTCCAACTCACATTTCGCCTGGTGGCTTTCTCAAGGAGCGTGAAAGGTGAGTCTGTAAGACAGGTGTCTTTAATGCAGGTAGCAAGTTGATTAGGAGTGTCTAACTGGTCTGTAGGAACCAGAACTCTTAATGGTTGGTAGGGATCAAATACTTATTTCTCACTGCAAAATGCAAATACATTTATTTATTTTATACAATGCGATTTTCTGGATTTTATTTTTGATATTCTATTTCTCAATGTTAAAATTATTCAAGAGTACGATGCACGTCACTCCGTATAGAAAGGTGCCAAGATAAGGATACTACTCCTATATCTCAAAAATACTGTATAAAAACAATCTGGTACTGTATGATATGCAAAAAAAAGAAAAGAACAAATTAATTGCAATTTTTCCCATTTTTCTCATTTTTTTATGCTTAATTTTATTTTCATTTTTATTTATATACTATAGATGGTAGCCCGATTCTAACGCATCGGGTATTCTAGAATATGTATGTCCACGTAGTATATTGCCCAGTTACGTAGTATATTGCCCAGTGACGTAGTATATTGCCCAGTGATGTAGTATATTGCCCAGTTAAATTGTATATTGCCCAGTGACGTAGTATATTGCTCAGTGACGTAGTATATTGCCAAGTGACGTAGTATACAGCACAGAGCCACATAGTATATTGCCCAGTGACATAGTATATTGCCCAGTTACGTAGTATTTTGCCCAGTGACATAGTATACAGCACAGAGCCACGTAGTATATTGAACAGCCCATGTAGTATATTGCCCAGCCACGTAGTATATTGCCCAGTGACGTAGTATATTGCCCAGTGACATAGTATACAGCACAGTGCCACGTAGTATATTGCACAGCCCATGTAGTATTTTGCCCAGCCACGTAGTATATTGCCCAGTGACGTCGTATATTGCCCAGTGACGTAGTATATTGCCAAGTGACGTAGTATACAGCACAGAGCCACATAGTATATTGCACAGCCATGTAGTACATTGCCCAGCCACGCAGTATATTGCCCAGTTACATAGTATATTGCCCAGTGACGTAGTATACAGCACAGAGCCACGTAGTATATTGGCCAGTCACATAGTATATTGCCCAGCTACGTAGTATATTGCCCAGCTACGTAGTATATTGCCCAGCCACGTATGACACAGGTTAAAAAAATAAAAAATAAACATATACTCACCTTCCGCAGGCGTGTTGTAGCTCTGTCACCTGTGTGGGGTGCAGGCCTCAGCTTCCGGTCCCAGGGTGTGATGATGTAGCGGTCACGTGACCGTGTCGCGGTCACATGACCGTGACATCACGGCAGGTCCTTGTCGCGCAGGACCTGTGATGACGTCATGGTCACATGACCGTGACGTTATGGCAGGTCCTTCTGCCAGACCATCCTTGCCATCGGAATGTTCGGTTCGGAATTTTTTTAATTATTTTTGACATTAGATGTTTTTACTATTGATGCTGCATAGGCTGCGTCAATAGTAAAAAAACTTGGTCATACAGGGTTAATAGCAGCGATAACGGAGTGCGTTACCTGCGGCATAACGTGGTCCGTTACCACCGGCATTAACCCTGTGTGAGCGGTGACCGGAGGGTTGTATGCGGGCGCCGGGCAGTGAGTGCGGGGAGTAAGGAGTGGCCATTTTCTTCCGGACTGTGCGCGTCGCTGATTGGTCGTGGGCGTTTTGCCACGACCTATCAGCGACTTGGATTCCATGACAGACAGAGGCCGCGACCAATAAATATCCAGGACAGACAGACGGAAGTACCCCTTAGACAATTATATAGTAGGATTTTATTTTTATCTTTATTTTCAATTCTATTTTTATCCTATTTTTATTATTATCCTACATGATTTATATCATTTATACCATTGATGGATAAATAATATCTGATTGCTACTATTGTAAATTTTTTTCTTAATGAACATCTATATGCATTTTTGTTTAGCCAACACCTATGCATCCTCAATGGTGTTTGTATATATTTGTTTCTTTATTTATTTGTTTCTATCCCAGTCTGATGAATGTCTGATTGTAAGACCGAAACGTTATCCATGAATTTTGGATTACCTGATCTGAAAAAAAATTTTGGGGCTTATCATAGAGTGCCAGATTGTTTATACAGTGGGGCAAAAAAGTATTTAGTCAGTCAGCAATAGTGCAAGTTCCACCACTTAAAAAGATGAGAGGTGTCTGTAATTTACATCATAGGTAGACCTCAACTATGGGAGACAAACTGAGAAAAAAAAATCCAGAAAATCACATTGTCTGTTTTTTTTTCATTTTATTTGCATATTATGGTGGAAAATAAGTATTTGGTCAGAAACAAACAATCAAGATTTCTGGCTCTCACAGACCTGTAACTTCTTCTTTAAGAGTCTCCTCTTTCCTCCACTCATTACCTGTAGTAATGGCACCTGTTTAAACTTGTTATCAGTATAAAAAGACACCTGTGCACACCCTCAAACAGTCTGACTCCAAACTCCACTATGGTGAAGACCAAAGAGCTGTCAAAGGACACCAGAAACAAAATTGTAGCCCTGCACCAGGCTGGGAAGACTGAATCTGCAATAGCCAACCAGCTTGGAGTGAAGAAATCAACAGTGGGAGCAATAATTAGAAAATGGAAGACATTCAAGACCACTGATAATCTCCCTCGATCTGGGGCTCCACGCAAAATCCCACCCCGTGGGGTGAGAATGATCACAAGAACGGTGAGCAAAAATCCCAGAACCCCGCGGGGGGACCTAGTGAATGAACTGCAGAGAGCTGGGACCAATGTAACAAGGCCTACCATAAGTAAAACACTACGCCACCATGGACTCAGATCCTGCAGTGCCAGACGTGTCCCACTGCTTAAGCCAGTACATGCCTGTCTGAAGTTTGCTAGAGAGCATTTGGATGATCCAGAGGAGTTTTGGGAGAATGTCCTATGGTCTGATGAAACCAAACTGGAACTGTTTGGTAGAAACACAACTTGTCGTGTTTGGAGGAAAAAGAATACTGAGTTGCATCCATCAAACACCATACCTACTGTAAAGCATGGTGGTGGAAACACCATGCTTTGGGGCTGTTTCTCTGCAAAGGGGCCAGGACGACTGATCCGGGTACATGAAAGAATGAATGGGGCCATGTATCGTGAGATTTTGAGTGCAAACCTCCTTCCATCAGCAAGGGCATTGAAGATGAAACGTGGCTGGGTCTTTCAACATGACAATGATCCAAAGCACACCGCCAGGGCAACGAAGGAGTGGCTTCGTAAGAAGCATTTCAAGGTCCTGGAGTGGCCTAGCCAGTCTCCAGATCTCAACCCTATAGAAAACCTTTGGAGGGAGTTGAAAGTCCGTGTTGCCAAGCGAAAAGCCAAAAACATCACTGCTCTAGAGGAGATCTGCATGGAGGAATGGGCCAACATACCAACAACAGTGTGTGGCAACCTTGTGAAGACTTACAGAAAACGTTTGACCTCTGTCATTGCCAACAAAGGATATATTACAAAGTATTGAGATTAAATTTTGTTTCTGACCAAATACTTATTTTCCACCATAATATGCAAATAAAATGATAAAAAAACAGACAATGTGATTTTCTGGATTTTTTTTTCTCAGTTTGTCTCCCATAGTTGAGGTCTACCTATGATGTAAATTACAGATGCCTCTCATCTTTTTAAGTGGTGGAACTTGCACTATTGCTGACTGACTAAATACTTTTTTGCCCCACTGTATATTTTTAATATTAAAATTAACCTAGTCTTAAAATTCTAAACTGTTCATGTCTTTGTCAGTGGGCAAACTTACAAAATTAGCAAGGGATCAAATACTTATTTCCCCCACTATATATACATATATATATATATATATATATATATGTATACATATATATATATATATATCGTTTGTGCTCCTACAAACATCATATAAGGAAGGGATCATAAATATTATTGCTGGGCAGCTGATGGATGTCACTGTCATTTATAACCAAAGTGATAATGAAAAGGAAACAGTGACTGCATTACTGCATTATGTTTGCCGGAGGCGGCAGAAACCTTGCAGGAACCTGAACAAGGGCAAACTTAATGACCTCACATACCCATTCTCTGTTTGCACAAGATGCCCTATGATATATAGACAGAGGATGTTATTCTTATAGCTGTTGACCCAACCAATAAGATTGACGGTGTACTTTGCTTGATGAGAAGACCAGTATGTTCCTCGTAGGAACGATTTCAATGTTGCATGTCATAGTATATAATTGTATTATATTTTGCACGTTATCTACCTTCAGATAAAAAAATATAACTGTAATAATTTTCTTAATTTTTTCCCACTTCTTAAAAGTAGACACATATCAATATAATGTACAAAAGGATTATGAGCATTTTGGCAATACATTTACTGAGCATTTTCTGCTTCAGTACTTTTGCTCAAACCGGGCTTTATACTGCTGTGTTAATATTAGACCCCAGTGAGGAAATAATTTACTAGGGTTTTATCAAATTGCTTTCTGTTGATTCAGCCTAAATAAAAGGGTAAAACACAGATGGAAATCCAGCACCAAAATAAAAATGTTAAAGGGAATTCGTCACACCCCGGGACATATATGACCTATTAATATGGACATACAGGTAATAGAAATGTTATGCCTAATATAAATGGTCTTGTTGTGGAGGAATGTTATATTCTGTCTTTATGTTAATGATTTCTTTCAGGCTCTGGGTGTGCGGTGCCTCGAAGAAATCCCTGCCTCCTGTCTTCATAATAATGCTACCCCCATGACATGCGCTTCACTTATGGCCCCTGAATATTGCGCCTGCACTCCCACAGAAACAAATACCTCATCCTCCCTTCTAAGGGGAACTCCACTCAGGGATCTTCAGCGTAGGTGCCTGCGACTACTGCTCCAGTGACCTTCTTCCTGGCATAGTCATCGCTATGTACACATGGTTCCTAGTGTTGACTGTGCTGGGAGGAAGTGGGGAGAGCACCTTATCGGCGCACACGCATCGGAGGTCACAGTAACTCGCCGACGCCTGCACAGAAGATCCCTGAATGCTGTGCCAACAGAAGGGAGTAAGAGGTATGTATCACTGATGGAGTGCAGGGCACAGGATTCCAGGGCCATAACTGACGAGCATGGGAGAGGAATAGTATTGCAATAAGGAGAAAAGGCAGGGATTTCTTCCAGGCACAGCACGCTTCGGAGCCTAGAAGAAATCATTAACATAAAGGCAGAATATAATATTACTCCACAACAAGACCATTAATATGAGGCATACGGGTAGGACTAGTATAACATTTCCATTACCTGTATGCCCATATTAATAGGTCATTTACATCCCAGGGGTAACAGATTCCCTTTAGAATTCCATTTTTATTGGAATCTATTAAAATCCAAAATATTATTAGCAAAAAACATACATCTGAAAATCAAAAGGGTTTTGATTTCTTTCTTCATGACAAGCTGGAAAATATTCATGGCTGATATGAATCTAGATACAAAGAAGGATTCAGTAATCTTTTTGCATTAATTGTCGATTATATTTTTTCCTCAAAGCTACGTGATTCATGGTTAAGATCCATCTGCATCAGAGCGGATATTTGCTCTGAAATGTCCCTAGATAACAGAATGTCTTGTTCACATTTTGGCTTGCGGTCCTCACCAGATACGTTTTCATCAGAATTGGTTTGCAAAAAGGGTTTCTTGACCTTTAGTAGTCACACGCTTTCCCACAGACTTGAATTATCACTTAGATTTAATGTATTTTTTTCAGGATACAAATGTTGCAAAAATAAATTATCATAAACTTTTCTTTTTTTTGCTGCATTTTATATTATTTTTTATTATTCTAAATAGGGGTGTAACCTCCATTCCAAATAAACTTCTGGGAAGTGAATGTATATATATCACAAGTTTGTCTTCATTCCCACTTCCATGTCTATATGACAAACCTCACTTCCCCCATTTTTCATATGTATCTTTTTTGCTAATAATATCTTGGATTTTAATAGATACCAATAAAATGGAATATTATAATTTTCATTTTGGTACAGATTTCCATCTATTTTTTGTTCACTTTCTGCTGTCGAGTTTACTGGTCCTGTTTATCCGAGCATCAGCATCTGGAATTTTTTCATATGGCTTCGATATTTGTTGCAAGCTGATGTATTTATTCTTCTCTTGTAAAATAAATTGGTTCCCAGATGACTCTGCTACAATGATGTATTATAAATAGTTGTGATGAGTGAAGCTGAAATTTGAATTCAAAAGTATGCTCAAATTTGACCAAGAAATTTGATTTGCATCAAAGTTGTTAAGTGTAAATTGAATGTTCTTTATCATGCTCTAGATGAAGCATAACAAACATGGAGCAAAAAAAAAGTACCATGTCGCTTGCTTCTCCTGTCGCTGTAGTTCGCGCCTGTTTATTCTCAACTTTCCCCTCATCTTCACCCAGGCACAGATCTTCCAGTGCAGAGAAGACCCAAGTCATCAGAATGTGCATTTTTTTACATTACGAATATCCATTAGGAGGTCTTGATGCTCATTGCCCAAGTCCTAGGCAGTGCGTTGGACGACAAGACATCACAACATACATCGCTGAAAGCACCAACAAGGCCTCTAGAGTTGAGAGTAATCATGTAAAGACATGCATGGTGAGGTCACAATGCAAATCAACACGTTTGAGGCCAGCTCAGAGCCAGAAATCCCAATTATAAGTGAAGGTAAAGGAAGAGACCAAAAAAAACAAGTGGAAACATAGGACAGTGGGTTGTGATACTGGGGCAGATGTGTGGTGAGATGAGGGTTGTTTTTTTTCTGCCACAACAATTTAGCAAAATGATGGCTGGATAGCAGTTTTTTAGCTGATTGCAAAATATTCAGGTTCAATAGAATCCGAAATATCAGCCTATAGATCCAAAAATTCAATATCCGCCTGTATATGCAAAAATAGAATTTATTTATTTATTTTACCCATTTATATAGCACCATTATTTCCACAACGCTCTACAGACATTATCATCTCTGTTCCCGATGGGGTTCACAATCTAGAATCCCTATCAGTATGTCTTTGGAATGTGGGAGGAAACAGGAGAACCCAGAGGAAACCCACGCAAATACAAGAACATTCAATCTCCTTGCAGATATTGTCCTTTGTGGGATTTGAACCCAGGACCCCATCGCTGCAGTGCTAACCACTGAGCCACCGTGATATTGGACAATCAGACCTTTATCTGATTGCAAGTTGCAAAAGATTCAGATTCAGGAGAATCCACATTTTTCTCACATTTGAGGCAAATTCAGTTTGCATTAAACAGATTAAACAGTCACTTCTAATAAAAAATGTTAAATAAGTGTCTGTTACAGATTTTGCTGGTGGCCTAAAATTATGATTCATTAATTAATTTTGTTAACATAATCGTTTCTATCATCAAAAAAATCATTGGAATATTCCCTTTTATCAATATTGAGCTATTAAATGAAAACTGGAGATATAATGTTGGACATTTTTCAATGCCCTTTAAACAAATATTAAAGAGGTTGGCCGAGATAATAAGTTATCACCTATCCAAAGATTTACAGCCGAACTGAATTTTGTTTGGATTCCATGAAACTCGTAGTGTATCCAATACTTTTTCTAATTTTGAAGAATAATTTGTCTTCGTAAGCCATTGGTCTAGTCATATCAAATTGTGGCTGAAGATTCATTGTGTGAACTCAGTTTCTACCTGAATGATCTTCACTGCGTGTTCACATTGGAAAAGAACGAACACTGCATCCATTTCCTTGAGGTGGAAATGAAGAAAAATGGTGATAACTTTAAAACAGGAGTATTTTTAAAACCTACAGATTGTAATAACTTGTTGAGACAAGATAGTTTCGATGACCCACCAGTTTTTAAGAGTATCGCCAGAAATCAGCTCTTTAGAACACAGAGAATATGTAGTGATGATAAAGAATAAGATGTCCAAAAAGAGGAGAAATGATGGAAGCAGTGGGTGGCGGAAGTAGTGGCCGTACCCTTCATCAGGTATATACTCTGCCAAATAAATCATTATGTTCACTTGACCCGGCTGGTCTCCCGACTCCTAGTGTGGTGCCCTAAAGATTTTCGCTGCCCACTACTTTCATCATTTCTCCTGTGACATGGCTTCTGAGCTATACGCCAGGGACGGGTGTAAGGTATTGCAGCACCAAGAACCACCAGCATTCATGCTCATCCTCAGTGCTGTGTCTGGTTTGCGCTACCACTAGAGGTAAGTGTGTTACCTCTCCCACCTAGTTTCCATGTCCAAAAAAGAGAAAATGGTAGAACAATTTGTTCCAAGAGGCTACAAAAGAGAAAAAATGAAAAAGATGAGGGACAACATAGAAAAAAAACACAAAATGGACAATGAACAGTTCAAGAATTAAAAAGAAGAAAAACATAATGACATTTATTTGCTTCCATTTTTGATCAACATGTAGGAATAATCAGGGAAAGTATCTTAAAATATTGATAACTTTTGCAAAATATTACCAGATGTGGGATTATATTCCATGACGCCTCTAGGATTGCATGTAGAAAAGGAACATCATTAGAGAATCAATTAATTCATGTACACCTAATCCCCCCCCCCAAAGTATCCAAAGAAATGTTTTTATTTACTCATAAAAAATGGTATTTACCCCTATTTGAGATGTCAAAATTCTGCTGTGATAATTAAAGGTGATTGCTTTGTGCACCCTTCTTAAGAATATAAATCAAAAATGTAAAGTTTTCACATACTTCAGTTGTAATGTAATCAATGTGCTTAAATGCCCTTGTGGAAAATGTATGTAGGACATGAAAAAGATCAGAATGATAGCGAACAGAAGAAAAATAAAAAGTTGGGGTAGACAACTGTGGCACGCCACTTGCATGAGGCAGGGCATGCTGTGTATGATGGTACTCGACAAGATCAAGGGGGGTGATGAACACCAGATGAACATCGACAAGATCAAGGGGGGTGATGAACATCAGATTAACGTCCACTTACTGCAACATGAAACATTGGATTTATACTGTTGAAGCACAAAGTCCTGAAAGATTAAATGAAACCTGCAGTTTTAGTTTGTATTTGTAGTTTAACAATTTTGGAACATTTAATGGGTGAAATAAGTATTGAACACGTCACCAATTTTTTAAGTAAATGCATTTTGAAAGGTGCTATTGACATAAAAGTCTCATGAGATCTCGAGAACAACCCTTCCAATCCACACAGGCAAATAAATCAAATAATAGATGTCTATATATTAAGTTATGTGTAATAATGTAAAATGACACAGGGAAAAAGTATTGCACGCACTTACTGAAAAGTATTTAATACTTTTTGCAAAAGCCTTTGTTGGTGATGACAGCTCCTAGACACCTCCTATATAGAGAAACTAATCGCAGGCATTGCTTAAGTGTGAATTTAGCCCATTAGAAAAACACCTGCTGTATATACCAAGAGAAAAGGTACTTTTGTATCCTGTTTTATAACTTTACCCCTTTCTAACTTCGGACATAATGATCCATCCATATGACCTGGGCCAATTTGACCATGGACTTATCATTATGTCTAAGCAATTGGTCGCGCTCACGGGGACATGATGTCAGAAGTTTATAGACTGAAAGAACAATTTACATTTTACTCAAAAATATACCTATAAAGAGAAAAATCAGACAAACTGAACATTTTGCAGTGGTCTTTAAATTTTTGCCAGAGCTGTATATTCTATCTCTATCTAAATATTTGAATAAAAAAATATAAATAAACAATAAAAGTACACATATTTGGTATTGCCGCGTCTGCAACGGCCCGACCTATTAAACTATCCCACTAGTTAACCCCTTAAGTGAACACCATAAAATAAATAAATAAAAACCAAGGCAAAAAACAATACTTTATCATCATACTGTCGAGCAAAAAGTGGAATAACACGCAATCAAAAACACAGATATAAATTAGCATGGTACTGCCGAAAACGTAATCCTACCCCTAAAAAAACAAGTCACCATAGAGCTCCATCAGTTGAAAAAGAAAAAAGTTATAGCTCTCAGAATAAAGTGATGCAAAAATAATTATTTTTTCAATAAAATAGTTTTTATGTATAAAAGCGCCAAAACATAAAATAAATATTAATGAGGTATCGCTGTAATTGTACTGACCAAAAGAATAAAACTAAATTATCAATTTTGCCACACAAGGAATGGCATAACCCCCCCAAAAAAAGCAATTCGTGAATTGCTCTTTTTGTTCATTCTGTCTCACAAAAATCGGAATAGAAAGCGATCAAAAAATGTCATGTGCTCGAAAATGGTATCAATAAAAACATCTGCTCATCCCACAAAAAACAAGACCTCACATGACTCTGTGGGCAAAACAATTTTTTGCAATAAAAAGCATTTTTTTGTGTGACAGCAGCCAAGTATAAAAACCCGTTATAAGGCCTCTTTCACACGTCCTGATATTTATGGTACAGGAGATGTCATTGTCCGTGTTTGTAATACGTGTGACAACCGTGTGCTGCATCAGTACCACACGGATGGGCGCCAGGCAAAAAGTGTTACAGTAAGCCCTGTTCCCCGACACCGGGTGCTGAACACAGCTCTCATCATTCACCCCTGCTCTGCCGGTGATTGGCACTAGCAGGGAAGAATGATGAGAATTATATTTAAGTAATAAAAGAGACAGCAGGCGGTGGCTGATGGGACTATTACTCCCAGCAACCTGCCCCTGCTGCTGCTATTAACAGTGACAGCAGGAGCGGCTGATGGGGGTATTGATCAGCTGCCGCTTGCTCTTTAAATAAATAAATAAATAAATGAAAAAAATGGCATGGGTTCCCCTGTATTTTCTATAACCAGGCAGGCAAAACTCACAGCTGGGGGCTGCAACACTCAGCTGTCAGCTTCAGCAAAATAAATAATTAATAAAACGACATGCCCCCCCCCTTCATTTTTGACAACCAGCCTTGCTAAAGCTCACAGCTGGGGGCTGGTATTCTCAGGCTGGTATGGGGCCATGGATATTGACCCCCGGCCTAAAAATAGCAGCCCGCAGCTGCCCAGAAAAGGCACATCCATTAGATGCGCCAATTCTGGTGCTTTGCCTGACTCTTCCCACTAGCACTGTGAGCACGGCTCACGGTGCTAGCAGGGATCTCATCGGATCTCACCGCAGCTCAGCCCGGCTGAGAACGGAGCCCAGTGATAGGAGGTTACTTCTATGACGTCACCCCCGTTCACTGACGCTGCGTTCTCAGCAACTAATTCACCAGCGATTCTTAGCCTGGACGGTCGCATCTTGGCACAGTCCAGGTTGAAAACTAATTATCCCCCAGACATGGATTACGGCGTGTTACAGAATGACAGACAGGTATGGTATATTGTTTTTTTATTTCAGTTTTATTACAGGAGAACTAGGGCTTTGGTGGAATTAGGCAAGGTTGTAAGTTTGGTTTAATTAAGATTATTATGAGTCTGTCATTTTTTTCAATTAAAGAACTTAATTCTTTGTGTGTGCATTTTTATACAATGTGACTATAGGATTAGTAATGGGGGCATCTTATTGATGCCTCTCCATTACTAACCTCAGGGCTTGATGTCACCTGACAATGCAAAGCTGACATCAACCCCACAAATATGAACTCCACTTGCCACTGCTATAGGGCAAGTGGGAAGAGCCAGGCAAAGCACCAGAATTAGTGCATCTAATAGATGTGCCTTTTCTGGACACCTATTTTTAGGCTGAGGTGTTCAATATCCATGGTCCCTTATCAGCCTGAGAATACCAGCCCTCAGCTGTAAGTTTTAGCAAGGCTGGTTGTCAAAAATGTGGGGACCCCACACCTTTTTTTAAAATTATTTATTTAAATAATTTAAAAAAACAGCGTGGGGACTCCTCTTCTTGACAAACAGCCTTGCTGAAGATGACAGCTGAGGATTGCAACCCACAGCTGTGAGTTTTGCCTGGCTGGTTATAGAAAATACAGAGGAACCATGCCATTTTTTTCATTTATCTAGATAAGTTTCCTGGGGGGTCTAGTTTCCAAAATGGTGTCACTTGTTGGGGGTTTCTGCTGTTTAGGCACATCTGGGGCTCTCCAAACACGACATGGTGTCCAATCTCAATTCCAGCCAATTTTGCATTGAAAAGTCAAACAGCGCTCCTTCCCTTCTGAGCTCTGCCATGCACTCAAACAGTGGTTTACCTGCACATATGGGGTATCAGAATACTCAGGACGAATTGCACAACAACTTTTGGGGTCCAATTTCTCCTGTTACTCTTGGCAAAATAAAAACAATTGGGATATGAAGTAAATTTGTTGTGAAAGAAAGTTAAATGTTCATTTTTTTTAAACATTACAAAAATTCCTGTGAAGCACCTGAAGGGTTAACAAATATTTTGAATGTGGTTTTGAGCACCTTGAGGGGTGCAGTTTTTAGAATGATGTCACTTTTGGACATGTTCTATCATATAGACCCTTTAAAGTGACTTCAAATGTGATGTGGTCCCTAAAAAAAAATGGTGTTGTAAAAATTAGATTTCCCTGTTTAACTTTTAACCCTTATAACTTCCTAACAAAAAAAATTTGGGTTCCAAAATTGTACTGATGTAAAGTAGACATGTGGATAATGTTACTTATTAAGTATTTTGGGTTACATATCTATGTGATTTAAGGGCATGAAAATTCAAAGTTGGAAAATTGCAACATTTTTAAAATTGTTGCCAAATTTCCTTTTTTTTCATAAATAAATGCAAGTCATATCAAAAATTTTTTACCACTATCATGAAGTACAATAAGTTTTGAGAAAACATTCTCAGAATCACTGGTATACATAGAAGCATTCCAGAGTTATTACCTCATAAAGGGACTGTGGTCAAAATTGTAAAAATGATCTTTTAGTCTGTAAACTTCTGACAACATGTCTCCGAATTTCCAAGCAATAAATTTTGTATTTTTTTCTGACAAACAAAAATGGTCACAATTTAAAAAAAAAGCAGTACTGCTTTCAGACCTCAAATAATACAAAGAAAACAAGTTCAGAATTATTTAGAAACAACAATACTAATGTTTTAACTCAGGAAGAGTTCAGAAATCAATATTTTGTGGAATAACCATGATTTTTAATCACAGCTTTCATGCGTCTTGGCATGCTCTCCACCAGTCTTTCACACTGGTTCTAGTGCAAACATTTAAGCAGTTCTTCTTTGTTTGATGGCTGGTGACTATCCATCATCCTCTTGATTACATTCCAGAGGTTTTCAATGGGGTTCAGGTCTGGAGATTGGGCTGCCCATGACAGGGTTTTGATGTGGTGGTCTCTTAATTTTTGCCAGAGCTGTTTATAGTCTGTATTTCTGATATTCTGATACTCCTATAGCTTTAATTTACACACGTCTACTTTCTCATTCTTGGGTTAGGTCTTTCACTTGATTCTATAAGTCTCAAGGGCGTATTTTCCATTATTTAGGAAGCTTCATCCATCCTCAGTGAAGGCACAAGATACCTGCAGCAGGCAGCTAATGAGCATTTATTCCCTTTACTGCTTCGACTGTATCGTGAGTCCTTACACATGAAAATCAAGGAGCAGTAGAAAAGGTCATAGATGAAAATTTATAGGCCTCTAGCTGCTGTGTATCAGCATAGCAGGTTAGGGCAATACAAGAATCTTGGAAAATAAGATCAGCATTGTTGTCGTTTCTCAAAATTGTCTTTTCATTTCAGATTTTTTTTTCACATTTAGAAGTGCTTGTTCTATAACCTATATTATCAGAACTGACCATGGAAATGTGATTCTGACAAATCTATATCTGTACAAATGGACAACTAAATTGTAAAAGCACAATATAAACAATTTAAAAAGATAGTATTAAATATTAGTATGTTCTATAGAGATTTATTATACAAACTTGACATCCTTCAGGTACAAACTACTGAGAGGTGACAGCACAAACTATGCCCCTTTTCAGGCCATGACCCTCTTAATTTACACCACTCTCCAAAGAAAGAACATTCTGGAAGCTTTGCTTTCCCGGAAACCTTGGGAAAATTTGTCTGGTCATTGGAGCATTACTTCCCTATATTATTTGTGCTTCCTGGATGGTATGGAAGTGTTGCCAGCTGTACTACTTACTCTTTATAGCTCTGTTAGGCATAAAATAAGTAAAAATGTAACAGAAATTTTAATGAAGTTATTAGAACATAACTTGTTTTCATCATCATAAATTAATTTATCAACCAATTCAGAGTGATAATTTGCTGTTCGCAGGTGGTGTTTCACGACTGGGTTCGATTAGAATAATGGGGAATTTTTATCCCATATGCCCCCTTAACAGGTCTTGATGTTTCCGGTACTGGTAAAACCAGTGTCCTTGGTCCATGTGTCCATGCGCCATCTGTCTGCCATTCATGTGACGTTTTTGTGCACTATCAGTGTGCCACATGCTGGAATAGAATGCGGAATACAAATGCTAGATGTTTAGATGTTAGGTGTGCAAAGATAGAGAATAGATAATTATTCTGGGAAGGGGCCAATATTTAGGAAGCTTCCTACCTATTAATAATAGCTCACAGCTGTCTGTGCACTCTTTACTGGTTATTAAAAAGGGGCACCCTAAAAAAAGACATGGGGTGCCCCCTATTTTAATAATCAGCAAATGCTAAGCAGACAGCTGCAGGATGATATTAATAGTCTGGGAAGGGTATGGATATTGGCACCTTCCCATACTAATAACACCTGCCCACAGCAGCCCCAGAAATGACACACCAATTCTGGCGCTTAGCTTCTACTCTTCCAGGTTGCCCTGGTGCAGTGACAAATGGAGCAATGGTCTTGGGGTTGATGGTGGCTGTGTAATATCCGCTGACATCAAGCCTAAGAGTTAGTAATGGAGAGGTGTCTGTTTGACACCCCCAATACTAACCCCATTGTCAAAATAATTAAACACACACAGCCAGGTTTTCTGTTTCCTATCCCTGAGTCAGTTCTTAACCCACTTACACATATTTTCCCCTATCCCCATTGCTCACATTTTAAGTATCAACCTTTTGTGTGGTACCATATCAAAAGCTTTTGAAAAGTCCATATATACCACATACAATGCATTTCATTGGTCCAGTCTGGAACTTACCTCTTCATAGAAATTGATCAGATTAGTCTGACATGAACGGTCCCTAGTAAATCCATGTTGATATTGGGTCATGAGGTTATTCCTCCTCAGATACTCCAGTCAGTATAGCATCCCTTAGAATGCCCTCCAGGATTTTACTCACAGTAGAGGTTAAGCTTACTGGCCTATAATTTCCGAGTTCAGTTTTTGTTCCCTTTTTGAATATTAGCACCACATTTGCTATACGCCAGTCCTGTGGTACAGACCCTGTTATTATGGAGTCTTTAAAGATTAAAAATAATGGTTTATCAATAACTGTACTTAATTCCTGCAGTACTCGGGGGTGGATCCCATCCGGGCCCGGAGATTTGTCAATTTTAGTGATTTTTAGATGCCGCTGTACTTCCTGCTGGGTTAAGCAGGTGACATTCAATGGGGAATTTTTGTTATCACTGATCATATTGTCTGCCATGGGATTTTCTTGTGTAAATACTGTTGAAAAATGTAATTTAGCATATTGGCTTTTTCCTCATCCTTATCCACCATTTCTCCTAGACTATTTTTAAGGGGGACAACACTATAATTTTTTAATTTCTTACTATTTATGTAGGTAAAGAATATTTTGGGATTAATTTTATTCTCTCTGGCAATGAGGCTCTCTAGCTCAATCTTTGCTGCCTTGATTTGCTTTTTACAGAATTTATTTAATTTTCTGTATTTATTTAATTCCTCATCACTAGGGTTGAGCGAAACAGATCGGACAAATTAAAAAATTGCCGACTTTCGGCAACCCGACCCGATCATAGTGTGGGATCGGCCATGAGGTCGGCAATCTGCGCTCGGTCCGTGTCCCTGCTAAGGGGCGTCCAATGAAAGATGTGATGGTGATGCGTGGTGCAAGTCGCGATGAATAACGAGGACACAGGGTTGCAGTCTCTTTACCTCTTTACTGAAGGCTTCAGGATCCTCAATCCAGAGTACTGCTAACAGGGCTGGCTGAGACCGGCCGGTCTGAAGGCACATACAGAGTTTCCTTTGCAGGTGGAAATCAGTGCCTACCTTCTAGCGCCTGTGTGTTGTAGTACCTCCCTGGTGAGCACTACGGGATAGTCCTCACAACTGTTGTGTCTGTTTCTGATGTTCTTCTCTCACAACTCGTATCTATTCTGATGTTCTTTCTCCGTCCCCCAGATGATATGGATAGGACGCACCCGTATGACGGGTAGGCCTGGAGTTCTTCCGGGACCCTAGCATCGCCCCTCTCCCACAATTGCCCCCTATGTCTGCTTAGGTGATTTAGGTGAAACAGACAACCTAAAATTAACTGTCCTGCCACTGTTTGAAGTATTGCTTGGAGCCAAATACTACCTCGGCGTTCCGGCCACCGGCTACGCGCCTCAGTAGGATGTTGCCTCGATCTTACAGCACGACTCCTACTGGCTTTATCTCCTTTTTTTGCTGCAATCTCGTTTCTCACTTCTCCACAATAAACTTCTCTTCATTTCCTTTCTTAAGATGCCGCCACAACGGGTGCAGGCGCGGCTCCGTAACGTTCTGTTCTGTTCGCTAGGCCACTGTCAGGATCCCACCCCTGACAGAGACCCCCCTGAATCTTCCCCTGCAACACCCTCTGCCACAGGATGTTGCCTGGATCCAACCCAGTCAGCTTCTGATTAACTTCCTATCCAGCCCCCAGTTTTACCAGATTGTGAGGAGTGGCCTAATACATAGAACCCTTTGCTCCCCCTGGTGGCCAGAGTGTGAAATGTAGTGTGTGACTGTGATACCTGGTCAGGTGAACTCCTTAAGTGCCATCAGATGTACCATCACTCCCCTTAGCGGCGGAGCATCAGAACTGCAATGACCAGGACTCTGGGGCGCTGCACTCCCCCCCCGGTTGAATCCAGTACTCCCGGACTGGGAAGAAAACAACAATACATGTCAGCAAAAGACATACAAATTTTGAAATGCAATGAACAAGTAATAATAACAGTGCTTCCCTTTATGGGAGCTGAGGACTCTTGAACGTTACAAACAAAACATGGTTAAATATTTTAAATAACATACTATAAATAACTTCTATTACCCAGCCGGGTATTCTACTAAGTGCAAATTCAGAACAATAATTTAACTTTTCCTTTAAGGGCGTATAGGCTGAACCCACTAAAGGCTTACTATAAAACTCTAAAACACAAATTAACTTTTTCTTTATTTCTCTCTTCTAAGGGTAAGTCTCCACGTTCAGGATTGCATCAGGATTTGGTCAGGATTTTCCATCAGTTTTTGTAAGCCAAAACCAGGAGTGGGTGATGAATACAGAAGTGGTGCATATGTTTCTATTATACTTTTCCTCTGATTGTTCCACTCCTGGTTTTGGCTTACAAAAACTGATGGAAAATCCTGACCAAATCCTGATGCAATCCTGAACGTGGAGACTTACCCTAAGTGCAACAGCTTTCTTTTTACTCTCTGATTTTTCATATGCAGGACCGCCTGTCTATCTGCCCAGGCCTACTGCCTCTTTTCTTAGTACAGGATCACTGAGCCATCTCACTATGGCTCCTAGGAGGACTCACTAACTAACCCCTATGGGTTTACTTTCTTCCAACTCTTTTCTGTCCTCAATCTCTAGCAACATTATCAAACATTCTCTATAACTATCTAGCTAACTACATATTACCCCTATGTAAAACATTATTACCATTTACTTTCTTTAAGGCAACATTATACTTTATGTGCAACTTGTGAACCTTCCCTTTAAGAGGGAACCAAGTCTCTTTGAAGTAATGCAGACTCTCTCTATCTGCAAGTCCGTTTAAGGCAAGAGCTTCCATACTGTACTCAGGAACAGTCTCTTCACAAAGCTCTCCTTCTTGTAAAACCAGTAAGGGGCACCTTAAAGAAGGTGCAAACTATTTACAATACAGTTTGTGAACCATTCACCATCCATGATTCGGTAGTCTTTGTGAATGTTGATGAACAAAAGCAAAAATAAAAACAAAAGCAAAAATAAAAAGCAATAGGGATCCCGGGTAAACAAAGGGATCCCTTTAAGAATAACCCTAGTCGGGTTTTAAGCAGCAAAACAGCAGGAAAACAAACAGACAACTATTTACAGTTTCAGGTTTCCGAGGTTTAGTTGGACGGCTTCCAGGGCTGTACCTGGCACTTAACCCTTCTTGGCCCGGGAAGGGTGAAGTCCAGGGTTGCACCCAGTGCTGGATAAACACCGTTAATCCGT
This sequence comes from Ranitomeya variabilis, assembly GCF_051348905.1. Lineage (NCBI taxonomy): Eukaryota > Metazoa > Chordata > Amphibia > Anura > Dendrobatidae > Ranitomeya > Ranitomeya variabilis. The sequence continues at coordinate 1,029,897,456 of NC_135233.1, forward strand.
CTTTCATGTACGGTTAAGTCATGCACAGCGATGGAAGTCTGCTTAGCTTGAGTATGGGCATTTGCTGCAGCAGAGGTAGTGGCTGCTACAAGATCAGTCACCGGAACGGGGTCAGCAGCTGTGGCACTAGCAGTCGCTGGGGTGGTGTCGGTGATCAGGGCAGTCGTTCTTCATACCTGCTTCAGATGCGGTCCCTCCGGTGCCGGTCTGCTCTGTCTCCGCTGGGGTCTGGAACGCTGGTTGCGGGGCCTTGTGCTGCGACGTTGTCATCTCGGTTCGCAGCATCTCGCTTTTCGGCAGGACCTTGCTTTCTGGCTTCGGAGCGCTGGAACCTATTTCCTGCTCCGGACCAGATGAGGCTGCCAACAGGCGTCTGGTGAGGCTCCCAATGAAGATCCTCTTCCACCCGGCCTCAGTGCTCAGCGGCGTCCGCCGGAGTTGGTCGCTGAGCTCTTCCACGCCGGCCTGCAGAAAATCAGCATCAGCGGTGGAGGCCTGGTTACGGTGCCCCTCCGGGTGGCTCGCCATGGCATCCTCCACGTGGCTGACTTCCTCTTTGTTCTTTTTCCGCTCTCTCCTTCGTGGGTGGTTTCTTTTTCTTTGTCTCCGCCCTCCATTGAGGATTAGGAGGCGGATCTCGGCTGCTGACGGACACGTCCTCAAGGTACAGAAATATTTAGACTGGGTGGCCATTGTCTTTCGCGCTCTTCAGCTTGTCTACGCCCACTTCCATGCCCTTCTTCTTCTCCTGCGCTCTTCTTGGCGCTGTAATGGCGGCAGTTTTGGTGGGAACTTTTGGCGCCAAGTGGCAATACACAGTCTCTGCAATAAATCACCGTTCAAGCACAATCCAACACAGTTCCAAGGCACACATGACCTGATTCTTCAGGCTTAAGTAGATCCTGTTCGTGACGCCAAGTTGGAGCGCCCCAGACGCAGGGCCACGGGGTACTCGGTACCGGGCCTCTCACTCAGTTCTGGAGTTGTCACGGTGGCTAGACTCGGTCCGTGACCCTGCTAAGGGGCGTCCAATGAAAGATGTGATGGTGGTGCGTGGTGCAAGTCACGATGAATAACGAGGACACAGGGTTGCAGTCTCTTTACCTCTTTACTGAAGGCTTCAGGATCCTCAATCCAGAGTACTGCTAACAGGGCTGGCTGAGACCGGCCGGTCCGAAGGCAAATCCAGAGTTTCCTTTGCAGGTGGAAATCAGTGCCTACCTTCTAGCGCCTGTGTGTTGTAGTACCTCCCTGCTGAGCACCACGGGATAGTCCTCACAACTAGTGTTGAGCGATACCGTCCGATACTTGAAAGTATCGGTATCGGAAAGTATCGGCCGATACCGGCAAAGTATCGGATCTAATCCGATACCGATACCCGATACCAATACAAGTCAATGGGACTCAAGTATCGGACGGTATCCCTGATGGTTCCCAGGGTCTGAAGGAGAGGAAACTCTCCTTCAGGCCCTGGGAACCATATTAATGTGTAAAATAAAGAATTAAAATAAAAAATATTGCTATACTCACCTCTCCGACGCAGCCTGGACCTCACCGAGGGAACCGGCAGCGTTCTTTGCTTAAAATGCGCGCTTTTCCTTCCTTCAATGACGTCACGGCTTCTGATTGGTCGCGTGCCACCCATGTGGCCGCAACGCGACCAATCACAGCAAGCCGTGACGTAATTTTCAGGTCCTTCTAGGCATTCAGTATTTTAAAATTACGTTCCGGCTTTGTGATTGGTCGCGTCGCGGTCACATGGGCGACGCGACCAATCACAAGCCGTGACGTCACGGGAGGCAGGAGACGCGCGCATTTTTAAAATTACGTCACGGCTTGTGATTGGTTGCGTGTCGCCCATGTGACCGCGACGCGACCAATCACAGCAAGCCGTGACGTAATTTCAGGTCCTGATGCCTATTTCTGCATTCAGGACCTGAAATTACGTCACGGCTTGCTGTGATTGGTCGCGTCGCGGTCACATGGGCGGCACGCAACCAATCACAAGCCGCGACGTAATTTTAAAAATGCGCGCGTTTCCTGCCTCCCGTGACGTCACGGCTTGTGATTGGTCGCGTCGCCCATGTGACCGCGACGCGACCAATCACAAAGCCGGAACGTAATTTTAAAATACTGAATGCCTAGAAGGACCTGAAAATTACGTCACGGCTTGCTGTGATTGGTCGCGTCGCGGCCACATGGGCGGCACGCGACCAATCAGAAGCCGTGACATCACGGAAGGAAGGAAAAGCGCGCATTTTAAGCAAAGAACGCTGCCGGTTCCCTCGGTGAGGTCCAGGCTGCGTCGGAGAGGTGAGTATAGCAATATTTTTTATTTTAATTCTTTATTTTACACATTAATGTTGTATTTTACACATTAATGTTGTTTCGATACCGATACCCGATACCACAAAAGTATCGGATCTCGGTATCGGAATTCCGATACCCGCAAGTATCGGCCGATACCCGATACTTGCGGTATCGGAATGCTCAACACTACTCACAACTGTTGTGTCTGTTTCTGATGTTCTTCTCTCACAACTCTCTCACAACTCATATCTATTCTGATGTTCTTTCTCCGTCCCCAAGATGATATGGATAGGACGCACCCGTATGACGGGTAGGCCTGGAGTTCTTCCGGGACCCTAACATCGCCCCTCTCCCACAATTGCCCCCTATGTCTGCTTAGGTGATTTAGGTGAGACAGCCAACCTAAAATTAACTGTCCTGCCGCTGTTTGAAGTATTGCTTGGAGCCAAATACTTCCACGGCGTTCCGGCCACCGGCTGCGTGCCTCAGTAGGATGTTGCCTCGATCCTACAGCACGACTCCTACTGGCTTTATCTCCTTTTTTTGCTGCAATCTCGTTTCTCACTTCTCCACAATAAACTTCTCTTTGTTTCCTTTCTTAAGATGCCGCCACAACGGGTGCAGGCGCGGCTCCGTAACATTCTGTTCTGTTCGCTAGGCCACTGTCAGGATCCCACCCCTGACAGAGACCCCCTGAATCTTCCCCTGCAACACCCTCTGCCACAGGATGTTGCCTGGATCCAACCCAATCAGCTTCTGACTAACTTCCTATCCAGCCCCCAGTTTTACCAGATTGTGAGGAGTGGCCTAATACATAGCACCCTTTGCTCCCCCTGGTGGCCAGAGTGTGAAATGTAGTGTGTGACTGTGATACCTGGTCAGGTGACCTCCTTAAGTGCCATCAGACATACCATCACTCCCCTTAGCGGCGGAGCGTCAGTACTGTAACGACCAGGACTCTGTGGCCCTGCATATACTTCAGTCCTGTTAGTTTGTCGTATATCAGCCAGCCACTTTCTGCCACTTACATTGCGTTGTTTTATACACTGGGCCTGAGTTTTGGTTCAGTCTCCAAAAAAAAAAAGTGAGATTCAAATTCTCACAAAGTGGATCTACTTCAGTCCTGTTAGTTTGTCGTATATCAGCCAGCCACTTTCTGCCACTTACATTGTGTTGTTTTATGCACAGGGCCTGAGTTTTGGTTCAGTCTCCCACAAAAAAAAGGGAGATTTAAATTCTCAACAAGTTTATGACCGATGACGATTACTGGTTGGCCTGCCTCCTGGATCCACGATATAAAGGAAAATTACAAAATATCATGCCACATGAGAACCTTGAGCAAATATTGGCTATTAAACAAGCAACTCTTGTAGACCGTTTGGTTCAGGCATTCCCAACACACAGCGGTGGTGATGGTTCTCATACAAGCCGTAGGGGGCAACGTGGCAGAGGTGTTAGAGGTGCACAAATCTGAAGTGGCATTGGACAGAGGGGTTTTATGACCAGGTTGTGGAGTGATTTCGCAAAGACCGCTGACACGACAGGTACTGCTGCATCGATTCAAGGTGACAGGAGACAGCATTTGTCCAGTATGGTTACAAACTACTTTTGCTCGCTTATCGATGTTCTCCCTCACAGGTCATTCCCCTTTGATTACTGGGCATCTAAAATAGACACCTGGCCTGAATTGGCAGGATATGCATTACAGGAGCTCGCTTGCCCTGCTGCTAGAGTGCTATCAGAAAGAGTCTTCAGTGCTGCTGGTTCAATACTGACTGAAAAAAGGACACGTCTGGCTACCCAAAATATTGATGATCTAACCTTCATTAAAATGAACCAATCATGGATTTAAAATTATTTTGCCCCACCTTCCCCTGCTGACACGTAGCTTGCCTGAAAAATGTTTTGCTTTTGGCCTCCTCTTACTGACTTCTCCAATTCCTCCTTTTGCAGCTGCTGAATGTCCACCATAGGCCATTTTTATACCTCCCTAAATGGGCTGACTCCCCTCACAGGGCCGTGGTCACCACCTGGCGCAAGCACCCGTGCGAGTACCGTTTGCCTGGACTGGTGGGTGGGCTGTTATGATCTGGTGGCCTAGGAGCAGCATGAGACGCACTCTGGAGAAGGTGGTACCTGTACTGACCGCAGACCCTGAACTTAACACCACAACTAGAAGTTGCCGTGGAATGTACCTAACACTCCCTAGACATCTCAACACAGCCGGAGGACTAAATACCCCTAGAGATAGAAAAGGGAAAACTATCTTGCCTCAGAGAAAATCCCCAAAGGATAGACAGCCCCCCACAAATATTGACTGTGAGAGGAGAGGGAAATAACATACGCAGACTGAAATCAGGATTTAGCAAAGGAGGCCGCTTCTAGCTAAATAGAAAGGATAGGACAGAGTACTATGCGGTCAGTATTAAAACACTAAAAAATATCCACCACAGAAAATACAAAATCTCCACATCTAACTAAAGATATGGAGGGTATATCTGCATCTCCAGAGATACCAGTTTGGCTGAACAAATCCTTATACAGACCAAGCTGGACAAGACAAAACATGAAAAAGAACTGAACAATAAAGCCCACAGCATGTGGACTGCAAAAAACAAGGCCAGAACTTAACTTTGATGAAATGAACAGCAAAGAAGGAGACACCAGGCAGGGATGTGAATCCTCCAGGAACAATGGACAACTGGCACTGACTAAAGGGTCAAACAAGACTAAATAGCCCAGTCAGACTTGCAATAAGTGGACACACCGATCCAAAGACAGCAGCACTACCACTTATAACCACCGGAGGGAGCCCAAGAGCAGAATTCACAACAGTGGGCCCCCTCTTGGGCGACGGCACTGGCACAGGGTCCCTCATAGTACAATGAAGTGTCTCTGATGGTGGTGGTGCACAACCAACGTCAGACACACCATCGTAATATGAGGGGCCCTGTGCCAGTACTGCCGCCCATGAGAAAGTATTCCCCCCAGCTCGAACAGTGCTCTACCCCTTGCAATACTTACCACTCCCTGCTCCACCACTGTGTAGTCTGTGCTGTTAAATGCTTCAAAGGCACTGCCAATACAAATTTGTTGAAATGATAGATGATAGTTAAAATATACAGGGGCCCTGGCCTCCATTTAGACCAGTTAATACTTTGCGCCTACTACCACTGTCTGCTACTCAGCAGAGGAGCCCTCCCCTGTACCTAGCTATGCCACCTGTTTATTTATGAACAATTTTTTGGCAGACATTTAGCCCACTTTATTATTTGGGCCTACTAACTGTGTCTGCCACTCATTACAGTTTTCCTCTACTGAACCAAGCAATGCCGCCTGTTTAGTCCTGTTACCACATTTGAACTGCATTTAGCCCACTTTATTATTTGGGCCTACTAACTGTGTCTGCCACTCAGTACAGTTTTCCTCCACTGAACAAAGAAATGCCGCCTGTTTAGTCCTGTTACCACATTTGAACTGCATTTAGCCCACTTTATTATTTGGGCCTACTAACTGTGTCTGCCACTCATTACAGATTTCCTCCACTAAGCAAAGCAATGCCACCTGTTTAGTCCTGTTACCACATTTGAACTGCATTTAGCCCACTTTATTATTTGGGCCTACTAACTTTGTCTGCCACTAATTACAGTTTTCCTCCACTGAACAAAGCAATGCCGCCTGTTTAGTCCTGTTACCACATTTGAACTGCATTTAGCCCACTTTATTATTTGGGCCTACTAACTGTGTCTGCCACTCATTACAGTTTTCCTCCACTGAACAAAGCAATGCCACCTGTTTAGTCCTGTTACCACATTTGAACTGCATTTAGCCTACTTTATTATTTGGGCCTACTAACTGTGTCTGCCGCTCATTACAGTTTTCCTCCACTGAACCAAGCAATGCTGCCTGTTTAGTCCTGTTACCACATTTGAACTGCATTTAGCCTACTTTATTTTTTGGGCCTACTAACTGTGTCTGCCACTCATTACAGTTTTCCTCCACTGAACAAAGCAATGCTGCCTGTTTAGTCCTGTTACCACATTTGAACTGCATTTAGTCCACTTTATTATTTGGGCCTACTTACTGTGTCTGCCACATTACAGTTTTCCTCCACTGAACAAAGCAATGCCGCCTTTTTAGTCCTGTTACCACATTTGAACTGCATTTAGCCCACTTTATTATTTGGGCCTACTAACTGTGTCTGCCACTCATTACAGTTTTCCTCCACTGAACAAAGCAATGCTGCCTGTTTAGTCCTGTTACCACATTTGAACTGCATTTAGCCCACTTTATTATTTGGGCCTACTAACTGTGTCTGCCACTCATTACTGTTTTCCTCCACTGAACAAAGCAATGCTGCCTGTTTAGTCCTGTTACTAAATTTGAACTGCATTTAGCCCACTTTATTATTTGGGCCTGCCAACTGTGTCTGCCACTCATTACAGTTTTCCTCCACTGAACAAAGCAATTTCGCCTGTTTAGTCCTGTTACCACATTTGAACTGCATTTAGCCTACTCTATTATTTGGGCCTACTAACTGTGTTTTCCACTCATTACAGTTTTCCTCCACTGAACAAAGCAATGCCGCCTGTTTAGTCCTGTTACCACATTTGAACTGCATTTAGCCTACTTTATTATTTGGGCCTACTAACTGTGTCTGCCACTCATTACAGTTTTACTCCACTGAACAAAGCAATGCCACCTGTTTAGTCCTGTTACCACATTTGAACTGCATTTAGCCTACTTTATTATTTGGGTCTATTAACTGTGTTTCCTCCTCATCCTGCCCATTGCCCAGCCACTGCTAGATGAATCTGCTGGTACATTGACCCAGACCACTACATTCCCCTTGCACTCTACACAGCCAGAATCTGACCGTGCTGAAAGTCAGGTTCCTCTTCCCGCATACTATTTCACCTTACACGGGGACAAAGAGGAAGGTGCAGATGAAAGTGCAGCTTCCTTCATCAGGTGGGGGGCATACTCATTGGCGATGTCACTGTTACAGGGCCCCTCATAGTACGCAAAAGTGTCTCTGCCAGTGGGAGGTGCCACCCAATGTCAAACACACCGCCGTACTATGAGGGGCCCTGTGCCAGTGACGTCGCCAACAAGTATGCCCCCCACCTGATGAAGGAACCTGCACTTTCATCTGCACCTTCCTATGAACGAGTGCCCCCCCCCCCTGCTTGCTCAGGATGAAAGCACTTGCAAAATTTAAATGCTTACCTCTTCCTGCTCCACCACCGTGACGTATTCCGCGTTTCCTGGGCCCACAAAAATTTTGAGCCAGCCCTACCCCCCACAACTTTATCCAAATGACCCCCAGTTTTCAATGCCTAACTATTATTATAAAGTAAATTAAGATTGACAAGCTTAAGTAATAAGAATTGATGTTTTTGGCATTAAAATGGGCACTGTAGGTGTTTTCCTGTCCTCCACTCACTGCCGACTTTGATTACCCATTGACTTGCATTGGGTCTCGTGTTTCAGTCGGCCCCCGACTTTTCGCAATAATCGGCTGATTTCACCCGACCCGACTTTTGACAAAAGTAAAAGTCGCTCAACTCTACTCATCACTACCTACTTGCTTTAATTCATTAAATACTTTCTTTTTGTTACTTATTGCGCCTGTGGATTCATTTTTTTTTGTAATAAATGGGTACAAGAGAATAATTGTAGGGGAGTACTTTTTACAATTAAAGGACTTTTCTGTGTGTGTATGTTTATTTATTTATTTATTTTGACTAGGGGGTTAGTAATGAGGGGATATCTAACTGACACCTTTCCATTACTAACCCCTGGGCTTGATGGCAGAGTTGTAGTCAGTACCCAGCACCTGGGAATAGAGCTAACTTTACTGCTTTTTTCCAGGCCACCGAAACATTTGACTCAGGGATGTTTCACGTAGATTTCACAAGGATGTCATCCATGTTTCATCAGTGTGCATGTGTACAACAAGCATCTGCTGCGAGCTGACAAAAAAAGGATATGTCTATAGGTTTTTCACATGGACACAAAGTCTCTGGGAATAACCTAACATGCGCACCACCACTGAATACAATAGGAGTGCATGTGACCATATTTATGGCCCTTAAAAAATGAAAGTGGGCCTTACAGAGAACTTTTATCTCTGACACAAAGTGGAGTGGCAGATCAGATGCCCAACCACCATTCCATTTATTCTCTATAGGCCTGCCTGAAAAGGTTGAACGCAGCTCTCAGCAGCCCCATTGGGAATGAACAGAGCATTGGTCAAGCAAATGTTTTCGATTTTGCCATTGGTGCAAGTACCAGATGTGGCATCATCACTAAACATTAACAACTATCCTGATCCGTATCCCACAAAGTGGAAAGCAAAAACAAACAAGCCAGCACAAAAGTTTCATGACGCAAGACCACTATCGTAGGCACATTCTGTGTACTCCTCGGCTATGTTTTCCTAGTCTCCTGTGATAACACATCTTGTCATCACAACTTATGGTTGAGATGGACTTCCACATCATCAAGACTGATGTGTAAAAAATATAACATGCATTGACATTATGATAAAAAGATGATTTAAACTGAAAGGGTGTAAAATCTAAAAGTGTCCATACCCTTTAAAAAAAAAGATTGGAATGATCCTTAACGCCAACCCCAGATATCTATGAAATAGAGATGAGTAGATGGAGTCTTGGATCTCTGGTCCAGCTTCCAGGTGGTACCGGACACCACGCCAGGCCCCAAAAATCAAATGCTGTGTCTGGGAGGCTTAGTAAGTATAGGAAAACTGACTGAACAGCTATATAGTCTGAACTGGTGCATAACCAGAAAAGTCATATAGCAAATAGATCAATGGCTGCACTCAAAATTTACTGTGCTAAGGCAAGGAAATGTGCGATACATGAAATGTGAATAGCATAATGGCTTGTGAAATTTATGAAAAAACACATGAGATTCTTAGCACAAGATTTGGCCAAAAGTTGTGAGCCCATCCACCAAACGTCAAGGTAATCTCAAAACGGATGGGTACCTGAGCTAACTGCCTAGTGTGAACACTTACCTATGGCTAATAACATGATAAAGCCTGCTTTTATAGGAAGCTCAGAACCAACTGTGTTTGGATGTAATTAAAATCACAGCATGGTGAAGGGCGGGGCGTTCAAGTCAGAAAAAATAGTACATAGTAAATATAGGAAAACTGACTGAACAGCAATATAGTCTGAACTGGTGCATAACCAGAAAAGTCTTATATAGCAAATAGATAATGGCTGCACTCAAAATTTACTGTGCTAAGGCAAGGAAATGTGCGATACATGAAATGTGAATAGCATAATGGCTTGTGAAATTTATGAAAAAACACATGAGATTCTTAGCACAAGATTTGGCCAAAAGTTGTGAGCCCATCCACCAAACGTCAAGGTAATCTCAAAACGGATGGGTACCTGAGCTAACTGCCTAGTGTGAACACTTACCTATGGCTAATAACATGGTAAAGCCTGCTTTTATAGGAAGCTCAGAACCAACTGTGTTTGGATGTAATTAAAATCACAGCATGGTGAAGGGCGGGGCGTTCAAGTCAGAAAAAATAGTACATAGTAAATATAGGAAAACTGACTGAACAGCAATATAGTCTGAACTGGTGCATAACCAGAAAAGTCATATAGCAAATAGATCAATGGCTGCACTCACAATTTACTGTGCTAAGGCAAGGAAATGTGCGATACATGAAATGTGAATAGCATAATGGCTTGTGAAATTTATGAAAAAACACATGTGCTATATTTACTGTGCTATATGACTTTTCTGGTTATGCACCAGTTCAGACTATATTGCTGTTCAGTCAGACAAAGAATATGATCGGGGTCGGTTTTTACCGACCCCTGTTTTGCGATCGCCGGAAATTAACTGTTTACCGACGACCGCAAAAAAAAAAAAAAAAGCGATGTGTAATTCTCTGTCCTCTGATGTGATCGCACATCAGAGGACAGAGAAATAGGGGGATTCGGGGACCCTATCATACTTACCGGTGTCCCTGGGTCCTCCTGCGTCCCCTCCTGCCCGCCGGCTTCTTCCTATGGAAAGAAAATGGCGGGCGCATGCGCAGTGCGCCCGCTCTCTGCTGCCATCTGCCGGCCGGCAGGAGAGAGGAGTTGGGGCTAAAATTAGGGTTAGGGTTAGGGCTAGGGTTAGGGCTAGGTTTAGGGCTAGGGTTAGGGTTAGCGTTAGGGCTAGGGCTAGGGTTAGGGTTAGGGCTAGGGTTAGGGCTAGGGTTAGGGTTAGGGTTAGGGCTAGGGTTGGGGCTAAATTTAGGGTTAGGGTTGGGGCTAAATTTAGGGTTAGGGTTGGGGCTAAATTTAGGGTTAGGGTTGGGGCAAAATTTAGGGTTGGGGCTAAAGTTAGGGCTAGAGTTAGAGTTGGGGCTAAAGTTAGGGTTAGGGTTGAGGCTAAAGGTAGGACTAGGGTTACGGCTAAAGTTAGGGTTAGAGTTGGGATTAGGATTTGGATTAGGGTTGGCATTAGGGTTACGTTTGGGATTAGGGTTAGGTTTGGGATTAGGGTTAAGGTTAGGGTTGGGATTAGGGGTGTATTGGGATTAGGGTTAGGTTTGAGGTTAGGGTTGAGATTAGGATTAGGGGTGTGTTGGATTTAGGGTTCTGATTAGGGCTCTGGTTGTTTTGGGGTTAGGGTTGCGATTATCCTTAGGGTTGTGATTAGGATTATGGATCGGGTTGGCATTAGGGTTAGGCCTCTTTCACACTTCAGTCTTTTGGCGTCAGTCTGAAACCACCATTTTCGTCAAATAGCGGGTCCGCCATTTTTTTTTTGCAGATCCGCTATTTTCCCATAGACATGCATTAGCGACGGATTGAGGCGGATGGTCATCCGTTCCATCCTCCATGCGACGGATCCATCGAGATTTGGCGGATGTCATCTAGACATTGACGGCCATTGTAAAGTTTTTTGTCTGCACCGAAATGGCGGTTCGCGACGGATCCATCGCGTTTGTCATTCCATAGAATGGCCGCCTATGGGCGACGGATCAGTCGTTACCGTCATTTCAGCGGATCCATCGCCCCAATCCACTTTTTCAATTGCACATGCTCCAAAAAGTAGATACTTTTCCCAGAAAACCCCCAAATAATGGATCCATCAAAAAAACGGATCCGTTAGAACTGTTTTCTCAACAATTGTGACGGATCCGTTGATCCGTCACTATGTCGGCGCTGACTAACGCCAAACAACTGAAGTGTGAAAGAAGCCTTAGTGGTGTGTTGGGGTTAGGGTTGGAGTTAGATTTCGGGGGTTTCAACTGTTTAGGTACATCAGGGGGTCTCTAAACGCCACAGCCAATTTTGCGCTCAAAAAGTCAAATGGTGCTCCCTCCCTTCCGAGCTCTGCCGTTCACCCAAACAGTGGTTTACCCCCACATATGGGGCATCAGCGTACTCGGGATAAATTGGACAACAACTTTTTGGGTCCAATTTCTCCTGTTACCCTTGTGAAAATAAAAACTTGGGGGCTAAAAAATATTTTTTGGGGAAAAAAAATATTTTTTATTTTCACAACTCTGCATTATAAACGTCTGTGAAGCACTTGGGCATTCAAAGTTCTCACCACACATCTAGATAAGTTCCTTGGGGGCTCTAGTTTCCAAAATGGGGTCACTTGTGGGGGGTTTCTACTGTTTAGGTACATCAGGGTCTCTGCAAACGCAACATAATGCCCGCAGATCATTCTATCAAAGTTTGCATTCCAAAATGGCGTTCCTTCCCTTCCGAGCTCTGCCATGCGCTCAAACAGTGGTCTCCCCACACATGGGGTATCAGTGTACTCAGGACAAATTGGACAACAACTTTTGGGGTCCAATTTCTCTTGTTACCCTTGTCAAAATAAAAATTTGGGGGCTTAAAAATCTTTTTTGTGGAAAAAAAAAATATTTTTTATTTTCACGACTCTGCATTATAAACTTCTGTGAAGCATTTGGGCATTCAAAGTTCTCACCACACATCTAGATAAGTTCCTAGGGGGGTTTAGTTTCCAAAATGGGGTCACTTGTGTGGGGTTTCTACTGTTTAGGTACATCAGGGGCTCTGCAAACGCAACATAACGCCCGCAGACCATTCTATCAATGTCTGCTTTCCAAAACGGCGCTCCTTCCCTTCCGAGCTCTGCCATGCACCCAAACAGTGGTTTACCCCCAACATATGGGGTATCAGCCTACTCAGCATAAATTGCACAATAAATTTTGGGGTCCAATTTCTCCTGTTACCCTTGAGAAAATAAAAAATTGCAGGCTAAAGAATCATTTTTGAGGAAAAAAAAGGATTTTTTATTTTCACGGCTCTAATTTATAAATTTCTGTGAAGCACTTGGGGGTTTAAAGTGCTCACCACACATCTAGATAAGTTCCTTAAGTGGTCTAGTTTCCAAAATGGGGTCACTTGTGGGGGGATTCTACTGTTTAGGCACATCAGGGGCTCTCCAAACGTGACATGGTGTCCAATCTCAATTCCAGCCAATTCTACATTGAAAAAGTAAAACGGCACTCCTTCTCTTCCAAGCTTTGTGGTGCGCCCAAACAGTGATTTACCCCCACAAATGGGGTATCGACGTACTCAGGAGAAATTCCACAACAACTTGTATGCTCTAATTTCTCCTGTTACCCTTGTCAAAATAAAAATTTGGGGGCAAAAAGATCATTTTTGTAGAAAAAAATAGATTTTTTTATTTTCACGGCTCTACGTTATAAACTTCTGAGAAGCACCTGGGGGTTTAAAGTGCTCACCACACATCTAGTTAAGTTTCTTAAGGGGTCTAGTTTCCAAAATGGGGTCACTTGTGGGGGGTTTCCACTGTTTAGGCACATCAGGGGCTCTCCAAACGCGACATGGTGTCCAATCTCAATTCCAGCCAATTCTACATTGAAAAAGTAAAACGGCACTCCTTCCGTTCCAAGCTCTGTGGTGCGCCCAAACAGTGGTTTACCCCCACATATGGGGTATCAGCATACTCAGGAGAAATTTCACAACAACTTTTGTGGTCTAATTTCTCCTGTTACCCTTGTGAAAATAAGAATTTGTGGGCGAAAAGATCATTTTTGTGTAAACAAATGCGATTTTTTATTTTCACGGCTCTACTTTATAAACTTCTGTGAAGCACTTGGGGGCTCAAAGTGCTCACCACACATCTAGATAAGTTCCTTAAGGGGTCTAGTTTCCAAAATGGTGTCACTTGTGGGGTGTTTCTACTGTTTAGGCACATCAGGGGCTCTCTAAATGTGACATGGCATCCGATCTCAATTCCAGCAAATTCTGCATTGAAAAAGTCAAACGGCGCTCCTTCTCTTCCAAGCTCTGCAGTGTGCCCAAACAGTGGTTTACCCCCACATATGGGGTATCGGCGTATTCAGGAGAAATTGCACAACAACATTTATGGTAAAATTTCTGTTTTTACACTTGTGAAAATAAAAAAAAATGGTTCTGAAGTAAAATGTTTGCAAAAAAAGTTAAATGTTCATTTTTGCCTTCCACATTATTTCAGTTCCTGTGAAGCACGTAACGGGTTAATAAACTTCTTGAATGTGGTTTTGAGCACCTTGAGGGGTGCATTTTTTTTAGAACGGTGTCACACTTGGTTATTTTCTCTCATATAGACCCCTCAAAATGACTTCAAATGTGATGTGGTCCCTAAAAAAAAATGGTGTTGTAAAAATGAGAAATTGCTGGTCAACTTTTAACCCTTATAACTCCCTAACAAAAAAAAAATTTTGTTTCCAAAATTGTGCTGATGTAAAGTAGACATGTGGGAAATGTTATTTATTAACTATTTTTTGTGACATATCTCCCTGATTTAAGGGCATAAAAATACAAAGTTTGAAAATTGCTAAATTTTAAATTTTTTTGCCACATTTCCATTTTTTTCATAAATAATCGCAAGTAATATCAAAGAAATTTTACAACTATCATGAAGTACAATATGTCATGAAAAAAACATCTCAGAATCAGCTAGATCCGTTGAAGCGTTCCAGAGTTATAACCTCATAAAGTGACAGTGATCAGAATTGTAAAAATTGGCCCGGTCATTAAGTACCAAATTGGCTCCGTCACTAGTAAGGGGTTAATAGCAAATGGGCCACTGACTATGGTGACCATTGGGGCCATAAGCTTCACTTTTCTTTGCTAACGGTGGAGAGAGTCATCCTACATAAATTATCACCAACCACTGCACTAGTGGAAAGGACCTCTCTAGATGGTCCCCGAATTAGCTGCATTGTCTCTCTCTTTGACATGTACACCTTTCCAAAACCTGTTTGGTGAAGTGTCACAGATATGCAACAAAAATGAACTGAATTGTGGAATTATTGCCATTTTCTTATCTTTATGCCATAATCCTGATTTTTTCCCTCAATCTGTACGTACTTATCTTTACATAAATGTATTAATATAATGATTATTATAATTATTATTTTTCATGTATGCACCAAAAAGTTTTATACTAATATATTTCAGTAGTGATCAATTTTGTTCTAGTTTTTCTTAACCTGTTTTTTCTGACTCCAGACATCTTATAAAGTCAGCATAAGGCAGTGGGTTAGGCAACCTGGAAATGACATACAGGAGAAGAATAATGTCTAGGATAAAAACCTGAAATATTGAGCAAAATATATAAAATGTTACTGTTACAATACTGGGGAATATGAAGTGGATCTTTACAGAGATTCAACATCTTCATGAGTACTGTCAGAAACCTGGGAGACTCATAATTCCAAATTCTATCTCGGAAATAACCGGGGAGCTGTTCCGATAAATTACTTCCTCTAGAAACCAGATTTTCTTCCCCTTCCCCTTCTCCCGTGCTGCTGTGAAATTACTGTGTTAAGGTAAGAAGGTTTAGGTTGGACCATGGGGATTTAATATCTCAGGCACTTCAATCTTGGAGAAGATCTATACTGCTGCAGTTTCTGAGAAATTTCTCTAGAGACATCAAACAAGCAGGCCGGAGGCAGATCTTTTCAGTGATTTGTGACTTGTATATGCATGATTTCACTCTTAATCCATAGTGTTGCTTGTCAGGAGGAAGATGTATCTCAGAATTAGGAACCTGATGTGCAAAGATGGATTACTACTGAGAGATCAATCTAATGCTAGTTTCCAACAAGGGCAAGAATCCAGAATGAACCCAAAAGCCCTACTTCGCTCAATAACTGACTTACGTCTAGATGGATATTTTCTTTAACAGAATTTATAGCATTTAGGCTTCAAAGTCGTGTGTATATTTTCTGGAGAAATCAATCTTGTATTGTATTAGAGTAAAGATCAAATATCTGCATATATCATATTTTCAATGGATAACAAGTAGAGATGTAAGTTCCGAGGTCTATCAAGACCTCAAATTATAATAAACTAAGGGTGGAAGTGGGGGAAAAATAACAAAATACACTATACTCACTTGTCCTCGTCCCCCACCTGCCTTCTTATGCTGTCTCGGTCACCGTTCAGCTACCAGGTACTCAACACAGGAGCTCCAGTTCCTCTGGCATTGAGGCCCACATGGTCAATGATGATGAAAGATCAGATGATACGTATGGAGGACATGGGAGCGGAAACAGAAGTGTGGTGCGAAGAATAGTGCGTGCCATCAACAGGTGAGTAAAAAGTGCTCTTGTGTTTTAACCCAGTCTAGGCCCTCAAAAGATCCCTGCTAAATAGTGATTAGCTGAGTGCTGCATCCATCCAAATGAAATCCAGAAAATATACTAGAATCCTATTATTTTGATGAAATTTGTAATAAATTTGATTCATCTCAATTTGATTTGCTCTTCATAATAAAACGTTTACAACAATTGCCCTTCAAAGGAGTTGTCTTTCTAAGAATACTACTAGGACATATAAATATTTATTTGGTAGGGAAACCTTGAGTGAATCCCTAAGCCAAAGGTGAGACCTGCTGACTACTAGCAACTCTCAAGAACCTAGTTGATTCCTATATTTCACTGTCAGCCACTAAAGGGGTTATCTAGCCTTTTGATAAAAGTCTGCATGATGTCTGGATTCACAGTCGCATGTCAACTAGACTCAATATGAGAAGCTGAGCACTTCTAGTCAGGATGTGTCCAGAAGTATGAAAATCGCCAGCAACACCAGAGAATCCTGAGAGTGTGCGCACCGCACACCCTAAGGATTCAGAAGCCTACAGTCACATAGCGTGACTACAAACTTTTATCACAAGACCGGACAATCCCTTTAATATCAATAGACATCCTGCAATCCTAAATTTACTCTGTATTCCATGCTGTGTAAATGTTTATTGACTGGCTAACTATTTGCTATGGAATTTATTTCCCCAAATTAGTGGTAATCAACTGATCAGGGGACAGTTATTTCAAAAGTGGTTGTTTTAATTAAATAACCCCTTTAAGAATTTATAGCTTCTTCCAGATGGCACGGAAATAGATACTAAGAGAAGATTTCTCAAATGTTTATTTATTGGGAACATTTTTCTCAGATGATATATGGCAGAACCTTTTGCAGAATTGGTAAAAATAATGAAAAAAAGGCAATTTGTCACAAAAAATAAGAAAAATAACAATACAAAGCTAAACATTTTGAGTGCCAAATGTTGCGTTCAATGTGTAGAATATTTTATACTAGATGATTTTATTTTTTAATATATCCCACATGAACATGGATTGAGCACTGTGTTATGCTTGTCTATAAACGGGCCGGACAATGGACATTAGAAAAAAAATCTAATTTGCTGCAATTTGTTTACAATTTCATGGCTCGGGCAACCTCAACCAACAATAGAGATGTCCGATTATATACATCATCCTAGCATAATGATATTACCTGGGCTTGGGGCTACAATAAGTCATTCTTTTGGCGTGGGCCAAAAGTAGATTAATATTCGAGTAACTTTTACATATTTTATTAGCATAGTATGGATTTCAATGGTTGACTACATCTTGTTTAATGCTATTTTAACTGTAGCTTCCATTTCAGGTTGACAGTATTGATAAAACCATAATTTCTGTATTAAGCAATATACAATTTTCTACAAAAAGATTGTGTCATGTCAAAAATATTTTTTATCTTTCAGGCAGACAGACTTTATTGAATTAGGTGGCAATAGCTGAGAGGCCATGGAGTCCTAATTTGGAAAATGCTTTGCTTTAGGGAACCAGTTTTGATATCCTGAGCAAAAACATGGAGAAAATCCAGTGATTAATCATGGCTTTAAAAGTATTGCTCATAGATTTAACTGTCTTCTCCGGTGACATCCTGGACAGGTTTCTCTTGTACATAGTGTGCGACTGTCAACGACTCTGACCTCTCTGGCTCTTTGCTTCCACATTGAGTTTATTAGGATTTATGGTGCCGTGTGTTCTATATACTGCTTTATATTATATACCGTATATTTTCTTACGGATGTTCCTTATATCACTCTTTTCTTCACATCATGAAATTGACGTATTATATAATAGATGTATTTTTATCAGCTACCAAGATAAAACTTTGCTTAAAGAGTAACTGTTATTTTAGTTTTCTTTCATAACTCAATAGTACAAGTAAAAGAAGGAAACTTTGTAATATATCTTATCAGAAAAATCTGCTTCTTTCTCCTCCTGGACTGATCTTTCATTCTCAAAATTCTAAATTCATGGGTCTGAGGGGAAACTTTTCTTCTTGTGGAGAGTGACAAGCCAAGTCTGGCATGTCTGTGTGAGGAGACTTGTAAGCGATGCATGCTCCATTGGTAACTTTGGTAAATTAAATATGTAAATTGTCTCTTCAGAGATGAAAAGGAGCTGAACTCTAGCGCCACCGACTTGAATCAGTGATCTTAAAAGTCAATATCAATCATTTATTCAACCTCAATATGACTTGAGATAAAAGCCAAACCACCTGAGAATGCATAGCTTTTAAGTCTCCTCACTTTGACATTCCAGGCTTTATATGTCACGCTCCAGAAAAAAAAAGTCTTACCCCATAGACCCTTAATTCAAGGGTGAAATTTGTCTTCAGTAAATACAGATTTTTCCATTACTGATATCATAGATGCGGTAATATTTGTGGGGCTGAAGTCACCTTTGTATTCTCAGGTGACATCAAGCCCATGGATTACTAATGGATAGACGTCTATAAGACACCTATCCATTACTAGCACTATAGTTGTATGGTAAGTACAGACACAGCCAGAATAAAGTCCTTTATTAGAAATAAAACAAAACACACATTTCCATTTTTTTTAAATATTAAACACAGTTATACTCACCTAAGGCCTAATTCCACTGAATCCCTCATCTCCTGTAGTCTCCTTCTCTTCTGCTGTCATTAGACACCCAGCTTGTTCCGCTTCCAGAGCTAACTTCCTTTGAATGTCACCAGCTTCCAGATGTTTGGCCAGGATAGACACCTGCTGCTCCACCTTCTCCCAGGCTGCTTTATGCATTGACTGGCTTTCTGCCAGGCGACCTCTGAGCTCCACCATCTCTTTCTCTAAGGCACCCACATGGCACTCAGCAGCCTGTCTCCAAAGCTCCTCTTGCTTCAAACGGGATTCTAGTGTCTCCTGGACCCTCCTCAGATCGCTTTCTCCTTCCTCTGGGTTGGCTGAGCTTTCATCATGCGAGGAGGTATCTACTTCAGGCCCCACTTCTTTGGTGGCCTCCTCCACTTCCGTACCCTTGATCTTCACCTGGGCTTCAGCAACGACATCTTCATTCCTTTCTTGGGTATCTAGGTACCCTTGCTCTTCCGCATCAGGTACTATGGAGCCTTCTCCACACTCTGCTATTTTATCCCTCTCTGTTACCACAGATGTGGGTTTACAACAGGTCAGTTCCTCATGACCTCCATGGATTCTAACTCCACCAGTGCTCTCCAGGTTTTCTTCGCCTCCAGCGCTATCATCTGGTCAGTCATCCGACTCCAACCTAGCGGTTTCTATAGGCAACATGAATGCATCTATCTTCCTTTCTTCACAAGATGCAACAGGTTCAACTTCTTTGCACCCTTTACGTCTCCGGCGACAGGAGGACTTGCCCTTCTTGTGGGACTCTTCTTTACTGTACTCCCTTACTTCATCAGAGTCACAGTCCCCCCCGGAGTCTGTGTCACACCCCACAGTATGGTGAACCCCCAAGTCACTCTCTTTCTGTGTGTCAGTTCCACTTGTTTTATCTATCACACCACTACCAGTCATATTGTGGCACTCTTCTGGTGATGTCAAGTCAGTAAGTTGGTCAGGCGCATCCCTTACGTCTGACCCGTGAATTTTGGGAGGTATCACTGCTTTTAAGTACGCAACCTCACCAGCCGAGAGCCCTCAACTCTCCTGCTGTAGAGAAACTCCCCTCTCCCACAGGTCAGTATAACATGAATCCCTTTCTGTTACCTGTTGGGGCCGCACAGGTTCTCGGATACCTCTCTTCTTCAGAGGTATCCTACAGACGTTCTCACTGACCCTGGTCAGTATTACCCATGGTTATCAGATTGTTCCACACACTGGCATGTGCCAGGTCCAAAGCCCTACCATATGCTCTTCAGGGAGAAGACACTCCCAACACAAGGGCTCTCCAGGACCTTCTAGCACAGACCATTCAGGTCCACACTCAGAGACCATGTGACCAGACCTTAGTCACATTATATGGTTGTAACCACTCCCCTAGATGGGAGTGTGTGTGGCTAGTTTGACCCACCCATCTCTCAGAACAAGCCCTGCCAGCCTCCCTAGTTAAACAGCACAATTTACTTGTAGGACTACAGGTCCCAGAACATCCTTACTTCACGCTGACAGTGCAGAGTGTCTTCCTCTGCGACACACATACCGGCCATTCACAATAATGCTGGACTTTGACTCATCACCACAGTTATATCTGCGATTGCCATGCATTCCTCTGGCCTCAATACGCCTCCATGCGCACTCTAGGAAGCCCATACAGCGCCCTCTACCTGTAACAGGGGTCACTACACCACAATATCTATTTATTCTATGTGTATATATCTATTCTATTCTAACCTGTCATGCTGGGATTTTACTGTACGCGGCAGATGAATTGACGGCTTTTTATCTCTATCTGTCTATCTATCTATCTATCTATCTATCTATCTATCTATCTATCTATCTATCTATCCATCCATCCATCCATCCATCCATCCCATCCATTTCAGCTTTTTTCTTATGCCCCAGACCTGTTTGTTGTGTCCAGCAAAAAAAAAAAAAAGGCTTTCCCATTGACTTACATTGGATCCGTTATTCGCTATGAATACACGGATATTAGAAAGTATTTGTGACGATTTTCCCAAATCCAAATATTTCACTACTCGCTCATCACTATTACTATTCTTTAAGTATCCATTGCACAATATGTATATTTTCACTTCTAAAATAGAGTTAATGTTTTCCTCATGTTTGCATATGTTTCCTCTTGGTTCTCTGGTTTCCTCTCACACCACAAAGACATACTGATAGGGGATTTCAATGCCCCAATGGGGACTGTGATGATGATGTCAGTAAAACGCTGTGGAATTAATGTTGCTATATAAGTGAGTAAAATAAATAAATGCTGTCATGGTGGACTACAGTTCATGTCATTAAACTAAAGCAGTAAAACTCTGGAGTAACTTGGAATGTCACAAAATATCACATGGTATCTCAACAATTAATTTATCAGAACTGAAAAGGATATTGGATGTGAATGTGAGCAGGTGATCGGATGCAGCGCATAGATAAGCGCAAGGCAGGAACAGACAGCAAACTATTTATTGCATCCATTATGGAGGAAACTTGCAGAACTTGGGAAGCAGATAAGCAATAGAAAACAATGCAAACACAAGTGGATTATACAATACAGAACACAGAATACATTTTAAAGTTCAATTTTAATAACAGAGAAGTCTCTTAATGGATTATATTGCTGTCTCTCTCTGACAGGGGTGGTACTCCCTTTCCTGGGAGAGCTGCTATGCTGGTACCTCTTGACACAATGGTCATAGCGGTTTTCCCACTAGCTCACAAGTCCTCCTAACAAAGTCTATCAAGGAACGTTGAGCCTCCTTTGCCCCAGCCAACCACCATCCCACCTGCTGTCCTATGCCAGGACCATCCCCTGTACTGTATGGTTTGCCAGAAGTTACAGCCTGGCTCATTCGTGTCTCCCTTCTATCATCGCAGGCGTCCTTCCCCGGTCAATGTCTCCATTTGGATCTTTGGTGCTAGAATGACACAGAGTGTTTCCTGGGCCCAGGGAAAAGTGGGCTGGGCTCTGGTCCCTGACTGGCATCATCAGGACTCTGGAACTTGACCTTAGTGGAGCAGAGATTTAGACCTTGACCTGGGCAGTCTTGGCTCTGCATTTTAACTGGCGTTGATCTTGTCCTCGGGTCTTGACCGGCATAGTCAGATATTTGAATCTAATTAACGATGTCTGGGCTCTGTCTGACAATGGCCAACATCCTGCTGGCGCACAATTTTCACTGAGGCCTGTCACTCTGGCTTCAGTGTCGTCCCTTGTCCGTGTCCGCACCTCTCTCTCTCAGAGTCAAATTACACTGCGGTTTGGCTTTCCAGACCTTTATATCCAGGGATTTCATCATCAAAGGCGTTCAAGTGCGGCATTTGAACTCCTCCCCCTGCAACTCTTCCTGTGTCAGTTTGTTCTGCATGGTCCCACCTAGCCAGTAGATTGCAGCCTTCCCGCACTAATGGTACATCCCTTAGGGGCTCTTCAGGAGTACCGTTACGTCCTCTTATATGAATACTACTAGTGCAAATAAGATATAAAGTGTCTTGTGGAATTTTCAATTTTAGTATGTAAATAAATCAAATAGGAAGTTATTCAACTGTCCAATATACTAATATGTTTTATTATAGTATCTTATAGTATCAATCTTTAGCTACTTCAAAAAATATATATCTTTGCAAAGTTCTTCTAGGGGATAAAAAGCTGTCCTGGTCAAGTGATTATCACATGGGGGAACAATATGTTATGAGAGACTGTTGAGAATTATAGCGTAGTTGAAACAATTCATAAATCTGTGTAGCATCACACGGAGACCTACGGACCATACCATATCAGTTTGCACCAGTGACACAGTAATTAACCTCCTCTCTATATTCACTAAAACAAGTTAAGAGATTATATATATATATATATATATATATATATATATATATATATATATATATGTCCAAGGTGGTCGATCTGTGATTGCCATCCTTATAACTGTTTAAGATGTGATAACTAGTCATCATCAGTAACTGTGATACAAGTTTTAGTGACTTTGTCAGTATTCCGGGTTTTCCAAGTCACCTTGTGAATGATCTTGCCCTTTGTTAAGATGGAGTTTGCTGTATTTTGTCTGCCCTATTTCCTGTTCGTTTGTTTAAAACCCGGCTCAGGTGTCAGCTTCCTTGCTGGAGTATTCTGCTTCCGTTCCCCTTCAGCTCAGCTGCTTGTTCTGAGTGTGTTTCTACTCGTGGCTCTGGACATTCTCTGCATATGTAAGCTATGCTCTTAGTGCTAACTTTAGTCTGTTGACTGTGGAACTTAACCCTTGGTTCATTCCTCCTGGTAAGAACTGTGTTTTTGAACTATGTTTCTGGACTGTGTGTTGCTGCTTAATCCTTCATTTACTCCCCTCGGTGGGAGCTGTTGGAAACAACACCAGTATAATGCTTAAATCTGAACTTGTTTCTGGACTTACCCGTGTTTATGCCACAAATGAGATCAACTTGTGAACTAGTTTCTGGACTTACCCGTGTTCATGCCACACCTTGGATTAACCTGTGGACTTGTTCTGGACTTCCCTGTGTTTACCACATTTCTGGATTTGACTCTTTCTGCACCGACAGTGTTTTGGATCTGCAACACGTCACCTGTCACACTCACCTTTTGCTCACCTTGCCGAGGACTCTGCCTTAAGAACTTTGCCATTTTGCTGTATACAGTATGTTTCTAGGACTTGTTTCATTGCAGGTCACTGCGGATTATCAGTATATTGTTTTGTGTGTTATTGCTGTTGTACAAATACACTATTTGCACTAAAGAAACCAGTCTCTGTCTGTTCATTGTCCCATGCTACCAGAATCCTCAAGTTCCTACAATAGTATTACAGACTTATATAGTGATCCCCTTCAGACAACTGTAATGCTGCGGTAGCACTGAAGAGGCAGTGACCCACAAAGTTCCAAAACAAAGTCTCTTTAATGTGTTTCCTCACAGCATTAAAGTCCAATTCACACACAAGTACATATCATTTCAGTGCATATAACTTCAGTGTACATTATCAGTGTTCAGTTCACACCAGTTCATAGCACTACACATCATATTGCCTTTAGATTGCAGTCCCTAAACACACCAGACCTATCCTTGTCCAGAATCCGTGGGGCGACCGCATGCCATATTACAGTCTCCATACACCGCCTCATATGTTTCAGACACTACACATGCCTGTCCTCCTCTGACTAGTTCCCGTGGGCATCCTGTATCACAGTCTCTCTATTCACACAGCCGTACACAGCCCAGGATATCCTCCGGATAGCAGCTGGGCACCATATCCACCTGTTTGCAATTGTTACCCATGCCTGTCCTCTTTCGGGCACAGGACTATCCACATCCGACTTTTTCGGGAACAAGACATCCACTTCCGGGCACAGAACTGTCCACATCTGAGACCAGTACAATGGACGAATTGCATACGCTGCGGGTGCCAGGCTATTCAGCTGTCCTGGCTGCTGGCTCCACTGGCTTGTGCCTCCATGCACTCAGCCAGTGCTCTGCAGGACTCTGCTCTTCACATCAGCACACACCAGACTGACACTGACATTGCACCTCACCTGACACTTAACACACCCATACCCCTTACTGCATTGCTTTTAACACACAAACATGTGGCCTTCAGCCACATGGAAAACCCAGACCGGAAATCCATGACTCCTATGTACAACCTGGGGAGAACACACAGCGACCCCTACCTGTGACACGAGTCACTGCCTCACATTGCAATCACAGCTACACCTGCAACTGTCATGCACACCTAAGGCCTTCATACGCCTCTGTGCGCATTCTGGGGAGCACAAACAGCTCCCCCTAGCTGTAACAGGGATCACTGATTCATACAGCATAACTTCATATTACTCACAGGGAGACACTATGTCATGACAAGACTAAAGGTTACATCACGTGACCCAACGGAAGATAAATAGATCATGAATTTTCAGATAGGAAAGAGCAACTAAATGTGGTAATATTGGCAAAGTTATATGTATCGGGTGTCAGAAGGACTAAAAAAAAATCATTGTATTGCTGCGTTAAAGTGAACCTGTCATTTAAAAAGACACAGCATAGTGAGCTGTGAATGTAATCACCCCCACACCACTGACTGACAGAGGGCTCAGCATTAGAGACAGCTGTCAGTCATGGGTATTACAGTCACCCTTCACTATACACTGAGCAGTGACTGAAGCCATGCCGGCTGCGATTTTAAGAATAAAAGCCCAAGGCTACCAGGAGGAATAGAGTTAGGCAGCGAGGCTCTTGGTGCAGGTTCTGTGCAGCTTCAGAATACTGATAACCTGTGGATTAACCCCATATTTGCAGGTTAATATACTTTTTTTTACATGACAGGTTCCCTTTATTGATCACATTATTTCTGAGGGAATAACTTTTGGGACCACCACCAGTCGGTAAAATGAAGGCACTCATTCAGCATTGCATCCCCTTCATAATTACGCTAGTGGACACCTGATACTATGTGGACTCATTTAAGTATGGGTCCAGCTCCAATTCTTGGCACAGCTGGGTAATCGGGACCAAAGATGTGGAGTGAAAAAGTGTGAGGAGGATGCAGCTCTGCTAAAAGTGCCCTTATTCTATGGATCAGTGAGAATCTAGAGGTTGGACCCCATCGGCTATGTTTTAAGTGATGAGATATTCCAGATATTTGCCATCACTTACTGTAATGAGAATGCCTCTTTAATTCTTTGTGTAAGCTGAAAATGGCTTTTAAGGGAAGCATACACTGTAGGGGAATTATCTGGAAGAAAAAATCAGTTAACAAGTTATGAAGATTGGATTTGACATTTTAAGGTGGTGATCCAGATTTTTCAGTAGCCTTTGAAGTTCATGCTAATCTGTTTGCTAACGTGCCCCTGCCTCGTGTTAACCTGCCCGATAATGGGGCACTGTTTACTTGGATTTGTTAAATTATTATTTCTTACATTAAAAGGTCATTAAACCATAGAAAGCATAAACACCCTGTTTCCCTCCAGTACAGTATGAGAATGTTTCTACCTTATCCTTAATTTAATCACCAAAGTAATTTATCTCTTGAGAGTCTCGTCTTCATCCAAGTGCAATTATATTTCACAGTATGCATGTTGATTAGGCAGAAACACCGAAATAATTCATCAGAATATTACGAAAATAATTAATCATCGATATACACGGGGAAAAAAGAAATTACAATTCTCCCTGTTCTATTAAATAATTAAGCACTTTAATTCTGAAATGATGTATGTTTAACGGAAAGCATGAGATACTCTGTCATATGTATGTATACATGGAAAACAAGCTATACCCTCCCAAGAGATTGCTAGTTATAATGTCATTCAGATCTCTGCTAAATGATGGAGGGTAACAAGTTTTATTAGTACGTAGCTGGGTCATTTAGTAAGAAAATGGAGGTCACAAATCCCATCGTTGGTACTAGGGTTGAGCGAAACGGGTCGTTCATTTTCATAAGTCGCCGACTTTTGGCAAAGTCGGCGTCTCATGAAACCCGACCCGATCCCTGTGCGGGGTCGGCCATGCGGTACGCGATCTTGGCGCCAAAGTCGCGTTTCTTATGACGCGTTTAGCGCCATTTTTTTAAGCCAATGAAAGAGCGTGGGCAGAGTGATGACATAGGTCTTAGGGGAGTGAACGCCTGTCGTCATGTTATCGCTTGTGCGCAGTAGGGATTTGGAATGTGCAATACGAAATTTTCTGTGCTGGGACGGAGGAGAGAGAGAGAGAGAGAGAGAGAATGAATACAAAAAAAATAATTTCCTTCATTGGGTTTCGTGTTTCGGCCGAAACCCGACTTTTCACGGTGGTCGGCCGATTTCACTCGACTCGACTTTTAAGACAGTCGGGTTTCACAAAACCCGACTCGACCCTAAAAAACTAAAGGTCGCTCAACCCTAGTTGGTACCATAGACGAGTCAGAGCTAATTGACCATTTCATTGTTGAATTCACTTACATATTTTATAGAGCTTTTGTTATAAAACGGTTTATTTGCATCAAGCATTGTTGGTAGGGTGAGAATACTCAGCTGTTAAAGAATGAAGAAATTGGCTTTAAATCAAAGAAGCATTAAAAGTGGAGAACCCACAACAAGTGAAAACAAACTTTTTTTTTTCCTGTAATTTATATGCACTTTTATTGAGCACTCCAGCACTTTAATATATTGACCAATATTAGAGTGATCTTATAACACAGCCCTAACTTTACAATGTAGCAGCTGTCAATTTTTGAGTCTCACCTCCCTCTTTGTTCTATTCTTGCATTTATTTATTTATTTATTTATTTATTTGTGGGGGGTAAACAGTTTTTTTATCCTGTTTTCAATAGAAATGTAACTTTTAAGTAATTGTGTTCTTCAGTGTCCCTCCTCCCTGCTGCTGTTGTTAGATGTGACACTGCTCAGTACAAGCTGCAGCTATTAGTCAGGGTGGCTGGGTGAAAATTGAATATACATGGACTTATGAGCTACTTTATTTTATAGCTGGACTGAAAAAGTGCCAGTTCTCATTTCAGTTATATTCAGGATTATAGATGCATTCTGACATTAATTTTCAAAATAAGTACAACAGGTGTAACAGCACCATTTAAAGGGATCCTGTCAGAGAAAATTGGCTTTGTAAAATAAGGACACCTCCATGTTGGGCAGCTTGACCTATGAATAATCATACCATTTTGGTGCCAAACTCAAGATCAAGATTTGAAGAAAAAAATCCCTAATTCTTCATTTGGCACACTCCTTTCTCAGTATGCACTCATTCCCATAGAATCAGAATGTGTAAAGAATAGTGATGAGTGAATATACTCGTTACTCGAGATTTCCCGACCACGCTCGGGTGTCCGCCGAGTATTTTTTAGTTCACGGAAATTTAGTTTTTATTGCCGCAGCTGAATGATTTGGGGGGGTTGCTAGGGAATCCCCACATGTACTTATGCTGGCTAACAGATGTTAATCATTCAGCTGCGGCGATGAAAACTAAATCTCCGAGCACTAAAAAATTCTCGGAGGACCCCCGAGCGTGCTCGGGAAATCTCGAGTAACGAGTATATTCGCTCATCACTAGTAAAGAACAGTCGGATGGCAAAGTCCAGGAGAATGGCTGTTCTGCAGATAGTTACATACAGTACGGTACAGTTTGCATTGTGAAATCTTGAGAGACAATGCTCTGCACCAGAAATGCTACAGCTATTAATTTGGAAGAAGCTGACAACATAGTAGGGAGTGCTCACTCCATAGTTAAAAATCACAGCAATAAGAAGGAGAAAAAAACTAATCAGTAATGCAAAAAAAGCCACAAAAAACAATGAGAGTAAGTCTAAGCTCAAATGATGAGACAAGAAACTCCCTCAAAGAAGGTATCATCAGTGAATAGCTAAGGAAAACCACCTGGAACTATTAGGCGAACATGTGACCAACAAATGCAAAACAAAACAAAAAAATATATAAATATACATATTAAAAAATAATAGAAAAAATAGCACAGACGCGAATATCAGATGAGCAAATAATAAGAAAAATGTGAATTAACACAATGGATAAATATCAAGCCAGAGGAAAAAATAGAAAAATGTTTCATGTAGGAGACAAAGTAATCCCCTTAGGTATCGCTGAAATTTGGCTTCCTCAGGGGGACTCAGGGGTCACAGGCCAAAGTAGCATTTCTGACATAGAAAATACAGACAGATTTGTTAAATTTAATGGACCCTTAGCCTCACATTGCCCAGCACCAGCTCCACTCTTTTTGGCTGAGCTGATCCAAAATAAAATGAAAAAACATTTTTTTGTCAATGCTGTAGATTAGGCATGCATAGCATAGCCCAATATCCACCTCCATCCACAAGATTAGATGTTACCTCCCGGAATGAAACCAGCCCATAATACTAGTGCAAGTGTTTTAGCGCAGCCAACAAATATGTCCTATAATTGAATGTTACTTTGTATATGTAGCGCCCCCACTGCCGCAGGGCCGAGGGGCACCCGGTACCGGGCCTCTGAGTCTCTGCTCTGGGGTTGTCACAGTGGCTAGATCCGGTCCATGACCCTGCCGAGGGGCGCGCAGTGAATTAATAGATATGATGGATAGCTGATGGTGGTGGTGAGGCTGTAGTGGTGCAGTGCAGTAAATAACGAGGACACCAGGTTGCAGTCTCTTTACCTCTTTACTGAAGATCTCTGGGTCCTCAGTCCGGAATCCGGATAACCAGGCTGCGCAAGTCCGGCCGGTCCAATGGCACCTCCAGAGTTCTCTTCACAGGTGGAAATCTGTGCCTTCCTTCTAGCGCTATGTGTTGCGGTCCTTCCCTGCTGTGCTTACGGAAAGTCCCCACAACTGTTGTGTCCGTTTCTTAAGTTCCCTCACAACTCGATTAGATGATGTTCTGCTAATTCTCCGTCCCTCCCTGATGTTACGGTTAGAACGGCACCCGTTTGACGGGTAGGCTCGGAGCTCTTCCGGGACCCTAGAGTCGCCCCTCTCCACAAGTTGCCCCCCAAGACTGCATAGGTGATTTAGGTGAGACAGTCCGCCTTAGACTGACTGTCCTGCCGCTGTTTAGAGTATTGCTTGAAGCTGAATATTGTAATACTCCCTCGGCGTTCCGGCCGCCGGTTGTGCGCCTCAGTAGAATGTTGCCTCGATCTTACAGCACGACCCCTACTGGTATTCTGCTTGTTGCTTTGATCTCGTTTCTCACTCAGCACAATCTATCTCGCTTCCAATCCCTTCTTGGGCACCGCCGCTATACTGAGCAGGCACGGTCCCGTTACGTTCTCTCTTGTTGCCAAGTCTCTGTCAGGATCCCACCCCTGACAGAGACCCTACCGAATCTTCTCCCGCAACACCCTCTGCCACAAGGTGTTGCCTGGTTCCAACCCAGTCAGCTTTCTGTCTAACTTCCTGCCTGACCCCCAGTTTTACCAGTGTGTGAGGAGTGGCCTAATGAATAGAACCCTTAGCTCCCCCTGGAGGCCCGGCGGTGAAATGTATTGGTGTCTGTGATACCTGATCAGATGAACTCCTTCAGTGCCATCAGACGTACCATAGCTCCCCTTAGTGGTGGAGCCACAGTACTGCAACGACCAGGACTCTGGGGCGCTGCATATACATATTCCACATCTCCTTCACATTATATTTCATCACAACATCTTCACTATTCTCTATATTTTCTGCATTGACTAAATTGTGTTTTATGTCCTAAGGACAAGTTTATCGGAGTTTCGTCCAAAAGCCGGCAATGGATAGTGAATATCAAACAGCTCACTCTGGGAGAACATGCATCTATCAGCAGTTTAATATTTAATTTGCTAGATCAATTGGTTTTCGATCTTATAGAAATAAGCTGTACTTCCCGATGACATTACAGGACAAGACAGAACACTTTTTTTTGAGTGACGCTGATTTCTTTGATGCTTTTCACTAACTTTAATCATTAAACCAATTTAAAAGTCAAATTTCGGGTTAATCTTATAAACCTCCTGCTGTGCAAGAAATAGAAGTAATGTAACAAAAAGTAACAACTGCAACAAGTTTTTGTTCCCAACTGCAATGCCTTTACATAAGAAAATAAAGCATACAGACATATCATCTTTATCATTCCATCAAATTATAATTAAGTTGTCTTTCTATCATACAAAATCACTTATTTTTTCATTTAAAATAAAATATTCTCTAAAACTAGAATAATAGGAAGCAAATATCAACATTTATATGCATTTATATATTGCAGAATTCCCCTGTAACTGGGGTTACGTTTGTATATTGACCCCAAAGGACAAATTCGGCCATAAGCTTGTGCTGCTAATCTGGTTATTCTAAGACCCAGCAGCTCCTGTTCCCTCCGGACACATGGTGATCGCATCATCACTGGGTCTGAAAGAGAAAGGGCCGTTAGTGCTTTCTATGATGTATTCTCATCCCTTGTTCAGTACTGTATATTTAATGATTAAGAAGACAGGGATGGTAATAAACCATCTTTGCCTTCTCTATACAGAATCTGGCTATATCTGACAACTTCTTCTACTTTCCGCACCTGTATCTGCACAATCTCATTATAGGTGGACAGCTCAGATGCATAAAATCTATAGGCGTTCTGGATGCCACTGAAGTTGATGGTCCCCTCAAAGTATATATTTTTATAAAATGTGTTGGAAATACGATTTTGTCAAACTTACTAATATTTAAAAATGACTTTTTCAGCTCTGATCTCCTTCGTGAACTACTCCCCAATTATCAAGAACTACATGCATCACAGCTCACCTGTTCTTAAAATGGCAGCCAATGGAGGAGATGACTAGACTATGACAAGATCAATCCATCAGACTGAAAAACAATGCACATGAGAAAGTGGATTTTCAACTAGAGGAGGCTGATTTAACGCCCTCCATTAACTGCCATTTTGAAAAATGTAGCCTACATAGAAATGGTGTAATTTGTGCCAAACATTTACTGTTTTTTCTTCAACTCTGCCACTGCCCATTTATAAAAAGTCACAGCTTTAATTTATCAACTTTGTAGACAACCAGAACCCCGAGTAATTATCTGCATAAAATTGTAGTAGCACATTCAAAATCTAAACTTAAAAGAAACTAGGAAATGTATTTCCCATATTTACAGTTAGGTCCATATATACAGGTCCTTCTCAAAAAATTAGCATATAGTGTTAAATTTCATTATTTACCATAATGTAATGATTACAATTAAACTTTCATATATTATAGATTCATTATCCACCAACTGAAATTTGTCAGGTCTTTTATTGTTTTAATACTGATGATTTTGGCATACAACTCCTGATAACCCAAAAAACCTGTCTCAATAAATTAGCATATCAAGAAAAGGTTCTCTAAACGACCTATTACCCTAATCTTCTGAATCAACTAATTAACTCTAAACACATGCAAAAGATACCTGAGGCTTTTAAAAACTCCCTGCCTGGTTCATTACTCAAAACCCCCATCATGGGTAAGACTAGCGACCTGACAGATATCAAGAAGGCCATCATTGACACCCTCAAGCAAGAGGGTAAGACCCAGAAAGAAATTTCTCAACAAATAGGCTGTTCCCAGAGTGCTGTATCAAGGCACCTCAATGGTAAGTCTGTTGGAAGGAAACAATGTGGCAGAAAACGCTGTACAACGAGAAGAGGTGACCGGACCCTGAGGAAGATTGTGGAGAAGGACCGATTCCAGACCTTGGGGAACCTGAGGAAGCAGTGGACTGAGTCTGGTGTGGAGGAAATGGGCTACAGGTGCCGCATTCCCCAGGTAAAGCCACTTTTGAACCATAAACAGCGGCAGAAGCGCCTGACCTGGGCTACAGAGAAGCAGCACTGGACTGTTGCTAAGTGGTCCCACGTACTTTTTTCTGATGAAAGCAAATTTTGCATGTCATTCGGAAATCAAGGTGCCAGAGTCTGGAGGAAGACTGGGGAGAAGGAAATGCCAAAATGCCTGAAGTCCAGTGTCAAGTACCCACAGTCAGTGATGGTGTGGGGTGCCATGTCAGCTGCTGGTGTTGGTCCACTGTGTTTCATCAAGGGCAGGGTCAATGCAGCTAGCTATCAGGAGATTTTGGAGCACTTCATGCTTCCATCGGCTGAAATGCTTTATGGAGATGAAGATTTCATTTTTCAGCACGACCTGGCACCTGCTCACAGTGCCAAAACCACTGGTAAATGGTTTACTGACCATGGTATTACTGTGCTCAATTGGCCTGCCAACTCTCCTGACCTGAACCCCATAGAGAATCTGTGGGATATTGTGAAGAGAAAGTTGAGAGACGCAAGACCCAACACTCTGGATGAGCTTAAGGCCGCTATTGAAGCATCCTGGGCCTCCATAACATCTCAGCAGTGTCACAGGCTGATTGCCTCCATGCCACGCCGCATTGAAGCAGTCATTTCTGCCAAAGGATTCCCGACCAAGTATTGAGTGCATAACTGAACATTATTATTTGATGGTTTTTTTGTTTGTTATTAAAAAACACTTTTATTTGATTGGACGGGTGAAATATGCTAATTTATTGAGACAGGTTTTTTGGGTTATCAGGAGTTGTATGCCAAAATCATCAGTATTAAAACAATAAAAGACCTGACAAATTTCAGTTGGTGGATAATGAATCTATAATATATGAAAGTTTAATTGTAATCATTACATTATGGTAAATAATGAAATTTAACACTATATGCTAATTTTTTGAGAAGGACCTGTATTTGGACAGAGACAACATTTTTCTAATTTTGGTTATAGACATTACCACAATGAATTTTAAACAAAACAATTCAGATGCAGTTGAAGTTCAGACTTTCAGCTTTCATTTGAGGGTATCCACATTAAAATTGGATGAAGGGTTTAGGAGTTTCAGCTCCTTAACATGTGCCACCCTGTTTTTAAAGGGACCAAAAGTAATTGGACAGATTCAATAATTTTACATAAAATGTTTATTTTTAGTATTGGTTGAAAACCCTTTGTTGGCAATGATGGCCTGAAGTTTTGAACTCATGGACATCACCAGACGCTGTGTTTCCTCCTTTTTGATGCTCTGCCAGGCCTTCACTGCGGTGGTTTTCAGTTGCTGTTTGTTTGTGGGCCTTTCTGCCTGAAGTTTAATCTTTAACAAGTGATATGCATGCTTAATTGGATTGAGATCAGGTCACTTGGCCATTCAAGAATATTCCACTTCTTTGCTTTAATAAACTCCTGGGTTGCTTTGGCTTTATGTTTTGGGTCATTGTCCATCTGTAGTATGAAACGACGGCCAATCAGTTCTGCTGCAATTGGCTGGATCTGAGCACACAGTATGGCTCTGAATACCTCAGAATTCATTCGGCTGCTTCTGTCCTGTGTCACATCATCAATAAACACTAGTGACCCGGTGCCAGTGGCAGCCATGCATGCTCAAGCCATCACACTGCCTCCGCCGTGTTTTAGAGATGATGTGGTATGCTTTGGATCATGAGCTGTACCACGCCTTCTCAATACCTTTCTCTTTCCATCATTCTGGTAGAGGTTGTCTTGGTTTCATCTGTCCAAAGAATGTTCTTCCAGAACTGTGCTGGCTTTTTTAGATTTTTTTTAGCAAAGTCCAGTCTAGCCTTTTTATTCTTGACTAGATGGTGGCCCGATTCTAATGCATCGGGTATTCTAGAATATGTATGTATGTATATAGCAGCCACATAGTATATAGCACAGGCCATGTAGTATATAGGAGCCATGTAGTATATAGCAGACAAATACTACGTGGCCTGTGCTATATACTATGTGGCTGCTATATACATACATACATAAATATTGTAGAATACCCGCTGCGTTAATACAGGCCACGCAGTATATAACAGTGGCCACGCAGTATATAACACAGCCCACGTACTATATAACACAGCCCACGCAGTATATAGCAGCCACACAGTATATAACACAGGCAACATAGTATATAACACTGGCCACGTAATATATATCACAGCCCACGCAGTATATAGCAGCCACGCAGTATATAACATAGCCACATTAGTATATAGCACAGAGATGTAGTATATAACAGAGCCCACGCAGTATGTAACACAGCCCATGTAGTATATAGCAATGTGGGCACTATATGCGTGGTTAAAAAAGACTTAAAATAAAAAATTAACATATACTCACCTTCCGAAGGCCCCTTGAAGTCCTGGCCCTGTGTGCAGTGCACGCGGCAGCTTCTGGTCCCAGGGTTGGTATGAGCACAGGACCTGTGATGACGTCGCGGTCACATGACCGTGATATCATGGAAGGTCCTTCTCGCATAGCATCCATGGCACCGGAACCTGCCGCTTGCACTGCCAAGGACAGCGGGCGACGTTGGAGGGTGAGAATAACCTTTTTTTTATTATTCTGTTTTGTAACATTAGATCTTTTTTTGGTCACACGGGGTTAATAGCTGCGTAACCGGAGTGCGTTACACCGCGCTCCGGTAACACTGGCAATATCCCTGTGTGAGGGCTGACTGGAGGGGACTATGGAGCGGGCACTGACTGCGGGGAGGAAAGAGCGGCCATTTTACCGCTGGACTGTGCCAGTCGCTGATTGGTCGTGTCAATGGTAATGGGCTTTTTGCCATGACCAATCAGCGACTTGGATTCCATGACAGACAGAGGCCACGACCAATGAATATCCGCGACAGACAGAAAGAGAGACAGAAGGACAGACAGACGGAAGTGACCCTTAGACAATTATATAGTAGATGCTTCTGAGTGGCTTGCACCATGCAGTGAACCCTCTGTATTTACTTTCATGCAGTCTTCTCTTTATGGTAGATTTGGATATTGATACGCCTACCTCCTGGAGAGTGTTGTTCACTTGCTTGGCTGTTGTGAAGGGGTTTCTCTTCACCATGGAGATTATTCTGTGATCATCCACCACTGTTGTCTTCCATGGGCGCCCAGGTCTTTTTGCATTGATGAGTTCACCAGTGCTTTCTTTCTTTCTCAGGATGTACCAAACTGTAGATTTTGCCACTCCTAATATTGTAGCAATATCTCGGATGGGTTTTTTCTGTTTTAGCAGCTTAAGGATACCAAACACAAACATGGACAGCTTAAGGATGGCTTGTTTCACCTGCATTGAGAGCTCCTTTGACCGCATGTTTACTTCACAGCAAAACGTTCCAAATGCAAGCAACACACCTCAAATCAACTCCAGGCCTTTTATCTGCTTAGTTGAGAATGACATAATGAAGGGATTGCTCACACCTGTCCATGAAATAGCCTTGGAGTGAATTGTCCAATTACTTTTGGTCCCTTTAAAAAAAGGGTGGCACATGTTAAGGAGCTGAATCTCCTAAAACCTTCATCCAATTTTAATGTGGATACCCTCAAATGAAAGCTGAAAGTCTGAACATCACCTGCATCTGAATTGTTTTGTTTAAAATTATTGTGGTAATGTCTATAACCAAAATTAGAAAAATGTTGTCTCTGTCCAAATATATATGGACCGAACTGTATATGGCATCCTATTCTACATCTATAGGCATTGATATGGAGTTGTTATCCTCTTTGTAGAAATAACTGCTTCCACTCTTTTGGGAAGATTTATTAATTGATGTCTGTGTATTTTTTCCCAATCATCCAAAATTGCATTTGTGAGATCAGACACTGATGTTAAATGAGAAAGTATTGCTCACATTCTCCATTCTGTGAAATCAAAAAGATCTTTGATGAGGATGAGGTCTACACCCAACTATTCAAGTTCTTCTACATCAAACTCCCCCACACATTTCTTTATGGACC
This sequence comes from Ranitomeya variabilis, assembly GCF_051348905.1. NCBI lineage: Eukaryota > Metazoa > Chordata > Amphibia > Anura > Dendrobatidae > Ranitomeya > Ranitomeya variabilis. Next base: position 1,029,933,296 of record NC_135233.1, read on the forward strand.
TTCATTTGTGCGCTTGGTCACAGTCAAGGAGAACAGAAAAGTGCTTTGCCCGAACTGTTCCTATAAAGTTGAAAGCTTCAATTATCCAAAATGTCTTGTTATTCTGAAGTTTTTCGATTTATCTTAACTAATGCCTAATAGTCTAGGCCAATCCTAGAAAAACAACCAAATAGCATTATCCATTTTGTACTGATGTTAATCCAAGAAGAGGTTTGGACTCTGCAGTTACGGAGTCAGGAGAACCTTGGGTAGTTGCAGTTCCATCAGGTGGCTCCTATTACTGGACAGCGCTGGCATAAGTAATATCTTTAGAAAGAGCCATTCCATCACATATGTTAGTAAAGGCAGACAGCATGGTGAGGGACTGAATTGTAGATACTTTACGTCAATGGGACTGAATGAAAAACGGAATTCATTAGGTAAGATGGATGTCTCATAAATTTCGTCCATATAGTATATGGGGGTAATCTGACGTTGAAATTCAAGCAGTATATATAGCATAGACACTATTGCTTTGTTACTGACATTATCTCTATATAGATTTTGTAATTTTATGGCTTTTCAATGTCCGACAATAAAAGATTAGGACTTGTCCATATTAAGCAAAGAGGTAATGCAAGCATTCAATAATGCAATACATTAGGAGACAAACATTCTGCTATTTTCTGAGATCCTAAATCAAAACATTGAAAATCAAACCTTTACTTCTAACAGAAAATTGAAGTGAAACTTATGATGTCTCCTTCTTATCTATACACTGGTATGCATACACAGCCAGGCATTTCCTTTTTTTTGTGCCAAGCTATTACTCAAAGTAATAATCTATGAGAAAATGCATTGTTCCTTGCCTCGGCTTTCATCCTAATCTATCCGTGTACACAAACACTAGCCGTGAAATTGTACGACGCATATGAAATGAATCCTTCAGCATTATGAAGTATACAATTTACCATTGCTTTTCACGCTCACATAGGCATGAATGAGATTGTATCGTGTTAGGACATCATTTTAAAGGGCTACACAGAATTGGTGACTTTTTCTGTTTTATTGGAAAAAGAATAATATTCTCTGTATATTGGTTTAGGATAGCAACATTCTGTAATAAAGAGGAACAAAACAAAGAAAATCTGAAAGAGAGTCCATCATTGTGGAGAGATGATAGAAGGGCCTGATATTTGTTTCTTCATTCAATCACATTACCCTTAGCACATTTTTTTCCAGCCCCTTGTTTGCTAGTAATTAATTTGTATAGATTATCACCATGTAATAGCATGGTGACTATGTAATTAACCCCTTCATGACCTTGCCGTTTTTTGCAATTCTGACCAGTGTCCCTTTATGAGGTAATAACTCAGGAACGCTTCAACGGATCCTAGCGATTCTGAGATTGTTTTTTCGTGACATATTGGGCTTCATGTTAGTGGTAAATTTAGGTCGATAATTTCTGAGTTTATTTGTGAAAAAAACGGAAATTTGGCAAAAATTTTGAAAATTTCGCAATTTTCACATTTTGAATTTTTATTCTGTTAAACCAGAGAGTTATGTGACACAAAATAGTTAATAAATAACATTTCCCACATGTCTACTTTACATCAGCACAATTTTGGAAACAAATTTTTTTTTTGCTAGGAAGTTATAAGGGTTAAAATTTGACCAGTGATTTCTCATTTTTACAACAAAATTTACAAAACCATTTTTTTTAGGGATCACCTCACATTTGAAGTCAGTTTGAGGGTTCTATATGGCTGAAAATACCCAAAAGTGACACCATTCTAAAAACTGCACCCCTCAAGGTGCTCAAAACCACATTCAAGAAGTTTATTAACCCTTCAGGTGTTTCACAGCAGCAGAAGCAACATGGAAGTAAAAAATGAACATTTAACTTTTTAGTCACAAAAATGATATTTTAGCAAAAAATTTTTTATTTTCCCAAGGGTAAAAGAAGAAACTGGACCACGGACGTTGTTGTCCAATTTGTCCTGAGTACGCTGATACCTCATATGTGGGGGTAAACCACTGTTTGGGTGCACGGCAGGGCTCGGAAGGGAAGGAGCGCCATTTGACTTTTTCAATGAAAAATTGGCTCCAATCTTTAGCGGACACCATGTCGCGTTTGGAGAGCCCCCGTGTGCCTAAACATTGGAGCTCCCCCACAAGTGACCCCATTTTGGAAACTAGACCCCCCAAGGAACTTATCTAGAAGCATAGTGAGCACTTTAAACCCCCAGGTGCTTCACAAATTGATCCGTAAAAATGAAAAAGTACTTTTTTTTCACGAAAAAATTATTTTAGCCTCAATTTTTTCATTTTCACATGGGCAACAGGATAGAATGGATCCTAAATTTTGTTGGGCAATTTCTCCTGAGTACACCAATACCTCACATGTGGGGGTAAACCACTGTTTGGGCACATGGTAAGGCTCGGAAGGGAAGGAGCGCCATTTGACTTTTTGAATGAAAAATTATCTCCATCGTTAGCGGACACCATGTCGCGTTTGGAAAGCCCCTGTGTGCCTAAACATTGGAGCTCCTCCACAAGTGACCACATTTTGGAAAGTAGACCCCCCAAGGAACTCATCTAGAGGCATAGTGAGCACTTTAAACCCCCAGGTGCTTCACAAATTGATCCGCAAAAATGAAAAAGTACTTTTTTTTCACACAAAATTTCTTTTAGCCTCAATTCTTTCATTTTCACATGGGCAACAGGATAAAATGGATCCTAAAATTTGTTGGGCAATTTCTCCTGAGTATGCCGATACCTCATATGTGGGGGTAAACCACTGTTTGGGTGCACGGCAAGGCTCGGAAGGGGAGGCGTGCCATTTGACTTTTTGAATGGAAAATTAGCTCCAATCGTTAGCGGACACCATGTCGCGTTTGGAGAGCCCCTGTGTGCCTAAACATTGGAGCTCCCCTACAAGTGACCCCATTTTGGAAACTAGACCCCCCAAGGAACTTATCTAGATGCATAGTAAACACTTATAACCCCCAGGTGCTTCACAGAAGTTTATAACGCAGAGCCGTGAAAATAAAAAAATAATTTTTCTTTCCTCAAAAATGATTTTTAGCCCAGAATTTTTTATTTTCCCAAGGGTAATAGGAGAAATTGGACCCCAAATGTTGTTGTCCAGTTTGTCCTGAGTACGATGATACCCCATATGTGGGGGTAAACCACTGTTTGGGCGCACGGCAGGGCTCGGAAGGGAAGGCACGCCATTTGGCTTTTTGAATGGAAAATTAGCTCCAATCATTAGCGGACACCATGTCGCGTTTGGAGAGCCCCTGTGTGCTTAAACATTGGAGCTCCCGCACAAGTGGCCCCATTTTGGAAACTAGACCTCCCAAGGAACTAATCTAGATGTGTGGTGAGCACTTTGAACCCCCAAGTGCTTCACAGAAGTTTATAACGCAGAGCCATGAAAATAAAAAATAATTTTTCTTTTCTCAAAAATGATTTTTTAGCCCACAATTTTTTATTTTCCCAAGGGTAATAGGAGAAATTGGACCCCAAAAATTGTTTTCCAGTTTCTCCTGAGTACGATGATACCCCATATGTGGGGGTAAACCACTGTTTTGGCACACGTCGGGGTTCGGAAGGGAAGTAGTGACGTTTTGAAATGCAGACTTTGATGGAATGCTCTGCGGGCGTCAGGTTGCGTTTGCAGAGCCCCTGATGTGCCTAAACAGTAGGAACTCCCCACAATTGACTCCATTTTGGAAACTAGACCCCCAAGGGAACTTATCTAGATATGTAGTGAGCACTTTGAACCCCCAAGTGCTTCACAGAAGTTTATAACGCAGAGCTGTGAAAATAAAAAATGTGTTTCCTTTCCTCAAAAATATTTTTTTAGCCCAGAATTTTTTTATTTTTGCAAGAGTAACAGGAGAAATTGGACCCCAAAAGTTGTTGTCCAGTTTCTCCTGAGTACGCTGATACCCCATATGTGGGGGTAAACCACTGTTTTGGCACACGTCGGGGTTCGGAAGGGAAGTAGTGACGTTTTGAAATGCAGACTTTGATGGAATGCTCTGCGGGCATCAGGTTGCATTTGCAGAGCCCCTGATGTGCCTAAACAGTAGGAACTCCCCACAAGTGACTCCATTTTGGAAACTAGACCCCCAAGGGAACTTATCTAGATGTGTGGTGAGCACTTTGAACCCCCAAGTGCTTCACAGAAGTTTATAACGCAGAGCCGTGAAAATAATAAATGTGTTTCCTTTCCTCAAAAATATTTTTTTAGCCCAGAATTTTTTATTTTTGCAAGAGTAACAGGAGAAATTGGACACCAAAAGTTGTTGTCCAGTTTCTCCTGAGTACGCTGATACCCCATATGTGGGGGTAAACCACTGTTTTGGCACACGTCGGGGTTCGGAAGGGAAGTAGTGACGTTTTGAAATGCAGACTTTGATGGAATGCTCTGCGGGCATCAGGTTGCATTTGCAGAGCCCCTGATGTGCCTAAACAGTAGGAACTCCCCACAAGTGACTCCATTTTGGAAACTAGACCCCCAAGGGAACTTATCTAGATGTGTGGTGAGCACTTTGAACCCCCAAGTGCTTCACAGAAGTTTATAACGCAGAGCCGTGAAAATAATAAATGTGTTTCCTTTCCTCAAAAATATTTTTTTAGCCCAGAATTTTTTATTTTTGCAAGAGTAACAGGAGAAATTGGACCCCAAAAGTTGTTGTCCAGTTTCTCCTGAGTACGCTGATACCCCATATGTGGGGGTAAACCACTGTTTGGGCACACGTCGGGGCTTGGAAGGGCGGGAGCACCATTTGACTTTTTGAACGCAAGATTGGCTGGAATCAATGGTGGCGCCATGTTGCGTTTGGAGACCCCTGATGTGCCTAAAACAGTGGAAACCCCTCAATTCTAACTTCAACACTTACCCCAACACACCCCTAATCCTAATCCCAACTGTAGCCATAACCCTAATCACAACCCTAACCCCAACACACCCCTAACCACAACCCTAACCGCAACACAACCGTAACCCTAATTCCAACCCTAATCCTAACCCTAATCCCAACCGTAACCCTAATCCCAACCCTAACCACAACTGTAACCCCAACACACCCCTAACCCTATCCGTAACCCTAACCACAAGCCTATTCTTAACCCTATTTCCAACCCTAGCCCTAATTCCAACCCTAACCCTAAGGGTATGTGCCCACGTTGCGGATTCGTGTGAGATTTTTCCGCACGATTTTTGAAAAATCTGCAGGTAAAAGGCACTGCGTTTTGCCTGCGGATTTACAGCAGATTTCCAGTGTTTTTTTGTGCGGATTTCACCTGCGGATTCCTATTGAGGAACAGGTGTAAACCGCTGCGGAATCCGCACAAAGAATTGACATGCTGCGGAAAATACAATGCAGCGTTTCTGCACGGAATTTTCCGCACCATGGGCACAGCAGATTTGGTTTTCCTTAGGTGTACATGGTACTGTAAACTAGGGTTGAGCGAAACGGGTCGATCATTTTCAAAAGTCGCCGACTTTTGGCTAAGTCGGCGTCTCATGAAACCCGATCCGACCCCTGTGCTTGTCGGCCATGCGGTACGCGACTTTCGCGCCAAAGTCGCGTTTCAATGACGCGAAAAGCGCCATTTCTCAGCCAATGAAGGTGAACGCAGAGTGTGGGCAGCGTGATGACATAGATCCTGGTCCCCACCATCTTAGAGAAGGGCATTGCAGTGATTGGCTTGCTGTCTGCGGCGTCACAGGGGCTATAAAGGGGCGTTCCCGCCGACCGCCATCTTACTGCTGCTGATCTGAGCTTAGGGAGAGGTTGCTGCCGCTTCGTCAGAAGCAGGGAGAGCGTTAGGCAGGGTCCACTAACCACCAAACCGCTTGTGCTGCAGCGATTTCCACTGTCCAACACCACCTTCGGTGTGCAGGGACTGTGGAAGCTATTTTTTTTTTTTTTTCCCCTCAGCGCTGTAGCTCATTGGGCTGCCCTAGAAGGCTCCGTGATAGCTGTATTGCTGTGTGTACGCCACTGTGGAAACCAACTGCTTTTTTCAAAGCACATATCCTCTTGTTCCTTCCTTTCTGCACAGCTATCTTTTTTGTTTGTCCACACTTTTTATTTAATTTGTGCATCAGTCCACTCCTATTGCTGCCTGCCATACCTGGCTTACATTACTGCAGGGAGATAGTAATTGTAGGACAGTTTTTTTTTTTTTTTTTTTTTTTTTTTGTGGGAGATTAAGATTGGCATTTCTGCTACAGTGCCATCCCTGTGTGTGCCATCTCTCACTGAGTGGGCCATAGAAAGCCTATTTATTTTTTCCGTGATTTGTGTTCTAAAATCTACCTCAACACAAAAACACTACATCAATCAGTGGGAGAAAAATATTGGCCTCAGTCAGGGCTTGTGTGCCACTGCTGTGTGTGCTATCTCTCATTCAGTGGGCTATAGCAAGCCTATTTTTTTTTTTTTTTTTTAATATTATTTGGTTTCTAAAGTCTCCCTGAAAAAAAAAAAAACCTAAAAAAACAGTGGGAGAGTAATATTGCCCTTTCAGCTTGTGTGCCAGTCTTGACTCCTGGGTGTGCCACCTCTCTCCCTCTCATTCAGTGGGCCATAGAAAGCCTATTTATTTTTTTTAAAAAATATTATTGGGTTTCTAAAGTCTCCCTGAAAAAACAAAAAATACATAAAAAAACAGTGGGAGAGTAATATTGCCCTTTCAGCTTGTGTGCCAGTCTTGACTCCTGGGTGTGCCACCTCTCTCCCTTTCATTCAGTGGGCCATAGAAAGCCTATTTATTTTTTCCGTGATTTGTGTTCTAAATTCTACCTCAACACAAAAACACTACATCAATCAGTGGGAGAAAAATATTGGCCTCAGTCAGGGCTTGTGTGCCACTGCTGTGTGTGCTATCTCTCATTCAGTGGGCTATAGCAAGCCTATTTTTTTTTTTTTTTTTTTTTTTTTTAATATTATTTGGTTTCTAAAGTCTCCCTGAAAAAAAAAAAAAAACCTAAAAAAACAGTGGGAGAGTAATATTGCCCTTTCAGCTTGTGTGCCAGTCTTGACTCCTGGGTGTGCCACCTCTCTCCCTCTCATTCAGTGGGCCATAGAAAGCCTATTTATTTTTTTTTTTTAATATTATTTGGTTTCTAATTCTCCCTGAAAAAAAAAAAAAAACCTAAAAAAACAGTGGGAGAATAATATTGCCCTTTCAGCTTGTGTGCCAGTCTTGACTCCTGGGTGTGCCACCTCTCTCCCTCTCATTCAGCGGGCCATAGAAAGCCTATTTATTTTTTTTAAAAAATATTATTGGGTTTCTAAAGTCTCCCTGAAAAAACAAAAAATACATAAAAAAACAGTGGGAGAGTAATATTGCCCTTTCAGCTTGTGTGCCAGTCTTGACTCCTGGGTGTGCCACCTCTCTCCCTTTCATTCAGTGGGCCATAGAAAGCCTATTTATTTTTTTTTTTAAATATTATTGGGTTTCTAAAGTCTCCCTGAAAAAAAAAAAAAAACCTAAAAAAACAGTGGGAGAGTAATATTGCCCTTTCAGCTTGTGTGCCAGTCTTGACTCCTGGGTGTGCCACCTCTCTCCCTCTCATTCAGTGGGCCATAGAAAGCCTATTTATTTTTTTTTTAAAATATTATTGGGTTTCTAAAGTCTCCCTGAAAAAAAAAAAAAAAACCTAAAAAAACAGTGGGAGAGTAATATTGCCCTTTCAGCTTGTGTGCCAGTCTTGACTCCTGGGTGTGCCACCTCTCTCCCTCTCATTCAGTGGGCCATAGAAAGCCTATTTATTTTTTTTTTTAAATATTATTGGGTTTCTAAAGTCTCCCTGAAAAAACAAAAAATACATAAAAAAACAGTGGGAGAGTAATATTGCCCTTTCAGCTTGTGTGCCAGTCTTGACTCCTGGGTGTGCCACCTCTCTCCCTTTCATTCAGTGGGCCATAGAAAGCCTATTTATTTTTTCCGTGATTTGTGTTCTAAATTCTACCTCAACACAAAAACACTACATCAATCAGTGGGAGAAAAATATTGGCCTCAGTCAGGGCTTGTGTGCCACTGCTGTGTGTGCTATCTCTCATTCAGTGGGCTATAGCAAGCCTATTTTTTTTTTTTTTTTTTATATTATTTGGTTTCTAAAGTCTCCCTGAAAAAAAAAAAAAAAACCTAAAAAAACAGTGGGAGAGTAATATTGCCCTTTCAGCTTGTGTGCCAGTCTTGACTCCTGGGTGTGCCACCTCTCTCCCTCTCATTCAGTGGGCCATAGAAAGCCTATTTATTTTTTTTTTTAAATATTATTGGGTTTCTAAAGTCTCCCTGAAAAAACAAAAAATACATAAAAAAACAGTGGGAGAGTAATATTGCCCTCTCAGCTTGTGTGCCAGTCTTGACTCCTGGGTGTGCCACCTCTCTCTCTCTAATTGTGGGCCATAGAAAGCCTTTTTTTTTTTTTTTTTTATATTATTTGGTTTCTAAAGTCTCCCTGAGAAAAAAAAAAAAATAAATTAGGTGGGAGATTAATATTGACATTAGTGCTTGAGTGACAGTCCTGCGTGTGTGTCATCTCTGTGATTTTGTGCCACAGAAAACAGAGTGTGTAACATTGTGCCTGATTTTCCTTGTGGTCTCACCAACCTGTTAAGGGATATTGAAATCATACTGAAGTTATAGCTCACCGTGTAAGTTGTTTGACAGCAACAAATAAAGTTACTTTGGTTAAGATTTTAAAACAATGAGGAAGTCTGGTGCAAGAGGTCGTCGTGGGCGTTCATTGTCAGCTGGTAATGATGGTAGTGGTAGAGGAGCATCAGGTGGTCGTGGGGATAAAAATATTCCACCTAAGTCTGGAGCTGTGGAGCCAGTTTCGTCGTCAGGCTACACAAGGCCTCGAACGCTCTCTTTTCTGGGAGTAGGAAAACCGCTTTTAAAGGCGGAGCAGCAACAGCAAGTTTTGGCTTACATTGCAGACTCAGCCTCTAGCTCTTTTGCCTCCTCTTCCGAAACTGGTAAATGTAAAAGCAGCGCGTCGCTTGTGGATGTTCACGGTCAGGGACAAGTCGCTTCCTTGTCCTCCTCAGCAAAAACTACAACAAGAGAGAAGGATGCAGCAGGCGACACAACGGGTCACTCCATGGAGCTCTTTACACATACCGTCCCTGGCTTAGAAAGTGAAACATTTAACAGGCCATGCCCATTACAAGTATATTCTGACATGGAGTGCACTGATGCACAGCCACAGCCAGAGTACTATGCTGCTCCTTTGACTCAGACCACCACATTGCCCTCTCAGGGTACAGATCCACAATCAGACCCTGATGAGACTATGTTGCCCCGCCACGAACGCTATACCACCGACCGACACAGTGACACAGACGAAGTTGCACACGAGCTCGAAGAGGAGGTAATAGATGACCCAGTTATTGACCCCGATTGGCAGCCATTGGGGGAACAGGGTGCAGGCGGCAGTAGTTCAGAAGCGGAGGTGGAGGAGGGGCCGCAGCAGGCATCAACATCGCAACAGGTTACATCTGCCGGGCCCGTATCTGGCCCAAAACGCGTGTCAAAGCCAAAACCTGTTGGAGCACAGCGTTGCCATCCGGTTAAAGCTCAGTCTGCAATCCCTGAAAAGGGATCCGAGTCTAGGAAGAGTGCAGTCTGGCATTTTTTTAAACAACATCCAACTGATCAGCGCAAAGTCATCTGTCAAAAATGTTCAACTAGCTTAAGCAGAGGTCAGAATCTGAAAAGTCTAAATACTAGTTGCATGCATAGACACTTAACCACCATGCATTTTCAAGCCTGGACTAACTACCAAACGTCCCTCAAGGTTGTAGCACCCTCGGCCAATGAAGCTAGTCAGCAACGCAACATCCCTTCCGTCACTGTAAGGCCACCATTTTCCGCACCACAGGCAGTATCTGTGCAGGTTTCTTTGCCAGCCAAAAGCAGTCAGGGTCAGGGAATCACCAGTTTTGTAGGAGGAAATATTGCATCTAGGGCACCGGCGGAAACAATACCGTCTCCAACCGTCTCTCAGTCTGCCATGTACACCGGCACACCCGAAAGTTCCACGATCTCCAGCTCTCCAGTCCAGCTCACCCTACATGAGACTCTGGTTAGAAAAAGGAAGTACTTATCCTCGCATCCGCGTACACAGGGTTTTAACGCCCACATAGCTAGACTAATCTCGTTAGAGATGATGCCCTACCGGTTAGTTGAAAGCGAAGCTTTCAAAGCCCTGATGGAGTACGCTGAACCACGATACGAGCTACCCAGTCGACACTTTTTTTCCAGAAAAGCCATCCCAGCCCTGCACCAGCATGTTAAACAGCGCATCGTCCATGCACTCAGGCAATCTGTGAGTACAAAGGTGCACCTGACTACAGATGCATGGACCAGTAGGCATGGCCAGGGACGTTATGTGTCCATCACGGCACACTGGGTGAATGTGGTGGATGCAGGGTCCACAGGCGACATCAATTTAGGGACAGTTGTGCCTAGCCCACGGTCTAGGAAACAGTTGGCTGTAGGCGTTCGCACCCCCTCCTCCTCCTCCTCCTCGTCCTCCTGCAGAAGCTACAGCTCTTCCACAGAACGCAGTCTGCCAACCACTCCATCGGCAGATGACACTGTTGCACACCAGTTGTCCCATTATGGGCCAGCTACTGCCAAGCGTCAGCAGGCTGTATTGGCTATGAAGTGCTTGGGCGACAATAGACACACCGCGGAAGTTCTGTCCGAGTTCTTGCAACAAGAAACGCAGTCGTGGCTGGGCACAGTAGATCTTGAGGCAGGCAAGGTAGTGAGTGATAACGGAAGGAATTTCATGGCTGCCATCTCCCTTTCCCAACTGAAACACATTCCTTGCCTGGCTCACACCTTAAACCTGGTGGTGCAGTGCTTATTGAAAACTTATCCTGGGTTCTCCGACCTGCTCCTCAAAGTGCGTGCACTTTGCTCACATATCCGACGTTCGCCTGTACACGCCAGCCGTATGCAGACCTATCAGCGGTCTTTGAACCTTCCCCAGCATCGCCTAATCATAGACGTTGCAACAAGGTGGAACTCAACACTGCACATGCTTCAGAGACTGTGCGAACAGAGGCGTGCTGTTATTTATTTGTGGGAGGATACACGGGCAGGCAGTAGGATGGCAGACATGGAGTTGTCAGGTGTGCAGTGGTCTAAGATACAAGACATGTGTCAAGTCCTTCAGTGCTTTGAGGAATGCACACGGCTGGTTAGTGCAGACAACGCCGTAATAAGCATGAGCATCCCCCTAATGCGTCTGCTGATGCAAAGTTTGACGCACATAAAGGAGCAGGCGTCTGCACCAGAGGAAGAGGAAAGCCTTGATGACAGTCAGCCATTGTCTGGTCAGGGCAGTGTACAGGACGAGGTAGCGGGCGAAGAGGAGGTGGAGGACGAGGAGGATGATGGGGATGAGTATATTTTTAATGCCGAACCTTTCCCGGGGGCACAGGAATTTGGTTGCGTGTCACGGCCGGGTTCTGGTTTTTTGAGGGACACAAGTGACGTAGATTTGCCTGCAACTGCCCCTCAACCAATCACAACCGGAGATTTGACAACTGGAACTTTGGCCCACATGGCGGATTATGCCTTACGTATCCTAAAAAGGGACACACGCATTACGAAAATGATGAACGATGACGATTACTGGTTGGCCTGCCTCCTTGATCCACGCTATAAAGGCAAATTGCAAAATATTATGCCACATGAGAACTTGGAACTAATATTAGCAACCAAACAATCAACTCTTGTTGACCGTTTGCTTCAGGCATTCCCAGCACACAGCGCACGTGATCGTTCTCACACGAGCTCCAGGGGGCAGCAGACTAGGAGTGTTAGGGGTGCACACATCAGAAGTGGCATTGGACAGAGGGGTTTTCTGACCAGGTTGTGGAGTGATTTTGCTATGACCGCAGACAGGACAGGTACTGCTGCATCAATTGAAAGTGACAGGAGACAACATTTGTCCAGTATGGTTACTAACTATTTTTCATCCCTTATCGATGTTCTCCCTCAACCGTCATTCCCATTTGATTACTGGGCCTCCAAATTAGACACCTGGCCAGAATTGGCAGAATATGCATTGCAGGAGCTTGCTTGCCCGGCAGCAAGTGTCCTATCAGAAAGAGTATTCAGTGCTGCAGGTTCAATATTAACCGAAAAAAGGACTCGTCTGGCTACCCAAAATGTTGACGATCTAACATTCATTAAAATGAACCACAACTGGATTTCGAAATCTTTTGCCCCACCTTGCCCGGCCGACACCTAGCTTTCCTATGAAAAGCTCTTGCCTGTGAATTACTTTTCTAATGTCTAATTTGCTGCAGCTGATTGTACAGCATACGACATGTTTACACCTCCCTAAATGGCAAAACTCCCCACACGGGGCCGTGGTATCGCGACTTGGCGCAAGCACCCGTGAGACTGCTGTTTGTCTGAAGAGGTGGGTGTGCTCGCTTTTGGTTGACGGCATTGCTACTGGGTCCCTCATAGTACAATGTAGTGTCTCTGGCGGTGGTGGTGCGCACCCAACGTCAGACACACCGTTGTAACATGAGGGGCCCTGGGGCGGTCCCGCCGGCCTCAAGAGAGTTCCCCCCTACCCCAGCTCAAAATGTGCTCTACCACGTGCAAAATTATGTCGCACAGCTCCACCAATCTTTAGTCTATTCGCTGACATCATTCAATGTCTGGCACTGACAATACAAATTTGTAGACATCTATGATGCAACTTAAAGTAGTCTGTGTCTGTGTCCTATATTGGCACCATTAAATAGTTACTGCCAAATTACTATGTCAGAAACTCAGTAGATGAGCCCACCCCTGTACCTAAGTATGCCACCTTTTTTTTTTGTTTTGGTTGTTTTGCGAGACATTAACATCTATTTATATTTTGGGAGTACTGGGACAGACACTCCTTGCACTACTCCTCCACTCACCACCAAGCTGCCTGTGTATCCATGTAACCGCTGTAAAACTGCCATGAGCCTATTGTTTGTTATTTTAGGCCTTTGATAGCCTGTCTGCGGCCCCTACTTGCAATACTCCTCCACTGACCACCAAGCTGCCTGCCCGTGTATCCATGTAACCGCTGTGAAACTGCCATGAGCCTATTGTTTGTTATGTTAGGCCTTTGATAGCCTGTCTGCGGTCCCTACTTTAAATACTCCTCCACTGACCAGACCACTGCTGCCCGTGTACCCCTGGAACCAATTATAAAGTGCCTACAGCCAGCCCATTTTCTTATGTTAGGCCTTTGAAGCCTGTCTGCGGTCCCTACTTTAAATACTCCTCCACTGACCACCAAGCTGCCTGCCCGTGTATCCATGTAACCGCTGTAAAACTGCCATGAGCCTATTGTTTGTTATTTTAGGCCTTTGATAGCCTGTCTGCGGCCCCTACTTGCAATACTCCTCCACTGACCACAATGCTGCCTGGAGTGCCTGCCTGTGTATCCATGTAACCGATGTAAAACTGCCATGACTGCCTACTGTTTGTTATTTTAGGCCTTTGATAGCCTGTCTGCAGCCCCTACTTGCAATACTCCTCCACTGACCACCAAGCTGCCTGCCCGTGTATCCATGTAACCGCTGTGAAACTGCCATGAGCCTATTGTTTGTTATGTTAGGCCTTTGATAGCCTGTCTGCGGTCCCTACTTTAAATACTCCTCCACTGACCAGACCACTGCTGCCCGTGTACCCCTGGAACCAATTATAAAGTGCCTACAGCCAGCCCATTTTCTTATGTTAGGCCTTTGAAGCCTGTCTGCGGTCCCTACTTTAAATACTCCTCCACTGACCACCAAGCTGCCTGCCCGTGTATCCATGTAACCGCTGTAAAACTGCCATGAGCCTATTGTTTGTTATTTTAGGCCTTTGATAGCCTGTCTGCGGCCCCTACTTGCAATACTCCTCCACTGACCACAATGCTGCCTGGAGTGCCTGCCTGTGTATCCATGTAACCGATGTAAAACTGCCATGACTGCCTACTGTTTGTTATTTTAGGCCTTTGATAGCCTGTCTGCAGCCCCTACTTGCAATACTCCTCCACTGACCACCAAGCTGCCTGCCCGTGTATCCATGTAACCGCTGTGAAACTGCCATGAGCCTATTGTTTGTTATGTTAGGCCTTTGATAGCCTGTCTGCGGTCCCTACTTTAAATACTCCTCCACTGACCAGACCACTGCTGCCCGTGTACCCCTGGAACCAATTATAAAGTGCCTACAGCCAGCCCATTTTCTTATGTTAGGCCTTTGAAGCCTGTCTGCGGTCCCTACTTTAAATACTCCTCCACTGACCACCAAGCTGCCTGCCCGTGTATCCATGTAACCGCTGTAAAACTGCCATGAGCCTATTGTTTGTTATTTTAGGCCTTTGATAGCCTGTCTGCGGCCCCTACTTGCAATACTCCTCCACTGACCACAATGCTGCCTGGAGTGCCTGCCTGTGTATCCATGTAACCGATGTAAAACTGCCATGACTGCCTACTGTTTGTTATTTTAGGCCTTTGATAGCCTGTCTGCAGCCCCTACTTGCAATACTCCTCCACTGACCACCAAGCTGCCTGCCCGTGTATCCATGTAACCGCTGTGAAACTGCCATGAGCCTATTGTTTGTTATGTTAGGCCTTTGATAGCCTGTCTGCGGTCCCTACTTTAAATACTCCTCCACTGACCAGACCACTGCTGCCCGTGTACCCCTGGAACCAATTATAAAGTGCCTACAGCCAGCCCATTTTCTTATGTTAGGCCTTTGAAGCCTGTCTGCGGTCCCTACTTTAAATACTCCTCCACTGACCACCAAGCTGCCTGCCCGTGTATCCATGTAACCGCTGTAAAACTGCCATGAGCCTATTGTTTGTTATTTTAGGCCTTTGATAGCCTGTCTGCGGCCCCTACTTGCAATACTCCTCCACTGACCACAATGCTGCCTGGAGTGCCTGCCTGTGTATCCATGTAACCGATGTAAAACTGCCATGACTGCCTACTGTTTGTTATTTTAGGCCTTTGATAGCCTGTCTGCAGCCCCTACTTGCAATACTCCTCCACTGACCACCAAGCTGCCTGCCCGTGTATCCATGTAACCGCTGTGAAACTGCCATGAGCCTATTGTTTGTTATGTTAGGCCTTTGATAGCCTGTCTGCGGTCCCTACTTTAAATACTCCTCCACTGACCAGACCACTGCTGCCCGTGTACCCCTGGAACCAATTATAAAGTGCCTACAGCCAGCCCATTTTCTTATGTTAGGCCTTTGAAGCCTGTCTGCGGTCCCTACTTTAAATACTCCTCCACTGACCACCAAGCTGCCTGCCCGTGTATCCATGTAACCGCTGTAAAACTGCCATGAGCCTATTGTTTGTTATTTTAGGCCTTTGATAGCCTGTCTGCGGCCCCTACTTGCAATACTCCTCCACTGACCACAATGCTGCCTGGAGTGCCTGCCTGTGTATCCATGTAACCGATGTAAAACTGCCATGACTGCCTACTGTTTGTTATTTTAGGCCTTTGATAGCCTGTCTGCAGCCCCTACTTGCAATACTCCTCCACTGACCACACCAATGCTGCCCGTGTACCCCTGGAACCTATTTAAAAGTTCATAGAGCCTAGTTATATATTTTATTTACTATTAATAAGGCCATGATGGACTACGCTGTACCACGCTACAAGCTAACCAGTCGACACTTCTTTTGCGAGAAAAGCCATCCCAACCCTCCACCAGCATGTAGAAGACCGCATTGTCCATGCACTCTGGCAATCTGTGAGTACAAAGGTGCACCTGACAACAGACGCATGGACCTGTAGGCATGGCCACGGAAGATTACGTGTCCATTACGGCGCAATGGGTTAATGTGGTGGATGCATGGTCCACAGGGGACAGCCTACTAAGTCTGTCTGCAGTCCCTAATTCAAATTGTCCTCCACTGTCTAAATCGGAACTTCCACCTTCTGGCTTTCGGCCTATAGTATCAGAAATTAAACTGCATTTGGCCTTCAACTTTGGTTAGGGCCTACTAACGGCTTCTGCCCCTCCCTGGTGTTGCCCTCAACTAAATAAAGCTGAGCTTCAACCTTCTGCTCCAAATTACCATTTTAAAAAATGCAATAGGCTTTTCAGGCCTACTAAAGGTGTCTGTCTGTGTGCCCCTCCCTGGTGTTGTCCTCAACTAAATAAAGCTGAGCTTCAACCTTCCGGCTCTCATTATGTGGTTTTAAAAAAAAAAATGGTGGTTAGGGCCTACTAACGGCTTCTGCCCCTCCCTGGTGTTGTCCTCAACTAAATAAAGCTGAGCTTCAACCTTCCGGCTCTCATTATGTGGTTTTAAAAAAAAAATGGTGGTTAGGGCCTACTAACGGCTTCTGCCCCTCCCTGGTGTTGCCCTCAACTAAATAAAGCTGAGCTTCAACCTTCTGCTCCAAATTACCATTTTGAAAAATGCAATAGGCTTTTCAGGCCTACTAAAGGTGTCTGTCTGTGTGCCCCTCCCTGGTGTTGTCCTCAACTAAATAAAGCTGAGCTTCAACCTTCCGGCTCTCATTATGTGGTTTTAAAAAAAAAAATGGTGGTTAGGGCCTACTAACGGCTTCTGCCCCTCCCTGGTGTTGTCCTCAACTAAATAAAGCTGAGCTTCAACCTTCCGGCTCTCATTATGTGGTTTTAAAAAAAAAATGGTGGTTAGGGCCTACTAACGGCTTCTGCCCCTCCCTGGTGTTGTCCTCAACTAAATAAAGCTGAGCTTCAACCTTCCGGCTCTCATTATGTGGTTTTAAAAAAAAAATGGTGGTTAGGGCCTACTAACGGCTTCTGCCCCTCCCTGGTGTTGCCCTCAACTAAATAAAGCTGAGCTTCAACCTTCTGCTCCAAATTACCATTTTGAAAAATGCAATAGGCTTTTCAGGCCTACTAAAGGTGTCTGTCTGTGTGCCCCTCCCTGGTGTTGCCCTCAACTAAATAAAGCTGAGCTTCAACCTTCTGCTCCAAATTACCATTTTAAAAAATGCAATAGGCTTTTCAGGCCTACTAAAGGTGTCTGTCTGTGTGCCCCTCCCTGGTGTTGTCCTCAACTAAATAAAGCTGAGCTTCAACCTTCCGGCTCTCATTATGTGGTTTTAAAAAAAAAAATGGTGGTTAGGGCCTACTAACGGCTTCTGCCCCTCCCTGGTGTTGCCCTCAACTAAATAAAGCTGAGCTTCAACCTTCTGCTCCAAATTACCATTTTAAAAAATGCAATAGGCTTTTCAGGCCTACTAAAGGTGTCTGTCTGTGTGCCCCTCCCTGGTGTTGTCCTCAACTAAATAAAGCTGAGCTTCAACCTTCCGGCTCTCATTATGTGGTTTAAAAAAAAAAAATGGTGGTTAGGGCCTACTAACGGCTTCTGCCCCTCCCTGGTGTTGCCCTCAACTAAATAAAGCTGAGCTTCAACCTTCTGCTCCAAATTACCATTTTAAAAAATGCAATAGGCTTTTCCGGCCTACTAAAGGTGTCTGCCCCTCCCTGGTGTTGTCCTCAACTGAACAAAGCTGAGCTTCAACCTTCCGGCTCTCATTATGTGGTTTTAAAAAAAAAATGGTGGTTAGGGCCTACTAACGGCTTCTGCCCCTCCCTGGTGTTGCCCTCAACTAAATAAAGCTGAGCTTCAACCTTCTGCTCCAAATTACCATTTTGAAAAATGCAATAGGCTTTTCAGGCCTACTAAAGGTGTCTGTCTGTGTGCCCCTCCCTGGTGTTGTCCTCAACTAAATAAAGCTGAGCTTCAACCTTCCGGCTCTCATTATGTGGTTTAAAAAAAAAAAATGGTGGTTAGGGCCTACTAACGGCTTCTGCCCCTCCCTGGTGTTGCCCTCAAGTAAATAAAGCTGAGCTTCAACCTTCTGCTCCAAATTACCATTTTAAAAAATGCAATAGGCTTTTCCGGCCTACTAAAGGTGTCTGCCCCTCCCTGGTGTTGTCCTCAACTGAACAAAGCTGAGCTTCCACATTCTGGCTTTCGCCCTATACTATCAGATATTAAACTGCATTTGGCCTACTAGTGTGGTTAGGCCCTTGAAACAGTGTCTGCTGCTCTTGGGTTTGCTACTCCACTGAACAAAGCAATGCCGCCTGTTTAGTCCTGTTACCAATTTTGAACTGCATGTAGCCTACTTTATTCTTTGGCCCTATATCTGTTTCCTCCTCATCCTGCCCATTGCCCAGCCACTGCTAAATGAGTCTGCTGGTACATTGACCTAGACCACTACATTCCCCTTGTACTCTACACAGCCAGAATCTGTCCCTGCTGAAAGTAAGGTTCCCCTTCCCGCATGTTATACCACCTTACACAGGGACAAAGAGGAAGGTGCAGATGAAAGTGCAGGTTCCTTCATCAGGTGGGGGGGCATACTCGTTGGCGACGTCACTGGCACAGGGCCCCTCAGAGTACGCAAAAGTGTCGCTGCTGGTGGGAGGCGCCCCCGCCATGCAAACACACCGCCGTACTTTGAGGGGCCCTGTGCCAGTGGCAATGCGAACGAGTGGGCCCCCCCCCTGCTTGCTCAGGATCACAGCACTTGCAACTTTTAAATACTTACCTTTCCCTGCAACACCGCCGTGACGTAGTCCGCATTTCCTGGGCCCACGAAAAACTTGAGCCAGCCCTACTCCCCCCACAACTTTCACCCAATTCCCTATGCCCAACTATTATTATACAGTTAATTAAGATTGGCAAGCTTCAGAAACAAGAATGGATGTTTTTGGCATTAAAATGGGCACTGTAGGTGTTTTCCTGGCCTCCACTCACTGCCGACTATGCTTCCCCATTGACTTGCATTGGGTTTCGTGTTTCGGTCGATCCCCGACTTTTAGCGATAATCGGCCGACTGCACTCGACTCGACTCTGGACAAAATCGGGTTTCCCAAAACCCTACTCGATCTTAAAAAAATGAAAGTCGCTCAACCCTACTGTAAACCTGATGGAAAACTGCTTCGAATTCGCAGCGGCCAATCCGCTGCGGATCCGCGGCCAATCCGCTGCCAATCCGCTGCGGATCCGCGGCCAATCCGCTGCCGATCCGCTGCGGATCCGCGGCCAATCCGCTGCGGATCCACTGCAGATCCGCGGCCAATCCGCTGCGGATCCGCGGCCAATCCGCTGCGGATCCGCTGCGGATCCGCGGCCAATCCGCTGCGGATCCGCTGCGGATCCGCGGCCGATCCGCTGCAGATCCGCAGCCGATCTGCTGCGGATCCGCTGCGGATCCGCTGCGGATCCGCGGCCGATCCGCTGCGGATCCGCGGCCAATCCGCTGCCGATCCGCGGCCAATCCGCTGCGGATCCACTGCGGATCCGCGGCCGATCCGCTGCGGATCCGCGGCCGATCCGCTGCGGATCCGCGGCCGATCCGCTGCGGATCCGCTGCGATCCGCGGCCGATCCGCTGCGGATCCGCTGCGATCCGCGGCCGATCCGCTGCGGATCCGCGGCCGATCCGCTGCGGATCCGCGGCCAATCCGCTCTGTGTGCACATGCCATAACCCTACCCCTAACCCTAACCCTACCCGTAACCCTAACCCTACCCCTAACCCTACCCCTAGTTCTAACCCTAACCCTAGTGGTAAAAGAAAAAAAAATATTTTCTTTATTTTATTATTGTCCCTACCTATGGGGGTGATAAAGGGGGGGGTTTATTTATTATTTTTTTATTTTGATCGCTGTGGTAGAACCTACCACAGCGATCAAAATGTACCTGTAACGAATCTGCCAGCCTGCAGATTCGGCGGGCGTACTGAGCGTGCGCCCGCCATTTTCCAAGATGGCGGCGCCCAGCGAGGAGACGGCCGGACACCGGGAGGATCGGTAAGTATGAGGGGGTGGTGGGGGGGTGGATCGGAGCACAGGGGGGGGGATCGGAGGACGGGGGGAGCGGACAGGAGCACGGGGGAGCGGACAGGAGCACGGGGGAGCGAACAGGGGGACGGAGAGGACCGGGCCACATAACGGACGACTGGGGAGGAGATCGGGGGCGGTGGGGGGGACCAGTACATGATTTCCAGCCATGGCAGATGCTATTGCAGCATCGGCCATGGCTGGATTGCAATATTTCACCATTTTCATAGGTGAAATATTGCAAATTGCTCTGATTGGCTGTTGCACTTTCAACAGCCAATCAGAGCGATCGTAGCCACGTGGGGGCAAAGCCACCCCCCCTAGGCTGAAGTACAACTCCCCCTCTCCCTGCAGATCGGGTAAAATAGGAATTAACCCTTTCACCCGATCTGCAGGGATGCGATCATTCCATGACGCCGCATAGGCGTCATGGGTCGGGAAGGGGTTAAGGAGATCATCAAGCAGTTACAAATCTTTTTTTATAAGGCTCAAACTATTTAAAAAAATAAAGAATACTTTCTTCTTAGAACTCTTACAGTTCCCGTTATAACACTTACCCAATCCGTGCTAGTCTCTACCTCCTGGTCCCATCTTTACATGATTGAAATGGCAAGAAATGTCCTCTCGGCAAATCACTGCCTGCATCGGTCATGACTAAGCAGTTGTTGACTGAGCAGGTATTTACTGCTATTTCTAGTGTGTCGAGATAGGTACAGGAAGTGGAGACCAGCATGTATCATTAAAACATCAAAATGAAAGATGAGGTAGTTCGTGACTTAGCCGGTTATTGAGTGAACATGTTTTTAATACAATTTCTGGTGTGTTGAGATGGGAACAGAAGGTGGACACCAGCAGGGACTGGGAAAACATCAGAAGGGGAGCTGCCAAGGTTCATGCTCTACTCAGTTATTGACAGAGAAGGTATTTCCTGCCATTTCTGGTATGTTAAGATGGGAACAGGAAGTGGAGATCAGCATGGATCAGTAAAACATCAGAACGGAAGTTGTGGAGGTTCATGATGTAGCCAGGTTTTGACTGAGATGGCATTTACTGCTATTTCTGGTGTGTCGAGATGAGAACGGTAAGTGGAAGCCAGCATGGACCAGGAAAACATCAGAACGGGAGCTGCTAAGGTTAATGCAATAGCCAGTTATTGACTGAGATAGCATTTACTGCTATTTCTGGTATGTCGAGATGAGAACAGAAAGGGGAAACCAGCATAGAAGAGGAAAACATCAGAACGGGAGCTAGGCAGGTTCGTAAGGTTGAGTACCACTTCTTTTAATCTTTTAGACCAGTCTGCAGGATAGTGCTTTAAAAGCTCTTTTACCTTTAAGTAAGAAAAATAAATGAAATTTCACTATTGTTGTAAACACCTTAAAAGTTTAGTTTTAGAAGTTGAGTGCACTTTCTTAACATTCACTCTTGTTGACATCAGGGGTCTGTGATTAGAGGTCCATTAAACACTAGCATCTTGATCTTCACAGCAGTTACTTTGGGCTATTATGTTGCTGCAGATCTTTTTTTCCCAGTCAGATGTTTTCTAGAGAGTATTGTATGATGTCCATACATTTGTTTTTACTGCATTAATAATGTTTTAATCAAATTTGATCATTCAGCCCCTAGATGTTGTTAAATATTCCCAAAATAGCTCTGATCTTCCACCGTGCTTGACTGTTGGTTGTAGACATGGTTCATAGAGCCATTCATTGCTTCAGTGGTGTACATCCTTCCTTCTGTTAATTCCAATTTAAGGTCATCGGACCATTGAACCAGCTCAAATTTCTTATTTCTATGTTCATGTGCCATTTTTTTCCTTATTTTTTTCTCTTAGCTTCCCTATAGAGTGAGATTTATTGAGATTGGAGTGCCATATGCCAGTCATAAACAGAAGGGCATTGGAGTTCATTGCGCCAAGGTAATAAAGACAGAAAAAGAAGGATTAATTTGTCAGGCAAATGCCAGTTATACCCTCTTCCAGATAATCCAACCTTTTTTCTTGCCACTTTCCAAAACTCATTAGAGGCAAGAAAAATGGCAAATTATTGTGCAAATATGACCACAACATAATTTGCGACTTTCTAATGCCAAAAAACCCAGTCAAATACATTAACAAGTTTATCATACAGTGTTGTGCCATTTCTTCACAGCAGAAGGTTGGGCACAAAACGTTTTTGGTCTACAGTAAGTGTAATGTATTTTCTCTATGCTTTTCTGTATATTTCAAATCCAGTTTTTTAACTCAATTTTTGATAGAAGATAGAAACAAAATGAACACATATCTTTCTGTAAGTAAAAATCAATACTGCATATAAATAACATAGGGAACTTAGTAAACACTGCTTTTGAAAAAAAAGTGTAAAAGCACTAGTATTAATGTATTAAAAGGCTACCATGTGTCAGCTCAAAGAAAGGGAGGCCATTTATATGCACCTTTGCTTTTTACTTACAGTAGGGTATATGTTAATTTTGTTTTTATCTTAGGTTCTGTCTAATAATCAGTGTGAACCTGCTCTTACATGTTGCATTTATACCAAGTTATATTCAAGTTCATTTTTTTTCTGGTTTTGCTTTTATTTCTTGCACTCAAAGCAGGTAAGGGTGTGGCTTCTCTTTCTTTGAGCTGGACATTAGGTTTATATAGCTTCCCATTACTGGGTATTCAATGGTCAGGGGCTTGGTCCTGCTTGGCCCTTATTCACATTGAGGTCATTTTTGACACATTGTAAGTGTTTAATACTAGAGGTTAGGATTGTCCAATTGGGTACACCTTGATGCTGGTGGGTTGGCTTTTATCGATTAAAAACACTTTTGATTAAGTACCCTATGATATTTATATGCACTATTGCTTTTTCCTTACTTACAGCAGGGTATATGTTCTTTTTATTTCTATACCTTGTATTAAGTCTTTATTCCTCTGGCTACTGATTTTTTACACAACATGAACGCAACTCGAGAGGAACATTGATGGTATTATCCATGGTATGAACATTAAATGGACATAGACACCTTTTGGGGCATTTTATTAATTAAACTGATTTCAGGAGAACTGTCAACAGAAGGTCTGTGTCTGCTGCTAGCTTCTTCCCCTCCCCTCTCCATAGAATTTTATAAGCAGCAATTGTCATCTATACAGATTTCACCTTTGGGGCTCATACTCATCTGCAAGCAAAACGGACGGGTGTAATCCAATAAAAATCATATTGAACTCTGAGCAAAGTTATGCTATGAGTTACAGCTTTTTCTCAGCTGAAATTGGACTGAGCAAAAAATTGAAGGATGCTGCAATTGTCAGACGAGACATGCCAATGCAAGTCAATGGTTGCGAAAAAAAAATCTCATAGCACTCTGACCATGCAAATGCTGTCTGATTTTTACACACCAATGTACTTTGAAAAGCCAGCAATTCATCTGCCGCATACAGTAACATCACAGTGTGACCCGACAGAATAGAATGGATAGAATAGATAATGTATATATACATAGAATAGATAGCAATAAAGATGTCAGTGATACATATAATTAGTACAGTGCTTGTGCAGCTTGCTGTACATGTATTTAATTAATGATTATTTTTCTGAAAGAAAATGGAGAGTGCTTCCGTTTAATTTTCAGAACCAGCAGAAGAAAAACCAATGGCTGGGGGCTGATGTTTATAGCCTGGGAAGGAAGTATTACCCATGGAGCTTCCCAGGCTATTAATATCAGCTCACAGCTGTATACTTAGCCTTTACAGATTATTAAAATGGGGTAACCCCAAAAAATGATGTAGGGTAACCCTATAATTAATAACAAGTAAGGACTAGGCAGACAGCAGCGGGCTGATATTAATAGGCTAGGAAGGAGCTCTGGTACTTAGACTCGCTCTTCCCCAAAACGACATGCAGTCCTTCCTATTTTTAATAACCAGCCAAAAGAAAGCAGACAGCTGTGGTGGTTTCGGAAGTGCCCACACCAAAATAGCTTTTGATGGCTGCACTACAGCAGTACTTGAACAAGCTTTATTAGTCTTCCAAACCCGAACAGTAAACCGGATTTGCAGCAAGAAGTCCGTGTTCGGGGTTCGGTTCAGCCAAAATCAGGAGTGGAACATCAGAGAAAAAGTATAATAGAAGCATGTCACCACTTCTACATTTTTCACCCACTACTAGTTTTGGATTACAAACACTGATGTAAAATACTGATTAAATACTGATCGTGGGAATGTGTTCTTATTATTTACTACAACTGAAGATGATGTCACATCTCTGGTGTTCTAGTAGAATGGCAGTAAATATGTTGAGCAATTTTACAGACAGTCGAGACGTTATTGTAATAATAGTTTTACTTGTAAATCAGATGAAATGCCTCATTATCTCTCTGACATTTTTACACTCCCTGACAGAAGTTATGTCGCTTATCCATGTTATGTAAATAAAAGTTTATAACCTGACGTTAAATTCATCCATTGGTTGTATAAATTATTGTTTTGAAAGCTGAAACCCTCCAAAATGTGGTTTAGGTTAGGAAAATAAATTGGCATCAATGCAGAAATATTGATCAGTTAATGGACACAGAATGGTCAGATTTTGGCAAGACAAAAGTTTTGTTGCCCACAGAAAGTAATGTAATATTCAAACAAATAATTATCTTAAAATACAAATATATGTTGCATAACATTGGTGAATGAAGTTGATTCATACAATTTATTAATGAAGTCATCAGAATAGCAAAGAATGCAGTCTTAAATGCATCCCAGAGTTCATCTAGATTTTTTGGTTTTGTCTTCCAAGCTTCCTCTTTCATCCTACCCCAAACATGCTCAATGATGTTCATGTCTGGTGACTGGACTGGCCAGTAGTGTTGAGCGACACTTTCCGATATGCATTGGTATCGGTATCGGATAGTATCGGCCGATACCGGCAAAATATCGGATCTCGCCGATACCGATACCCGATACCAATGCATTTCAATGGGACTAGGGTTGAGTGACTTTGACTTTTTTAGGGTCGAGTCATGTTTCGCGAAACCCGACTATTTGAAAAGTTGAGTCGGGCGAAATCGGCCGATTACTGCGAAAAGTAGGGGATCGGCCAGAACACGAAACCCTATGCACGTCAATGGGGAATTTTTTTTTTCTCTCTCTCTCTCTCTCTCCCCTCCGTCTCAGCAGAAAATCTCGTGTTGCACATTGCAAATCCCTACTGCGCACAAGCGATAAAATGGCCGATAGGCGTGCACTCCGCTAAGACCTATGTCATCACTCTGCCCACGCTCCTTCATTGGCTGAAAAAATGGCGCTAAACGCGTCATACAAAACGCGACTTTGGCGCCAAGATCGCATACCGCATGGCCGACCCCACACAGGGATCAGGTCGGGTTTCATGAGACGCCGACTTTGCGAAAAGTCGGCGACTTATGAAAATGACCGATCCGTTTCACTCAACCCTAAATGGGACGCAAAGTATCGGAATGGTTCCCAGGGTCTGAAGGAGAGGAAACTCTCCTTCAGGCCCTGGGATCCATATTCATGTGTAAAATAAAGAATTAAAATAAAAAATATGGATATACTCACCTCTCCGGCGGCCCCTGGACTTTACCGATGTAACCGGGAGCCTCCATTCCTAAGAATGAGCGCGTGAAGGGCCTTCGATGACGTCGCGGCTTGTGATTGGTCGCGTGAGCGGTCACATGAGTGCTTACGTGACCAATCAGAAGCCGCGACGTCATCGAAGGCCCTTCACGCACTCATTCTTAGGAACGGAGGCTGCCGGTTACAGCGGTAAGATCCAGGGGCCGCCGGAGAGGTGAGTATATCCATATTTTTTATTTTCATTCTTTATTTTACACATGAATATGGTTCCGATACCGATTCCCGATATCACAAAAGTATCGGAACTCGGTATCGGAATTCCGATACCGCCAGTATCAGCCGATACCCGATACTTGCGGTATCGGAATGCTCAACACTACTGGCCAGTCCTTGAGCACCTTGATCTTTTTTGCCTGGAGGAACTTTGTTGTAGAGATGGATGTATGAGATGGAGCACCATCCTGCGGCAGAATTTGACCCCTTTTATGATTTGGAATATAAGAGGTAGCTAATACTTCATGATATTTTAGGCTATTGATATTGCCTTCCACCTTGCAAATGTTTCGCACACCCCCTGTAATAATTATAGGGGATAACTCAGGAGACTCTTTCCGTGGAACAAGACAACTACAGGACACAGTTTTATAAGTGGTAAAGTCTATATTATCACACGGTGATTCAAACAGGTGCAGAGAGAAACTCAAGTCCACAACACTTGGTGCAAATAATAAATGCAGATTAGCAGTCTATAGGAAACTTCAGAGGAAAATGCAATCAAGCAGAAAGTCTATGAAGCACAGTATTCTTGAGGATACTTGACACGAATAAATCCTTGTTTTAGTCCAGGCACAGATAGATATGCTTATTAGGCAGTTCAAATCATATCTTAGCTCAACCAGGGAGGCCTGGTTAATAGTCTCAGGTTATTGCAAAGCAGCAACAGCTTACATGACCAGCAAATGCAGATGGAAGTAAACACGAACCGCAGATGAAGGAGGATTACTGGAAACTTGTGTATGCAGCAGGAACTCAGAGCAGAGTAGCAGGATCACCACACAGGTTCACAGGAGCAGGTGTATAGCCAGGGAGTAATCAGAGGTCAGGAGCTGGATGCAAGGCAGAATACTCTAGCACAGACTGAAGGCTGGGGTGGAGTTTTATAGCAGGAGACACAGTGCACATGAGACCAAAGATGCCATCTTGGAAAAGGGCAGTAATCCACAAAAGGTAAAAAATGTTCAGAGTCCTGACATTACTCCCTCCTCAGAAGCGGCCTCAGGACGATCCTGGACCTGGTTTCTCAGGGAATCTCTGATGAAAACGAGAAATCTTCTGTTGGGCATTGATGTTTTCCACAGGTTCCCAAGAGTCTTCCTCAGGGGGATATCCCTGCCATCTTATCAGATATTGGAGCCGATTCCTGCAAATCCTGGAATCAATAATTTCCTCCACCACGAATTGTTCTTGCCCATCAATCACCACAGGCTGCGGAGGTGGCACAACATGTCCTTGAAGGTATTAGGAGATACAGGCTTTAGTAAAGATACATGAAAAACTGGGTGTACCTTCATTGTCCTAGGCAGCTTCAGCCGGCAGGCCACAGAGCTCACAATACCGTTGATCTTCAAAGGGCCAATGAATTTCTATCCAAGTTTTTGTGAAGGAACATTTAACTTCAGATTCTTAGTTGCTAACCACACGGAATCTCCTTCCTTGAACATGGGTGCAGGTTTACGGAATCTATCAGCCGATCTCTTATAACGTTCTTGAGCTGTGGTCAGGGATTCCTTCAGAACCTCCAGATTCTGTCTCATCGCAGTCAGCCTTTCCTCCACTGCCGGAACCAGAGAATTAATTGGAGACCTAGGTAAAATACATGGATGATAACCCAGATTGGCAAAGAAAGGTGTAAATTTAGTGGAGGCCTTCTGAGAATTATTATATGAAAATTCGGCTAATGGCAACAACTCCAACCAATCATCCTGGAGATGGCTGACATAACATCTTAGATATTGTTCCAGCGTCTTGTTGGTACGCTCAATCTGACCATTTGTCTGGGGATGGTAAGCAGAAGAGAGACAGACATTAATATTGAGTGCAGAGCAAAACCCCTTCCAGAATCTTGAAGTGAACTGTACTCCACGGTCAGAGATGATCTCATCCGGAACCCCGTGCAACCGAAAGACATTCTGTATAACCAAGTTCACTGTATCTTTAGCTGAGGGGAGGCCGGTGCACGGAACAAAATGAGCAGCTTTAGTCAGGCGATCAACTACCACCATGATTGTATTCATGCCCCCCGATGTAGGCAGCTCCACAATAAAGTCCATTGATATAGACCCCCAAGGGCGGGACGGAACAGGTAATGGTTGTAGAAGACCCGTAGGTGCCACATGAGGAGTCTTGTAATGGGCACATACCTTGCAAGAGAGAAAATAGTCCTTGGTATCCTTCAGGCCAGTTGGACACCAGAAGAATCAGCTCAGGAACTCTTGTGTCTTCTGTACCCCCCTGTGACCAGCCAACTTGGAGTCATGTACCAACTTGAGGATCTGCAGACGGGCGACCTCCGGGACATAGATACGTCGATCTCTGAACCACATGCCACCCTTAAAGACAAGATTAATATCCACAGGTGGGTTGGCCAGAAATACATCACCTTCATAGGCCTCCCTGCACTCCTTCCACAAGTCCTGATCGTGGATAACTCTGATGAAATTGGCATCAGATAGAATGGTCTTGGACGGGGCTCCAGGTACGGAATCCGCAGCATGGATTCGGGATAAAGCATCAGCCTTCCCATTACGAGAACCTGGACGGTACGAGATAACAAAGTTAAATTGATTTAAAAATAAGTTCCAACAAGCCTGACGAGGAGAAAGACATCTAGCGGATCTAAGGAACTCTAGATTGCGATGGTCAGTTAGCAATATGATCTGTTGTGCAGCTCCTTGCAGATAATGCCTCCATTCTTTGAAAGCCGCAATAATAGCCATCAATTCCTTGTCTCCCACATCGTAATTCTTCTCTGCTGAGGTTAGTCTACAGGAAAAGAAAGCACAAGGATGTAGCAGACCCTTCTCTCCAGTTCTTTGGGAGAGAATAGCCCCCAAAGCATTATCAGAAGCGTCCATCTCCACAATGAAAGGAAGTGTTGGATCTGGGTGTATCAACAGCGGTGCTGATGTGAAACAGACTTTAAGCCGATCAAAAGCTTCTTGAGCCTGTGATGACCACTTAAAGGGCTTTTCCTTCTTTGTCAAGGAAGTAATGGGACGGACAATATCAGAAAAATCGTCTGTAGAAATTTGCAGAACCAATAAAATGTTGGACCTCCTTAACGTTCTTGGGTACCGGCCAGTCAAGGATAGCCTGAATCTTACCAGATTCCATGTTCAGCCCCTGGGGAGAGATGATATAACCTAAGAACTGTATCTCAGAACGATGGAACTCGCATTTCTCCAGCTTAATATACAGATGGTTCTCTTTCAGACGTCTTAAAACAGTTTTGACATGTTCTTCATGTTCCTGTAGAGAGTCAGAAAAGATTAGTATATCCTTCAAATAGATCACTACAAACTGGTCCAACAAATCTCTGAAAATGTCATTAGCAAGGTGTTGAAATGTTGCAGGGGCATTACAAAGCCCGAAGGGCATCACAAGAGATTCAAAGTATCCATACCGGCATCTGAATGCTGTCTTCCACTCATCCCCTGGACGAATACGCACCAAATTATAAGCCCCACGAAGATCCAGTTTAGAGAACACCTTAGCATGGCGGACTCTTTCCAGTAATTCGGGAATCAGAGGCAAAGGGTAACGGTTTCGTACGGTTACCTTATTGAGTTCTCGATAGTCAACACAGGGTCTCAGAGTCCCATCCTTCTTTTTTACAAAAAAGATAGGTGCCCCTGCTGGTGAGGAAGAAGGACGTATGAAGCCTTTGGCCAGATTTTCATCAATATACTCCTTTAAGGCTTGAAGCTCAGGTGCCGCCAAAGGGTATACGTGACCAAAAGGAATGGCTGCTGTTATGACCCCAATGGCGAGGGTCTCAGAGGAACGTGGAAGTCTGCAGAATACAAAAATCCAGCTCATAGGGCAGTGGTAACTGGGTTGACCATATATCTACTCCTAACGCCAACACTAGAAGTAGCCGGGGATCATTCCTACGTTGATTCTAGATGACACGCGCCAGCCGGAGAATCTAGCTACCCCTAGTAGAGGAAAACAAAGACCTTTCTTGCCTCCAGAGAAGGGGACCCCAAAGCTGGATAGAAGCCCCCCACAAATAATGACGGTGAGGTAAGAGGAAATGACAAACACAGAAATGAACCAGGTTTAGCACAGAGAGGCCCGCTTACTGATAGCAGAATAAAGAAAGGTAACTTATATGGTCAACAAAAACCCTATCAAAATCCACACTGGAAATTCAAGAACCCCCGAACCGTCTAACGGTCCGGGGGGAGAACACCAGCCCCCTAGAGCTTCCAGCAAAGGTCAGGATATAGATTAGGAACAAGCTGGACAAAAATACAAAACCAAAACAAATAGCAAAAAGCAAAAGGCAGACTTAGCTGATATAACTGGAACCAGGATCAGTAGACAAGAGCACAGCAGACTAGCTCTGATAACTACGTTGCCAGGCATTGAACTGAAGGTCCAGGGAGCTTATATAGCAACACCCCTAACTAACGACCCAGGTGCGGATAAAAGGAATGACAGAAAAACCAGAGTCAAAAAACTAGTAACCACTAGAGGGAGCAAAAAGCAAATTCACAACAGTTTGCCCCGGGAAGCAGCTCAGTGGGACAGTCATAATGCCTTTGTGGAGGAAGCTGATCTGCATTCTTCTTGTCACAGATGTCAGAGAACTCTTTATAAGATGGAGGTAAAGAAAATACCTGTACATGTGGTTCTGTAGCCGTGGACTCAGGGACAGCTTCTGTTAACGCTGAGTTGCTCCTTGTTGGGAAGATAATCTCCTTGGTCTCCCAGTTGATAATTGGGTTCTGAGAACGCAACTAAGGAATGCCTAAAATCACAGGAAAATGAGGAGAAGAAATTAGCAAGAAAGAAAGTTGCTCCTGATGATTAGGCTCCAACAAAATTTCAAGGGGTACGGTCTCCTGATCCACAGGCCCAGAGATTAAAGGTGACCAATCCACTGTTTCCATGGTAATTGGAGAGGCTCTTTGCTGAATTTTAATACCATGTTCCTTGGCAAATGCGATATCCATGAAATTGCCACCTGCACCAGAGTCAATCAAAGCTGAACTGGAAATTCACTGTCCTGAACACAGGATCTTAATAGTGAGAGAACAGTGAGAGTTCTTTTCCTTCAGCTCCTTGGGGGGTGAAGTCATAGAAAGTGAATGGAATACAGCGTTTAAAGGCAGGCTACATTCAGAGATGTCAGATTCATCATCACAGTTGTCATACTCCCCTATTGCTGCTAGCACCTTGTTAGGCCGTCTAGGACACTTAGGACAATTGATCAAGAAGTGGTCAGACTGGCCGCAGTAGAAACATAGACTTTCAAGCAGGCGATGCTCCCGGTGCTCATTGATCTTGCGCCTCTGAACGGAATCAATTTGCATGGGCACCTCCTCCACCTCCCGAGAGGTTTTACCTGCAGGCTCTTTGGAAGGAAGGGAAAAGTTAGAAACACGGTTATATGCAGCAAATTTCTCCTGCCTACGCTCAGTAAGGCGAATGTCTATGCGCACACAATGCTGTATAAATCTATCTAGCTCTTGTGGTGACTCAGAGCGGGCTACTTCATCTTTTACAATACTAGACAGACCCCTTTTAAAAATAGGTAATTGTGCATAACTGTCCCAATTGGTATCTACCGCCAATCTCCTGAATTCAGTGGCATACGCAATAACAGAACGTTTAGCCTGGCGTAAAGACAACAAAACAGATTCAGCAGTTGCACGGCGATTAGGGACATCAAACATTAATGCCATAGCGGCCAAGAAATCATCCAAGTCATTTAACCGTGGGTCACGAGACTCAATCATCGGATTCGCCCAGGCGAGCGCTCCTGAGGTCAGTAGCATTATTACACACAATACTTTGGATCTATCAGTAGGAAAACGGTCAGCATGCACATCAAAATATAGCATACATTGATTCACAAAGCCACAAAATTTGTCGCGATCACCATTAAATCTGAATGGGGGCAACTTAGGTGGGCCAGCTGGTGGCGGTTTCCCAGAGGGTAAAAGTCACTTGTGCAGCTATTTGCGTGTTTATGTACTGAAAAGCCCATCCATACTGGGACTCTATGCCAGCAAGTTTGTTTTCCTGGGCTGCCATGCGGTTGCTCAAGTCCTGCAAAGTTTTTCCAAACACTTGTTGATTGTGCTCAAAGCTTCCAAACTTTTTTTGCAGACCTTCCACATCCTTCTGCAGTGATCTAATTATGGAAAACACCTGCTCTAATTTACTTTCTGCAGTCATTGTTCCAGCAGTCTCCTTTTTTGTTTTTAGGCTAGAGTATCCTGTAATAATTATAGGGGATAACTCAGGAGACTCTTTGCGTGGAACAAGACAACTACAGGACACAGTTTTATAAGTGGTAAAGTCTATATTATCACACGGTGAATCAAATAGGTGCAGAGAGAAACTCAAGTCCCCAACACTTGGTGCAAATAATAAATGCAGCTTAGCAGTCTATAGGAAACTTCAGAGGAAAATGCAATCAAGCAGAAAGTCTATGAAGCACAGTATTCTTGAGGATACTTGACACGAATAAATCCTTGTTTTAGTCCAGGCACAGATAGATATGCTTATTAGGCAGTTCAAATCATATCTTAGCTCAACCAGGGAGGCCTGGTTAATAGTCTCAGGTTATTGCAAAGCAGCAACAGCTTACATGACCAGCAAATGCAGATGGAAGTAAACACGAACCGCAGATGAAGGAGGATTACTGGAAACTTGTGTATACAGCTGGAACTCAGAGCAGAGTAGCAGGATCACCACACAGGTTCACAGGAGCAGGTGTATAGCCAGGGAGTAATCATAGGTCAGGAGCTGGATGCAAGGCAGAATACTCTAGCATAGACTGAAGGCTGGGGTGGAGTTTTATAGCAGGAGACACAGTGCACATGAGACCAAAGACGCCATCTTGGAAAAGGGCAGTAATCCACAAAAGGTAAAAAATGTTCAGAGTCCTGACACCCCATGCTGAATGTAACCCTAGACCATGATCTTTCCACCACCAAATTTAACTGTTTTCTGGGTATATTTTGGATCCATACGGGCTCCAGTATGTCTCCTGCGGTATTTGCAGGGCTGTGGTGTAATTCTACTGAAGATTCATCAGAGAAATCCACCTTCTGCCACTTTTCCAGCATCCATATGTTTAGCAGGCTGTGGGACTTTGCAAATGCCACACATTTTTTTATTTGCCTTTTGTTTAGTGCTGGCTTCTGGGCACTGATTCGACCATGGAGGCCATTTCCAGACAGAATCCTACAAACTGTTCTAGTTGACACAGGGACTTGAGGTGACCAGGCCCGTTGGAGCTCTGCTGCAGTGGAAGAGGGGTTTGCTTTGGATTTTCTAACCAACAAGCGTTCCTCCTGAGCAGTTGTCTTGTGGGGTCTGCCGGACCTGTGCTTGTCAAACACATCTCCAGTCTCTTCAAATCTTTTTTTAATTCTTTGTACTTGACGCTGCGACACATTAAAGGTGCCAGCCACCTCTGCAGTGGATCTGATCTTCAGTCTCTTGATAATCCAGGCTTTGGTCATAGGGTGGATTTTTGCATGTTGTCAGAGCTTAAGTTGCAGTTCAAGTGAAGGTCTGGGGTGCTGGGTTTCTTTTTATACACACACTAATTAACCGATCATTTACTGATCGGTGAGGTGAGGATGTAAACTAGGAGTGGGTGCATTATATGACCAGGCGACAAAACTTTTGTCTTGCCAAAATCTGACCATTCTGTGTCCATTAACTGATCAATATTTCTGCATTGATGCCAATTTATTTTCTTAACCTAAACCACATTTTGGAGGGTTTCAGCTTTCAAAACAATAATTTATATAACCAATGGATGAATTTAACGTCAGGTTATAGACTTTTATTTACATAACATGGATAAGCGACATAACTTCTGTCAGGGAGTGTATAATGTATAGAGTAAAAAAATAAACAGGTATAGTACATTTACTTTCCATGAAAAGAATGAAATACAAGTTTGATGCAAGAAACAAAAAACACAAAATAATGATTTCATTTCAGCAGTTTTACTTTGTCCTTGAAGTGCCCTTGGAATATGATAAAGCTTTACTGATAGCGGACAGATATTTAAGTAGAGGCAGAAAGCGATGTTATAATCCACAAAGGGCAATGCAGTGAAAAAAAGCAATTTTGGGCGAAATGTAAAATAAAAAAGGAGAGCGGTCAGGCAAGATATATAAGGTCACAGGTCAGACATGAAATTGTAACATAATAATGCTGCTGTTATGTTCTTAGTTTCAAATGAATAGGGTAAGTATACAGACCATGCATATTGCATAGCTGCAAAAAAAAAATCATAGGAAAGTGAATGAGTAAGAAAAGAGGGATTTGATTGATATTTATAACTTTTTGACAGGTTTTAGAAAAAAAGGTGAAGGTTACTTTAAAGGTTCTCATAAAAACAGAAATGTTCTGCCCAACCTTATTATACACAGTGTAGAACATAAATCTGTAAAGTATAAAAATAAAAAAGATGAATGAAACAATTCTTGGATTCTAGACTGACACTGCTCAGCTGTTCCTGTTGGGCAAGAAAACGAGATAATGAATCTTAAAAAATAGAAAAGAAGAATATTTTTAAAATATTTTTACTTTACAATTTCTATGGTCAATATTTAGTTGACAAACAGATATAATAAATTATGAAAGTGAGAACACCTCATCACATCATATTACCAGTCACAGCACCCCAATAATTTTAACAGCTTCCCACCACAGACAAATTTCTTTTTTACATATATATTTTCCTCCCATTCTTCCAAGAGTCATTTTTTATTTTTCCGTCGACATATGACATATGAGGGATTGTTGTAGTTTTGAATGACACCATTCATTTTTCCATTCAATGTATTATAAAATGAAGAATAAATCAAAATATGTTAAAATAGTGGAAACAAAGTTGCAATTCCAATATTTTGGGGGGAGTTATGTTTTTTATTGCATTTGTTAATCTATAATAATAACAACATGATTTTCCAGGTCAGCAGAAATACAGTGATATTAAACTTGTATGTATTTTTTAAGTGTTGCAAAAGATTTAGAAACTTGTAATAAAATAAATTTACTTTTGCCGCCATTTTCTGAGATCCATAACTTTTTTATTTATGTAAGGCCTTTATTTTTTATGTGATGATGAGCTGCAGTTTTTGTTAGTAAAATTTTGGGCTAAGTGTAATGTTTTGATTGCTTTTCACTGAAATTTTATCATAGAAATTATAAAATTATAAATTCACCCACTCCCGGTTTTGCCTTACAATTACAAAGATAAAAATCTGAGCAATTTGAATGAGGCAGTTGTCGTGTGACAGTAGATTTGTTCCAGTGTGTCAGATCGGTCGGTCGCCTCTCACACAGCCAAACCAGATCTCCGCTTTGCACTGACGAGGGGCAGTAACCTGAAACACAGTGTCTGCAAATTGAGATTCTGGTTTGGCTATTATCTTAAGTCATGTGACAAGGCTCGTTAAAGGGTCGACATTGACTTGTAGGATTGCTACCTTCCAATAGGTGGCACTAGAGTTTTAGTTCTCTTCCTCTCTGAAGAGACAATTTGCATAATTAGCATATATCCCAGAGGAGCATTGTGGCTTTAAGTCTCCTTATCTCGGCATGCTTAGCATGTCAATCTCTGCAAGCAGAAACGATACTTCTTGGATATAGAATTAATTTTGGCACTGTGAGTTAGGAGATGTAATTAGTGTTGAGCATTCCGATACCGCAAGTATCGGGTATCGGCCGATACTTAGCGATATCGGAATTCCGATACCGAGATCCGATACTTTTGTTGTATTGGGAATCGGTATCGGGATCGATATAATGTGTAAAATAAAGAATTAAAATAAAAAATATTGCTATACTCACCTCTCCGACGCAGCCTACACCTTACCGAGGAAACCGGCAGCCATGTTTGCTTAAAATGCGCGCGTTTACTGCCTTCCGTGACGTCACGGCTTCTGATTGGTCGCGTGCCGCCCATGTGACCGTGACGCGACCAATCACAACAAGCCGTGACGTAATTTTCAGGTCCTGAATGCCTAATTCTAGGCATTCAGGACCTGAAAATTACGTCACGGCTTGTGATTGGTCGCGTGCCGCCCATGTGACCGCGACGCGACCAATCACAACAAGCCGTGACATAATTTTCAGGTCCTGAATGCCTAATTCTAGGCATTCAGGACCTGAAAATTACGTCACGGCTTGTGATTGGTCGCGTGCCGCCCATGTGACCGCGACGCGACCAATCACAACAAGCCGTGACGTAATTTTCAGGTCCTGAATGCCTAATTCTAGGCATTCAGGACCTGAAAATTACGTCACGGCTTGTTGTGATTGGTCGTGTCGCGGTCACATGGGCGGCACGCGACCAATCAGAAGCCGTGACGTCACGGAAGGCAGTAAACGCGCGCATTTTAAGCAAACAAGGCTGCCGGTTTCCACGGTAAGGTGCAGGCTGCGTCGGAGAGGTGAGTATAGCAATATTTTTTATTTTAATTCTTTATTTTACACATTAATATGGATCCCACGGCCTGAAGGAGAGTTTCCTCTCCTTCAGACCCTGGGAACCATCAGGGATACCGTCCGATACTTGAGTCCCATTGACTTGTATTGGTATCGGGTATCGGTATCGGATTAGATCCGATACTTTGCCGGTATCGGCCGATACTTTCCGATACCGATACTTTCAAGTATCGGACGGTATCGCTCAACACTAGATGTAATGCATTGCATTGTATACTGACAACTCATAAATGTGCTTTGCTGTGATCTACTGGCTAATGTGTATATGAAAGCTAAGTGACTATTCTCCTCACAACAAGCTGCCATAGAAACAGCTGGGTGGAGCCTCCCAGCTCAGGGCTCACACAGATTTCCTGAGGTAACTCTCAGCTTAGGACTCTCACACTTCCTGAGGTAACTTCCAGTTCTGGGCAGTTCAAACTGCCTGAGGGAGCAAACACTACTGCTCCCATCATAGTTTTCCATGTGAGTCCGCACTGAGGGGACAACATTCTCCATATAATCTCCACAAAGGAGTGAAGTCATCCTGTCAGGAGAGATAACGCTGCACATGTGCTCTCCTGCATGCTGGTTATTGTTAGAGCAGGATCCATTTTATTTTGCTTGCCTCCATTTTGTATAAGTGTTACCTTAGGTCAGCAAAATAAGACATAATTCACTATTCTTCATTGTGCTGTTATCGCTGATTCCTAAGAACTAATTGTAGCAGTGAATGTCCTTGGTAGAAAAACGAATAATGTACTGTGTAAAAATGTGTTTGCGAAATCATAGGGAGTCAAGGGAGTAATACACTCCGATGCTTAGCCAATATATGGAGAATCCGCCTCCAACACAAGAATGCATAAAAAGTGTGTGTAAGCTTAAATAAACTAGAGATATTTCAGATACAGCCCTGGCGTACTGTGTCTTGTCTCTCCGGTGCCGTGACGTCATCTCTACAGTGGACTCATCAGAGAGTAGGTCGAGACCTGCGACAACAATTCTGGCTGCCCGAACAGGGACCTGAGTGCTTCATCTGAGACCCGGCCGACTCCAGTAATGGACCAGGGGACTTCCCGGGACTAGTGGCATCACACAGCGCTGGGGTGAGAATACTGATTATATTCTGCCTACGTCATTCCACTTGTGGACGGGTTTTCCCCTGCTTCTAGTCGACCGGGACCAGGTAAGATCACGGGTTTTGCCCGGCTCAGGTACCCTTGAACCCAGATATTGACCCTCATTGTGTGGTTACTGATGACTCCACTGTTAGACTAAAATGATTGATTCTTTGTATGTTGTGCTTGTGGAGTGTTTGTTGTTTGTCTGTTCATATACCTGTGTTATCAATCTTGGAAGCAAGCTAATACAGTAACCTGTAAGCACAGTAAACCTATAGTTTAGGTTTAGGACTAAGGCAGGATGACATAGCCTTCTCTAGGTGAGGAGGAAAGGTCCGTCTGATAGTTTTCAGCCTGCATGTTTAGGGCTAACGCAGGATGACATAGCCTTCTCTGTCATGTTCCTAATGGCAGGGAATTAAACACATAACACGGGCAAAAA
This sequence comes from Ranitomeya variabilis, assembly GCF_051348905.1. Classification (NCBI taxonomy): domain Eukaryota; kingdom Metazoa; phylum Chordata; class Amphibia; order Anura; family Dendrobatidae; genus Ranitomeya; species Ranitomeya variabilis. The sequence goes on from NC_135233.1 coordinate 1,029,971,054, forward strand.
CAGGATGAGCTCTAGGGTGATGGAACCTGAGCTGACCGCGATCCTGAACCTCAACACTCAACTAACAGCAGCCGGGGAACGTTCCTGGGGGGACTCTAGACGTCTCGCGCCAGCCGGAGATCTAGCTACCCCTATCAGAAGAATCACAGACCTATCTTGCCTCCAGAGAAATATTCCCACAGAAATAGCAGCCCCCCACTTATAATCACGGTGAAATGAGAGGAAGGCACAAACGTAGTTATGAAAACAGATTCAGCAAAATGAGGCCCGCTTAAGCTAGATAGCAGAGGATACAAAAGGTGAACTGTGCGGTCAGCTTAAAACCCTTCAAAATACCATCCTGAAATTACTTGAACTCATGTGCCAACTCATGGTACATGAGTGGTAATTTCAGCCCACTAGAGCAACCAGCAGCAGAGAATTACATATCTGCAAGCTGGACTAAAAACATGAAAGCAAACATGAAACAGGGAAATCCAGACTTAGCTTGTCTTGAAGGCCTAGGAGCAGGTAGCAAAGGTAACAGAGACACACTGATACATTGATAGCCGGCAAGGGAATGACAGGAAAGCCAGGTTAAATAGGAAACACCCAGCCTCTGATGGACAGGTGGAAACCAGAGACCGCAACCCACCAAAGTCACCCAGTACCAGCTGTAACCACCAGAGGGAGCCCAAAAACAGAATCCACAACACTACCCCCCCCTTGAGGAGGGGTCACCGAACCCTCACGAGAACCCCCAGGGCGATCAGGATGAGCTCTATGGAAGGCGCGGACCAAATCAGTCGCATGAACATCAGAGGCGACCACCCAGGAATTATCCTCCTGACCATAACCCTTCTACTTAACCAAATACTGGAGTTTACGTCTGGAAACACGAGAATCCAAGATCTTCTCAACAACATACTCCAATTCTCCCTCCACCAGCACCGGAGCAGGAGGCTCAACCGAAGGAACAACGGGCACCTCATACCTCCGCAATAACGACCGATGGAACACACTATGAATAGCAAACGATGCTGGAAGATCCAAACGAAAAGATACAGGGTTAAGAATCTCCAAGATCTTATAAGGACTGATGAACCAAGGCTTGAACTTAGGAGAAGAGACCTTCATAGGGACAAAACGAGAAGACAACCACACCAAGTCCCCAACAAGAAGTCGGGGACCCACGCGGCGACGGCGATTAGCAAACTGCTGAGTCTTCTCCTGAGACAACTTCAAATTGTCCACCACCTGATTCCAAATCTGATGTAGCCTGTCCACCACCACGTCCACTCCAGGACAATCCGAAGGCTCCACCTGACCAGAGGAAAAACGAGGATGAAACCCTGAATTACAAAAGAAAGGAGAAACCAAAGTAGCAGAACTAGCCCGATTATTAAGGGCAAATTCGGCCAGTGGCAAAAAGGCAACCCAGTCATCTTGATCAGCAGAAACAAAACACCTTAAATAAGTTTCCAAGGTCTGATTAGTTCGCTCCGTCTGGCCATTCGTCTGAGGATGGAATGCAGACGAGAAAGACAAATCAATGCCCATCTTAGCACAAAACGTCCGCCAAAATCTAGACACAAACTGGGATCCCCTGTCAGAAACGATATTCTCCGGAATCCCATGCAAACGAACCACGTTCTGAAAAAATAAAGGGACCAACTCAGAGGAGGAAGGCAACTTAGGCAAGGGTACCAAATGAACCATCTTAGAAAAGCGGTCACACACAACCCAGATAACGGACGTTTTCTGTGAGACAGGGAGATCTGAAATAAAATCCATGGAAATGTGCGTCCAAGGCCTCTTCGGGATAGGCAAGGATAACAACAACCCACTGGCCCGAGAACAGCAAGGCTTATTCCGAGCACACACTTCACAAGACTGCACAAAGGTGCGCACATCCCTTGACAAGGAAGGCCACCAAAAAGACCTGGCCACCAAGTCTCTAGTACCAAATATTCCAGGATGACCAGCCAACACAGAAGAATGGACCTCAGAGATGACTCTACTGGTCCAATCATCCGGAACAAACAGTCTTTCTGGTGGACAACGATCAGGTTTATCCGCCTGAAACTCCTGCAATGCACGTCGCAAGTCTGGGGAGACGGCGGACAATATTACCCCATCCCTAAGGATACCAGTAGGCCCAGAGTCTCCAGGAGAGTCAGGCACAAAACTCCTGGAAAGAGCATCTGCCTTCACATTCTTTGAACCTGGCAGGTATGAAACCACAAAATTGAAACGAGAAAAAAACAACGACCAACGAGCCTGTCTAGGATTCAGACGCCTGGCAGACTCAAGGTAAATCAGATTTTTGTGATCAGTCAAGACCACCACACGATGTCTAGCACCCTCAAGCCAATGACGCCACTCCTCAAATGCCCACTTCATGGCCAAAAGCTCCCGATTACCCACATCATAATTGCGCTCGGCGGGCGAGAATTTTCTAGAAAAGAACGCACATGGCTTCATCACCGAGCCATCGGAACTTCTCTGCGACAAAACCGCCCCCGCTCCAATCTCAGAAGCATCAACCTCAACCTGAAAAGGAAGTGAAACATCTGGTTGACATAACACAGGAGCAGAAGAAAACCGGCGCTTAAGTTCCTGAAAGGCCTCCACAGCCGTAGGAGACCAATTAGCAACATCAGCACCCTTTTTAGTCAAATCAGTCAAAGGTTTAACAACACTGGAAAAATTAGTAATGAACCGACGATAAAAATTAGCAAAACCCAAGAACTTCTGAAGACTCTTAACAGATGTAGGTTGTGTCCAGTCACAAATCGCCTGAACCTTGACGGGATCCATCTCAATAGTAGAAGGAGAAAAAAATGTACCCCAAAAAAGAAATCTTCTGGACTCCGAAGAGACATTTTGAGCCCTTCACAAACAGAGAATTGGCCCGCAGGACTTGAAACACCTTCCTGACCTGTAGAACATGAGACTCCCAGTCATCAGAAAACACCAAAATATCATCCAAATACACAATCATAAACTTATCCAGATATTCACGGAAAATATTGTGCATAAAGGACTGAAAGACTGAAGGAGCATTAGAAAGTCCAAAAGGCATTATCAAATACTCAAAATGGCCCTCAGGCGTATTAAATGCGGTTTTCCACTCATCACCCTGCTTTATCCGCACAAGATTATACGCACCGCGAAGATCTATCTTAGTGAACCACCTAGCCCCCTTAATGCGAGCAAACAAATCAGTCAATAATGGCAATGGATACTGATATTTGACTGTAATCTTATTCAGAAGGCGATAATCTATACAAGGCCTCAGGGAACCATCTTTTTTTGCCACGAAAAAAAAAACCTGCTCCCAGAGGGGACGAAGATGGATGAATATGTCCCTTTTCCAAGGACTCCTTAATATAATTCCGCATAGCAGTATGCTCTGGCACTGACAGATTAAATAAACGACCCTTAGGGAACTTACTGCCAGGAATTAATTCTATAGCACAGTCACAATCCCTATGAGGAGGGAGCGAATTGAGCTTAGGCTCCTCAAAAACATCCCGATAGTCAGACAAAAACGCAGGGACCTCAGAAGGAGTAGATGAAGCGATTGAAATCAGAGATGCATCATCATGAACCCCCTGACATCCCCAGCTTAACACAGACATTGCTTTTCAATCCAGGACTGGATTATGAGTTTGTAACCATGGCAGACCAAGCACTAGTACATCATGTAAATTATACAGTACAAGGAAGCGAATCACCTCCTGATGAACGGGAGTCATGCGCATGGTCACTTGTGTCCAGTACTGCGGTTTATTCATAGCCAATGGTGTAGAGTCAATTCCCTTCAAAGGAATAGGAACTTCCAGAGGCTCCAGACTAAAACCGCAGCGTTTGGCAAATGACCAATCCATAAGACTCAGGGCAGCGCCCGAATCCACATAGGCATCAACGGAAATGGATGATAGTGAACAAATCAGAGTTACAGACAAAATGAACTTAGACTGCAGAGTACTAATGGCAAAAGATTTATCAACCTTTTTTGTGCGTTTAGAGCATGCTGATATAACATGAGCCGAATCACCACAATAAAAACACAATCCATTTTTCCGCCTATAATTTTGCCGTTCACTTCTGGACTGAATTCTATCACATTGCATAGTCTCAGGTGCCTGTTCAGAAGACACCGCCAACTGGTGCACAGGTTTGCGCTCCCGTAAACGCCGATCAATCTGAATGGCCATAGCCATAGACTCATTCAGACCTGTAGGCGCAGGGAACCCCACCATAATATCCTTAATGGCCTCAGAAAGACCATCTCTGAAGTTTGCAGCCAGGGCGCACTCATTCCACTGAGTAAGCACCGACCATTTCCGAAATTTTTGACAATATACTTCCGCTTCATCATGCCCCTGAGAGAGGGCTAATAAAGCCTTTTCAGCCTGAATCTCCAGGTTAGGTTCCTCATAGAGCAATCCCAGTGCCAGAAAAAACGCATCCACACTGAGCAATGCAGGATCCCCTGGTGCCAATGCAAATGCCCAATTCTGAGGGTCGCCCCGCAGGAAAGATATTACAATCTTGACCTGCTGAGCAGGGTCTCCAGAGGAGCGAGATTTCAAAGAAAGAAACAATTTGCAATTGTTCCTGAAATTCAGGAAGGTAGATCTATCTCCAGAAAAAAACTCTGGAATAGGAATTCTAGGTTCAGACATAGGAGTGTGAACAACAAAATCCTGTATGTTTTGAACTTTTGCAGCAAGATTATTCAGGCTGGAAGCCAAACTCTGGACATCCATGTTAAACAGCTAAGGTCAGAGCCATTCAAGGGTTAAGAGGAGGTAAGAAGCAGCTAGACAGTAATTAAGGGCTAGGCAGCAAAACTCTGAGGGAAAAAAAAAAAAAATTTCCCTTCAACACTTCTTTTTCTCCTGCTTCAGCCCAAACAATTAACACTTTGTGGGCCGGCTATACTGTCTTGTTCCCAATGGCAGGGAATTAAACACATAACACGGGCAAAAACAGGACGAGCTCTAGGGTGATGGAACCTGAGCTGACCGCGATCCTGAACCTCAACACTCAACTAACAGCAGCCGGGGAACGTTCCTGGGGGGACTCTAGACGTCTCGCGCCAGCCGGAGATCTAGCTACCCCTATCAGAAGAATCACAGACCTATCTTGCCTCCAGAGAAATATTCCCACAGAAATAGCAGCCCCCCACATATAATGACGGTGAAATGAGAGGAAGGCACAAACGTAGTTATGAAAACAGATTCAGCAAAATGAGGCCCGCTTAAGCTAGATAGCAGAGGATACAAAAGGTGAACTGCGCGGTCAGCTTAAAACCCTTCAAAATACCATCCTGAAATTACTTGAACTCATGTGCCAACTCATGGTACATGAGTGGTAATTTCAGCCCACTAGAGCAACCAGCAGCAGAGAATTACATATCTGCAAGCTGGACTAAAAACATGAAAGCAAACATGAAACAGGGAAATCCAGACTTAGCTTGTCTTGAAGGCCTAGGAGCAGGTAGCAAAGGTAACAGAGACACACTGATACATTGATAGCCGGCAAGGGAATGACAGGAAAGCCAGGTTAAATAGGAAACACCCAGCCTCTGATGGACAGGTGGAAACCAGAGACCGCAACCCACCAAAGTCACCCAGTACCAGCTGTAACCACCAGAGGGAGCCCAAAAACAGAATCCACAACACTTCTCTAGGTGAGGAGGAAAGGTCCGTCTGATAAGTTTTCAGCCTGCACGTATACTAGCAATAGAATTGGGAACTAAGTACAGGGTTCCATAGTGCTAGAGAATTAGTCCAGTGTCCAGTATACTAGCAATAGAATTGGGAACTAAGTACAGGGTTCCATAGTGCTAGAGAATTAGTCCAGAAGGGAAGGAATCCCAGAAGCAGGTTAGTGTGCTCTTGAAGGCAGGAGGCTTCCACCCCTCAGGGGAATTAGATTCAGGTAAATGGCATGACTTCATGAAAACCCACAGGGTGCAACTGACAGTGGACCTCTGATTTACCTTGTTGCTAGTAGGTATCAACCATGGTCTCCCACAGAACAGATGTCTTTGACTGCCCAGCTGCCAGACATTAACCAACGACCTGTGACTTTTGCCATACAGTGTGGGGTGATACAGCACACTTACCAGGCAACCAGACAGGACGTGCAACAGTTAGTGCGTTCAGCCCTGGGGGAAGCACCTTCCACCCGACTGACAGCTGAGACATTTAAAATGTACCCAGGGGGAAATGGTCCCCAAGACGGAGAACCTAACAATGCCAGGTCAGGGTCTGACTTTGTTGAGGCACTGGAAAAAGCCTGTAAGATTAGACAGGAGGAAGTATCAGTGCATTTAGAAGACTGTGTCCAGGACCCGAAGGAGCTCCCCATTGATTATTTCTACAGGTTGCAACAACGGTGGTCTGATATGGGTTATGGTGAAGATGATAGAACTGCGACACGTTTGTTAAGTCATGCATATATGCAAGGGATTGATAAGTATGTGAGAGAGAAGGTGATGGCAAGTAGACCAGATTGGAGATCCTGCCCCCCCAGGCGATCTTGCTAAGATTGCCCATGGAGTCAGTTTGGACTCGCTGAAGCAGAAAACTAAGGTTCGCTTTCAGAGGAGTGGACCCTCACAGAGAGGTGGAGGACGTGGAGGACCCACTACGGGTCCTAGATTGTGTTACGGATGTAAGAAACCAGGACATTTTAGGAAAGATTGTCGCACAAACCCATACCCAGATAAGTTTCCCACCGCTGCTACCCCCCAGACCGACGAATAGGTAACTGACAGCCTGCAACTGTGTCCTCTAGTCACTCTACCTCCCACCCCCAACTGTACAGTACAGGTGAACCTGCCAGGAGGAACTACAGCTGATTTCCAGGTTGACACAGGAGCTGACAACTCAGTTATCATGCTTTCAGACTGTCCATTATCCTTCCGTGACACCACCGACTTAGTCATGGCCACACCTTTCAAAGCGCCGATCCAGACCTTGGGAATGATGGAAACCATTCCCCTCTCCATTTGTGGGAAGACCATTCTGACTTAGTTAATGGTAGCCCCCAGGTGACAATGTAATTTGCTAGGTGCTGACATTTTACGGAAACTACAGGCGGTTATTACCATGATGACGGAACAGTGACTATGACCCCTCAACTTAAACCCAGTACCCTCTACAAGATTATGGCCCTGGATGCAGCTGCAAGTACTGCAGAAAGTGATCCGCCCACTGCACCTGCCCTGGATCAACTCCCCACTGATCTGTGGCCAAAAGGCAAAACTGATGTGGGAAAACTCAAAGTTCCTCCCATAATAGTCAAATTGAAACCAGGGGTAGCACCACCCCTATTGCGTCAGTACCCCTTGAGTGCTGCTCAGGAGGCTGCAATAGACGCACAGTTACAAAAATTGCTGGAATCAGGGGTTGTTGTGCCTACACAGTCCGCTTGCAACACTCCCCTGTATCCAGTAAAGGAGAGGGTTAGACCTTGGGAGCCGGTGAATTATAGAAAGGTCCATGACCTCAGAGCAGTCAATGCCGCAACAGAACTGCTTGCTCCCTTGGTTCCTAACCCTCACACCTTGTTAGCACACATACCTGTTAACAGTACTTGTTTTTCAGTGATTGACTTAGCAAATGCCTTTTTCAGTGTTCCATTGCACCTAGTTTGTCAGTATCACAAGGCTGGCATGTTAAAGGAGCAGTTCTCATTCAGTATGTTGATGACCTATTGCTGTGTGCTCCTTCTCGTTCTCTGTGTAAAATGGCCACAATCTCTTTACTCTTTTTTTTTTTTTCCTCCATGAACAGGGGTGCAAGGTATCCAAACAAAAATTACAGTTTTGCTTAAGTACTGTTGTGTTTCTAGGACATTGTCTCTCTCCAGGGAAAAAGCACCTCACCCCTGAGTGAAAACAGGCTATCATGGACATGCAGCCCCCACAGAATTTGCAGGGCCTCAGTGTGTTTTTAGGACTAACTTCCTACTGTCATCCATGGATTCGTTCTGCCTCCATCTTAATGCAACCTCTATATGACCGTATGCAACCTGTCCCCTTCTGTCTTACACCAGAGGCATTTGACTGTTTTTACTCTCTGAAATTATGCATTGTTTCTTCTCCAACTTTGGGCATCCCCAATTATGCCCTTCCTTTTAACCTTTTTCTTCACGAAAATGCAGGACATGCTACGGGTGTGCTGACTCAGCTTCATGGAGACAAACAGAGACCTGTTGCTTATTACAGCGGCCGCTTAGATACAGTGGCAAGAGGAAGTCCCTCCTGTGTTCAGGCCGTGTTGTCTGTCCAGCTGTTGCTACACAAGTCTTCAGAGATTGTTTTGGATCACCCACTGACGGTCCATACCCCACATGATGTACATAGTATCCTTAACCAAGTACAACCTAGCCACCTGTACATGGCCAGACAGCTGAGACTTCAGTGTGCTATTCTCATGCCTACTAATGTGACTTTGAAAAGGTGCACTGTCCTAAACCCCGCTACTCTTCTTCCAGTTCCTATGGATCCAAATGGGGGAGGGGGAGGTGACATGGAAAAGGAGACTCTTTTTCTTTCTAGAATGGATCCAGAGGAACAAGATTAGGTTTCCAAACCACATGATTGTCTAGAATTGATGTCTCAGGAAACGGCTGGTCTCCCTATGGTCTCTAGTGTGCCCATTCTAATGCTGATTTTGAGCTTTTTGTAGATGGATCCCGTCACCAAGATGACCAAGGACGCTTCTGTACCAGATATGCTGTGGTCTCAGAACATGAGGTAATCAAGGCAGAGTCAATGCCAGCTCATATGTCTGCACAAGAAGCAGAGCTCAAGGCGCTCACAAATGCGTGCAAACTAGCAGAAGGTAAGACTGTAAATATCTACACTGATTCCAGGTATGCTTTTGGCATTGCACACGATTATGGGCCTATCTGGAGAGCCAGGGCTTTCCTGACAGCAAATGGCCACCTCATTAAACATGCTGAGGCAGTCCAGCAACTTATGAATGCACTACAGCTTCCCACCCAAGCAGGCATCATAAAGGTAAATGCACATACCAAAGGCACTGATGGACAGGCAAAGGGTAACGCACTGGCAGACCAGGCTGCCAAGAAAGCAGCAAGCACTCCTGTAGCCTCTAAAGTACATCACCTAGACACCCCACCATCTCCACTTGTGTTGAAAGACATCTTAGCCTGGTTACAAGAACAGGCAAGTAAGGAGGAGAAAAATAGGTGGCAAGAGATAAGGGCTTGCTCTGATACCGTCACTGGACTATGGGGGAGGGGTGAAAACGTCTGCCTACCACAGGTACTGTACCCAATGATGGCCCAGGTTCTGCACGAGAATGTGCACCACTCGAAGACGGCCATGTGTGACACCCTACAGAAACAATGGATTGCCCCCGGGTTTTCCACCTACGCAGAAAGGCAGGTACAGAGCTGCATGATATGTGCCACACATAATCAGGGTAGGACAGTGAAAACTCCATCCAAACACACTCTCCGGCCCCTTTACCCATTCCAGAGACTGCAGATTGATTATATTCAGTTGCCTAGGGTAGGGACGTATGAGTATATGTTGGTCTGCATTGATTTATTTTCAGGTTGGCCAGAAGCCTACCCAGTTGCCAAAGCTACGGCCAGGACAACAGCGAAGAAACTGATGGCTGAGATCATATGCAGGTATGGAGTTCCTGAAGTCATTGAAAGCGATCGAGGTTCCCATTGTACTGGAGAGATCATGTCAGAGGAAATGGCAGCACTGGGGGTAAGTCAAGCATTGCATACTCCATCCACAGAGTAGTGGAAGAGTGGAGAGACTAAATGGAACTCTTAAGCTTAAAATCCAGAAGGCAATGGCAGAGACTGGTAAACCATGGACAGAATGCCTTCCTCTAGCTTTGTTTTCAGTAAGATATACCCCAAACAGGAAGACAGGACTGTCACCGTATGAGATTCTGTTTGGCAGGGCAGGGGCCCCAATCTTGGATGTTTCTTTCCACAACAGTTGCAGCTCAAGTACCAGGACTTGACTAGCTATGTGCAGGCCTTACATGGACACCTTGCTAAAGTGCATTTAACTGTCTTTAGTTCTCTTCCAGACCCAGACAAGGTTCCTGGACACCAACTCTTGGAGCCAGGAGACTGGATAGTGATAAAGCGGCACGTCCGGAAGAGCCTGGATCCAAGATTTGACGGACTATACCAAGTGCTTCTGACCACAGCCACAGCTGTCAAGCTCGAAGGAATACCTAGTTGGATCTGTACGCATTCACCGACGTCAGACACAAGTATCCCCTTCCTAGCTATCCCTGTGTCACCTGAGGAACTGCTTGACTGGACTGATTGTTCTGACACACTTGCCAACAATGCCACGAACAATGTTCAGTTGTGGAACACTACTGTTGGACAGCTGGTGGTCAGATACTTTCTCTTTCCTAAACCCAGCCAATTGGTTTAAGGGGATCGAGGGCTGGGTAGCTGAGGTTTTGCAAAGCCTATTGCATATAGTTGCGATTGTCCTTATTGCATATATAGTGTTCAAAATAGTTTTTAAGTGTATCTCTGTATGTACTGGGAAATTCTGCACTCACACAGCTGATGATGATGATATATACTAACAAATCCTACAGCCAGGAAACAGTACAGCTCATTCAGAATAGTGAATAAAATGGGGGAATGTTAGAGCAGGATCCATTTTATTTTGCTTGCCTCCATTTTGTATAAGTGTTACCTAAGGTCAGCAAAATAAGACATAATTCACTATTCTTCATTGTGCTGTTATCGCTGATTCCTAAGAACTAATTGTAGCAGTGAATGTCCTTGGTAGAATAACAAATAATGTACTGTGTAAAAATGTGTTTGCGAAATCATAGGGAGTCAAGGGAGTAATACACTCCGACGCTTAGCCAATATATGGAGAATCCGCCTCCAACACAAGAATGCATAAAAAGTGTGTGTAAGCTTAAATAAACTAGAGATATTTCAGATACAGCCCTGGCGTACTGTGTCTTGTTTCTCCGGTGCTGTGACGTCATCTCTACAGTGGACTCATCAGAGAGTAGGTCGAGACCTGCGACAACATTATCCTGTTTGCTTCTAGCCAGGACCAGACCCACGTGACTTCCACGCCACTGACTTTGTTTAACCTACCCCGTGCAATAGGGAATGGTAGGCTGAAAGCATGAGTATTTCCACACTTTTGTGTGTTTCCACAGAGAGCCAATCTGTGAAGGTCCCTCCATCAGTGTAATATTTTTCGGACTGTGCATAACACTTCCTCTAATAGCAAGTGAAGAGAACTCAGCTCCAGCCGCCCTGAGAGACCATAACCTCGCTTGTCTCATAAGGAGAGAATCATTACTTTTATATGTACAATATACTGTGAACTTTGCCTTTACGAGAGACTGCACCCCGTTACCTCTTTCAGTAAAATTGTTATGTTTACAAGTTCACCTGCATGTCTGGCTGCTTGAGATTGCACAAACAGCATGGGCGCTCCAAAACCTACAGACTCCACCGCTACAGGAGTGCCCCCAGGGGGTCATATACCATCCACCTCCCGCTATTGACAATTGTTGTGAACACGAAGTGTTGAGGGGTCCAGCGACCCACTTCAGCTACTGTAACATCATTATCTGCTGCCAGTTGGGCTACATGCCCCAGCTGGCCTTTCTGTAACATCTGGCGCCTCCCCAGTGGCTCACCACAAAATACTGAAATATATATATATATAAAATTCATATACCTATACTACATGTGTATGTATATATTTATATATATATATTTTTTTTCTTTTTTAGATTTTTCTCACTATTTTTTATTTGCCATAGGGTTCTTAATCCAGCAACCACATTATTTCAGCATATAAAGCAGCATGTGTTGCAGTTCTTGAGCACACTCGGCACTCAACAAATTTAGATCATTCCTATGTACAGTAACATCCATGTGGAACAAGTGGATAAAGGGCTTGGAAGAGATTAGTATTTTTATCTTTTATTTTTTTTCCTATTTCAGAAACTGAACCGAATCAGACTCTATAACAAATTCATACTTTATCATATAGTAAAACTATTGGAGTAATGTAAATTAACTTTTGTTTCGTCTTTAGAAACACCCTGGAAGAGTGACATGTATTGGTTTAAGATTTACAGTCAGATTTGGTGCGAATTGATTTGCAGGCCAAGTCCAGTGGCCATTTCTCTAATCTGAGGCCGCTGGACTGGAGTCCTGGGAAAGGCAACTTACCTTATGGCTTCCAAGGCTCATATTTTGATTAGTCAGCCTGGCGACATCATATATGTGTCACCTCATGACAATCACTTCAAACTAGCTGGCTCATTAAAAAAAGAAGCTGGACATGCCATCAGGTAAGAGGCGATTCTCAGAGCTCACATCCTGTGCCCAGAGAGTACTGATATGGCCACTGGATCAATTCACACCAACTCTAATTGATATTAAATCCTATAGCAGTAAATATCCATCCAGCAAACAAACATTAGCGCTGTGAATCAATGACTTTTGTGTCAGTACTGCATTTCACTTTTTTGCCAGTAAACATGGCTTGAATGTAGTTCATAGCACCAGTCATAACAGCCTGGGAAAGGTTTACATTGGCTTACAGCCATTGGCCACATTCACACATTCAGTATTTGGTCAGTATTTCACATCAGTATTTGTAAGCCAATGTCAGGAGTGGAGCAATCAGAGGAAAAGTGTAATATAAAAAAGTGCGCTACTTCTGCATTTTTCATCCACTCCGGGTTTAGGCTTGCAAAAACTGAAGTAAAGAAGTCACCAAATACTCAAAGTGTGAACAAGGCCTTTAAAACATGTTTAAGCCATTCACTCCCGAGCCTGTTTTCACCTTCATGCCTAGACCACATCACATTTGAAGTGACTTTGAGAGTTATAAATGATAAAAAAATGTCAAGAGTGACACTATTCTAAAAACTGTACCCCTCAAGGTGCTTAAAACCACATTCAAGAAGCGTATTAACCCTTCAGGTACTTTTCAGGAACTGAAGCAATGTGGAAGGAAAAAAAGAACAATTAACTTTTTTCACAAAAATGTTATTTTAGACCAAACCTTTTTTATTCTCACAAGGGTAACAAGAGAAAATGTACACCAAAATGTGTTGTGCAATTTCTCCTGAGCATGCCAATACCCCACTAGTGTTTGGACGCACGGTAGGGTTTGGAAGGGAAGGAGAGCCACTTGACTTTTTGAATGCAAAATTTGCTGAAATTATTAGATGATGCCAAGTCACATTTGGAGAGCCCCTGATGTGCCTAAACAATGGAAACCCCCAACAAGTGACCCCATTTTGGAAACTATACTCCTCAAGGAACTTTTCCAGATATGAGATGAGCACCTTGAACCTCCAAATCCTTCACAGAAGTTTATAACATTGGGCCGTGAAAATAAAAAATTAGCCCCATTTTTTAAATTTTCTCCAGGGTGACAGGAGAAAATGCACCATACAATTTGTTGTGCAATCTCTCCTGAATGCGCTGATGCCCAATATGTGAAGGAAAACTACAATTTGGGCGCACAGCATGGCTTGAAAAGGAAGAAGCGCCAGTTGACTTTTTGAATGCAAAATTTGCCGAATGCCATGTCGTGTTTGGAGAGCCCCTGGTGTGGCATTAAAATCCCCTCTAAGTGACTGCATTTTGGAAACTAGACTCCAAAAGAAACTTATCTAGATGAGTGGTGAGCACTTTAAACCCCAAGGTTTATTCCCACAAAAAATGTCCATTTAGCCCCAATTTTTTTTCACAAGGGTAACATGAAAAAATTTACAATATAATAAATTGTTGAATTTCTCCTGAGTATGCTGATACCCAATATATGGGGGAAAACTACTGTTTTGGAGCACAGCAGGTCCCAGAAAGGAGTGACGTTCTGGAACACAGACTTTGATGGAATGATCTGCGGTTGTCATGTCAACTTTTAAGAGCTCCTGATGTGCCTAAACAGTGGAAACCTCCCCCCAAGTGACCTTTTTTGGAAACCAGACCCTATGGAATTTATCTGGATGTGTGGTGAGCACCTTGAACCCACAGGTGCTTCACATAATTTTACAACATTGATCTGTGAAAATGGAAAAAAAATATTTTTCCCCAAAAAATATTGTTTTAGCCTCAAGTTCTTAATTTTCACAAGGATAGCAGGAGAAAATAGACCCCAAAATTTGTTATGCAATTTCTCCTGAGTACATTAATGTCCCATATGTGATTGAAAACTACTTTTGAGGTACCATATTGGAGTGTAGATTTTACTGGACTGGTTTGATGGTGCCAGGTCACAATGGTAGAGCGCATGAGGTGCCAGAATGGCAGAATTCACCATAAGTGACCCATTTTGCAAGCTTCATCTCTCAATAAATTCATCTACGGAGGCAGTGATCATATTGACACCACAGGTGTGTCACAGAATTTTATATAATTGGGCAGTGAAGAAAAATAAACACATTTTAACCACCAACATTTTGTTTTGGTCCAAAAGTTTACATTTTCGCACTGGAAAATGAATAAAATTGGCACCAACATTTGTCCCACAATTTCCACTGAATGTAGAAATACCCCATATGAGTATGTACAGTACTGCTTAGCCATACAGCGAGACTAGGGATGGATGGAGTGCTATTTGCATCCTGGAGCACAGATTTTCCTAGAACAGTTTGTGGACTTCATATACAGAGTCACTAAGGCCGGGTTCACATTAGCGTATCTGTGCGCAGCGTATACCTGCGTACCGAACTGCATGCCTCTTGCATACATATATTTAACATTGTGTATGAAGAGACATGCATTTGCATCAGTCCACATGCATTTGTGTATGCATGCGTTGTTTCGCGGTGTGCAGCAAACGCAACATGTTGCATTTTTTGAGGTGCAGGCTTGAGCATGCGGATGAGTGCATCAAAACAATGCATTACTGTCTATGGGGATGCATTGGAGCGCTAGAACATGCGTACGCATGCGATCGATACGCATGCATACTTCAGACTGCGCATGTCCAGGAAATGATTTCACCACCTCCACCATTCCCATAAACAACGCAAACAGATGCCAAATGCATTTAAATGCATGCACATGCAGCTTTTTTGGGGCGTCATGCGTAAGATGATGTGGAGTAAAAATGCAGCGTATGTATGCATCTGCATGAATTTTGGCATGCGTTTGAGCATACAGATGATATGCTGTGCACAGATACGCTAATGTGAACTTTGCCTAAGTGCTACGAAAGCAGAATTCCCCAGAATTGTCTCATGGTGATCTACTGTGAATACACTGAGCATGAACTGCGGTGCCCTCATCACTGGCATTTTCTCATGGTCCAGAGGTCATCGCAGTTCAGGCTGTGAGGGAGTGCTCACTGTGACACTCACCACTAGTCACTGAAACTCCACTCCCAGCAGCTCATTCACCAGTGGGTTTCACCCAGGATGGTCGCATCTTGGCACCGTCCAGGTTGAAAACTGTATATCCCCCAGATATGGATTGCTGCGTGGGACACAACGACGGACAGGTTTGGTATATTTTTGGTTTGTTATTTTACTTTTATTACAGGAGATTAAGGGCTTCGCAGGAATTAGGTGTGGTCGTAAGTATGGTTTAATTAAGAATATTAAAGGAGTCTGTGTCTTTATTTCAATTAAAGGATTTTTTAATGGGTGTCTGTGTTTTCTTTACAATTTGACTATGGGGTTAGCAATAGGGGCATCTTATTTACACCTCTCCTTTACTAACCTCGGCGCTTGATGTCTCAAAGGTGACATCAACCCCCACAGCTATTACTCCACTTGCCACCTCTACAGGGCAAGTGGGAAGAGCGAGGCTAAGTGCCAGAATTGGTGCATTTTAGAGATGCGCCTTTTCAGGGGCAGCTGAGAGCTGATGTTTTTAGCCAGGGGGCCAATATCCATGGCCCCTTCCTAGGCTACTGATATCAGCCCGCAGCTGTCTGGTTATTATAGGGGGACAACATGTCATTTTTTTGGGGGGCTCCCCTATTTTAATAGCCAGTAAAGGCTAAGTATACAGCTGTGAGCTGGTATTAATAGCCTGGGAAGCTCCATGGGTATTACCCCCTTCCCAGGTTATAAACATCTGCCCCCAGTCATTGGTTTTCCCTCTGTTGGTTATGAAAAATGCGTGGAAGCTCACGCCCTTTTTTTCTCAAAAATACTTTTCCTGTAATTTGCACAGACACTGTACTAATTGTATTTGTCACTGGCATCTATTTATCTACCTATTTTATTTGTATTTACTGTATACAGGGCCGGTTTTAGGCAAAGTGGGGTCCTAGGCAAAGTTTAAAATGGGTCCCCAAATGCTAACATATTGCACATCACACAGAAGCATTTCGGTTGTATTTACATGCGCTAATCTCAGGCTGCTAAACGAGTGTGATTGACAATACTGAAGTCGTTGGACGCTTGTTTCCTGGCCTCTTTCCACCGTCTGAGAAAGAATAATGGGGACAGAACGATCACTAATAGATCACTAACAGATTACCATACAGTATCATGTTATCAGCAGCACATCTACAGTTTACACCGGCGATGTCCTGCTGAGAACAATGATTTTTATTCCGGCACAAACAATCCTATCACCCAATGAATATGCAGCATTTTGCTTGTTTAGTGTAATACACCCCATACTCCTCCATATATTTTAATGTGCACCACAGTCCTCCATATTGTAAAATGCACACCCCATAGTCCTCCATATTATATAATGTGCCCCATAGTCCTCCATATAGTATAATACACTCCTCATAGTCCTGTGCGATATTTTTTCTCGCATCCATTGACTTGCATTGGCGAGTCTCGTCCAAGATATGCAGCAAATCGCAGCATGCTGCAATTTTTTTCTCAGTATGATTTCAGCTGAGAAAAAAATTGCAGATGAGATGTAACTCAGGGGTGTCAAACTGCGTTCCTCAAGGGCTGCAAACAGGTCATGTTTTCAGGATCTCCTTGTATTGCACAGGTGATCATTTAATCACCTGCACAGAATGATTCCAGCACCTTGTGCAATGGGAAGGAAATCTTGAAAACACGCATGGTTTGAGGCCCTCGAGGAATGGAGTTTGACACCCCTGATGTAACTCATTGAATAACATTGGTCCGAGTGCAATCCGATTGTTTTATCGGATTGCACTCGTCCGTTTTTCTCGCATATGAGTATGTACCCTAAGTCTTTTTCTATCTATGGAATAAGCTGCGCGTTCTGACCTTCTGTATCTACACAGCAAAGCACAAAATGGTACTCCTTGTGGTGTGATAGCCGCCTGAGTGGTTGCACTATGGCTACAGGGCATTATAGTGATGCCCACTTGTCTGCATCTGACCTTTAGCCCAATCTGAGTCTTCAGCAGCATATGAAATGAAGCTTTTTTTTCTTTTCTGGCCAATCCTCACAAATTAAATCTCAGATTGTTTGAATTCACTGGGACCAGTGAATTTCTGGAAATTTGGCTAATCGATTCTTTCATTTCTAGTCATGACTAGATCACATTAAACATTTTTCTATAAATGGGAGTCAAAGGCAACATCTTCCTTTGGTAGCTACATATTTATACAGTACATTTAATTAAAAAAAGTTTATATATGTCCTCATTCCCACCAAATTATTAGAGTGCTAGCCTAGGAACAAAAATAATGGTGTCAAATGTGTGTGCATGAGTTGGTAAAAACATTGACTTCACCCATCATCTGAAATTTTGCATTGAATCAGTATTCCTTAACTACAGTCCTCAAGAGCCACCAACTGGTTATTTTTTTTTAGATTTCCTTAGTATGGCACAGGTTACAGAATTATCACCTTGGAAATACTTGGGAAACTCTGAAAACATGAGCTGTTCGTGGCTCTTGAGGACTAGGGTTGGGAAACACTGTACGAGATGAAAAGACATTCAAAATCATGGCCAAGTCTTCAAAGATCAAGCCAAATTTGAAGTGAAGGTTGATCTTAGAGAACATTTTGTGACAGTGAATGTAATTTATGGGAGATCTGTACACAGTAACATGACAGGAGTATCACTGTCCTACTCCAGTGAATGGGAAATTCTGACACCCATGAAGTCAGAAGATGAAGGGGCATGGTCCTTAAACCAGTGGACATCACGGACCATGAAACCCTCACTGATGACATGTACTATTGACATTTCAGAAGTTGGTGAAGTGTTATCTTTCTCTAATAATTACAGCAACCGCAGAAAATTAGTAGGAACCATATGAAAAATCGCCATTAACAATTGAGGGAAGTTATGTTTTATGATCAGTGATGACAAAGCTGCAGCAATTTCTATCACATAAGATCTTGAAAGAATGAGGCTCGTTCATTCTTACAAGGGCTCCATTCACATATAAAATAGATTACATGAAAAATCAGCTGTGCTATAGACATTACTTTAATAAATGACGTGCCAAAGTGAAGACATATCAATTGTGCATGTAATGAAAAATACCTGTCATTATTCAGTAAGATCTATGACAGAAAGATAAGGAATGACTCTTGAAGATTTTCCACTTTCAGGTGTACATAATTATCTTATACATACAAAATTAATGATGAGCCCTGAGGAACAGCTCAACATTAAACTGATTAATGAAGCCGCAAGCTGTAGGTTTCCTTATGTCAGAGAGCTGGTATAAAAAGGTGTTCTCTTCCTCGATGGCAATATATGCATCAATACAGTAGAAATGTTCTATTGAAATGTTTTTGGGATGGGAAATATGGCTGCCTGGCTGTAATTTGTCTCCAGAAATGTCACCATGAATATATAGAGTGTTATAGCACTGGTCTGTATTTTATTTTCCAGCCAGTCAATTCACTACTGAGAGCAAAAAAATCAATGGTGTAAAATGACCATCCAACTCATCAAAAAATTCCCTAATAAAAGCCTATAGAAAAATACTTAATCCTTCTGGTGAGGTTCAAGAGATTTTAACAGAACCTGTCTCGTCCCCTGACTGTCCCCAACCACCTATATAGTGGCATGCATGCAGATTTCTTTAAAGCCTTAAGTGATAATAAAGCACATAAAACACCTTTTCAGACTAAACAATTTACTTTTACCCTGCAGAATTGCATATGCTAGTGAGGCTGGACTATTTCAGCAAGGCTTCTTGCTTGCACACAATTTTGAAGGAACTCATCTGAAATATTGTTCCAAACATCTTGGAAAATTAACCACAGATCTTTGTATGTAGGCTTACACAAATTGTCTTTTTTCTTTATGTAATCCTAGAGAGACTTCTCTGTGGGGGCCATGTCATCACTTCTAGGACTCCTTGTTCATCCAGACCAAAGACTTCCAGGATCCACCTCTTCAGGTGAGATAAAACGATAATATGTGGATACTGTGAGGTGGTAGTAATTACCTTTCCACAGTGGACAAAAATTACAACAATGTAAACCCACATAATAATACTACATATTTTCCAAGCAACAATGAGATTTCTTATGTTTTTGCAATTTTATATAAGTCAAATATTTTCCAGTTTGGGAATTTGGACCAATTATGAAAACCTTCTCCAAAATTTTACATGCCAGAATATGTCAGTTAGCCTAAGCCATATCAGATCAGGTGTACACCAAAGGACCCTGTCTATAAGGCAATGATCAAACTGATTTTTTCTGAGGCAGTCAAAAAAGATGATTTTTTTTAAGCTGAAACTTCTTAAAGAAATGTTTCATTTATATGGTGGTGGTTTCTAGGCTTTTTTTGTCCTGAAGTGTTTTTTTTAATATACCATATATACTCGAGTATAAGCTGACCCAAGTATAAGCCGACCCGAGTATAAGCCGACCCCCCTAATTTTGCCACAAAAAACTGGGAAAACTTAAAGGCTTGAGTAAAAGTAAAAATAGATACCAATAAAAGTCAAATTAATTGAGACATCAGTAGGTTAAGTGTTTTTGAATATCCATATTGAAACAGGAGCCCCATATAATGCTCCATACAGTTCATGATGGTCCCATAAGATGCTCAATACAAAATACACCCCATATAATGCTCCATACAGTTCATGATGGGCCCCATAAGATGCTCCATATTAAAATATGCCCCATATAATCCTGCATAAAGGTTAATAATGGCCCCATAAGATGCTCCATAAAGATATTTGCCCCATATAGTGCTGCACAAACATTGATTATGGCCCCATAAGATGCTCCATAAAGATATTTGCCCCATTTAGTGCTGCACAAATGTTGATTACGGCCCCATAAGATGCTCCATAAAGATATTTGCCCCATATAGTGCTGCACAAATGTTGATTACGGCCCCATAAGATGCTCCATAAAGATATTTGCCCCATATAGTGCTGCACAAATGTTGATTACGGCCCCATAAGATGCTCCATAAAGATATTTGCCCCATATAGTGCTGCACAAACCTTGATTATGGCCCCATAAGATGCTCCATACAGATATTTGCACCATATAGTGCTGCACAAACGTTGATTATAACTCCATACAGACACTTGCCCCATATACTGTTGCTGTGATAAAAAAATAAAAAAGCACATACTCACCTCTCGTCGCTCAGGCCCCCGGCACTTGCTATATTCACCTTTCCTCGTTCCGGTGCCGCTCCATCTTCAGTGTCTTCTGCACTGACGTTCAGGCAGAGGGCGCGCACTAACCACATCATCGCGCCCTCTGACCTCAGCGTCACTGCAGAAGACACTGAAGACAGAGCGGCGCCGGAATGAGGAGCAGGTGAATATTGCACAGCGCAGCACTCCCCCTCCCCATTATACTCACCTGCTCCTGGCGTTCTGCAGTCCCTGCTTCCCCGGCGCCGCAGCTTCTTCCTGTACTGAGCGGTCACCGTGAAGCAACCAAGTGAATATCACGAGCCCGAGCAAGACACTGGGACCGACATCTGTGCTGAGCAGCACATGTCTTGGCCGGACCTGAATGGGAGACCACCGTATCAGGCAATGCTTGGGATCTATCCCACGCAGCGGGAGAATCCTGACGCCTAACACATACATCTTTATTTGAACAGTGTCAAAAAGTATTAAAGGGAACCTGTCACCCCAAAAATCGAAGATGAGCTGCAGCCACCGGCATCAGGGGCTTATCTACAGCATTCTGTAATGCTGTACATAAGCCCCCGATGTAACCTGAAAGGTGAGAAAAAAAGTTAGATTATACTCACCCCGGGGTGGTCCCGCTGCAGTCCGGGTCTGATGGGCATCGCGGTCCAGTTCGGGGCCTCCTATCTTCTTACAATGACGTCCTCTTGTCTTCCTGCCGTGGCTCTGGCGCAAGCGTACTTTGTCTGCCCTGTTGAGGGCAGAGCAAAGTACTGCAGTGAACAGGTGCTGGGCCTCTCTGACCTTTCCCAGCACCGGCGCACTGCAGTACTTTGCTCTGCCCTCAGCAAGGCAGACAAAGTACGCCTGCGCCAGAGCTGCGGCATGAAGACAAGAAGATGACATCATCGTCATAAGAAGATAGGAGGTCCCGGACAGGACCGCGACGCCCATCGGACCCGGACTGCAGCAAGACCACCCCTGGGTGAGTATAATAAAACTTGTTTTTCTCACCTTTCAGGTTACATTGGGGACTTATCTACAGCATTCTGGAAGCGCCTGATGCCGGTGGCCGCAGCTCATCTTCGATTTTTGGGGTGACAGGTTCCCTTTAAGTAAACTGAATTGATTCAAAGAAAATCAAATTTGTGTGGAAATTTCTAAACCTGTCAAAATTAAAAAATGTGTGCATCACTTTGTACAAATCCCCTAAAATGACCTCCACTATTTTACACATTGCAAAATATTACATTAGCTAGAAGTGGCTCACATGATCTCGGGTGCACCCATCACATGTTATATCACAAACTATAGCACAGCCAATCATAAGGCACTATATAATAGCCTGAATAAAAGCAAAAGCAGGAATTGCAGCAACTTTTTTATGATGAATCTGGATAATCAGAGGCTGTCACAGATCACATCTTAACCAAAGAGGTAGAGAGAGAGAAACATAAAACACTAAAACAACAGCAGTGAGGAAGATTAGTGTGTAAGGAACAGGGTGTTATTACCAGATACCATCGGATTACTCATAGCAATCTATATTGAGATTATAATGACATCACTAAGGATATGTTTGTGTTAAAGGGCTGTAAAGTTGTTGAATACACTAATTGGAAAAAAAATAATTAAAACATTTAAAAAATAGACATAGAGTATTTCTTATCATCATGTCCTAGAAAGTCTGATCTACCAAAATATAAAATTATTTAAATAATTTGTTAAACACTGAAAACAAAAAGAAAATCAAAAAGTGAGAAATAATATTTTTCTGTGGCAACATACCAATAAAAATATGCAAAGTCAACAAAATGTCACATGTAACCCAAAATGGTATCAATAAAAAATGTTAGTTCGGGGCACACATAAAATGGTGCAACATAACACTATTATGTTAAAAAGTAAAACAGTTAAAGGTCTCAGAAAATAGTAATACAAACTAAAATTTTATTTTCCAAATTTCAGACTTGTTTTTACCTCTAAAATAGTAATAAAAAAAAGTGGACAATCTTTTATCCCTATAGTCATATTGACCTCGAAAATTATGTTGCCTGGTCATAACTGAAAGAAACAGTGCAGAGTAGAACTGCCTGGTGAGTGATGATTGATAGAACTTCCGAGAGTTCAACTGAGAGGAGAAGAAGAGGTCATTTTTACAGCACAGTGAACACTGCAAAAATAAAACACCTAAAAACAATGGCAGAATGTGAGTTTTTTTCTTTTTGCAATCTCACAATAATTTGAATTTTATACACTAAAACAAATGGTACCATTCAAAACTATAACTCATCCTGCAAAAAACCGAAACCTCTTATGGCTGTGTTAATTGAAAAGTAAAAAAAATCCTCTTGTAACAAGGTAAGGAAAAAACAAAGCGCAAAATAAAAATAATTTCCGATTGAATAGGGGGACTTAGCTGCAGAATTGTTTGTCCATGAGGCTACTTTCACACATCAGGTTTTTGCTGTCAGGCACAATGCAGTGAATTTTTCAAAAAATGGATCCGTTTTTTTTCAGCCAGATCCTTTTTTTTCCTCATAGAGTTGTATTAGCACCGGATTGCACCTGATAGCCTAACATTTCATTCGTTTTTTGCCGGATCCGTCCAAAATTGGTTTTCCGGTGGCTGGAGAAAACGTCCAGAGGAATGTTTTTTTTCTGTCCTGCGGAAAACCGCACGGCGACTGATCCGGCAAAAAACGTATGAAACGTGAGTTGAAATGACCGAATCTGGCGACCGTATCCAGTTTTTAACACAAATCATGCATTTTCAATTCTGGAATCTCTCTCTCTCGAAAAGGAAATCCAGACTCTATCCCTGGTTTAAAAAAATGCAAAAAAACGGATCCATTGCATCAGTTTTTCATATTTTGTGCTGGATCCGTTTTTTTTAAAATTCAACAGCTCCTGCCTCGCGCCAAAATACTGATGTGTGAAAGTAGCCTAAAACAGGCACCATTTTTACTATTAGGCCCTTCTCGTCTTTAAAGGGGCTGTCCACTACTCAGACAAGTGTTTCTGAATCACTATGAAACATCAGATATGTAGAGGAAGCAAGAGCTGTTGCTGTCCTCACATTTCCAGCACATGTTTAATTTCTCAGAAGAAGGGGAGATTGAAGCATCTGCTGATTGGCTGCAGGGATGGCGTGACGTAACAATGTCACATGAGCCCCAGGAAAGCCGCTGCCAACATTGCTGGAATGCCACCAGCACCAGAGTTGAATATAACTGCTATTATTTATAGGAGTGAAGCATAGTGATTGAGAAGGGGATATTGAGTAGTGGACAACCACTTGAATCTAAAGCAAAAGGGTGGTCCCAAATTGAAGCTTTTCTAAGCTCCTCCGTGGGGCTAATTTGCTATTGGGTTCCCTTCGCTCCTTGTATGTCTCCAGTATTGTCTGTACATTTCTAATAGATAAGTTTGTAAAACTTTCCAGTTGAAAGATTGAACGCCGCAATGTTATTGTTTAGCAATATACTTTTGTAGCAATAAATTATGAGCATCTGAAAGAAATTCCTTCATCTAGCTTCTACCTTATCAATACATTCTACATTAATTGTTATTTTGTTGCTGACATAGCACTATAGCTGCTCATGGATGTATTATTTACCTGGATCTTCCCATATAGTTTATCACTGGTATTTCCATGAGTCAGTGTTGTGTCTGTGAAAGTGAGGAGAAATAAATTGCATTCCCCCGCTTCAGTCAATATAGGGCGGCTGATTATTTCCGATATGCATGTTAAACATTCACGTTTAAGTAACCAGGTCTATGAATACATTATGTATGCGCTAACTAAATCCTTCTGCCTGAGACTAATAATGAAAAATAAGCTTGAAATGAAGGCAGCGGACCACCAATGAAGAACTAATAGGTTTATTTACAAATTTAATCAGCGTAATAATGATAATTAGAAAATAAAATAGCCATTGCCAATTAAAGAGCTCTGGGTGTCTACTTTATTCAAGGTAGTGGAGAGTATGAAGTGCAATTAATTTGCGATAAAGCGGTGCACCTTTCTATAATGCATAAGTCTATTATATGTAAAGACAATAAAGTTCCCTTTTAACCTCTTAGGGTCCTTGCACTTGACAGTACTGTGGGCAGAAGATCTGTATTATAATATATGACATTCTCATAGACAATAGTATGGTCCTAGGAACAATGCTGGCAGGGTGCCTTACAACCATCATGTGGCATCTGATGGAGCATGTCAGGATTTAATGGAGAATAAGAGTAAAATATGTTTGCGTGCCTCCATGTAGCCCCATACTAAAAATCTGTACACCATGGATTTACAAAATGGTCATGCATATCTTCGAAGCCTTTTAGCTACATTTGCACTATTCTGGCTGTTTGCTTGATTATTATCATTGATCTATGACCAGCTGCATTGTCTAGTCTGTGGCAGCCTAAAATGTATTAGCTGTAATATCTAAAGTTAAAGATTATGTTTTTTTATCCTATAACTTATTGCAAAGCTTTCAATTTTTGAAATATTTTTAATTGTCTTATTTTGCTTCCTTCTCTCTGAAGTGTTATTGCAATGTCCCGTTTATGTTCTATTAGAAGCTACTTTAAACTACTGTGCCATAAAATCCATACAACATGTTGTATGGACTTTCCCTTTTGGACCATCTCTGCTCCATCACTCATACTCAGACAATGCTGTTCCTGCTTTTCCTGTATATAGACAAACTATAGTGCACAGATGTTGGTGAACAGCAGTTGGTCTAAATAAAGGAACTGAAGGTGAACTAATCACATTTGCAGATGATGCAAAGCTAGGAGAGATAGCTAACACTAGAGAAGACAAAGAAGGACTCAGAAGGATCTAGAGAAGCTTGAACAATGGGGGTGGCGACTAATAGAATGGTATTTAACAGGGAGTAATGTAAGATTCTACATCTGGGCAAGAAACATGAAAATGACATCCACAGAATGGGAGGAATAGAACTAAGCAACAGCATGTGTGAAAAAGACTTGAGTCTTTTTTGACAGAGAGGCTGCCACGAGAGGTGGTGAGATCTCCTTCAATGGAAGTGTTCAAACAGAGGCTGGACAGACATCTGTCTGAGATGGTTCGGTGAATCCTGCATTGAGCAGGATGTTGGACACATTGACCTTGGAGGTCCCTTCCAACTCTAACATTCTGAGATTCTATGATTCTACAAAAGGAGATTCTAAAGGAGAATTAACTGGGCACAGAAAGAGCACTGCAGCATAGTGTTTAGGAAAGAAGGAAGCAAAATAAAGTAACTAGTTATATTACAAAAAATAAATGATTTTGCAATGCCTGGAGTGTAATTAATTAAAAAAAAAAAAAAGTTATTCTTTGAGATTGTGATTTGGCTTTTATCCTAAGTCATATTTGAAGACTCGTTAAATGGTTGATTGTGACTTGTAGTATTGCTACTTCCAATGGATGGCACTATCGAGTTCAAGTCCTCTTTCTCTCATAAGAGGCAATTTGTATAGTTATTCTTTGCGACTGTTGCTTTGTTTCCACCATGCTCACTAAAGTCTTTTCAGGTTGCTCGTATGTAATGGGAGGCAATTAGGCCAATTCACGTAGAAATTATTTTAATGTTGCCAGAATAAAATAATTGTCAATGACAAACCACTACAACTGTACAAATGACTACCAAATTACTTATGCAGAATAACTTCTACCATTCAATATGACTTAATAGCAAGGTATCATGCTTTCCCACTTTACACTGATCATCAGCCATAACATTAGAACTGGTGAATATAATTGATTATTTCGTTACAGTGGCATCCGGCAAAGGGTGGGATTTATTAGGCGGCAGATGAACAGTCAGTTATGGAAGTTTGTATGTTGAAGCAGGACAAATCGGCAATCATAAGAGTCTGAGTAACTTTGGCAAGGAACAAACTGTGACAGTTAGACAACTGGCTAAAAGCATCTCCAAAATGGCATATTGTGTGGGATATTTAATATATGTTGTAATTAATAATTTCCAAAGGTGGTAAAAAAGGATCTACTTATAAATTGGTGACATGACTATAAACTCTAACAGCAATGCTTGTGGGAATGAAGCCTAGTGTGTCTGATCCCTTACCAGAAAAGAGACTACTATAGCACAAATTGCTGAAGGTTAACTCTCGATATGGTATAGACACAGTGAGAAGCTGCTGACCCAGTAGAGAGGTAGTATAAATAACAATGAGGGGAATTGTTCCTCTAGTTGTGCTGTCTGGAAAAAAGATACAAATAGTATAGAAGAAACCTTAAGGCACTAAAGATGATTTGAACATATTGTCCAACTGTAATGCAATACACACACGTGGCATGACAAACAAAACCAACGTTTCGGCCTGCTTCGACCTTGTTCACAGTTATCTAAATAAAGCAACAAAAGGACACTAAAGGCCCCGTCACACTTAGCGACGCTGCAGCGATACAGACAACAATGCCGATCGCTGCAGCGTTGCTGTTTGGTCGCTGGAGAGCTGTCACACAGACGGCTCTCCAGCGACCAACGATGCCGAAGTCCCCGGGTAACCAGGGTAAACATCGGGTTGCTAAGCGCAGAGCCGCGCTTAGTAACCCGATGTTTACCCTGGTTACCAGTGTAAAATGTAAAAAAACAAACACTGCATACTCACCTTCGCATCCCCCGGCGTCCGCTTCCTGCACTGACTGAGTGCCGGCCCTAACAGCAGAGCGGTGATGTCACCGCTGTGCTGTGCTTTCACTTTACGGCCGGCGCTCAGTCAGTGCAGGAAGCGGACGCCGGGGGACGCGAAGGTGAGTATGTACTGTTTGTTTTTTTACATTTTACACTGGTAACCAGGGTAAACATCGGGTTACTAAGCGCGGCCCTGCGCT
Source organism: Ranitomeya variabilis (assembly GCF_051348905.1). Classification (NCBI taxonomy): domain Eukaryota; kingdom Metazoa; phylum Chordata; class Amphibia; order Anura; family Dendrobatidae; genus Ranitomeya; species Ranitomeya variabilis. The sequence continues at coordinate 1,029,998,468 of NC_135233.1, forward strand.
TAGTAACCCGATATTTACCCTGGTTACCATTGTAAAACATCGCTGGCATCGTTGCTTTTGCTGTCAAACACAACGATACACGGCGATCTGATGACCAAATAAAGTTCTGAACTTGAACCAACGACCAGTGATATCACAGTAGGATCCTGATCGCTGCTGCATGTCAAACACAACGATATCGCTAGCCAGGACGCTGCAACGTCACGGATCGCTAGCGATATCGTTTAGTGTGAAGGTACCTTAAGTCTCACAAGAAACTAAACAAATGCGAGAAAGAAATGTACATACGATCAAAGAAGGGACAGTAAGTAATAGGAAAACAAAATACAATTAAAATATGCAATGGAGGACGCACAAATGAACAAGCACTGCAAAACAAGAAAGTATATGTGAATACATATGAATACATGACCAAAGGTCCATATGAAGAAAGGCATAATAACGGAAAGTACAGTATCTCTACATACTTATAGACATCCTGAGATGCATTCAAATAAATGTCAGTGACATAAAATATGATAGTCCAAATAGCTCAAGGAGCTCTACATAGGAATAGAGGGGTAAAGAATAAAATAAGGCCATGCGTGTTTCAGGTATCAATGAAAAGAAAAGCGAAACGGAAGTTGTAGGTGGTTATCATGGATACTCCAAACCAGAAGAGCCCAAAAAAGTGTGCAAGTAATATAATATCAAAGCATTTTTTATTGCTTTTTTGATGGGTGATAGAGAAGAGAAGTGTATCCCATAGAATGTAATAGTCTATGGAAGAGCAATATAATACTGAAACATTTTTGAATGCTTTTTTGTGTTTTTAGGGCATTCCCTATAGATGAGTAATTGAATACTGAAAAATAGTTCAACGCTTTTTTAGAAGGTTATAACCCACAAAATGTACCGAATAACACATTTTTCAGTCTTATTTACCACCGATATTTAACAGAAAGCACCTAATACTATATGGATGACTAATTGAATACAGACAAAATTAAAAAAAAATGTTGGGAGTCTTATATAACCCCAAATTGTCAAAGAAAACGCATAATGCTCTATTGATGACTAATTGATTCCAGAATAATTTTTCAACCCTTTTTTGAAGTGTTGTGTACCACAGAAATATACCACAAAGCATGTAATACTATACGGGTAAGTAATTGAATCAGGAGAAAATTTTCAACTTCTAAAGGTAGGAGAAACTCAGTGATGAAGCTTGTGTATGATTAAAACTTAGCTTATAAATTAGCCATATAAAAAACTAGATGGTGGCCCAATTCTAATGCATCGGGTATTCTAGAATATGTATGTAGTTTATTTATGAAGTTTTCAGAATAATGCAATTTTTACAAATGATTCGGCTGTCCGGCCGCGACCAATTAGCGAAGCGTGGTTCAAATTCCGCACCAATTCGCGGGCGGACTGCGACTGTTGCTGATTGCTTGCGGCCGGGCATGACCAATCAGTGAAGCCAGGGCCGGCTCCAGGTTTTTGAAAAGAGTCTCAGTGGGCCCCCCTCTTTAACACATACCATGATTCATGATGCACAGATACAGCAGAGAAATATAGCACAGCCAAGTAGCGTATAACACAGCCCACATAGTCTATAACACAGCCCATATAGTATATAGCACAGCCACATAGTATATAACACAGCCCACGTAGTATATAACACAGCCACGTAGTATATAGCACAGCCCACGTAGTAAATAGCACAGACACCTAGTATATTGCCCAGCCATGTAGTATATTGACCAGCCATGTAGTATATTGCCCAGCCACATAGTATATTGCCCAGACATGTAGTAGGTAGCACATACACGTAGTATTTTGCCCAGCCATGTAATATATTGCACAGCCACGTAGTATATTGCACAGCCATGTAATATATTGCACAGCCACATAGTATATAGCACAGAGAAGTAGTATATAATACTGCCTATGCAGTATATAACCCAGGCCACGTAGTATAGAACACAGCAATGTAGTATATTGCCCAGCCACGTAATATATACCACAGCCACATAGTATATAACACAGCCCACATAGTATATAACACAGCCACTTAGTATATTGCTCAACCACGTAGTATATAGCACAGCCCACATAGTAAATAGCACAGGCATGTAGTATATTGCCCAGCCACTTAGTAGTATATTGCCCAGCCTCGTAGTACATAGCACAGCCCACGTAGTATATAGTACAGCCACATAGTATATAACAGCCCACGTAGTATATAATAATGGAGAGAGCTAGAGCAGCACATCTCCGCTGAGCGTGAAAAATGCAGCAGCGGGGAGTATGTCAGGAGGTACCAGAACATGCGGCAAAGACCGGAGGTGCTAGCGTAAGAAAATGAGATCCATAGCAAATACAAGTGCAGAAAAAATGCCAAAGCACTCACCAATCTTGCAGTTCAGTAATTCTTTATTGCTTCATACAAAAAAATCTTCACGGCACGGGGGAAGGAGGAACAAAGTGCATGAGTGCAGCTGCACAGAATTACTGAACTGCAAGATTGGTGAGTGCTTTGGCGTTTTTTCTGCACTTGTATTTGCCACGTAGTATATAACACAGCCACGTAGTATATAACACAGCCCACGTAGTATATAGCACAGCCTTGTAGTATATAACACAGCCCACATAGTATATAACACAGCCACGTAGTATATTGCCCAGCCACATAGTATATAGCACAGCCCCCAATGTTAACGTACTGGACGGAGAGGGTTACACATTACACCACTGTTCCCATAGAAGTGGACAGAGCTGGGTCACATGATACACTACAGCTCCCTTATAAATGTGTGACCCTGCTCCATTTCTTTTACATCATAGATCCATCCAAATAGAAATAAATAATCAAATAAAAACCTGGAATAATAATTTTATCTTTTCTATAGGCACACAGATGTCATTTTTTTTAAATTGCCTTCAGCTCAATCTCAAGCTATAGGACTTGATGGATGAACAATCTGTGGGAAGATTGACCTTGTGTAAGACTTCTTTGTTGTTATCTTAATAGTATAAAGCCATTGGGTTGCTGGTCTTCCTCTATGCCTTGTTCCTTCTATTCTTCGGACCTTGATTTCTCTCTTCATATGATGTGTCCAAAGTAGGCAAGTCGTAGCTTGGTGATCCTTGCTTTGCGTGACATGTCTGACTTGATTTAATCCCAGTTTGATTTGTTTGTTCTTCTTGCCATCCGTGGTACTGATAACATCCTTCTCCAGCGCTACATTTTTAAGGTGTTGATTCTTCTGTCTTGTTTATTTATCTTTCAGGTTTCGACTCCTATGTACGAGCTGTGTCTTTGTCGCCAGTGAAATGTTCCTCGATTTGAAGACCTTGTCCAGTGACTTCATTGTTGATTTACCCACAGCTTACTCTCCTATTGACTTCCTGCATACAGATTTTTAATTCTGTTTGTTTTTTGATGTGCACATTATGTCTATTACTATTTATCCTAGTTTAGAAATATTTGACATTGTTAATGAATATGCAAATAATATGTTTTTATTAATTGCTCTTAGGACCATCTGCTTCTGTTTATAGGGGCAATGTTGCAATAAACTATTCTGACTGCAGACTTCTAATTTACTTTAGGTATTAAACTTGGAATACTTCTTATAAATAATAATTACAATTTTAAAAACTGAAATATATATTAAAGGGAAGGTGCCACAAAAAAACCTCAACAATTGAAAAAATGTAAAGTATTAATATTTTAATTTTTAAAAACATATTATCATGTGCTTTTAATGGAGTAAAATATGAAAAATAATGTAAAAATATTTGGTATTTCCACTATTAAACACTAGGGCGAGCAGCTACTGAAATTTGCCATGAAAACCTAGTGCACAACTAGTTCACATTATGACTGCAGTAAATATGGGCTGAATCTGCTCACATGTGTGTGACATCACTCCTCTCCTCCCCTCCTGGGTATTTGCAAAAAGATAAGAGAGGAAAAAGTTTAGGATAACAATGCGGAGCCATTTTGTTGGTTACTGTCCGTAATTCTCACCAGTAGACAGTGTCACCGAGGATGGATGTCAGCATCGATTTTGTTAGTGCTGCTTGCTGTACAAACTGAGGTTAGATGTGCGGAGTGTATCACGTGCTGCATGTTACACTCCAGGTATGTAGATACAGGGCTCAGTGTATTGTATCACATGATGAGATTAGATACACTGGTCTGGGGCGTATCTTGCATGGTTAGATTAGATTCATGGGTCTTGGGTATATCAACCATGTCAATGATGGGATTAGATACATGGATCTGAGGCGTATCACGCATGCCCTTGATGGGATAAGATACACTGGTCTGGGGCATATTACGCAGGACTGTGATTCTGGCACTTCATCTTCTCTGTTCTTGACTACACTGGTGCGGTGGCAATTGGGATCATGGTAGTTGGGGTTATTAATAGCTGTGATTTGTCAAAAATCACATCTGGCCTCAAGCACGGGGTTAATAATGCAGAGGTGTCTATCAGACACCCCATTACTAACCCAATAATGAAAGAAAACACGCAGGCATAAAATAAATATTATTTAAAAAAACTTTCCCTGACATGTTTCCTGGTTCACCCCAGTTTATTAAAAAAAAAACTTATGCAAGTCCACAGTAGTCCAGGGAATCCGCTGTAGTTCACAAACAGAAACCTGAAAAAAGAGAAATAAAGACAAGACAATGTCTCTCGTTCTCCAATTTATTAGAAAGCAAATAGTTTTGTGTTCAGAAGACGATCCTCGAATCTGACTTCTAAATTCTATGGAGCCTCGTTCAGAGAACCAAGCACCATAGGCTATAGCAGCTGCCAGTCATTGTCTCACTGCGCTTTGTGAGTCCCAGCAGCTCTGAACAGAGAGGGAGTCAGTAAGCACACTGCTTATCAGAGTCACCGTATAATGGCCCCATATAGTGCTCCACAGTATAATAGCCCCTTATAGTGCTCCACATTATAATGGCCCATATAGTGCCTCACAGTATAATGGCCCCTTATGGCACCCCACAATATAGTGGCCCTATATAGTGCATCACAGTATAATGGCCTCATGTAGTGCACCACGGTATATTGGCCTCATATAGGCCTCCACAGTATTATAAGTCCCATATTATGCTCCACAGTATAATGCTCCTAGTATATATCTCCCCCATCCTGGTATATAACCCCTCCATCCTAGCATGTGTCTTCCCCATCCTAGTATATATAGACCCACATATTCAATATGTAGAAAAACAAAAACACTTGTACTTACCTTACCTGTGCTCCCATGCAGTGCTGAATCTGTGTTCAGAGCACAGCAGTGCAATGATCTCCCTACTGTACCCTGAACAGGTCATTGGTGAGTGTTGATTGCAGCCTGTACTGTATTACTGACATATAATACAAGGAGAATTTTTATAAAATATAAAAAAAATTTATTATTACAATTACATAGAAGACAGCATAACATACAAAAAAAGCGCAATTAAGGACACACAGTAGTGATGCAACTGAGTACATGACTATGTGATCACAATTTATTTAAACTGTATAGTTAATTGTAATAATAAAAAAATTGTATTTTTATAAAACAGAAACACTCCTGTTCTCTCCATGTATTATATGTTATATTTGGAGTGTTTTTTGTTGTTGTTGTGGCAAAGTGTATGGCTTGTACTTTTGCTCACTAGTTACCATGAGACTGAGTTTTTGTTTAATGACTGTATTACTGACAGGCTGAGATCACTGCTTGCCACCACCGCAGATGCTGACCTGACCCGGGACATCGGCTCCCCAGCACTTCCTCTTCCTGGCAGCTCCTGTCATTGCACGCACTGAGCAGTGTGTGTGTGATAACAGGGGGAAATGAAGCCCACAGGAAATGCTGCGGGCTACAACAAAATGGCTACAATTTCTTCCTACAGCTGTGACCTGGACAACCCATGGAGCGCACCCAGGGGACATCTACAGGCAGAATAAATGGCCTCAATACAAGAGATGTGGTTGCTGTCCGACTGCAGGTTCCTATACCCAGGGATGCCGTAAATGAGGTGTGTAACTGTCCTTTTCAGACAATTACACCCCACAAATGAAAATGGTCACCCCCATTGGTTAAAGTATAAATTAATAAAAAAAATAGAAACTATTAAAGTTGTATATTTAATTTTGTATTAAAAAATAATAGATTATAAAATCAATAATTATTAATACACAACAATAAATTGTGGCACCTTCTTTTTAAATATCACTAAGTTTAATTAACTGAAACATACAAAAAAGACAAGTGTATTTCTGGTCAGTCGAATCTAAACCAAAGTTTCAAACTATTTTAATATGTAAATGAGTCATATTTTAAAATGACAATGAGGCCGTCAGTAGCGTACAGTAAATAGTTTGCTGAAAAAGTTGATGTTCATCCACACATTTGAATTTTTGGACATTTTCATTAGTCGATACAGCCTCCGTTACGGAAAAATACTGACTTATGACACAGCAGATTTCGACTTCCATTATTGATTATATAAATGAAACTTCTGTTCTGATTATAAATGAGAATGTTCAATATGTCAGAGATAGAAAAAAATACCTCAATTGGTAAATGGATTCAGTCAATGAGGCAGAAACTTTATAATAATGGAGTCAGCAGTATAGCCAATTGGAAAAAATCAGCCAGTAACCGTTAGTGACTGGCTGCTAGAGTTTGATAAATTCCATTTTATTTCCCTCCAGAGGCGTGTAAATGATGGTTGTTGATTGAAGATCTCGGAAGAATTGAAAGTAAATATCTAAGGGAAGAAAACGCTCTAACCTGTAGGTTACCGCTACTTCATTTTGTCCAAGGACCTTTGGAGACAGAAAAATGGAGCAATTTTAAAGGTTTTCAAATAGTTTCAAAAATATGCCCCGAGTGACAGAAAATGTGCACGAAGAATAGCCCTCCACCAAATTACGGCACCATTTTTAACATCTAATCTAGCTTCTGAGAATGTGTACACATTATAAACTGTCTCAGAACAGTTTATGTAAAGAATTTCTCCGGTGACAAATAGTTCCAAATGAATAACTAAAAGGAAAATGCAAGTCTTATCCCACAATGTGTTTAGTTGTGTGCTTAATTGGGAATAATTAGAGGTAAAGTAGCTAACAACAGCCTGACAATGCAATATGTTGTCGCAATGGTGCTCACCCTTAAATTAGAAATCAATTAATTGCCAAGTAACAGTTTGTGTGTTAATGGAGCCCAAAGGATAACAAGAGGTGAATGATGAAAGAGCGTGTGGTCTAATTGTAAATTATTAAAATTGTCTGTTTCCTGTTTCTATTGTAATTTGTTTACTTAACAAACAGGTAGAAAATGTTCCTCATTAGGTTTTTTTAATCATATGAATAAAATAATAAATAATTAAAATAATAAAAAGGCAGCGGAAAGATTATTTTTTTCCTAACTTTGCATACTAATTACGCATTTTCACAACAATTTTAGTAATCATAAAGTTCTTAGACCACATTAAGATTAAAACCTGTGAGGCCAAAATGGGAACAAAAAGAATTTTAACAAACTTTTAACCTTTTGATCATTCTAACATGTAGAGAACTTAGAATCAAAACAAAATGAGAAACTACCCTGTAATAAGTAAATAAATAGCAACAGTGCATTGAAATAACATAGGGTACTTAGTTTCCATTGTTTTGATCAAAAAACGTAATGGGCATCCCACCATGACAAGGTGTATCCTAAACGGGACGGTACCTGACTCTGGTAGTTCACCTCACTATGTGTCATCAAATGTAAAAATAAATAAGGGCCGAGGAGGACCCAGACCCGACTGTTCAGACACTTGCCCAAGAAAAGCTACATAATGAAAATGAGCAGCTCAACAAAACCCCTTTTTGTACAAAGTGCGAAAAACTAAAACAAAACAAAAAAAGATGAGCTGGAGCATATATTGGTATAAGTGCAATGCACTGGAGTGTATTAACATTGTGGCCATTTAGCAAGTAGAAACTAGCAGGAAAATAAAAGGAGCAAATACTCTATTGTAATTAAATAGTAATAGTACATGTAAGTAACATAGGGTACTTAGTTTACTTAGATAACACTGTCACAATGGGATAGCTTTTATGCTTTTTTCTATCAAAACAATGTTAAATAAGTACCCTACATGTACTGTTACTATTTATGTACCGTATATACTCGAGAATATGCCGAGGCACCTAATTTTGCCACGGAAAACTGGGTAAGCTTATTGACTCAAGTATAAGCCGGGTATGCATTGTCTCCTCATCCCTGTCTTGGTATGATTGGCTCAACCCGTCCTGTCCTGGTATGCATGGCTCTCCTCTTAGCTGTCCTGGTATATGTGACTCCCTCCATAGCTGCCCAGGTATGCGTGGCTCCCCCTGTAACTGTCCTGGTATGCATGGCTCCCCCCTCCCGTTCTTGTATGCATGCTTCCTATTGCAAAAAAAACCATCCTACTCACCCTCCAGCGTGCCCTCGCAACACCTCATTCCAGTACCAGCAGCTCTTCCTGTGCTGAGCGATCACATGGCACCACTCATTAAGGTAATGAATATTCCCTCCACGACTATGGGAGTGGAGACGTGTGCATATTCATTACATTAAATAGCGGTGCAACGTGATCGCACGGCACAGGAAGAGCTGCTGGAAGCTGGAAACAGCGAGATGCTGCAATGGTGCTGGAAACAATGAGATGCTGCGAGAGTGAGTAGGATGTCTTCTGGATGGTGCTGGAAACAATGAGATGCTGCGAGGGTGAGTAGGATGTCTTCTGGAAGCCAGCGGCTGTGGCTGCAGCTGTCATTGTGAGCGCTATAAGAGAAATGAATATTAATTTCTCTTTAGCAGAGGCACAGATGTTAGCCACAGATGCCGGCTCCTGCCTCTGTGACCCCCTGCTTGGCCACTCCCCGTCCCCTTCCCCCCTGCTTTCTGGGACAATGACTCATGTATAAGCCAAGGGGGCGTTTTCAGCACAAAAAAGTACTGAAAAACTCGGTTTATACACGAGTATATATGGTACTTATTACATGGTATTAGATCATTTTGTTTTTGTCCTAGGTTCTGTTTGTTAAATGGTCTCAGTATGATTGTACACCTATGCATTGTACTTATACCTACATATGCTCTGCGTTAGGTGCCGAGTTCCCGCCACTGCACATGGGTAATCTCAAACCATGCTCGCTGTGGTCTCACATTCTCCTCCAGCCGCAGTTGAGCCAGCTCAGCAGAGACGTCGGTCCCAGCATCTGGCTCAAGCTGGTACTGTGCAGCTGGTTACTGCTGTCCTTCCAGGCTCAGCCATCGTAACCAGTACTGATCAGCGGCGAGCAGGCGCTCCTGGGACTAAGTCCTGCTTTTCTTCTTCTGAGCATGCCCAAGGGACGACCTCTCATTGGAGGTCGGGGGTCACATGGTCAGGTCCTGTATCAGCTCCTATTGGACCACTAGGAAGGTCCTGGAGAACTTCCGCTATAAAAGGTTCACATGGCCACACAGCCATGCGCTAGTATAAATCAGTTATTGTGTGTGTATGGATGTATGCCTGTTCTGGTGAAAGCTCCGAACAATACCAATCACTAGTGTTGATGACTGCTCGCGAATGTTGGAGATATCTATCATCAGTTAGTGCCATCCAGCACCAGGCACAATCTATAGCATCTATCTGCAGCGTTAGCCAGCGTGGCACCGTGCGCAACCAGTGCGCTTACCTGTCCTCACTTGGGCGGTTAGTGGTGCCCGCCAGAGCGGTGCTGCACACTCCCAGTGTGCTAAACCTATTTTTGTTTTCCCTGGCACCGCAGTTCTGGTGCCAAATGCAAGTGGTCTAGAGGGACTCTATCCCTGCGTCTTGGGGCAGAGTTCTGTGACTCAATACTTGCATTTCCTCTACGGTATTGCGGTCCTGTGACGCAACAGGGTTCGCTTCATTCATACCGGGTGTAGCTAACCCATGTGTGTTTTCATTTTACTGCCAGTTACTGTCCCCCATTACCTAGCAGCATGTATCACCCCTGCATGGTGGACCCCGGGCTGCGAACGCAGCTTATTCCATCTTTATAATTAAGCCAGCCCTAACACTCTGTCTCAATTATTTGGTTTTCATTCTACAAAGGCTATCAATGGGGCAAAATTTCAAAAACACATCACAGAATGATACAACCCTATCAAGACCAGGTCAGATTACCAATGCACTAGCAGGATGCAGCAGACCCACATGATACATGCGGGGGAGCCAAAGGTGCAAAATACTGTTGCAAACAACTACACACAAAGCTACCTGGTGTTAGTAAGGCTGCATCTTTTTCTGTGATGTTTTTGGAAATATTGTCCCATGTTACTCATTTTTTATTTTAGTTTTAGGACTCGAAAGTATGAGGACCCTTGACGTGGGTTGCAAGCACAAAATATTCACCAATACCTCATGTAATATATTTATTTTATACTTTATTTTTCATCTTTTAACACATTTTTCCATAATAATGTAGGATGCAGCCAGGCCTTTTAGTGTCGGTTGGGTAAGTTAAAGGCATGTCTCTTGTGGGGTGCATTTATATGGTGCAGGACAGTGTGCCTGATCTAATAGTATGAGCATCACCAATAGGCTGTAAGCCAGACACTGTGCGCGACACACATCTCTATGACTGGCGTTCTATTCAACCTCCATCTGGGTGCATGTTTAATACTACATAGCCACCCCCTCCTTAAATTGGTAGGTTTGAGAGCAACTGTTTGCATCAGTAGTTTGCACCTGTGCTGCCCCTTCATTTATCATGGGGGTCTGCTACATTCTGCTAGAGCATTGGTAATTTGACCTAGTGTTGGTAAGGCTGGATCTTTTTCTGTGATATTTTTTCATTCCAAAATGTAGCCTGATTTGAATATAGCATTGCGTGAGAGTTCAAGGATATAGGAAAGTCTTTTACGTAAATTAGGAGCATTTCAGCAGATTTTTTCTATTTATAGCTGCCAGTAAGAGGTCTAAAAGGTGGGATATCTGACATTAGACCCTACTATAGACATATTCTCTGAATTTGTAGGCCATGCTGTTTCCGCCAGTTGTACAGTATAAGTAGAAATTATAATATAGTCAAGTTATTCATAAAATTTAGGTACCATGTTAAAAATGGATGTACTGTAGTGCATAGAAACAGTGGCATGTAAAAGTTTGGACAACTCTGGTGACAATTACTGTTAAGCAAGTTGAATATTTAGGCTATGTGCACACGTTCAAGAATTTTCGCATTTTTTTCGCTATAAAAACGTGATAAAACCGCAAAAAACACCATACATTAAGCATCCTATTTATTAGAATGCAATCCGCATTTTTTGTGAACATGTTGAATTTTTTTCCACGGCGGAATCGCATTCTGGAAAAAAACAGCATGTTCATTCTTTGTGCGGAATAGCGGGGATTCCACACACATAGGAATGCATTGATCAGCTTACTTTCCGCATGGGGCTATGCCCACCCTGCAGGAAGTAAGTGGATAATGTGCGGTTGGTACCCAGGGTGGAGGAGAGGAGACTCTCCTCCAAGCCCTGAGAACCATATAATTGTTAAAAAAAAAGAATTAAAATAAAAAGTCATGATATTCTCACCTTCCAGCGGCCCCGGCAGCCTTCCCGCTCCTTGCAATGCTTCCGTTCCCAATAATGCATTGCGAGAATGACCTGTGATGACGTAGCGGTCTCGCGAGACTGCTACATCATCTGAGGTCATTGCCGCTAGGCATTATTGGGAACGGGAGTTGCCGGAAGCATCGCGAGGAGCGGGAAGAGTGCGAGGGACGCCGGAAGGTGAGAATATCACGATTTTTTATTTTTTGTATTATCATCAATATTAGCATCAATAGTAAAAAGTTGGTCACACTTGTTAAACACTATGTTTGACAAGTGTGACCAACCTGTCAATCAGTTTTCCAAGCGATTCTACAGATCGCTTGGAAAATGCTAGCATTCTGCAAGCTAATTACGCTTGTAAAATGCTAATGTTTAGCAGGAAAGCGCATGCCAATTCCACATGCGTTTTCCCACAGCAGGGAGTTTCGGAATTGCTGCGGAAATTTCCACGGCAATTCCGGGACGTGTGCACATAGCCTTAATGATCTCTAAAAAAACCCTAAAATTTAAAAGAATATCTTTCTTTTGTATCTTAGGAAAAAAATTGCTGTTTTTTGCTTTTTAAAAATTAAAAAAAGAAAAATGGGCCTATGTAAAAGTTTGGGCACCCTGCATGGTTGGTAACTAGTAGCACCCCTTTTTGCAAGTATCACAGCTTGCAAACACTTTTGTTAGCTAGCCAAGAGTCTTTCAAGTCTTGTTTGAGGGACTTTCATCCATTCTTACTTGGAAAATTCTTCAAGTTCTGTGGGATTCCTGGGTCATCGTGTGTGCATTGCTATTGAAGTCTAGCCACAAATTTTCAATGATGTTCAGATTAGGGGACTGTAAGGGCCCTTGTAAAACCTTCAGCTTGGACCTTTTGAGGTAGTGTATTGCGGATTTTGACATGTGTTTAGTATCATTATCGATTTGTAGAAGCCATCCCTTTTTCAGCTTCAGCTTTTTTACAGATTGTGTTATGTTTGCATCAAGAAATTGTTGAAATTTCATTGAATTCATTCTTCTCTCTACCAGTGAAATGTTCACCGAGCCATTGGCTGCAACCCCACCCCAAAGCATGATTGATCCACGCCCATGCTTTATGGTTGGTCAGATGTCTTTTTTCTGAAATTCTGTGCCCTTTTTCCCTTTTTTCTCCACACATACCTTTGATCATTGTGGCCAAAGAGATCTATTTTAACCTCATTGGTCCACAGGACTTGTATTCAAAATGCATCAGGCTTGTTTAGATGTTCTTTTGCATACTTCTTACACTGAATTTTATGGTGAGGATGGAGGAGAGATTTTCTTCTGATGACTCTTCCATGAAAGCCATGTTTGTGGTGTGTCCCTGAACAGTAGATCAATGTACCACAACTTCAGAACCTGCTACATTTTCCTAAAGTTTTTTTGCAGTCAAGAGAGTGTTCTGATTGGCCTGTCTAGCAATCCTATGAGCAGCTCTCATTGAAATTTTGCTTGATCTCTCAGAGATTATCTTGACCTCCACTGTTCCTGGTAGCTGCCATTTCTTAATTACATTTTGAACTGAGGAAAGGGCAATTTCAAAACGCTTTTGCTTCTTACAGTCTCCTGCTTTGTGGGCCTCCACCATTTTAAATTTTCAGAATGCTAGGCAACTTCTTAGAAAAAGACATGGCTGCTGTTTTGGCACAAGGTTAGAGGAGACGATGATTGTGAACAAGCCATAACCCTAACAGGCTAATTAAGGTCTGAAACCTTAATCACAGTTATCTGAGCAAACAAAACTCCATGGGTGCCCAAACTTTTGCATCTGTCCATTTCCTTTTTGGAATTTTTAAAATGTAAAAAATGGCAATATATATATATACCAGGGGTGCCCAAGTTTTTACATGTCACTTTACTATATCTACAGGAATAGTACCAACAATATTTAATAGATGAAGCTCATATTATCCCACCTTGCAGAATGATATGATAAGTCATATGGAGATCATAGAAGTAGTGCAAGCAATATATTGAAAGTGTCAAGGAGTGTCCTGATGAATAGTGCATGGAGCGAACAGATAAGTAGCGTGATAGATTGCACAAGTAAATTGTTCCATATGTTATATTAAGAAAAGTCAAACAGGGTCCAAATAGTCCTCAAAAATGCTATAAATAAACCAAATGTAAAATGCAAATACCTTTCTGACAAATATTGTCATTCATTGCCAAGATGCTGTAGATTTCTTGGATAGCATTCTGTAGTGCTTAATCCTCCATGAAATTGACAGACATACAATTGTGTCCAAAAGTTTTGAGAATGACAACCATTTTGATTTTCATAACATTTGCTGTTTCAGTGATTTTAGATCTTCTAGTTGGATGTTTCTAGTGTTACTGAAGTATAATTATAAGCATTTCATAAGTATTTAAAGTTGCAATGGCAAATCCATCAAGTTTATGCAAAGACTCAAAATTTGTAGTGTTCACCCTTATTAACAAAGACTTCTGCCCTTCATCCTGGCAGCTTAATATTAGTTTCTTGGCCAAATTCTGACTGATGAGTCTAGAGTTTATCACAATTTTTCTGCTATTTTTTTGTCTTCCCTTTTTTTAAGGACTGACCACATGTCTTTAATGGGTTTGAGAACTGGGGAGTTTCCTTTCTATGGATTTCAGTGTTTTGTTTGCCATTCCTCCGAGTTACCACTTTTGCCTTGTGACATGGTCTCCATCATGATGGAAAATTTGGCCGAGAACCTGATATCCAGCTGCCTGGGTGAATTGCAGAAGTCACAAAAAACACTGTAAATATTAACATAAGCTTGATATATTTGTTAACAAAAAATGTAAAAACTTATGAAATGTTTATAATTAAACTTCAGTAACCATAGAAACATCTGATTAAACTATCAAAAAACACTAAAGAAACAAACTTTGTGAACACCCAAATGTTGACTGCCGAAGCGCAGTAATGTGCAAACCAAGGACACAAACAATCTGACAGGACCCTGTTCATACTAGGAAATGCTCTTACCTGGCCATGGTCTGTCCCTGCCTGACCTCGGAGGTTGGCACCCTAAGATAACGCAATGGTGCCCCCACCCGACTACGGCTTATACTGAAATGTCCTTAGCAGCTCCTAGGATCGCTAGAGAAGCAATTTCCTAAGGAGTAAAGGAATTACACACAAAACAACTGCAACCAACACAAACTACAACAAAGTGACTGAATCCAACAAAGTCTATCACCAACAGGAATGACCAGTAAGGGAAGGCATTTAAAGCTACTTCTGGCAAGTGATAGGAGAGACAAGCAGAGTAAATGAAAATCACCTGTTATCCAAAACCAAAAAAAACTAAGATAACAAAGTTAAAATATTAAAATACCCAAAGAAAAGATGTATCAGTTGTGGCTCAGTGGGAAGAGAAGCCAAACACAGAACTAAGAGTTTAAATCTAGAAGCATGACAACAAATTAGTTTTAATCTCAAAATTTTGGCCACAACTGTAGACTCTCATAATAGACTACTCATGGATATTGGTGGAGTTAATGTGATAACATTACTGCAGTAGTATTATTGTGGACGTTATAACACAACCTCACGTCTATAAAACGACTGAGAAGAACAGGACATAAAACGATGTACACTTTAAAAATGAAAAAGCAACTATAAAGTATACTTTGTGGTTTAATTCCAGTGCATGGTGTGTCTTTCATCTACTGCACTAAGACTCCTGCATCAATCATCCTCAACATTACCAATTTCTTGATGTTTCTTCACATGATCTTGAACAGCACATGTTGAAACCACAGTTTGGTCTGAACTTTTTGATAGGGAGAGATCTTCAATTTACAGTATGTGTACCACGCATGTAGTTGTTGTGCTTGGTGTTGTCATGGTGTTCACAATGATGAAAGTAATGTTAAGGCCCCCACAGAGCTCTGATCTCAACATCACTTAGTTGTTCTCGGATAACATGAAGACACAGAAGGATTTGTGCAAGTCTACTTCCAAAGAAGATCTATGGCTGGTTCTCAAAGATGTCTATAACCAGCATCGGACTAGAGCACCTTGGGCCCACCAGAGAAAATCATTTTTGGGGCCCACTATGTAGCTACATAGAAATAAATACAAGACCACTAATTGTGTGGTAAAACACGCTAATATCAGGGTATAATATAAGGTATTACATGTCTTAATTATGTAGCAGGGGTTGGGGTAGCCCCCCCATAGAATATAATGTAGCCCCCTCATAGAATATAATGTAGCCTCCCTCATAGAACATAATGTAGCCTCCCTCATAGAATATAATGCAGTCTCCCTCATAAGGTGTAATGCAGTCCCAACCATAGAATATAATGTGGCACCCTCATAGGGTATAATGCAGCCCCCCTCATATAGTATAATGCAGCCCCCCATAGAGAATACTGTAGCCCCCTCATAGGGCATAATGCTGCCCCCCATATAGTATGATGTAGCTCCAGAATATAATGTAGTCCCCGGAAAGAATAATGCAGCCCCACCACAGAATATAATATAGCCCCCAAAGAGTATACTGTAGCCCCCTCATATAGTATGATGTAGCCCCCCCAGAATATAATATAGCCCCTGAGAGAATAATGCAGTCCCCTCACAGAATATAATGCAGCCCCCTTGTAAAGTATAATGCAGCCCCCCTCATAGGATATAATGCAGCACCTCCACTTCCTGGTGGGATATTTAAACAGGCCCTATACGGCTCTAGACAGGTCTGTCCTCTCATCATGGCACCTCACATCCACTGACTGGCTCTGCATCTTGTGCCTCCTGATGAACCGTATGGACGGGGAAATGTGTCAAGGCTGGAAGCTAAGTTTGGGTTAAACCCCAACTGTGTTTATTTAACTCTTCATCTGTTCTTTATAGCCACAAATTGTATATTTAGTTGCTCCTTTTGCATCCAATGTGGCGATTTTATTATGTACAAAATGTGTTGAAAAGCTAGTCATTTGGCCCCTTGGTCCAGGCGTGCAGGCTTTTATTAGCTGTTTGAGGTCCGTGAGGCAAATTTATGCTGTATGGGTCCCATAAAAGCTACCTAGTACGCACTATCTATATATAAGGGTGTCAATTGGCACATAACCTATGTTTTTTGAATATTAAGTACTATCCCTTCATCTCTTTTTATTGCTTGCTGTTTTCCCACCTATAGTGCATCAGGGAATTATCAGGGTGAGCTTGGGACAGCCGCCGTGGAGTTGGGGCGCCAAAAAATCGTTTCTTTCTAGGGCACCAACCCCCGCTGATAGGAAGGGACAGCAGGCAAGACTAGGGCTTGTGTAGGTTAAGTTAGACCATATTTATACTGTGTGATTTGCACTGGGAGGGTGTTTTTTATTACTTTTTTCATTAAAGAGAATTTTAAAGGGATTACATGATACACACTTTGATTTTTCTTCCCTGGTACTATATTTTGATCTGATTAAAAACATATAATGCAGCACCTCTCTACCTCCATCATTGTTCTCCTCCTCCACCCCATCATTGCATTATCCCCATCACCCCTATCATTGCCCATTCCACCACCACCATTGTCTTTTCCACCACTACCATCATTGTCCTTTACACCATAACCATCATTGCTTTCTCCCCTACCACCCCATCATTGCCCATATCAACACTTCCATCATTGCCTCCCCCACCACCATCATTGTCCTTTCCTCCACAACCATCATTGGCCTTCTTCCCCACCACCCCATCATTGTCCATTTCACCACCTTGATCATTGTCTCCTTCCCAACCACCCCCATCGTCCTTCCCCACCACCCCATTATTGCCAATCTCCAATACACACATCTCCATTACACACACATACACACAGCACCGCATCACTCTCACACACTCACACAAAGCACTGCACCACATACACACATGCACACACACATGCAAACGCACGCAGACAGACACACAGCACCACTCACCTTTCACAGCACATTCCTCTTTGAGGAATCTGCTCCAAATAGAGGGCACCAGGCCTCTGATCTTATATGGATATTGGGACTATAAAATTGTCACACCTCTAATCTAATCCAATTAAGGATTCAGACTCTGAGCTCAGTTTGTTCATTTTAATGTTCACTTATTATACCATGCTCTTTTTTTGTTGTTGTTTGTGCATATATTTGTGTTTCTTCAGATACTTTGTCATACCATGCTTGAGGAAGGGCTCTAAGAAGTCCTGAAAGCTTGCTTTGTAACATTATTTATTTTATTTTTGTTAACCATTAAAAGGTACCATAGCTACAAGATTATCTTGTTTTTCACACTGAAAGCAAAGGAGACATTGAAATGCTAAAACTATCCACTTAACATTAAGCTACATCAAAAAGGTCTGTTAGGATGAAAATATTGAGATATCTTTAGGATAGGCTATTAATATCAGATTGGTGGGGAATAGTGTTGAGCATTCCGATACCGCAAGTATCGGGTATCGGCCGATACTTGCGGGTATCGGAATTCCGATACCGAGATCCGATACTTTTGTGGTATCGGGTATCGGTATCGAAACAACATTAATGTAATAATGTGTAAAAGAAAGAATTAAAATAAAAAATATTGCTATACTCACCTCTCCGACGCAGCCTGGACCTCACGGAGGGAAACGGCAGCGTTCTTTGCTTAAAATTCGCGCGTTTACTTCCTTCCGTGAAGTCCCGGCTTGTGATTGGTCACGTGCCGCCCATGTGGCCGCGACGCGACCAATCACAGCAAGCCGTGACGTAATTTCAGGTCCTTCAGGATTTTAAAATTACGTTCTGGCTTGTGATTGGTCGCGTCGCGGTCACATGGGCGACGCGACCAATCACAAGCCGTGACATCATGGGAGGCAGGACACGCGCGCATTTTAAAATGCGCGCGTGTCCTGCCTCCCGTGACGTCCCGGCTTGTGATTGGTCGCCTCGCCCATGTGACCGCGACGCGACCAATCACAAGCCAGAACGTAATTTTAAAATCCTGAAGGACCTGAAATTACGTCACGGCTTGCTGTGATTGGTCGCGTCGCGGCCACATGGGCGGCACGCGACCAATCACAAGCCGGGACTTCACAGAAGGAAGTAAACGCGCGAATTTTAAGCAAAGAATGCTGCCGGTTCCCTCCGTGAGGTCCAGGCTGCGTCGGAGAGGTGAGTATAGCAATATTTTTTATTTTAATTCTTTCTTTTACACATTAATATGGATCCCAGGGCCTGAAGGAGAGTTTCCTCTCCTTCAGACCCTGGGAACCATCAGGGATACCGTCCGATACTTGAGTCCCATTGACTTGTATTGGTATCGGGTATCGGTATCGGATTGGATCCGATACTTTTTATCGGTATCGGCCGATACTTTCCGATACCGATACTTTCAAGTATCGGACGGTATCGCTCAACACTAGTGGGGAACCAACCCCCATCAACTCTTCCAAACAGCCTTTTGGAAGAATCGCCTCTGTAATATCTACAATTCTCCTTCTACACTGGCATGCGGTACACTGAATAGCAGCTCTGCCAAACAACAGATAGGTAGATGTGCCGAGATTAGACCCCCCATAGTTTGATATAGAATTATAGATAATTTAATTAATCAATTTTGTGATCCATGAAAAACCTGTTTGATGGGGTGGTTATAGCATATATTGAAGAACTTAAGAATTCCAACCCTACCTAAAATAAACAACAACACAAAAGCAAAAGAACCTTCTTGAATATGAATTAAGGATTAAAGGGGTTGTCCACAACTAGGACCATCTACCATCGAAACCTTCAAAAAGAGCCTGAAGACCCACCTGTTCCGACAAGCCTACAACCTGCAGTAACCACCAATCGACCAAACCGCTGCACGTCCAGCTTTAACATAGCCTACTGTATTCTCACCCATCCCTTGTAGATTGTGAGCCGTCGCGGGCAGGGTCCTCTCTCCTCCTGTACCAGTTGTGACTTGTATTGTTTAGGATCATTGTACTTGTTTTTATTATGTATACTCCTCCTCACATGTAAAACGCCATGGAATAAATGGCGCTATAATAATAAATATTAATTATAATAACAACCCCTTTTTTAATTTCTATGTTCCTCCTTCTAAAATAGTATCACTCCTGGAGCCATTCCAGCAGTGTTGCCATTGGCTCTACCGGGGATTGCGTGGCATTGTTATGTCATGCCACTGGAACAGTGCCGACACTAGAGGTTAGTATAAGTGTTATTATTTTACAAGGGGGAAACATAGCGATTGAGAAGGAGTTGTCTGAGTAGTGAACAACCCCTTTAAAACTTATTGAAGGAGAGGTAGCGTTGACGACTCTGTGTATACGTACAGTATATGCAAATAGAAGACTTGGTGACCTAATGTCCAATAATAACATCAAGATGGTTGCTCTTACTTGAAAGAGCTGCTTTGGATTACAATCAAATAATCTAACAAGGAAGCTACTACAGATAAGCAAGGACCTATTCTTTATCACAAAAGTTAAAAAAAATTTTTGCTGTCATAAATATCAGGATGCAATACATACTAGTCGGTATACAAACCAGCATGCCTGACATATTTTTGACAGAAAATGATGAGTGTCATACTTCAGCAAGATTGATAAATATCATATTTTGTTTTCAAAAATAGCAATCTAAAATAGTATTTTAGGATCTTGGTTTCAAAAATGATAAAGTGTTTTTTTTTCTGGCTGAGGAATGACATGATGATTTACCTATAACAGAAGTCAGAGGACCTTGAAAATAGACGGAACCTGACAGATCGTACCGGCTCTCAAATGTCATGTCTTCACATCTTTTTCATTTGCATTAATGCACTGGAGTAGAACTGAATAACAATGAAAGTTCCTCTTATGAGAAGCAAAGCTTCAGTACTCAAGGAAAAATGTCAATAGTTGTTGAATCTTTAAAAATGAATTTCAAAGGCCAGCACTAATTTCTTTAATATGAGGAAAGACGAGCATATTGACTATTTTATTTCTAGATGTCACAGATGACGAGTTTAAAATTTTCATTCGGACAGTTTTAGTGCAATAACTTGTAAAGCTCTCTCACATCATTTCTTAATTTCATAGCTGTTTAAAGAATAATTTACAGTAAGTACCTGGCGTTGATGTCAATTTATTCATAATCTATAATACAGGAACACAAACTTAGTTTATCAAACTTTTAAATGGAAGTGAGTATTGCTTCTACCAGATTTTATGGTTTTTTTTATAATTTTTTTTCAGCGTCCGCCGTGCATGTACATCATTGGCAGGAAAGAAATCCGCATAACGTTGTTCATTTTCAAAGCTATCATAACATGGGCTTAGGAGGTGATCGCGTGAAATCAGTAGTCGGTATCATTTTCATACTACAGCTCACACTTTCCTGTAACTGCCTGGACTGGAGATAATGTTAATCCCAAATGTTTAACCCCTTAGATTCCCCTACTGACCATGGCATCTAAGGGATTATCTAAAAAGAACCTTTTTCCCAAATGTGATTCCAGGATAGCAGTCAGGGCAATCAGGTAATCATTTGGTCAAATATCTTGGTGAAGCAAATAAAAAAAAAAAATAAAAACATTATAAAAGAAAATAGAAAACAAATAAAAAAAATTTTCTCCTTATTAAAAATTGCGTTGAAAGATAAAAAAATAAGCTAAAATGCAATTTATAGCACGCAAGAAAAAGAACATAAAAACAAAACCTAAATAGCATAGATTTGATGTTTTTTTTCCAAAATAAAAAAGAAGATATTTTATATTATGTTTATGACGAATTTATATATGATTTGCGTATATATTTCTGAAAATATTGGAAATCTGGTGAAAATTTTTTGAAATGTGAATATTTATGGCCTTTAAACAGTCATACTGCAGAATATAGTTAAAAATTAAAATTTACCGCTTATCTACTTTATGTCAGTATTCAACCCTTTTCAACTTATTTAACACAAAAACAGCCTCAGTACTGTCAAAATGACCTCATCATTAAAATGGATAATAATTGTAGTAACCAACAGCCCATTTAATAACTCAGTGCTTGGCAGACCATGCTTTTAAAAACATTGACTCAAAATGACAGTGTCGCTGTCAGAGGTAACATCAACCTGCGATGAGTAATATGCCATGTATTGAATTATGTCTTCTGCTTCCTCCCCACTAATATGCTTTCCAGAGGCAAAAGAGGCAATTGTGGCCTGCGTGTGGTAGCAAACAACTATGCAGACACCTAGTGCCAGTGGTGATGGTAATGCTGCTTCTTCTGTATTAAGCTGCTCGAACACCCGGCCCACTGCCATTATCTATTTTTATTTTACCATACATTTTGTAAACTATGAATTTCATCAATTTTTTCCAACTCAAATTATTTAACCCTTGCCAAAAACAAAGTAGCAAGAAAAACCAGGTAGGTAGGTAAAGAAAGTAAAATGTGACAGCATGCTACAATATTCGTGCGGCCAGTGCATTTGGGAGGTTGAAAGATTAAATCAGATGTCCAAGAAAAGACCTGCACAATTAGGCTATGTTCCCACTCTCAGGAACCGGCAGCGCTTTGAACACAGCACATGTCCGCTCCGTCCAAAGCGCTGCCGGCTTTTGACCACAGGTGATTCCCCATATGTTCATTGAACCATTTGGAATCACCGCACCCAATACATTGGATGGGAAATTTATCTTGCAGAGACTGAGGGTCTACGCAAGATAAATTGACATGCTGCAGTCTCGAAAGATGCAACGCATATGTGTATACGCAGGGAAGCCAGAGGTGTCCCTGCACACATAGTGGAGATGGGTTTTCTTCAAATCCCATCCACTATGCTGTAACATCTGGCCGCTGCAGGTTGGATCCTGTGGATGTATGCAGCGTCCAACCCGCAGCATTTCCTTGTCCATGGGAACATACCATTAAAGGTCTAAATTTCCTAGTTTCTTAAAAAAAAATTCTGTTTTTATAGGGACTCTGTCAGCATAGAATGACTACTCAAGCCAAGTACAGGTGACTGATGCATCTTGGCAGGGCCAATTAATTATATATACCTTCCCATCTACTTGGTTTACATCTGTCCCCACCCTTTCCTGGCTCTATGAAGCCAGAGCTGTCAATCAAAGCAGAAGGGGTGGAGATTGAGGAAAACAAGCAGGTGAGAAGGTGTATTTAAGTGTTTGGCCCCACCATGAATAACTGAGCGGCAAGACTTAGTTTTAACAGTCATCCAGCGCTGTTTAACAAAATGAAATGACCGTCCCAAAAATTACATGATAAGGCTACTTTCACACTAGCGTCGTGCACTGCATGTCCCTATGCGTCATTTTCTAGAAAAAAAACGCATCCTGCAAAAGTGCTTGCAGGATGCGTTTTTTCTCCATAGACTTGCATTAGCAACACAGTGCGACGCATTGCCACACGTCGCAACCGTTGTGCGACGGTTGCGTCGTGTTGCATCGGACCGTCGCCACCAAAAAACGTTGCATGTAACGTTTTTTGGTGCATCGTGTCCACCATTTCCGACCGCGCATGCGCGGCCGGAAGTCTGCCCCCTCCTCCCCACACCTCACAATGGGGCAGCAGATGCATTGAAAAACAGCATCCGCTGCCCCCGTTGTGCGGCGCTTTCACTGCTTGCGTCGGTACGTCGCAACGACGCAATTCGTCGTGCGTCGTACGACGCTAGTGTGAAAGCAGCCTAAGAATTGCAACAAAGCGCTATTTTGGGGTGGAATATACAGATATAAAATTTGAATAGTAAAACATATGCAAAAAATTGTACATAGCACTTTATAAAGTAGACAGTTGCTTTTAAAAGTGAGGATTAGTTGGAATTTTCTTCTGCATTTTATTTAAAAGAATTATTCACCCCTTCTCAAAAAGGATTGAAAAATACATTTAAAAATGTGGTACAGTCATTTGTGACAAGCAAGCTCACCCTTTCTAAGGCCGGAGTCACGAGGCCGTACAATACAGACGAGTGCTATGCTATAAAAAAATTGCATAGCACTCGGAGCAATATCAATTTATCGGGCAGCTCTCATCATCCGTTTTTTTCTCGTCTGTATAAATACATGCAAGTGAAATCGCAGCATGCTGCGATTGTCCACGTATCTCGGCTGAGTCTCGTCAATGTAAGTCTATGGGTGCGAGAAAAAAATCAAACACCACACGGATCTTGTGAGTTGCGAGAAATGAGCACACATTTTCCTCATTTCAGCCCATTGAAACATTAAATTCATTGGGGAAAAGCAGTGAGAAATGTAAAGCCATACAGATGTCATACGGATACCATACGGATAAATAGATGTGAGGAAATCTCAACATCGCATTGCAAACGCATTACACACGGATGACCATACGGAGAATATTTGTGCGACTCTCGGCCGAGAGAAATGGAGATTTTTCATACCTTAAGTGTGACACCGGCCTAGCTCTCAGAAATGTCAGATTTTGTTTTCGGTTAAAAATATGGTGTTGGATTGCTGCTGCTTTCTAGTGCATTATGAATGAAGAAAATATGTGTAATTCTAATTCAAATGCAGCAGGACAGATGTCAGCTATACCATACCACTGATCAATCACATTTAGTCTGGCACTGCTGCTGGCTAGTGTTGAGCGATACCGTCCGATACTTGAAAGTATCGGTATCGGAAAGTATCGGCCGATACCGGCAAAGTATCGGATCTAATCCGATACCCGATACCAATACAAGTCAATGGGACTCAAGTATCGGACGGTATCCCTGATGGTTCCCAGGGTCTGAAGGAGAGGAAACTCTCCTTCAGACCCTGGGATCCATATTAATGTGTAAAAGAAAGAATTAAAATAAAAAATATTGCTATACTCACCTCTCCGACGCAGCCTGGACCTCACCGAGGGAACCGGCAGCGTTCTTTGCTTAAAATGCGTGCGTTTACTTCCTTCCGTGACGTCACGGCTTGTGATTGGTCGCGTGCCGCCCATGTGGCCACGACGCGACCAATCACAGCAAGCCGTGACGTAATTTTCAGGTCCTCAATGCCTAATTCTAGACATTCAGGATTTTAAAATTACGCTCCGGCTTGTGATTGGTCGCGTCGCGGTCACATGGGCGACGCGACCAATCACAAGCTGTGACGTCACGGGAGGCAGGAAACGCGCGCATTTTAAAATTACGTCACAACTTGTGATTGGTTGCGTGCCGCCCATGTGACCGCGACGCGACCAATCACAGCAAGCCGTGACGTAATTTTCAGGTCCTGAATGCAGAATTAGGCATTCAGGACCTGAAATTACGTCACGGCTTGCTGTGATTGGTCGCGTCGCGGTCACATGGGCGGCACGCAACCAATCACAAGCCGTGACGTAATTTTAAAATGCGCGCGTTTCCTGCCTCCCGTGACGTCATGGCTTGTGATTGGTTGCGTCGCCCATGTGACCGCGACGCGACCAATCACAAGCCGGAACGTAATTTTAAAATCCTGAATGCCTAGAATTAGGCATTGAGGACCTGAAAATTACGTCACGGCTTGCTGTGATTGGTCGCGTCGCGGCCACATGGGCGGCACGCGACCAATCACAAGCCGTGACGTCACGGAAGGCAGTAAACGCGCGCATTTTAAGCAAAGAACGCTGCCGGTTCCCTCGGTGAGGTCCAGCCTGCGTCGGAGAGGTGAGTATAGCAAGATTTTTTATTTTAATTCTTTCTTTTACACATTAATGTTGTTTCGATACCGATACCCGATACCACAAAAGTATCGGATCTCGGTATCGGAATTCTGATACCCGCAAGTATCGGCCGATACCCGATACTTGCGGTATCGGAATGCTCAACACTACTGCTGGCACTTCTTTTCTCTTTCTTCCCCCATACAATTGAATCTATGTATTTTTCACAGACTACTACAATCACCTTCATCACTATTGCAGCTGTACAATATAGTACTGCCTGGAGTATTTCTCCAATGCTTTATGGGTTTTTTCTTATCTTTATTGCTGAGTTGTGAGCACTGCCATCATTTTAATATTCTAAAGGTACCTTCACATTAAGCGACGCTGCAGCGATAGCGACAACGATGCTGATCGCTGCAGCGTCGCTGTTTGATCGCTGGAGAGCTGTCACACAGACCGCTCTCCAGCGACCAACGATGCCGAGGTCCCCGGGTAACCAGGGTAAACATCGGGTTGCTAAGCGCAGGGCCGCGCTTAGTAACCCGATGTTTACCCTGGTTACCAGCGTAAAATGTAAAAAAAACAAACAGTACATACTTACATTTGCGTCCCCCGGCGTCCGCTTCCTGCACTGACTGAGCGCCGGCCCTAACAGCAGAGCGGTGACATCACCGCTGTGCTGTACTTTCACTTTCACTTTACGGCGCTCAGTCAGTGTGGGAAGTGGACGCTGGGGGACGCGAAGGTGAGTATGTACTGTTTGTTTTTTTACATTTTACACTGGTAACCAGGGTAAACATCGGTTTACTAAGCGCAGCCCTGAGCTTAGTAACCCGATGTTTACCCTGGTTACCAGTGTAAAACATCACTGGTATCGTTGCTTTTGGTGTCAAACACGACGATACACGCCGGTCTGACGACCAAATAAAGTTCTGAACTTTGTTCAACGACCAGCGATATCACAGCAGGATCCTGATCGCTGCTGCATGTCAAACTAAACGATATCGCTAGCCAGGACGCTGCAACGTCACGGATCGCTAGCGATATCGTTTAGTGTGAAGGTACCTTAAAAGCACCCTAAAGTGGCTGCTGCATTGCCTGCATAGCCTACTATATAAGTTATGATAGCCTCTACTTTTCTTCTCTGCTATGCCATATGATGTGATACTTACAACTCATGGGGAAGCCCGTGCAGTCATGTCTGCAACCATGTCAGCCTTCTGTGTAAATAAATTGGCAGGTATTTCATTGGCCATTCACTAAAATTGAATCACAAATTTGTTCAAATTCGCTGAAATCTGGTGAAATTGAACTCCACCATTTTTTGTAGGTAGTGATAAGGAGCAATGTTCGACTGCTGGCACACAATTTTGGAAGGAATAGATTACAAAAGCATTGTCACATTTGAAGAGCCCCTGAGGTGCCAAAAAATCAGAAACCTCAAAAAGTAATCTAATTTTGGAAACTACACCCCTCATGAATTTCATCTATGGTTGTAGTGAACATTTTGGCATTTTGAACCACATAATTTAATGACAGTGGGCAATGAAAAAGAAAAAATATATTTTTTTTCATTTAAATGTTGTTTTAAACCAAATTATTTAATTTCCACAAGAGATAACTAAATAAAATGGATCCAGCAAAGTCTCCTGACAACACCAATGCCCCACGTCATTGGAAAACACTGTTCAGACATAGTGCAAAGTTCAGAAGTAAAGGAGAACTCTTTTGGAGATCAGATTTTGCTTGAATGGTTTGTTGGTGCCATGTCACACTTGCAGAGCACTTGAGATGCCAGAAAAGCAGAATAAAAAAACTACACCCCTAAATGAATTCATGCAGGGCTACAGTTAGCGTATTGACACCACAGATGTTGGACAGAGTTTTATACCATTGGGCTATGAAGATTAAAAAATGACAATGCTGTTTTAGCCCTAGATTTTTCATTTTCACAAGGGACAACAGATGAAAGTAGACAAAATGGTCTGATATGCAATTTCTCTTAAATTTGACAGTACCCCAAATGTACTCAGAAACTACTGTTTTGACACAGGACAGGGCTCAGAAGGAAAGAGCACTATTTGACTTTTGGAGTACTAGTTTTTCTGTAATGTTTTGCTGACATTAGAACACCTCTTTTAAATCCACAGTTGTTTTTTTCACTTTTTCAAAATAAGCATGCAGTTGATGTTGCTTGGTGAAAATTGCAAATGTGCCATTTTTGAGCCATAAATTAGCTGGATGTTTTGCTTAGGCGGGAGGGAGAGGGGTACATATTGGTTTTCCAAAGTTTTTGTGCTGCCAATACCATGGAAATTGGCTATATTTCCATTGACAGATGATGGACCTGAGGAGGGCCTGTTTTTTTATGGATTCAATGGAAGCTTTTGTTGTTAACGTACACACGTGGTCAAAATTGTTGGTACCACTCGTTTAATGACAGAAAAACCGACCATGATAGCAGAAATACCTTGAATCTGACAAAAGTAATAATAAACAAAAGATCTATGAAAATGAACAAATTAAAGTCATTGCTTTTCAACCATGCTTCCACAGAATTAAAAAAAAAAAAATCATGAAATAGGCCTGGACAGAAATGATGGTACCCCTGTAACTGTCAATGAGACTTCTGAACCTCTCGACAGGTATTTTGGACCACTCCTCAAGAGCAAACTGCTCCAGTTGTCTCATGTTTGAGGGCTGCCTTTTCCAGACGGCATGTTTCAGCTCTTTCCAAAGATGCTCAATAGGATTTAGGTCAGGGCTCATAGAAGGCAACTTCAGAATAGTCCAATGTTTTCCTCTTAGCCATTCTTTGGTGTTTTTAGCTGTGTGTTTTGGGTCATTATCCTGTTGCAAGACTCATGATATGAAATGCTCTACCCCAAGAAATTAGGACCATCCACAATTTGCACAGTTTTAGGCGCTCCCTCAAAACACATTTGTTCAGAGCGGCCTATCATGTTTCCTAATCAGTTATTTTATGTTTGTGTGTAGCCCATTCACTACTTCCATCTATCCCCCACCCTCTGAAGATGGATGGACCATCATTGTAAATACACACCTGTACTTTGTATCTCCCCCACCTCAGTGTAAGCTCTCACGAGCAGGGTCGTCTTATGTTGCTTTAATTATTGTACTGTTAACATTGTTACTTATGACTGTTGTGTTGAAACTGTTAAACTGTACAGCTCTGCGGAATATGTTGGCGCTATATAAAGATTATTATTATTATTATTATATGCGACTGAGACTAAGCTTTCTGACACTTGGCAGCACATTTCTCTCTAGAATCCCTTGATAGTCTTGAGATTTTATTGTACCCTGCACAGATTTTAGACACCCTGTGCCAGATGCAGCAAAGCAGTTCCAGAGCATAACGGACCCTCATCCATGTTTCACAGTAGGGACAGTGTTCTTTTTTTGATATGCTTCATTTTTCCATCTGTGAACATAGAGCTGATGTGTCTTGCCAAAAAGTTCAATTTTTGCCTCATAGGACATTCTCTCAGAAGCTTTGTGGCTTGTCAACATGTAGTTTGGCAAATTCCAGTCTGTCTTTTTTATGATTTTTTTTCAACAATGGTGTCCTCCTTGATCGTCGGCCATGAAGTCCACTTTGGTTCATGCAACAACGGATTTTGCGATCTGACACTGATGTTCCTTGAGCTTGAAGTTCACCTTTCATCTGTTTAGAAGTTTTTCTGGGCTCTTTTGCTACCGTTCGTATTATCCATCTCTTTGATTTGTCATCAATTTTCCTCCTGCTGCCACGTCCAGGGAGGTTGGCTACAGTCCCATAGATCTTACATTTCTGAATAATATGTGCAACTGTAGTCACTGTAACATCAAGCGGCTTGGAGATGGTCTTTTAACTTTTACCTTTAACATGTTTGTCTATAATTTTCTATCTAATCTCCTGAGACAACTCTTTCCTTTGCTTTCTCTGGTCCGTGTTGAGTGTGATACACACCATGTCACCAAACAGCACAGTGAGTATCTGTAGCCCTATATACAGGCCGCTCACTGGTTCCAAGATTGTAGACACCTGTGATGATAGTTAGTGGACACACCTTGATCTAACATGTCCCTTATGTCACATTATTTTCAGGGGTACCATCATTTCTGACCAGGCCTATTTCACGAGTTTTATTTTTTTTTATTCTGTGGAAGCATGGTTGAAAAGCAATGTCTGACTTTCATTTGTTCATTGTCATAGATGTTTTATTTATTATGACTTTTGTCAGATTCAAGTTATTTCTGTGACCATTGCGGGTTTTTCTGTCATTAAACACGGGGTACCAATAATTTTGACCATGTGTGTATAATTTTGGGGTACAAAGCATTTTGGATCAATTTTAAGACTAGGTTCACATTTATCCTGTGTTCTGTGGTGAGCACTTCATTGCCGTTTCCATATAAATCTGAAATACATGATTTAGACAGAAACCCGGAACCATTCACTATAATGATACAGATAGACTCTGCCTGGCCTCTGTTTTGATGGTGTTCATCTCTTCAGATATGCACAAAACCGTGATCAACGGCAATTTTGTGCATGCCAGAAAGATGTGACAATGGCAGGAAAGATTCCATATGAAGTCTAATGTATCACTGTCTCATTACAAATTGTGTTGACATTTTCTGAGACCAGTAACTTTTATTTTCGTCATTAAAGCTGTTTGCATTCTTGATTTTTTACTTGTCAACTATATATTTTTATACACTTATGGGATACATACTATGATTTGATATTTGTGACATTTTTGGGGGGTGGGGGAGGGTACAGTGACCGAAAAAAAAAAAAAATCCATTATGTGCATTTTTATTTTTTCTCCTTTACACTTTATAGATTGGGTTAATTATCTTCATCTTCATAGTACAGGCTTTTACTTTTTCTATTCTTTATCATTTTTGAATTGTCAAAAAAAGTGTAGTATATTTTCTCTAATTTTAAAACATTTGCTAATTAATCTGCACTTCCTTTTTAATGAATTTTAATTTTATGGAGGCTTGATCCTGCAATAAATTGATGACTACTACTGTGCACTGTAATATTAAACTATTGCAGGGTGCAGTAAACTTAATGATGTTTTATAAAACCCAGCTGAATTTCATAGGAGGACCAAGATAGCAGAAGCAGGGGCCATGTCAAGCCATCTGCACTTTGCGAGTGTGTGTCATCTACCCAACAATTTAAAAGCTGCTTTTAGTGTTTGGTATCGGCGTCTCAATAGTTAAACAGTAGCCATTGGTGCTTGGCTCTGGTCACTGCTGTTACAAGCTGACGCCGGCTGCATGACATAACTGAGAACATTCTGAAAGGAGCAGGCTCAGCTCCTGAGCTATCTCCACATAAGCCCACCATGGCAGTGATGTTCTGTTATTTTGCTGTATGTGCTCACCCAGTGGTTGCAAT
Organism: Ranitomeya variabilis; assembly: GCF_051348905.1. NCBI lineage: Eukaryota > Metazoa > Chordata > Amphibia > Anura > Dendrobatidae > Ranitomeya > Ranitomeya variabilis. The sequence continues at coordinate 1,030,029,101 of NC_135233.1, forward strand.
GTGAATTGCATCCAGTCAAGTGTTCTGCTAGTGTGTCATCAAAGTGTTAAATATGTATTGTGAGCAATAGGTGTCCTTAAAGGAAGGGATTTGTGAAGATGAACAATCTCGGTCACACTCACCTACCAACACCCACCTGGATCTTTGCTGATACATGAAAAAGTGAGTTCACCTCTCTATCAGTTGCTGCATCTCTGTGGTCTGTTATTGGCTGCATTAGTCAGGTGACATTGAGAAGCTCATCATCATAAAATATCTGATGACACACTGCTTAAGCCCCCTGACTGCTGCAACTTATCACTGGCAGCAGCGGTTGGGCAACTGGTGGAATGGTGACATCATCACTTCCTGCCCGCTCTGGATCTAGGTGGGCACCTTTACGTGAGTATTACTGAGTTTGTTATTGTTGTTATATATTCAGTCCTCAGGGCAAAGTTTGATTTTGCCCAGACATCACCATTAAAGGGATATTCCTATCTCCAAGATCCTATCCCAATATGTATTAGGTGTGATGCTAACAATATTAGTAAATACCTCCAATTAGAAATGTAGTATAGTTCTTTTGATTCGCTATGTCACTTACTCCATGTGCAGGGCATTGCAGTGGCTTAGATGCCCATAGTTAGGACCATAACAGCTGACTTACTTATGGTCACTGTCTATATGAATGTTCGTAAGAATGGATACCTAAGCTATTGCAATGCCCTGTACATGGGGTAAGTGACATAATGAATTAGAAGAACTATATTACATTTCAAATTGTAGGTATTTGCTAACATTAATATTATTTCACTTATTACATATTGTGATAGGCTCTTAAAGATAGGAAAATCCATTTACATACATTTTTGGGAAGTTAAGGGTGAACACATCTAAATGCAAAAGACTTCTACTTAGTGATGTTACTAACATGTCCATTGGGTATAATAAGATTCTTTGGAAACATCTGTTCATGTTTAGTGAGATAATAAAACAGGTTTCCGTAAGTCTAGAACAGAGTATGCTCCGGTAAATCCTATCCGGTGCGTGGAAACCATTGATACGTGGAGTTACAGAGCTAGTGAAGTACAGTAAAGCAGGTGTTCTCTTGTCTACGAACATCGTTCAATCACCTGCCATTCCCGGAAAATACTTTCTGCTGTGCAGCCTGTTGTACTGTACGAATGGGTGCAATAAAATTGTCAACTGCATAGTGAAAAATATATCTAACCGGCCAGGAGTTGGTAAGCCGGTAATATAAAGCCCGACATAGGGACGCTATTAACTGTTAATTACATAAGTAATTAGATGCAGTGCTCATGTGTAAACTTGTAGGGAGACGTACTGGGGCGATTTATCAAATCTAGTGCCACCAAAATATGGAGGAGTTTGAAAGACTCAGTATGACTCCAGCTCTATTTTAAACCAATAAATGGGTTTAAAATACTTTTTTTTATCATGTAAATGGATGAATTTGTGGCTGAAAGTCATTTTTGTAATTGGGTTTTGGGAAAAAGTTTGCACCGTTTGCTTTCTATAACCTGTGTGGCACTGTCTATTACTGGCTGCAGAATAACTTAACTGAGAATCCATCAGCGAGACTCTCTAACATTCTCAGAGGAGAATTTCTGTTTTCTCTGTCATTTTCTGAACTCCTTTTAGCTGATTTATGATAACAGATCACATCAAAACTGAATGCGCAGGAAAACAAAGAGCTTGTAAATGTCAAATGGTGCCACATTTTTAATGAAACCCAACTGCAAAAATGATTTTTAGCCCTAAATACATGCATTTGAATTATAAAGAAAACCTTTAGAGATACAATATGTGCACACGAGGTCCTTGAACCTCAGGCGAACCCTCTCAGTTTTTCAAGTAGAAAAAGCTTCAGAAAACTCAGGTACTTTTTTCCAAAGCATCTTCTGTGTGGCTTTTTTGCAGTAAACTTCTGATTGTTTTTTGGGTAGTTTTGGCTGCTTGCATTTTTTGGAGGGTTTTCCAAAGGTTTTTGTGATTTCTTATTTATTGACGTTTTTTTCACTACATTGAATAATGGAGAAACCAATGGCCGTTTGTTAAGCAAAAATGATGGGAAAAAGCTCCAAAAGATGGCTGTTGCCTTTCATTTATCTTTTGAACTTTCTTGATGACTTATATTCTAAGATTAATTTATGCAAGATGAAAAACAAGGATTTTGTTGACTAAAACATATACGTTTTATTTAGAAACACATATGTGTAAAACTTGATAATGTTAGAATCTGTTTTGTTTTGACCACCCGCCATCTTGTTGTGGTTTTCTGGCTGCTGGTCTTTTTCCCCTGGTGCTGGGTTGTCTAAGGTCAGGTGATTGCATCACCCTTTATTACTCAGCACCTGCCTCCCATTTCTTGCTGGACAACAGTGTTAATCTGCTAGAGTTCTGGCTAGGTGCTTTGACAGCTTTCTGTGTTTGATATTGTGCAGTTCTGGGATCTCTGGTTCTGCTATCTTTTGTTTCTGTTTTCAATTTGTTTCTGCATCCTTCTCTGTTTCCTATTAGGAGGTGACCTGGTTTTTATACCCAGTCCTTAGATCTTTTAGGGACCTCCTTCCCCTTATCTATAGGTCTTCGCTCAGTTTAGACTAGGATCGTCGGTGAGTCTATTCGCAAGGAATGGGTCACCCACTCCATCGTAGGGTATCAACCTAGTCTCAATGCAGGGTCAGTTTTCCCCCTTCTATTCTAGTTCTGTGCTGCAGTTCCATAACAGTTTGTCCAGCCACACATATAAATTAAAAAAAAAAATCCTGGATTCTTTCAATATGTGCAGCGTCCAGGATTCTGAGGACTTTTTTTACGCTTAAAAATGCATGTTTACTATATTTTCGGCTTATACCCAGGTCCTCAGGGAGTGAATTACAGCGTGTGTGGATTATTATGTCTTTATTGTGAAGTGAACCCCAAATCTGGGCATTTTCATTACATCCTTATGACCCTTGTTTGACATCAGTAGAAGCATTTTTCTATTGCTATGGGGTTGTTATATGATGATCCTGATCGGTTCACATCAGCTGAGGCAGAGCTCAGACAGCTTAAACAGGGTTCTGTGGATGCTGAGAGGTATTGCACCCTGTTCAGATGATGGTCCGCAGAGGTCAGGTGGAATGACCAAGCGCTCAAGAGTCAGTTTTTAGCAGGTTTGAGTGAAAGAGTTAAAGATTTGCTCATTGCATATCCTGCACCTGATACTTTGGAAACTGCTATGCAGTTAGCTATCCGTCTGGATAGAAGATTAAGAGACAGGCGGAGTGAAGAGAAGACTCTTATAATGCTGGACCCAGTCTCTCAGGATAGCCCCTTCGACAGCGGGGAACCGATGCAACTTGGGGCGATGTCCTCTCGTTCCCAGGAGAGGGAGAAGAGGTTCGCTGAAGGGCTATGCTTGTATTGTGGTAAGGCTGACCATTTTATTAAGCAATGTCAGGTTCGCATAAGGACAGAAAAAAAAAGGTCAGTAGGAGTAACACTCCAGTTCATATTGCGTTTTTACGGTCAGCAGGAGTTTTTTTTCTGGTAATACCACATATCATGGTCATTCCATTGATTTTCAGGTAATGGTGGATTGTGGTCCTGCACTTAATTTGATTGATCAAGAATTCCTAGACAAATATAAGTTTGATTCTGAACCATTGTCATCTCCTATTCCTGTTGTGGCTATCGATAACACTCCTCTGGAACATGGGTGTATTTCTCGAAAGGTCACTTATTGTGAATATGGAACATCAGGAGTGTATAGACTTGTTTGTTCTTGCTAAATTACCTTGCCCAGTCGTCCTGGGTTTACCCTGGTTAAAAATGCACTATCCTTTGCTGGACTGGTCGTCTAGTACTATAAGGTCCTGGGATCAGGGGTGGTATGGTAATTGTTGTAATGTTCACATTACTGCTGTTGTGAAGAAGGAGCTACCTGAAGCCATTCAGGATTTCTGGAGGGTATTTTCGGAGGTTGAGTCGCTAGCTCTACCACCCCATAGAGATTACAACTGCGCTATTGAATTCGTCCCTGGTGCCACACTTCCTAAGAGTCATTTCTTTAATCTGACGATTCCCGAGAGGGAGGTCTTAAAGCAATACCTACAGACTAGTTTAGCTGCAGGTCATATAAGACCCTCTAAATCCCCTGTGGCTGTAGGATACTTTTTTGTCAAAAAGAAGGAAGGGGGCTTTAAGCCGTGTCTGGATTTTCGGGAGATGAATAAGATCACTGTGCACAATCTGTACCTGTTGCTGCTGATTTGGGAATTGTTTAACCAACAAACCAGAGCGAAGTGGTTCTCTAAAATTCGCGGGGCATATAATTTGCTGTGGGTGAAGGAGGGCGATGAATGGAAGACAGCCTTTAATACCCCAGATGTTAGGGGTCGAGATCCCGCCTCTGCACAGGGGGAATCTCAAGCCATCTCCGCTGCAGTCTCCCATCCTTCTCCAGCCGCAGTGGAGCCTGCTCAGCGGAGACGTCGGTCCCAGTGTCTTGCTCACTCTGACTCTGTCCAAAGGGTTACTGCTGCTTTTCCAGCTTCTGCCATTGAAGCCAGTGCTGGGCAGCGGCGAGCAGACGCTTCTGGGACTAAGTCCTGCTTTTCTTGTTCTGAGCATGCCCAGAGTGAGATCTCTCAGTGGAGATCGAGGGTCACATGTTCAGATACTGCAGCTAAATCCATTGGTCCTCCAGGAAGGTCCTGAAGGTGCTCAGGCTCTGTAGCAGCCTCTCATTGGTCCTTCTAGGAAGGTCCTGTTCTTGCTGCAGCTATTTAAGGTTCTCATGACCGCACGGCCATGCGCTAGTATTGAATCAGTTTTCTGCATGTGCCAGTGTGGTGACATTTATGTGTGTGTTCAGGGACTCGGCTGAAATAAGCCCCTAGAATGCCGGCACCTCCGGCGAGGAGATTGTGTTTGTGTGTGTGGATCTAGGGCCCCGGCTGAAATAAGCCCCTAGAATACCGACTTCTCCAGTGAGGAGATTGTATGTGTGTGTGTGTGACCACAGACTGCCTTCAGCTTGGCAGTTAGCTGTGAACTCCTGTGGGGTTAACAGGGCACAGCGTCTTGTTTCCGTGCGACTCTGTGAAGTAACAGAGGTCGCTTAAACTGCCATATAGTGCCGTCATTTGCTAGCAGCAGGTTCCTCCTGCATGGTGGACCCCGGGCTGCGAATGCACCAATAATAACATCTATATTTACTCGGTGCATTCGGATAGCCCTAACATAATACTAGCGCCAGAGTCTGGCTAGCAATGGCGGACAAACAGCAATCTTTGCGGTACATCCAGCAGCTGGAGGGTAGGTTGGCGGCTCTCGAGCGCACAACCTCAGCTGTGGATGCTACCGCAGTAGCTGTTCAGGCTGCTAGCGTGGCTGCAGCAACTTTGTCCACTGCCACTCCTGTTCCGACCCTATCTCACCTCCTGCTTGCAGAAAAATTCTCTGGTGATGGCAAATCTTGTAGTGGTTTCGTGAGTCAGTGCTCAATACACCTCGAGCTTCTGGCCTCACGTTTCACTACAGAGCGGGCAAAGGTGGGATTCATTATGTCCCTCCTGTCGGACAGGGCGTTGGAGTGGGCTATGCCGCTGTGGGAGCGTGGTGATCATGTGGTGCAGAGTGCTCCGCTGTTTCTGAGCACTCTGAAACAGGTCTTTTTAGGACCTCGAGTCACCCATGATACGGCGCTCCAACTGTTGGCATTGACTCAGGGCTCGTCCTTGGTCAGCCATTTTGCCATCCACTTCCGCACCTTAACATCTGAGCTGGAGTGGTCGGATAAAGCCCTCATCCCTATATTTTGGAGGGGGCTGACTGACCATGTTAAGGACGCTCTGGCCACTAGGGAGATTCCCGCCACACTGGAGGAGTTAATAGCTGTATCTACTCGTATTGACCTCCGTTTTCATGAATGGAGGTTAGAGCGAGCCCAGTGTAGGCAGAGGTTTCGGCTGGCTCCCACCTTCGCCAAACCTTTGGAATCTCCGGTTCAGGCAACCGAGTCACATGAGGCCATGGAGTTGCCACGAGCGGGACCTAAGTCCCGGACCGCTCGTGCACTTAGGGTCTGTCATGTTTGCCGGCAGTCAGGACCTTTTGCCACCAGATGTCCTCAGCGGTCGGGGAAACGTCAGCATCTAGTGGTAGTGGGTGGAGGTTCACTAGACACGGCGACGTTTGCCTCCAAATTGTCCTTTGAGGGGAAGAACATTCGTGCCGATGCTCTCTCCCGCTCTGTAGTGTCATCAGCGGAGGAGGAGGAACCTCGGCTTATTATCCCTTCTGAGAGTCTGAGGACCGTGGCTCCGATTTCGCTTGAGTCTGTGCCCCCGGGTAGGACTTTTGTGCCAGCAAATTTGCGACCGGAGGTTCTCTCTTGGGCTCATTCGTCCAGAGTGAGTGGGCACTTTGGGACTAAAAGGACATCTGAGCTGCTGGCGAGAACATACTGGTGGCCACATATTGTCCGTGACGTCAGAGACTATATTCGGACGTGCGTCTCCTGCGCCAAACGTAAGTCTTCTCGACAACGGCCAGCTGGGTTATTATATCCCCTGCCCGTGGCAGACAGGCCCTGGGAGATGGTCGGGATGGACTTTGTGGTGGGTTTGCCCAAGTCTCGTGGCTGTACCATCATTTGGGTTATCACCGATCATTTTTCTAAGATGGTGCACTTGGTGCCGCTTCCCCGGCTACCTTCTGCACGGGCCTTGGCAGCGTTGTTTATAAAACACATCTTCCGTCTACACGGTATGCCGGACAAAACTGTCAGTGACCGGGGTCCCCAGTTTGCGTCTCGGTTCTGGAGAGAGCTTTGTCATCTTCTCAGCGTTAAGTTGAATCTCTCTTCTGCGTATCATCACGAGATGAATGGGTTGGTAGAGAGGGCCAACCAGACCTTGGTCACATATCTGCGACATTTTATCTCAGCCAGGCAGGATGACTGGGCATCTTTGCTATTGTGGGCAGAGTTTGCCTTGAGCAATGCCGTAGCTGACTCCACTGGACAGACTCCATTCCTCCTTAACTATGGTCAGTGTCATGATCTCTGCAGGCAGAGATCATAGCAAGCCTATAGAGGGACAAGCTCTCGGAAGATGGAACTATACTGACCATGAACTAAGCCTGCCGCGCAACTAGAAATAGCCAGGTAGCATTTCCTATTAATCGCTAGATGCCCAGCTCTGGCCTAAGACCTAAATAGCTAGCAGAGGGAAATATAAGACCTGGCTCACCTCTAGAGAAATATTCCAAAGAAGACAGTAGCCCCCCACATATAATGACGGTGAGTTCAGATGAAACAACAAACGCAGCAGGAAAATAGTCTTAGCAAATTTGAGGTCCGCTTACTAGATAGCAGAAGACAGATAGTATACTTTCATGGTCAGCAGAAAAATACTAACAAAACACCATCCAGAGATTACCTTAAACTCTGGCATTAACTCATAACGCCAGAGTAGCAATCCCTGATCGACGAGAGCTTTCCAGACACAGTAACAAAACTTCAGCTGCGAACTGGAACAAATAGGCAAAACAAAACATGGACAAAAGTCCAACTTATCAGTAGTTGTCTAGAAGCAGGAACAAGCACTGAGAGGCATCAGATAACATTGTTGACCGGCAAGAAACCACCAGAGAAATGAGCTTAAATAGCGACACCCACTACTGATGGAATCAGGTGAAACAGGAAAGAGGATGACAAGTCCAATTCCACAAGCGGCCACCGGGGGAGCCCAGAATCCAAATTCACAACAGTACCCCCCCCTCAAGGAGGGGGCACCGAACCCTCACCAGATCCACCAGGGCGACCAGGATGAGCCCTATGGAAGGCACGAACAAGATCAGAAGCATGAACATCAGATGCATTGACCCAAGAATTATCCTCCTGGCCGTAACCCTTCCAGTTGACCAGATACTGGAGTTTCCGTCTGGAAACACGAGAGTCCAAAATTTTCTCCACAACGTACTCCAACTCACCCTCAACCAACACCGGAGCAGGAGGCTCAACAGAAGGTACAACAGGTACCTCATACCTGCGCAATAACGACCGATGAAAAACGTTATGAATGGAAAAGGACGCAGGGAGGTCCAAACGGAAAGAAACAGGATTAAGAATCTCCAATATTCTATAAGGGCCGATGAACCGAGGTTTAAACTTAGGAGAAGAGACCCTCATAGGGACAAAACGAGAAGACAGCCACACTAAATCTCCAACACAAAGCCGAGAACCAACACGACGATGACGGTTGGCAAAACGCTGAGTCTTCTCCTGTGACAACCTCAAATTGTCCATAACCTGCCCCCAGATGTGATGCAATCTCTCCACCACCGCATCCACTCCAGGACAATCCGAGGATTCCACCTGACCGGAGGAAAATCGAGGGTGAAACCCCGAATTACAGAAAAACGGGGACACCAAGGTGGAAGAACTGGCCCGATTATTGAGGGCGAACTCTGCCAATGGCAAAAAAGCAACCCAATCATCCTGGTCAGCAGAGACAAAACACCTCAGATATGTCTCAAGGGTCTGATTAGTCCGCTCGGTCTGGCCATTAGTCTGAGGGTGAAAAGCAGATGAAAAAGACAAATCTATGCCCATCCTAGCACAGAATGCCCGCCAAAATCTAGACACAAATTGGGTACCTCTGTCAGAAACAATATTCTCAGGAATACCGTGCAATCGGACAACATTCTGAAAAAACAGAGGAACCAACTCAGAAGAAGAAGGCAACTTGGGCAGAGGAACCAAATGGACCATTTTAGAGAAACGGTCACAGACCACCCAGATGACAGACATCTTCTGGGAAACAGGCAGATCTGAAATAAAATCCATCGAGATGTGTGTCCAAGGCCTCTTAGGAATAGGCAAGGGCAACAGCAGTCCGCTAGCCCGAGAACTACAAGACTTGGCCCGAGCACAAACGTCACATGACTGCACAAAGACTCGCACATCTCGTGACAGAGAAGGCCACCAGAAGGATCTTGCCACCAAATCCCTGGTACCAAAAATTCCGGGATGACCTGCCAATGCAGAAGAATGTACCTCAGAGATGACTCTGCTGGTCCAATCATCCGGAACAAACAGTCTATCAGGCGGACAACGATCCGGTCTATCCGCCTGAAACTCTTGCAAGGACCGCCGCAGATCAGGAGAAACGGCCGACAAAATTACTCCCTCCCTAAGGATACCTGTGGGTTCAGAATTACCAGGAGAGTCCGGGTCAAAACTCCTAGAAAGGGCATCTGCCTTAACATTCTTAGAACCCGGTAGGTATGACACCACAAAATTAAAGCGAGAAAAAAATAAAGACCAGCGCGCCTGTCTAGGATTCAGGCGTCTGGCAGTCTCAAGATAAATCAAATTTTTGTGGTCAGTCAATACCACCACCTGATGCCTAGCCCCCTCGAGCCAATGGCGCCACTCCTCAAACGCCCACTTCATGGCCAAAAGCTCCCGATTCCCAACATCATAATTCCGCTCTGCGGGCGAAAATTTGCGAGAAAAGAAGGCACAAGGCCTAATGACGGAGCAGTCGGAACCTTTCTGCGACAACACTGCCCCAGCTCCGATCTCCGAAGCGTCAACCTCAACCTGAAAAGGCAGATTCACATCAGGCTGACGCAACACAGGGGCAGAGGCAAAACGGCGCTTAAGCTCCTGAAAGGCCTCTACAGCATGAGGGGACCAATTAGCAACATCAGCGCCTTGTCTGGTCAAATCAGTCAGTGGTTTAACGACATCCGAAAAACCAGCAATAAATCGGCGGTAAAAGTTGGCAAAGCCCAAAAATCTCTGAAGACCCTTAAGAGAGGAGGGCTGAGTCCAGTCACAAATAGCTTGCACCTTGACGGGATCCATCTCAATGGAAGAGGGAGAAAAAATATACCCCAAAAAGGAAATTTTCTGGACCCCAAAAACGCACTTAGACCCCTTCACACATAAAGAATTAGACCGCAGAACCTGAAAAACTCTCCTGACCTGCTGGACATGAGAGTCCCAGTCATCAGAAAAAATCAGAATATCATCCAGATATATTATCATAAATTTATCCAGAAAATCGCGGAAAATATCATGCATAAAAGACTGGAAAACTGAAGGGGCATTAGAAAGACCAAAAGGCATGACCAAATACTCAAAGTGGCCCTCGGGCGTATTAAATGCGGTCTTCCACTCATCCCCCTGCCTGATCCGCACCAAATTATACGCCCCACGAAGATCAATTTTAGAGAACCACTTAGCACCCTCTATACGAGCAAACAAATCAGTAAGCAATGGCAATGGGTATTGATACTTAACAGTGATCTTATTCAGAAGCCGATAATCAATACATGGTCTCAAAGAGCCGTCTTTTTTTGAGACAAAGAAAAACCCAGCTCCCAAGGGAGAAGAAGATGGACGAATATGTCCCTTTTCCAAAGACTCCTTTATATATTCCCGCATAGCAGCATGTTCCGGCACAGACAAATTAAACAAACGACCCTTTGGATATTTACAACCCGGTATCAAATCTATGGCACAATCGCACTCACGGTGCGGAGGTAACGACCCAAGCTTGGGTTCGTCAAAGACGTCTTGATAATCAGAGAGGAACTCAGGGACTTCAGAGGGAATGGACGACGAAATAGAAACCAAAGGTACGTCCCCATGAATACCCTTACATCCCCAGCTCAACACAGACATAGCTCTCCAGTCCAAGACTGGGTTGTGAGACTGCAACCATGGCAATCCCAGTACCAAATCGTCATGTAAATTATACAGCACCAGGAAACGAATAATCTCCTGGTGATCCGGATTGATACGCATGGTTACTTGTGTCCAGTATTGTGGTTTATTATTAGCCAATGGGGTGGAGTCAATCCCCTTCAGAGGAATAAGAGTCTCCAAAGGCTCTAAATCAAAACCACAACGATTGGCAAAGGACCAATCCATAAGACTCAGAGCGGCGCCAGAGTCAACATAGGCGTCCGTGGCAATGGATGACAAAGAGCAAATCAGGGTTACAGACAAAATAAACTTAGACTGAATGGTGCCAATGGAAACAGACTTATCAAGCTTCTTTGTACGCCTAGAGCATGCCGATATAACATGAGTAGAATCCCCACAATAGAAACACAATCCATTCTTCCGTCTAAAATTCTGTCGCTCGCTCCTGGACAGAATTCTATCACACTGCATACTTTCTGGCGTCTTTTCCATAGACACCGCCAGATGGTGCATCGGTTTGCGCTCCCGCAGACGCCTATCAATCTGAATAGCCATTGTCATGGACTCATTCAGACCTGCAGGCAAAGGGAACCCCACCATAACATCCTTAACGGCATCAGAGAGACCTTCTCTGAAAGTTGCCGCCAAGGCGCACTCATTCCACTGAGTAAGCACAGACCATTTACGGAATTTTTGGCAGAAAACTTCAGCTTCGTCTTGCCCCTGAGATAGTGCCATCAAAGTTTTTTCTGCCTGAAGTTCCAAATGAGGTTCCTCATAAAGCAAGCCCAAGGCCAGAAAAAACGCATCCACATCGCGTAACGCAGGATCCCCTGCTGGCAATGAGAAGGCCCAATCTTGAGGGTCACCCCTGAGCAAGGAAATCACAATCCTAACCTGCTGAGCAGGGTCTCCAGCTGAACGAGACTTCAGGGACAAATAAAGCTTACAATTATTTCGGAAATTCTGGAAGCTAGCTCTATTCCCTGTGAAGAACTCCGGCAAAGGAATTCTCGGCTCAGATACCGGAGCATGTACTACAAAATCTTGTAAATTTTGTACTTTCGTGATGAGATTATTCAAACCCGCAGTTACACTCTGGAGATCCATTATTGTCAGGTGCACACAGAGCATACAGAGATTAGGAGGAGAGAGAGAAAAAAGACTGCAGCAAGGCAGACTGGAGGAAAAAAAAAAAAAAAAAAAAAATTCCAGCAGACTTCTTATAACTCTCCTTTCTCAACCTGGGTCTTTAACACTTTTTGGCCGGTCAAACTGTCATGATCTCTGCAGGCAGAGATCATAGCAAGCCTATAGAGGGACAAGCTCTCGGAAGATGGAACTATACTGACCATGAACTAAGCCTGCCGCGCAACTAGAAATAGCCAGGTAGCATTTCCTATTAATCGCTAGATGCCCAGCTCTGGCCTAAGACCTAAATAGCTAGCAGAGGGAAATATAAGACCTGGCTCACCTCTAGAGAAATATTCCAAAGAAGACAGTAGCCCCCCACATATAATGACGGTGAGTTCAGATGAAACAACAAACGCAGCAGGAAAATAGTCTTAGCAAATTTGAGGTCCGCTTACTAGATAGCAGAAGACAGATAGTATACTTTCATGGTCAGCAGAAAAATACTAACAAAACACCATCCAGAGATTACCTTAAACTCTGGCATTAACTCATAACGCCAGAGTAGCAATCCCTGATCGACGAGAGCTTTCCAGACACAGTAACAAAACTTCAGCTGCGAACTGGAACAAATAGGCAAAACAAAACATGGACAAAAGTCCAACTTATCAGTAGTTGTCTAGAAGCAGGAACAAGCACTGAGAGGCATCAGATAACATTGTTGACCGGCAAGAAACCACCAGAGAAATGAGCTTAAATAGCGACACCCACTACTGATGGAATCAGGTGAAACAGGAAAGAGGATGACAAGTCCAATTCCACAAGCGGCCACCGGGGGAGCCCAGAATCCAAATTCACAACAGGTCAGCATCCACGGGTACCTGTGCCCATGCCCGTGTCTTCCGCCAACTCCAGGGTGGCAGACTGGGCTGTGGAGGCACGGGACATTTGGGACTGCACTCAGGATGCCTTTCGGGCCTCCAAGGAGAGAATGAGGTCCTCCGCCGATACACATCGGTGCCCCGCTCCGACCTTTGCTCCTGGCGATTTAGTGTGGCTCTCCGCCCGTAACATCAGGCTGCGAGTTGAGTCCACTAAGTTTGCACCTCGCTACTTGGGTCCTTTCAAGGTCCTCAAACAGGTTAACCCTGTGGTCTACTGTTTAGCCCTTCCGCCACGCAAGGGTATCACTGACACCTTTCATGTGTCCCTCTTGAAGCCTGTATTCATGTCCCGGTTTTCCGAGTCATCTCCCGGGACATCGTGTTCATCTTCGGATGATTACGAGGTGAACGCTATCTTGGGGTGCAAGGTGGTACGTGGCAAAAATTTTTATTTGGTGGATTGGAGGGGTTATGGCCCAGAGGACAGGTCCTGGGAGCCTGCTAAGCATATTCGAGCTCCGCAGCTCATTGCTGCCTTTGAACGTAGTGAGGTCCAGGGAGGGGGGCCCTAGGAGGAGGGGTAATGTTAGGGGTCGAGATCCCGCCTCTGCACAGGGGGAATCTCGAGCCATCTCCGCTGCGGTCTCCCATCCTTCTCCAGCCGCAGTGGAGCCTGCTCAGCGGAGATGTCGGTCCCAGCGTCTTGCTCAGTCTGACTCTGTCCAAAGGGTTACTGCTGCTTTTCCAGCTTCTACCATTGAAGCCAGTGCTGGGCAGCGGCGAGGCATGCCCAGAGTGAGATCTCTCAGTGGAGATCGAGGGTCACATGTTCAGATACTGCAGTGTTGTGAAATTGGATTCTGGGCTCCCCCGGTGGCCACTTGTGGAATTGTACTTGTGTGCATCATCCCCTCTGTTCACCTGCTCCTATCAGGATGTGGGAGTCGCTATATAACCTTGCTCCTCTGTCAGTTTCATGCCGGTCTACAATGTAATCAGAAGCCTTTCTGTGCATGTTCCTGCTACTAGACAACTCCCAGCTAAGTTGGACTTTTGTCCTTGTGTGTTTTTGCATTTTGTTCCTGTTCACAGCTGCTGTTTCGTTACTGTGTCTGGAAAGCTCTTGTGAGCGGAAATTGCCACTCTGGTGTTATGAGTTAATGCTAGAGTCTTAAAGTAATTTCTGGATGGTGTTTTGATAGGGTTTTCTGCTGACCATGAAAGTGCCCTTTCTGTCTTCTTGCTATCTAGTAAGCGGACCTCGATTTTTGCTAAACCTATTTTCATACTACGTTTGTCATTTCATCTAAAATCACCGCCAATATATGTGGGGGCCTCTGTCTGCCTTTTGGGAAAATTTCTCTAGAGGTGAGCCAGGACTGTCTTTTCCTCTGCTAGGATTAGGTAGTTCTCCGGCTGGCGCTGGGCATCTAGGGATAAAAAAACGTAGGCATGCTACCCGGCCACTTCTAGTTGTGCGGCAGGTTTAGTTCATGGTCAGTATAGTTTCCATCTTCCAAGAGCTAGTTCTCATATATGCTGGGCTATGTTCTCTCGCCATTGAGAATCATGACAGTTTGACCGGCCCAAAAAAAAGGGTTAAATTACTGGCTGAGAAAGGAGAGAAAAAAGAAGTCTGCTACAATTTTTTTTTTTTTTTTCCCTCTAGTTCTGAGTGTGCTCTTAATTGAATCACTTGCTAGTCTGCCTATACTGCAGCCTTCCTCTCTTTCTCTCCTTCTTATCCTTGAATGGCTCTGTGTTCACCTGTTTCAAATGGATCTTCAGAGTGTAGCTACAGGTTTGAATAATCTCGCCACAAAGGTACAAAATTTGCAAGATTTTGTTGTTCATGCACCTATGTCTGAGCCTAGAATTCCTTTGCCTGAATTCTTCTCGGGGAATAGATCTCACTTTCAAAATTTTAAAAATAATTGCAAATTGTTTTTGTCCCTGAAGTCTCGTCCCTGAAGTCTCGCTCTGCCGGAGACCCTGCACAGCAGGTCAGGATTGTAATTTCCTTGCTCCGGGGCGACCCTCAAGACTGGGCTTTTGCATTGGCACCAGGGGATCCTGCGTTGCTCAATGTGGATGCGTTTTTTCTGGCCTTGGGGTTGCTTTATGAGGAACCTCATTTAGAGCTTCAGGCGGAAAAGGCCTTGATGTCCTTGTCTCAGGGGCAAGATGAAGCTGAAATATACTGCCAAAAATTCCGCAAATGGTCTGTGCTTACTCAGTGGAATGAGTGCGCCCTGGCGGCGATTTTCAGAGAAGGTCTCTCTGATGCCATTAAGGATGTTATGGTGGGGTTCCCTGTGCCTGCGAGTCTGAATGAGTCCATGACGATGGCTATTCAGATCGATAGGCGTCTGTGGGAGCGCAAACCTGTGCACCATTTGGCGGTGTCTACTGAGAAAATGCCAGAAAATATGCAATGTGATAGAATTCTGTCCAGAAGCGAGCGGCAGAATTTTAGACGAAAAAATGGGTTGTGCTTCTATTGTGGTGATTCAACTCATGTTATATCAGCATGCTTTAAGCGTACTAAGAAGCCTGACAAGTCTGTTTCAATTAGCACTTTACAGTCTAAGTTTATTCTATCTGTGACCCTGATTTGTTCTTTGTCATCTATTACCGCGGACGCCTATGTCGACTCTGGCGCTGCTTTGAGTCTTATGGATTGGTCCTTTGCCAAACGCTGTGGGTATGATTTGGAGCCATTGGAGGCTCCGATACCTCTGAAAGGGATTGACTCCACCCCATTGGCTAGTAATAAACCACAATACTGGACACAAGTGACTATGCGTGTTAATCCGGATCACCAGGAGGTTATTCGCTTTCTGGTGCTGTATAATCTACATGATGTTTTGGTGCTGGGATTGCCATGGCTGCAATCTCATAACCCAGTCCTCGACTGGAGAGCTATGTCTGTGTTAAGCTGGGGATGTAAAGGAACTCATGGGGACATACCTTTGGTTTCCATTTCATCATCTATTCCCTCTGAGATTCCTGAATTCTTGTCTGACTTTCGTGACGTTTTTGAAGAACCCAAGGTTGGTTCACTACCTCCGCACCGGGAGTGCGATTGTGCCATAGACTTGATCCCGGGTAGTAAATACCCTAAGGGTCGTTTATTTAATCTGTCTGTGCCTGAACACGCGGCTATGCGAGAATATATAAAGGAGTCCTTGGAAAAGGGACATATTCGTCCTTCGTCATCTCCCTTAGGAGCCGGTTTTTTCTTTGTGTCTAAGAAAGACGGCTCTTTGAGGCCGTGTATTGATTATCGACTTTTGAATAAAATCACGGTTAAATATCAATATCCGTTACCACTGCTTACTGATTTGTTTGCTCGTATAAAGGGGGCCAAGTGGTTCTCTAAGATTGATCTCCGTGGGGCGTATAATTTGGTGCGAATCAAGCAGGGGGATGAGTGGAAAACCGCATTTAATACGCCCGAGGGCCATTTTGAGTATTTGGTGATGCCTTTTGGTCTTTCAAATGCCCCTTCAGTCTTCCAGTCCTTTATGCATGACATTTTCCGCGATTATTTGGACAAATTTATGATTGTGTATCTGGATGATATTCTGATTCTTTCGGATGACTGGGACTCTCATGTCCAGCAGGTCAGGAGGGTTTTTCAGGTTTTGCGGTCTAATTCCTTGTGTGTGAAGGGTTCTAAGTGTGTTTTTGGGGTTCAAAAGATTTCCTTCTTGGGATACATTTTTTCCCCCTCTTCCATCGAGATGGATCCTGTCAAGGTTCAGGCTATTGGTGATTGGACGCAACCCTCTTCTCTTAAGAGTCTTCAGAAATTTTTGGGCTTTGCTAACTTTTATCGTCGATTTATTGCTGGTTTTTCTGATGTTGTAAAACCATTGACTGATTTGACTAAGAAGGGTGCTGATGTTGCTGATTGGTCCCCTGATGCTGTGGAGGCCTTTCGGGAGCTCAAGCGCCGCTTTTCTTCCGCCCCAGTGTTGCGTCAGCCTGATGTTGCTCTTCCTTTTCAGGTTGAGGTCGACGCTTCTGAAATTGGAGCTGGGGCGGTGTTGTCGCAGAGAAGTTCCGACTGCTCCGTGGTGAGACCTTGTGCTTTTTTTTCCCGTAAATTTTCGCCCGCCGAGCGGAATTATGATATTGGGAATCGGGAGCTTTTGGCCATGAAGTGGGCTTTTGAGGAGTGGCGTCACTGGCTTGAGGGGGCCAGACATCAGGTGGTGGTATTGACTGACCACAAAAATTTAATTTACCTTGAGTCTGCCAGGCGCCTGAATCCTAGACAGGCGCGCTGGTCGTTGTTTTTCTCTCGGTTTAATTTTGTGGTGTCTTACCTACCGGGTTCTAAGAATGTTAAGGCGGATGCCCTTTCTAGGAGTTTTGAGCCTGACTCCCCTGGTAATTCTGAGCCCACAGGTATCCTTAAAGATGGAGTGATATTGTCTGCCGTTTCTCCAGACCTGCGGCGGGCCTTGCAGGAGTTTCAGGCGGATAGACCTGATCGTTGCCCACCTGGTAGACTGTTTGTTCCTGATGATTGGACCAGTAGAGTCATCTCTGAGGTTCATTCTTCTGCGTTGGCAGGTCATCCTGGAATCTTTGGTACCAGGGATTTGGTGGCAAGGTCCTTCTGGTGGCCTTCCCTGTCACGAGATGTGCGAGGCTTTGTGCAGTCTTGTGACGTTTGTGCTCGGGCCAAGCCTTGTTGTTCTCGGGCTAGTGAATTGTTGTTACCCTTGCCTATCCCGAAGAGGCCTTGGACGCACATCTCGATGGATTTTATTTCGGATCTGCCTGTTTCTCATAAGATGTCTGTCATCTGGGTGGTGTGTGACCGTTTCTCTAAGATGGTCCATCTGGTTCCCTTGCCTAAGTTGCCTTCTTCTTCCGAGTTGGTTCCTCTGTTTTTTCAAAATGTTGTTCGTTTGCATGGTATTCCGGAGAATATCGTTTCTGACAGAGGGACCCAATTCGTGTCTAGATTTTGGCGGGCATTCTGTGCTAGGATGGGCATAGATTTGTCTTTTTCGTCTGCTTTCCATCCTCAGACTAATGGCCAGACCGAGCGGACTAATCAGACCTTGGAGACATATTTGAGGTGTTTTGTGTCTGCGGATCAGGATGATTGGGTTGCTTTTTTGCCTTTGGCGGAGTTCGCCCTCAATAATCGGGCCAGCTCTGCCACCTTGGTGTCCCCGTTTTTCTGTAATTCGGGGTTTCATCCTCGATTTTCCTCCGGTCAAGTGGAATCTTCGGATTGTCCTGGAGTGGATGCTGTGGTGGAGAGGTTGCATCAGATTTGGGGGCAGGTGGTGGACAATTTGAAGTTGTCCCAGGAGAAGACTCAGCTTTTTGCCAACCGCCGTCGTCGTGTTGGTCCTCGGCTTTGTGTTGGGGACTTGGTGTGGTTGTCTTCTCGTTTTGTCCCTATGAGGGTTTCTTCTCCTAAGTTTAAGCCTCGGTTCATCGGCCCGTACAAGATATTGGAGATTCTTAACCCTGTGTCCTTCCGTTTGGACCTCCCTGCATCCTTTTCGATTCATAATGTTTTTCATCGGTCATTGTTGCGCAGGTATGAGGTACCGGCTGTGCCTTCCGTTGAGCCTCCTGCTCCGGTGTTGGTTGAGGGTGAGTTGGAGTACGTTGTGGAAAAGATCTTGGACTCTCGTGTTTCCAGACGGAAACTCCAGTATCTGGTCAAATGGAAGGGATACGGTCAGGAGGATAATTCTTGGGTCACTGCCTCTGATGTTCATGCCTCCGATCTTGTCCGTGCCTTTCATAGGGCTCATCCTGATCGCCCTGGTGGTTCTGGTGAGGGTTCGGTGCCCCCTCCTTGAGGGGGGGGTACTGTTGTGAAATTGGATTCTGGGCTCCCCCGGTGGCCACTTGTGGAATTGTACTTGTGTGCATCATCCCCTCTGTTCACCTGCTCCTATCAGGATGTGGGAGTCGCTATATAACCTTGCTCCTCTGTCAGTTTCATGCCGGTCTACAATGTAATCAGAAGCCTTTCTGTGCATGTTCCTGCTACTAGACAACTCCCAGCTAAGTTGGACTTTTGTCCTTGTGTGTTTTTGCATTTTGTTCCTGTTCACAGCTGCTGTTTCGTTACTGTGTCTGGAAAGCTCTTGTGAGCGGAAATTGCCACTCTGGTGTTATGAGTTAATGCTAGAGTCTTAAAGTAATTTCTGGATGGTGTTTTGATAGGGTTTTCTGCTGACCATGAAAGTGCCCTTTCTGTCTTCTTGCTATCTAGTAAGCGGACCTCGATTTTTGCTAAACCTATTTTCATACTACGTTTGTCATTTCATCTAAAATCACCGCCAATATATGTGGGGGCCTCTGTCTGCCTTTTGGGAAAATTTCTCTAGAGGTGAGCCAGGACTGTCTTTTCCTCTGCTAGGATTAGGTAGTTCTCCGGCTGGCGCTGGGCATCTAGGGATAAAAAAACGTAGGCATGCTACCCGGCCACTTCTAGTTGTGCGGCAGGTTTAGTTCATGGTCAGTATAGTTTCCATCTTCCAAGAGCTAGTTCTCATATATGCTGGGCTATGTTCTCTCGCCATTGAGAATCATGACACTGCAGCTAAATCCATTGGTCCTCCAGGAAGGTCCTGAAGGTGCTCAGGCTCTGTAGCAGCCTCTCATTGGTCCTTCTAGGAAGGTCCTGTTCTTGCTGCAGCTATTTAAGGTTCTCATGACCGCACGGCCATGCGCTAGTATTGAATCAGTTTTCTGCATGCGCCAGTGTGGTCACATTTATGTGTGTGTTCAGGGACTCGGCTGAAATAAGCCCCTAGAATGCCGGCACCTCCGGCGAGGAGATTGTGTTTGTGTGTGTGGATCTAGGGCCCCGGCTGAAATAAGCCCCTAGAATAACGGCTTCTCCGGTGAGGAGATTGTATGTGTGTGTGACCACAGACTGCCTTCAGCTCGGCAGTTAGCTGTGAACTCCTGTGGGGTTAACAGGGCACAGCGTCTTGTTTCCGTGCGACTCTGTGAAGTAACAGAGGTCGCTTAAACTGCCATATAGTGTCGTCATTTGCTAGCAGCAGGTTCCTTCTGCACGGTGGACCCCGGGCTGCGAACGCACCAATAATAACATCTATATTTACTCGGTGCGTTCCGCTAGCCCTAACACCGGAAGGTCATTTTGAGTGTCTGGTGGTGCCTTTTGGCCTTACTAATGCGCCTGCGTTTTTTCAAAATTTCATTAATGACATTCTGAGGTCGTTGATCGGTAGGAGTGTTATTGTTTATTTGGATGCTATTTTGATCTATTCACCTGATCTGACCGCTCACGCGACCAATCACAGGCCGCGACTTCATCTAAGGTCTTTCAAGCGCTCATTCTTAGGAACGGAAGCTGCCGGTTACATCGGTAAGGTCCAGGCTGCGTCAGAGAGGTGAGTATATCAATATTTTTTATTTTTATTCTTTATTTTACACATTAATATGGATCCCAGGGCCTGAAGGAGAGTTTCCTCTCCTTCAGATACCTTCCGATACTTGGTGTCCCATTGACTTGTATTGGTATCGGGTATCAGTATCTGCGATATCCGATACTTTTCGGGTATCGGCCGATACTATCCGATACCGATACTTTCAAGTATCGGACGGTATCGCTCAACACTACTCTGCACCCCATCTTGACTGAAAAAAACAGAAATGTAGTAATTTTTGCAACTGTATTAAAAAAGAAAAACTGAAATATCACATGGTCATAAATATTCAGACTCTGCTCAGTATTGAGTAGAAGCACCCTTTTAAGCTAGTACAGCCATGAGTCTTCTTGGGAATGATGCAACAAGTTTTTCACACCTGGATTTGGGGATCCTCTGCTATTCTTCCTTGCAGATCCTCTCCAGTTCCGTCAGGTTGGATGGTGAACATTGGTGGACAGCCATTTTCAGGTCTCTCCAGAGATGCTCAATTGGGTTCAGGTCAGGGCTCTGGCTGGGCCAGTCAAGAATGGTCACAGAGTTGTTCTGAAGCCACTCCTTTGTTATTTTTGCTGCGTGCTTAAGGTCATTGTCTTGTTGGAAGGTGAACCTTCGGCCAAGTCTGAGGTCCAGAGCACTCTGGAAGAGGTTTTCATCCAGGATATCTCTGTACTTGGCCACATTCATGTTTCCTTCAATGACAACCAGTCATCCTGTCCTGCAGCTGAAAATCACCCCCACACCATGATGCTGCCACCACCATGTTTCACTGTTGGGATTGTATTGGGCATTTGATGAACAGTGCATGGTTTTCTCCACACATACCGCTGCTGCAGGGACAATCACTTTATTCTACTTTTTATGGCCTGCATGCCTAAATAGACAACTTAGAATGATTTATCCTAATGATATATTCAATTTAAGCATAAACCAAGTGCTCCTGTCCCAAGGATTGATTTATTTATGTCATCATCTAGACCTGGTTTTGAGTCCTGTTTTCCCTTTTTTCCTGGTCTGGTCATGTCTAGAGTTAACCTTTCTCAGTGTCTGTCTGTGTTGAGGTTGGCTATTTATTGCCGCTGCTTCTTGCAGGCGATGTCAGTTATGGTTTTTGCCTAGTGCTGCTGTAGTTGACTCTGCTGTGATTTGTCCTGCTGCGTTTGTTGTCTGAACCCGTGTCTCTATTTTCCCCTATTCCTGTCTTGACTCAGTGTTTCCCTTTAGTGTGCAGACTCCCTGGTTTTGACTTGGCTTGTATCCTGACCTGTTTCTGTCTTTAGTCTTTTGGCTTATCCACTCATGACCATTACGGACTCCCTGGCTTGTCTCTGACCGCGAGTTTGCTTATTCCTTTGGTACTGCGTTACAGTTTAGGATTTGACCCGGCTTGTTTGACTATTCTGCTGCCACCTGTGGTAGCCTCACTGCTGCACTACAGGTCAGCTCTGTTTAGGTGCAGACCTGCTTCCTCTCTACTGTCATCTAGTGAAGCCTGCACCTACCTTTATTGCAGTAGCATGACAATTCATCTGGGTTTCATGACCATGACGTTGCTGTATTGGATGCTCCACATGTCTTATACTCCTCACATGGTGATTGTCAGTTAGGTTCTATAGCCAGTATTCACTGCTAACAGCACCAACTGTAGCTACCTGCAATAACTTTTATTTAAGCCTTCAAGAGCCATTATCAGTTGCTGACAGCAACATTTCAGAGGTACAATTTTAGTGGCTTGCCAATTTAGATACCCTATAGCAAGGTTTTTTTCCGAATTCCCCTGTCACTGTCAGATTTGTGCTCCATGCTTTGTGATTCCTAAGAAAACTGAAAGGAAAGCAAAACCGAAAAATAATGTTAAAATAACAAACAAAAACAGAAGCAAAAAAGTTTGAATCATATTCCTTTTTTCAATACAAAAATAAAGAAATTAACTAAATTAAACAAACATATTTATCACCTGTCCATATAATTCTGATATATCAAAATATAACATTATTTAAACTGTATGGTAAAGGCTGTAAGGCAAAAAATAAAATGCCAGATTTGTAATTTTTTCTGTGTATGTAGTTTCCTCAAAAATGTAATGAGAAGCAATTAAAACATTGAATCTGCTTCAAAATTATTCCTACCTACAGCTTATCACACAAAAATTAAGCTATCGCATCTCCATTTATTGCACAGATTTCTAAATTTTTGAAATCACTAAATATAAAATTTTAGACAAGTTTGATTTTGCATTAATGATAATGATCTGAACAATCATATCACCTAGTCATTGAACACCATAAAAACCGCAGAATTGCCTTTTTTCACAATTTTACCATTCCATTTGGAATTTACAGTGGAGAAAATAAATATTTGATACACTGCCGATTTTGCAAGTTTTCCCACCTACAAATAATGGAGAGACCTGTAATATTTATCTTAGGTACACTTCAACCATGAGAGACTGAATCTAAAAATAAAAAAACAGAAAATCGCATTGTATTATTTTTACATAGCTAAATTGCATTTTATTGCATGAAATAAGTATTTGATCACCCACCAACCAGCAAGAATTATTGCTTTCACAGATCTGTTAGTTTTTCATTAAGAGACCCTCCTATGCTGCACTCATTACCTATATTAATTGCACCTTTTTTAACTCATTACCTGCTCTCCACCATGGCCAAGTCGAAAGAGCTGTCTAAAGACATGAGGGACAAAATTGTAGACCTGCACAAGGCTAGTATGGGCTATGGGACAATAGGCAAGCAGCTTGGTGAGAAGGCAACAACTGTTTATGCAATTATTAGAAAATCTTCCTAGGCCTGGGGCTCCATGTAAGATCTCATCTCATAGGGTAAGGATGATTCTGAGAGAGGTCAAGAATCAGCCCAGATCTACACGAGAGGATCTGGTCCCTGCAGGGATGGTTTTAGACAAAGTGGGGCCCTAGGCAAAAGTTTAAAGTGGGGCCCCAAATGCTCACATTGCAAAATCACATAAACATTTAGGTTACATTGCATGAGCAGGATGGGGATACAATTGGTCTGCCACTATTAGCAATACGCAGGGGCATTGCTAAGGTCAGAAAAGATTGGGGACCCAAGCCCCAAGACAAAAAGTTGCCCCCCAACCCCCTCCTAATTTTTTTTAAGACTGCAGATAACACAGTGATAACTCTCTGAGTACAGATAATGTAGTAGATGTCAGCTGCAGTCCTATGTAACACCACAGCCAGCCATAGTGTTTCAGAGTAAGACTATGTTTACATGCAGCATTTATTTTTTTCAGTAGCCAAAACCTGTTCTATTGGCAGTAAAAATGTTGCATTCAAAACCCCTATTTTTCAGCTTCTTTTGTGGTGTTCTTTACACTTTTTTCAGCTTTTTTAAAGTGCGGATGTTTGCTTTGTCTACAGTATGTTTAAGGCAATGGTCACATGTTCAGTGTTTGGTGATTTTTTTACCTCAGTATCTGTAAGCCAAAACCAGGAGGTGGGTTATAAATACAGAAGAGGTGATGGGTTTCCATTATACTTTTCCTCTGATTGTTCCACTCCTGATTTTGGCTTACAGATCTGATGTAAAATACTGACCAAATACTGAATATGTGTGAATGACACCTAATAATTTAATTCACCAAAACCACTTAAAAAATTGCAGAGAAAAATGCCGTTGCAAAATCTGCAGCTTTTTTTAAATTCTTTCATTGATATCTATGGGTGAAAGCACGCTACAGTTCTGAAATTCAGTCACAAAAAAACAAGTGCATGCAGGAGATTTTGGAAATCTCCTATGTTTTTGCTGGCGCTTTAAAAAACAGCTTTTGGCTGTGTTCATATGTAGAATTTTTGCAGCTTTTTCTTCAGCAAATAAGAAGTTGCATTTTACAGCACAAGCAAAAACTCTGATATTTCAGAAATTTCCTGCGCACCCTTTCATTTTCTCCAGACTGAATTTCAGAACTGCAGCGTTTTTTAAAACTGCATCATGTCACATCTTTCAGCATTTTTTTCACCCATAGAAAGCAATGAAAAAGTAAAAAAAAGCTGCAAATGTCACAACGTTGTTTTTCGCTGCGTTTTTTGTGAATAAAGCTAACTTTTTAAACATGTACTGTAGACAAAATGCATACTGTAAAAAAACAAACAAAGAAACAGCCGTTTGAAGTTCACCAATTACCATCTGGATAATTCACAGAAGGCATGGGAGAAGATCATGTGGTCAGATGATACCAAAATACAACTTTTTGGTGTCAAATCCTTTCTCCGTGTTTGGAGGAAGAAGAGGTATGAGTACAACCCCAAAAACACTATCCCAACTGTGAAGCATGTTGGTAGAAACATCATACGTTGGGGGTGCTTTTCTGCAAATGGAACAAAATGATTGAACTGTATTGATGGGAGGATGAATGGAGTCATGTAAAGCGAGATTTTGGCCAGCAACCTCCTTCCCTCGGTAAGAGCATTGTAGATGAGATAAAAAAGATGCTCAAATGTATCTACAAAATACACTACAAAAAACAACGCAAAAAGAAAATGAAAGTAACCTAATTTATGGAACAGGTGCATGAATTTTGCAGAAAATCTGCAATATCAAAAACTGTCAAAACCCAAGAAAAAAATGAGCATGTACCCTATAGCAAGTAGAAAAATAATGATAGTGCACGTAAATAATATCGATAAAAAAAATAAGGAAGCAGCACTCCTTATTGTGTAGAAAAATCTGCTATTTAATCACCTATGAGGCGACCTTTCAGCTCTATGTGAGAGCCTTCTTCAAGGCTTGAAGAAGGCTCTCACATAGAGCTGAAACATCGCATCTCTTGCTATTAAATAGCATATTTCTTTACACAACAAGGAGTGCTGCTTCCATCTTATTTATATATTAAGGACTGGCATGTGCCCTTATTTATTTATAGGGGTTTGTGCAAGGAGAAACAAGAGGAACAGTGCCAGGTCCCTGCAAAATGACCTCCAGCAGGCCACTAACATCCGTCTGTCTGCTCAATCTGTCAGAAACCAACTCCGTGAGGGTGGAATGAGGGCCTGATGTCCACAAGTGGGTGATGTGCTGACAGCAGGGCGATTGGCATTTGTCAGAGATCACCAAGATTGGCACATGTGTCAGATGTGACAGAGTCTGGAGACGCCGTGGAGAACGATCTGCTGCCTGCAACATCCTCCAGCATGACTGGTTTGGCAGTGAGTCAGTAATGGTGAGGGAAGGCATTTCTTTGGATGGCCACAGTCTCCATGTGCTAGCCAGAGGTACCCTGACTGTCATTAGGTACCGTGATGAGATGCTCATACCCATTGTGAGACCATATGCAGATGCACTGGGCCCTGAGTTCCTTCTGATGCATCAACAATAATAGTGCTCATATGGTTGAAGTGTGTCAGCAGTTCCTGCATGAAAGCATTGATGCTATGGACTGGCCCGCCCGTTCCCCAGATCTGAATCCAAATGAGCACATCTGGGAAATCATGTCTCATACCATCCATCAAAGCCACATTGCACCAGACTGTCCAGGAGTTGACTGATATCTTAATCCACTTCTGGGAGGAAATCCTTTAGGGAGAACATTCACTGCCTCATCATGAGCATGTCCAGGCATTGCAGGAAGGTCATACAGGCACATTGAGGCCACACACGCTACTGAGCATCATTTATTGTCTTGAGGCATTTCCACTGAAATTTGATCAGCTTGTAATTTGATTTTCCTCTTTGATTTTGAGTATCATTCCAAATCCAGACCTGCATAGGATATTAGTTTTGATTTACACTGATCATTTTTATGTTTTTTTTGCTCTCAACGCATTCCACCTTGTAATGAATAAAAATTTGCAGCTGGGATATTTCCTTCAGTGATATCTAGGATGTGGTATTGTAATATTCCCTTTATTTTTTGAGCAGTGTATTATCATCAATATTTACTTATTTACTTGCTGTAGGGAATATGCTCATTTTGTTTTATTTTGGGGTGTTTTCTTGGATTTTGTCTGTGAAATAGCCACGGTGTGAATGTACTCTCACCCGTTGCATGTATACCAGTTTATAGTCCAGCTTATCTCTAACATCATAAACTGACTAAATACTCATTGTGGGACCATGATTTTCCATTATTCTTGTTAAACTTGTGTATTCCTTTAAGTCATATAGGAAATCTCAAGCTTTCCAAGGCATGTGGTAGTTAGGATTGAAAAGGTTTAAGTGCTGAAGAAAATAAATGTAGGTGACTGTATGCTGAAGAGAATAGAGCATCGCCTTATTTCATTGATCTTCATCTGCTGAATTATGAAAGTCAAACATGGTCGTATTACTCTACCATCTTTTTCACCACTGATAGTCTTTCAAAATACAGTATGTTTCATGTAAACCAACACCTTATTTTTGAATCTTTCTACACTATCATGGTAATTACCATCTTATAAATGGTAGGAACCACCCTCTGCCATTTCTGTACATTTACACGCAATTACAATGAAAGTTATTGTCACTATTCAACGCTGTTCCGTATTCCTGCAGATCGAGGTCTACTATCTCCTTGGAGACATAACCTTTGATTAAGAAACAAACAAACTACAAATGATATGACAGCTAATATAAGGTCAAAAACATAATTTCAAGACGATTTCCTCCAAATTAATCACCAGTAATGAGAACTATAATCTAGGCTACAGCTCAGGTGGATAGCAGTGAACTTTGAACTAGAGGAACACAAGTGAGACAAGCAATTATATATTTTGTATTAACAACAATTGGTTTGAAGATCCTGCTACAGGTTTTAATATTTCAAAGGTAGCAGATCTGAGCAGGTCACATACTGTACTGGAATATATAAATTAATCTTTCTGAAAGATCACAAGAACAAATTCTGACAAGAACAGCCAAGCGCTAATGAATGACAATTTTCCCAAGTGACTTTGTGATCTTTTCATTTTTTTTGTCTTGCATATATCTTTTAATAGGTGTTCATATTGTGTGAACGCTTCTTGCCCATTGCCCTTTCAGAAAATACTTCCAAGTGATAGAATTTCTTAATTGTAACCCTTGTGGTGTTCTTTATTACACATTCGTGCTATAGAGGCTTAGACTTATTAAAGATGTAATTTTAGTAATGAAGATATCTATCTATCTCTGGTAAAGATGAACATATTAAGTTTGAGTCGAACTTTCTGAATTTGAACACTTTGAGATTCAATTTGCCGTTCTAAGATCATTTTGTGTTGCCGCGCAGGCTTTCGCATAATGTCCTGCAGCTGTGATATCTAGTGGTTATCGTACCTTGTACTGTAGTGTTCAGTACTTGGGTCATCACAGATCAGCAGTTCCTAGTGGAGAACAGTTTGTACATCAGAGTTTGCAGTCTTGAGATTTGCATGACTTTATTAGCCGTGAATCCATTTTTTTTTTATAAATTTGGCAAAGTCATTGAACTCGAAACTTAAAAGATCCCCCCATCTCTAGACTGTGCCTACATTTTAAATAGCTGTAGGCCAATAGCCTTTTGTGACACACTTGTAATCTGTTCTGCTGCTTCTTGTGCTGGTCTAAAAAATGTGTGAAACGACTCTCAGAAATTGCTGATGCCAATTACACTGCTGCTAATGTTTTTGTGCTCATGACTCGATTTTCCTAGGGTTGGATGTCTATAACTGTGATGCACACTGTGTGCCTCACTGCTGTCTTAGGGAAAACCACTCTTAAGATTGTCTACAAGCGTGTTTTAATTCTACAGCATGAACATCACTTTTCAGGAGAGGAAGCATCTGGCTAAATTTACTCTAAGGCTGGAGTCACACATAACGTATAAAAAATAGGTCCGTTTTTCACGGACGAGAATCGCACAAATGTTCTCGAACAGTGATCCGTATGTAATCCATTTGCAATGCGAGAATGTGATTTTCTCGCATCTATGTATCTGTGTGACATCCGTATGGCATCTATATGACATGCGTATTTCCCAATGCTTTTCCCCATTGAATTTAATGGCTCAATTATTCTTGCATAGCACTCATCCGTATTCCTCTCTAGTGTAACTCCGGCCTTATACCGTTGATCTAACAGCATGGCAACCCAGTAGTCTGCACTATTTCTGACAATAAGAATATGGGCTTCGTGTTGCCGATAGTGCAGCAAAAGGCGCTTATGTGTCGGGCGCTTCCATGAGGTCCAAGTCCATTGTGTGTTAGTGGCGGGGTAACAGTAACATAGTAACATAGTTAGTAAGGCTGAAAAAAGACATTTGTCCATCCAGTTCAGTCTATGTTTCGTCAGAATAAATCCCCAGATCTACGTCCTTCTAAAGAACCTAATAACTGTAAGATTCAATATTGTTACGCTCCAGGAAGGCATCCAGGCCTCTCTTGAATCCCTCAACTAAGTTCGCCATCACCACTTCCTTAGGCAAGGAATTCCAGATTCTCACTGCCCTAACAGTAATGAATCCTCTTCTATGTTGGTAGAAAAACCTTCTCACCTCCAGACTCAGAGAATGCCCCCTTGTGACCGTCACCTTATATACTTATACATGATTATTAGATTGTTAATAAATATGTTGAAGAGAATAGGTCCCAACACCGACCCCTGCGGTACCCCACTGGTCACAGCGACCCAGTTAGAGAATATACCATTTATAACCACCCTCTGCTTTCTATCACTAAGCCAGTTACTTACTCATTTACACACATTTTCCCCAAGATCCAGCATTCTCATTTTGTGTACCAACCTCTTTTGTGGCATGATATCAAACGCTTTGGAAAAATCAAGTTATACCATGTCCAATGACTCACCTTTGTCCAGTCTGTAGCTTACCTCTTCATAAAAACTGAATAGATTGGTTTGACAGAAGTGATTCCTCATAAACCCATGCTGATATGGAGTTAAACAGTTATTCTCATTGAGAATCCAGAATAACATCCCTCAGAAATCCTTCAAATGTTTTACCAACAATATAGGTTAGACTTACTGGCCTATAATTTCCAGGTTCACTTTTAGAGTCCTTTTTGCATATTGGTACCACATTTGCCACATTACTTAGTTCTCTTAGTACTCGTGGGTGTATGCCATCCAGACCTGGAGATTTATCTATTTTAATTAGTGATGAGCGAGTATACTCGCTACTTGTGCTTTCCCGAGCATGCCCAGGTGGTCTCCGAGTAATTCGGCATGCTCAGAGATTTAGTTTATGTCGATTTAGATGCATGATTTGCGGCTGCTAGACAGCTTGAAAAAATGTGGGGGTTGCCTGTTTGTTAGGGAACCCCCACATGTATTCAAGCTGTCCAGCAGTAGCAAATCATGCAGCTGTGTTGACATAAACCAAATCTCCTAGCACGCCGAAATACTTAGAGACCCCTCGAGCATGCTTGAAGAGAAACTCGAGTAATGAGTGTTAGGGGTCAAGATCCTGCCTCTGCACAGGGGGAATCTCGAGCCATCTCCGCTGCGGTCTCCCATCCTTCTCCAGCTGCAGTGAAGCCTGCTCAGCGGAGACGTCGGTCCCAGCATCTTGCTCAGTCTAACTCTGTCCAAAGGGTTACTGCTGCATTTCCAGCTTCTGCCATTAAAGCCAGTACTGGGCAGCGGCGAGCAGACGCTTCTGGGACTAAGTCCTGCTTTTCTCTTTCTGAGCATGCCCAGAGTAAGATCTCTCAGTGGAGATCGAGGGTCACATGTTCAGAAACTGCAGCTAAATCCATTGGTCCTCCAGGAAGGTCCTGAAGGTGCTCAGGCTCTGTAGCAGCCTCTCATTGTTCCTTCTAGGAAGGTCCTGTTCTTGCTGCAGCTATTTATGGTTCTCATGACCGCACGGCCATGCGCTAGTATTGAATCAGTTTTGTGCATGCGCCAGTGTGGTCACATTTATGTGTGTGTTCAGGGACTCGGCTGAAATAAGCCCCTAGAATGCCGGCACCTCCGGCGAGGAGATTGTGTGTGTGGATCTAGGGCCCCGGCTGAAATAAGCCCCTAGAATACCGGCTTCTCCGGTGAGGAGATTGTATGTGTGTGTGTGACCACAGACTGCCTTCAGCTCGGCAGTTAGCTGTGAACTCCTGTGGGGTTAACAGGGCACAGCGTTTTGTTTCCGTGCGACTCTGTGAAGTAACAATGGTCGCTTAAACCGCCATATAGTGCTGTCATTTGCTAGCAGCAGGTTCCTCCTGCACGGTGGACCCCGGGCTGCAAATGCACCAATAATAACATCTATATTTACTCAGTGCGTTCCGCTAGCCCTAACAATGAGTATACTCGCTCATCACTAATTTTAATCTTATTTAGTCAGTTTCGTACCTCTTCTTGGGTTAAATTGGTGACCATTAATAGGGTTTTGTTTGTTTCTCTGCTTTTCACCTAGCATTTTATTTTCCATCGTGAATACCATGGAGAACAGGGTGTTTAATATATTAGCTTTTTCCTCGTCATCTGCAACCATTCTTTCCTCACTATTTTTTAAGGGGCCTACACCTTTGCTTTTGATTATTTTACTATTGATATAGCTGAAGAAAGGTTTGTGATTAGTTTTGCTCTCCTTACCAATGTGCTTCTCTGTTTCCTCTTTGGCAGCTTTAATTAGTTTTTTAGATAAAGTATTTTTCTCCCTATAGTTTTTTAGAGCTTCAACGGTGCCATCCTGCTTTAGTAGTGCAAATGCTTTATTTTTACTGTTAATTGCCTGTCTTACTTCTTTGTTTAGCCACATTGGGTTTTCCTATTTCTTGTCCTTTTATTCCCACAAGGTATAAACTGCTTACAGTGCCTATTTAGGATGTTCTTAAACATTTAAACATAAACCTGTTGCCTTTATGGGTTTTGCAGGTCTCTGTTTACCAGTTAATATCCAGGTAGCTAAAGTCCCCCATAACAAGGACCTCATTATGGGTTGCAGCTTCATCTATCTGCCTTAGTAGTAGACTTTCCATGATTTCTGTTACATTTGGGGGTTTGTAACAGACTCCAATGAGAATTTTTTTTACTATTTTTCCCTCCATGTATTTCGACTCATATGGACTCAACATCCTCATTCCCTTCACTAATATCCTCCCTTAAAGTGGACTTTGGTCAAGACTTTACATATAGACAAACCCCTCCTCTTCTCTGATTTTTACGATCCTTTCTAAACAGACCATAACCCTGTAAGTTAACTGCCCAATCATAACTTTCATCCAACCATGTCTCAGTTATTCTCACTATGTCATAGTTAACTGTAGATATTTCTGCTTCTAGTTCTTCCATCTTGTTTGTCATGCTTCTGACATTTGCGAGCATGCAGTTTAGAAGATTTTATTTTGTTCCAATCTCCTCCCTGTGGATTGTTTTAGAAATTTTCTTACCTCCCTTTCGAGTATGTTGTCACTCAAGCTTGCTTTGTCTGTCTGCACCCGCCAACCACGGACAACAGAGAGTTGATCATTATCCTCTTCATCTCCTTATTGTTATGCATCCAAGACCTCTTCCTCCTTGTCCTTCTCCATTTGTGTCTCAGCTCCTGCACCTTCACTGTTTGTATGGTACTATGAAACCCCCTTGATCGCTGCAGTCCACCCTCCCATGGCACCCACCTGTACAACGACCGTTAGGAACGTAGAGATATTGCTATCCCTTCCACATCCTGCTCTGCTTCCACCTCTTCCTCTGGGACCACCACTTCCTCCCACAGTCTATACAAAGTGTGCTTCAGCATGTAAATGACTGGAATAGTGATGGTGATGATGGCATTGTCAGCAATAGCCATCTTAGAAGCCATTTCAAAACTGTGCAGAGAAGTGCAGAGTTCCTTCACCTGTGCCCACTCCGTAAACATGAATTGAACCACGTACATACTGCATTGGCCCAGTTTATGCAAAAGAATATGCTGCATTATGGCTCGTCGCTGCTGCTACAGTCGCAACATATGCAGAGTGGAATTCCACTGTGTTGGTACATCATATATCAAATGGTTAACCGGTAGACCGAAAGACCTCTGTAGTGATGCCAGTCGATGACCAGGGGGATGTGAATGGTGGAAGTGAGCACACAGCAACAATGCTTTCTTCAGCAGCACATCCAGGCCTGGGATAGTGGTGGACAAATTGCTATACCACCATGTTGAGGATTTGAGCAATGCAAGGCAGGTGTGTTAGGTTGCCTCAGTGTAGGGTCGCCACCAGGTTTGCACCATTATCGCACATGGCCTTCCCTGATTCAAGGTTTAGTGGAGACAGCCATTGCTTAGAATCAGCTTAGGTAGCTGTCCACAACTTTTGAGCTATGTGACTGCGATCTCCAATGCATATTAAATTAAACAGTGCCTGATTTCGATGAGCCCTGGCTGTGAAGTACGAAGGTGGGAAAATTCTCTCTGCACTGTTATAATGCATGTCTCATTAAGGGGCAGGCTGAGGGTGCAGGTGTAGTCCCTAAAAGAGGTAAAGGATGCAGAATCAGTGGAGGGGGTCTTAGCTATAGCGGCTTGGTTCTCAAGCCTTGGGAATTCAAAGGCTTGTGGAGCTGCCCCTTGCACGCCTGCCAGCTAAGCCACCAGAGTCACCCAGTGCCCAGTCAGTGAGATGCATCACCTCTGCCCATGTTTGCTTGTCCAAGTGTCTGGTAAAATGCACCCTGGCAGACATAGATTTTTTGAAGGAATGGGTGATGTTATCTGCGACATACTGGTGTAGCACAGGCCCAACTTTCTTAGTGAAGTAATGGTGACTGGGCAACTGGTACTGGGGGACTGTGACAGTCATCAGATTTCGAATCCATCTTTATCCACCAAATGGAAAGGCAGCATGTCCGAGGCCAACATATTGCAGATGGTGGAGTTCAAGCTCTTAACTGTGGCATGTGTAGGAAGAAAGACTTTGTGGATCCAAGGGCTGGCTGTTGTGCTCAGAGAGGGTGCATTAGAGTGAACACAACAAACTGATGGACTGTGAGTGATGTGCAGGTGAAGATGTTATGGTGGATTTAGAAAGATATGATTTGCTCAGTGAAACAAAAACAGCAGGCATCGCCATTTACGTAACATCTGACGGACTCTCATTCACCCAGACTGTAGGGGGTAAAGAAGAGGAGGTTCTGTGGCTGGAGACCTGTGTGAGAACACTTGCCGTGATGACACAAGAGGAAGAAGCAGCGGATGGTTGATGGGATGGCCGGTGGTTGACGAGGCCCACTAGTCCACATTTTAGTGCAGTGAGATTCCCAGACTTAGGCTGGTTTCACATTTGCATTTTTTGCCGCTGCGTTTTACCGCAAAAAAACGCATGCGTTTTTTTTCCTATACTTAACATTAAAAATGCATGCTTTTTTTTGCATGCGTTTTGCCGCGTTTGACAACGCATGCGTTTTTTTCCATGCTTGCGTTTTGTTGCAGAAATGCAACATGTAGTAATTTCTAGAGGCGTTTTTTGACGCAAAAAACCGTATTGCTGTCTATGTAAACGCATGCGTTTTTAAGCACATGCGTTTGTTTGCGTTAAAAACACATGCGTTTTTATAGAAAAAAACAAGAATACACACTGATAAGCCACCCCCCACCATCAAGGTGATAAAGGGATCCAAACCCTAACCCTAACCCTACCCCTAACCCTAAAACCGGTAATTCAATTGCCGGCTTTTCATTTCTCCTGCCTAAACCCGACATGATATGAGTAGTGTTGAGCATTCCGATACCGCAAGTATCGGGTATCGTCCGATACTTGCGGTATCGGAATTCCGATACCGAGATCCGATACTTTTGTGGTATCGGGAATCGGAATCGGAAGTTCCCAGTGTATGGTTCCCAGGGTCTGAAGGAGTGGAAACTCTCCTTCAGGCCCTGGGATCCATATCCATGTAAAAAATAAAGAATTAAAATAAAAAATAGGGATATACTCACACTCTGACGCGCCCTGGTAAAAACCGGCAGCCTGCTTTGCTTAAAATGAGCGCGTTCAGCACCTTCCATGACGTCACGGCTTCTGATTGGTCGCGTGCCGCTCATGTGACAGCCACGCGACCAATCACAAGCCGCGACGTCATCCCTCAGGTCCTAAATTCCCTTCTCCTCGACGTCATATGAGGACATCCAGCAGAGGGCGCATCACCGCGACTGAAGGTAACTATAGGTCATTGACCTACATTACCTTCATTCCCCGGGGTTTACAGGCAGGAGCACAGCTGCATTATAGCAGAGGTCCTGCCTGTAAAATATTTTAACCCCTTCAGATGGATTTACATCGTGGGACGTTACAGATCTACGGAAGGTATGTATATTGTTGGTTTATTATTTTTAATTTGTTACAGAACGATGGTCTTCAGGTGGATTGAGAGAGCAATAAAATATTACAACAACCTGTGTGTTTATTTCATTAAAATACTTTGCAATATTACGTGTATTTTTTTTTAACCATTTCATACAATTGGATTAATAATGGATAGGTGTCATAATTACAATAGCAAGGTGACATTAACCCTTCATTACCCCATATCCCACCGCTACACGGGAGTGGGAAGAGAGTGGCCAAGTGCCAGAATAGGCACAGATGTGCCTTTTCTGGGGTGACTGGGGGCAGATGTTTTTAGCCAGGGGGGGGCAATAACCGTGGACCCTCTCCAGGCTATTAATATCTGCCCTCAGTCACTGGCTTTACCACTCTGGCGGAGAAAATTGCGCGGGAGCCCACGCCAATTTTTTCTGCGATTTAACCCTTATATTTAATAGCTACAGCGCCGAAATTTTGCACATACACACTACTAACATTAGTAGTGTGGAATATGCAAAAAAAAGGGGGATATGACATGGTTTACTGTATGTAAACCATGTCTCATATTATGTCGGGTTTAGGCAGGAGAAATGAAAAGCCGGCAATCGGCTTTTCTGCTATATCGCGCCGAAGTAAATATAAATATATATATATATATATATATGTGTCTCAATGATATATATATATATATATATATATATATATATATATATATATACACTCACTGGCCACTTTATTAGGTACACCTGTCCAACTTCTTGTTAACACTTAATTTCTAATCAGCCAATCACATGGCGGCAACTCAGTGCATTTAGGCATGTAGACATGGTCAAGACAATCTCCTGCAGTTCAAACCGAGCATCAGTATGGGGAAGAAAGGTGATTTGAGTGCCTTTGAACGTGGCATGGTTGTTGGTGCCAGAAGGGCTGGTCTGAGTATTTCAGAAACTGCTGATCTACTGGGATTTTCACGCACAACCATCTCTAGGGTTTACAGAGAATGGTCCGAAAAAGAAAAAAAATCCAGTGAGCGGCAGTTCTGTGGGCGGAAATGCCTTGTTGATGCCAGAGGTCAGAGGAGAATGGGCAGACTGGTTCGAGCTGATAGAAAGGCAACAGTGACTCAAATCGCCACCCGTTACAACCAAGGTAGGCCTAAGAGAATCTCTGAACGCACAGTGCGTCGAACTTTGAGGCAGATGGGCTACAGCAGCAGAAGACCACACCGGGTACCACTCCTTTCAGCTAAGAACAGGAAACTGAGGCTACAATTTGTACAAGCTCATCGAAATTGGACAGTAGAAGATTGGAAAAACGTTGCTTGGTCTGATGAGTCTCGATTTCTGCTGCGACATTTGGATGGTAGGGTCAGAATTTGGCGTAAACAACATGAAAGCATGGATCCATCCTGCCTTGTATGGAGCATCTTTGGGATGTGCAGCCGACAAATCTGCGGCAACTGTGTGATGCCATCATGTCAATATGGACCAAAATCTCTGAGGAATGCTTCCAGCACCTTGTTGAATCTATGCCACGAAGAATTGAGGCAGTTCTGAAGGCAAAAGGGGGTCCAACCCGTTACTAGCATGGTGTACCTAATAAAGTGGCCGGTGAGTGTATATATAAAATGAAACCCGACTTTGCCAAAAGTCAGCGACTTTTGAAATTGGCCGATCTGTTTTGCTCAACCCTAATTTTGATGATTGGCAGCTGTCACACACTTCTCAGCATGCGTTTCAAAAACGCAAACGCAGGAAAAAATGCATGTAAACACAGCAAAACGCTGCGTTTTTTTTACCGCATGCAAAAACGCATGCGTCTAAAAAACGCAGCGTTTGCACGCGTTTACATGCGTTTTTTCACCACCTGCATTTGCGTTAAAAATGCTGCATTTTTAAACGCAAATGTGAAACTAGCCTAAGGCATGTTGATTGCACATATGCCGGCTCATGCATGTAGTGGTGAAATTATTGCAATTTTTACCTCTACTGAGTAGTTTTTTGCAAAGTTGGCAGATAATGTGAGTTGGGTCATTCTTTATGGTCTCAAAAAAGGCACAGGCTATTAAACCCCTGATGCCCCTGCAAACTACAGAATTGTGTTCACTGCAGGCCACAGACAGTTTTGTGGCTGAGGATGCAGCGCTTATCGTGGTTGCATCACTCCATGTCTTTGCTGCAAGATGCAACATAACCTCCTTATCTTCCTCCTCCTCTGCTGTTCTACTCAGTTGCATGCCTCTGGGTTCACACCAAGTGGGATCTACAGCCTCATTGTCATCCTCTCAGGTCTTCCACTTCTTGCCCTGAGAGTTACCCTCCTCAAATTCCTGTCCTGACAGTACAGCACTGCCTCAAGTATCTGATTCTCATCAGGATCACCTCTACTCCAGAGGTTAACATCTGGTGATGAGGGTCTTGATTCTGCTTGGATCCTACTTCTTCTGGCCCCAGATTTAACATGAAATATATTGAGCATTGGTGCAGATGTTTTCCTCCTTTGGATTCTGTGAATCTTTGGAGCAGACCTCCTTGGAATAGAATGTGTGAACAGCTCTGCAGACTTGCCCATGTATGTTTCCCCACAATCAGTTGGGTGGTTGAAAAGTGTTGAAGTGGGGGGAAACAAAGGTAATTTGGATGCCACCTCTAAAGATAGTACTGTGTATGATGTTAAGGTGGAGGAAGAGCAGGAAAGGCTACTTGATGCAGCAGTTGCCATCCACTGGAACAAATACTCTGTCTGGCCCACATCTACAGGGCATAACACTGTGTGATGGCCAACAAAAGAGTGTTGAGTAGCCCATCCAGTAACAGATGTCAGTTGTCGTTTGATGAGATGGTATTTGTTCAGTAGAGCTTTCAGTAACATTACCACCTAGCCCACTTATATGTCAAACACCAAGCCTATTCCCCTCTCCACTATGACCTCACTTTTTCTCACTCATGTTGGATTACCCTTCCCCTCCTTAAGCAAACTGTTTCACCAGACTCGGACTTGTGAGTCACTTGTCACTAAATTAACAATCAGCATTGATTTTCTGAAATGTTGTGCCTGCACAACGACATTATTCCAAACGATCTTGATTAGGAAATAGGGCCTGGTGGCAGCACCCCAATATTAGCCCAAATGATTTTGATTATGAAACGGTGCCTCCTGTCTGCACCCCAATATTAACCCAAACAATTTGGAATAGGAAATAGAGCCTGTGCCTGCACCTCAATATTAGCCCAAACTATTTTGATTAATAAATGTGATCTCCTGAGTCCTGAATGCAACACAGTATTAGCCAAAGTTATTTGGATTAGGGAATGTGGACTCCTGCCTGCACAACACTATTAGCAGAAACTGGTTAGATGCTGGAAAGTCAATTTCACACAATACAGGATACTATTTATCAATATGACAACAGGCACCTCCAGCAGGAGCAGCCTCTCTATGCTGTTATACTAACAAAATGGCACCAGCAAAACAACATGTCTGGTTTTTATATGGAGAGGAACATGTGACTTTGATAGCTAATGACAGAAACAAATGTGTTTGGACATTGTGGATGGTTTCTGCGCCCTGATTAGCTGCCGGAATCTAGACACATTAAGTTAATTAAAAAAATAAAAAACACTCCGCCATTGCTCTGAGCTCTACCCACCCTCTCCCCTCATAAAACACATCCCCCTCACTAATCATATAGCACCACTATCATAGTCAAAATCTTAACAAAAGCATTAGTGGAAAATCATTTACTGAACTGTGCCCAAATTTTGCATACTTTGAGGGAAAATGCTCCAGAATCTGAACACGAATCTGAATGAGCTACATTCGTGCTGAATTTGAGATTGGCAATCATTTTCCAAACAAGTTCGCTCATCTCTAGTTACCTGCAGCAGCTATATATTTATCAACGGACTGCAAAGCCATAAGCTCTGCCTAGAAGATGTAGTTAGTCACTCTCCCTGTTCCAGCAGCTATCCCTTGGCTAAATGCAGAATATATCTAACAAAAACAGCAAAGCACAAGATTAGCCCTTAGAAGAGCTTTTTTTATGGTGGTTCGTCAACACTATCACCACTAGAGGATTCTGATTCAAGAAACTGTGCACACAGGCCTGGACAACTATTCTCTTCCTCTAGTCAGAACTGTCCTTGAGTTGTGCAATGGCGTCAGTGTGCCGAGCATGGCGGCGCCTGTCCTTTTATAAACTCTGATGAGGTAATGCAGCCAGCCAATCACAGTAATCACTATAATATAATAGTATTAATATAATATAATAATAAGATGGCTAATGCATTACAGTGACTGGCAGGCAATCCCTGCATGCTTATTGGCTGTGTAACAGGCACCAAACATGCCAGGCTGAGGAATCAAGCATGAAATCCGAGCAGCAGCCAATGCGCAGTAAGTGCCAAGCACATGCGGGCACCCAAATACTGGAGTGATTTCCGATTATCACCGAGAACGTTCACCCATCCCTTACAGTGACCCATGCAAGGCTGATGTAAATGAATTATGGAACTATGCTGTTAAGTGCCAGCTGTTGTGAAGGCTACTTACTTATTAAACTCTACTAATAGTAATGAATTTTGTTATCTTTCATCACTTGCCTTCATTCTTCTAGCTCAATAGGTGCTGAACTTTGCAAGCTGATATTGAGAGTTGCAAGACAAGATTAATGCTATAGTGTGATATATTTTCTGTAGTCCGTGTTGCTGTAATTAGATCTTTATATGAGAGATTTTCCCAGATTATCTGTTACAATATTAAA
The DNA here is from genome assembly GCF_051348905.1 of Ranitomeya variabilis. Classification (NCBI taxonomy): domain Eukaryota; kingdom Metazoa; phylum Chordata; class Amphibia; order Anura; family Dendrobatidae; genus Ranitomeya; species Ranitomeya variabilis. Next base: position 1,030,068,249 of record NC_135233.1, read on the forward strand.
TGTTTTAAATTGTAACTAAAAATTCCCAGAAATAATTGAACAAGAGTAAATGGCGGCCAATTAATGACCTATTTCACACAGTAGGGAACTGACAGACATGATGCATATTGAAAAATAGATTGCTGCATTTTATAAAATGTATTTAACGTAAAGGGCAACAAGTTGAAAATTACATTAAATCTAGAAAGGCAAGAATGAATAACCGTTTAGTTTTGTATCATATTTTATGTCCATAAATCATAGATACATTTTATTCTATAATTTATTTCAATACAATTCTACATATGCCTTCCCGTCACACATTTGAACCTTTAGATTACAAACTTACCTGGATATTTATGGCTTTATGATAAAGTTGGGGCATACTGCATGTTAGCAGATGCCCATGTCATTGCTATAACATGCATAGGTAGAACAGACTTGTAATATTAGAGTTTAGAAAAAAGTTTTGTACGATTCTGATCAAGTCAATGACTGTTATGATCTGGTGGCCTAGGAGCAGCATGAAACGTACTCTGGAGAAGGTGGAACCTGTACTGACCGCAGACCCTGAACTTAACACCGCAACTAGAAGTAGCCGTGGAATGTACCTATCACTCCCTAGACATCTCGACACAGCCAGAGGACTAATTACCCCGAAAGATGGAAAAGGGAAAACTATCTTGCCTCAGAGAAAATCCCCAAAGGATAGACAGCCCCCCACAAATATTGACTGTGAGAGGAGAGGGAAAAAACATACACAGACTGAAATCAGAATTTAGCAAAGGAGGCCACGTCTAGCTAAATAGAAAGGATAGGACAGAGTACTATGCGGTCAGTATTAAAACACTAGAAAATATCCACCACAGAAAATACAAAATCTCCACATCTAACTAAAGATATGGAGGGTATATCTGCATCTCCAGAGATGCCAGCTTGGCTAAACAAATCCTTATACAGACCAAGCTGGACAAGACAAAAACATGGAAAAGAACTGAACAATAAGGCCCACATGTGGACTGCAAAAAATGAGAACTTATCTTTGTTGAAATGAACAGGAAAGCAGGAGAGACCAGGCAGGGATGTGAATCATCCAGGAACAATGGACAACTGGCACTGACTAAAGGGTCAAGCAAGACTAAATAGCTCAGTCAAAATTGCAAAAAGTGGACAGACCTGATGAATGCTGCGATCCAGAGACAGCAGCGCTACCACTTATAACCACCGGAGGAAGCCCAAGAGCAGAATTCACAACAAATGACCACTGGACCAAAACTCTTCAAATCTCTTTCTACTTGCCAGCATCATCATCCCATCTTCTAATTACAAGGCCCAAAGTGACCCCAGGAAATCAGTAGGTATGATAAGGTTAACATTGCTCTAGACCAGCCACCAATGCAAAGATTGTTTTAACTTCTCCCCTTTTTAACTGGTTTTAGGTGTTATTTTCATATTGCCCACACCTGTCACTTGCCACAGGTAAGTTTGAATGAGCAACCCATGTTTGAAACAAAGCTGTTTACCAACAATTTTGGAAAGTGCCAACAAATTTGTCCAGGTCCTTTTGGGGGTTTTGTATAAAATGATGTCCAATTTGTCTTTTTTTCTTTTTTTTGCATTGTTCTAATGTACACCAAGGAAATAATCATGTGTATAACAGAACATGTCCAATTGAAATAATTTTTGGGGAGAATTACTTCATTTTCTGGAACAATTTCAAGGGTGCCAACACTTGTAGCCTTTACTGTATAGGGAACCACTGTTGTTGTATAGTCACTCATTGTTACTGTAAGCAGATTGATCTGTTATATACTGATGTGACGGCAACTTAAGGGCTTGCGCACACGTTGCAGATTTGTCGCTTTTTCTCTGGAAAAACAGAAAAACTTTTCAGCTCACCCAGTAGAAACCTTTGTCTGTAGTCCACATAATATCCGAGCAAGGAAAAAACATCTCTGTCTTGAAACTTGTGCACATGGAAAGAAAAATCCAGCTCCAGGAATAAAAAGTATCAAAAATTTATTTAAACAGTCTAAGAGCACTGTTTGTGCTCAAAACGCGTCCAGCGACTATATGGTAGCTTCCATCCAAATTATTTAATTTATCGCTTGCCAGCAGTTTTCCAAATTTTAATATGTTTAAATACATTTTTGATTCTTTTTATTCCTGGAGCTGGATTTTTCCTTCCATGTGCTTTTTTTCTGCACAGATTTTTCACAAAACCCGAAGGGTTTCCTTATGCCAGCAAAGTGAATGAAAGTCCTAAAATCTCATGCACATATTGCTTATTTCTGACTTGCAGTTTGGGGCAGATTTAAATGCACAGCATGTCAATTCTTTCAGCATTTTTGCCACAGATTTCACACATACTAATGAGTGGGGAAAAATCTGCACCAAGAAGTCATGTAAAAAATGCATAGCTTCTGACAGAAACATCATTAGTGGAGTCATTCTATTCAATCCAATTAATGTTGTACATACAATATTTACATTCCATCAATGACAACCGTTTCTCATATCAATCCCCCTTTGTGTGTTGAGCAAACATGCGTATGTTTCCAGTCAACAGTTGGTTTACCAACAAAAACCACTGGTGCCGGTGCTCGTGGTATAGTCTTTGTCTTACAAATGGATTCTGCAGCCTTTTGAGGAATGATGATGTGTGCTCAGCAACGTTGCAAGATACCCAGCTCAAGTTTCATGGCTCACTGGGTAAATGTTTTCAGTGACAGATTCAGCAAAATTAGAATATCATCAAAAAGTTAATTTATTTCAGTTCTTCAATCCAAAAAGTGAAACTCATATGTTATATAGAGTCATTACAAACAGAGTGATCTATTTCAAGTGTTTATTTCAGTTTATGTTGATGATTATGGCTTTGAGCTAATGAAAACAATACTCCCGATGCCGATGTTTTAAAGTATTGGAATAAATAAGTTTTTTTAACCGGTGAGTGCCATCCGTTCCTTTCATTTTTTGTATTCCTTGTGTCAAGCCACTCATGACCAATAGACAACGCCAGAAACATCTTACCTGAGCCAAGGAGAAAAAGAACTGGAGGTCTAGTGTGAAGTTTCCACTATCAGTGATGGTTTGGGGAGCTATGTCATCTGCTTGTGTAGGTCCACTGTGTTATATCAAGACCAGAGTCAGCGCAACTGTCTACCGGGAAATTTTAGAGCACTTCGTGCTTCCCTCTGACGACAAGCTTTTTGGAGATGGGAAGTTCATTCTCCAGCAGGACTTGGCACCCGTCCACACTGCCAAAAGTACCAATACCAGGTTTAAAAGCAACAGTATCACTGTGCTTGATTGCCCAGAAAACTCGCCTGACCTTAACCTCATAGAAAATCTATGGGGTATTGTCAAGACGAAGATGAGAGACACCAGACTAGTGTTGAGCGATACCGTCCGATACTTGAAAGTATCGGTATCGGAAAGTATCGGCCGATACCGGCAAAGTATCGGATCCAATCCGATACCGATACCCGATACCAATACAAGTCAATGGGACTCAAGTATCGGACGGTATTCCTGATGGTTCCCAGGGTCTGAAGGAGAGGAAACTCTCCTTCAGGCCCTGGGAACCATATTAATGTGTAAAATAAAGAATTAAAATAAAAAATATCGCTATACTCACCTGTCCGACGCAGCCGGGACCTCAGCGAGGGAACCGGCAGCGTTGTTTGTTTAAAATTCGCGCTTTTACTTGGTTACGTGAAGTCCCGGCTTGTGATTGGTCAGGGCGGCCATGTTGCCGGGACGCGGACCAATCACAGCAAGCCGTGATGAAATTACGTCACGGCTTGCTGTGATTGGTCCGCGTCCCGGCAACATGGCCGCCATTAACCAATCACAAGCCGTGACGTCACGGGAGGCTGGACATGCGCGTATTTTGAAAAGCGCGCGTGTCCAGCCTCCAGTGACGTCCCGGCAACATGGCCGCCATTAACCAATCACAAGCCGGGACGTCACGGGAGGCTGGACACGCGCGCTTTTCAAAATACGCGCATGTCCAGCCTCCAGTGACGTCCCGGCTTGTGATTGGTTAATGGCGGCCATGTTGCCGGGACGTCACTGGAGGCTGGACACGCGCGCTTTTCAAAATACGCGCATGTCCAGCCTCCCGTGACGTCACGGCTTGTGATTGGTTAATGGCGGCCATGTTGCCGGGACGTCACTGGAGGCTGGACACGCGCGCTTTTCAAAATACGCGCATGTCCAGCCTCCCGTGACGTCCCGGCTTGTGATTGGTTAATGGCGGCCATGTTGCCGGGACGTCACTGGAGGCTGGACACGCGCGCTTTTCAAAATACGCGCATGTCCAGCCTCCCGTGACGTCACGGCTTGTGATTGGTTAATGGCGGCCATGTTGCCGGGACGCGGACCAATCACAGCAAGCCGTGACGTAATTTCGTCACGGCTTGCTGTGATTCGTCCGCGTCCCGGCAACATGGCCGCCCTGACCAATCACAAGCCGGGACTTCACGTAACCAAGTAAAAGCGCGAAATTTAAACAAACAACGCTGCCGGTTCCCTCGCTGAGGTCCCGGCTGCGTCGGACAGGTGAGTATAGCGATATTTTTTATTTTAATTCTCTTTTTTACACATTATTACATTAATGTTGTTGCGATACCCGATACCCGATACCACAAAAGTATCGGATCTCGGTATCGGAAATTCCGATACAGCAAGTATCGGCCGATACCCGATACTTGCAGTATCGGAATGCTCAACACTACACCAGACCCATCAATGCAGATGAGCTGAAGGCTGCTATCAAAGCAACCTGGGATTCCATAACACCTCAGCAGTGCCAAAGGTGTAATTGATGCACACGGAGCCCTGACCAAGTACTGAGTGCATTTACTGAACATACATTTAAGTAGGCCAACATTTCAGATTTTAAAATAATTTTTAAAGCTGGTGTTATAAAGTATTCTAATTTACTGAGATAATTACCTTTGGGTTTTCATTGGCTGTAAGCCATAATCATCAACATTAACAGAAATAAATGCTTAAAATAGATCACTCTGTGTGTAATAACTCTATATAATATATGAGTTTCACTTTTTGTATTGAAGACCTGAAATAAATTAACTTTTTGATGATATTCTAATTTTGTGAGAAGCACATGTATTTGTGTAGAGGGGATATTAAATTTGACCGCGTAGCTGTCATTGTGCACTGTTGGTAAATCTGGTAGTAGCAAAGAAAATAGTTTTTAGTAAGGATAATTGATTTGAGTATCTCTATACAGAACTCTTACTGTAAAAGGTTCAGACTAGTGTTGGTGTCTAGTAACTTACTTGTAGCTTCAATTCTCAGTGAATGGTCAATGACTAAACAAAATTCATAAAGCACCAATTATGTTTCCAGGTTCGGAACATAGCAATATATCAAGTTCCCCCTAAAAGTGAAGATAATTTACGGAAAGGTGGAGGACTCCTAGAAATGTAGCCACAAAAGGCCAAAAATTATTTAAAATAGATAATTTTATTCAAAAATATTAAGAGTATGCAGTACATACTGTATATACATACTGTAGTGGTCTAATACGGAATAGAAAGTACAGTGTGAGAAAATGAGCCCTCCACACTGCCCCAACGGACGTTTCTCATGTTGCTTTCTCAAAAGGAGGGGCAAATAACCTTGTCTTGATCAAGTTTTTATAGTGTAGCTAAAATCTGCCAATTACTTGGTGCATGAGTGCCGTAATCTACGTCAATTAATGTGCCTCCTCCTCCAATCATCATCACGCCGTGTGCAATGACGGTCACAGTACTCCAGTGATGTCATATGCATGCTCGTCACTGTATATATGTTCTGGGCGGATCAACGTGGACCCAGGACTCAAAGTTCATTGACACAGTGGCAGCAGTTTTTGAAAAGCCCAAAAGAAGTGGCCATATTTAAAGTGCCAGATGACCAAAGTTGGGCATATGAAGGATAGCGGAGGGCAATTAGAGTATAGCAGACAAACATATAAATGCATGTTTTTGCTAAAAAAGTGAAATGCAAATAAATAAATTAATATTCTATGTAAATGTAACCATAATATAGGCAACCATTATTCTAATGATTGGAAAAATTATTATAAAATAGGATGTGTACATATGTAGGATAACATAATGAGCAAATATACATTAAAGTATGCTATAAACAAAGTGAAACATATGTGAAAACAAGAAATAAAAAAAATATAATAAGAATAAAATATGAAAAAAGGCCATTATGTAGTGAGAACAGCCATAAGGTCTGGGTCCCACTAACGTATCACATCCGATGCTAGACCATTGGATGCAATATACTAATGACATTCGGCACCTGCTCGGCACAGCTATGGAGGAGACAGAGAACTTGATTTCTCCATCTCCTCTGCTGCTGACATTGACAGGAATCGCACTGCACTCGGGAGACATCCGAGTGCAGTGCGATGTTTCACATGCACCCATAGACTTATATGGGTGATTGCGATCCAAATTTGGTATGCAATCGCAGCATGCTGTAATTTTTTCTGTCTGATCATGATCTGATTGAGAACAGAAGCATAGGATTGGTATGAATGCAATCCCATTTTTAATTGGATTGCATTTGTCTGATTTAATCGCAAGTGGGAGAGAGCCCTAGCAGTGATAGTAAATAGTGTTAAAAACACAACTAATACACATAATAGCTTTTCCATATAGATAGAGATGGCAGTGATAAAACTATATAAATGTTCTAACTGGAAAGAGTTTTTGAGTTTTGGAGTGCAAATTGAGCAATGCCACTTAAAAGGGTGTCTTTAAATGAGAGGAGACCGAGAAGGAGAGATAGTGAGATCTTGAAAAAAAATGACAAAAGAGATAGAGTGGCCTTCTGCAGTCAGGTCCTAGGAAAGAATGCCTAGCCATGAGACCTTGAGCCTAATAAAGAAGGAAATGGACCTTAGCAGGCCACAGAGAAAGGGACTAGTGAAGAGTGATCCAGGGCACCAGTAGAGGAAGAAATAGGACGCATAACTGTTTAGCAAGTAAAATGGACTTTTTAATCAAGAATGTCACGTTAAAGCTGGGTTGTGGTGAAATTGGGAGAAACAATGTACCTTTAAAGCCCTAGAATATAATACAGAGGAAGGATACTGTGTGGAAACATGCATCATACTATAAAATAAATGTCCATAACACTTTGCAGCTGCTATCCTTTGTACTTAACCCTAGAACGCATATTGAATATTGAAACAGCCAGAGTTTTGACTATTTCAGACCCCAGATCCTACTGTACTGGTGCACCAACCTCTTTGCCACAGTAGATTATGCCATTTATGCCATAATAATTTGCAGAATCACATATCCAGAAGATTTTTATTCTGCACTTGGCTGGCTTGCTGGGCATGTATTGTATGAACTTGCAGCGTCCTCTGAACGGTACAAATTGCTCATCTACAGTAACATTAGTACTAGGATTGTAAAGTTTTGTGCAATTTTTGATAAATATGTTCCATGTATTGCTATTATCTGCAAAATTACTTTAGTTAGAATTTTGAAACTCCAGGTATTCCTCAAGTATGTCGTTGTTGATAATATCCAGTTGTTCATATAATTTTTTTCATAGGCATTATGGTGTAACAATGCTTGTTTGGTGAAAACTACATCTGTACGAATTGGGGGCCTTTTAGGCCCCCGCTATTTTTATCATGTTCTCAGTAGTGTTTGTGTCTCAAGTTACTTTATTTGTACTCAGTAATGCTGGTGGAGGGGCCAGGGTGTGGATAATAACATGTGAGGATGTCATGTGATTTTTGGAGGGAGTGATAAGGCCATGACATCACCTCAGGTCCACAGTAATGAACTGTGTATAGAGTACTGAGGACAGTATACACTGTGAGCTAATTGCTGAAGGACCTGTGATAAGATAAGCTGTTGAGAGGAAATCTGATTCATTTTCAGTTTCTGTTTCTAAGAAGCTTGCAAAGGCTAGAGGCGACAATGTCAGTGGGCAGATATGAGGAAATTAGAAGAATCATTCGCTTTGATGATAAGCGAACTTGTGCAGCGAGGTTTGAAACAGACAAATTAGCCCCTATCAGTTATATCTGGAACATATTTATCAAAAATTGCACAAAACTTTACAATCCTAGTACTAATGTTACTGTAGATGAGCAACTTGTACCGTTCAGAGGACGCTGCAAGTTCATACAATACATGCCCAGCAAGCCGGCCAAGTACGGAATAAAAATCTTCTGGATGTGTGATTCTGCAAATTATTATGGCATAAATGGCATAATCTACTGTGGCAAAGAGGTTGGTGCACCAGTACAGTAGGATCTGGGGTCTGAAATAGTCAAAACTCTTGCTGTTCCAATATTCAATTCAGGTAGAAACATTACCATGGACAATTATTTCACCAATGTTGAACTAGGCAATTTTCTGCTTGCAAAAGCTATTACACTTGTTGGTACTATAAAGCAAAACAGATGAGAAATTCCAGAAGCACTGAAACACAATTGTCAGCGAGCACTTTATGAGAGTGTCTTTGGATTCAATAACAAAGGGACTTTGGTATCTTACAAGGCGAAGAAGGAGAAATCTGTAATTTTACTCAGTACCATGCGTCACGATTGCAGTGTTGACAGCAATGACAAAAAATTGAAACCAGAAATCATCCTGCATTACAATACAACAAAAGGAGGTGTAGATAAAATGGATGAGATGGTGGGAGAATATTCGTGTAAGAGGCAAACAAAACGATGGCCTGTAGTACTATTTTCAAATATGCTTGATGTAGCAGCCCTAAATTCATTCAATATTTATACAGAAACTCATCCGGAATTTCATGCACAGAGGAAGGACAGGAGACGCATATTCTTGAAGGACCTTTGTCATGAACTTGTAATGCCTCACATGATAGAGCGAAGCGACTTGAAATGTTTGCCAAAGCAAACTAAAGAAGCAATGAAACGGTGTGGCGTACAGTTTCAGATTATTCCAGAGCCAGGAGAAAGAAAACAAAAGCGTTGTTTCATGTGTCCAAGAAACATAGAGAGGAAAACTGAGCGATATCGTTCCACTTGTAAGGAAACTGTTTGCAAAGAACACTCTTCTGAAAAAATAACATGTCAGAATTGTTTGGAAGACTAATATAATAGAAAAGAAAGTTAGAATAAAAAGCTGTAACTGCAGCTAGTTTGCTATAGATTTCTATGCGTTTTTGTGTGTTTTCATGTCTTTGTGTGAAATTTGGGAAAAAAAAGATTTTTTGGTGTTTTCTGTGAAAAATTATAATTAAAATTTTGTCCACTATTCATATTTTATTGAGCAATTTTGAAATAAACTTGTGAAAGTTATTTAAGTGTGTTTTTCTACATTATGTGCATGGGGGCCTAAAAGGCCCCCAATACGTTAATATGTATATTTTTAACGTCATGCGTTCTAGGGTTAATCCTTATCAAGTTACCATTCAGCAAAGAGTTTATTTTGGAATTGTGGCCTTCCTTATTTAACTGTGAAACATCTGGTCCAAGGAAGTCCATAGCACTGGCTACATGAAGAGATGGAAGAAAAACAGTGGTTCAATGCCACAGTGTGTCTGTTGAGGAACTTAAAAAGTCCGTGGAATAAAATGCATGACTTGGAGAAGACAAGGGTTTAATGGTGTCCGAGGTGGGAGCCATTGGCGAGTATCATAAGTCCAAAACCCAGCCTCATTACAGAAAAAATCAGAGTTCTGGATGTGTGTGGGTAGGCTGGTAGTGTCACTATGGATACATTTACCTTCAGACTGATCCCATTCGTCTCCTCACCAGGTCTATTAGACTTCAAATAAGGACTCCAGGTGTGTTAATAAAAATAAGGATCTCTTTACTTGGCAACACACTTAGGTATACAAGGCAGCAGGCAGTACACTTTACACCTTCTGTTTCATATAGAGGTGCATTCTTATTGGTTTCAAGCGACGACTATTTACATGTGGATAGTAAACATGCAGAGGAAATCGGATAAATCTTCATCTTCCTGGTGTGGAGACTCACAGGTTGATATGTTACACTGTGAACCTTGAACCCAAACAGCAGTCTGTGATCCGTTAATGAGAGCTTCTGTTAGAGCCTCTTCCCTCTACCGTGTCCTAAGCTGGGCAAGACCCTTCTCTACAGGGCCTCTCACATCTGGCCAACACTGGACTCACTTCTTCCTTTAATTCTCCCACAAATAGATTTCACCTACTTGCCTGCTGAACTGGATCTCAGTCTCCTCTAAAGTTCCTTAATGATTCCTCAGCTCATTCCACACTAGCTCTGTTCCTCTTTAGATCTCTCTACACTCTCCTCTCTTCTCTTTCTCCACCAACTTCCTCAATCTGTCCTTACCCAGAGATTCCCAAAGCTCCTCCCTCACAGTTAACTCTCACACCTCCACCAACTTCCTCAATCTGTCCTTACCCAGAGATTCCCAAAGCTCCTCCCTCACAGTTAACTCTCACACTGTCCCTGCTCTCTGCTGCTGGTCAGACTTAGGGTATGTTCACACGTTCCTGATTTCAATCCTTTTTTTCAGGACTAAAAACCGCAGCTCTTGGCAGAAAACGCAGGTGTGTTTTTGGTGCGTTTTTGGTGCGTTTTTGATGCGTTTTTTGATGCGGTTTTTAGTGCGGTTTTTTATGCAGTTTTCTCTGCAGATTGTCTGTGTTTGAAACAAATAAAGCTTTAACTGCAGTGGGGGAAAAAAAAAAGAAATGATGTCATTTCCTTGTCCAACCCTTTTCTTCTTCCATCCTCCATTTTGGGACTAAACACCAAAATGAGTGGACGTGTTTTGAATGACAGCGCTCCGCAGAGTGCTGAGCGTAGGCCAGATCACAGCCCGCGGATCCAGCTATTTAAGTCTACGTTCACATTTGCGGTCTGCGCCGCAGCGTCGGGCGCCGCAGCCTCACCGCATGCGTCATGCGCCCCTATATTTAACATGGGGGCGCATGGACATGCGTCGCACTTGCGTTTTGTGCCGCATGCGTCACTGCAGCGCACGCATCTGGGCGCAGAGGACGCAGCAAGTTGCATTTTTGCTGCGTCCAAAATCAATCAAAAAAAGGACGCATGCGGCGCAAAACGCAGCGTTGTGCATGCGTTTTGCTGCGTTTTTGTTTGCGTTGTGTGTTGCGGCGCCGACGCTGCGGCGCACAACGCAAATGTGAACATAGCCTAAGTGCCACGTATTTAAGTGCCACGTATCACGTATTTCAGTGCCACGTATTTCAGTGCCACGTATTTCAGTGCCACGTATCACGTATTTCAGTGCCATGTATCACGTATTTCAGTGCCACGTATTTCAGTGCCACGTATTTCAGTGCCACGTATCACGTATTTCAGTGCCACGTATTTAAGTGCCACGTATTTCAGTGCCACGTATCACGTATTTCAGTGCCACGTATTTAAGTGCCACGTATCACATATTTAAGTGACACGTATCACGTATTTAAGTGCCACGTATTTAAGTGCCACGTATCACATATTTCAGTGCCACATATTTCAGTGCCACGTATTTCAGTGCCACATATTTAAGTGCCACGTATCTCGTATTTAAGTGCCACGTATTTAAGTGCCACGTATCACGTATTTAAGTGCCACGTATCACATATTTAAGTGACACATATCACGTATTTAAGTGACACGTATCACGTATTTAAGTGACACGTATCACGTATTTAAGTGACACGTATCACGTATTTAATTGCCACGTATTTAAGTGCCACGTATCACGTATCCCACGAAGATCTTCCATGGAGAACAGACACATCCAGAGATATGTCTGCTCTCCACGGCTGCAGCAACACACTGACAGGAGCCATAGTTCCTGTCGGTGTGTCACTGCGCATGCGCGAGCGAGTTTACCGGCGGTCATTGACCCCGGCACTCTCGCTTAACGGCAGTGCTGCGTGGGAAAGTTCAACGCAGCTGTACTGCCGTTAACCGAGACGCCAGAGTCATTGAACTCCGGAACAGTACGCGATACACTGCTAGGAGCTTCGCTCCTGGCAGTGTATCGCCGGAGAGCAGCCGATCGGCGTGGGACACTCGTTTTATGGATTCTGCGGACAGGGAGTATGAATTTGATTTTTTATTTTGTGATTTTTTCCTGGAGGACCGAGGGCTTCGCCTACCAGTGTGCTGTTGGTGAGTATATACTCTGTGTTATATGTTGTATGTACTGTACTGTGTGTCATGTATGTGTATTGTGTGTGTTTTGTGTAACTTTACAACTGTGCTAAGTCGCCGGACACAGGGACAACTCTCCCATCCTAATACCGGATGGGAGTAGTAGTCCCATACGGCGACTTAGCACAATGGTGGCACTATGGTCGCATGGGGACACGCACACACACACGCACACACACACACATACACACACACACACACATACCAAATCAATCAAACGGCCGACACGATCCCCATGCGACGGTATGCCTCCATGTCTCTCCGCCCAATTACTTCCGCCCACGCACTTCCGGCCGCTTCCCCGCACTTCCTGCTGCAGCGGTTCTGCACCACAAACCGCAATAAAACCCGCAGATATATTTTTGATCTGCGGGTTTTACTGCGGGTTTGACCTCACAATGGAGGTCTATGGGTGCAGAACCGCTGCTGTTTCGGGCAAAGAAGTGACATGCTCCTTCTTTTTTCCCGCAGCTATTCAGCGCGGCTTTTTTTTTTAAATTCAGGATCATGTGCACAGTGGTTCCTGTTTTCCATAGGGTACATTGTACTGTACCCTGCATGGAAAAAAGCTGCGGAACCGCAGCGGCAAAACCGCTGCGGTTCCGCGGTAAAAAACGCACTGTGTGAACATGGCCTAAGTTCTTCACCCAGACCTTTACAGAGGCAGAGGAAGGCAGTGACATCTACAAGAAAATATATTTCACACTTTTAACATAAATTGTCCTTCTTATTAGTCAGATACCCTTAGGTCCGAACTCATGAACTTTTGAATTTTAATAGTGCATCAGTGGCAAGAATTTGCACTGTTTGCTATAGGTGTCTTGTCACTTCCAGCCTCTAGTGTCATGTCAGAGAGGATATTCAGCGAAGTGAAGTGGAAAGTGAATTTGTCATAACAAAACAGAAAGGGTTATCTGCCACAAGCGTGTAAAACCTAACATCTATTAAAATGAATTAGGAATGGATCAATGCAAACTTTCAAGCACCAAGGTCTGATGCCAAAGATTATATTGTCTATACCATCTGTCTGCCTGTCTGACTGTCCACTGACTCTGTTCTATACCATTCTGCCACCACCAGTGCAGAAGGACCACACTCAACCCGGCATCTTCTCCTAGTCCATCATATTCTTTATACTGTACTGAAACTGCCGCTTACCATCAGTTTTTACATAAACAGGTTCATTCTCTTAATAATAAGATTCTGTTTGCATAAGAGAGTGCAAAATGGGTTCCATAGATTCTAAAGGGAACTCAGAGTGTAATATATACATATTTTTACAGGCAATTAGAGGCTTTTAGTTATGAAATAACATTTTGTAGGAAGCAAATTTGAATTTCAAAAGATCTGCTCATCTCTAATTGCTATCACTATGGCTCAATATTTGATCAAATGATGTCCTACAGAGAGTATAAAGAATATGTTATGGCATTGTTCTTTGTCTTATCTGCTGGCCTCTTCACTTCATAATGACTTCATGACTTGGTAATTTTTTCAGTTTTCAGCTTTTCTCTTTTCCTTCCATTCTTCAGTCATAACTTGTATTTTTATGTTGACAAAGCCAAGTGGTGGCTTGTTTCCTAAAAGATAAGTTGTAGCTTGGAATGTCACTGCTCACTTTACCATATAATGTACTAAAACAAAGGGAAAAATTCAAAGTGGGGTGTAAGTGAAAAGAAAGCAATTCCAACATCATTTTTGGGTATCCTTTCTACAGTATTCAATGTATGATGCAAATGCCTTAGCAATATGATTTTATAAATGTACAGTAGTACAGTATATACCATATTTTTCGGACTACAAGACACACTTTTTTCCCCCAAATTTGGAGGGAAAATGGGGGCACGTCTTATAATGTGGATATACCTTATCAGTGCGCCGCTGCGGGTTTCTGATGCTGCTGCTGTGGGTGTCCGGTGCTGCTTCTGCTGCGCTGTGTCCGGTGCTGCTGCTGCGTCCGACAGTGCTGGGGGGTCTCTGCCAACATTTTGCTGAGATCTCATCTCCTGAGATCTCCATCTGCGCATGCGCCACCCCCCGGCGGCCATTTTCCCGGAGTCGACTGCACAGGAAACCACGGAACTGCGGGGGCTCTGGCCTTTCACAAAATGTCGGCAGAGCTCACCCCAGCACCGCCAGGCACAGAGCTGCAGCAGCACCAGACATCGGAACACCCCTTCATCCCAGCCTGTGTCCTGCAGCATCACCCCACTCCTGCCTCCTCCAGCAGCGACCCTGGGACCCTGCTTCACCACAGCCACCACCCCCCGGTAAGCAATAAGAAGCATGGATTATAAGAAGCACCACCATTTTATTAACCCCTTTCTACCATTGGACGTACTATTCTGTCCATGTGGGGTGGGCCCTACTTCCCAAGGACAGAATAGTGCGTCCAGAGCGATCAGTCGCGCTCACGAGGGAAGCGTGGCCGATCGTGGCCGGGTGTCAGCTGACTATCGCAGCTGACATCCGGCACTATGTGCCAGGAGCAGTCACAGACCACCCCCGGCACATTAACCCCGGCACACTGCGATCAAACATGATCGCAGTGTCCGGCGGTATAGGGAAGCATCGCGCAGGGAGGGGGCTCCCTGCGTGCTTCCCTGAGACCCTCGGAGCAACGCGATGTGATCGCGTTGCTCCGAGAGTCTCTTACCTCCTGCTCCCTGCAGGCCCGGATCCAAAATGGCCGCGGGGCTGCATCCGGGTCCTGCAGGGAGGTGGCTTACCAGCGCCTGTTCAGAGCAGGTGCCGGGAAGCCTCCCTGCTGTGCATGTCAGATCGCTGATCTGACACAGTGCACAGCAAAGTGTCAGATCAGCAATCTGTCACTTTACTGTGATGTCCCCCCCTGGGACAAAGTAAAAAGTAAAAAAAAAAATGTACATGTGTAAAAAAAAAAAAAAAATCCTAAATAAATAATAATAAAAAAATATTTTTCCAATAAATACATTCCTTTATCTAAATAAAAAAAACAATAAAAGTACACATATTTAGTATCACCGCGTCCGTAATGACCCGACCTATAAAACTGTCCCACTAGTTAACCCCTTCAGTGAACACCATAAAAAAAAAACTAGGCAAAAAACAACGCTTTATTATCATACTGCCGAACAAAAAGTGGAATAACACACAATCAAAAAGACAGATATAAATAACCATGGTATCGCTGAAAACGTCATCTTGTCCCGCAATAAACGAGCTGCCATACAGCATCATCAGCGAAAAAATAAAAAAGTTATAGTTCTCAGAATAAAGCGATGCAAAAATAATAATTTTTTTCTATAAAATAGTTTTTATCGTATAAAAGCGCCAAAACATAAAAAAGATATAAATGAGGTATCACGGTAATCATACTGACCCGAAGAATAAAACTGCTTTATCCATTTTACCAAACGCGGAACGGTATAAACGACCCCCAAAAAAGAAATTCATGAATAGCTGGTTTTTGGTCATTCTGCCTCACAAAAATTGGAATAAAAAGCGATCAAAAAATGTCACGTGCCCGAAAATCCGCTAAAAAACCCCGCTATAAATAGTAAATCAAACCACCCTTCATCACACCCTTAGGGAAAAATTAAAAAATTAAAAAAATTTATTTATTTCCATTTTCTTATTAGGGTTAGGGCTAAGGTTAGGGTTAGGGCTAGGGTTAGAGTTAGGGCTAGGGTTGGGGCTAGGGTTAGGGCTAGGGTTAGGGCTAGGGTTAGGGCTGGGGTTAGGGTTTGGGCTAGGGTTAGGGCTACAGTTGGGGTTGGGGCTAAATTTAGGGTTAGGGTTGGGGCTAAAGTTAGGGTTAGGGTTGGGGCTAAAGTTATGTTAGGGTTTGGATTACATTTACGGTTAGGAATAGGGTTGGGATTAGGGTTAGGGGTGTGTCAGGGTTAGGGGTGTGGTTAGGGTTACCATTGAAATTAGGGTTAGGGGTGTTTTTGGATTAGGGTTTCAGTTATAATTGGGGGTTTCCACTGTTTAGGCCCATCAGGGGCTCTCCAAATGTGACGTGGCATCCAATCTCAATTCCAGCCAATTCTGCGTTGAAAAAGTAAAACAGTGCTCCTTCCCTTCCGAGCTCTCCCGTGCGCCCAAACAGGGGTTTACCCCAACATATGGGGTATCAGCGCACTCAGGACACATTGGACAACAACTTTTGGGGTCCAATTTCTCCTGTTACCCTTGGGGAAAAAAAGATTTTTTTATTTTCACGGCTCTGCGTTATAAACTGTAGTGAAACACTTGGGGGTTCAAAGCTCTCACAACACATCTAGATAAGTTCCTTGGGGGGGTCTAGTTTCCAATATGGGGTCACTTGTGGGGGGTTTCTACTGTTTAGTTACATGAGGGGCTCTGCAAATGCAACGTGATGCCTACAGACCAATCCATCTAAGTCTGCATTCCAAATGGCTATCCTTCCCTTCCAAGCTCTGCCATGCTCCCAAACGGTGGTTCCCCCCACATATTGGGTATCAGCGTACTCAGGACAAATTGGACAATTACTTCTGGGGTCCAATTTCTCCTGTTACCCCTGGGGAAAATACAAAACTGGGGGCTAAAAAATAATTTATGTGGGACATTTTTTTTTTCACTGCTCTGCATTATAAACTGTAGTGAAACACGTGAGGGTTCAAAGCTCTCACAACACATCTAGATGAGTTTCTTAGGGGGTCTACTTTCCAAAATGGTGTCACTTGTGGGGTGTTTCAATGTTTAGGCACATCAGTGGCTCTCCAAACGCAACATGGCGTCCCATCTCAATTCCAGTCAATTTTGCATTGAAAAGTCAAATGGCGCTCCTTCCCTTCCAAAATCTGCCATGCGCCCAAACAGTGGTTTACCCTCACATATGGGGTATCAGCATACTCAAGACAAATTGTACAACAACTTTTGTGGCCCAATTTCTTCTCTTACCCTTGGGAAAATAAAAAATTGGGGGCGAAAAGATCATTTTTGTGAAAAAATATGATTTTTTTATTTTTACGGCTCTGCATTATAAACTTCTGTGAAGCACTTGGTGGGTCAAAGTGCTCACCACCCTTCTAGATAAGTTCCTTAGGGCGTCTACTTTCCAAAATGGTGTCACTTGTGGGGGTTTCAATGTTTAGGCACATCAGTGGCTCTCCAAACGTAACATGGCGTCCCATCTCAATTCCTGTCAGTTTTGCATTGAAAAGTAAAACGGCGCTCCTTCCCTTCCGAGCTGTCCCTTGCACCCAAACAGTGGTTTACCCCCACATATGGTTTATCAGCGTACTCAGGACAAATTGTACAACAACTTTTGGGGTCCAATTTCTTCTCTTACCCGTGGAAAAATAAAAAATTTGGGGCAAAAAGATCATTTTTGTGAAAAAATATGATTTTTTATTTTTACGGCTCTGCATTATAAACTTCTGTGAATCACTTAATGGGTCAAAGTGCTCACCACACATCTAGATAAGTTCCTTAGGGCATCTAATTTCCAAAATGGTGTCATTTGTGGGGGGTTTCAATGCTTAGGCACATCAGGGGCTCTCCAAATGCAACATGGCGTCCCATCTCAATTCCAGTCAATTTTGCATTGAAAAGTCAAATGGTGCTCCTTCGCTTCCGAGCTCTGCCATGCGCCCAAACAGTGGTTTACCCCCACATATGGGATATTGGCATACTCAGGACAAATTGTACAACAACTTTTGGGGTCCATTTTCTCCTGTTACCTTAGGTAAAATAAAACAAATTGGAGCTGAATAAATTTTTTGTGAAAAAAAGTTAAATGTTCATTTTTATTTAAACATTCCAAAAATTCCTGTGAAACACCTGAAGGGTTAATAAACTTCTTGAATGTGGTTTTGAGCACCTTGAGGGGTACAGTTTATTGAATGGTGTCACACTTGGTTATTTTCTATCATATAGACCCCTCAAAATGACTTCAAATGAGATGTGGTCCCTAAAAAGAAATAGTGTTGTAAAAATGAGAAATTGCTGGTCAACTTTTAACCCTTATAGCTCCCTAACAAAAAAAATGTTGGTTCCAAAATTGTGCTGATGTAAAGTAGACATGTGGGAAATGTTACTTATCAAGTATTTTGTGTGACATATATCTGTGATTTAATTGCGTAAAAATTAAAATTTAGAAAATTGCGACATTTTCTAAATTTTCTCCAAATTTCAATTTTTTTCACAAATAAACGCAGGTAATATCAAAGAAATTTTACCACTATCATGAAGTACAATATGTCACGAGAAAACAGTGTCAGAATCACCAGGACCCGTTGAAGCGGTCCAGAGTTATAACCTTATAAAGGGACAGTGGTCAGAATTGTAAAAATTGGCCCGGTCATTAACGTGCCAACTACCCTTGGGGGTAAATGGGTTAAAAAAAAGGTTTTTTTTCTATTTTTCTCCCCAAAATTTGAGGTGTGTCTTATAATTTGGAGCATTTTATAATCCGAAAGATGCGGCATAATATTATTTATTATTATGATTTTACTAAAAAAATAATCTGAAATCTGTTAAAAAAATTGATTTGTGCTGCCATTTTCTGATACATAATTTTTTTCATTTTTCCATTTTTTTCTGCTTTTTTTGACTTAACTGTTTGGGTTACCGTAAATCTTTCTATAATATTTTTATATAGACTTTTACCCATGCTGCAATATCAAATTTATTTTATTTACTTTCTTCTTTTTTGAATAGAGAAAATGTTGTTTTTTTGTTATACATTTTTTTGTAATAAGTACATAATTTATCATTATAGTACTACAGAGATTAAAACTGTATAACCTTAGTTATAGAACTATAGTTTTACCAAAAGGCATATAGAGTGACTGGAAAGTTACTAGCTTAACTGATGTTATCTCTGCAGACAGGCTCAAGACAGACTTTCTGAGAAGTGTGCAGAAACAGCAAAAAGCAACTGTGGAGCTCAGTATTCTTAAGAAAACTATCAATAGCCTGCTGTAACAACTGGATTCAACTGTCTTTGATATATGAAAATAGCCACAGCTTGTATTACATATATAAGCTTGATCAAGATGTATTAGCATCAGACAACTTACTGGGCCTTCAATGACTCTGTTATCTCCTTGCTAGGAAGAAATAAAGAAACTTATACTTCGGATTCAGATGTCTTCGTAGCTCACTTGTTTAAAAACATTTTTTACTTACCTAGGTAACTTGAACCTGCGATCATTTAACTACAAGCTCTACGTACCAAAACAGCCTTCCGTTGGACTGTGAACGATTATTTACTCAGTATCCCACAGGCAGGTCTCAACACAGTCAGACACTGGTCCTTCTCTGCCCCTGTATATTTCTAGGCCTGCTTACACATAACGTGGTAAGCTGCTAGAGTAAGGGACCATCCTAATTGGGTATACCTTGTTCTAATGGTACACATGTGGTCAAAATTGTTGGTACCCCTCGTTTAATGACAGAAAAACCCACAATGTTCACAGAAATAACTTGAATCTGACAAAAGTAATAATAATTAAAGATCTATGAAAATGAACAAATGAAAGTCAGACATTGCTTTTCAACCATGCTTCCACAGAATTGAAAAAAAAATTCATGAAATAGGCCTGGACAGAAATGATGGTATCCCTGAAAATAATGTGAAAAAAGGGACATGTTAGATCAAGATGTGTCCTCTAACTAGCATCACAGGTGTCTACAATCTTGGAATCAGTGAGTGACCTGTATATAGGGCTACAGATACTCACTGTGCTGGTCGGTGACATGGTGTGTATCACACTCAACATGGACCAGAGGAAGTGAAGGAAAGAGTTGTCTCAGGAGATTAGAAAGAAAATTACAGACAAACAAGTTAAAGGTAAAAGTTATAAGACCATCTCCAAGCAGCTTGATGTTCCTGTGACTACAGTTGCACATATTATTCAGAAATTTAAGATCAATGGGACTGTAGCCAACCTCCCTGGATGTGGCCGCAGGAGGAAAATTGATGACAAATCAAAGAGCCGGATAATACGAATGGTAACAATGGTGAACTTGAAGCTCAAGGAACATCAGTGTCAGATCGCACCATCCGTCGTTGTACTAGCCAAAGTGGACTTCATGGGAGACGACCAAGGAGGACACCATTGTTGAAAAAAATCATAAAAAAGCCAAACTGGAATTTGCCAAACTACATGTTGACATGCCACAAAGCTTCTGGGAAAATGTCTTATGGACAGATGAGACAAAAATGGAACTTTTTGGCAAGGCACATCAGTTCTATTTTCACAGACAGAAAAATGAAGCATATGAAGAAAAGAACACTGTCCCTACTGTGAAACATGGAGGAGGCTCATTTATGTTATGGGGCAGCTTTGCTGCATGTGGCACAGGATGTCTAGAATCTGTGCAGGATTCAATGTAATCTCAAGACTATCAAGGGATTCTAGAGAGAAGTGCGCTGCCCAGTGTCAGAAAGCTTGGTCTCTGTCGCAGGTCATGGGTCCTGCAACAGGATAATGACCCAAAACATACAATTAAAAACACCCAAGAATGGCTAAGAGGAAAACATTGGACTATTCTGAAGTGGCCTACTATGAGCCCTGACCTAAATCCTATTGAGCATCTTTGGAAAGAGCTGAAACATACCGTCTGGAAAAGGCAACCTTCAAACACAAGACAACTGGAGCAGTTTGCTCTTGAGGAGTGGGCCAAATTACCTGTTGAGAGGTGCAGAAGTCTCATTGACAGTTACAGGAATCGTTTGCAGTGATTGCCTCAAAAGGTTGTGCCATAACATTTTTAGTTAAGGTATCATCATTTCTGTCCAGGTCTATTTCACTAGTCTTATTTTTTTAAAATTCTGTTGAAGCTTGGTTGAAAACCAATGTCTGACTTCCATTTGTTCATTTTCACAGATTTTTAATTTACTTTTATTTATTATTACTTTTGTCAGATTCAAGTTATTTCTGTGACCATTGTGGGATTTTCTGTCATTAACCCCTTCATGACCTTGGTATTTTCCGTTTTTTCGTGTTCGTTTTTCGCTCCCCTCCTTCCCAGAGCCATAACTTTTTAATTTTTCCGTCAATATGGCCATGTGAGGTCTTATTTTTTGTGAAACAAGTTGTACTTTTGAACAACATCATTGATTTTAGCATGTGCTGTACTAGAAAACGGGAAAAAATTCCAAGTGCGGTGAAATTGCAAAAAAAGTGCAATCCCACACTTGTTTTTTGTTTGGCTTTTTTGCTAGGTTCACTAAATGCTAAAACTGACCATTATGATTCTCCAGGTCATTATGAGTTCATAGACACCTAACATGTCTAGGTTCTCTTTTATCTAAGTGGTGAAAAAAATTCCAAACTTTGCTAAAAAAAAAAAAAAAAATTGCGCCATTTTCCGATTCCCATAGCGTCTCATCGTCTCGTTTTCATGATCTGGGGTCAGGTGAGGGCTTATTTTTTGCATGCCGAGCTGGCATTTTTAATTATACCATTTTGGTGCAGATACATTCTTTTGATCGCCCGTTATTGTATTTTAGAGCAATGTCGCGGTGACCAAAAAAACCCCGTAATTCTGGCGTTTCGAATTTTTTTCTCGCTACGCCATTTGGCAATCAAGTTAAATCTTTTTTTTTATTGATAGATCGGGCGATTCTGAACTTGGTGATACCAAATATATGTAGCTTTAATTTTTTTTATTGATTTATTTTGAATGGGGCGAAAGGGGGTGATTTAAACTTTTATATTTTTTTATTTTTTCAACTTTTTTTTTACTTTTGCCATGCTTCAATAGCCTCCATGGGAGGCTAGAAGCTGGCACAACTCGATCGGCTCTGCTACAGAGCAGCGATCATCAGATCGCTGCTATGTAGCTAAAATGCAGGCTTGCTATGAGCGCCGACCACAGGGGGACGCTCACAGCAGGCCGGCATCAGTAACCATAGAGGTCTCAAGGACCTCTATGGTTACCATTCTGATGCATCGCTGATCGGGGTCAGCGATGCGCTCATTTCCGGCCAGATGGCCGGAAGCACCAGTTAAATGCCGCTGTCAGCGTTTGACAGCGGTATTTAACTAGTTAATAGCGGCAGGTGAATCGCGATTTCACCCATCGGTATTGCGGGCACATGTCAGCTGTTCAAAACAGCTGACATGTCCCGGCTTTGATGCGGGCTCACCGCCAGACCCCTGCATCAAAGCGGGGGGATCTGACCTCGGACGCACTATCCCGTCCGAGGTCAGAAAGGGGTTAAACAAGGGGTACCAACAATTTTGACCAGGGGAGTATGTACTGTATGCAGCAGTTTCAGGTCCTGAATCTGCTTCATATCTACTATATAATTGTCTAAGGGTCACTTCCATCTGTCTGTCTGTCTGTCTGTCCCGGATATTCATAGGTCGCGGCCTCTGTCTGTCATGGAAATCCAAGTCGCTCATTGGTCGTGGCAAAACGCCCACGACCATTGCCACGACTAATCAGCGACGGCCATAGTCTGGCAGCGAAATGGCTGCTGCTTTACTGCCCTGCAGTCAGCGCTGAGCGCTCACACAGGGTTAATGCCAGCGTTAACGGACCGCGGTGTAATGCACTCCGTTAATGCAGCTATTAACCCTGTGTGACCAACTTTTTACTATTGATGCTGCGTATGCAGCATCAATAGTAAAAAGATCTAATGCTACAAATAATAATAATAAAAAAAAGGTTATTCTCACGATCTGACATCGCGCGCTGTCCTCGGCAGTGCAAGCGGCAGGTTCCGGTGCCAAGGATGCTATGCGAGAAGGACCTGCCATGACGTCACGGTCATGTGACCGTGACGTCATCACAGGTCCTGCGCTCTTACCAACCCTGGGACCGGAAGCTGCCACGTGCACCGCACACAGGCGCCAGGACTTCAAGGGGCCTTCGGAAGGTGACTATATGTTTATTTTTTATTTTAAGTCTTTTTTAACCACGCATATAGTGCCCATATTGCTATATACTATGTGGGCTGTGTTACATACTGCGTGGGCTCTGTTATATACTACATCTCTGTGCTATATACTATGTAGCTGGGCAATATACAACGTGACTGTGCAATATACAACGTGACTGTCCAATATACTACGTGCCTGTGCAATATACTATCTGCTCTGTGTTATATACTACGTAGCTGTGCAATATACTATGTGGCTGTGTCGGTTCTGTTATATACTACGTCGACTGTGCAATATACTACGTGGCTCTGTTATATACTACGTGGCTGTGCAATATACTACGTAGCTATGCAATATACTATGTGCCTCTACAATATACTACGTGGCTATGTTATATACTACGTGGCTCTGCTATATACTACGTCGCTGACCAATATACTACATAGCTGTGCAATACACTATGTAGCTGTGCAATACACTACATGACTGTGTTATATACTACGTGGCTGACCAATATACTACGTGCCTGTGCAATACACTACGTGGCTATGTTATATACTACGTCGGTTGTGTTATGTACTATGTCACTGTGCAATATAGTACGTAGCCTGTGCTATATACTACCTACATATTCTAGAATACCCGATACGCTAGAATCGGGCCACCATCTTGTACTGTATATGTATCCTGATGCTGACTTACATGTACATCAGGGTGAATGAATGGGAAATCAAAATTATGCTAGTCACTTGGGTTCTCTACTTCAGGCACTTGTGTCCTCAGATGCACAGACAATGTCTCCAGATGTTAAATACATTATCCACGTGATTTACTTTTATAAAAACCATACACTTGAGGGTACAAGGTATTTTTAATCAGGGTTACTTCACTGAAGTACACTGAAAAAAGCTTAGATGATTTATAATGATGATCAAAACACAGATACTAAACAGCATAAATATACATTAGATGGATATAGATATAAAATATAATACCAATAAAGCACAATGAAGCATAAAGCTTTAGGGTATATGAAATTATACTGAAGTAATTTATTCTCTCACCATTGATACCCATTTCATCTGGAACCATTTGCCTAATTGCAAAATATCCAAAAGCCTTTGCTACAAATAAAAAAACTCCTCGACAGATGGCACACATTCAGCACCACTGTGTCTTCTGGATGCCCTACAATGTTCGGAAATTTGTACAGTCCCATTGGATTCTTCAAAATTTAAATCAAAGTCCTGTATGTGAGAAAAGCTTAAAATATCATCACCCTGTAGGTTTTACACCTGTCACTTACGATGCGAGAAAGAACATATGGCATTTTAGTATTACGTCCAGTCAGTGTTTTAGTGCTCTAACAGTATGCCCTTTGCCTGACAATGTAACATCAATGCCCAGTGCAGCAATTAATACCTGCTGATAAATGACTCACTGTTGACTTAAATGGAAATGTACTGTCAAATGAACATCAGACAGAAAGATTTTAAAAAATTCACTTTTTTTAAGGGTTTTTTTTAGTCTTCCAAAAAGTTGAAATATCTAACTTTGTATATCTCCCATAGGTGAAGGCAATTCTTTATTTCATGATGTAAAGATTAAGAGGCAGTGTCAGACTGAAGTTGATTTTGCTCACCGGTGAAATTAATTCTAAGGGTCCATCCTTTATTGCTAAAGAAAATGTGAACATCTACTTTTGATTGTGTGTAACCTGTTATTTCATAAATAGGAAATTTCAGGGTATCAAATTCCAATCGAATTACCAACAGTTTGATTTGTCTATCAACCTGAAACAAAAATGGCCAGCATTAGAGATGAGATCAGCAGAGGATCAAGTTCCAGTTGAATTTCCTAAAAAAAGTATTAAAATTTGAGAGTCCTCAGTGGTTGATATACCTTTTAATGGCTAACCGAAAATATGATCACAAATAGCAAGCTTTCGATACTACTCAGGTCTTTTCATCAGGCATAGTTGAATTTCCAGAAATTCACTGTTCCAGGCCAGTTTGAAAACTTTGAGATTTGATTGGCAAAAATAGCCTCCCTATTGTCACAGATGGAAAAGGGGCTGATTGATGGGAGATGTTGGGTCACAATTGTGATGGATCTTACTATATTAAGGAATTTCATAGTCTGGAATCTATTAATACTGTAAGGCAGTGACCCCTGTTACAGCTAAGGGGCACTGTTTGTGCTCTCTAGAATGCCCACGGAGGCATAGTGAGGCCATGAGGGCGTACTGCAGACACAGGTGTGGCTGTAATTAGAATGGTGAAGCAGTGACTGATTAAAAGCCCTGTAGTAGAGGGGGAGGTGTGTCAGTGTTGGTCTTGGAAGCAGAGCAGTTGTCTGCAGAGCTCTTTCTGTGTGGAGCAACACAGGGGCAAAAATAACCAAAGAGACTGACACCCTGTGTCTCGGGCTGTGTTTTGTTTACCAGGCTGCAATCCGGAGGATAGCATGTGGTGCACGACGTGAGTAAAGAGACTTGGTACCGGTGTGCGGTCACTCAGGGAAACTGGACAGAGGGAAGTCCGGCCTGTTTATTGACTGCAAACTAAAGCCGTGTATTGTGTATTTCTAATGGACTGTATTAAGAAGCCGTGTACTATGTATTTTTATTGGTCTGGATGAAGAAGCCGTGTATGGTGTATTTCTAACAGACTGTGTGAAATAACACATTAAAGGAAAGTTTTGTTTGAACTTGCTTGGGTCACTGCTGTTTCACTGCGTACGGTGCTACCGCTGCATCACAATACACAGACCTAATAATGAAAGAGTTACCAACTTCTAACCACCTAAAGGTTTAATTTGCCAATATCACAGTGAATGAAATGTGAGAACTTATCTTTATACATATTTTTGAAATAGCCACTTAGAATGACGGGGCCCAATACCGGCACGCTATTAATGGAGCCATGCTATAACCAGGTCATCGAACACAGCCATTACACCCACTTCTTACATGTATGATGAATGTCGAGAAAGCCTATTTTATTAAACATTTTCTACAATAACTTAGTAAAGGACCAACACAAAATGTTCCAGAATTCTTATTCCACACTGCACATCCTCTTTATACATCTTTGGCATCATTTCACTGTCTATTTCAAACTCTAAAAAAAATTGAATTCTGCAAAAAAAAAAAAAATGATTGGATCTGGGCGACTATAAAAATTGTTGAACAGCAATTATGACCATGGTGCTGCAGAAACTATGCATGATCCAATGCAAAGTCTATTTAGCATTCATAGATATGGTTCCTTTCATGCTATTCCCATATCTTGTTAGCAAATAACCCTGCTATTTACTGACTGATACGGCAGTATTTCTCAGACTGTGACATATTATGATAAGAACCCTTTGAGAATGATTAGACCGGCTGAATCACAGTGAAAAGTGTACATCAAGATGTAGGCAATGTGAACAAGACCAGTTTTGAAATCAAAATGCAAATACCAGTTACTGTCACTCCGGGGATAACATGTGACTGAAATATAATTAAAGCTAACCTTTCAGTGAATGCTTATTAACTTATTTTAGAATCTGTCAAAAACTAACTCATTAGGCATAAAGATTCATCCCATCTGCATAATGAAAATGTTTATCCATGCAAAATCCAAAATGCGGTAAAATTAAATTGACCCTGAAAAGATTCTGAGGTTTCCTATATTCTATTATCTATGTATATGTATGGTATATGTACACATACACACTTCATTTATAAGTATAAGAAATTGTGAATTGTACTAATAAAGTCGATAGTAAAAGTGCTAGAAGCCTAAGATCAATGCTGAGAACCATGTGGGCATCGTGTATAAAGACAAGAGATAAATTGCAGAGGAATCCTTGGTGGTCAAATGCCTGTTACTATATTAGACATTGGAGGGTTGTCTCAACTGGGATATTGATAGGATGTGCCAGAAATGTCCAATAGATACCACCACTTTGATCTGTGTCTATCTCAAAACCATGGCCCTGACAGTACTCTCTTGAGAATGGATGTTCAACATGGACCCGAAGTTTTGGTGTAGTGAGGTACAAAAGAGATGGATATGCCAAACGGCACCTGGAACACCATGGAAAAGCAGTGCTCAGAATGCTGGATAACGGAATGCTGGATGATATATGGAGAAGTAAGCTACAACAAAGCCGGATTTTCTAGATGGCAACTTGTGTAGCATGGAACAACAGTGTTGAAAATGGTAGATGTCATTTTGAACAATTGAACTGTACACGCTTAATGTTTAATGCATCAAAGTCCAGTTTTATGACAAAACTAGGTTCCTAAGAAGACACACTTTGATCAGTCAGCAGACACATCTGAGCTTATATGTTGCAGAGCCCAATGAAATGAAAACACCAAACCTCCTGAATACTCAGGCAGCACACCTTCACCTGAGCTGGCCATATGACATGACATCAGAGGAGGTCGCTGGTTTTCTTTTTATAATGCTATGCACTCAAGAACAGATGAAGATGGCAGCAGCAAAGGGAAGAGGATGAGCCTGACGTTGGAGCCGGGATAGATGGGTAACAAAGGTCAGAGAGACTATGGAAAACTCTGATTCACAAAGATGATTAGATGAAGCAGCTCAAGATGGCTATATCTGGGGTCAGATAGGACATTCTGTAGCATTATAAATTAGCTTTGATAGATCTGAGTCTTTTTGCAACTTTACAAGCTAATGTGTCGTGATCTCAATGGCAAGAGAACATAGCATAAGCATATATAGGAACTAGCTCTTGGAAGATGGGAACTGAGCTGACCATGAACTAAACCTAACGCACAACTAGCAGTGGCCGGGTAGCATGCCTACGTTGGTTCTAGATGCCCAGCCCAGCCGGAGGACTAAATAAAGCTAGCAGAGGAAAATATTAGTCCTAGCTCACCTCTAGAGAAATACCCCGAAAGGAGACAGAGGCCCCCCACATGTATTGGCGGTGAGTTGAGATGAAATAACAAACGTAGTATGAAAATAGGTTTAGCAAATTTGAGGTCCACTTACTACATAGCAGAAGACAGAAAGGACACTTTCATGGTCAGCTGAAAACCCTATCAAAAAACACCATCCAGAAATTACTTTAAAACTCTGGCATTAACTCATAACACCAGAGTGGCAATTCCCGTTCACAAGAGCTTTCCAGACACAGTAACGAAACTACAGCTGTGAACTGGAACAAAATGCAAAAACAAACATGGACAAGAGTCCAACTTATCTAGTAGTTGTCTAGGAGCAGGAACAAGCACAGAGAGGCTTCTGATAACATTGTTGACCGGCAAGCAACTAACAGAGCAGCAAGGTTATATAGCGACTCCCACATCTTGATGGGAACAGGTGAACAGAGAAGATGAAGACACCAGTTCAATTCCACCAGTAGCCACCGGGGGAGCCCAGAATCCAAATTCACAACAGTACCCCCCCCTCAAGGAGGGGGCACCGAACCCTCACCAGAACCACCAGGGCGATCAGGATGGGCCCTATGAAAGGCACGAACCAGATCGGAGGCATGAACATCAGATGCATTCACCCAAGAATTATCCTCCTGGCCGTATCCCTTCCACTTGACCAGATACTGGAGTCTCCGTCTGGAAACACGAGAGTCCAAAATTTTCTCCACAACGTACTCCAACTCACCCTCAACCAACACCGGAGCAGGAGGCTCAACGGAAGGCACAACCGGTACCTCATACCTGCGCAATAATGACCGATGAAAAATGTTATGAATAGAAAAGGATGCAGGGAGGTCCAAACGGAAGGAAACAGGGTTAAGAATCTCCAATATCTTATACGGGCCGATAAACCGAGGCTTAAACTTAGGAGAAGAGACCCTCATAGGGACAAAACGAGAAGACAACCACACCAAATCCCCAACAGAAAGCCGAGGACCAACACGACGGTGGCGGTTGGCAAAAAGCTGAGTCTTCTCCTGGGACAACCTCAAATTGTCCACCACCTGCCCCCAGATCTGATGCAATCTCTCCACCACAGCATCCACTCCAGGACAATCCGAAGATTCCACCTGACCAGAGGAAAATCGAGGATGAAACCCCGAATTACAGAAAAACGGGGACACCAAAGTGGCAGAGCTGGCCCGATTATTGAGAGCGAACTCCGCCAATGGCAAAAAAGCAACCCAATCATCCTGGTCAGCAGACACAAAACACCTCAGATATGTCTCCAGGGTCTGATTAATCCGCTCGGTCTGGCCATTCGTCTGAGGATGGAAAGCGGACGAAAAAGATAAATCTATGCCCATCCTAGCACAGAATGCCCGCCAAAATCTAGACACGAATTGGGTCCCTCTGTCAGAAACGATATTCTCAGGAATACCATGCAAACGAACAACATTTTGAAAAAACAGAGGAACCAACTCGGAAGAAGAAGGTAACTTGGGCAGAGGAACCAAATGGACCATCTTAGAAAAACGGTCACACACCACCCAGATGACAGACATCTTCTGAGAAACAGGCAGATCTGAAATAAAATCCATCGAGATGTGCGTCCAAGGCCTCTTAGGAATAGGCAAGGGCAACAATAATCCACTAGCCCGAGAACAACAAGGCTTGGCCCGAGCACAAACGTCACAAGACTGCACAAAGCCTCGCACATCTCGTGACAGGGAAGGCCACCAGAAAGACCTTGCCACCAAATCCCTGGTACCAAAAATGCCAGGATGACCTGCCAACGCAGAAGAATGAACCTCAGAGATGACTCTACTGGTCCAATCATCAGGAACAAACAGTTTATCAGGTGGGCAACGATCAGGTCTCTCCGCCTGAAACTCCTGCAAGGCCCGCCGCAGGTCTGGAGAAACGGCTGACAATACCACTCCATCCTTAAGGATACCTGTGGGCTCAGAGTTACCAGGCGAGTCAGGCTCAAAACTCCTAGAAAGGGCATCCGCCTTAACATTCTTAGAACCCGGTAGGTATGACACCACAAAATTAAACCGAGAGAAAAATAATGACCAGCGCGCCTGTCTAGGATTCAGGCGCCTGGCGGTCTCAAGATAAATCAAATTTTTGTGGTCAGTCAATACCACCACCTGATGTCTGGCCCCCTCAAGCCAATGGCGCCACTCCTCAAAAGCCCACTTCATGGCCAAAAGCTCCCGATTCCCAACATCATAATTCCGCTCAGCGGGCGAAAATTTACGGGAAAAGAAGGCACAAGGCCTCATCACGGAGCAGTCAGAACTTTTCTGCGACAACACTGCCCCAGCTCCGATCTCAGAAGCGTCGACCTCAACCTGAAAAGGTAGAGCAACATCAGGCTGACGCAACACAGGGGCAGAGGAAAAACGGCGCTTAAGCTCCCGAAAGGCCTCCACAGCATCAGGGGACCAATCAGCAACATCAGCACCCTTCTTAGTCAAATCGGTCAATGGTTTAGCAATATCCGAAAAACCAGCAATAAATCGACGATAAAAGTTAGCAAAGCCCAAAAATTTCTGAAGACTCTTAAGAGAAGAGGGCTGCGTCCAATCACAAATAGCTTGAACCTTGACAGGATCCATTTCAATGGAAGAGGGGGAAAAAATATATCCCAAAAAGGAAATCCTCTGTACCCCAAAAACACACTTAGAACCCTTCACACACAAAGAATTAGACCGCAAAACCTGAAAAACCCTCCTGACTTGCTGGACATGAGAGTCCCAGTCATCCGAAAAAATCAGAATATCATCCAGATACACAATCATAAATTTATCCAAATAATCGCGAAAAATATCATGCATAAAGGACTGGAAAACTGACGGAGCATTAGAAAGACCAAAAGGCATCACTAAATACTCAAAGTGGCCCTCGGGCGTATTAAATACGGTTTTCCACTCATCCCCCTGCCTGATTCGCACCAAATTATACGCCCCACGAAGGTCAATCTTAGAGAACCACTTGGCCCCCTTTATGCGAGCAAACAAATCAGTCAGCAACGGCAATGGGTATTGATATTTAACAGTGATTTTATTCAAAAGCCGATAATCAATACATGGTCTCAAAGAGCCGTCTTTTTTTGACACAAAGAAAAAACCGGCTCCTAAGGGAGATGACGATGGACGAATATGTCCCTTTTCCAAGGACTCCTTTATATATTCTCGCATAGCAGCATGTTCAGGCACAGACAGATTAAATAAACGACCCTTTGGGTATTTACTACCCGGGATTAAATCTATGGCACAATCGCACTCTCGGTGCGGAGGTAACGAACCAAGCTTGGATTCTTCAAAGACGTCACGATAGTCAGACAGGAACTCAGGAATTTCAGAGGGAATGGATGATGAAATGGAAACCACAGGTACATCCCCATGAGCCCCCTTACATCCCCAGCTCAACACAGACATAGCTCTCCAGTCGAGGACTGGGTTGTGAGATTGCAGCCAAGGCAATCCTAGCACCAAATCATCATGTAGATTATACAGCACCAGAAAGCGAATAATCTCCTGGTGATCCGGATTAATACGCATAGTTACTTGTGTCCAGTATTGTGGTTTATTATTAGCCAATGGGGTGGAGTCAATCCCCTTCAGAGGAATAGGAGTCTCCAAAGGCTCTAAATCATACCCACAGCGTTTGGCAAAGGACCAATCCATAAGACTCAAAGCGGCGCCAGAGTCGACATAGGCGTCCGTGGTAATAGATGACAAAGAGCAAATCAGGGTCACAGATAGAATAAATTTAGACGGTAAGGTGCAAATGGAAACAGATTTACCAAGCTTTTTAGTGCGCTTAGAGCATGCTGATATAACATGAGTAGAATCACCACAATAGAAACACAACCCATTTTTCCGTCTAAAATTCTGCCGCTCGCTTCGGGACAGAATTCTATCACACTGCATACTCTCTGGCGACTTCTCAGTGGACACCGCCAGATGGTGCACTGGTTTGCGCTCCCGCAAACGCCTATCGATCTGAATAGCCATTGTCATGGACTCATTCAGACCCGCAGGCACAGGGAACCCCACCATAACATCCTTAATGGCATCAGAGAGACCCTCTCTGAAAGTCGCCGCCAGGGCGCACTCATTCCACTGAGTAAGCACAGACCATTTACGGAATCTTTGGCAGTAAATTTCCGCTTCATCTTGCCCCTGAGATAGGGACATCAAAGTTTTTTCTGCCTGAAGCTCCAAATGAGGTTCGTCATAAAGCAACCCCAAGGCCAGAAAAAACGCATCCACATTGAGCAACGCAGGATCCCCTGGTGTCAATGAAAAAGCCCAGTCTTGAGGGTCGCCCCGGAGCAAGGAAATCACAATCCTGACCTGCTGTGCAGGGTCTCCGGCAGAGCGAAATTTCAGAGACAAAAATAATTTGCAATTATTTCGAAAATTCTGAAACCCGGATCTATTCCCCGAGAAAAATTCCGGCAAAGGAATTCTCGGCTCAGATACAGGTGCATGACAAACAAAATCTTGCAAATTTTGTACCTTCGTGGCGAGATTATTCAAACCTGCAGTTACACTCTGAAGATCCATTACAAACAGGTGGACACAGAGCCATTCAAGGGTTAAGAGGAGGTAAGAAGCAGCTAGACAGCAATTAAGGGCTAGGCAGCAAAACTCTGAGGGGAAAAAAAAAAAAAATTTCCCTTCAACACTTCTTTTTCTCCTGCTTCAGCCCAAACAATTAACACTTTGCGGGCCGGTCAAACTGTCGTGATCTCAATGGCAAGAGAACATAGCATAAGCATATATAGGAACTAGCTCTTGGAAGATGGGAACTGAGCTGACCATGAACTAAACCTAACGCACAACTAGCAGTGGCCGGGTAGCATGCCTACGTTGGTTCTAGATGCCCAGCCCAGCCGGAGGACTAAATAAAGCTAGCAGAGGAAAATATTAGTCCTAGCTCACCTCTAGAGAAATACCCCGAAAGGAGACAGAGGCCCCCCACATGTATTGGCGGTGAGTTGAGATGAAATAACAAACGTAGTATGAAAATAGGTTTAGCAAATTTGAGGTCCACTTACTACATAGCAGAAGACAGAAAGGACACTTTCATGGTCAGCTGAAAACCCTATCAAAAAACACCATCCAGAAATTACTTTAAAACTCTGGCATTAACTCATAACACCAGAGTGGCAATTCCCGTTCACAAGAGCTTTCCAGACACAGTAACGAAACTACAGCTGTGAACTGGAACAAAATGCAAAAACAAACATGGACAAGAGTCCAACTTATCTAGTAGTTGTCTAGGAGCAGGAACAAGCACAGAGAGGCTTCTGATAACATTGTTGACCGGCAAGCAACTAACAGAGCAGCAAGGTTATATAGCGACTCCCACATCTTGATGGGAACAGGTGAACAGAGAAGATGAAGACACCAGTTCAATTCCACCAGTAGCCACCGGGGGAGCCCAGAATCCAAATTCACAACACTAATGCCAAAGAGATATCCCACACAACAAGTCCAGTTAACAAAGCCCAACGATAAAAATAAACTACTTATACAGAAATATATGCAAGACAAAACTTATGTAAAACTACCGTATGTTATAGAAACATGAAGACGAATCATATCCACTTAAGGAAGCCCTAATATCAAAGTTTTTATTCTCTTAATATACTGCAATTATCATATTATATGGCACTCTGCACTTACAATTGCTCATTTTGCCTTTCTATCAATTATTTTCTTTTCTCTGCTCTGTGTAGAAACAGGAAGTCTCACTGCATAACCCATCCCCCTCTTCAACTCCTCACCCTGCTGCTACCTCCTCCCTCTTTCAGGGACTTTTGCAGTGACTAATGACTCATATGTGGAAATTGATCTCCTGTTTCTATATAGAGCTACGAAGGATTCAGCTAGTCAGTTATTAATCACACGATGTCATAGTCCTATTGGAATAGAAAAGTACTCACTGAGTAGAAGGGAAAAAAATCAATTGTAAGTACGCAGTGCTATATATGATGATGTCTGCAATATATTAGGAGGATAAAACTTGTAGCAGAAAGGAGGAAACTAAAAATCTGCAATATCTCAAATCTCAAAAACTTGAATTTTCCTCTTTCTGTCCTGAAAACACACCAAAATAACTCATTATGTACGTACCCTAACAGCTGCTGAGTTTTCTCAGGCAAAGCTGCTTCAGAAACACAGCAGCAGTCATTTTTACTGAGGAACTTTATACTGTTAAGTGTAAAGAGCGGGCGGTTTCTCATTGGAAAAAGGAGTAGCATGTCACTTCTTTTAACCCCTTCTGGGTTCATGTGCACAGCAATGTTGTTTTGATATTGCTGTTCACTATGCTCATTTTATGCGGCACTTTTGCAGCACTTTTTCAGCATGGAATCAGCATGAAAAAAAAACGCTGTCTGGACACTGTGCACTCTCACTGACGAAAACTAGGCAATCCAGAATGTGGAAATAATGTCTGAACAGCACATTATATGACTAGCGCCCTAAAGAGTATGATTGGTTAACATCTTATGTTAATGTATAAATATATGAGGGGACAGTACAAAGACCTTTCTGATGATCTTTTTAATCAGACCGGTGACAGGGACAAGGGGGCATCCTCTACGTCTGGAGGAAAAAAGGTTTAAGCATAATAACAGATGCGGATTCTTTACTGTAAGAGCAGTGAGACTATGGAACTCTCTGCCGTATGATGTAGTAATGAGTGAGTCATTACTTAAATTTAAGAGGGGACTGGATACCTTTCTGGAAAAGTATAATGTTACAGGGTATATATATTAGATTCCTTGATAAGGCGTTGATCCAGGGAACTAGTCTGATTGCCGTATGTGGGGTCGGGAAGGAATTTTTTTCCCCATGGTGGAGCTTACTCTTACCACATGGGTTTTTTTTGCCTTCCCCTGGATCAACATGTTAGGGCATGTTAGGCTATGGGTTGAATTAGATGGACTTAAAGTCTTCCTTCAACCTTAATAACTATGTTACTATGTTACTTCCTTTGCAAGCAATGTCAACCCCATTATAGATAATTCAAGCCCTATCGATCATAAAAATACAACATAGTGTTCGATCTTGCACATCCTGAAGAGGACAATTGAGTTAGGTGTTCCCTGGAGCAGACATTTGGTCGCCTCATCCTTTAGGGGTAGTATCAACACTTTGTTCTGATTAGAATCAAGGGACAATTTAGTTCCACTCCAATCAGTGGAAAATGAACAGTGGTTAATGTCTCATATGTGAAAATTGGGGGTCAACGCCCTGTGACCCAATAAAGAGCTTAGATTTAGCCGATTCCCTTCCAGATGGTGGGATATATGGAACTCTGGATGGTGGTTAACTTGCTAAGGAGGACAGTGTCAGTTAACATACTGAAAAGGATGTTAGAGATTGTCCTAGGAGGATACTGTCCAGTCTAAGTCTTAGGAGGATGGTTTAGGTTAACTCACTTAAAAGGATGTTTTATCACCTTGTCCTATGAAGATACTGTCCACTCTATGTCCCATTTGGGATAATGGATCTATTTGGTAATACGACACAAAGTAAAGATGGAGTTTAATGATCTAAGAAAAAATGTTGGGATAAGCACCCTCAGGGTTTCAGGCTTTCAAAAACCTGTCCCAAATCGAGTATATTAATTATTCCAAAAATTTTGATTTGTGACAAATTTATTCAATGCAAATCTTATATGGTCCAATTGCCTTGGAATGGTGTGTAGAACATTTTCTGTACCTCAATACTGTATCCAATCCATTTAGTCGGTAATATAGCCATGGATGAGGGAGAGAGATAGGGGGAAGGAGAGAGATAGGGTGAGAGAGGGATTCCAATCTTTTGTACTGCAAGAAGGGTAAGAATTGGGGGTAATTTGAATAGATTAATCAATTACACTGGCACTGCTGCTTCCATCTGTCCGGTCTCTCTCCTTATTGACTACAAGTAAATGTTCTTCAACACTAGTGCCTTTTTAAATCCCTATGTGGAGTGAGCTGACTTTAATCCCTACGTAACAAAAGCAAAAAATGTGGCTGCTTGGCCTGCCCCCATCTTTTATGATGGCTGTGGTTGTCCCCCCAGGATTGGCTTTGCTAGACAATGAGAACCAAAAGAAACACCGAACTTGCTGTCCAAAGGAAAGAAGTGTAGGATGAATAGTAGAAGAATAAAATACCTTTATTAAACACGCATGGTAAACGGTCGCACTACATGCAGAGCAGTAAACTGTTGCACTACATGCAGACACCATGATAAGAGCATCCAAGCCTCTATGTCACCTTCTACTAGACATCTTTTTACACTTTTGACCTCTTTGTTGTCCGAGTACTATTTAGCCACTCTTTTGACTGACACCAATCTTATTTTGTGAGTTACGTCTCCATTGTACACATTTTTTTCCCCCTTGTTTTTCAGGCAATGCACATATATGACATTTTATCTTTGTTTATTACAACTTACTATTTATTATGACATCTGCCCATGTTGATATATAGTATATTACTTACAGTATATGGAGCATTTAATTTCCGTCCAGTGGTACGTGTTTTTGTTTTTTGATTAATTAACCACATATATACATTTTTTAATCTTTTTCACATGTATTTTTGTCTCTTTTCTTAGTGTGGACACTTCTTTGCATATAGAGCTACTATTTATTGCTTGTTTAATAAAGGTATTTTTATACCTGTCAACAGGAAGACAAACTGTTGCTCTGTTGACAGGGAGCAGCTGAATCTCTGGCAGGAGCGGTCAATGACCGGTGACTAGTGTTGAGCGATACCGTCCGATACTTGAAAGTATCGGTATCGGAAAGTATCGGCCGATACCGGCAAAGTATCGGATCTAATCCGATACCCGATACCAATACAAGTCAATGGGACTCAAGTATCGGACGGTATCCCTGATGGTTCCCAGGGTCTGAAGGAGAGGAAACTCTCCTTCAGGCCCTGGGAACCATATTAATGTGTAAAATAAAGAGTTAAAATAAAAAATATTGCTATACTCACCTCTCCGACGCAGCCTGGACCTCACCGAGGGAACGGGCAGCGTTCTTTGCTTAAAATGCGCGCTTTTCCTTCCTTCCGTGACGTCATGGCTTCTGATTGGTCGCGTGCCGCCCATGTGGCCGCGACGCGACCAATCACAGCAAGCCGTGACGTAATTTTCAGGTCCTTCTAGGCATTCAGTATTTTAAAATTACGTTCCGGCTTTGTGATTGGTCGCGTCGTGGTCACATGGGCGACGCGACCAATCACAAGCCGTGACGTCACGGGAGGCAGGAGACGCGCGCATTTTTAAAATTACGTCACGGCTTGTGATTGGTTGCGTGCCGCCCATGTGACCGCGACGCGACCAATCACAGCAAGCCGTGACATAATTTCAGGTCCTGATGCCTATTTCTGCATTCAGGACCTGAAATTACGTCACGGCTTGCTGTGATTGGTCGCGTCGCGGTCACATGGGCGGCACGCAACCAATCACAAGCCATGACGTAATTTTAAAAATGCGCGCGTCTCCTGCCTCCCGTGACGTCACGGCTTGTGATTGGTCGCGTCGCCCATGTGACCGCGACGCGACCAATCACAAAGCCGGAACGTAATTTTAAAATACTGAATGCCTAGAAGGACCTGAAAATTACGTCACGGCTTGCTGTGATTGGTCGCGTCGCGGCCACATGGGCGGCACGCGACCAATCAGAAGCCGTGACGTCACGGAAGGAAAGAAAAGCGCGCATTTTAAGCAAAGAACGCTGCCGGTTCCCTCGGTGAGGTCCAGGCTGCGTCGGAGAGGTGAGTATAGCAATATTTTTTATTTTAATTCTTTATTTTACACATTAATGTTGTATTTTACACATTAATGTTGTTTCGATACCGATACCCGATACCACAAAAGTATCGGATCTCGGTATCGGAATTCCGATACAGCAAATATCGGCCGATACCCGATACTTGCGGTATCGGAATGCTCAACACTACCGGTGACGGGTACAATAGACATGTTGTTGCCTCCGTTAGCTTTTTTAAAGTCCAGGATATCTCCTTTAATGGAGCTGAGGTCAAGCATGCACACCTCAAGAAGAGTGTACAAAGTCCCATTCTCAGGGTTCCAGAACCTGGATCATCAGGGGGCCCAGTGGTCAGACCCCAAAAGATCAGCAAGTTGTCCCCTAGCTTATGAATAGGGATAATTAGATTTTTTTTGGGGGAAATAAAAATGTTATGATTTACATGAGTGATTTTTTCCATTTACCATCCGGAGCCAGATGGCTTGAATTGTGCTGAACGACACACAGGATAGCCAAAATGGACAAACACATGAAACCTCATACACGATGCAATTATATTCGAGTCCTCCAGACTTCACATAGCAAATTCTTCATGCAGTCAGGTTTTACACTTATAGAACAAGTTTCTCAATAATGGTCATGTAGCCCAGTAGACCAACATACCCAATGTCTAAACTGGATCCTGGTGGTAAGTTCTGAAATCCAAAGGGAAAGAGAAGAGTAATGGGGGAAGGCAATCTAGAAATGGAAATCACTATTGTCTTGTGAAGTCAATACAATGAAATCATGGAGTGGTCCTGACACTCATCTTTACATTATTAACTGTCATTCACATTGAATTAATTGCCTAATTCCACCAGGCAATGAAGCAATTATGTTTTTAATTAGAACTTTCATTCACAGGGTGTCCATGTTGATCCCTCAACTTAAAATGAACTTACAAAATGCAAACATGATGACCTTGTGCAAAACGGGGGAAAGGCAATATCATTAGAATATTAATTGTGTGTCAGTGCGATGCTCAGTGCCGTGGCATTCATTCTAAATATAAATAAAGCTAATGCTAAATCTGAGGATGGCTAAGAAAACATTTGCTAAAGTTATTAACACATTTGCAATCATTTGCATAGCAGAGTGCCGCTGCAGGTAATTTGGAAATAATAAAAAACATCTTCTCTCAAGCACTGATAATGGTACAGGAAAATCAGGAGATGAAATATGGTGCCTATAATTTGATAATATTAAAAACTGTAACAGAAAAATAAAATTAAACTAAATATGAAAATGCCTGCTCTGTATGTGGATACATTGATACTGGCTACTTTAAAAAGAATATCCATCTACCTTTATTCAACATGCTTAATAACAAATCCATTAACTTAACATTTTCCATGATCAGACTTGGTGCTATCCACTGTCTTTAATTCACACATCCATCTAAAACTGGTACTGGAAAAAGTAGTACTGGTGTCATCAGTGTTTTGGATCAGTGTGTCATCAGTGTAGTATCAGTGTGGCATCTGTGTTTTTCCGGTATGGATAAAAAATGAATTAAATTACAAAGCTTCTCATACAGGAAAGATATATATCTTGGTACCATGTTAGCCAGTGAATAGAAAAATATTTAGAATTGAGAGTCCTCAGTAGTTGATACCTTTTAATGGCTAACTTTGCAATGTTAAACATGTACAGCACATGGATGGCACACGGATGCCAACCCTGTGCTGTATGTGTTTTTCACAAACCCATAGACTTTTATTGGCCCTTGTCATCTGTGCTGCCAGAAAAAATTGTACATGTTTCCATGGGGTTCATATGGAAACATGGTCTGTGTGAAAACACGGACTTGTGAAGATCACCATAGGTTGCAATGATGCATCACTTACTGGAAACATGTACATGTGAAAGGGGGTCTAACAGGGTGTAAGGGCTCCCTGGCTTTCCAAATAATAGTAAAAATGTACTACTCCCAAAAAAAGGCGAAATACATTGGGTGGTATTCACACATGTGGTGCACAGTATTTGAGCGGTATACAAAAGAACAACATACAGTAGTTCAGTAACTTAGGGCCATTTCCTGCACAGCATTTTATCAAGTTCCCTGGATTTTACCTGTCAAATGTTATTCAGGGATCATGGTCATCACTGTAGGAACCTCTGGTCATATCTGTAGAGTGGTTGCTGAGCCATAGAGTGAGCTGAGGAATTGAACAAAACAAGGTAAATTGGAATCAAGAGACAGGTCCATACACAAAACTGGATCAAAGTACAGGAGCTCAAACAGTAAAAATAGGCTTAGAGGAGCTATGCAGTCCTGGGGTGAAGGCAGTATGTCATCCAGAAACTACTCTGGCAAATGGTCAAGAATATTGCCAGGTAAGTTCACAAAACTTCAACCTACAAAGAATACCAGGGTCGTATCTACTAGTATCAGCCAGGGCCGAGACACAGTATTTTGGTTCCGTAGACTGAAGCTGTCAGCGTCCCCCTCCAACCGCAATGAACCTTCAGCACCCAAGTAAAGGAATGAGTAAGAGACTAAGGTGAAAGGACCCCTAAAATACTCATACTTTTTCACCAAAAAATACCTGCAAAAGTAAAAAACAAGTGATGTACTTTAGGGGTGAGGCTCAACAGAGAGTGCGTATTCAAAGTTAAATATGGAATCCATCATTGTTTGTTGACATTTACACATTGCAAGGGATAAATAGTGATATTCATCCCTGACATCCTATATATATTTTACATATATATTTTATATGTAAGACATACGGACGGTCATGGAAACCAATATGACTTAACCTTAACGGGGGCTGTTTGGTTTCCAGAATTTGGCAGGCGCAATAAAGGAAAGGTAACAGACCTCAATATAGATAAAGGGTTAAAGATACTTATAATTGTTTTTCAAGAAGCACTCTAATCAAAATTGTTATACTCTTAAGGTCATGTTGACGAATTTAGTATTTTACAGAAACACTTGAAAGCCAAAAACAGGAGTGAATGAAAAGTACAGAAGTGGTGACGTGTTTCTATTATACGTTTCCTTCAATTGTTCTTCTCTTGATTTGACTTACAAATACTGATGTGAAATACTGACCGAATGCTGAATGTGTGAACGTAACCTAAGGGTTATATCTGGGACTTTTTGAAATACAAAAAATGTCCCTAAGTACTAATAGCCAGGTAGTTGCTACTTTCCTGCCTGTTGTGCCCGGCGCCATTGTTCCCCGGCACAGAGTGGTCACAGACCGCTCCTTCCAAATAGCCAGCTGCCTCTCCTGACATCACGTCCACAAAGCTCTGGATTATTTTCAGCTTTGCTCTGTTAACGGAGTGGGACAGGCAGCTGTTAGTCAGAATGATGTCGGAAGTCCCGCCCTGTTAACTAATGTGCCTAATAGTGCTTAGGCACATTTTTTGTTTTTCAGAAAGTCCCGGATATACCCTTAAACATATTGCAAACATCATATTACAGTATATAGCACTGTGTACTTACAATTGCTCATTTTGCTTTTCTACCCAGCAAATTATTCCCTTTTCCATAAGGTCTATGAAATCATATGCTTTAAAAATTATTGGCTGAATCCTAAGTCAGACCCATATACATTTGTATCTCAAGAACCTACAACTCCCAATATGTCCTTAACAATGGTAAGGAGATGCTGGGAGTTGTTGTTATCAGTTTTTATCAGACCATGGACCATACAGGAACCACAGTACTGATAATGAAACGCAGTCAGTATCAACATACACATTTACATCCAGGTACCTTATGGGTGACCTCTTCTCTGATTGAATCTTTTCTCTCTTTTCATTATGTCCATGATGACTTTTCACATCCACAGCTCATCTCTCCAGTTATCCCGTATGCTAAGGTTGGCTTACTGTCCTGGAAATTACCCTTTAACCCCTTACCAACATTAGGCATAATAGTAAGCCGATGTTGGCATCCCTCCCTTTGATCTGTTTGAACAACTGACATGTGTCCCCGTGTCTAGTTAAATACCGCTGTCAAACTCTGACAACGGCATTTAAATGGTGCTTCCGGCAATCGCGCCTGAAATACGCACACAAGTGACCTGCGTCACGTGATCACGGGTCACCGGTGTGTCGGCATAACAACCTGAGGTCTCCTGCAGACCTCTTTGGTTGTCAGTACCGGATTGCTCTGAGCGCCACTCCGTGGTCGACGCTCATGGCAAATCAGCTATTCTACTGCATAGAGGCGATCTGGCCATCACCTCTATGTAGCAGAGCCGATCGGGCTATGGCAGCTTTCTAGTCTTCTATGGAGATTATTGAAGCATGCCAAAAGTAAAAAAAAATGTTTTTAAAAATAAATAAAAACATTTAAAAAAATGTAAAACTTAAAATCACCCCCTTTTCGCCTCAAAATGAAACAATAAAAATCAAATCAAATCTACACATATTTGGTATCACCACGTTCAGAATTGCCCAATAACAAAAGGATTAACCTGATCGCTAAACAAAGTAGCGAGAAAAAAAGTCAATACGCCAGAATTATGTTTTTTTGGTGGCCACGACATTGCATTAAAATGCAATAACGGGTGATCAAAAGAACGTATCTGCACAAAAGTGGTATCATTGAAAACATCAGCTCGGCGTGCAAAAAATAAACCCTCACCCAACCACAGATCACGAAAAATGGAGACTACATCGGAAAATGGCACAATTTTTGTTTTTATAACAAAGTTTAGAATTTGTTTTCACCACTTAGATAAAAAATAACTTAGACATGTGTGATGTCTTTGAACTCTTAATGACCTGGAGAATCATAATGGCTGGTCTGTTTTAGCATTTAGAGAACTTAGAAAAAAAAAGCCAAAAAAAGCAAGTGTGGGATTGCACTTTTTTTTGGCAATTTAACCGCACTTCACAACATGGTAAAACCAATGGTGTCGTTCAAAAGTACAACTCATCCTGTAAAAAACAAGCCCTCACATGGCCATATTGATGAAAAAATAAAAAAGTTATGGCTCTGGGAAGAAGCCTTGGATATGTCTACTATGTCCTTTGTTTTAAACTACAGATATTAGAGCAATATAGACCAATTCATCAAGGCTTTTATGTCAATATTCTCGAGGAATAAGCTTTGAAAAAGTTGCATAGCTTTGGTGTTACTCTAAGCTGTGCGAAAATTTTGCAACTTTTGATGTTCTTACACCATTTTTGCCAAGCTCATACAAAGTGGGCAGAGCTGGGTAGAGAAGGAGGCATGTTGACCATTGTTCATCTAATTCATGATAAGCAGCGGCTTTCGCTGAGACATAAATATTATTCCAGAGCACTCACTCATCCAACGCTTGAAGAGTGGTATGTTTCTTCATGAATTAGGAGTGTTTGACTCCAGCACGCCTCC
Organism: Ranitomeya variabilis; assembly: GCF_051348905.1. Classification (NCBI taxonomy): domain Eukaryota; kingdom Metazoa; phylum Chordata; class Amphibia; order Anura; family Dendrobatidae; genus Ranitomeya; species Ranitomeya variabilis. The sequence goes on from NC_135233.1 coordinate 1,030,111,352, forward strand.
ACTTCACGACCTGTGTGAACAATGCTGGTCTCGATGAAGCAAGCTGTATATTTTATTGCAAACTTTTAGGACGTCTGTTTAATTGTTGACATCATAACTCTTTGATAATGAACAATACTGATTACACTGATCAACGCAATTTTTCTGGCAAAAGGTTTTAAAACACATTTTAAGTCAATTTTGGCTGCTGATTACGAATATGAACTCCGTTGTTGGCTATCACATCAGGATTTCGAGATATTTTCAATTTTTGATGAAAATTACTCCTAATGTTTTATGATAAAACAACATGATTTTCGGTACTACATTTTGTATATTTTTAATCAAGGAATAACAAAGATTACAAAGTCTATGTACAGCAAATCAAATATACTTACAGAATTAAACTACAAAATATAAAAACACATATATATGGCACACAGATGAACGACAAATGGCAGTTATTTGAACTTTCTTTTCTTGGCTGATCTGTGATGTACAGCTTCTGGGTTGTCTCTCATCAAGCTCCAGCAATAGTCAGCCATCATATGTGAGTCCCACCGGCCTTGATACCGTTCTTCCATTGTTTTAATGTACTGATGAAAATGCTCCCCTTGTTCCTCGCTCACATCTCCAAGGTTCTCTGGTAAAAAGTCCAAATGGCTGTGTAAATAGTGAATCTTGATACTCATTCTACATCCAAGATTTCGCAGACTCATTAGAAGCGCTTCCACAATCTCTTCATAGTTGTCTGCTTTCTTATTCCCTAGAAAATTCTGCACCATATTACAAAATGCATTCCAAGCTCTTTCTTCTGTCTCATTCATTGATGTGATAAAATTTGGGTCTCTCATTAGTGTTCTTATTTAAGGTCCATCAAATATTCCAGCCTTTTTCTTCTCTTCACTAAGACCAGGAAAAGTTAAACATATATAGTTAAAGCATTCTCCACTGTGATTGAGAGCTTTGATGAACTGCTTCATCAATCCAAGTTTTATGTGTAAGGGAGGAAAGACAATATTCTTCCTATCCACTAGAGGATCATGGATGACATTCTTATCGCCAGATGCCAAACTCTGTCACTGAGGCCATTCAGTTTTCACCCAATGCTCTGCTGTAGCTCTACTGTCCCAGTAGCACAGAAAACAAGGGTGTTTTGTGTACCCTCCTTGCAGACCCAAAAGAAAGTTAACCATTTTCAAATCAACACAAATTAACCACCCAAATTTAACTAAATTAACCTTAGTGAACTGTATAAACCGGCACTTTTCATACACTACTTATATTTATCATGGAATTCATGAAAATGGGCTATATACCTATAGCGCAAAAATGTGACGTGATAGAGAAATTATAAGATCAGATTTGAATTCAGCACCCTCAAATTAGTCTAAAACTGTTCTTAAAGTCCATGCCAGAAAATTATTTTTTTTTTTGTAGACCAGTGTTATAAAATACAAGTTTGGGCTTATATATGGCTATGCCAGAGTAATATTGATTGTTATATATGTAATTCATTCATCATGTATTTCAATGTAAAATATCGTATATCCTATTGATTTTTTTTGCATGGTACAAATTAAGATCTATTGACTTAAAATGTTAATAAGAAAAGAGAGATAACAACCTTTCAAATATTAAACCACTAAAATCAATATGTCTGGATAAGAAGTTTCATGTTAAATTTTACCTTTTTTACAGAAACTGAATATTTTCTCTTGGGAAAAATGAAAGTTAAAGTCATGTTTTATGTAACATTTGCAATGATCATTTAATCTGAACTTTTTTCAAATTACATAAAACTTAAAATTTGATTTATCAAAGAGTATTTATCAAGATTATTTATTAAGATAAATCAGAACTATTAGTTGTTATACACAGATTGAAGAGTGAAAAAATAGTTTACCAAGTTAAATTAAATTAAAAAATATCTTATATAAAACTGTAAAAATCTGAATATTAGCCCACATATTTAAAAGCATTGCCTTTGACACCACAAGCCCACTTTCTTATATCATATGCATTATTCTCATAGGCATTTTTTACCCATTAAGGATAAAGCTAATTAGCAAAAATGTTTCCTTTATCCAGAACTTGCACCTATGAAGAGGTGATTTATTGAATGCAGCATTTACCATTCATATTAAAGTTTATAGAGTTCAGCTAGTGGTCTCTCTGCTGTTTTGGTGATAAAATAAAGCCAAAAGAGTAGCATCAGACAGCAATTATCTGAAATCTTAAACACATGAACAATAGTCTCCAGAAGCCACCTTTTCCTCAACACTAGTGTTGAGCGATACCTTCCGATACTTGAAAGTATCGGTATCGGATAGTATCGGCCGATACCCGAAAAATATCGGATATCGCCGATACCGATACCCGTTACCAATACAAGTCAATGGGACACAAGTATCGGAACCTATCCTGGATGGTTCCCAGGGTCTGGAGGAGAGGAGACTCTCCTTCAGGCCCTGGGATCCATATTCATGTAAAAAATAAAGAATTAAAAGAAAAAATATGGATATACTCACCCGTCCGGCGGCCCCTGGACCTTACCGATTGTAACCGGCAGCCTCCGTTCCTAAGAATGAGTTTAGGACCCTCGATGACATCGCGGCTTGTGATTGGTCGCGTGCCGCTCATGTGACCGCTCACGCGACCAATCACAAGCCGTGACGTCATCGCAGGTCCTAAACTCCTCAATCCTCAATGAGAGATGTGAGATGCAGAACAACTGAAAAGACGCTGGAGGAGTGCCTGACGACATCTGTCAAGCATGGTGGAGGTAATGTGATGGTCTGGGGTCGCTTTGGTGCTGGTAAAGTGGGAGATTTGTACAAGGTAAAAGGGATTTTGACTAAGGAAGGCTATCACTCCATTTTGCAATGCCATGCCATACCCTGTGGACAGCGCTTGATTGGAGCCAATTTCATCCTACAACAGGACAATGACCCAAAGCACACCTCCAAATTATGCAAGAACTATTTAGGGAAGAAGCAGGCAGCTGGTATTCTATCTGTAATGGAGTGGCCAGCGAAGTCACCAGATCCCAACCCCAATGAGCTGTTGTGGGAGCAGCTTGACCATATGGTGCGCAAAAAGTGCCCATCAAGCTAAACCATCTTGTGGGAGGGGCTTCTGGAAGCATGGGGTGAAATTTCTCCAGATTACCTCAACAAATTAACTGCTACAATGCCAAAGGTCTGCAATGCTGTAATTGCAGGAAAGGGAGCATTCTTTGATGAAAGCAAAGTTTGAAGGAGAAAATTATTATTTCAAATAAAAATCTTTTTTTCACACCTTGTCAATGATTGGACTAGATTTTTAATTAGTTTGGCAACTCATTTGATTAATAAAAGTATGAGTTTTCATGGAAAACAAAATTGGGTGACCCTAAACTTTTGAACGGTAGTATACACCTTAATGTTACCAATAAAAACTACAAAAACACTTTGTACACAAGCTCATTAGTGGGTACCATAATTTGTGATTTTCAGAATTATGAAATAAAAATTATTTTTCTTAAAAACTGTCTTTATTGTGCACAAGTATTTAAAAAAGACATTTGCAGTAATGTGATGCCTGCCACTCTACATAAATAGCCAAGCACATCTTGGTACCTTGCCTTCTTGTAAAGCTCAGTTGTTCTCATTCAGTTTATCCCTTTCCTACAAAATGATGTAACTGTATGTAAAGACTGCAAGTGCTTTCCTGCTCTCTAACATACAGTTAGGTCACAGTAGTGGCAAATGGCTCTGGACTTGTTCCTGCGCTTCATACAGCGGGTGACCGCTGTTACACAAAGCTAAGGCTGATTTCACACTTGCGTTTTTATCTGCATGCGTTCTTTAAAAAAACGGTAAAACGCATGCGTTTTTTAGACGCATGCGTTTTTATAGAAAAACACAAGAAAACACAAGAAAACACAAGAAAACACAAGAAAAAACAAGAAAACCCTAACCCTACCCCTAACCCTAACCCTAAACGTGACTGAAATACGTGGCACTGAAATACGTGGCTCTGAAATACGTGCAACTGAAATACGTGGTACTTAAATACGTGGCAATAAAATACGTGGCACTGAAATACGTGATACGTGGCACTTAAATATGTGGCACTGAAACACGTGGCACTGAAATACGTGATACGTGGCACTTAAATACGTGGCACTGAAACACGTGGCACTGAAATACGTGATACGTGGCACTTAAATACGTGGCACTGAAATACGTGGCACTGAAATACGTGATACTTGGCACTTAAATACGTGGCACTTAAATACGTGGCACTCAAATACGTGGCACTATGACTGTCAGAAAATGTTCATTAAACTGTTAGGGGTGAGGTTAGGGGTAGAGTTAGGGTTAGGGTTTGGATCCCTTTATCACCTTGATGGTGGTGGGTGGCTTTTCAGTGTGTTTTCTGTTTTTTTTCTATAAAAACGCATGCGTTTTTTGTGCAAAAAACGCTGCAGACAAAAACGCAAGTGTGAAACCACCCTAAGCTCCTGCTATGAGTGCTGGATTTGACCTACTGTAGCTCTGATCTTTACTCCTCAACAAGTCAGATGCCGCTGGCCCTCTGTGAGCCTATCAGTATTCTTGCAATGAGATTGAAAGGTGTCAATGGTTGATTGGCCCTGTGTCGGCAGTAAATTTCAGCCAATCAGATCCCAATGGGGATCATGTCTAATAGATTGTCCATCAAGCAGCAACAGGTAAGATAATTCAATGTACTACATAAATTGTACAGTGTGTTATGAATGCAATCACTGAAAGGATCAAAGGTTCAAGTCCTATATTGAAGTAGATGAGATGTCATACACCCCAACCCCACAGTCCTTTCCTAGGTCCACCCATTTCAGTGAAGCTGAGAGAAACTGTCGTGAAAACCCCAAAAGTCGCAAAATAGTTGTACTAAAAATTTGCAACTTTCCAAAGCTTTTGTGTCAGTTTTTGGTGTAAAATTTATGATCAAACAGCTGCAAGGTTTCTAATAATTTATATTCAATAATATGCATAAAAAATGCTTCAAGGGTTATTTTATTAAAAAATAAGCTATCCCAAATGCATAATATGATGTGATTTGGGATAACATGCTGATCCCTGGGGTCCAACTGCTGGGACCTGGGAGATCCCTGGATTAGGGTTTTAGAACACACAGATGTGTGGCCTCCTCTGCATTTATTGTCTATAGGACTGCTGAGTGCAACGCTAAACTAGTGTCATAGACAATGAATGGATCAGAGGCCGAGCATCTCCTTTCAGGATGGGTCTGTAGAAAAGTTGGGCCTGCAGTACACCATACCCAGGGTTCTAAAGCACTGATCTCAGGTTTGCAGGAGGATCCAGTGGCTTTACCCTCAGCAAAATTCCATGAATAGGGGAGAACTTGTTTTTTGGGGGAAATAATCCATTAGGGTGAAGTTATTCCATATTATTATTATTATTTGTATTATTATCCTTTGCTTATATAGTGCCATCATATTTAATAGCACTTTACATTCGTAATCATCACTGTCCCCATTGGGGCTCACAATCTACTTTCTCAACCATTATGTTTTTGGAGCTTTGACTTCAACTGTGTGTTTTCCCTGATCATTGGACCTCTATTGCAAATGCTTTAACATTAGGGATGAGCAAGCAATAAAATGCTGTGATTCTTGATCCTCGAACCAAGCAATTCCTATTGCTCAGATGCTCGTTTTAATTAACAAGTATAATGGGAGTCAATGGGAAATCCAAGCGTTTTTCCTGCAGACACTACAAGGAAGTCTGGGGGGGGGGGGGGGCAATGAAAATCTTGAAATGGATGGAAAAAGTGCTGAATGCAAGAAGAACTGCATAGGGAAGACCCCTGGAAACATCTCTGACTCCCAGATCGCTGCTGAGAACAATGGTGTCACACTTTTACTCTACTTTAAGGACTGACCATAAAAGATTTAAAATAAAAAAATTGAAGATTGCAGGACAAAAATGTTAAGAAAAATGTTAAGAAACATTCCTTCTAGCATGTCTTTATAAGACAAAATTTAAAAAGGATTTTAAAAAAGAATAATTTTAGTATACCAAAATTGAAATTTTTATTAAAAAATTGAAATTTCTGTGTAATTTATGAATAAAGCAAGGAATGCCAAAAATTTGATGGAAGAGGAACTGAGATAAACCCTGTATTAGACATAAAGGAAGGCCTCAAACACATTCTGCTTAAATTGTCATGTAGTGGTACTCCTAAACTCTTAATGGCTATGCTATAAGTGCAAAGCCTGCCAAAAATTATAAACAGGGTCATCCGTACACCCCTTGAAGGCATCAACTGTAGTGCTTTTTCAAATATTGTGAACAAATTGTAGTTGTGGTATTCCTACACTCATAAAAGCTCTACAAACAGTTTAAAACCTTAAAATAAAATTCTAAGGAGGGTCATCCATTCACCCTTGAAGGCACAAACTGTAGGGCAGCATAAAAAAGAAAGTATAGTTGTGGTACTTTTACATTCATAAATGCTGTCCACGCAGTGCTAAGCCATAAAAAAATTCTAAGGAGGGTCATCTATACATCCTTAAAGGCACCAACTGTACGACCTCATTAAATAATTAGGAAAGTGTAGTTGTGGTACAACTATACTTACAAAGGTTAAGCGTGCATTTTAAAGCCAGAAAACAAACTCTAAGGAGGGTCATCTATATACCCTTAGAGGCACCAACTGGAGGGCTTCATAAATTTTTTTTAGAAAGAGTAGTTGTGGTACTTCTACACTCACAAAGGCAGTGCACACAGTGCAAAGGCAGAAAAAAATTCTAAGAAAGGTCATCCATAGACCCTTAAAGACAACAACTGGAAGGTGTCATTTAAATATTGAAGAATAAAAACAGTTCATGTGCTGCTGTTATCTGGTGGTGTAAAAAAGTCCTGGCTAATCCTGGCTTTGTTCACTTTTATCAGAGTATGCCTGTCAGTATTTTTTCTTGACAGGCAAAAGCACCTGTCTGTTATGACCCCCCCACATGGCACTAAAACCCTCTCATGCAAGTTGCTAGCTGCAGTGCAGCACAACACTTCCAAGGCATAGAGGGACAACAAGCTTTGAGACCTAATAGTTGAAGGTCGCATAGGAATTAAGGAGTACACTGCTTTTGTTGGCCAGATATTGCTTAAGAATCCTTGTCAAAAATACCTGCTCATCAGGGCCTGGAAGCAGGGAGGGTGTCATAAAATTGACCCAGGTCTTTGACAGTATACCCCTGTCTCTGGTGTACCTGGTGAGTATCTCCCTCACCTCTCCTCTTTGCCTGGGCAAGGAAGCTTGCCCCCTCCTGCTTGTATCTGATGGTAATTTTTTCAACATATTTTACAAAATGGCCTTATGATATAGCACTACATTAGTAGAACTTTTTGCCTTAGGAAGGAACGATGAAAGGTTCTCCTTGTAGCATGGGTCTAGCAGGGTGATGAACCGGTATACTTTTTTGCTGGCCAAGATGAATATACCTCAAGGGTCAAGGGAAAGGCAGTGGTAAATAAAGTCAGCTGTGGTCCCTATCGCCAACACTTCTCTGTCTCCACCATGATGATGATTCCCCATCTCCTCCTCCTCCCTCTCTTCCTCGTCATTTCCTTCCTCGTCATGCCCACTCTTCAGTTGATATGTGCAGAGGTTGACCAGAATACCGACCGGCGTGTTGAAGCTGGAATTTTACAACTGCCTCCGCTGCTCAAACAACCTTGCCAGCATGTGCAGTGTGGAGTCCAGAGCGTGGTGATGTCGCACACCAGTCGGTGAGCCACAGATCTGTCTGGTCTGTTATTTCTTTCAATAACTCTGTGTCGGTGTGTGATTTGTCTCCTAGACTAATTATCTTTGCTGATGCAGTGCTGCAGAGCTTCCAGCTGATATGGATGACGTGCTCTGAGATAACAAATTGGGGATGAAGGATGATGAGGAGCAGGAGGGGATGCAGGAACTGATGAAGGGAGGTAGAGGAAACCCTGATAGAAGTAAAGCCACCAATTCTCTGTGTCAATAGCACATGTGTTATGATCTGGTGGCCTAGGAGCAGCATGAGACGTACTCTGGAGAAGGTGGTACCTGTACTGACCGCAGACCCTGAACTTAACACCGCAACTAGAAGTAGCCGTGGAATGTACCTAACACTTCCTAGACATCTCGACACAGCCGGAGGACTAATTACCCCTAGAGATAGAAAAGGGAAAACTATCTTGCCTCAGAGAAAATCCCCAAAGGATAGACAGCCCCCCACAAATATTGACTGTGAGAGGAGAGGGAAATAACATACGCAGACTGAAAACAGAATTTAGCAAAGGAGGCCACTCTAGCTAAATAGAAAGGATAGGACAGAGTACTATGCGGTCAGTATTAAAACACTAGAAAATATCCACCACAGAAAATACAAAATCTCCACATCTAACTAAAGACATGGAGGGTATATCTGCATCTCCAGAGATACCAGCTTGGCTGAGCAAATCCTTATACAGACCAAGCTGGACAAGACAAAACATGGAAAAGAACTTGAACAACCAGGCCCACAGCATGTGGACTGCAATAAACAAAGCCAGAACTTATCTTTGTTGAAATGAACAGCAAAGCAAGAGAGACCAGGCAGGGAAGTGAATCCTCCAGGGAACAATGGACAACTGGCACTGACTAAAGGGTCAAGCAAGACTAAATAGCCCAGTCAGAATTGCAATAAGTGGACACACCTGATGAATGCTGCGATCCAAAGACAGCAGCGCTACCACTTATAACCACCGGAGGGAGCCCAAGAACAGAATTCAAAACACACATGTGCCGTGCCAGGGTGGCACTCTGCCCCGGCCTCCACAATGTTCACCCAGTGTGCCGTCATGGAAATATAGCATCCCTGGCCACAAGCGCTTGCCCTCATGTCAGTCGTTATGTGGACAATCCCAATAAGTGCTTGTGTAAGAGCACAGGTGATGTTCCTGGATAAGTGCTGGTACAAGGCAGGGATGCCTCTTTAGGAGATAAAGAGGTGGCAGGGGACTGAGTACTGAGGGATGTCTGCTGCAATGTGTCAGTGAAAATCCTTCATGTCTACAAGCTTAAACGGCAACATTTCCATGGCAAGCAGCCTTGAAATGTGCCCATTTAGTGTTTGGGCCTGTGGGTGGGTGGCTAGGAATGTTCTTTCTCATTCCACAGCCTGGGATAGGGACACTTGACTGCTGTGCTGGGACAAGGATTTGGAAGTGAGAATTAAGTGATCCAGACTCTTGAGAGGTGAGACTGGACCACGTGGAAGACTAGGTGTTAGGGGTCGAGTTCCCACCTCTGCACAGGGGGAATCTTGGGCCATCTCCGCTGCGGTCTCTTATTCTTCTCCTGCCGCAGTGGAGCCTGCTCAGCAGAGACGTAAGTCCCTGCGTCTCGCTCAGTCTGACTCTGTACAAAGGGTTACTGCTGCTTTTCCAGCTTCTTCCATTGAAGCCAGTGCTGGGCAGCGGCGAGCAGATGCTTCTGGGACTAAGTCCTGCTTTTCTCATTCTGAGCATGCCCAGAGTAAGATCTCTCAGTGTAGATCAAGGGTCACATGTTCAGATACTGCAGCTAAATCCATTGGTCCTCCAGGAAGGTCCTGAAGGTGCTCAGGCTCTGTAGCAGCCTCTCATTGGTCCTTCTAGGAAGGTCCTGTAGTTGCTGCTATTTAAGGCTCTCATGACCGCACGGCCATGCGCTAGTATTGAATCAGTTATGTGCATGCGCCAATGTGGTCACATTTATGTGTGTTCAGGGACTCGGCTGAAATAAGCCCCTAGAATGCCGGCACCTCTGCTGAGGAGATTGTATGTTTGTGTTGCCACACACTGCCATCAGCTCGGCAGTTGCTGGATACTCCTGTGAAGTCAACAGGGTTCCACGTATCTTAGTTGCCTAGGTCTCAGCTGCTGATTTGGGGCGTCCTCAGGCGCGGGCTCAAAAGCCACCGAGGGTCAGAGTGAGACCTGGCACAGCGTCTCTGTGAAGTAACAGAGTTCGCTTCCACCGCCATAAAGGGCCGCCATTTGCCAGCAGCAGGTCCTCTCCTGCACGGTGGACCCCGGGCTGCAAACGCACCAAATAACATCTCTCAATTAACTTGGTGCATTCTGCCAGCCCTAACACTAGGTGGTGCTGGCAAGCATGCTGAAAGAATTATCTTCTATCCAACCAACCACCTGTTTGCACAGGTGTGGCTTCAGAAGTGGTGTCCCGTGCCAGCCTGCAAAGTGGGACAGGAAGCTATGTGCATTAGATGGGTGTTTTGCATGCTTCAGCAACAGGCACAGTCGTCCTGCCATCTGCGTGCACCATCATAAGCACATCCACTTCCCTGTCCCTTACCACATTCCTTAAGCATTTTGTAATTGGTTGGTCTCTGGAAACCAAATTTCCTTGATTAATTAAACTTTTTTTTCTGTTTTAATTTGGTCACCTGTAGCAGGTCAAACAGTTTTTAAAAATGTTAAACCACCGTAATTTTACGCAAAGCATGTTAAACTGTATGTATGACAATAGTCAATGTTTGAACCAAAAAATGTTGTGAACTGTAGCAGGTCAAGTGGTTTTTACAAATTTTATACTCTCATATTTTTACACAAAGCATGTTAAACTGTAAGGATGACAATAATCCATTTTTGGACCAAAACATTTGTGAAGTGTAGCAGGACAAGCAGTTTAAAAAAATGTTAAACCACTGTAAGTTTAAACACAGCACATTAAACTGTATGGATGACAATATAGTCAATTTTTTCACAAAAAAATGTGGTCACCTGCAGCAGCTATATAGTTAACAATGAACTGCCAAGCCCTAAGCCCTGCCTAGAGGCTGTATTCAGCAACTCTATTTGCTCCAGCAGTTGTCCCTAGGCTATATGCTAAATTTATTGCATATAAACATATAAATCTCAAGATTACCCTTAGAAGGACTGTAGTATTATGGTTCAGCATCAGTACCAGTAACACCGCTAGAAGACTGATTAATGAAACTGGGCAACTACACTCACCCTTCAATTACAACTGTCCCTGAGCTGTGCAATGGCATTAGTGAACTGAGCATGGTGGCGTCAGTCCTTTTATAACCTCTGATGAGGAAATGCAGCCAGCCAATCACAGTAATGCCACTACCAAGACATCTACGGCATTATGGTGAATGGCAGGCACTGCTGTTATGATGACCTGGTGGTTAGGAGCACTAGGAATGACCAGATGAGCAAACTAGTAATACAGGACAAGCTCTGGGAAGTGGGAGCTCTGCTGACCGCAACCCCTAATCCTATCACAACAACTAGAAATAGCCATGGAGCGTACCTGACTCTGCCTAGATGCCTCTTCACAGCCTAAGAGCTAACTACCCCTAAAGATAGAAAATAAAGCCTAACTTGCCTCAGAGAAAATCCCCAAAGAAATAAGCAGCCTCCCACACATATTGACTGTGAGTTAAGATGGAAGTCACAAACACAGGAATGAAATAGGTTTCAGCAAAGGAGGCCAGACATAACTAAACAGACTTGAGGATAGAAAAGGTATCTTTGCGGTCAGCATAAAAAACTACCAAAAAATCACGCAGAGTGTGCAAAAGAGACCCCGCACCGACTCACGGCGTGGAGGTGCCACTCTGCATCCCAAGGCTTCCAGCTAGCAAGGCAGAATCATGATAGCAAGCTGGACAAGAAAACAGTGGTAAACAAATAAGCTAGCAGGGACTTAGCTTTTGCTGGAGTAGACAGGTCATCTGAGAGATCCAAGAGAGAACTGAACCAGTACTAGGACATTGACAGCTGGCATCAAGTAACGATCTAAGTGGAGTTAAATAGAGCAGCCAGCCTAGGACTAAACGAGGTCAGCTGAGGAAGGAATCTCAGAACCAGCAGCTCCACTCACAGCCACCAGAGGGAGTCCATGGACAGAACTCGCCGAAGTACCATTCATAACCACCGGAGGGAGTTCGAGAACAGAATTCACAACACACTGCCCTCATGTATATTGGCTGAGTAACAGGCGCAAAACATGTGAGGCAGGGATTCGAGCATTTAAGCTGAGCACCAGCCAATGCTCAAAGAGTGAAGAGCATATTATTATTATTATTATTTATTATTTATTTATATAGCACCATTAATTCCATGGTGCTGTAGATGAGAAAGGGGTTACGTACAGAGTTATAGATATCATTTACAGTAAACAAATTTACAATGACAGACTGGTACAGAGGGGAGAGGACCCTGTCCTTGCGGACTTACATTCTAAATCCAAATACCCAGTTACTTGAGTAATATCCGAGTATCATCGACCACATTCGCTCATCACTAGGGTTGAGCAAAATGGGTCGGCCATTTTCAGAAGTTGCTGACTTTTGGCAAAGTCAGGTTTCATGAAACCCGACCCGACCCCTGTGTGGGGTCGGCCATGAGGTCGGCGATCTTCTGAATCTGGTATCGGAATTCCGATACCGAGTTCCGATATGTTTGCGATATCGGAAATCGGTATCGGAATCCACATTTAAGTGTAAAATAAAGAATTAAAATAAAAAATATTGATATACTCACCTGAGTATATGAGGTGAGTATATCAATATTTTGTATTTTAATTCTTTATTTTACACATTAATATGGATCCCAGGGCCTGAAGGAGAGTTTCCTCTCCTTCAGACCCTGGGAACCATAGTATCCCATTGCACTGCATTGGGTTTCGTGTTTCGCCCGACCCCGACCGCGACTTTTTTATAGGATCGGCTGATTTCACTCGACCCGACTTTTGAGAAAGTCAGGTTTCGTGAAACCCGACCCGATCCTATAAAAATAAAAGTCGCTCAACCCTACTCATCACTATTTACCATCTAATGTTTCTACACTGTATTAACTCTTAGTTATACCGCTTCTGTCATATTGGTTCAGACAGGCTTCTCTTTTCCTATAGTGCGCTGTTTTTGTTCTTAATTTGTGTCCTTACTGCAATTGCTGATACATTAGAAATAAAAGATATTATTTACCAAAACCAAAATTAGATACTTTAGTAACGTAATTTTCTTGATAAGATATTTTTTTGCTTTTGTAATAATTCATATTGATTGATACTTTACTTTAGATATTGCTTTCCCCAAAGCAATTGGGTTAACTGTATAAGGGTCAAAAGTTTAGCCAAGTCACTCAGCCTTTCATTTTGCAATGTCGATTGTAACGTGTAAGTGGTTAAAGGGACAGTGCTCTAAATGTTCTGCAATGCATTTTATTAATTAAACAGGCAATAGATTGGATTCCAATCCAGTAGAGGGAATGGAAAAGTCTAAATAAATAAAAAACCAAGAGAAACAGCTATCAAATTATACCATTTTGAGTAGAGATCAGTAAATATATTTGAGTGGAATTGAATTCTACTCGAATATTACAAAAATCTGCATTTGCCAAAATGTGTATTTTGTAAAAAAATTGCTATTCAGTAGAATGGCTGCTGCTGGCCATCATTTTTGTGAACCATGAATTGCCAGCTAAATGTAATAAAATAATTAAAAAAATATTTTTTCTCACCTCATCGCTTACCTTCATGGACCACCACTGCTTAAGTCACCCATCCTTTCCTTGTCACATCTTCTAATCTCTGCCTTGAATCCTTGGGCCTAATCATGGTAGACCAGGAATTCTGGCTTTGATAAGGCCCAGGACAGATCTGTGCTTTCACATGCAAAGTCTAGGTACATGTCATAATGTCATGACTCAGTGACCTTATAGAATCATAGAATGGTAGAGTTGGAAGGGACCTCCTGGGTCATCTGGTCCAACCCCCTGCTCAAAGCAGGATTCACTAAATCATCCCAGACAGATGTCTATCCAGCCTCTGTTTGAAGACTTCCATTGAAGGAGAACTCACCACCTCTCGTTGCAGCCTGTTCCACTCATTGATCACTTTGACTGTCAAAAAGTTTTTTCTATTATCTAATCTGTGTCTCCTCCCATTCACTTTCATCCCATTGCTTCTAGTCTTTCCATGTGTAAGTGAGACTAAACATGATCCTTCTACAATGTGACAGCCCTTGAGATATTTGTGGACAGCTATTAAGTCTCCTCTCAGTCGTACCTTACACGTACTTCTGCAGAATTCTTTTGGACCTCATCAGAGCCAGACGTTTTGGCTTAGTATAAGTAGGCCAAGAAATACAGTGCTCATGCAGATGATCAGAAGATGCAACGAGGACTGGTCGGTGATAGTGAAGAAAGGTGGGGCTGGAAAGGGGAGTGGGGAGGTGAGTATAAGTTTGCTTTTCTTTTTTTTTTTTTTTTTACACCTTAGGTTATGAAGTTGAGGAGCCTGGTGAGACCCCTGAGCATAACAAGGAAATTTACATTTGCATAGAATACATTTTTTGAATGAACATACTAGGAAAATGCATGCAAAAAAGCAAATTCAAATTTTGTCTGATCCGTTTATCTCTAATAAGGAGTAAATAATGTCTCATCTTCGTTGTCATACTTAACTTGTAGTATACGCACCTTACAGTGAACACATCTTTTGTTTAAAAGCTATTTATATTGTCCTGATGCTGCATTTTTACATTTTTGTTTCAGGCTTCCCATAGAAACCTATAAAAAAACAAGGGAACTAAAGAAGCACTCCAATCACAGTGTTTATCCTCTTAATATATTCAAATTATCATATTATATAGCACTCTGTTCTTACAATTGCTCATTTTGCCTTTCTACCCAGTTAATTCTTATCTTTTTTTCTGCTGTATGTGGAAAAAGGAAGTGTCTTTTCCCTGCATTGATCATCCCCCACTTCAACTCCTGACCCAGCTGCTCCCTCCTCCATTCTACCAGGGACTTTTCCAATGAAGACTCATAGGGCAAATTGACCTTCTGTTTCTACATAAAGCATAGAAAGATTCAGCTAGTCTATTTTTAATCATGTAATGTCATAGACTTAACGAAAAAGAGAAGAATTAGCTGGGTAGAAAGGCAAAATGAGCAATTGTAAGTCCACAGTGCCATATAATATGATGACTGCGATATTTTAGGAGTATAAATACTTTGATGGGAGTGCTTCTTTAAAATCAGAACAGTTCAATTGTGTCTTTAGAGGCACTGAGGGCATGTAGTTTCATTAAACTCCATCAGCTGTTAAACACAAAATCTCAGCAGAAAAAAAGTGTAGTGGGAAAACACAGCTTTACACTACGTGAGAACATGGATATGTGCATTTTTCTTTCTCAGAGGCATCGCCTGCTTCTACATGACATTTCTTTTTTAGAATTTAGCAATTAATGACAGAGAGCCACGCACACAACATTAACATACCAGCAGAGGCAATTCAACCATGTCACTAGATCATGAAGTTGGTCGATATCTATAGAAAATAACTCACTTTCTGAAATAGTCAGGGACTCAGGGTTAGGCGATTATAAATGTTTGCAATTTTTTACTGGTGAATTATTACATTTAAAGAGGCACATAGGGCATTATTACTTGTTAAATGGGCACATTGGAGGCAATGCCTCTGGGTATTAATTTAAGGGAGCACTTTGGGCATTTTTATTTGCTAAGTGGGTTTGAGGCATAGCAGGGGCACTAATACTTTTTAAGGGGACGAACAAGTGGAATTATTACTCTTTAAGGAGGAACTCAAGGGTAATTATTATTTTTAATGGGGCATTCTGGGGTGTTATTTATTAAAGGGTTCATCAAGTCCGTCCTTTTTTTCACTTTGTGCTTTAACATCTTCACAACATGTGCCTTATATATAAACAATGCTGCTGGAGCTGTTGCCGCAATGAGCTGTTTATATATGGTGCCATTATTTCCAGTCGTTAAGATGGCTGCTGTCTGTGAAGCCATCCCTGCACGTTGCCCCTGTGGGCTGTACCGTCCTTCCATATCGGCGACCATTGTGTCTGGCTGATCAGTTCTAACCAGCCAATCACAGCAATGTGACAATAAAGTTGTAAAAGAAACAAAAACATGTGACATGCTGGGATTGGTGTTGTTTGAGAAGCATTAATCACAGCAGTCACAATGGGTGGGGTGATCACAACGTCATCTATCCTGATTAAACCCTCTGGTGCTGATTGGCTGAACAATAGTTTTTGACCAATCAGCACCAAAACAGCTAATCTAAAATAGCAATCACCACTCTGCACGCCATCTTTACGTCAGTGTTGGCGTGCAGAGGGGTTGTATAGCTCCTGTGTTAGCCTGGGAGATATAAATTCATTGGTGGCCAGTGCGATCCTCCTGCAATCTGTCTCCAGCCTCATGTGATCTGTCTCCTGTAGGGTTGAGCGACTTTCATTTTTTTAAGATCGAGTCAGGTTTTGCGAAACCCGACTTTGTCCAGTCGAGTCGAGTGCAGTCGGCCGATTATCGCTAAAAGTCGGGGATCGACCGAAACACGAAACCCAATGCAAGTCAATGGGGAAGCATAGTCGACAATGAGTGGAGGCCAGGAAAACACCTACAGTGCCCATTTTAATGCCAAAAACATCCATTCTTGTTTCTGAAGCTTGTCAATCTTAATTAACTTTATAATAATAGTTGGGCATTGGAAATTGGGGGTCATTTGGCAAAAGTTGTGGGGAGTAGGGCTGGTTCAAGGTTTTAGTGGGCCCAGGAAACGTGGACTATGTCATGGCGGTGGAGCAGTGAGAGGTAAGTATGTCAAGTTTGCAAGTGCTGTGATCCTAAGCAAGCAGGGGGGGCCCACTAGTTGGCATTGGCACTGGAACAGGGCCCCTCAAAGTACAGCGGTGTGTTTGCACGGCGGGGGCGCCTCCCACCAGCAGCGACACTTTTGCGTACTCTGAGGGGCCCTGTGCCAGTGACGTCGCCAACGAGTATGCCCCCCCACCTGATGAAGGAACCTGCACTTTCATCTGCACCTTCCTCTTTGTCCCTGTGTAAGGTGGTATAACATGCGGGAAGGGGAACCTTACTTTCAGCAGGGTCAGATTCTGGCTGTGTAGAGTGCAAGGGGAATGTAGTGGTCTAGGTCAATGTACCAGCAGACTCATCTAGCAGTGGCTGGGCAATGGGCAGGATGAGGAGGAAACACAGATATAGGGACAAAGAATAAAGTAGGCTAAATGCAGTTCAAAATTGGTAACAGGACTAAACAGGCGGCATTGCTTTGTTCAGTGGAGTAGCAAACCCAGGAGCAGCAGACACTGTTTTAAGGGCCCAACCACACTAGTAGGCCAAATGCAGTTTAATATCTGCTACTATAGGCCAAAAGCCTAAAGACTGAAGCTCAGCTTTATACATTGGAGGACAACACCAGGGAGCGGCAGACCCCGTTAGTAGGCCGTAACCACCAAGCTTTTTAAAAAACAGCACTTAATGAGAGCCTGAAGGTTGAAGTTCAGCTTTATTCAGTTGACGTCAACACCAGGGAGCGGTAGACACCGTTAGTAGGCCGTAACCAAAGTTGAAGGCCAAATGCAGATTAATATCTGATACTTTAGGCCAAAAGCCTAAAGACTGAAGCTCAGCTTTATGCAGTTGAGGACAACACCAGGGAGCGGCAGACACCGTTAGTAGGCCCTAACCACCAAGCTTTTTAAAAAACAGCACTTAATGAGAGCCAGAAGGTTGAAGCTCAGCTTTATTCAGTTGAGGAAAACACCAGGGAGCGGCAGACACCGTTAGTAGGCCGTAACCACCAAGTTTTTTTAAAAACAGCACTTAATGAGAGCCAGAAGGTTGAAGCTCAGCTTTATACAGTTGAGGACAACACCAGGGAGCGGCAGACACCGTTAGTAGGCCGCAACCAAAGTTGAAGGCCAAATCCTGTTTAATATCTGATACTATAGGCCGAAAGCCAGAAGGTTAAAGCTCAGCATTATACAGTTGAGGACAAACAACAGGGAGCGGCAAACAGAGGTATTAGGCCCCAACCACCAATTTTTTTTAAAAAAAAATGAGAGCCAGAAGGTTGAAGCTCAGATTTATTCAGTTGAGGAGAACACCAGGGAGCGGCAAACAGAGGTATTAGGCCCCAAACACCAATTTTTTAAAAAAAAGCATTTAATGAGAGCCAGAAGGTTGAAGCTCAGCTTTATACAGTTGAGGACAAACACCAGGGAGCGGCAGACACTGTTAGTAGGCCCTAACCACCAATTTTTTTAAAAAGAGCACTTAATGAGAGCCAGAAGGTTGAAGCTCAGCTTTATACAGTTGAGGACAAACACCAGGGAGCGGCAGACACCGTTAGTAGGCCGCAACCAAAGTTGAAGGCCAAATGCTGTTTAATATCTGATACTATAGGCCAAAAGCCAGAAGGTTGAAGCTCAGCTTTATACAGTTGAGGTCAACACCAGGGAGCGGCAAACAGAGTTATTAGGCCCCAACCACCAATTTTTGGTTAAAAAAGCACTTAATGAGAGCCTGAAGGTTGAAGCTCAGATTTAGACAGTGGAGGACAATTTGAATTAGGGACTGCAGACAGACTTAGTAGGCTGTCCCCTGTGGACCATGCATCCACCACATTAACCCATTGCGCCGTAATGGACACGTAACCTTCCGTGGCCATGCCTACAGGTCCATGCGTCTGTTGTCAGGTGCACCTTTGTACTCACAGATTGCCAGAGTGCATGGACAATGTGGTCATTTACATGCTGGTGGAGGGTTGGGATGGCTTTTCTCGCAAAAGAAGTGTCGACTGGTTAGCTTGTAGCGTGGTACAGCGTAGTCCATCATGGCTTTATTAATATTAAATAAAATATATAAATAGGCTCTATGAACTTTTAAATAGGTTCCAGGGGTACACGGGCAGCATTGGTGTGGTCAGCGGAGGAGTATTGCAAGTAGGGACCGCAGACAGGCTAATGAAGGCCTAAAATAACAAAACATAGGCTCAAGGGCCACAGTTTTAAATTGGTTACATGGATACACAGGCAGCATTGTGGTCAGTGGAGGAGTATTGCAAGGAGGGACCGCAGACAGGCTAATGAAGGCCTAAAATAACAAAACATAGGCTCAAGGCAGTTTTAAATTGGTTACATGGATACACAGGCAGCATTGTGGTCAGTGGAGGAGTATTGCAAGTAGGGACCGCAGACAGGCTAACGAAGGCCTAAAATAACAAAAAACAGGCTCATGGCAGTTTTAAATCGGTTACATGGATACACAGGCAGCATTGTGGTCAGTGGAGGAGTATTGCAAGGAGTGTCTGACACAGTTAGTACTCACAAAAAATAAATAGATGTTAATGTCTTGCAAAACAACAACAACAAAAAAAAGTGTGGCATACTTAGGTACAGGGGTGGGCTCATCTGCTGAGTTTCAAGTAATTTGGCAGTAAGTATTTACTGGTGTCAATATAGGACACTGACCCAGACTACTTTAACTAGCATCATAGATGTCAACAAATTGGTATTGTCAGTGCCAGGTATTGAATGATGTCAGCGCATAGACTAAACATTGGTGGAGCTGTGAGAGATAATTTTGCACGTGGTAGAGCACAGTTTGAGATGGGGGGGTGAACTCTCTTGTGGCCGGCGGTACCGTCCCAGGGCCCCTCATGTTACAACTGTGTGTCTGACGTTGGGTGCGCACCACCACCACCAGAGACACTTTATTGTACTATGAGGGACCCAGTGGCAGTGCCGTCGACCAAAAGCGGGCACACCCACCTCTTCAGACAAATGCCACTCTAACGGGTGCTTGCGCCAAGTGGCGAGACAACGGCCCCGTGGGGGGAGTTTTCCCATTGAGGGAGGTGTAAACATGTCATATGCTGGACAAACAGCTGCTGCAAATTAAGAGATTGGAACACTCAGTAAGACCAGTCCACAAGCAAGACCTTTTTATAGGAAAGCTAGGTGTCAGCCGGGAAAGGTGGGGCAAAATAATTTGAAATCCAGGAGTGGTTCATTTTAATGAAGGTGAGATCATCCACATTTTGGGTAGCCAGACGAGTCCTTTTTTCGGTTAATATTGAACCAGCAGCACTGAATACTCTTTCTGATAGCACACTAGCTGCTGGGCAAGCAAGCTCCTGCAATGCATATTCTGCCAATTCAGGCCAGGTGTCTAATTTGGATGCCCAGTAATCAAATGGGAATGACGGTTGAGGGAGAACATCGATAAGGGATGAAAAATAGTTAGTAACCATACTGGACAAATGTTGTCTCCTGTCACTTTGAATAGATGCTGCAGTACCTGTCCTGTCTGCGGTCATTGCGAAATCACTCCACAACCTGGTCAGAAAACCCCTCTGTCCAACGCCACTTCTGATTTGTGCACCTCTAACACCTCTGCCCTGTAGCCCCCTGCAGCTCGTGTGAGAACCATCACCGGCGCTGTGTGCTGGGAATGCCTGAATCAAACGGTCTACAAGAGTAGCTTGTTTGGTTGCTAATATTTGTTCGAGGTTCTCATGTGGCATAATATTTTGCAATTTGCCTTTATAGCGAGGGTCAAGGATGCAGGCCAACCAGTAATTGTCATCGCTCATCATTTTAGTAATGCGTGGGTCCCTTTTGAGGATACGTAAGGCATAATCCACCATGTGGGCCAAAGTTCCAGTTGTCAAATCTGCGGTTGTGCTGGTTTGAGGGGCAGTTACAGGCAAATCTACGTCACTTGTCTCCCTTAAAAAAACAGAACCCAGCCTTGCAACGCCACTAATTTCGGTTGGCCCAGGAGAAGCTTCCTCATTAAAAAAGTACTCATCCCCATCATCCTCCTCGTCCTCCTCCTCCTCTTCGCCCGCTACCGCGTCCTCTACACGGCCCTGACCAGACAATGGCTGACTGTCATCAAGGCTTTCCTCTTCCTCGGCTGCAGACGCCTGCTCCTTTATGTGCATCAAACTTTGCATCAGCAAACGCATTAGGGGGATGCTCATGCTTATTATGGCGTTGTCTGTTGTGAATTGTATTTCTTGGCTCCCTCTTGTGTTCTCTAGCGGTATGACACTTGGATTGTCTGTCTCCAGGTTATTACCCACCTGGGTCGTTTGGCCTGGGTGTTCCTATTTAGACTTCCTGGAAACTCAGTATGGTGCCTGGAATCGATGTAACCAGTCTAAGTCCTTTGGCTCCTGTCTCCTGCTTTTTGCAAAATAAGCTAAGTTCTGCTTCCTTATTTTTGTTTATTCGCATTCTGATATTTTGTTCCAGCTAGTAATAAGTTGATTCTGATTTTTGCTGGAAGCTCAAGGGGGCTGATGTTCTCCCCCCGCACTGTTAGTCAGTGCGGGGGTTCTTGGATATTCAGCGTGGATATTTTGGTAGGGTTTTTGCTGACCGAATAAGTTCTCTTTCTATTTTCTGCTATTAATTAGTGGGCCTCACTTTGCTAAATCTAGTTCATACTTACGTTTGTCTTTTCTTCTTACCTCACCGTTATTATTTGTTGGGGGCTTGTATCATACCTTTGGGTTTCCCTTCTCTGGAGGCAAGTGAGGTCTTATTTTCTCTGAAAGGGTTAGTTAGTTCTCCGGCTGGTGCGAGACGTCTAGAATCAACGTAGGTACGTTCCCTGGCTACTGTTAGTTGTGTGCTAGGATCAGATATTCGGTCAGCCTAGTTACCACCTCCCTTGGAGCTAGATTTTGTGTTACGGACTTAGTTTGTATATTTGAGATCCTCTACCACTAGGATCACAACAGTTGTCTGCACTAACCAGCCGTGTGCATTCCTCAAAACACTGAAGGACTTGACACAGGTCTTGTAGCTTCGACCACTGCACACCTGACAACTCCATGTCTGCCATCCAACTGCCTGCCCGTGTATGTGTATCCTCCCACAAAAACATAACAGCACACCTCTGTTTGCACAGTCTCTGAAGCATGTGCAGTGTGGAGTTCCACCTTGTTGCAACGTCGATGATTAGGCGATGCTGGGGAAGGTTCAAAGACCGCTGATAGTTCTGTATACGACTGGAGTGTACGGGCGAACGGCGGATATGCGAGCAAAGTCTGCGCACTTTGAGGAGCAGGTCGGGTAACCCCGGATAACTTTTCAGGAAGCACTGCACCACCAGGTTTAAGGTGTGAGCCAGGCAAGGAATGTGTTTCAGTTGGGAAAGGGCTATGGCAGCCATGAAATTCCTTCCGTTATCACTCACTACCTTGCCTGCCTCAAGATGTACAGTGCCCAGCCATGATTGAGTTTCTTTCTGCAAGAACTCGGACAGAACTTCCGCGGTGTGTCTGTTGTCGCCCAAACACTTCATTGCCAATACAGCCTGCTGACGCTTGCCACTAGCTGTCCCATAATGGCACACCTGGTGTGCAACAGTGGCAGCTGTGGATGGAGTGGATGTGCGACTGCGGTCTGTGGATGAGCTCTCGCTTCTGCAGGAGGAGGAGGAAGAGGAGGAGGGGGGGCGAACGCCTACAGCCAACTCTTTCCTTGACCGTGGGCTAGGCAGAACTGTCCCAATATTGCTGTCCCCTGTGGACCCTGCATCCACCACATTCACCCAGTGTGCCGTGATGGACACGTAACGTCCCTGGCCATGCGTACTGGTCCATGCATCTGTTGTCAGGTGCACCTTTGTAGTCACAGACTGCCTGAGTGCATGGACGATGCGGTCTTTAACATGCTGTTGGAGGGCTGGGATGGCTTTTCTAGAAAAGAAGTGTCGACTGGGTAGCTCGTAGCGTGGTACAGCGTAGTCCATCAGCGCTTTGAAAGCTTTGCTTTCAACTAACCGGTAGGGCATCATCTCTAATGAGATTAGTCTAGCAATGTGGGCGTTCAAACCCTGTGTACGCGGATGCGAGGATGAGTACTTCCTTTTCCTAACAAGAGTCTCATGTAGGGTGAGCTGGACTGTACAGCTGGAGATCGTGGAACTAGCGGTGGTGCCGGTGGACATGGGTGAGTGAGAGAGGGTTGGAGATGGTATTCTTGCCGATGCCTTACATGCAGTGTTTCCTACTGCAAACCTGGTGATTCCCTGACTGTTTTGGCCTGGTGACGAAAGCTGCACAGATACTGCAGGTGGTGCGGGAAATGGTGGGTTTACAGTGAGGGAAGGGATGTAGCGTTGCTGACTAGCTTCATTGGCCGAGGGTGCTGCAACCTTTAGGGACGTTTGGTAGTTAGTCCAGGCTTGCAAATGCATGGTGGATAAGTGTCTATGCATGCAACTTGTATTTAGACTTTTAAGATTCTGACCTCTGCTTAAGGTAGTTGAACATTTTTGACAGATGACTTTGCGCTGATCATTTGGATGTTGTTTAAAAAAATGCCAGACTGCACTCTTTCTACTATCGGATACCTTTTCAGGCATTGCAGACTGAGCTTCTTTAACCGGATAGCCACGCTGTCCTCCAACTGGTTTTGGTTTTGCCACGCGTCTTTTGCCAGATACGGGCCCGGCAGATGGAACCTGTTGTGATGTTGATGCCTGCTGCGGCCCCTCCTCCTCCGCTTCAGAACTACTGCCGCCTGCACCCTGTTCCCCCAATGGCTGCCAATCGGGGTCAACAACTGGGTCATCTATGACCTCCTCTTCTATGTCGTGTGCAACTTCGTCTGTGTCACCGTGTAAGCCGGTGGTATTGCGTTCGTGACGGGGCACCATAGTCTCCGCTGGGTTTGATTCTGCCTCAGTACACTGCGAGGGCAATGTTCTGGTCTGAGTCAAAGGAACAGCATAGTAATCTGGCTGTGGCTGTGCATCTGTGCACTCTATGTCCGATTCAACTTCGAATGGGCATGGCCTGTTAACTGTTTCACTGTCTAACCCAGGAACTGTATGTGTAAAGAGCTCCATGGAGTAACATGTAGTGTTGACTGACGCATCCTTCACTGTTGTTCTGGCTGAAGGACACAAGGAAGCGACTTGTTCCTGACTGGGAGCATCCACTGACGATGCACTGCTCTGACATTTGGCACTTTCCGAGGAGGAGGCGAAAGAGCTAGAGGCAGAGTCAGCAATGAAAGCCAATACTTGTTCCTCCTGCTCCTGCTTCAAAAGTGGTTTTCCTACTCCCAGAAAAGAGAGCGTTCGAGGCCTTGTGTAGCCAGACAACGAACCTGGCTCAACAACTCGAGACTTAGGTGCTGTACTGCTTTTACCACGACCACCTGATGCTCCACCACCACTACCATCATTACCAGCTGACAATGACCGCCCACGGCCACGACCTCTTCCACTAGACTTCCTCATTGTTTGCAAAACGTAACCAAAGTAACAGTATTTGTTACTGTAAAACAACTTATAAGATGAACTCAAACTTCTGTAGGATTTATATATACCTTTATAGGTGCCTGACACTGAAAGGAAAATCAGGCCCAATGTTACACACTAGGTTTTCTGTGCCCCAATAATTTGAGACAGATGGCACACACAGGACCAGCACTCAAGCAGAAATGCCAATCTTAATCTCCCACTATTTTTTTTTTTCTGGGAGAATTAAAAAAATAAAAAAATAAATAAACAATATTACACACTAGGTTTTCTGTGGCACACAATGAGAAACAGATGCCACACACAGGACTGGCACAGAGGCAGACTTGCCAAACTTTATCTCCCACTAATTTTTTTTTTTTGACAGGGAGAATTTAGAAAAAAAAAAAAAAGGCCCAGTATTACACAGTGGTTTTCGGTGGCACACAATGAGAGACAGATGCCACACACAGCAATGGCACAGAGGCAGACTTGCCAACCTTTATCTCCCACTAATTATTTTTTTTTAAAAGGGAGAATTTAGAAAAAAAAAAAAAAGGCCCAGTATTACACAGTGGTTTTCGGTGGCACACAATGAGAGACAGATGCCACACACAGGACTGGCACAGAGGCAGACTTGCCAATCTTTATCTCCCACTAATAATTTTTTTTTTGACAGGGAGAATTTAGAAAAAAAAAAAAAAGGCACAGTATTACACAGTGGTTTTCGGTGGCACACAATGAGAGACAGATGCCACACACAGGACTGGCACAGAGGCAGACTTGCCAACCTTTATCTCCCACTAATTATTTTTTTTTTAAAAGGGAGAATTTAGAAAAAAAAAAAAAGGCCCAGTATTACACAGTGGTTTTCGGTGGCACACAATGAGAGACAGATGCCACACACAGGACTGGCACAGAGGCAGACTTGCCAATCTTTATCTCCCTGCAGTAATCTCAGGAAAGTATGGCAGGCAGCTATAAAAAGGACTGCTGCACACAAAAGTGGGGACAAACACACAAGATAGCTGTGCAGAAAGGAAGGAACAACAGGATTTGTGCTTTGAAAAAAGCAGTTGGTTTGCACAGCGGCGTACACACACAGCAACGCAGCTATCAGGGAGCCTTCTAGGGCAGCCCAATGAGCTACAGGGCAGCCCAATGAGCTACAGCGCTGAGGAAAAAAAAATGTAGCTTCCACTGTCCCTGCAAACAAAAGGTGGTGTTGGACAGTGGAAATCGCTACAGCACAAGCGGTTTGTGGCTTTATGTACCCTGCCTATCACTATCCCTGCTTCTGAAGAAGCGGCAGCAACCTCTCCCTACGCTCAGATCAGCAGCAGTAAGATGGCGGTCGGCGGGAACGCCCCTTTATAGCCCCTGTGACGCGGCAGAAAGCAAGCCAATCACTGCAATGCCCTTCTCTAAGATGGTGTGGACTGAGATCTATGTCATCACGCTGCCCACACTCTGCGTCCACCTTCATTGGCTGAGAAATGGCGCTTTTAGCGTCATTGAAACGCGACTTTGGCGCGAAAGTCGCGTACCGCATGGCAGACCCCACACAGGGATCGGGTCGGTTTCATGAGACGCCGACTTTGCCAAAAGTCGGCGACTTATGAAAATGAACGATCCGTTTCGCTCAACCCTAGTCTCCTGTGTTGTGTGCTGGCTGCTGTGTGACTGATCTTTGATCATATATATTTAATAAACTGAGCAGAGCATGATGCCCCAAAAGAACCAATAACCACAACACAACATGACAACTATTGTGCAAACTAGAAATTTTATTGACAAATGCAGAAATACTAAAAACAACACAGATATATGAGGGTATGGTGTATGACTACTATGAACACCATCAGGAACACGCATAAGTGCAAAAATCACAAGGGTACAATTGTAAAGCCCTATGGCATGGTAATACAAGTAACGTTTGCAGTATAATGCACCATGTGGAAATACCACAGAGGGGGGGAGAGTGGGCACTATATTATGTCAAATGACCAATAACTTAATGCAGGAAAATCCCACCATGCCTAACACCCGCCCCTATTGCAACTGCCCGAGAATAAATATATAGTAACTAAACCATGAACTGCCGGCTGAGCTTACCCATGTATGCGATGTCCTGTGTATGGTGTCCAAAGAAAAATGCCCCGACGCACGTTTCGCGATTGTCGCTTCTTCGGGAGGCAGTGTAAGTGTGGCAAACTGAGGAGTGTTTTGTATCATTGTAGCAGCTGCTGCTAATTAGCGTTGGTGATAAGCGGCGCATGCGGGTGGACACACTCAGACGCGCCGCGCTACTTCCGGCCATCCCAGCGGCGCACAGAGAAGGGAAATATCCCCGTGACGTCATCAGATCTGTGCGTCGCTGTTAAAGGATGCCGTTAGGAGGCGCGGCTTATCCAAGAATCCATTGCGCATGCGCACCACCCGCGGCCATTTTGGAAAAGGGAATGAGTGCTGGCAAGTCGGAATAAAGGTAAAATATAGCTGTACATTTATAGAAAGACATGAAATGTATATAAATTGGACCAAAGAACCCACGCTACCGTTAGAACACAATGAATCATAAATAATTAACATAAGACTGATGCTGGACATAAAAAAGATGGAAATAACATCAATAAATACATAATGCTCTATAAGTGCTAAGAAAGCGGCAAACATTGCCACTTCCCCTCTGATATATAATCAGAGAAGGTTCTCCCAGCAGATACACAGCCTCTTCCAAATGGGCACGCTTAGAGATGGCATCACCGGCAGAACGATGTAAAAGGTGCAATACAGCTGTAGCTAAAATATGAAAACAAAAGGAAAAAGACAATGATTAAAAACCCAAATTAAAAGCAAAAGAAACAGGGAGACAATGTTTTAATACAAGACGCGCCTATAGAAAAGGGACAAACGATAATTTTTCATTAAGGCCATTCGGGGCCATAGTCCCCAGGAGCACAATCCAGCGACACTCGACTTGTGCTAACGTACGTTTGGGGTCGCCACCCCTATTGCCCAGATGGACCCGATCGATACCCCGTACCTTAAATGTGTCAGGGTTGCAATTATGATATGTCTTGAAATGTCTTGGGATCGTTTTAAGTTCCAAGATGTTATCAATGTCCCTAGCTGCTTCAATATCCCTGACATGTTCTCGGACCCTGACACGAAGTTCACGAGATGTGAGACCTACATAGATTAAATTGCATGCACAAGTAGCGTAGTACACCACATAAGTGGTGCTACACGATATATAACTTGTGATCCGGAAGTCCCTACCTCCCCCAGCCGCAGAAA
The DNA here is from genome assembly GCF_051348905.1 of Ranitomeya variabilis. Classification (NCBI taxonomy): domain Eukaryota; kingdom Metazoa; phylum Chordata; class Amphibia; order Anura; family Dendrobatidae; genus Ranitomeya; species Ranitomeya variabilis. Next base: position 1,030,138,759 of record NC_135233.1, read on the forward strand.
AGGAAGTGGTTCTGATGATGTTTTTGCATGCCTTACAGGAGCCGCAGGGAAAACAACCCCACCTTGGTGGTCCTGAACCAAAAATTCTTGGGGGTGCAGGGACGTAGTGACTCCTCACCAGCTGATCTTTAAGACTCTTCTTTTTGAGCATGAGTAACCTTGACCCCCTGATGCGGGCCCTGATCTTGGAACTCTTACACTTCATTCTAACACACAATTTTTTTCTATTTAAAGATCGGTATTTTTTACAGAACCGCGGCACTGCCATGGGCGCGGCGTGTGCGCCCTCGTACGCTAACCTCTTTCTCGGACATTGGGAGAGGGAGGTTTTTGGGGAGGGCGCATGCGCCGCCTCCCATGTGCAGTGCTGGTACCGTTATATTGATGATGTGTTGCTGATTTGGCAGGGTCCCGAGCTGGCTCTCCTTGATTTCATCCGAGAGCTGAATCAAAATAGCCGTAACATCCGGCTCACCCATCGAATAGCTACTAATGAGATAGATTTTTTGGACATCAAAATAATGAGGTGTGAGGATGGGATTATACAGACGGACGTATTCCGTAAGGAAACATCGGTTAATGCTCTGCTCCATTCTAGCTCAGCTCACACCAGGTCAACTATACGAGCTATACCAGTAGGCCAGTTCCTTAGAATGAAGAGAGTCTGCTCTGCGGATGGGATCTTTGAGCGCCAGGCTCGGGACGTTACTGATCGGTTCCGGGATCGGGGCTACAGCAGGAGGGTCATCAAAAAAGGTTATTTACGTGCCAGGAGCTCCCCCAGAGAGCAGTTGCTCTGCAGACCTCCCAGACCCACTCCTGTTGTGAGAGATCAGCCGACCAGGTTTATCTCTACATTTAACAACAGGTGGGATGACATCCGGGAGGTTCTGCAGAGACACTGGTCTGTACTGAAAACTGAGCCCACCCTTAACAGCATCTTGCCGGACCGCCCCCTTCTTACAGCGAGAAGGGGGAAGAGTCTTAAAGATCAGCTGGTGAGGAGTCACTACGTCCCTGCACCCCCAAGAATTTTTGGTTCAGGACCACCAAGGTGGGGTTGTTTTCCCTGCGGCTCCTGTAAGGCATGCAAAAACATCATCAGAACCACTTCCTTTTCTGCGGCTGGGGGAGGTAGGGACTTCCGGATCACAAGTTATATATCGTGTAGCACCACTTATGTGGTGTACTACGCTACTTGTGCATGCAATTTAATCTATGTAGGTCTCACATCTCGTGAACTTCGTGTCAGGGTCCGAGAACATGTCAGGGATATTGAAGCAGCTAGGGACATTGATAACATCTTGGAACTTAAAACGATCCCAAGACATTTCAAGACATATCATAATTGCAACCCTGACACATTTAAGGTACGGGGTATCGATCGGGTCCATCTGGGCAATAGGGGTGGCGACCCCAAACGTACGTTAGCACAAGTCGAGTGTCGCTGGATTGTGCTCCTGGGGACTATGGCCCCGAATGGCCTTAATGAAAAATTATCGTTTGTCCCTTTTCTATAGGCGCGTCTTGTATTAAAACATTGTCTCCCTGTTTCTTTTGCTTTTAATTTGGGTTTTTAATCATTGTCTTTTTCCTTTTGTTTTCATATTTTAGCTACAGCTGTATTGCACCTTTTACATCGTTCTGCCGGTGATGCCATCTCTAAGCGTGCCCATTTGGAAGAGGCTGTGTATCTGCTGGGAGAACCTTCTCTGATTATATATCAGAGGGGAAGTGGCAATGTTTGCCGCTTTCTTAGCACTTATAGAGCATTATGTATTTATTGATGTTATTTCCATCTTTTTTATGTCCAGCATCAGTCTTATGTTAATTATTTATGATTCATTGTGTTCTAACGGTAGCGTGGGTTCTTTGGTCCAATTTATATACATTTCATGTCTTTCTATAAATGTACAGCTATATTTTACCTTTATTCCGACTTGCCAGCACTCATTCCCTTTTCCAAAATGGCCGCGGGTGGTGCGCATGCGCAATGGATTCTTGGATAAGCCGCGCCTCCTAACGGCATCCTTTAACAGCGACGCACAGATCTGATGACGTCACGGGGATATTTCCCTTCTCTGTGCGCCGCTGGGATGGCCGGAAGTAGCGCGGCGCGTCTGAGTGTGTCCACCCGCATGCGCCGCTTATCACCAACGCTAATTAGCAGCAGCTGCTACAATGATACAAAACACTCCTCAGTTTGCCACACTTACACTGCCTCCCGAAGAAGCGACAATCGCGAAACGTGCGTCGGGGCATTTTTCTTTGGACACCATACACAGGACATCGCATACATGGGTAAGCTCAGCCGGCAGTTCATGGTTTAGTTACTATATATTTATTCTCGGGCAGTTGCAATAGGGGCGGGTGTTAGGCATGGTGGGATTTTCCTGCATTAAGTTATTGGTCATTTGACATAATATAGTGCCCACTCTCCCCCCCTCTGTGGTATTTCCACATGGTGCATTATACTGCAAACGTTACTTGTATTACCATGCCATAGGGCTTTACAATTGTACCCTTGTGATTTTTGCACTTATGCGTGTTCCTGATGGTGTTCATAGTAGTCATACACCATACCCTCATATATCTGTGTTGTTTTTAGTATTTCTGCATTTGTCAATAAAATTTCTAGTTTGCACAATAGTTGTCATGTTGTGTTGTGGTTATTGGTTCTTTTGGGGCATCATGCTCTGCTCAGTTTATTAAATATACATGTTTGGGAGTTTGCCCCTCCCCCTCCTTTTTCAGTGGAGTGCAATGGGCACGTCCTATGGAAGGGATTTTGTTATTTATAAGTATATCCGCATGATTGGTATTTCTTTTGATCTTTGATCATAGCAGCAGCAGCAGTTCCCCAATTCCTGTTCCAGTCTCCCTCCACTCACAACCCTCCTCACTCCCAATTGTATTTTTGGCATTCTGCTTTTTTTGTTTGCACAGCGTCCTGAGCATTCATGCTCTTCTAATGGCTGCAGAGCTTTGATCAGTATCGCTGCTGATCAGAGTCTGTGCCAAGGAACTTTTTCTTAGCTAGTTAGAGTAGCAATGTATGAGACGTCTGTTTTTTTTTCAGAAAAAATTAATAGCAATGAATGCAAAGTGGCTTAATCGGTAGGGAGGTAGCGTACATTAGAGTAGCGTACGTCACAGTGTTAGTGACGTCCGATTTTATTTAGAAAAAAAAGTTAGCACACAGTAGTAGTGATGAGCGAACGTGCTCACCACTACTCGTTACTCGCCCGAGTATCAGTACGCTCGGTGTACTCGGCGAGCACCTAGTATTTCCGAGATTATTCGGTGGGAGCTCGGGTCTCCGCCCTGCAATTCTGGCACTCTTTAGAGGGCCAATAACAATCCAGGGATGGTCTGCCATGCGCTGTAATACTGCAGCCATCTTTGTTGTGGTATTACAGTGATTGGCTGGCCGCACAGCGTCATCAGGTCTATAAGAGACCTGGCACCGCCCTACTCACCGCATTCTGCTCCGGACTTAGCGAGTGTAGGGAGAGCTGCTGCTTAGATAGGGTCAGAATCATCCTTTTAATAGTTAGTGTGGGTCTGCTAATGTTCAGTCCACAAATCCAGAGAAACCAACAGTCCTTTTTAGGGCTAATTCAGGGGTCCAGAGATTGCAGCGCTAGATAGGCAGGGGAGTCTATGTGCACATATCCACATCAGTGCAAGGCCTGCAGGCACTGTATGTGAGTACATAGATCTCACTGTATACCTCAAAAAGCTCCATTACTGTACGCTACTGCTGCTTATTTAATATATACCTAGCTACAGTTTTCTGTGGCAATTTTTTTTTTTCACCTTATACCTGCTCCTTTTATTCTAAAGCAATCCATAGCCCCTTTATTTCTACATTTATTTCCTTAGTCACGCTGCAGACTACAGCCAGGTTATTGTAATTGAAGAGCGTGCAAATCTAAGTTGTTGTTTTTTGTCCCAGGCATCAGATGTGCCAAAAATCTTTTTTTGTGTGTGTGTCATAGCCAACTTGTTGACACAATTTAGTTGTGCCCCAAAAAGTCAAGGCCACATTTAGATCAGTCTGTTATGTCAGGCTGAGGCCTGGTGTATCTCTGATGGAAAAATCATAGCTTTGCAGGCATAAGTTGCATAGTTCTGTCTGCTAGCCTTGTTCCATTCATTTTTTTTTTCAAAAATTCACCAAAACCCCCCCAAAAAATGTATACAGTTTGTTATGTCAGGCTGTGGCCTGGTGTATCTGTAGTGGAAAAATCGTAGTTTCGCAGGCATACATAGCATATTTCTGTGTGCTAGCCTTGTTTTATTTTTATTTTTTTTTTCAAAAAATTCACCAAACCTCCCCCCCAAAAAAATCTATACAGTCTGTTATGTCAGGCTGAGGCCTGGTATATCTGTGGTAGAAAAATCGTAGCTTCACAGGCATAAGTTGCATAGTTCTGTCTGCTAGCCTTGTTCCACTCATTTTTTTTTCAAAGTTCACAAAATGCAAAAAAATTATTTATGCAGTCTGTTATATCAGGCTGAGGCCTGGTGTATCTATGGTGAAAAATATCATAGATTCACAGGGATAAATTGCATAGCTCTGTCTGCTAGCCATGTTCCACTCATTTTTTTTTCAAAAATTCACCAAAAGCCCCCCAAAAATGTATACAGTCTGTTATGTCAGTCTGAGGCCTGGTGTATCCGTGGTGGAAAAATTGTAGCTTCGCAGGCATACGTAGCATAGTTCTGTGTGCTAGCCTTGTTCTACTCATTTTCTTTTTCCAAATTTCCCAAAAAACAAAAAAATTATTTATACAGTCTGTTATGTCACGTTGAGGCCTGGTGTATCTGTGGTGGAAAAATCGTAGCTTTGCAGGCATAAGTTGCATAGTTCTGTCTGCTAGCCTTGCTTTACTCATTTTTTATTTTTTCCAAATTTCCTAAAAAACTGAAAAAAAAAATTATGCAGGCTGTTATGTCAGGCTGCGGCCTGGTGTATCTGTGGTGGAAAAATCGTAGCTTCGCAGGCATAAGTTGCATAGTTCTGTCTGCTAGCCTTGTTTTACTCATTTTTTATTTTTTCCAAATTTCCTTAAAAACAGAAAAAAAAATTGTACAGTCTTATTATGTCAGGCTGAGGCCTGATGTATCTGTGATGGAAAAATTGTAGCTTCGCAGGCATAATTTGCATAGTTCTGTATGCTAGCCTTGTTCTACTCATTTTTTATTTTTTTCCAAATTTCCTAAAAAACAAAAAAATTATTTATGCAGTCTGTTTTCTGTGGCTGCGGCCTGGTCTATCTGTGGTGGAAAAATCTTAGCTTCGCAGGCATAAGTTGTATAGTTCTGTCTGCTAGCCTTGTTCTCCTCATTTTTTTTTTTTTTCCAAATTATGAGCCACTGATTCCTGATTTTGTGGCACAATCAAGAATCATGTTTGACACCACCGGCCTAACAGAAATAGACTTTTTCAAAGTATTTTTCTCTGAGGATTTTGTTAACCTTATGGTGGGCCATACTAATTTGTACGCTCATTGATTTTTGGCACAAAAACGCTATTCATCATTTTCTAACTGGTCGTGACGTCATTCTCAGGCCCTAAACTCCTCATTCTAGGAATTTAGGACCTGAGAATGACATCGCGGCTTGTGATTGGTCGCGTGGCGGTTACATGAGCGGCACGCGACCAATCAGAAGCCGTGACGTCATGGAAGGCCCTAAACGCGCTCATTTTAAGCAAAGAAGGCTGCCGGTTACCAGCGGTGATGTCCAGGGGCCTCCGGAGAGGTGAGTATATCAAGATTTTTTATTTAAATTCTTTATTTTACACAGTAATATGGATCCCAGGGCCTGAAGGAGAGTTTCCTCTCCTTCAGACCCTGGGAACCATCAGGATACCTTCCGATACTTGGTGTCCCATTGACTTGTATTGGTATTGGTATCGGCGATATCCGATACTTTTCGGGTGTCGGCCGATACTATCCGATACCGATACTTTCAAGTATCGGACGGTATCGCTCAACACTAATTATGAGGCCATCCACAAATTCCTACATTATAATCATAATGCACGTGTCCTCCCCAAGATGACCCCAACTTTGACCGTCTGTTCAAAGTGTAGCCGGTCATCGAAAAGTTCAACAACAAGTTTGCTGAAGTGTATGTTCCCCAAAGTGACATCTGCATTGATGAGTCCCTAATTCATTTCAAGGGAAGGCCTACCATATTTTCCGGTGTATAAGATGACCCCACAACTTTTCTAGTTAAAATATAAAAAGTCGGGTGTCTTCTTATATGCCGTGTGTTGGCTTATAGGGCAGGTGACCAATGTGCATATGGTGGGGTGGAGTGGTCCCAATGATGAAGAGAGGGGGCGTCTCACAGAGAAGGTGTAAGTGGAGTATCCCCCCATTACCTCATTGTAGCAGCGATCCTCTCTGTGCTGGGGGTGGCAGCGGTGGCAGCTCCTCTTTGTGCAGCATGGTTTTTCCGTGCTGGGGCGGCAGTGGCTCTTCTGTGTGCAGCATGGGGGCTCTGTGCTGGGGGGCGGCGGCGTATCTTTGCACAGCATTGGGGCTCTGCCGGCATTTCCTCAAAGCCCGGAGGCCCCGGCAGCTCCATTGCCGCAATGCGGTGGCCTCCAGGAAAATGGCAGCTGGGGTTGGCGCATGCTCAGATTCAGATCTTGTCTCCCAAGATATCGGGACGAGATCTGAATCAGAATGCGCCGCCCCCAGCGGCCATTTTCCCGGAGGCCACCGCATCACAGCAATGGAGCTGCCGGGGCCTCTGGGCTTTGGGGAAATGCCGGCAGAGCACCAATGCTGCACAAAGATACGCCGCTTCCCCAGCAAAGAGCCCCCACACTGCACAAAGAGCAGCCACCGCCGCCCCTAGCACGGAGATACCATGCTGCACAAAGAGGAGCCGCCGCCCCCAGCACAGAGAGCATCGCTGCCACAATGAGGTAATAGGGGAATACTCCACTTACTCCTTCCCTGTGAGATTCCCCCTCTCTTCATCACCGGGACCACTCCCCCCGCCCACCATATGCACATTGGTCCGCACCCGTCCTATAAGAAGACACCTTGCGTATAAGATGACCCCTGACTTTTAAGAATATTTTCAGGGGTTAAAAGGTCGTCTTATATGCCGGAAAATACGGTACATTATAAAATTCACATACCAGGAAACAGTAGAATATTTTCAAAAATGGGGCACTTGTTGGGCATTGCCATTGTTTAGGCCCATCTAGATTAGTTTCTTAAGGGGTCTAGTTTCCAAAATGGGGGGCTTCTACTGTTTAGGTACATCAGGGGATCAGCAAATGCGACATGATGCCTGCAGACCATTCCATCACAGTCTGCATTCCAATACGTCACTACTTCCCTTCCGAGCCCCAACGTGTGCCCAAACTGTAGTTTTCTCCCACATACACCACCGTTCAAAAGTTTAGGGTCACCCAGACAATTTATTGTTTTCCATGAAAACTCATACTTTTATTAATCAAATGAGTTGCCAAATGAATTGAAAATCTAGTCCAGACATTGACAAGGTTCGAAAAAAAGATTTTTATTTGAAATAATAATTTTCTCCTTCAAACTTTGATTTCGTCAAAGAATGCTCCCTTTGCAGCAATTACAGCATTGCAGACCTTTGGCAATCTAGCAGTTAATTTGCTGAGATAATCTGGAAACATATCACCCCATGCTTCTAGAAGCCCCTCCCACAAGATGGTTTGGTTTGATGGGCACTTTTTGCGCACCATACGGTGAAGCTGCTCCCACAACAGCTCAATGGGGTTGAGATCTGGTGACTGCACTGGCCACTCCATTACAGAGAGAATACCAGCTGCCTGCTTCTTCCCTAAATAGTTCTTGCATAATTTGGAGGTGTGCTTTGGGTCATTGTCCTGTTGTAGGATGAAATTGGCTCCAATCAAGCGCTGTCCACAGGGTATGTCATGACATTGCAAAATGGAGTGATAGCCTTCCTTAGTCAAAATGCCTTTTACATTTTACAAATCTCCCACTTTACCAGCACCAAAGCAACCCCAGACCATCACATTACCTCCATCATGCTTGACTGATGGTGTCAGGCACTCCTCCAGCATCTTTTCAGATGTTCTGTGTCTCACAAATGTTCTTCTATGTGATCCAAACACCTCAAACTTGGATTCGTCTGTCCATAACACTTTTTTCCAATCTTCCTCTGTCCAATGTCTGTGTTCTTTTGCTCATTTTAATCTTTTCCTTTTATTAGCCAGTCTCAGATATGGCTTTTTCTTTGCCACTCTGCCCTGAAGGCCAGCATCCCGGAGTTGCCTCTTCACTGTAGACGTTGACACTGGTGTTTTGCGTGTACTATTTAATGAAGCTGCCAGTTGAGGACCAGTAAGGTGTCGATTTATCAAACTACAGACTCTAATGTACTTGTCTTGCTGCTCATTTGTGCAGCGGGGCCTCCCACTTCTCTTTCTACTCTAGTTAGAGCCTGTTTGTGCTCTCCTCTGAATAGAGTAGTACACACCATCAGTGGCGTAGGAAGGGGGGTGCGGGGGGGGGCGGGCCGCCCCGGGCGGCACAATGCGGGGGGGCGGCACAATGCGGGGGTGAGTCAGTGGCGTATCTAGGGGGGAGCAGCCGGCAGGGGGGCACAGTCGGGCCGCCTAAAGCGGCGGTCCGCAGTGTCTCCCCCGGCGGCTGCATTCTGTCACCCCCCGCACTGGGAGTCAGCTGTTCTCTGTGCCGACTGTCAAGCTGACAGCCGGCACAGAGAAGCTGCGGCGCGCCGGCTCCCAATGTTCAATTGTACTCGTATCTGAGATGCGAGTACAATTGAAGCTCTGACTGCCGGGTCAGAGCGACGCCAGCAGTGTGATCAGGTCATGTGATCACGCTGCTGACGTCACTCACCTGCGCGGCAGAGCAGGAGATGCAGAGCGGTGGTAAGTGCTCCAGTGGAGCTGAAGACACCGAAAGTGCAGGGGGGGGATTTACTGTGAGTGGGGATGGGGGCATATATTGTGGGGGGGATTTAATGTGAGGGGATGGGGGGCATATATTGTGGGGGGGATTTACTGTGAGTGGGGATGGGGGGCATATATTGTGGGGGGGATTTACTGTGAGTGGGGATGGGGGGCATATATTGTGGGGGGGGATTTAATGTGAGGGGATGGGGGGCATATATTGTGGGGGGGATTTAATGTGAGGGGATGGGGGGCATATATTGTGGGGGGGATTTAATGTGAGGGGATGGGGGGCATATATTGTGGGGGGGATTTACTGTGAGTGGGGATGGGGGGCATATATTGTGGGGGGGATTTAATGTGCGGGGATGGGGGCATATATTGTGGGGGGGATTTAATGTGCGGGGATGGGGGGGATATATTGTGGGGGGGATTTAATGTGCGGGGATGGGGGGGATATATTGTGGGGGGGATTTAATGTGCGGGGATGGGGGGCATATATTGTGGGGGGGATTTACTGTGAGTGGGGATGGGGGCATATATTGTGGGGGGGATTTAATGTGAGTGGGGATGGGGGGCATATATTGTGGGGGGGATTTACTGTGAGTGGGGGGGATTTAATGTGAGTGGGGATAGTGGGATATATTATTGGATTGGGGATATTTAATATGAGTGGAGATGAGGGGATTTATTGTGGGGGGAGATTTAATGTGAGTGGAGATGGGGGATTTAATGTGTGGGGGAGATCTGAGGACACAAAATGAAGAGCAAAGGGGGAGATGGGGGGGCATATATGAGGAAACAGTATGGGGGATGGGTGCAGACAGCTTGGGGTCAAACGGGGGGATGTATGCGGATACAGTATGAGTAGCGATGTGAAAAACGTATGTGGACAGAGTACGGGGAGTGAGGGTGTTGGGATGTGTGCATGCGTAGCATGGGGGACAGTGTAAGGGCACAGCCAGGAGGGGATAGTATACAAAGGAGGGGGAGTGTGATGAGAGAGTACAGTATAAATACTGGGCCCTATAGGGGGGACACAGTGTGAGAGGTCAGTGTGAAGAGGGGTCCGGTATAGAAAGGAGAGGTCAGTGTGAAGAGCAAGTACCATAAGAGGGACAGTGTGGGGGTCATATTTTATGCAGACAATATAGTGAGGGGCAATTTTTTATTCAGGAGCATTATAATGATACTTGTATCTTTAAGGGCGTCATGTGGAGATTTTCTGCAAAAGAACGGAGAAGATGGAAGTCTGCAGAGACGGCTGTGGATCAGAAAACTCATCATGGGGTCTGGACAAGATGAAGAAATGAAGGAGAACAACTCCAGAGGCGACGTCATCTATAAGGTACCTGGATGTAAATGTTATTTGTGATACTAACTAACTCTCATGTTTTTATTTATGTTAGGAGCATTAAAGGGGATGTCCAGGTTTGTAATGAGTCTGCAGTCATTCTTTGTGACTGCAGACTTCTGACTTTTCACAGTGCGCACTGCACACTGTCAGGATTCTCTCGTGCTGGCGATTTACATACATGCGGTCACATGCTGACTAGACATGTGTGGCCTCACTCTATGATAATGAACTGAGCGAGGCTGGGCACGTCTAGTCGGAATGTGGTCAGAAGTATACAAATCACATGCTTGTGCTGACATGACCGTCCACCGGCCAGGGAGAATCCTAAAAGTGTGCAATGCATTAGTTGTGAGAATTCAGAAGCTGCGATGTCAGGATTCAGCTCTGCAGGTTCCAGTCGTCGACACATGGACACGTCACTCATATGCGATTTTCATACTCGTGGTCCTGTAACAACGAGCTTCTCTTCTGCTTCTCTCAGTTTTTCACTTAACATTGGGAGCTTAAGGGAGAGGAGCTCGTCGGTACATGACTAAGTGTGAAAATCGCATACATTCTGGGGGGGGGGGGCGCCAAACTCGGGAACAGCCCCGGGCGGCAAAAGCTCTAGCTACGCCCCTGCACACCATTATAGGAAATCTTCAGTTTCTTGGCAATTTCTCGCATGGAATAGCCTTCATTTCTAAGAACAAGAACAGACTGTCAAGTTTCACATGAAAGTTCTTTTTTTCTGGCCAATTTGAGAGTTCAATGGAACCAACAAATGTAATGCTCCAGATTCTCAACTAGCTCAAAGGAAGGTCAGGTTTATTGGTTCTCTAATCAGTCAAATTGTTTTCAGCTGTGCTAACATTCTCGCACAAGGGTTTTCAAGGGTATTCTAACCATCCATTAGCCTTCTTACACAGTTAGCAAACACATAGTACCATAAGAACACTGGATTGATGGTTGTTGGAAATGGTCCTCTATACACCTATGAAGATATTGCATTACAAACCAGACATTTGCAGCTAGAATAGTTATTTACCACATTAACAATGTATAGAGTGTATTTCTGAATCATTTAATGTTAGCTTCATTGGAAAAAACTGTGCTTTTCTTTAAAAAATAAGGACATTTCTATGTGACCCTAAACTTTTGAACGGTAGTGTATGAGGTATCAGCGTATTCAGGACAAATTGCACAACAACTTTTGGTGTCCAATTTCTCCTTTTACCCTTGTAAAAAAAAAATTGGGGGCTAAAAATCATTTTTTGTGGTAAAAAAATATTATTTTTTACGTTCACGACTCTGTGCTATAACCTATAGTGAAACACTTGGGTGTTCAAAGTTCTTACCATACATCTAGATAAGTTCCTTGCACATTTAGTTTCCAAAATACGGTCACTTGTGGGGGGTTTCTACTGTTTAGATACATCAGAGGCTATGCAAATGTGATATGATGACTGCAGACCATTCCATCAAAGTCTGCATTTCAAAATGTCACTACTTCCCTTCCGAGCTCCGAAAAAATAAAAAATGTGTGGTGAAAAGAACATTTTTGTGGAAAAAAAATATGATTTTTTTATTTTCACGGCTCTGTGTTATAAACTTTAGTGAAACACTTGGGGGTTCATATTGCTCACCACACATCTAGATAAGTTCCTTGCGGGGTCTAGTTTCCAAAATGTGGTCACTTGTCGGGGTTTTCCGCTGTTTAGGCACATCAGGGGCTCTCCAAACGCAACATGGCATCCAATCTCAATTCCAGTAAAAAAAAGTGCAAAAGTTTTACCAAATTTACAATATTTTAACAAATAAATGCAAAAACTTTGAAACAAATTTTACCACTATCATGAAGTACAATATGTCTCGAGAAAGTATTCTCAGACTTGACGTGATCCGTTGAAGCGTTCCAGAGTTATTACCTCATAAAATGACATTGCTCAGAATTAAAAAAAATTGTCCTGGTCAGGAAGGTGAAAACACGCTTCGGGGAGAAGGGGTTGAAACTGGCAGGCAAGTAGTTGCCTACCTTTTCCACATAGCAGCGGCACAGAACGGCCATTGACTGCTCCTGCGATTCGGTTGCTTAACGTTAACAGAACCGCTCCATCTCTTCCAGGCTGCTCTTTTTATGGGGTGTGACTGCTAATGTGATGCTGATAGACCGCCGGCTACCGGCAGTTAGGTAGTGGGGATCCAACTATCCATCACTAGTCACACCCCATCAACAGAGGAGAAAAGAAGTCGATGCTGTCAACTTTATGCCAGTTACGTTACGTCAGTGGAAGGTGCAAAGTTGCTCAGAGGAGCAGTCTGCGACCACTCTGTGCTGGATGAGATTAGAGCTGGGCATCACAGGTATGTAAGTAGGACCCACCTGCCTGTTTTTTTTTTTTTCCTTCTTACTATGGACCTAAAAACTAAGTCTTGGATATACCCTTTAAGATGCCATACTGATATAACTGGATGAATTAAAGGAACCAGGTTGCTAGCATTATAATATAATTACAGATTTTCAAACTCACTGAATTTATCTCATTGTAGGAAAAACAAATGTAATGTACTTAATTTATTGCGTTTACAGGCACATTTTAACTTCTGCTTGTGTACAATCTAATAAACAACAGCTATTTAACTGAAACATAAATTATGTCTTTAGTGTAAACCGTAAAGAAAAAAATCAATTTTAAATTGTGATGATCTATCTCTTAGCCATACCGTAAATCCCTCCCAAAGCAGATTGCATTGCCACATCCCCGTTGACTTTCATGGACTGTATGCATTTTTAGTGCACAACACATACATCTTCATTTATCATTAACAATGTCTATACTTTATCACATCAAATTATGAAATAAATTCTAGTCCAAATCTTTTTATCACTAGGCAGTAAGTCTACACAACCAGTTGGAAGGGAAAAAAAAATCAATATTTATTGCTTTTGGGAAATTTTGCAGTGCGACTTTGAGAATTGTATTAGCAATTTAGCATCTGGAAGTTGTCATGGTAAATAATAATTGTCCATAAATATTTCAGGCATGATTTATCAGTGTGAAGTAAACATATTGTTTACGTCTGGGAAAACAAGGAAAAAAGTGAATGTGGTATAGAATTAACCATGAGACATTTCATTGTGGTGGAAACTTCTATCTATCTATCTATCTATCTATCTATCTATCTATCTATCTATCTATCTATCTATCTATCTATCTATGTATCTATCTATCTATCTATGTATCTATCTCATATCTATCTATTATTTATCTATTATCTATTTATCTTATATGTTTACTGTAATTTTATATTTGTATATAGTTGATTAATGCTCATTTATGGGCCTGCATCAGGTCATCTAAATGCACCTTTATTCAATACTCTCAGATCCAGCTACCATTTTCTTCTTTCAGCTTCCTTGCTTCCAGTGATAGCCACATTCAGTTGCTGTAATAAAAAATATACCATAATAGTACTGATTCAATCCTGATAGCATCGTTAATCTAGCGCTTTGCCATGACTGTAACAGTGAAAAGGTGTGTGGTAGAGGAGAGGGAAAACCCTGCTGACCATAAGAACTTTCACTCTACATGAGTGGAGTTCGCTGACTGTGGAGACACGAGGGTCAGTGGGTGCTCTAATCTGCTAACTTGGCTGTCTTTCGAAAGACCGCATGGACCAGTGAAAGCCCGTACTCCTTCCCCACGGGCAGAATACTACTACTAACACACTGTGGTAATACTTTATTTGATCATCATCAGTCAACTACACATAGTACAGTCCCAGCAAATACACATGATGGCACAAATGACAGTGTTTCATCCTTCCACTGGAATGCCGGCGATTTGAACATTTGCAACTTCAGGGCATCCAGGGTCTACTACCCCAGCCTTTTGCAGCCCGCTTTTGGTGAACACCCACAGAGAAGAGGTAGCGGCAAGTTTAGGAAGCTGATCGAGTACAGGGAGGTTTGTACCTAGGTGACCTGATTATCCCAACCCTGGTTCTCCAAATGACTTTGTGGGTTCAGTGATGGGCTGTGGAGCAGATCTGTATTCCACCAGTTGATTTCATGGTTCTGTGGCTGCTGTCCTTTAGAGTCTCACTGGAGAGGGAGAGAGGTCCCTTTTATACCAACAGCTGTCATTCAAGGAATTATCCAACAGGCTTGGGACGAGGTGGGGGAGAGGTAATACCTCATCGTTATATTGTTAAATTAACCTGTACATTTGTCCTCTAGAAGCTGCAGGGGCTAATACTATATGTAAATCTGCAGGAATTGAGAACAGATTAACGAACAACATGAGTCAATGTACAGGCTCATATGAACAATGGCAAAAAACAACTTTAATGAAGCAGAATCCTAGAACAAAAAATCAAACCTAAAAAACAAGGATCCCTAAAATATAACTTTTAATAGGAATAAGTTAAAAACGTAATTCTATTTTCATTATAGCTCTATTAATTGGGAAAACAAGATATGTACCTGTTAAACCCTAAAGGGTCACTGTACTCAGTCCTGCCTGGCAGTGGAGGTTGGCACCCTTATTTTCCACGGTAGGCGCCCCCACTCCTCAATGGCTCACCCTTAAAGTCCCTAGAGTTCCCTGCAATACAGGAACCCTGGTGAGACCTATGTATAATCCTTATAACAAGTCCTGCCTGGCAGTGGAGGTAGACACCCTAATTTTCAGTGGTAGGTGCCCCCACTCATCGACGGCTAACCCTAGAGTCCATAACAGTCCCTACAATGGAGATAAGAAATAGAAATGTCCCAATACACCCAGGTACCCGTATAAACCAAAAAAAACAACACAGGAAAAAATGTGAAGAAAAAAAAAAATGAAGAAAAAAATGTTAAATGTCAATTGATCAGCAATTGTCGTCACAATAACTGATAAAATTGTTGATAAATGCAAAAAGTCCAAAAAATTGAAAATATATGCGGGTATACAGGATGCAATAATGATATATTATTGTCCAAATGATGAAGACCATATAGGGTCCCCAGACAGTAAGAATTAGTTCATATTAGAAATTACCACAGCATTAAAGTGCATAGTGCAAAGACACAATCTTTTCAACCAAAAAAGGCTCAATGCAGTATTTAAAATATCTATACTCATCTATTTGCCATGGTAGCCCATCCTATTGTCCAGGAAAACCCAAATTCATCAACTGAAAAATGAATCAGGTGCTAGTCAAAGTCTGTGACATCCCCAAGCAATGCCGACGCGTTTCCCCCTCCATGGGAATAACGGGTGTTCATCAGGGGTACAGTAGCCACACATATAATGGAAGAGCAAAAGAACAATATGTCTGGCATAATTAACAATAAACTGTGTGATCACACGGACCATAAGAAGTTACACTCTAAAGTTACACTCCCATCCACAACTCCTGCTTTCGCTGTTATTAGCGGCAGCAGGTGTCAGATGATGGGAGCAGTTGTACCATCAGCTGACACCAGTGATCGGAGATAAACCTTATACCTCCAATCACAGCTGAGCGCTCACATTGTCTTTTGACAGCATGGGAACTGCATCTCTCTGACCAGCGGGGATGGTTTCACCGCCGATCAGAAGTGGTGTTTGCCGCGCTGTCATGCATACGACAGTGCAGCAAACACTGGATGTTCAGGCCCCCATTCAAGTGAATGGGGTCCAGATTTGGCTTCGAGTCTGGGTACTGTTCTGGTACCCAAACCCAAACTTTTTGTAACTGTTTGGCTGAACCCGCCGGACCAGAATATCCAAGTGTCCGCTCATCTGTACCCCTGATGACAGATTTATCATGGCTGGTTAACAAAAATACACGGGTTCCAAGCTGTTTTTTTTAAATAAATTATTTAAATAAATAATTTTACAGAAATGACACTGGGTCCCCCCTCATTTTGACAACAAGCTAAGCTAAAGCAGACAGCTGGGGATGGTATTCTCAGACTAGTAAGGGGCCATGGATATTTCCCCCCTAGCCTAAAAACAGCTGTCCAAAGCCGCTCCAGCAAAGGCGCATCTATTAGATGCACCAATTATGGCACTTTACCAGGCTCTTCCCACTTGCCTTGGTGCTGTGGCAAGCAAGGCAATCTTTGTGGGGTTAATGTCAGCTTTGTAATGTCAACTGACTTTAAGCCCACAGTTTAGTAATGGAGAGGCATCTATAAGTTCTGCCTGAGATCGGCGGTAACCTTAATGACGTCACCGCCGGTCACAGGCAGGCAGCACTTTTCACGCTCTGCTCAGTGTTAGCTGGCTGGCGTGAAGAGTGGTTTATTTCAAATAATGGACTTTATTCTTGCTGTGTCTTTATTACAATGTTACTGTGGAGTTGGTAATGAGGGTGTCTTATAGATGCCTCTCCATTACTCACCTGTGGGCTTGATGTCAGCTCACATTACAAAGCATTCAAGCCATGAAGAACACAAGTAGCTTGCATTAAAGTCTTGTCTTCTCAATGATTTATATAATGGTATTGACACAAATACTGTTGTAAAACAAAAAGAGCCACAGTAATTTGTCAGATGGTCAAGTAAGAAATAGACACATTAGAAAATAACCCTGACTATACAAAGTTGTGGTCTGTAGGAAATGGATGAATATTGGATGAAAAGTTTGAGTGTCAGTAATATACAGTACTCAGCTTTATAAGGTAAAGATAAGATGATAATAATAATAATAATGATAATAATTCATTATTTAGAATAAACCTTAGGAAAGATGCAATTATGATTTCCTGAGTTAATCCAAATAATATAAGTTAAAAGAGAAGGACAAGTAAAGTGAACTATTACCAGAAGAAATGTTCTCATATGATCTAATTTTGTCTAATAGATTATTTGTTAAATAATTAACATTATAAATGAAAGACTTAAACAGCAAGTAATTGGCGCAAAGTTGGGGCCAATTGAGACTCCTTCTTCTGTTCAGGCTATATTCACATATTGCGTTTTTGCTGCGTTTTTCATGCAGTTTCTTATGCAGATTAAAAGCTGCTTTTTACATTTCCAGCAAAAGCTTGTTTTTTCCTGACTGAATTGGAAAACTGCTGCATATTGGAAAACTGCAGTATGTAAATTCTTTCAGCCTTTTTTCACCCATAAAAAAAGAAATGAGTAATTGCCAAAATACAGCAAAAACACTTATGAGTAGTGTTGAGCGATACCGTCCGATACTTGAAAGTATCGGTATCGGAAAGTATCGGCCGATACCGGCAAAGTATCGGATCCAATCCGATACCGATACCCGATACCAATACAAGTCAATGGGACTCAAGTATCGGACGGTATTCCTGATGGTTCCCAGGGTCTGAAGGAGAGGAAACTCTCCTTCAGGCCCTGGGATCCATATAAATGTGTAAAAGAAAGAATTAAAATAAAAAATATCGCTATACTCACCTCTCCGACGCAGCCTGGACCTCAGCGAGGGAACCGGCAGCGTTGTTTGTTTAAAATTCGCGCTTTTACTTGGTTACGTGAAGTCCCGGCTTGTGATTGGTCAGGGCGGCCATGTTGCCGGGACGCGGACCAATCACAGCAAGCCGTGACGAAATTACATCACGGCTTGCTGTGATTGGTCCGCGTCCCGGCAACATGGCCGCCATTAACCAATCACAAGCCGTGACGTCACGGGAGGCTGGACACGCGCGCTTTTTAAAATGGGCGCGTGTCCAGCCTCCCGTGACGTCCCGGCTTGTGATTGGTTGCGCCGCGGTCAACCAATCACAAGCCGGGAGGCTGGACACGCGCGCATTTTAAAATTTTAAAATGGGCGCGTGTCCAGCCTCCCGTGACGTCCCGGCTTGTGATTGGTTGCGCCGCGGTCAACCAATCACAAGCCGGGAGGCTGGACACGCGCGCGTGTTTAAAATTTTAAAATGCGCGCGTGTCCAGCCTCCCGTGACGTCACGGCTTGTGATTGGTTGCGTCTCCCATGTGACTGCGACGCAACCAATCACAAAGCCGGGACGTAATTTTAAAATCCTTAAGGACCTGAAATTACGTCACGGCTTGCTGTGATTGGTTGCGTCGCCCATGTGACTGCGACGCAACCAATCACAACGCCGGAACGTAATTTTAAAATCCTGAAGGACCTGAAATTACGTCACGGCTTGCTGTGATTGGTTGCGTCCCGGTCACATGGGCGGCACGCAACCAATCACAAGCCGGGACTCACGTAAAGGAAAGAAAAGCGCGAATTTTAAACAAAGAACGCTGCCGCTTCCCTCGGTAAGGTGCAGGCTGCGTCGGAGAGGTGAGTATAGCAATATTTTTTATTTTAATTCTCTCTTTTACACATTTTTACATTAATGTTGTTTCGATACCGATACCCGATATCACAAAAATATCGGATCTCGGTATCGGAATTCCGATACAGCAAGTATCGGCCGATACCCGATACTTGCAGTATCGGAATGCTCAACACTACTTATGAGCTTTTTCAGCATTTTTGATGAAAAAAATGCAGGTCCAGGTGGATGTGAAGCCTATTCATGTTAATATTAGTGCAGTTTAGTTAAATTAGTGATACATCTGAAAGTAAACAGTGCCTTACCATCCCAGTGCCCTACCAAAGTGTTAAGTAACTAATACTTTACCAGTTCAACTTCCCCCATGGTTTTTACATTCTCTGTTGGGTATTTTTTCAAGACTTCATGTAACTTAGTCCACGGCTGTACTTTTACCATGAATCCAGCTTATTTTTCAGAATTGTCCCTATTTTTTCAGACATAAAAAACTTCTTCCCTTAAATAATTTGCTCAAATTTCCCTTTTTTCCTAAATGTTTTATTTCACATACATCTTGCATTTGTAAGCTAACACCTTGTATTGTTCTGTTCATGCTTTCAAGGTGGAAGCAAAGTTGAACTTTCATACCCTGAAAAATGCAGCAATTACACAGTAAGAAAAGAGGAAAAAAGGCAGCAAAATCTGCTCTTTGGCTGCAGCTTTGTCCCTGCCAGAAGATAATGTTTTGGTTACAGTAAAAAAAAACAACCTGTGAAATGTTGTGTAAGTCCTTGGACTCTGCTGCGGAAACCTCTAGTAGTTTGATGGATCGGTCCAATCTTGAGTCATGGAAACTGACAGATATCATGGCCACATACTGAGAAACTTGAAGCTCCCAACCAGAGACATGACATAGCAAAGACAATTCCTACGATATCATCAAGTCGATGAAAGTTACAATTCCAGTCATTGACATCTATCCACAGGATGAATGATAAATGTCAGGTTGGTGGAGATATGGCTGCTTGGACCCCCATTGACTGTGAGCCCATGGGGATAGCCAAATGGTCATATTTTATTAAATCTATATTCCAAAAACGCATCATGTTCAATATTTGTCTACAGTGGTGCTATTCCCTTAATGCAAAGCTAATGGAGCACAAAAATGCTCTATATTTTATCTAATGTATATTTATGTCAGTATTTGACCTGTGTTGGATCCTGGACAATAGGAGAATAAAAGGCTGAAAACCCCCCACTACACATGAACCTTTCAAATCAATACATGTACTATGCAGACATAAATACATATGTCAGTATGAGTAGAAACATTTTTGTATCATGTCGAAAAATAACTCCATTCTTCAGGACTCTTATGTGATCTAGCAAAGTCACACTTCCTTTCATCTGCTCTCTAGTTGCCACTTTCTAATCTATTAAATGCAAATTTTCATGAGGTAGGAGACAGATGAAATTGAGAATAACTGCGGGATCAGATTGCACAAGCTTCATTTTCTATCTGTTACCATGGAGACACATAACTCCGCTAATGAACTGCCAGCACAAAATAAGATTGTCACAGTTCACGGGGAGGATACCCTTATCATCCCCACCACACACAGCAATTTGTCATGAACCGGGGTTTTTTGGTTGCCCCTGGTTCTTTCTGAAGGGTATTTATCTCTGTCCCACTTCCCAGTTCCAGTTTGGAACTTGCAGCTCTCTGGTGCCCCCCTTACCTTCAGGTCGGACAGGGTACTGCACCTAGGATAATTAGTCACCAGAAAGGCTGCCTTACTTTGTACTGGCTAATGGGCACACTGCAGCGAGGGCGATATAACTACTCCAACTCAGGCGGGAACAATAGTTATCAATGCTGCCAGTCGCTACAAAGACTCCCAAACGCACAGGGCAAATCTTGCTGCCACCAGCTCCGATTTCTTAATTATTAATGGGTCCAGAACCAACCCAGATTAGTAGCGTTATTCACCTCAGAGGACATGACAGTTTGTTATAGAGCAAGCAGAGACAAAGCTAGTAATTTTTTATATTTTACTCCAAAAAAGGTAGGCAGTGTTTACAGAAGTATAAAAAGATATTATAAAGAAGACAAGTATCGTATGTACAGTGAAATTACAAATAAAATGGGATTTAAGTTGAAGAGAACACTTACATTGGGTTCAAATCATGTCATCTCATGGCTGGCCGTGTGCTGTGGGGGATGGGGGGAGCACATATACAGATGCATCACCCCTGTCTGGCAGCTAGACCCCAGACAAAAGACACATGAAGACTGCTGCTTCACTCACTTATTTCCCAGCCTAAAACCAAGGCACTCCCCCTGTGGTGACCTCACTTAAAGGCTGAATCCTCCCCTTTTCTTAATGTTATGGCAGACATTTTTATATGTAGCTCGCTGTATGAACCTCGTATACGAAAGACACAATGATCAGGAGGTGCTCCACGTTGGGGAACTATTTTAAGAGTAAACACAACATAGTTACATGACCTGCTTGAGGAGAAACCCACTCCTTGCACTCATTGGGTTTAGCTTCTAGCGATTTCAGGGGGTTATAGATCTCTCAATGGACATCCGGAATATATAATCATTATATCTCTAGCCCTGGTTGGTGCCAATATACATAACCTTACATGAACAATAGAAACCCATGCTTTCTGTACCAGTTTTAGCCAGTATCAGGTGGGAGGCGGGGGAATGAAGAGTGTAGGGAGACTAGTCTGTTGCAGCAGAGAGCCAGGGAGGGGGAAGAAGTATAGAATTACACACACACAGGCAGAGGGAGAAAAAGTGGCTTAGAATTCCAGCCTTGTGTTGGCAGGCAGAGGAAATTGCAGCTGAGAGCCCTGTATGTGTAAGTGAAGTAGTCAGAACTTCTTCCTGTTTCCTGACAAGGATATGTCTAAAATTTCTAATCAAAACTTTAACGTCAAAGTGGTTTAAGGGAGATGGCCTTGTGCATTCCACCCTTAATGAAGTTCTTGCTGGAGTATTCATGAATTTTATGCATCTTCCCTATGATGTGTGCCTCCGTCCGCCTGAAGTGCTACTTCAGTTAGTGACTAAAATAGAATTTTCGGCATAAGAAATGCCACCTGATTTCATTATTATGATGGATGGAATAGCCACACCCCATCTCGGCTTTGCCTCATCTTACCCAATTTTGGCAGTGCTGGCGAATCTGTTGTGAAAATATCAAAAGTAACAAAATGTTTGAGCAACTTTGCGTTGCTCAAAAAATTTGCTACTGTTTTAAGTATTTATACCAGAAAACTGGAGAAAACACTTTGATGACTTGACATATATGTCTTTTCCTTACTTCAGATAGACAGGCCCAAGTGTAGTAAAAAAGTATATTTTTATTAAACAGAATTTAGATTTACAAGAGTAAAAAATGGTGGATAAGACCACAGTACATATAGCAACAGAGGCCCCCTGACGAAGGCTGTGCGCCGAAACGCGCGTCGGGGTGATGTGGTGACCGCTGGCTTCTTTCTGTACCCCCTGCTAGTTGGACGAGCGTTCTGTTATTCTTCCAAACTTGGTAGGTTTTATGATTCTCTAGGTATTTGCCGGTATCGTCCTTCCTATTTTGCGCATTGGTAGCAATACTGATTAGATCTGCTACATATGGGGGTATGTGAATGTTTCATGCACTGTGAATTCACTTATGTGCAGTATTGCACAAATGTATTTGTAATTTATTGTGATTTATAGCCGCGGTGCACCCATCCCGGTCTCTGTTGCTATATGTACTGTGGTCTTATCCACCATTTTTTACTCTTGTAAATCTAAATTCTGTTTAATAAAAATATACTTTTTTACTACACTTGGGCCTGTAAATCATCTTTTGTTCGTTTGGTTGTTAGTTTTGATATTGATGATTGGCCATGTACAAGTCCTAATTATAGTGACAATATTATTGTTTAATATGTTCCGATACTTTGAAACATGACGTCACTTGGATTTTTGTTGGTGTTTGTTCATTCAGATAGAATACAGTACGAAAAAAGTTTAGAAAATTTGGAATTCAAAGGGTTGTCTTTTAAATTGGTAAAATTGCAAAGTTCTTGTTAACACAAGTGACTTTAGAATGTAATTATTTTTTAAAATTCTCTAATTTCTGAAGAATTAGTGGATTTTTAATTTTACTTTTATTGCTTATTGCTTAGCTTGTCAGCCATCGTTACAATCTGTCAGTGGTGGCTGGTCTCCTAGGCAAGGATAATAATTCTTACAGGCTATTTTTAATAGAAATTGGAATTGCTGCTCTGAAGCTGGACAGATCGCTGGATCCGCCCAACTTTAGTGCCGCAGGGCTCCATGGATTCTGCACAGGCAAATATGCTCCTTCTTACAATGTCGGAGAGCACTCAGATCGGACCAGTGGCACAATCGTGCCAATCTTCTAAACGAGATGAAAAAAAGCTATACTAGATTATGCCTTAAAAAGTAAACATTTGTCTACAAAGTTCTTTAAAACTATTCCTCTCTAGAATTCTTGGATGTGGTTTTTCAAATACACATTGTTCTCATATGATATTTTATGCAAAACACAACTAAAAAAGTCAAATACAAGTTAAAAGGCATAGGATCATACGAGAACTCAGTCTGTTGCTAGGCAGCTGGTTTTGTAGCTATGTTTTCGTCTCATACCAACAACTGAGTTAAAATGTAAATGAGATGATTTAGCATTGCTATAGATTCAGATTGTTTTATTCATTTTTTTTAAATGGAAATAAACAATTAAAAGATGCATTTTATGTTAAGGCTAAACAAATAACTTTGGTAATAGTGTCGAGATTATTCAATGTTATTATTCTTAATATTTTTCTTTAAAATCATGGCTCTACATCCAGTTTTTGTATTTATATTTTCTTCCCTTTTTCCAAGAGCCATGATTTTTTTTCTATCTACATTGCTGTACAAGGTCTTGTTTTCTTGCAGGACTAGTTGTAGTTTGAACGGCACCACCCAGTTTATTGTACCGTAATGTCCAAGTCAGTAACCTTCCAATTTGGCTGACAGTACTGGACATAGGCAGTACTGTTTTAATCATGGTGCTTTTGGTGCTGCTATATCAGGGAGCTATGGGATTAATTCTTGTCTGGTTTTCATTACTCCTTCCTGAAACCATAGAATGGGGCTGTCCTCTTTTAACACTTTGAAGCCCTTACTTCTACTGCCAGTCAATAATTTCTGCTTACCTGGTTGTCAGTTCCAGTCTCCGCTCCAGTTGTGTCTCCTGATTTATTTCATTTTCTGACCATGACTTGTATTTTAACCACATATTTGCATACTGATTTTGTCTCTGACGTGACCTATTGGTATCGACACCGCATTGCAACCATAATTGCGGCTGGTTTACACCACCATACAGCATCTGCTGCTGCAGGCCAGGTCACCGTGTAAGTCAAAAATCCCTGTATAGAGGTTAAAGGGTGAAGGCTAGTACAACACCAGAGATCTGGTAAATAAAGTGGTTTGCGCTAAGCCTGTCAATGGAATCTTTATTAGCAACTGCCAGGCCTTCACAAACAGTGCAGCTGTGACATATACAATGTACTGAAAAAGCGAGTAATTTACATTTTTAGATTTTTTAAATATATATTTATATACACTTAAGGGAACACTTAAACAGCAGAATATAACACCAAGTAAATCAAACTTCTGTGAAATCAAACTGTCCACTTAGGAAGCAACACTGTTTGACAATCAATTTCACATGCTGTTGTGCAAATGGAATAGATACCAGATGGAAATTATTGGCAATTATCAAGACACACTCAATAAAGGAGTGGTTCTGCAGGTGGGAACCACAGACCACATCTCAGTACCATTGCTTTCTGGCTGATATCTTGGTCACTTTTGAATGTTGGTTGTGTTTTCACACTCATGGTATCATGAAATGGACTCTACAACCCACACAAGTGGCTCAGGTAGTGCAGCTCATCCAGGATGGCACATCAATGCAAACTGTGGCAAGAAGGTTTGCTATGTCTGTCAGTGTAGAGTCCAGAGGCTGGAGGGACTAGCAGGAGACAGGTCAGTACACCAGAAGACATGGAGGTGGCCGTAGGAGGGCAGCAACCCAGCAGCAGGACCGCTACCTCAGCGTTTGTGCAAGGATGAACAGGAGGAGCACTGCCAGAGCCCTGCAAAATGACCTCCAGCAGGCAACAAATGTGCATGTGTCTGCACAAATGGTTCGAAACCGACACCATGAGGATGGTCTGAGTGCCTGATGTCCACAGATGGGGTTGTGCTCACAACCCAACACCATGCAGGATGCTTGGCATTTCCCACAGTACACCAGGATTGGCAAATTCGCCACTGGCACCTTGTGCTCTTCACAGATGAAAGCAGGTTCACACTGAATACATGTGACAGATGTGACAGAGTCTGGAGACACCATGGAGAGCGATCTGCTGCCTGAAACATTCTTCAGCATGACCGGTTTGGTAGTGGGTCAGTAATGGTGTGGGGTGGGATTTCTTTGCAGGGCCACACAGCCCTCCATGTGCTCACCAGAGGTAGCCTGACTGCCATTAGGTACCGAGATGAGATCCTCAGACGCCTTGTGAGACCATATGCTGTTGCGGTTGGCCCTGGGATCCTCCTAATGCAGGACAATGCCAGACCTCATGTGGCTGGTGTGTGTCAGTAGTGCCTGCAAGATGAAGGCATTGAAGCTATGGACTGGCCAGCCAGTTCTCCAGACCTGAATCCGATTGAGCACATCTGGGACATCATGTCTGACACCATCCACCAACATCATGTTGCACCACAGACTGTTCAGGAGTTGGCGGATGTTGGCGGATGCTTTAGTTCAGGTCTGGGAGGAGATCCCTCTGGAGACTATCCACTGACTCATCAGGAGCATGCCGAGGCATTGTAGGGAGATCATACAGGCACGTAGAGGCCACATACACTACTGAGCATCATTTCCTTGTCTTGAGGCATTTCCACTGAAGTTGGATCAACCTGTAACTTTATTTTCCACTTTGATTTTGGGCATCATTCCAACTCCAGACCTCCGAGGGATATTAGTTGTGATTTATGTTGATCATTTTTAGGTTTTGTTGTTCTCAACACATTCCACTATGTAATGAATAAAAATTTACAACTGGAATATTTCATGCTTTACTGTTCCAGTACGAACTTAGGAATACAGATACATAAATTCTCAATGTTCCAACCCATGGGGTCTTTTTCAAAAATATTTGTGTACAGATTGAAATAATATTAGCTCACAACATCAACTTATGTCTATTTGAAATAATCGTATACAGTCATAGCCGCATCAAATCATGCAGACCCGTTGAAGCGCAAGCACTGCGTGAAACGGCCGTCATCTCCTCCTGCTCACCCGAGCTCCACTCCTCTTCCCCGGTGCCCTGAAGTTTCATTTATGAAGATTCAATAAAAGCTGACTTTTGGAATCGGTGAGTGCATTCCATTTTTTCTTCTCTTCACACTATTTAATATATTTTAATTTATGTATTTTATTGTTGTTTTTTAACTTCCTGATTTTGACTTTTAGTTCATCTCATATCTTATCTCATCCCAACATTTATTTCATCATGTCTCTCAATATGGTGCTCTATTTGGATATTTCTATGAATGTTTTAATAAAATAAATTGTTTTGAAATAATGTATATGGTGCATTTAGTACAGCATTTTTATTCTTAATGTATATATGATATATATTTTCCACTGTTTGGTACTGCACTCGTTCACGTGTGTTTACTTTTTTATATCTAATGTATATGAATTTATTTTGCTTCACAAGTTCTCTCATATTTGCATATATGTATATTTTTCATGTTTTGCCTCTCTTTATATATGTGCATCTTTTCGGTGCCTTTTTATTCACTGTATCCTCAGACTTTTACATTAGATTTTTTTATAATCAACCACCCACACACTTTAATTTGTTTCCCCCATTATACATTTTTGCACACTCTTAATATTTATCAATTTCTTATTTCCATTGTGGAACACGGGTGTCATATAGGCGTCCATGTGACTTCTGGTTTTCAGCCATTTTCAATGCTCACATTGACCGCGATGCAACCAATCACAAGCCGGGACGTCACGGGAGGCTGGACAAGCGCTCATTTTAAAATGCGCGCGTGTCCAGCCTCCCGGCTTGTGATTGGTTGACCGCGATGCAACCAATCACAAGCCGGGACGTCACGGGAGGCTGGACAAGCGCTCATTTTAAAATGCGCGCGTGTCCAGCCTCCCGGCTTGTGATTGGTTGACCGCGATGCAACCAATCACAAGCCGGGATGTCACGGGAGGCTGGACAAGCGCTCATTTTAAAATGCGCGCGTGTCCAGCCTCCCGTGACATCACGGCTTGTGATTGGTTGCGTCGCCCATGTGACTGCGACGCAACCAATCACAAAGCCGGGACGTAATTTTAAAATCCTTAAGGGCCTGAAATTACGTCACGGCTTGCTGTGATTGGTTGCGTCGCCCATGTGACTGCGACGCAACCAATCACAAAGCCGGGACGTAATTTTAAAATCCTTAAGGACCTGAAATTACGTCACGGCTTGCTGTGATTGGTTGCGTCGCCCATGTGACTGCGACGCAACCAATCACAAAGCCGGGATTTCACGTAAGGAAAGAAAAGCGCGAATTTTAAGCAAACAACGCTGCCGGTTCCCTCGGAGAGGTGAGTATAGCAATATTTTTTATTTTAATTCTTTCTTTTACACATTAATATGGTTCCCAGGGCCTGAAGGAGAGTTTCCTCTCCTTCAGACCCTGGGAACCATCAGGAATACCGTCCGATACTTGAGTCCCATTGACTTGTATTGGTATCGGGTATCGGTATCGGATTGGATCCGATACTTTGCCGGTATCGGCCGATACTTTCCGATACCGATACTTTCAAGTATCGGACGGTATCGCTCAACACTACTGGCAATTAGTCTTTTACAGTGCTCTGGAGGAATTTTGGCCCATTCATCTTTGCAGAATTGTTGTAATTCAGCACACTGGAGGGTTTTGGATCATGAACCTCCTTTTTATGGTCATTCTACAGCATCTCAAGTGGATTAAAGTCAGGACTTTGACTAGGCCACTCCAAAGTCTTAATTATGTTTTTCTTAAGCCATTCGGAGGTGGACTTGCTGGTGTGTTTTGGATCATTTTCCTGCTGCATAACCCAAGTGCGCTTCAGCTTTAGGTCAAGAACAGACATTCTCCTTCAGGATTTTTTGGTAGACAGTAGAATTTATGGTTCTGTTTACCACAGCAAGTCTTTCAGATACTGAAGCAGCAAACCAGTCCCAGACCATCACACTTTCACCACTTTATTTTACTCTTGGCATGATGTTAATTTTTCTGAAATGCTGTGTTACTTCTTTGCCAGATGTAATGGGACATACACCTTCCAAAAAGTTTAACTTTTGTCTGGTCAGTCCACATAGGATTCTCCCAAAAGTGTTGGGGATCATCAAGATGTTTTCTGGCAAAACTGAGACAAGCCTTATGATTAGTGTTGAGCATTCCGATACCGCAAGTATCGGGTATCAGCCGATATTTGCAGTATCGGAATTCCGATACAGAGTTCCGATATTTTTGCGATATCGGGAATCGGGATCAGAATGCATATTCATGTGTAAAATAAAGAATAAAAATAAAAAATATGGATATACTCACCCTCGGACGCGCCCTGGTTGTAACCGCTGCAACCGGCAGCCTCCGTTCCTAAGAATGAGCGCGTGAAGGATCTTCGATGACATCGCGGCTTGTGATTGGTCGCGTGACCGCTCATGTGACCGCTCACGCGACCAATCACAAGCCGCGACAGTTTCCTCTCCTTCAGACCCTGAGAACCATCCAGGATCACTTCCGATATTTGTGTCCCATTGACTTGTATTGGAATCGGTATCGGCGATATCCGATATTTTTCGGATATCGGCCGATACTATCCGATACCAATACTTTCAAATATCGGAAGGTATCTCTCAACACTACTTATGATCTTATTGCTTAGCAATGGTTTTTGTCTTGTAACTCTACCGTGCAGGCCATTTTTGCCCACTCTATTTCTGATAGTGGAGTCATGTACACTGACCATAACTGAGGAAAGTGAGGCCTGCGGTTCTTTTGATGTTGTTGTGGTGTCTTTTGTGACCTCTTGGATGAGTCATTGCTGTGCTCTTGGGGTAATTTTGGTCGGCCGGCCATTCCTGGGAAGGTTTCCCACTGTTCCATGCTTTCGCCATTTGTGGATAATGACTCTCACTGTGGTTCGCTGAAGTCCCAAAGCTTTACAAATGACTTTATAACCTTTCACAGACTGATGGATCTCATTTACTTTGTTTTTCATTGGTTCCAGAATTTCTTTGGATCGCGGCATGATATCTAGCTTTTGGTCTACTTCACTTTCTCAACAAGGTCCAATTTAAGAGATTTCTTGATAAAGAACAGACATTGCAGTTATCAGGCCTGTGTGTTGCTAGAGAATTTTAGCTCAGCTTCTCAAAGATGTGATAAACCACATTTAATTTATGTTTTAAGGGGGTGGGTGCAATCGCTTTTTCGCATAGGATCCTGTAGGTTTGGATTTAATTTTCCCTTAATAATAAAGACCTTAATTTAAAATCTGCATATTGGGTTACTTGTGTTATCTTTGTCTAATATTTAAATATGTTTGGTGATCTGAAACATTTAAGTGTGACAAACATGCAAAAGAATAGGAAATCTGGAAGGGGCAAACACTTCTTCTCACAACTGTATAAAATCTATCTTCCCATATCCTATTTACTGCTTGAGAAAGCCAAGGGAGCGAAACAAATGTCGGAGTCCTATATTTTAATGCTATTTAACTTTCACATGGTATTTTGTTCATGTAATATGTAAATCCAGTGTATCTATTTATCTATTTTTTGTACTTATACATTAATTAATTGAGTTCCTGCTATACTTGGGTATAAGCCGACCTGAGTATAAGCCGAGGCACCTACTTTTGCCACAGAAAACTGGGTAAGCTTATTGACTCGAGTGTAAGCCTGTTATGCATTGTCCCCTCATCCCTGTCCTGCTATGCATGGCCCCCCCTTCCCTGTCCTGGTATGAATGCCTCCCCATCCCTGTCCTTGTCTGCATGCCTCCCCTGTCCCTGTTATTGTATGCATGCCTCCCCCTTCCCTGTCCTGGTATGAAAGCCTCCCCATCACTGTATTAATGCCTCCCCAGTTCCATCCCTGTATGCATGCCTCCTTAGCCCCTATCCTGTGTGCATGTTTCCTATTAAAAAACAAACAAAATATCATACTCACCTACCTGCGCGCCCTGGGTGCTGGCACTGCATCTCGTTCCGGCCGCTGGCGCCTGCCTGCAGCTCTTCCTGTGCTCAGCGGTGATGTGGTACCGCTCATTAAGGTGATGAATATGCGCTCCACGCCTATGGGAGTGGAGACGCGTCCATATTCATCACCTTAATTAGCGGTACTGTTATGGTTCTCAATGGCAAGAGAACATAGCCCAGCAAACATAAGTACTAGCTCTTGGAAGGATGGAAACTAAACTGACCATGAACTAAACCTGCCGCACAACTAACAGTAGCCGGGTAGCGTTGCCTACGTTTTTATCCCTAGACGCCCAGCGCCGGCCGGAGGACTAACTAATCCTGGCAGAGGAAAATATAGTCCTGGCTCACCTCTAGAGAAATTTCCCCGATAGGCAGACAGAGGCCCCCACATATATTGGCGGTGATTTTAGATGAAATGACAAACGTAGTATGAAAATAGGTTTAGCAAAATTGAGGTCCGCTTACTAGATAGCAGGAAGACAGAAAGGGCACTTTCATGGTCAGCTGAAAACCCTATCAAAATACCATCCTGAAATTACTTTAAGACTCTAGTATTAACTCATAACATCAGAGTGGCAATTTCAGATCACAAGAGCTTTCCAGACACAGAAACGAAACTACAGCTGTGAACTGGAACAAAATGCAAAAACAAACGAGGACTAAAGTCCAACTTAGCTGGGAGTTGTCTAGCAGCAGGAACATGCACAGAAAGGCTTCTGATTACAATGTTGACCGGCATGGAAGTGACAGAGGAGCAAGGTTAAATAGCGACTCCCACATCCTGATGGAAACAGGTGAACAGAGGGGATGATGCACACCAGTTCAATTCCACCAGTGGCCACCGGGGGAGCCCAAAATCCAATTTCACAACAGTACCCCCCCTCAAGGAGGGGGCACCGAACCCTCACCAGAACCACCAGGGCGATCAGGATGAGCCCTATGAAAGGCACGGACCAGATCGGAGGCATGAACATCAGAGGCAGTCACCCAAGAATTATCCTCCTGACCGTATCCCTTCCATTTGACCAGATACTGGAGTTTCCGTCTGGAAACACGGGAGTCCAAGATTTTTTCCACAACGTACTCCAACTCGCCCTCAACCAACACCGGAGCAGGAGGCTCAACGGAAGGCACAACCGGTACCTCATACCTGCGCAACAATGACCGATGAAAAACATTATGAATAGAAAAAGATGCAGGGAGGTCCAAACGGAAGGACACAGGGTTAAGAATCTCCAATATCTTGTACGGGCCGATGAACCGAGGCTTAAACTTAGGAGAAGAAACCCTCATAGGGACAAAACGAGAAGACAACCACACCAAGTTCCCAACACAAAGCCGAGGACCAACCCGACGCCGGCAGTTGGCAAAAAGCTGAGTCTTCTCCTGGGACAACTTCAAATTGTCTACTACCTGCCCCCAAATCTGATGCAACCTCTCCACCACAGCATCCACTCCAGGACAATCCGAAGATTCCACCTGACCAGAAGAAAATCGAGGATGAAACCCCGAATTACAGAAAAAAGGAGACACCAAGGTGGCAGAGCTGGCCCGATTATTGAGGGCAAACTCCGCTAAAGGCAAAAAGGCAACCCAATCATCCTGATCTGCAGACACAAAACACCTCAAATATGTCTCCAAGGTCTGATTCGTCCGCTCGGTCTGGCCATTAGTCTGAGGATGGAAAGCAGACGAGAAAGACAAATCTATGCCCATCCTAGCACAGAATGCTCGCCAAAATCTAGACACGAATTGGGTTCCTCTGTCAGAAACGATATTCTCCGGAATACCATGCAAACGGACCACATTTTGAAAAAACAGAGGAACCAACTCGGAAGAAGAAGGCAACTTAGGCAGGGGAACCAAATGGACCATCTTAGAGAAACGGTCACACACCACCCAGATGACAGACATCTTCTGAGAAACAGGAAGATCCGAAATAAAATCCATCGAGATGTGCGTCCAGGGCCTCTTCGGGATAGGCAAGGGCAACAACAATCCACTAGCCCGAGAACAACAAGGCTTGGCCCGAGCACAAACGTCACAAGACTGCACAAAGCCTCGCACATCTCGAGACAGGGAAGGCCACCAGAAGGACCTTGCCACCAAATCCCTGGTACCAAATATTCCAGGATGACCTGTCAACGCAGAAGAATGAACCTCAGAAATGACTTTACTGGTCCAATCATCAGGAACAAACAGTCTACCAGGTGGGCAACGATCAGGTCTATCCGCCTGAAACTCCTGCAAGGCCCGCCGCAGGTCTGGAGAAACGGCAGACAATATCACTCCATCCTTAAGGATACCTGTAGGTTCAGAGTTACCAGGGGAGTCAGGCTCAAAACTCCTAGAAAGGGCATCCGCCTTAACATTCTTAGAACTCGGCAGGTAGGACACCACAAAATTAAACCGAGAGAAAAACAACGACCAGCGTGCCTGTCTAGGATTCAGGCGTCTGGCGGACTCAAGATAAATTAGATTTTTGTGGTCAGTCAATACCACCACCTGATGTCTAGCCCCCTCAAGCCAATGACGCCACTCCTCAAAAGCCCACTTCATGGCCAAAAGCTCCCGATTCTCAACATCATAATTCCGCTCGGCGGGCAAAAATTTACGCGAGAAAAAGGCACAAGGTCTCATCACGGAACAATCGGAACTTCTCTGCGACAAAACTGCCCCAGCTCCGATTTCAGAAGCGTCGACCTCAACCTGAAAAGGAAGAGCAACATCAGGCTGACGCAACACAGGGGCGGAAGAAAAGCGGCGCTTAAGCTCCCGAAAGGCCTCCACAGCAGCAGGGGACCAATCAGCAACATCAGCACCCTTCTTAGTCAAATCAGTCAATGGTTTAACAACATCAGAAAAACCAGCAATAAATCGACGATAAAAGTTAGCAAAGCCCAAAAATTTCTGAAGACTTTTAAGAGAAGAGGGTTGCGTCCAATCACAAATAGCCTGAACCTTGACAGGATCCATCTCGATGGAAGAGGGGGAAAAAATATATCCCAAAAAGGAAATCTTTTGAACCCCAAAAACGCACTTAGAACCCTTCACACACAAGGAATTAGACCGCAAAACCTGAAAAACCCTCCTGACCTGCTGGACATGAGAGTCCCAGTCATCCGAAAAAATCAAAATATCATCCAGATACACAATCATAAATTTATCCAAATAATCACGGAAAATGTCATGCATAAAGGACTGAAAGACTGAAGGGGCATTTGAAAGACCAAAAGGCATCACCAAATACTCAAAGTGGCCCTCGGGCGTATTAAATGCGGTCTTCCACTCATCCCCCTGCTTAATTCGCACCAAATTATACGCCCCACGGAGATCTATCTTAGAGAACCACTTGGCCCCCTTTATGCGAGCAAACAAATCAGTCAGCAGTGGCAACGGATATTGATATTTAACCGTGATTTTATTCAAAAGCCGATAATCAATACACGGTCTCAAAGAGCCATCTTTCTTAGCCACAAAGAAAAAACCGGCTCCTAAGGGAGATGACGAAGGACGAATATATCCCTTTTCCAAGGACTCCTTTATATATTCTCGCATAGCAGCATGTTCAGGCACAGACAGATTAAATAAACGACCCTTAGGGTATTTACTACCCGGAATCAAATCTATGGCACAATCGCACTCCCGGTGCGGAGGTAATGAACCAAGCTTAGGTTCTTCAAAAACGTCACGATATTCAGTCAAGAATTCAGGAATCTCAGAGGGAATAGATGATGAAATGGAAACCACAGGTACGTCCCCATGCGTCCCCTTACATCCCCAGCTTAACACAGACATAGCTTTCCAGTCAAGGACTGGGTTATGAGATTGCAGCCATGGCAATCCAAGCACCAACACATCATGTAGGTTAAACAGCACAAGAAAGCGAATAATCTCCTGATGATCCGGATTAATCCGCATAGTTACTTGTGTCCAGTATTGTGGTTTATTACTAGCCAATGGGGTGGAGTCAATCCCCTTCAGGGGTATAGGAGTTTCAAGAGGCTCCAAATCATACCCACAGCGTTTGGCAAAGGACCAATCCATAAGACTCAAAGCGGCGCCAGAGTCGACATAGGCATCCGCGGTAATAGATGATAAAGAACAAATAAGGGTCACAGATAGAATAAACTTAGACTGTAAAGTGCCAATTGAAACAGACTTATCAAGCTTCTTAGTACGCTTAGAGCATGCTGATATAACATGAGTTGAATCACCGCAATAGAAGCACAACCCATTTTTTCATCTTAAATTCTGCCGTTCACTTCTGGACAGAATTCTATCACATTGCATATTCTCTGGCGTCTTCTCAGTAGACACCGCCAAATGGTGCACAGGTTTGCGCTCCCGCAGACGCCTATCGATCTGGATAGCCATTGTCATGGACTCATTCAGACCCGCAGGCACAGGGAACCCCACCATAACATCCTTAATGGCATCAGAGAGACCCTCTCTGAAATTCGCCGCCAGGGCGCACTCATTCCACTGAGTAAGCACAGCCCATTTACGGAATTTCTGGCAGTATATTTCAGCTTCGTCTTGCCCCTGAGATAGGAACATCAAGGCCTTTTCCGCCTGAAGCTCTAACTGAGGTTCCTCATAAAGCAACCCCAAGGCCAGAAAAAACGCATCCACATTGAGCAACGCAGGATCCCCTGGAGCCAATGCAAAAGCCCAATCCTGAGGGTCGCCCCGGAGCAAGGAAATCACAATCCTGACCTGCTGAGCAGGATCTCCAGCAGAGCGAGATTTCAGGGACAAAAACAACTTGCAATTATTCTTGAAATTTTGAAAGCAAGATCTATTCCCCGAGAAAAATTCAGGCAAAGGAATTCTAGGTTCAGATATAGGAACATGAACAACAAAATCTTGTAAATTTTGAACTTTCGTGGTGAGATTATTCAAACCTGCAGCTAAACTCTGAATATCCATTTTAAACAGGTGAACACAGAGCCATTCCAGGATTAGAAGGAGAGAGAGAGAAAGGCTGCAATATAGGCAGACTTGCAAGAGATTCAATTACAAGCACACTCAGAACTGAAGGGAAGGGAAAAAAAAAAAAAAAAAAAAATCTTCAGCAGACTTCTCTTTTCTCTCCTTTCTCTGTCAATTAATTTAACCCTTTTGGGCCGGTCAAACTGTTATGGTTCTCAATGGCAAGAGAACATAGCCCAGCAAACATAAGTACTAGCTCTTGGAAGGATGGAAACTAAACTGACCATGAACTAAACCTGCCGCACAACTAACAGTAGCCGGGTAGCGTTGCCTACGTTTTTTATCCCTAGACGCCCAGCGCCGGCCGGAGGACTAACTAATCCTGGCAGAGGAAAATATAGTCCTGGCTCACCTCTAGAGAAATTTCCCCGATAGGCAGACAGAGGCCCCCACATATATTGGCGGTGATTTTAGATGAAATGACAAACGTAGTATGAAAATAGGTTTAGCAAAATTGAGGTCCGCTTACTAGATAGCAGGAAGACAGAAAGGGCACTTTCATGGTCAGCTGAAAACCCTATCAAAATACCATCCTGAAATTACTTTAAGACTCTAGTATTAACTCATAACATCAGAGTGGCAATTTCAGATCACAAGAGCTTTCCAGACACAGAAACGAAACTACAGCTGTGAACTGGAACAAAATGCAAAAACAAACGAGGACTAAAGTCCAACTTAGCTGGGAGTTGTCTAGCAGCAGGAACATGCACAGAAAGGCTTCTGATTACAATGTTGACCGGCATGGAAGTGACAGAGGAGCAAGGTTAAATAGCGACTCCCACATCCTGATGGAAACAGGTGAACAGAGGGGATGATGCACACCAGTTCAATTCCACCAGTGGCCACCGGGGGAGCCCAAAATCCAATTTCACAACACGGTACCACGTGACCGCTGAGCACTGGAAGAGCTGCAGGCAGGCGTCAGCGGCCGGAACAAGATGCAGTGC
This sequence comes from Ranitomeya variabilis, assembly GCF_051348905.1. Classification (NCBI taxonomy): domain Eukaryota; kingdom Metazoa; phylum Chordata; class Amphibia; order Anura; family Dendrobatidae; genus Ranitomeya; species Ranitomeya variabilis. The sequence continues at coordinate 1,030,174,567 of NC_135233.1, forward strand.
CAGCACCCAGGGCGAGCAGGTAGGTGAGTATGTGTGCGCGCCGGCTCCTGGCACTCGCTGCTCCGCCGCCCCCTCTCCCGTGGCTTTCTGTACTGTGACTCTTGTATAAGCCGAGGGGGGCGTTTTCAGCACAAAAAAATGTGCTGAAAAACCCGGCTTATACACGAGTATATACGGTAATAGATACAGGTTATCATGGAAATACAATCAGTTTCCAAATGAAATCTACTATATAATTGTCTAAGGGGTACTTCTGTGTGTCTGTCTGTCTTTCTGTCACGGAAATCCCGTGTTGGGAAATCAGCGAAGGGCACAGTCTGACCGAGAATTAGTCCCTCCCTACTTCCGTCCAGTCAGTGCCCGCTCCATACTCCCCTCCAGTCAGCGCTGCCACAGGGTTATTGGCAGCGTTAACGGACCGCTTTATGCCACGGGTAACGCACTCCGTTAACGCTGCTATTAACCCTGTGTGACCAACTTTTTACTATTGATGCTGCCTATGCAGCATCAATAGTAAAAAGATCTAAAGTTAAAAATAATTAAAAAAACAAAAAACCTGCTATTCTCATCTTCCGTTGTCCGCCGAAGCGTGCGCGGCTGCTGCCAGCTTCCATTCCCAGAGATGCATTGCGAAATTACCCAGAAGACTTAGCAGTCTTGCGAGACCGCTAAGTCATCTGGGTAATTTTGCAATGCATCGCTGGGAACGGAAGCTGGCGGCCACATCGCGCGCATTGGGACAGCTTCGCTGGATGCCGGCGAGTGAGTATATAACTATTTGTTATTTTAATTTTTTTTTAACAGGGATATGGTGCCCACACTGCTATATACTACGTGGGCTGTGTTATATACTGCGTGGCTCCTATATACTACTTGGCCAGTGTTATATACTGCGTGAGCTGTGTTATATACTACGTGAGCTGTGTTATATACTACATGGGCAGTGTTATATACTATGTGGCCTGTGTTATATACTATGTGGCCTGTGTTATATACTGCGTGAGCTGTGCTATATATTACGTGGGCTGTATTATATACTGCATGGCTGCTATATACTACGCGGCTGTGTTATATACTACGTGGGCAGTGTTATATACTACGTGGGCAGTGTTATATACTACGTGGGCTGTGTTATATACTACGCGGCTGTGTTATAGACTGCGTGTCAGCTATATACTACATGGCTCCTATATACTACGTGGCCTGTGCTATATACTATGTGGCTGCTATATACATACATACATACATATGCTAGAATACCCGATGCGTTAGAATCGGGCCACCATCTAGTAAATGGATAAAAGCTTCTTTCTCACATGAAGTCAAATCTAAATAGGTGAGTAATGTTCTTAGAATCCATCAGAGGAGTCGTCTCATAATCATCTTATACGCCTGTGAAGAAATACCAATAGGTAAGTAAAAAACAAGAATTAAAAATTGAGGGAAAAGGAAAGAAAAAAGGAAAAGGCTTAAAAATGAAAATATAAAAAATAGCAAACAAAAAAACTATCGATTTATGTGATAAAAATTTATACAACGGTTATTCTTTAACTTAAAAAAAATGACCATTGAAAAAGAAGATTCAATAAATATATTTATGAGGTATTATTCATTGGAAGACATTCAATATTAGAGAAATATTTGAAATAACAGTAACCATAACAATCTGTACAATATAGTTATAGGGCTAGTTACTCATTTTTTATTTACCCCATAATTTTGTGTTTAGAATGTTTTAAAGCAATCAAGACAGATTAATTCTTTGAGATACAAAAGACGAAATTGGTGAGGTCCTGAAAGAGTTAATGGTGTATGTGTCGTGTGAAAGTAATTTCTGACCGGATAAATGGGCGGCTGCAGTCTACAATGCCTTCACATAGGAACACATGGAGCTGCTACATTACATGCACAGATATAGTGAGAGATGCACAGATAGCAGGGAGCAGGCAGCATTGTACACTGACGTGGCGCCGCCTGCTGGCCACAGAAGGAAGTGTGCAGTGAGATTGCTTATCTATGTCTAGAGCATTGCAGAGATTTATGTCTAGGAAATGGAACATGATGTCATTTACTCTGTACAGGGTTGTACAGTCAGAGCTAAATGTATCCACATTACTTCATGTCAGTATTTGCTTCATGAATTTTGCATTTCCGTTTTGCTTTTGGTATCAATGTGAATGATCGATTTGTTTTTTGTTATTTTTTTTTCTTTTTATGTAAAGTGCATCTAAGGTTAATGCCAGTTTATGGCTAGGTTCACAAGAGTGTATGAAAAATCATTTAGAGTTGCATCCAGAAAAGTGGAAGGATTTTTTTTCTCACTTGTTATCTGTGTACAATCTGCTTTTATTGCAGCAGCTATTAATAATTTACAGGATTATTTACAGTTTCCTATGTTACAGAATTGCAATGTAGCCATAAAAATCGGATGCTATACTGTAGATGGATGTGGTGCATGGCATGAGAGCTTTTATTGAGCACCCATAGACATGAATGGGTAAGTCACATCTGATTAACGGAAGAAACTAATGCATGCTGCAATTTATTTCACAAGCAGATACATATACGAGACACTCACAGAAACACAGACATACTGCTCAAATATGCTTGGTAAACATGATGTGAATACAGCAAGGAGCGAACACAGACAGTAGAGGGCCCCTGTGCAAGAATTATTATTATTAATTACTATAGCGCCATTTATTCCATGGCGCTTTACATGTGAGGAGGGGTATACATAATAAAAACAAGACAATAATCTTGAACAATACAAGTCACAGCTGGTACAGGAGGAGAGAGGACCCTGCAAGAACCAATCTATCTATCTATCTATCTATCTATCTATCTATCTATCTATCTATCTATCTATCTATCTCTCATATCTACTGTATCTATCTATCTATCTATCTATCTATCTATCTATCTATCTATCTATCTATCCATCTATCTATTATCTATCTCTGATCTATCTATTTATCTATCTATCTACAGTGGGTGCGGAAAGTATTCAGACCCCTTTAAATTTTTCACTCTGTTTCATTGCAGCCATTTGGTAAATTCAAAAAAGTTCATTTTTTTCTCATTAATGTACACTCTGCACCCCATCTTGACTGAAAAAAAACAGAAATGTAGTAATTTTTGAAAATTTATTAAAAAGGAAAAACTGAAATATCACATGGTCATAAGTATTCAGACCCTTTGCTCAGTATTGAATAGAAGCACCTTTTGAGATAGTACAACCACGAGTCTTCTTTGGAATGATGTAACAAGTTTTTCACACCTGGATTTGGGAATCCTCTGCTATTCTTCCTTGCAGATTCTCTCCAGTTCGTCAGGTTGGATGGTGAACGTTGGTGGACAGCCATTTTCAGGTCTCTCCAGAGATGCTCAATTGGGATTAGGTCAGGGCTCTGGCTGGGCCAATCAAGAATGGTCACAGAGTTGTTCTGAAGCCACTTCCTTGTTATTTTAGCTGTGTGCTTAAGGTCATTGTCTTGTTGGAAGGTGAACCTTCGGCCAAGTCTGAGGTCCAGGGCAGTCTGGAAGAGGTTTTCATCCAGGATATCTCTGTACTTGGCCGCACTAATTCCCTCAATGACAATCAGTCGTCCTGTCCCTGCAGCTGAAAAGCACCCCCATAGCATGATGCTGCCACCACCATGTTTCACTGTTGGGATTGTATTGGGCAGGTAATGAGCAGTGCCTGGTTTTTTCCATACATACCGCTTAGAATTATCACCAAAAAGGTCTATCTTTGTCTCATCGGACAAAATAATCTTATTTCTCATAGTCTTTGAGTCCTTCATGTGTTTTTTAGCAAACTCTATGTGGACTTTCATATGTCTTGCACTGAGGAGAGGCTTCCGTACGGCCACTCTGCCATAAGGGCCTGACTGGTGGAAGGCTGCAGTGATAGTTGACTTTGTGGATCTTTCTCCCATCTCCAGTAGGGAGATGGGAGAAAGTTCTACGAAGTCAACTATCACTGCAGCCCTCCACCAGTCAGGCCTTTATGGCAGAGTGGCTGGAGCTCAGCCATAGTGATCTCGGGGTTCCTCTTTACCTCTCACCAAGGCTCTTCTCCCACAATTTCTCAGTTTGGCTGGACGGCCAGGTCTAGGAAGACTTCTGGTGGTCCCAAACTTCTTCCATTTAAGGATTATGGAGGCCACTGTGCTCTTAGGAACCTTGAGTACTGCAGAAATTCTGTTGTAACCTTGGCCAGATCTGTGCCTATATTTCTGTTATTTTTTCAGTCAAGATGTGGTGCAGATTGTACATTAATGTGGAAAAAATTAACTTTTTTAAATTTACCAAATGGCTGCAATGAAGCAAAGAGTTAAAAATTTTAAAGGGGTCTAATATATATCTATTGATCTTATATCTATTATCTAGCTACCTATTTATTATATAGTTATCTATGGAATAACAAAAAATGGTGCAACACCAACAACAGCAAAAATAAGAACAGTGGGTGCAAAGCCACCCAGGCAACTCCAAACCTTGATAATATCCAAAATTAAAAAATAATCGTATTATACAACAGAATATATTGAAAAGAATCCTATCCAAAAGGGAAATATTGTACTAGTTTATGCAATTTAAAATCCACATTAAGACCTAATTTTAGCTCGAGCTTATTATTGTATTATTGACCATGTTATTAGAGGAGGGATTAGGGAGAAATTGTTAAAAAAGAATGAATTAGAATGGATCTATAGATTTAATTCCTTGAAACCTAATGGTTTTAATGTGGATTTTCAACTGCATACCCTTGTATAATATTTTCTTTTTGGATAGGATTCTCTTCAATATATTCTGTGATATAATAGGATTTATTCTTAACTCTCATGTTTCCTATTTTTTACAGATCACATAAACAAGGAAGTTTGAATATTATGACACAACCCACCATATGACCAACGCTTTGATCTGTAGATTTTTTGAATGAATTATTAACATATATTCCTTTGGTTGCTCTACGGTGGATAAATAAACATTCGGATTAAGCAATAAAAGCTAATTAAGTTCATTTACTATTTGAAAGTTAATATTGTATAATTAGATTAAATATACACGGTTTCTTTTAATTTGTCAGTTAAAAAATGTTAGCGCTAGTAATCTAATGTGCACATATAATATATCTCTATTTGTTATGACTGTGTTAATGATATTGGATGTGTTAAGACCGAGCAACATTGGACCATAGTAGCATAATGATTAAATCCTGTTATCCTATTACATAGATTGCAAGTATAGACATGCGCAGTGGGTATTATGACTATGGTAAAATGGCGCATTGGCTCCAGTATGTCCGGGGCAGGCGCATAGGAGTGCACATGTTGCCTCTATATTTTGTTTAGCATTGACATGCGCAATGGCGTAAACGGGATAACCAGCTTGTAAAGCGTGTGGTCTCTAAATCTAGATTGTGGTGGGGTGATTCATAATTATATATATATATATATATATATATATATATATATATATATATATTGCACTTGTGTCACTTTATAAACAATTATTGTAATTACTCTGTATACTAATGTGTATGGTAAAAATCATGTTTCCATTCCTTTGATCATGAAGCACAGATCATTTGCACTTTAATGCATTTTGTATAAAGATTGCACTATGAAATGTTGTGACTTTATTCACTGCTATTAAGATTGATGTACCTACACATATGTCCAAGAGATCCGTGGAAAATTGTATAGACATGTCCGATTTGGATCAGAGTGTTCGATCAAAATTTGTAATGCATGTCAAGGATCCAAGAAAAAAAAATGAAAATGATGTCAGGAAGGAGAAGGTGGAGAAACTAATTTTTACCCCCATGAAGAAAAAAGGATAACACTCATACAATACTGTGATCAAACTCAGATCAGAATAATCGGTCTGTTTTTCTTGTATGTGGAAAAATCGGACTTGTGAATGAGTGGTAAAGCAGAGCGACATTACAGGCATGCATTGCCTATCACTTTTGAAATAGGCAGATAAATTTCTTTTTTTGGTTACATTCCATGTCAGCACTCAGATGGCTTTCTACTAGAATGGATGTGTACTAGCCACAATAACAGGTTAACAGGTCCATATTATCACATGCACTGAGTTTTCCATCAATCAGACACAAGAGTCAATGAGCCATTTTTACTAGTATTAAAGCCAATCAGAGCCCTCTGGATCGCCCCCACGTTAGGGCAATGGGGTACTCGGTACCTGGTCTCTCTCGGTTCTGGGGACGTCACGGTGGCCCGACCCAGTCCGTGGCCCTTTGAGGGGCGTCCAATTAAAGGTGTAGTTTGTATGGTGTTCGTGACGCCACCTGTGGTACTCGGTCAAGGTGACCGACGCTGCTTAGGGGTCCGCTGGGGTGATGGAATGGCAGCTAGATGGTTTACCTTCCCACAGGTGAAGTATGTCCCCAGGGCTTCCCAGATGTGTAGGTGGTGATGGTGGACGATGTAAGGCGCAATGAATAACGAGGACACAAAGGTTGCAGTCTCTTTACCTTTTACTGAAGGCTTCAGCATCCACAGTCCAGAGCACTGATCACAGGGCAGGCAGAGTCCGGCCAGTCCGAAGGCACATCCAGAGTTTCCTTATCCGGGGGAAATCAGTAGCCTTCCTACTAGCGCCTGTGTGTTGTACTACCTCCCTGCTGAGCACCACGGGATAGTCCCCACAACTCTCGTAATTGTTCTCGATGTTATTTCTTCCTCTCTGTCCCCCAGATGGTATGGATAGGACAACCCGTATGACTGGGATAGCCTGGGGCTTGTTTGTAGGGACCCTAGAGATGCCCCGACCCCACAATTTGCCACTGTGTCTTCTTAGGTATTAAGGTTGGGCAGCCAACTTGGAATTGACAGTCCTGCCGGTCTCTGAAGTAAAGTGTAGAGTCTTTTACTCCCTCGGTGTTCCGGCCACCAGCTACGCGCCTCAGAAGGAGGCTGCCGATCTCGGGGCAGAACTCCTCCCATTGTTATCTCCTTGTGCTGTGACTTTGTTTCTCACTCTCCACAATACAATTCCTTTCTTAGGATGCTACCGCACGTGGGGCAGGCGCAGCTCCGTGACCCTCTGTCTCGTGCTAGATGTCTGTCAGGATCCCACCCCTGACAGGGACCCTCTGTCTGCAGCTCAGATGTTCCTCCTTTTCCCCCTGTCTGCCTGACAGGAACTCTCTGGGTCAAGACCCAGGCAGCGTCTGACTAACTTTCTATTCAAACCACCAGTTTTACCCTAGTGTGAGGAGTGCCCTAATAGATAGGAGCAAGACTCCCCCTGGTGGACTGGAGTGTGAAGTGTAGTGTGTGACTTGTGATACCTGGCAAGGTGAACTCCTTTAGTACCATCAGACGTAATATCACTCCCCCTGGTGGAAGAGCAACATTACTGCAACGACCAGGACTCTGGGGCGCTGCACCTCCATAGCGAAATATCATATTGCCAACATAGGGGTGATACCAGGACCTTCATTGGCTTCCAATTGCCCAGAGGCTACAGTTCAAAACACTAACATGACATACAAGCCATTCACAACCTTTCTCTTCCATATATCTGTGACATGGTCTCCCGGTACCTACCCACACGCAACCTTCAATCGTCTAATAATCTCCTTCTCTACTCCCCTCTCATCTCTTCTTCCCACAACCACATCCAAGACTTCTCCCGTGCTTCCCCTATACTCAGGAACTCTCTACCCCAACACATCAGACTCTCGCCTACCACGGAAACCTTCAAAAGGAACCTGAAGACTCACCTCTTCCGACAAGCCTACAACCTGCAGCGATCCTCTGTCTGCTGAACCGCCGCATGACCATACCCTCTCCTAGTGTATCCTCACCCATCCCCTGTAGACTGTGAGCCTCCGCGGGCAAGGTCCTCTCTCCTCCTGTACTTGTGTGTGCCTTGTTTTACTCATGTTTATTGTACTATTCTATATTTTCCCCATACACATGTAAAGCGCCATGGAATAAATGGCGCTATAAAAATGTATAATAATAATGATAATAATATACATGTAATTACTGACCCTGTACAGCTGTCCAAAGATCAGGCACAACACTGAGATTGAACAGATAGCTGAAAAGATAAATATCCTCAATTGCTGCTACTCCACCTACTGAACCAACAAGGGTCAAGATACATATTGTAGAAAGAAATAAGAATAAGAGAGCACTGCCAATAGTAGGGGTGTGTCAAAATGGAAAAGGTTTCGGTAAATTGGATAAACCATGCAACGTGTTTCCAAACCCAATCACTTTTCTTCCTTAGGCATGCCTCAGGTAGCACTTATTGGTTGATACGCCTTAGGGCTCGTTCACATATCCGATATTAATCGTACGAGTGTAATCTGTTGTTTTCATGGATAGCACTCATACCTTCGATATTCTATGGGACTGAGAGATCTGCATAAAATATCAATGAAATGTCTGATTTTGTTCCGAAGGTCGCAACAAAATCGTCAATGCAAATCTATAGGTCTGTGAAAAAATCGTGCTATACTCAGATGCCATCTGTGTGTGGTCGAATGTTCACAAACTATCATAAAGTAGAAGGTGGAGAAACTTTTTACTCCCTCTCCAAGTATGAGAAAAGTTGATGACACTTGGACCAAACTCTGATCAAAATAGTCTGTCCGTTTTTCTCCTACGCGGAAAAGATTTACGTCTGGATTAGGTCTTATTCCTATTTCTTTCTGCGATACATGGCTTTTAACTTATATGGGTCAATGAGAAAACACATTTCTGAGGAGGAAAGCTGAGTGAATAACAACATATTTACACCTCACAACAGTGCATATTTTATTGGTTAACCAGCGCTCATGTACTTTTTTTAGGAATAGGGTCTATTTTCCTTATTATAAATGTTGTCATAATCCTCACCTTTCTCTTGGATGCTGCATTGCGCTGTTTTTTATGTTGTTAGGCAGCGATATGACTAGTGAGTCCTGTTGAAATTTACACTGCTTATAAAGTGCTCATTAAATCCTGGAGTAACTTATTAGCTTCACATTTAAGATTATCTATAACATCTTAACAATCACTTATCAGCATACAACATATCAAGAATTGGAATAGTGGTTGTTACAAGAAGTAAATTAAGAGAATACACCAGGGTTTTATGCAAATTGCTTCAAAGTGTAAATTTTATAAAATATTAAAATAACTTTTTTTTTTTGCTGGTAAATCCCCAGTCGCTCCAGTGATGCCACCAGTCTTTAACGCCTTCACCCTGAAGCCTGTTTTCACCTTCAAGAAAAAGGCAAGATTTTACAGTTCTTACCAGTGTCACTTTATGTTTTAATTAGTCTGCAAAGCTTCAACAGATTCCACCGATTCTGAAACGGTTTTCTCAATATATATTGTACTTCATGATAGTGGTAAAATTTGTTTGATATGACTAGCATTTATTTGTTAAAATATTGGAAACTTTGCGAAAATTTGGAAAATTTAGCAATTTTCAAATTTTTACATTTTATGCTCTTAACCCCTTCATGACCTTGGGATTTTCCGTTTTTCCGTGTTCGTTTTTTGCTCCCCTCCTTCCCAGAGCTTTTTTATTTTTCTGTCAATATGGCCATGTGAGGGCTTATTTTTTGTGGGACCAGTTGTACTTTTGAATGACATAATTGGTTTTAGCATGTCATGTACTAGAAAACGGGAAAAAAATTCCAAGTGCGGTGAAATTGCAAAAAAAGTGCAATCCCACACTTGTTTTTTGTTTGGCTTTTTTGCTAGGTTCACTAAATATAAAAACTGACCTGCTGTTATGATTCTCCATGTGACTACGAGTTCATAGACACCTAACATAACTAGGTTATTTTTTATCTAAGTGGTGAAAAAAAATTCCAAACTTTGCTTAAAAAAAATTGCGCCATTTTCCGATACCCGTAGCGTCTCCATTTTTCATGATCTGGGGTCAGTTGAGGGCTTATTTTTTGCGTGATGAGCTGGTGTTTTTAATGATACTATTTTGGTGCAGATACATTCTTTTGATCGCCCGTTATTGCATTTTAATCCAATGTCGTGGCGACCAAAAAAAAGTAATTCTGGCGCTTTGAATTTTTTTCTCGCTACGCTGTTTAGCGATTAGGTTAATGCTTTTTTTTATTGATAGATCGGGCGATTATGAACGCGGCAATACCAAATATGTGTAGGTTTGATTTTTTATTAATTGATTTATTTTGAATGGGGCGAAAGGGGGGTGATTTAAACTTTTGTATATTTTATATTTTTTTCACATTTTTTTAACTTTTTTTCTTTTTTTTTTTTTTTTACTTTTGCCATGCTTCAATAGCCTCCATAGGAGGCTAGAAGCTGGCATAACTCGATCGCCTCTGCTACATAGCAGCGATCATCAGATTGCTGCTATGCAGCAGAAATGCAGTTGTGCTATGAGCGCCAACCACAGGGTGGCGCTCACAGCTAGCCAGGATCAGTAACCATAGAGGTCTCAAGGACTCTTCAGAAGCATCGCTGACCCTCGATCATGTGACGGGGTCGGCGATGCGCTCATTTCCGGCCACCCGGCCGGAAGAGCAAGTTAAATGCCGCTGTCAGCGTTTGACAGCGGCATTTAACTAGTTAATAGCGGCGGGTGAATCGTGATTTCACCCGCTGCTATTGCGGGCACATGTCAGCTGTACAAAACAGCTGACATGTCCCGGCTTTGATGCGGGCTCACCGCCGGAGTCCGCATCAAAGCGGGGGTTCTGACCACGGACGTACTATCCCGTCTGAGGTCAGAAAGGGGTTAAATCAAAGAGTTATGCCACACAAAATAGTTAATAAATAACATTTCCAATTTGTCTACTTTACATCAACACAATTTTTTAAACTTAAATTTCTTTTTTATTAGGTAGTTAGTAGGGTTAAAAGTTGACCAGCAAATTCTCAATTTTCCAGCAAAATTTACAAAACCATTTTTTAGCGACCACATTAAGGCTATGTACACATGATGTGGATGTGTTGCGCTTTCGCAGTGTTTTTTCTACATGAAAAAGCACCGAAAACACAAAGGATTACTAATGACAATCCTGATTTTTTGTGCACATGATGCGGAAATTTCTGTCCTTATTCTCAGCATTTTATTTTCCACAGCATGTCAATTCTTTTTGCAGATCTGCAGTGTTTTCCACCCATTGACTTCCATTGAGTCACTCAAATCTGCAGCAAAAAGGCAGTAGATAAAAGGTTTGCAGATTTGCTGTGGATTTGTGCAGATTAGATGCAGATTTGGTGCCAAAACGGCAGCAGATTTGATAAAGGAAATGATGTCAGAAGGAGAATATAGAAAAGTGCCCATCTTGGTTGAAGCACATCAACAGTGGAGGTTGGACAAGAAAATTACATCATATTCTTTTTAAAAAACTATATCTTTATTTAGCTAACAAATCCGCAAACAAATTCTCATACAAATTCGCTTGTAAATCCACATCAAAAATGCATAAAATCAGCATAAAAAATGCACGGAATTCCCACTGCGTTTTTTGCCAAGAAATGCAGAAACCGTGCGGAAATTTACGCAAGCAAATCCGCAATGTGCGCCCGTAGTCTTAGGGGCCTACATGACAGAGAATACCCCCAAATTACACCACTCTAAGGCCGGCGTCACACCAGAGAGTTTTACGGACGTATGAGCGCATAAACTACATCCATAAAATACGCATTACACACGGCTCAATGAATCTCTATGGCCCAGCTCCTATCTGCCGTATATTACCCATCCGTAATATTATATGGTCTTGTACGGTCGTAGAAAATCGCAGCATGCTGCGTTTGTCACCGTATTGCGCTAAAAAATCGCCAATGAAAGTCTATGGGGGCGAGAAAAATACGGGTTCCACACTGACCAGCAGTGTGACTTGCGAGAAATACGCAGCGGTGTTAGTGAAAAGCTGGTAATTCAATTGCTGGCTTTTCATTTCTCCTTCACAAACCCGACAGGATATGAGACATGGTTTACATACAGTAAACCATCTCATATCCCTTTTTTTTTTTGCATATTCCGTTATGTCCCACGATGTAAATCCATCTGAAGGGGTTAAATCATTTTACAGCCAGGAGCTGTGCTAATGCACTCGCTCGTGCCTGTAAAACCCCGGGTACTGAATAGAAAGCTGGGTGATCTGTAGTTACCTTGAGTCGCGGTGAGGCGCCCTCTGCTGGATGTCTTCATATGAACTCGAGGGTGGGAACTTTTCCAAGGCTCCAGTTCATGAGGACATCCAGCAGAGGGCGCATCACCACAACTCAAGGTAACTACAGATCACCCAGCTTTCCATTCAGCACCCGGGGTTTTAGAGGCACGAGCGAGTGCATTAGCACAGCTCCTGGCTGTAAAATGATTTAACCCCTTCAGATGGATTTACATCGTGGGACATAACGACGGAAGGTATGGAATATTGTTGTTTGTTTTTTTAACTTTGTTTCAGGACGATGGTCTTCAGGTGGATTAAGAGTCTAATAAAATATTACAACAACATGTGTCTTTATTTCATTAAAATACTTTGTAATAATGTGTGTGTGTTTTATTAACCATTTAGCCCTATTGGATTAATAATGGATAGGTGTCATAATTGACGCCTCTCCATTATTAACCTGGCTTAATGTCACCTTACAATAGCAAGGTGGCATTAACCCTTCATTACCCCATATCCCACCGCTACACGGGAGTGGGAAGAGAGTGGCCAAGTGCCAGAATAGGCGCATCTTCCAGATGTGCCTTTTCTGGGGTGGATGGGGGCAGATGTTTGTAGCCAGGGGGGCCAATAACCATGGACCCTCTCCTGGCTATTAATATCTGCCCTCAGTCACTGGCTTTACCACTTTGGCGGAGAAAATTTCACGGGAGCCCACGCCAATTTTTTCCGCGATTTAACCCTTTATTTTACAAGCTACAGCGCCCAAATTTTGCACACACACACTACTAACATTAGTAGTGTGGAATATGCAAAAAAAAAGGGATATGAGCTGGTTTACTGTATGTAAACCATGTCTCATATCCTGTCAGGTTTGTGAAGGAGAAATGAAAAGCCGGCAATTGAATTACCGGCTTTTCACATATCTTGGGCTGAATTAAATATAAATACAGTATATATATATATATGTGTGTCTCAATGACATATATACACTCACCGGCCACTTTATTAGGTACACCATGCTAGTAACGGGTTGGACCCCCTTTTGCCTTCAGAACTGCCTCAATTCTTCGTGGCATAGATTCAACAAGTTGCTGGAAGCATTCCTCAGAGATTTTGGTCCATATTGACATGATGGCATCACACAGTTGCCGCAGATTTGTCGGCTGCACATCCCAAAGATACTCCATACAAGGCAGGATGGATCCATTCTTTCATGTTGTTTACGCCAAATTCTGACCCTACCATCCGAATGTCGCAGCAGAAATCGAGACTCATCAGACCAAGCAACGTTTTTCCAAACTTCTACTGTCCAATTTCGATGAGCTTGTACAAATTGTAGCCTCAGTTTCCTGTTCTTAGCTGAAAGGAGTGGTACCCGGTGTGGTCTTCTGCTGCTGTAGCCCATCTGCCTCAAAGTTCGACGCACTGTGCGTTCAGAGATGCTCTTAGGCCTACCTTGGTTGTAACGGGTGGCGATTTGAGCCACTGTTGCCTTTCTAACAGCTCGAACCAGTCTGCCCATTCTCCTCTGACCTCTGGCATCAACAAGGCATTTCCGCCCACAGAACTGCCGCTCACTGGATTTTTTTTCTTTTTCGGACCATTCTCTGTAAACCCTAGAGATGGTTGTGCGTGAAAATCCCAGTAGATCAGCAGTTTCTGAAATACTCAGACCAGCCCTTCTGGCACCAACAACCATGCCACGTTCAAAGGCACTCAAATCACCTTTCTTCCCCATACTGATGCTCGGTTTGAACTGCAGGAGATTGTCTTGACCATATCTACATGCCTAAATGCACTGAGTTGCCGCCATGTGATTGGCTGATTAGAAATTAAGTGTTAACAAGAAGTTGGACAGGTGTACCTAATAAAGTGGCCAGTGAGTGTATATACACATACTGTATATATGTTTTAACGAACATTTGAGCACATAAATCCATTAGATGTCGGTTTTGCAAGCCTGCGAGAAAATCTCACAGTACGGATGCCATACGGATTACATACGGAGGATGCCATGCGCAAAATACGCTGCCACACCCTGCCTACGGATGACATACGGATCACTATTTTGGGAACATTTCTGCATATTACGGCCATAATAAACGGACCGTATTTACATAGGCTGAGTGTGACGCCGGCCTAAAATTTACACCCCTCAAGGTGTTCAACACTACATTCAAGACGTTTTTAACCCCTCAGATTTTTCACAGGAATTAATGAAACATGGAAGGAAAAAATACACTTTTTTTTTTGTTTCACAAAAATGTTACTTTAAACCAATTTTTTTTTATTCTCAAAGGAGTAACAGGAAAAAAATAGAACTAAAATTTGTTGTACAATTTCTCCTCAGTATAATAATAATCTTTTATTTATATAGCGCCAACATATTCTACAGTTTGCACACATTATCATCGCTGTCCCCGATGGGGCTCACAATCTACTTCCCCGATTAGTATGTCTTTGGAATGAAACCCATGCAAACATGGGGAGAACATACAAATTCCTTGCAGTTGTTATCCTTGGTGAGATTTGAACCCAGGACTCCTGCGCTGCAAGGCTGCAGTGCTAACCACTGAGCCACCTTGCTGTCTATAAAGTATGACACCCCATATGTTGGGGGAAAGCCACTGTTTGAGAACACAGCAGAGCTCAGAAGGGGAGGTGCGCCATTTGATTTTTTTTAATGTAAAATTGGCTGAACTATTAGCGGATATCATGGCGCATTTGGAGAGCTCTTGATATGCCTAAACAGTGGAAATTCTGACAAATGACCCTGTTTTGAAAGCTAAACCTCTAAGGGAAATTATCTAGATGAGTGGTGAGCACCTTGAATCCCAAGGTGCTTCACAGAAGATTATAACGTTGAGCCGTAAAAAAAAAAAAAAAATATCACATTTTTCCCACAAAAATGTTTTTTAACCCCAATTTTTTTTATTTTCACAAGAGTAGAGAAAATGAACCATAAAATTTGTTGTGCAATTTCTTCTGAGTTTGCAGATGCCCAATGAAGGAAAACTACTGTTTGGGTGTATGGCAGGGTTCAGAAGGGATGGAACTCCATTTTGCTTTTTGAATGCAAACATTTCCAGGAATAACTAGCGGATGCCATGTCACGTTTGGAGAGCCCCTGATGTGCCTAAACAATGGAAACTGCTCACAAATGACACATTTTGGAAACTAGCCCCATCAGGTGACTTATCTAGATGTTTGGTGAGCACCTTGAACCCACAGGTGCTTCACAGAATTTTATAACGTTTAGTCGTGAAAATAAAAAAAATCACATTTTTCCCTCAAACATGTTTTTAGTCCCAAATTTAGCATTTTCATAAGAAACTGCACCATACAATTTTTTTTGCACTTTCTCCTAAGTAGGCCAATAGCCCATACATGGGGAACATCTACAGTTTTGGTGCAAAGCAGGGCAGAAGGGTGAAAGCAGCAATTGACATTTTGAATGCAACATTTGATGGAATCATTAGGGGATGCCATATCGCATTTGAAGAACCCCTGATCTGCTTAAAGAGTGGAAACCCCTCAATAACTTATCTAGCTGTGTGGTGAGAACCTTCAACCCCAATATGCTTCACAGATGTTTATAACATTGAGCAGTGAAAATAAATAAAATCACATTTTTCCCCATAAAAATGTTCTTTTATCCCCAATTTTTTTAATTTTCACAAGGGTAATGGGAGAAAATGGACCCAAAAATTGTGCAACTTCAACTGAGTACAATACCAAATATGTGGTGAAAACTACTGTTGAAGCACAGTGCAAAGCTCAAAAGGGAATAAGCACCATATTGGAGTTCAGATTTTGCTGGAATGGTTTGAGGGTGCCATGTCACATTAGTAGAGCCCCTGAGGTGCCAGAACAGCAGAACCCCTATAAGATAACCCATTTTACAAACTACACCTCTCAGTGAATTAATTTAGGGGGTACAGTGATCATATTGACACCACAGGTGTCACAAGTGTGCCGCACACTGCTGGGGCCTGTGGTGCTGCTGACATCAGAAGAACACAGAGACTAGCTAATCACAGGTCTTCTTTGGAGTCTACGCGACTAGGATTGAGCGAAACGGATCGGTCATTTTCATAAGTCGCCGACTTTTGGCAAAGCGTGGGATCGGCCATGCGGTACACGATCTTCGCGCCAAAGTCGCGTTTCCTATGATGCTTAAAGCGCCATTTCTCAGCCAATGAAGGAGGACGCAGAGTGTGGGCACCGTGATGACATAGGTCCTGGTCCCCACCATCTTAGAGAAGGGCATGGCAGTGATTGGCTTGCTTTCTGCGGCGTCACAGGGGCTATAAAGGGGCGTTCCCACCGACCGCCATCTTACTGCTGCTGATCTGAGCATAGGGAGAGGATGCTGCCGCTTCGTTAGAAGCAGGGATAGAGTTAGGCAGGGTAAATTAACCCGAAAACCGCTTGTGCTGTAGCGATTTCCACTGTCCAACACCACCTTTTCTTTGCAGGGACAGTGGAGGCTAGATTTCTGTGCAACAGCTCTGTAGGTTATAAGGCTTCCTGATCGCTGCGTTGCTGTGTGTACGCCGCTGTGCAAACCAACTGCTTTTTTCAAAGCACAAATCCTGTTGCTCCTTCCTTTCTGCACAGCTATCTTGTTTGTTTGTCCACACTTTTGACTTTTGTGTGCAGCAGTCCTTTTTATTGCTGCCTGCCATACTTTTCTGAGATTACTGTAGGGAGATAGTAATTGTAGTACAGTCCCTTTTTTTTTTTTTTTTTGTTATATCTCTTCAAGCCACTTTCTGCCACAGAAAATATAATCTAATACAGTGGCCCAGATTTATTCACTAGTCTCCCTGAAAAAAAAAAAGGGGCAGATTAAGATTGGCAAATCTGCATCAGTGCCAGTCCTGTTTGTGGCATCTGTCTTTCATTTTCTGCCACAGAAAACCTACTGTATAACAGTGGGCCTGATTTCTTCACAATTCTCCCAGAAAAAAACAAAAAAAAGTGGGAGATTAGGATTGGCAAATCTGCATCAGTGCCAGTCCTGTGTGTGGCATTTTATTTTTCTGCCACAGAAAACCTACTGTATAACAGTGGGCCTGATTTCTTCACAATTCTCCCAGAAAAAAAAAAAACAAGTGGGAGATTTAGATTGGCAAATCTGCATCAGTGCCAGTCCTGTGTGTGGCATTTTATTTTTCTGCCACAGAAAACCTACTGTATAACAGTGGGCCTGATTTCTTCACAATTCTCCCAGAAAAAAAAAAAACAAGTGGGAGATTTAGATTGGCAAATCTGCATCAGTGCCAGTCCTGTGTGTGGCATTTTATTTTTCTGCCACAGAAAACCTACTGTATAACAGTGGGCCTGATTTCTTCACAATTCTCCCAGAAAAAAAAAAAACAAGTGGGAGATTTAGATTGGCAAATCTGCATCAGTGCCAGTCCTGTGTGTGGCATTTTATTTTTCTGCCACAGAAAACCTACTGTATAACAGTGGGCCTGATTTCTTCACAATTCTCCCAGAAAAAAAAAAAAGTGGGAGATTAAGGTTAGCAAATCTGCATCAGTGCCAGTCCTGTGTGTGGCATCTGTCTTTGTTTTTCTGCCACAGAAAACCTACTGTATAACTGTGGGCCTGATTTCTTCACAATTCTCCCAGAAAAAAAAAATAAGTGGGAGATTTAGATTGGCAAATCTGCATCAGTTCCAGTCCTGTGTGTGGCATTTTTTTTTTCTGCCACAGAAAACCTACTGTATAACAGTGGGCCTGATTTATGCACAATTCTCCCAGAAAAAAAAAAAAAGTGGGAGATTTAGATTGGCAAATCTGCATCAGTGCCAGTCCTGTGTGTGGCATCTGTCTTTGTTTTTCCGCCACAGAAAACCTACTGTATAACTGTGGGCCTGATTTCTTCACAATTCTCCCAGAAAAAAAAAAAAAGTGGGAGATTTAGATTGGCAAATCTGCATCAGTGCCAGTCCTGTGTGTGGCATATGTCTTTGTTTTTCTGCCACAGAAAACCTACTGTATAACTGTGGGCCTGATTAAATCCCTTGTCTCCCATATAAAAAAAGAGGGACATTTCTATTGCCAGTGTGTGCATCTGCGTCAGTCCTGTTAGTGCCATATCTGCCAGCCTCTTTCTGCCAATGAAACAGTGTAGTGTAATACAGTGGGCCTGATTTTTCCCTGCATTCTCCCACACAAAAAGAGGGACATTTCTATTGCCAGTGTGTGCATCTTCGTCAGTCCTGTTAGTGCCATATCTGCCAGCCACTTTCTGCCAATCAAACTGTGTAGTGTAATACAGTGGGCCTGATTTTCCCTGCATTCTCCAACACATAAAGAGGGACATTTCTATTGCCAGAGTGTTTATCTGCGTCAGTCCTGTTAGTGCCATATCTGCCAGCTTCTTTCTGCCAATCAAACTGTGTAGTGTAATACAGTGGGCCTGATTTTTCCCTGCATTCTCCCACACAAAAAGAGGGACATTTCTATTGCCAGTGTGTGCATCTGCGTCAGTCCTGTTAGTGCCATATCTGCCAGCCTCTTTCTGCCAATCAAACAGTGTAGTGTAATACAGTGGGCCTGATTATTCTCTGCATTCTCCCACACAAAAAGAGGGACATTTCTATTGCCAGTGTGTGCATCTGCATCAGTCCTGTTAGTGCCATATCTGCCAGCCTCTTTCTGCCAATCAAACTGTGTAGTGTAATACAGTGGGCCTGATTTTTCCCTGCATTCTCCCACACAAAAAGAGGGACATTTCTATTGCCAGTGTGTGCATCTTCGTCAGTCCTGTTAGTGCCATATCTGCCAGCCACTTTCTGCCAATCAAACTGTGTAGTGTAATACAGTGGGCCTGATTTTCCCTGCATTCTCCAACACATAAAGAGGGACATTTCTATTGCCAGAGTGTTTATCTGCGTCAGTCCTGTTAGTGCCATATCTGCCAGCTTCTTTCTGCCAATCAAACTGTGTAGTGTAATACAGTGGGCCTGATTTTTCCCTGCATTCTCCCACACAAAAAGAGGGACATTTCTATTGCCAGTGTGTGCATCTGCGTCAGTCCTGTTAGTGCCATATCTGCCAGCCTCTTTCTGCCAATCAAACAGTGTAGTGTAATACAGTGGGCCTGATTTTTCTCTGCATTCTCCCACACAAAAAGAGGGACATTTCTATTGCCAGTGTGTGCATCTGCATCAGTCCTGTTAGTGCCATATCTGCCAGCCTCTTTCTGCCAATCAAACTGTGTAGTGTAATACAGTGGGCCTGATTTTTCCCTGCATTCTCCCACACATAAAGAGGGACATTTCTATTGCCAGTGTGTGCATCTGCGTCAGTCCTGTTAGTGCCATATCTGCCAGCCTCTTTCTGCCAATCGAACTGTGTAGTGTAATACAGTGGACCTGATTTTTCCCTGCATTCTCCCACACATAAAAAAGGGAGATTTAAATTCACAACAAGTTCACGTACATCTTCTACCTGGTTTTACAGGACCACATAACGGTTGTTAGTTTGGTTACATTTTTCCAATAATGAGGAGGTCTGGTGGAAGAGGTCGTGGCCATTGGCATTCATTGCCAGCTGGTAATGATGGTAGTGGTGGTGGTCGTGGAGCATCAGGTGGTCGTGGGAAAAGCAATATAGCCCCTAAGTCTCGAGTTGTTGAGCCAGCGTCATCGTCTGGCTACACAAGGCCTCGAAGGCTCCCTTTTCTGGGAGTAGGAAAACAGTATTCAGTGCTGCTGGTTCAATCCTGACCGAAAAAAGGACTCGTCTGGCTACCCAAAATGTTGATGATCTAACCTTCATTAAAATGAACCACTCATGGATTTCAAATTATTTTGCCCCACCTTTCCCAGCTGACACCTAGCTTTCCTGTAAAAAGGTATTGCTTTGGGACTGGTGTTACTGACTGTTCCAATCCCTTAATTTGCAGCTGCTGTTTGTCCAGCATACGACATGTTTACACCTCCCTAAATGGCCTAACTCCCCCCATGGGCCGTGGTCTCGCCACTTGGCGCAAGCACCTGTCAGAGTGCCGTTTGTCTGAAGAGGTGGGTGTGCCCACTTTTGGTCGACGGCACTGGCACTGGGTCCCTCATAGTACAATGAAGTGTCTCTGGCTTTGGTGGCGCGCAACCAACGTCAGACACACCGTTGTAACATGAGGGGCCCTGGGCTTGTACCGTCGGCCAGGAGAGAGTGTCCCCTCCAAGGTCAAACAGTGCTCTACCACTTGCAAAATTATCTGTCGCTGCTCCACCACTGTTTAGTTTATGCGCTGAAATCCTTCAATGCCTGGCACAGACAATAACAATTTGTTGACATGTATGATGCTAGTTGTAATAGTCAGGGGCCCTGTCCTACATTTACACCAGTAAATACTTTGCGCCAAATTACAATGTCTGAAAGTCAGCATAGGAGCACACCCCTGTACCTAAGTATGCCACCCTTTTTTTTGGGGGGGGGGTTTGGGATACATTAACATCAATTTAGGTTTTGGGACTCGGAGTACTTACTGTGTCAGACACTCCTTCCAATTGTCCTCCGCTGACCACACCAATGCTGCCTGTGTACCCCTGCCACCTAATGGAAGCTGCATATAGCCTATTTTAGTATTTTGGGCCTAGGAAGTCTGTCTGTGGTCCCTCCTTCCAATTTTCCTCCGCTGACCACACCAATGCTGCCTGTGTACCCCTGCCACTCAATGGAAGCTGCATAGAGCCTATTTTATTATTTTAGGCCTAGGAAGTCTGTCTGCGGTCCCTCCTTCCAATTGTCCTCCACTGACCACACCAATGCTGCCTTTGTACCCCTGTAGCCAAGTTTAAGCTGCATAGAGCCTATTTTGGTATTTTGGGTCAAGGAAGTCTGTCTGCGGTCCCTCCTTCCAATTGTCCTCCGCTGACCACACCAATGCTGCCTGTGTACCCCTGTAGCCAAATTTAAGCTGCATAGAGCCTATTTTAGTATTTTGGGCCTAGGAAGTCTGTCTGCGGTCCCTCCTTCCAATTGTCCTCCACTGACGACACCAATGCTGCCTGTGTACCCCTGTAGCCAAATTTAAGCTGCATAGAGCCTATTTTAGTATTTTGGGCCTAGGAAGTCTGTCTGCGGTCCCTCCTTCCAATTGTCCTCCGCTGACCACACCAATGCTGCCTGTGTACCCCTGTAGCCAAATTTAAGCTGCATAGAGCCTATTTTAGTATTTTGGGCCTAGGAAGTCTGTCTGCGGTCCCTCCTTCCAATTGTCCTCCGCTGACCACACCAATGCTGCCTGTGTACCCCTGCCACCTAATGGAAGCTGCATAGAGCCTATTTTAGTATTTTGGGCCTAGGAAGTCTGTCTGCGGTCCATCCTTCCAATTGTCCTCCACTGACCACACCAATGCTGCCTGTGTACCCCTGTAGCCAAATTTAAGCTGCATAGAGCCTATTTTAATATTTTGGGCCTAGGAAGTCTGTCTGCGGTCCCTCCTTCCAATTGCCCTCCGGTGACGACACCAATGCAGCCTGTGTACCCCTGTAGCTAAATTTAAGCTGCATAGAGCCTATTTTAGTATTTTGGGCCTAAGAAGTCTGTCTGCGGTCCCTCCTTCCAATTGTCCTCTGCTGACCACACCAATGCTGCCTTTTTACCCCTGTAGCCAAATTTAAGTTGCATAGAGCCTATTTTAGTATTTTGGGCCTAGGAAGTCTGCCTGCGGTCCCTCCTTCCAATTGTCCTCCGCTGACCACACCAATGCTGCCTGTGTACCCCTGTAGCCAAATTTAAGCTGCATAGAGCCTATTTTAGTATTTTGGGCCTAGGAAGTCTGTCTGCGGTCCCTCCTTCCAATTGTCCTCCGCTGACCACACCAATGCTGCCTGTGTACCCCTGTAGCCAAATTTAAGCTGCATAGAGCCTATTTTAGTATTTTGGGCCTAGGAAGTCTGTCTGTGGTCCCTCCTTCCAATTCTCCTCCGCTGACCACACCAATACTGCCTGTGTACCCCTGCCACCTAATGGAAGCTGCATAGAGCCTATTTTATGATTTTAGGCCTAGGAAGTCTGTCTGCGGTCCCTCCTTCCAATTGTCCTCCGCTGACCACACCAATGCTGCCTGTGTACCCCTGCCACCTAATGGAAGCTGCATAGAGCCTATTTTATTATTTTAGGCCTAGGAAGTCTGTCTGTGGTCCCTCCTTCCAATTGTCCTCCGCTGACCACACCAATGCTGCCTGTGTACCCCTGTAGCCAAATTTAAGCTGCATAGAGCCTATTTTAGTATTTTGGGCCTAGGAAGTCTGTCTGCGGTCCCTCCTTCCAATTGTCCTCCGCTGACCACACAAATGCTGCCTGTGTACCCCTGCCACCTAATGGAAGCTGCATAGAGCCTATTTTATTATATTAGGCCTAGGAAGTCTGTCTGTGGTCCCTCCTTCCAATTGTCCTCCGCTGACCACACCAATGCTCCCTGTGTACCCCTGCCACCTAATGGAAGCTGCATAGAGCCTATTTTATTATTTTAGGCCTAGGAAGTCTGTCTGCGGTCCCTCCTTCCAATTGTCCTCCGCTGACCACACCAATGCTGCCTGTGTACCCCTGCCACCTAATGGAAGCTGCATAGAGCCTATTTTATTATTTTAGGCCTAGGAAGTCTGTCTGTGGTCCCTCCTTCCAATTGTCCTCCGCTGACCACACCAATGCTGCCTGTGTACCCCTGTAGCCAAATTTAAGCTGCATAGAGCCTATTTTAGTATTTTGGGCCTAGGAAGTCTGTCTGCGGTCCCTCCTTCCAATTGTCCTCCGCTGACCACACCAATGCTGCCTGTGTACCCCTGCCACCTAATGGAAGCTGCATAGAGCCTATTTTATTATTTTAGGCCTAGGAAGTCTGTCTGCGGTCCCTCCTTCCAATTGTCCTCCACTGACCACACCAATGCTGCCTGTGTACCCCTGTAACAAATTTAAAAATGCATAGAGCCAACTTTTTTAGTTAACACATACTACCTTTGTCTGTCTGCGGCGCCTCTCGATCACGCTGTCCTCCACTGAAACAGCTGAGCTTCAACCTTCAGGCTCTCATTATGTAGTTGTTTATATAAGACAGCAGTTGCCCTACTACTTTGGTTGGGGCCTAGTAATGGTGTCTGCCGCTCCTTGGTGTTCTCCTCCTCCTTGGTGTTCTCCTCCAGGTTTCCTTGTCTGAGCTTCAACCTTCAGGCTCTCATTAAGTAGTTGTTAATGTAACACTGCAGTTGGCCTACTACTTTGGTTGGGGCCTGCCGCTCCTTGGTGTTCTCCTCCAGGTTTCCTTGTCTGAGCTTCAACCTTCAGGCTCTCATTAAGTATTTTTTAATCTAACACTGCAGTTGGCCTACTAGTTTGGTTGGGGCCTAGTAACGGTGTCTGCTGCTCCTTGGTGTTCTCCTCCAGGTTCCCTTGTCTGAGCTTCAACCTTCAGGCTCTCATTAAGTAGTTGCTAATGTAACACTGCAGTTGGCCTACTAGTTTGGTTGGGGCCTAGTAACGGTGTCTGCCGCTCCTTGGTGTTCTCCTCCAGGTTTCCTTGTCTGAGCTTCAACCTTCAGGCTCTCATTAAGTATCTTTAATCCAACACTGCAGTTGGCCTACTAGTTTGGTTGGGGCCTAGTAACGGTGTCTGCCGCTCCTTGGTGTTCTCCTCCAGGTTTCCTTGTCTGAGCTTCAACCTTCAGGCTCTCATTAAGTAGTTGTTAATGTAACACTGCAATTGCCCAACTACTTTGGCTGGGGCCTAGTAACGGTGTCTGCCGCTCCTTGGTGTTCTCCTCCAGGTTTCCTTGTCTGAGCTTCAACCTTCAGGCTCTCATTAAGTATTTTTTAATCCAACACTGCAATTGCCCTACTACTTTGGCTGGGGCCTAGTAACGGTGTCTGCCGCTCCTTGGTGATCTCCTCCAGGTTTCTTTGTCTGAGCTTTAACCTTCAGGCTCTCATTAAGTATTTTTTAATGTCACACTGCAGTTGCCCTACTACTTTGGTTGGGGCCTAGTAACGGTGTCTGCCGCTCCTTGTTGTTCTCCTCCTCCTTGGTGTTCTCCTCCAGGTTTCCTTGTCTGAGCTTCAACCTTCAGGCTCTCATTAAGTATTTTTTCATGTAACACTGCAGTTGCCCTACTACTTTGGTTGGGGCCTAGTAACGGTGTCTGCCGCTCCTTGGTGTTCTCCTCCAGGTTTCCTTGTCTGAGCTTCAACCTTCAGGCTCTCATTAAGTATTTTTTCAAGTAACACTGCAGTTGCCCTACTACTTTGGTTAGGGCCTAGTAATGGTGTCTGCCGCTCCTTGGTGTTCTCCTCCAGGTTTCCTTGTCTGAGCTTCAACCTTCAGGCTCTCATTAAGTAGTTGTTAATATAACACTGCAGTTGGCCTACTACTTTGGTCGGGGCTTAGTAACGGTGTCTGCCGCTCCTTGGTGTTCTCCTCCAGGTTTCCTTGTCTGTGCTTCAACCTTCAGGCTCTCATTAAGTATTTTTTCATGTAACACTGCAGTTGCCCTGCTACTTTGGTTGGGGCCTAGTAACGGTGTCTGCCGCTACTTGGTGTTCTCCTCCAGGTTTCCTTGTCTGAGCTTCAACCTTCAGGCTCTCATTAAGTATTTTTTAATGTAACACTGCAGTTGCCCTACTACTTTGGTTGGGGCCTAGTAATGGTGTCTGCCGCTCCTTGGTGTTCTCCTCCAGGTTTCCTTGTCTGAGCTTCAACCTTCAGGCTCTCATTAAGTATTTTTTAATCTAACACTGCAGTTGGCCTACTAGTTTGATTGGGGCCTAGTAACGGTGTCTGCCGCTCCTTGGTGTTCTCCTCCAGGTTTCCTTGTCTGAGCTTCAACCTTCAGGCTCTCATTAAGTATTTTTTAATGTCACACTGCAGTTGCCCTACTACTTTGGTTGGGGCCTAGTAACGGTGTCTGCCGCTCCTTGGTGTTCTCCTCCTCCTTGGTGTTCTCCTCCAGGTTTCCTTATCTGAGCTTCAACCTTCAGGCTCTCATTAAGTAGTTGTTAATGTAACACTGCAGTTGGCCTACTACTTTGGTTGGGGCCTAGTAACGGTGTCTGCCACTCCTTGGTGTTCTCCTCCAGGTTTCCTTGTCCGAGCTTCAACCTTCAGGCTCTCATTAATTTTTTTTTAATCTAGCACTGCAGTTGGCCTACTAGTTTGATTGTGGCCTAGTAACGGTGTCTGCCGCTCCTTGGTGTTGTCCTCCAGGTTTCCTTGTCTGTGCTTCAACCTTCAGGCTCTCATTAAGTATTTTTTAATGTAACACTGAAGTTGCCCTACTACTTTGGTTGGGGCCTAGTAACGGTGTCTGCCGCTCCTTGGTGTTCTCCTCCTCCTTGGTGTTCTCCTCCAGGTTTCCTTGTCTGAGCTTCAACCTTCAGGCTCTCATTAAGTAGTTGTTAATGTAACACTGCAGTTGGCCTACTACTTTGGTTGGGGCCTGCCGCTCCTTGGTGTTCTCCTCCAGGTTTCCTTGTCTGAGCTTCAACCTTCAGGCTCTCATTAAGTATTTTTTAATCTAACACTGCAGTTGGCCTACTAGTTTGGTTGGGGCCTAGTAATGGTGTCTGCTGCTCCTTGGTGTTCTCCTCCAGGTTCCCTTGTCTGAGCTTCAACCTTCAGGCTCTCATTAAGTAGTTGCTAATGTAACACTGCAGTTGGCCTACTAGTTTGGTTGGGGCCTAGTAACGGTGTCTGCCGCTCCTTGGTGTTCTCCTCCAGGTTTCCTTGTCTGAGCTTCAACCTTCAGGCTCTCATTAAGTATCTTTAATCCAACACTGCAGTTGGCCTACTAGTTTGGTTGGGGCCTAGTAACGGTGTCTGCCGCTCCTTGGTGTTCTCCTCCAGGTTTCCTTGTCTGAGCTTCAACCTTCAGGCTCTCATTAAGTAGTTGTTAATGTAACACTGCAATTGCCCAACTACTTTGGCTGGGGCCTAGTAACGGTGTCTGCCGCTCCTTGGTGTTCTCCTCCAGGTTTCCTTGTCTGAGCTTCAACCTTCAGGCTCTCATTAAGTATTTTTTAATCCAACACTGCAATTGCCCTACTACTTTGGCTGGGGCCTAGTAACGGTGTCTGCCGCTCCTTGGTGTTCTCCTCCAGGTTTCTTTGTCTGAGCTTTAACCTTCAGGCTCTCATTAAGTATTTTTTAATGTCACACTGCAGTTGCCCTACTACATTGGTTGGGGCCTAGTAACGGTGTCTGCCGCTCCTTGTTGTTCTCCTCCTCCTTGGTGTTCTCCTCCAGGTTTCCTTGTCTGAGCTTCAACCTTCAGGCTCTCATTAAGTATTTTTTCATGTAACACTGCAGTTGCCCTACTACTTTGGTTGGGGCCTAGTAACGGTGTCTGCCGCTCCTTGGTGTTCTCCTCCAGGTTTCCTTGTCTGAGCTTCAACCTTCAGGCTCTCATTAATTTTTTTTTCAAGTAACACTGCAGTTGCCCTACTACTTTGGTTGGGGCCTAGTAACGGTGTCTGCCGCTCCTTGGTGTTCTCCTCCAGGTTTCCTTGTCTGAGCTTCAACCTTCAGGCTCTCATTAAGTAGTTGTTAATATAACACTGCAGTTGGCCTACTACTTTGGTTGGGGCCTAGTAACTGTGTCTGCCGCTCCTTGGTGTTCTCCTCCAGGTTTCCTTGTCTGTGCTTCAACCTTCAGGCTCTCATTAAGTATTTTTTCATGTAACACTGCAGTTGCCCTACTACTTTGGTTGGGGCCTAGTAACGGTGTCTGCCGCTACTTGGTGTTCTCCTCCAGGTTTCCTTGTCTGAGCTTCAACCTTCAGGCTCTCATTAAGTATTTTTTAATGTAACACTGCAGTTGCCCTACTACTTTGGTTGGGGCCTAGTAATGGTGTCTGCCGCTCCTTGGTGTTCTCCTCCAGGTTTCCTTGTCTGAGCTTCAACCTTCAGGCTCTCATTAAGTATTTTTTAATCTAACACTGCAGTTGGCCTACTACTTTGGTTGGGGCCTAGTAACGGTGTCTGCCGCTCCTTGGTGTTCTCCTCCAGGTTTCCTTGTCTGAGCTTCAACCTTCAGGCTCTCATTAAGTATTTTTTAATCTAACACTGCAGTTGGCCTACTAGTTTGATTGGGGCCTAGTAACGGTGTCTGCCGCTCCTTGGTGTTCTCCTCCAGGTTTCCTTGTCTGAGCTTCAACCTTCAGGCTCTCATTAAGTATTTTTTAATGTCACACTGCAGTTGCCCTACTACTTTGGTTGGGGCCTAGTAACGGTGTCTGCCGCTCCTTGGTGTTCTCCTCCAGGTTTCCTTATCTGAGCTTCAACCTTCAGGCTCTCATTAAGTAGTTGTTAATGTAACACTGCAGTTGGCCTACTACTTTGGTTGGGGCCTAGTAACGGTGTCTGCCACTCCTTGGTGTTCTCCTCCAGGTTTCCTTGTCCGAGCTTCAACCTTCAGGCTCTCATTAATTTTTTTTTAATCTAGCACTGCAGTTGGCCTACTAGTTTGGTTGTGGCCTAGTAACGGTGTCTGCCGCTCCTTGGTGTTGTCCTCCAGGTTTCCTTGTCTGTGCTTCAACCTTCAGGCTCTCATTAAGTATTTTTTAATGTAACACTGAAGTTGCCCTACTACTTTGGTTGGGGCCTAGTAACGGTGTCTGCCGCTCCTTGGTGTTCTCCTCCTCCTTGGTGTTCTCCTCCAGGTTTCCTTGTCTGAGCTTCAACCTTCAGGCTCTCATTAAGTAGTTGTTAATGTAACATTGCAGTTGGCCTACTAGTTTGGTTGGGGCCTAGTAACGGTGTCTGTCGCTGCTTGGTGTTCTCCTCCACTGAACAAAGCAGTGCCGCCTGTTTCCTTCTGTTACCAATTTAGAACTGCATTTAGCCTAGTTACTTATTTGCCCCTACTCACTGTGTCAGCCTCTCATTACAGTTGTCCTCCACTGAACAAAGCAATGCCGCCTGGTTAGTCCTGTTACCAATTTTGAACTGCATTTAGCCCACTTTATTATTTGGGCCTAGATCTGTGTTTCCTCCTCATCCTGCCCATTGCCCAGCCACTGCTAGATGAGTCCGCTGGTACATTGACCCAGACCACTACATTCCCCTTGCACTCTACACAGCCAGAATCTGACCCTGCTGAAAGTCAGGTTCCTCTTCCCGCATACTATACCACCTTACACGGGGACAAAGAGGAAGGTGCAGGTGAAAGTGCAGGTGGGGGGACATACTCGTTGGCGACGTCACTGGCACAGGGCCCCTCATAGTACGCAAAAGTGTCGCTGCCGGTGGGAGGCGCCCCCGCCGTGCAAACACACCACCGTACTGTGAGGGGCCCTGTGCCAGTGCCTATGCGAACGAGTGGGCCCCCCCTGCTTGCTCAGGATCACAGCACTTGCAACGTTGAAATACTTACCTCTCCCTGCTCCACCGCCGTGATGTAGTCCACGTTTCCTGGGCCCACTAAAAACTTTAACCAGCCCTACCCCCCACAACTTTAGCCACATGACCCCCAATTTCCAATGCCTAACTATTATTATAAAGTAAATTAATATTGACAAGCTTCAGTAACAAGAATGGATGTTTTTGCCATTAAAATGGGCACTGTAGGTGTTTTCCTGGCCTCCACTCACTGCCGACTATGCTTCCCCATTGACTTGCATTGGGTTTCATGTTTTGGTCGATCCCCGACTTTTCGCGATAATCGGCCGACTTCACTCGACTCGACTTTTGACAAAGTCGGGTTTCGCAAAACCCGACTCGACCACAAAAAAGTAAAAGTCGCTCAACCCTATATGCGACCATTCACATGAGTTGTGCAGGTTTACTGTTTCTATTGGTAAAGAAGGGGTTAAGAGTCCTTGGTTAAGTCTGCTGAGATTCAATTTGGCTTTGGTCTAAGCAGCTGCTTATTGGTATACTTCCCCTTCACTATTTAATCTTACTTCTGGCTCCTCCCATGCTAGCAATAGGTTTATCTATCCTGTGCCTTACTTTCTTGGAGTAGCTGTAGTATTCCTGCAGAAGCTGAAGAGTTCATGGAAAGGTTGTGTTCCTTTTGATTCATGTGGATTTCCATTTGTTTGTGGGTTTCCCATGTCTGTCCCTTCCCATGGGTTGTCTTATTGTAATAGCAAGACTAGTGTCTTGCTTCCCAGCTCACTCTCTAGGGCTAAGACCCAGGGTCAGCCAGGGCTTGGGTACGTGACAGCGCATGGGGAGAACCTGTCTAGGGTGATAGAGAATGCAGGTGTCAGCATAAGATGAGTGTTGACAGGTCACCAACTTCCCCCTCTCCCTACTATCAGTGCTCCTCTTTCCCAGCTCACTCACCCCCTCCATCTCCCTGCCCTAGTTTGACAACAGGAGTGTCAGAGTGTTATACCATTGGGCAGTGCAGTAACAATAGTTACATGTTTATCCATCAAAATTTAGTTTTAGCCCCAGATTTCCATTTTCACACATGGAAATGTGACCAAATTTTGTCCTACAATTTCTACCGAATGCAGAAATTCCTAACGTGTGGATGTACAGTGCTGCTTAGCCACACAGCGATGGACGTAGCGCTGTTTGCCTCCTGGAGCACAGATCTTGCTAGAAGAGTTGAAAAATTGATAAGGCAGCTTTATTCTTCAGGTCAGTGCAATTATAGCAATATCACATTTATATCTTTTTTTTATGTTTTGATGTTTTTAAGCATTAAAAACTATTTTATAGAAACAATTATTTTTGCATTGCTTTATTCTGAGAGCTATAGCTTTTTTTATTTTTCCGCTGGTGAAGCTGTATGATTGGTATTTTTTTTGCAGGACAAGGTGACATTTTCACAGATACCACTGTTCTTTACATTTTTCTTTTTCAGCACGCTTTTTTCCACTTTTTTTGGCAGAAAGATTATAAAGCATAGTTATTTGCTTTGGTTTTTTTTCTTTTAAACGATGTTCACTAAAGGGGTTAACTAGTGGTACACTTTATAGGGCGTGTCGAACAGAACTCGATGATATCAAATATGTGTACTCTATTGTTTTTATATAAATAAATGTATTCATTTGAATAATATTTTTTTTTGTTCTATATTTTGTGTTTTTTTCTTGTTTAAATATTTTTACAATTTTTAATAACTTTTTTTCTAACGGTTTTACATTGTCCCAGGATGTGACATCAACTTTATACTGACAGATCACTGATCTAATACTCTGCGATGATTCAGTATTAGCCCAACATCTCAGATGCAGGGAGGAGAAGTGTCTGGTTCTGCTCTGAGCACGAGCTGGCAGGCCACCGTCCCTAGGTGACCCCTCGGCCATCTTTCCGTCTGCTATCACCATGGAGACCATTGTCACAATGCAATTGCATTTGAGTTGTGCCAATGGGAGCTCACTCCCTCTGCAATGCTCCTCAATGTCACTGTCACTATTTACAGTGGCATTAGAGGTTGTTAAACACCCATGATTGGTGCTAGCACCGAATGTGGGTGTCCGCAGGGAGTCCGCTTTCATATAAAGACCAAACACATAGATTGGTGTGCACACCTAATTCAATAATACACAGAGTATATAAAATGTATGATTTTATTGGAACACTGGAACATACAAAACTACAAATACATAAAAACAATTAAAACACACAAACAACATGGTGATCAGCCAACACCCCTAACAATCGAGACATGGCATCCATACCTCATCAAAACACACATATGAAGCTTGAGCCAACAGTAAATAATTAACAATCGGTAATGATGAATGCAAACAGAGTCAGGGACTGATATGTGAGGTTAGTTCCAGAGTATGCAAAATAACCTCCCTACAAAAAACAGCCCACACAATATATCTATAAGGTACTTATAGTGCCCCACAAATCTGGGGAAACATTGGACCACATAAATCCGTGTATACAGGTTATATATAAGATTGCATGCTATGGAGGTCACGGAGTAATAAAGAGATTATACTCAAAAAAATGGTGATCACAAGAATTTGTGTGTATGCATCAAGAGGGAGGTAAAAGACCTTGGTAGGAAAAAAGCCAGGGAGCTAGGCAGAAGTTTCAGGCCAGCGTCACACTCAGCGTATGAAAATACGGTCGGTCCGTTTTTTACGGCCATAATACGCAGAAATGTCCCCAAAACATCTGCAGGCAGGGTGTGGCAGCGTATTTTGCGCATGTCATCCTCCGTATGTAATCCGGTTGGCATCTGTACTGCGATATTTTCTCGCAGGCTTGCAAAACCGACATCTAATGGATTTATGTGCTCAAATATTTGTTAAAACATATATACAGTACATATATATATATACACACATATATATATATATGTCGTGGAGACACGTGTATATATATATATATATATATATATATATATATATATATATATATATATACAGTTAGGTCCATATATATTTGGACAGAGACAACATTTTTCTAATTTTGGTTATAGACATTACCACAATGAATTTTAAACAAAACAATTCAGATGCAGTTGAAGTTCAGACTTTCAGCTTTCATTTGAGGGTATCCACATTAAAATTGGATGAAGGGTTTAGGAGTTTCAGCTCCTTAACATGTGCGACCCTGTTTTTAAAGGGATCAAAAGTAATTGGACAGATTCAATAATTTTAAATAAAATGTTCATTTTCAGTACTTGGCTGAAAACCCTTTGTTGGCAATGACTGCCTGAAGTCTTGAACTCATGGACATCACCAGGCTCTGTGTTTCCACCTTTTTGATGCTCTGCCAGGCCTTCACTGCGGTGGTTTTCAGTTGCTGTTTGTTTGTGGGCCTTTCTGTCTGAAGTTTAGTCTTTAACAAGTGAAATGCATGCTCAATTGAGTTGAGATCAGGTGACTGACTTGGCCATTCAAGAATATTCCACTTCTTTGCTTTAATAAACTCCTGGGTTGCTTTGGCCTTAGGTTTTGGATCATTGCCCATCTGTAGTATGAAACGACGACCAATCAGTTTGGCTGCATTTGGCTGGATCTGAGCACACAGTGTGGCTCTGAATACCTCAGAATTCATTCGGCTGCTTCTGTCCTGTGTCACATCATCAATAAACACTGGTGACCCAGTGCCACTGGCAGCCATGCATGCCCAAGCCATCACACTGCCTCTGCCGTGTTTCACAGATTATGTGGTATGCTTTGGATCATGAGCTGTACCACACCTTCCCCATACTTTTCTCTTTCCATCATTCTGGTAGAGGTTGATCTTGGTTTCATCTGTCCAAAGAATGTTCTTCCAGAACTGTGCTGGCTTTTTTAGATGTTTTTTAGCAAAGTCCAGTCTAGCCTTTTTATTCTTGATGCTTATGAGTGGCTTGCACCGTGCAGTGAACCCTCTGTAGTTACTTTCATGCAGTCTTCTCTTTATGGTAGATTTGGATATTGATACGCTGACCTCCTGGAGAGTGTTGTTCACTTGGTTGGCTGTTGTGAAGGGGTTTCTCTTCACCATGGAGATTATTCTGCGATCACCCACCACTGTTGTCTTCCGTGGGCGCCCAGGTCTTTTTGCATTGATGAGTTCACCAGTGCTTTCTTTCTTTCTCACGATGGACCAAACTGTAGATTTTGCCACTCCTAATATTGTAGCAATTTCTCGGATGGGTTTTTTCTGTTTTCGCAGCTTAAGGATGGCTTGTTTCACCTGCATGGAGAGCTCCTTTGACCACATGTTTACTTCACAGCAAAACCTTCCAAATGCAAGCACCACACCTCAAATCAACTCTAGGCCTTTTATCTGCTTAATTGAGAATGACGTAATGAAGGGATTGCCCACACCTGTCCATGAAATAGCCTTGGAGTCAATTGTCCAATTACTTTTGGTCCCTTTAAAAACAGGGTGGCACATGTTAAAGAGCTGAAACTCCTAAAGCCTTCATCCAATTTTAATGTGGATACCCTCAAATGAAAGCTGAAAGTCTGAACTTCAACTGCATCTGAATTGTTTTGTTTAAAATTCATTGTGGTAATGTCTATAACCAAAATTAGAAAAATGTTGTCTCTGTCCAAATATATATGGACCTAACTGTATATATATATATATATATATATATATATATATATATATACTGTATTTATATTTAATTCAGCGCTAGATGGCATAAAAGCCGGTAATTCAATTGCCGGCTTTTTCTTTCTCCTTCAGAAACCCGACATGATATGAGACATGGTTTACATACAGTAAACCATCTCATATCCCTTTTTTTTTTTCAGATTCCACACTACTAATGTTAGTAGTGTGTATGTGCAAAATTTTGGCACTCTAGCTATTAAATTAAAGGGTTAAATCACACAAAAAATTGGCGTGGGCTCCCGCGCAATTTTCTCCGCCAGAGTGGTAAAGCCAGTGACTGAGGGCAGATATTAATAGCCTAGAGAGGGTCCATGGTTATTGGCCCCCTGGCTAAAAACATCTGCCCCCAGTCACCCCAGAAAAGGCACATCTGGAAGATGCGGCTATTCTGGCACTTGGCCACTCTCTTCCCACTCCCATGTAGCGGTGGGATATTGGGTAATGAAAGGTTAATGTCACCTTGCTATTGTAAGGTGACATTAAGCCAGATTAATAATGGAGAGACGTCAATTATGACACCTATCCATTATTAATCCAATAGTAAGAAATGGTTAATAAAACACACACACATTAATACAAAGTACTTTAATGAAATAAAGACACAGGGTGTTGTAATATTTTATTTTACTCTTAATCCACCTGAAGACCCTCGTTCTGTAAAAAAGGAAAAATAAAAAATCAACAATACCCATACCTTCCATCATTCTGGCAAGGCCCATGATGTAAATCCATCTGAAGGGGTTAAATCATTTTACACCCATGAGCTCTGCTAAAGCAGCTGTGCTCGTGGTTGTAAAAATACGGGGAATGAATGGAGTGCAGGGGAATGTCCTGTAGTTACCTTGAGTCGCGGTGATGCGCCCTCTGCTTGATGTCCTCCTCATATGAACTCGAGCCTGGGAATTTTTTCTATTCTATATGTAGACATTTATTCTACCTATTCTATTCTAGTCTGTCAGTGTGATTTTACTGTACACTACACTGAATTGCCGGCTTTTCTCTATAACACCGGTGCGTATTTCTTGCAAGTCACACGCATGGTCCGTGTGCAATCCGTATGTTTCTCACCCCCATAGACTTTCATTGGTGATTTTTTTTGCGCAATACGGTGACAAACGCAGCATGCTGCGATTTTCTACGGCCGTACAAGACCGTATAATACGGGTCAGAAAAATACGGCAGATAGGAGCTGGGCCATAGAGAATCATTGTACCGTATGCAATCCGTATTTTCTGCACCTCTCATACGTCCGTAAAACTCGCTAGTGTGACACCGGCCTCAGCAGGCATACCTACCTTGGAGCATGTGGAGGATGCTGAGACACTGCCACAATGGGCAGTCAATATGAAAAGAAGGGGTTCGGGGGAGAGCTCACGCGTATACAAGATAGCTTCATCATGGAAAGTATATCCCCGAATCCAAACAATAGCATATATAAAGCTAAAGTGCAATTAATATAAATTGCTTACTGGGGTGTCTGCAGAAGGCAGTTGGTCAAGGTGATAGGTCTGATTGGTGGCCATGGCAACCTCATAACAATAGAGCAGTCGCATGTAAGTCAGATAAGGAACGCCGTGAAGCGGTGCACACACAATAAATAGAAGCCAGCTGGTAACCAACGGCGTATGATGTCCGCCGCCTGAATGGAATATGCTGTATTGCATATATGAGCGGCAAGTAAAGGGAAGTACGCAATGAGTGTAGCAAGGACGGAAATCCAAGTGCAGGCAAAGGACTGAGGCTATGTGCACACGTTGTGGATTTTACTGCGGATCCGAAGCAGTTTTGACGCTGTGGATTCGCAGCTGTTTTCCCTGAATTTACAGTACCATGTAAACCTATGGAAATCAAAAACTGCAGTGCACATGCTGTGGAAAAAAACGCGCGGAAACGCTGCGTTATTTATTTCGCAGCATGTCAATTCTTTGTGCAGATTCCGCAGCAGTTTACACCTGCTCCATAATAGGAATCCGCAGGTGTAAAACCGCAGGTGGAATCCGCATAAAAACCGCATAAAATCAGCCGTAAATCTGCAGGTAAAACGCAGTGCCTTTTTACCTGTGGATTTCTCAAAACAGGCGCGGAAAAATCCGCAGAGATTCCAACAACGTGTGCACATACCGTAAAAGGTACACATGCGCAAAGGTGGAGAGATGAAGTGCTGCAGGAAGTGAATGATCCATCAAAGACAAGGTGGCATATACATATGGAAGAGCTGGATAATGGCCAAGGACTCACAAAAAAAAAACCACAGGAAGGTCATTTTGAATATTGATGGGTGAGGTAAAGGAAATAGTTATGCCAGGAAAAGAAAAAAAACATTAAATAGGAGGAAATAAAAAAAAATGAAAAAAAAAAATAAAGAATTAAAATAATAATAAAAAAAACAAGTAAATAAAAAATTGTATTAAGTAGTATATGATAAATGAAACACAGCCAAAAATATATATAAAGATAATAAATGGCAACTGATAAGCAAAAAAATCTTAAACTGGGCCAAACAGGGACTCCGAAGGATTTGAGTCCAGGCATGGCTTATACCCTGTATAATGAAAAAATTATTATTAATTAATAATAAATAAGAGTGACACATACCATGAAATGAGTGACCCATACCATGCATATACTACAAAGGTATATATATATATATATATATATATATATATATATATATAAATATATATTTATTTTTATTTGTGTGGCACTCTATTCCCTTTTTATCACATTTAGGTTTCATTTAGAGCTGACACCCGCATTTGATCACAGGGGGCACTCAGAATGAGCCCACACGATCGTCAGGAAGTGTATGTACGGCGATTTGCTGGAACACAGGTCCCGCAGCGCCATACATATACTGCGCATGTCGGGAAGGGGTTGAAGATTTAATGTTCTTAAAATTTTTATTTCTTAAATCAATAGTACACATGAAAATAAGCCACTTTGTAATATATCTTATCAGAGAAATCTCCTTCTTTATCTGTCAGGATTGATTGGTCATTATCAATATTCACAATTCTGAGGTAAAATCTGTGTTAGGCCATGTGCACACGTTCAGGATTTTTAGCGTTTTTTCCGCGTTTTTTCGCTATAAAAACGTGATAAAAACGTGAAAAAAACGCTAACCTATGCCTCCTATTATTTACAGTGTATTCCGCATTTTTTGTGCAAATGTTGCAATTTTTTCCGTGAAAAAAATCGCATCGCGGAAAAAAAAGCAACATGTTCATTAAAAATGCGGAATTGCGGGGATTCCGCACACCTAGGAGTCCATTGATCTGCTTACTTCCCGCACGGGGCTGTGCACACCATGCGGGAAGTAAGCAGATTATGTGCGGTTGGTACTCAGGGTGGAGGAGAAGAGACTCTCCTCCACGGACTGGGCACCATATAATTGGTCAAAAATAAAAGAATTAAAATAAAAAATAGTCCTATACTCACCCTCGATGTCTTCCCGCCTCACCGCTGCATGCTGCCGCTTCGGTTCCTATAGCTGGTGTGCGGTGAAGGACCTGTGATGACGTCACTGTCTTGTGATTGGTCGTGAGCGGTCATGTGACCGCTCACATGACCGCGACGTCATGGAAGGTCCTGCGCGCACACACCAGCTATAGGAAGAGGAACGGACGCCGCTGAGGAGATCGTCTGGGTGAGTATAAGCATTTTTTTATTTTTTTTATTATTTTTAAACATTCTATCTTTTACTATAGATGCTGCATAAGCAGTATCTATAGTAAAAAGTTGGTCACACTTGTCAAACACTATGTTTGACAAGTGTGACCAACCTGTCAGTCAGTTTTCCAAGCGATGCTACAGATCGCTTGGAAAACTTTAGCATTCTGCAAGCTAATTACGCTTGCAGAATGCTAAAAAAAATGCGAAAAAAATGGAAAAAAAACGGCAAAAAAAAATGCGGATTTCTTGCAGAAAATTTCCGGTTTTCTTCAGGAAATTTCTGCAAGAAATCCGGACGTGTGCACATACCCTTACTGAGGTAGGAGATGATAGTTGCTATGGATATAACTCTATGTACATGAGAGACAGAGACAGAGCTCCTCCCCCTACTATCTCTCCTATCTAGATAGAATCTTATCAGTAGCGGCCGCCATCTCCTATCACAGTACTGGGAAAGGCTTCATTGAATACAGATTTTACCTCAGAATTGAGAATTTTGATAATGACTCATCAATTTTGGCAGAGAAAGAAGGTAGTGGTGTCTTCATGTACAGAACTAGGCTGATTCTTGAATTTGAACTGTGGCACAGCAGTCATTAGAATTCACAAGTTGACTATTTGGTAAGTTCCCCACAATGAATTTTTGGTGAGTTGCCGAGGCTGCATATTTTTGCACAACAGAAAAAAAACGCATTGTTTTACAGTTTCAGTTAACCATACATGACTCTTTTTGTTGCATTTTTTCTCCATAGGCTTATATGAAGAACCTGAAATAAAAAAAACTCAAAGGCAAAAACACTTGTAAAGTGGCATGCAAAAGCAGCTGCATTTTATAGTGCAGAATTAAATCTATTATGTATTACAAAAAATGCATTGAAAAACGCTGCTTCAAATCTGCACCAAAAATGCTTCAAATACAAGGGAAAACACAGATAAAAAATTCAGCAAAAATAGAAGATTGCGTATCATGGTGTTGACAACTTCGGAAAAAATGCAGACAAAAAGCCTCAGAACATTTGAAGCGTTTATGGTATGTGTGAACAGATGGAGGTGATTACTCCTGCTTTACAGCTCACTTACACAAGGGGCTTATTCAGACATCAGTATTTTCCATGAGAAAAATGGACAGATTAGTATGATCAGAGTTTGATCAGAGTTTGGAGCCAGTGTCATCAGTTTTTGTTGTACATGGTGAAGAAAAATGTGTCTCCACCTTCTCCTATATGATAGTCCATGAAAATCTGACAGTGAAAATGCATTCCGTATTTTGATTTGAAATTTGGATCGAAATCAGACATGTGTCCATGATGTTCCATGGACTGCTTGAGGTGCATCACCGCAAGTCTATGAAGCTACATTCCCCTACATTTCATTCATTCCCCAGTTTTTACAGCCAGGGGCGGCTGCATTAGCAGAGCTCCTAGTGTAAAATTATTTAACCCCTTCAGATAGATTTACATCGTGGGACATGAGTATATTGCGGACAGGTATGGGATATTGTTGTTTTTTTATTTTTCCTTTTTTTCAGAAGATCGAGGGTCATCAGTTGGATTGAGAGTACAAGAAAGATGTTAAAACCCCATGTGTATTTATTTAATTAAAATACTGCAGTCATCATAATGTGTGTGTTTTTTTAACCATTTATTACTATTGGATTAATAATGGATAGGTGCCTTATTGACATCTCTCCATTATTAACCAGGCTTAATGTCAGCTTACATTAGCATGGTGACATTAACCCTTTATTATCCCATATCCCACTGCTACAAGGGAGTGGGAAGAGAGAGGCTAAGTGCCAGAACCCTTTTCTGGGGTGGCTGGGGGCAGATGTTTTTAGCTGGGGGGGGGGGCAATAACCATGGACCCTCTCTAGGCTATTATCTGCCCTCAGTCACTGGCTTTCCCTCTCTGGTGGAGAAAATTGCACGGGAGCCCACACCAATTTTTTCTGTGAATTAGCCCTTTAATTTAACACTTACAGCCCCCAAATTTTGCACACAGACACTTCTTACATTATTAGTGAGGAATATGTAAAAATATAATGGATATGGAATGGTTTACTGTATGTAAACCATGTCTCATATCCTGTCAGGTTTGTGAAGGAGATAGCAAAAGCCGGCAAAAGCCGGCAATTGAATTACCGGATTTTCTGCTATCTAGCTCTGTTTTAAATGTAAATATATATATATATGAGTGTGTGTGTCAATGACATATATATACTGTGTATATATATATATTTATATATATATATATATATACTAGATTGTGGCCCGATTCTAACGCATCGGGTATTCTAGAATAT
Source organism: Ranitomeya variabilis (assembly GCF_051348905.1). Classification (NCBI taxonomy): domain Eukaryota; kingdom Metazoa; phylum Chordata; class Amphibia; order Anura; family Dendrobatidae; genus Ranitomeya; species Ranitomeya variabilis. Next base: position 1,030,213,739 of record NC_135233.1, read on the forward strand.
GCATAATCTAGTATATATATATATATATATATATATATATATATATATAATATACCCTGGCGGCCTCGACCAATCAGAGACGCGGGATTTCCAGGACAGACAGACAGACAGACAGAAAGACAGACAGACAGAAAGACAGACAGACAGACAGACAGACGGAAAAACCCTTAGACAATTATATATATAGATATATATACTGTACCTATTCTATGTGTAGACATTTATTCTATCTATTCTATTCTGTTTTCTAACCTGTCAGTGTGACTTTACTGTACACCGAACTGAGTTACCGGTTTTTCTATAGAACACTGGTGCGTATTTCTCGCAAGTCACATGCATGGTCCGTGTGTAATTCGCATTTTTCTCGCCCCTATAGACTTTCATTGGCGGATTTTTTGCGCAATACGTTGACAAACGCAGCATGCTGCGATTTTCTCAGCCCGTAAAATACAGCCGAGAAATATACGGCTGATGGAAGCTGCCCCAAAGAGAAACATTGGTCTGTGTGCAATGCCTTGTTTTTGTGCTTCTCATACATCCGTATTCCTCTCTAATATGACCCCGGCCTTATAGTTGTCCAGACAAGAATAAAGAAGAGCAACAGAAAGAGTTTCTGCAGCTTCAGAGGTGAGAAAAGATCACATTCTGGAGACATTTTTAAGATGTAGGTAACATAAGCAGGTGAACGATTGGATATAGCAATAAAAGGAAAGTTTTGTGTCAAATATAAACCCATAGTGTGCTGCTAGGGATTTATGGCTGAACCATCCAAGGCAATTGCCATATTGGCAGGGGCTGGCTGGCAAATTTTAGCCTGGGGGGCAACCACACAGCAGTGGCCCATGAGTCGCGGCCCATCCTTAAAGGGGTTGTCGGATCTTAAGCTACATGTCTACAGTCAGTGTGTGTGAATCCCCATATCGTGCGCACTGTGAGGAATCTCTGGTGCCGGCGCCGGGAACAGGTGGTCTTGTGACTGCAAGCATGCGAATGAATATATATATATATATATATATTTATATAACACACACAGTCCTACTGTATACAGTGACAGTCAGACACACAACCCCACTGTATAATGACAGGCACAGCCCCACTGTATAATGACAGGCACAACCCCACTGTATGACGACAGGCACAGCCCCACTGTATAATGACAAGCACAGTCTCACTATATAATGACACACACACGCACAACCCTACTGTATAATTAATGACACACACACAGCCCCACTGTATAGTGACACACACATGCACGCACAGCCCCACTGTATAATGACAGGCACAGCCCCACTGTATAATGACAGGCACAACCCCACTGTATGACGACAGGCACAGCCCCACTGTATAATGACAAGCACAGTCTCACTGTATAATGACACACACACGCACAACCCTACTGTATAATTAATGACACACACACAGCCCCACTGTATAGTGACACACACATGCACGCACAGCCCCACTGTATAATGACAGGCACAGCCCCACTGTATAATGACAGGCACAGCCCCACTATATAATGACACGCACAGCCCCACTGTATAATGACACGCACAGCCACACTGTATAATGACACGCACAGCCCCACTGTATAATGACATGCACAGGCCCCACTATATAATGACATGCACAGCCCCAATGTATAATGACACGCACAGCCCCACTGTATAATCTCACACACAGCTTCGCTGTATAATCTCACGCACACACACTGTATAATCACACACACAGGGCCGGACTGGGACAAAAAAAACAGCCCTGCCACACAAACCCCACCAGCCTATATACTATAACACTCCCCATCCCGATCAGTGAATTTTGGCATACTTTGTCCTGCCCTTCAACACTCCTCTTAAAGGCGTTATTTGAAGAGCCACATGTGAATGGCGCCGCAGTGCGCATGATCGAACACAGGTCCATTTACATGGTGCTCTTTACACCGCAGGAAGGCATCAGGGACACCCTGGGGATGAGGAGAGCCCAGAGGATGGCAGAGGACTGAGGAGGACAGCGCCCAGTGACCGCTCTTCAGAGGACTCACAGCAGAGGCGCCATCTCCCTCACAGGGGACCAGCGCTCCTCCTGCCACCCAGCAGTCTCTGCTCCGGAGCCAGGCGCCTCCTCCTCTCCTTCATTAGTGCCCCCGGCGCCTGCGTTGTAAGTTGGAAGGGCAGCGCAAGCTGCGCATGCCCGAAAAAAAACTTACAGCGCAGGCGCTGGGGATGCTAATGAATGAAGAGGAGGTGGCGCCTGGCACACAGAGTACTGAGGGAAGGGGGAAAAGACATGCGCCCCTGACAAACTACAGGTATGACAGGCAAATTCTAAAAACGATTACTTCAGCGTTGGAAGGGACCAGAACTAAAAGAGCCAGCTTCACAGAATGCATCATTAGAGCTGCACAAGGTGGCTTTTTTAGTTAAAAACGCCAGGGGGGGGTGACAGGTTCCCTATAATACAGGTGCTCATTAGGGTGGAATAACACTAGCATATGGCATCGGATGTGATCTGCCAATGATACTTGGCTCTTGCTCTGCTGTGAGCATGATCCGAGTGTCCGTGCTCCAATGCTCTCACAGCACAAGTGTGGAGGAGACGGAGAAATTAATTTCTCCATCTTCTCAATGGTCTGACTTGCCGTGTATCAGACTGCAACATCTGCTGAGAAAAAAAAAAACGACTGCACACGGACAGCAAGTGAGAAGAGAATCGTACCACTTTTGTGGAAGAAAATGGAACCGATTTTTTTTTATACTCTACAGTATATTAGTCCATGTGGCAACATTTCACTTCCATATCAGAGAAATGTGCAGTTATGGTTTCGAAACATTGCCACATGGGCCAATAAAGAGGATGCTACTTTTCTCACAATTAATCGGAGTGATAGATAGACAGATACACACACATACATAATAAGAATAGATACTGAGAATTACACCATTTATGCAGGACAGTTGAAGTATACACTGCTCCACAATATACCGTATATACATGAGTATAAGTCGACCCAAGTATATGCCGAGGCACCTAATTTTGCCAGAAAAAAACTGGGAAAGCTTATTGAGTCGAGTATAAGCCAGGTATGCATTGTCCCCACATCCCCATCCTTGTATGCATGGCTCCCGCCCCTGTATGCATGGCTCCTTATCCCCGTCCTTGTATGCATAGCTCCTCATCCCTGTCCTTGTATGCATGGTCCCCCCATCCCTGTCCTTGTATGCATTGCTCCTTATCCCAGTCCTTGTATGCATGGCTCCTTATCCCCATCCTTGTCTGCATGGCTCCCCCATCCCTGTCCTTGTATGCATTGCTCCTTATCCCAGTCCTTGTATGCATAGCTTCTCATCCCCATTCTTGTCTGCATGGCTCCCCCGTCCCTGTCCGCATGGCTCCTCATCCCCATCTTTGTATGAATGGCTCCTTATCCCCATCCTTGTCTGTATGGGCTCCTTAGATCCTTATCCCCATCCTTGTATGCATGACTCCTTATCCCCGTCCTTGTATGCATGGGCCTCTTATTCCCATTTTTGTATGCATGGCTCCTTATCCCAGTCCTTGTATGCATGGCTCCTTATCCTTGTCCTTGCATGCATGGCTCCTCATCCCCATCTTTGTATGCATGGCTCCTTATCCCCATCCTTGTCTGTATGGGCTCCTTAGATCCTTATCCCCATCCTTGTATGCATGACTCCTTATCCCCGTCCTTATATGCATGGGCCTCTTATTCCCATTTTTGTATGCATGGCTCCTTATCCTCGTCCTTGTATGCATGGCTCCTTATCCCCGTCCTTGTATGCATGGCTCCTTTAAAAAAAAACAAAAAACATCCTACTTACCTTCCCTGCATGCCCTCGCAGCATCTCGTTTTGGTGCCAGCAGCTCCTGTGGCCGGGTGATCACGTGTCCCCCACTCATTAAGGTAATGAATATTTACCCATGCCTATGGGAGTGGAGAGGGGTGAATACTCATTAACTTAATGAGAGGAAGACACATGATCGCTCGGCCTGAAGAGCTGCTGGCGCCAGAACAAGATGCAGCGAGGGAGCGCAGGGAAGGTAAGTAGGATGTGTGCTGGAAGCCGGCGGCTGTGGCCGTGAACGCTATAAGAGAAATGAATATTCACGGCACTGGAATATTCTGTGACTCGCTGCTCCCCATTTTCTGGGACAATGACTCGTGTATAAGCCGAGGGGGGTTTTTTCAGGACAAAAATTATGCTGAAAAACTCGGCTTATACACGAGTTTATACAGTATACTACAATCTATTATATGCACAGAGGCATAATATATACCGTGTTAAGGAATATAGAGCGGTGTATATATTATACTAGATGGTGGCCCGATTCTAACGCATCGGGTATTCTAGAATATGCATGTCCACATAGTATATTGCCCAGCCACGTAGTATATTGCCCAGCCACGTAGTATATTTCCCAGCCATGTACTATACAGCACAGAGCCATGTAGTATATTGCCCAGCCACGTAGTATGTTGCCCAGCCACGTAGTATATTGCCCAGCCACGTAGTATATTGCCCAGTGACGTAGTATATTGCCCAGTGACGTAGTATATTGCCCAGTGATGTAGTATACAGCACAGAGCCACGTAGTATATTACACAGCGATGTAGTATACAGCACAGAGCCATGTAGTATATTGCCCAGCCACGTAGTATATTGCCCAGCCACGTATGTCACAGGTTAAAAAATAAAAAATAAACATATACTCACCTTCCGAGGGGTCCCTTGTAGTTCTGTGTGCCGTGCAGGCGGCAGCTTCCGGTCCCAGGGTGTGATGACGTTGCAGTCACTTGACCGTGACGTCATCGCAGGTCCTTCTCGCGCAGGTGCGCAGGACCCGTGATGACGTCGTGGTCACATGACCGTGACGTCACGGCAGGTCCTTCTCGCAGACCATCTTTGCCAACGGAACCTGACGCTTGCATGGACCGGTCACCGGAGCATCGCGAGGAGTGGGAAAGGCGGCGGAAGGTGAGTATATAATGATTTTTTATTTTTTTTTAATTATTTATAACATTAGATGTTTTTGCTATTGATGCTGCATAGGCAGCGTCAACAGTAAAAACTTGGTCACACAGGGTTAATAGCGGCGGTAGCAGAGTGAGTTACTCGTGGCATAACGAGGTCCGTTACCGCTGGCATTATCCCTGTGTGCGGTGGCTGCGGGGAATATGGAGCGGGGGCTGGGCACTGACTGCAGGGGAGTAGGGAGGGACTAATCGGACTGTGGCCGTCGCTGATTGGTCGCGGCAGCCATGACAGGTAGCTGGCGAGACCAATCAGCGACTTGGATTCCATGACAGACAGAGGCCGCGACCAATGAATATCCGTGACAGACAGACAGACAGAAGGACAGACAGACGGAAGTGACCCTTAGACAATTATATAGTAGATAGTGTAGAGATGTGGCAGCAGTGTATATATAGTGTGAATTCCACACTATATACATAGCACCATACTATATAAACATCTCTACACTCTCTCTCTCTATATATATATATTGAAAAAATATACACACACACATCTCTACAAAATATGGTAATTAGGACAGCATCATACTATGTTATGATGTATACATCACGTAGGAGACACAGAGGCTGATGTACATAGGAGACACCGCGACTGCTGAATATATATCACATTGAAGCTACTGTATATACAATATATAGTTGACACTGTGACTGATGTGTATAGTTGTAGTATCACCTATATATTGTATGTGATACTGTGACTGGTGTACACACATTATATAGATGAAACTGAAAAAATAAAATTTCATATATATATATATATATATATATATATATATATATATATTAGACACAGATAGATAGTGCTGCTATACACAGCAGTATCACCCATACAACGTATATGCAGTAGTCTACACATTATACAGGTGATACTGCAAATGTTGGATACACGATATATAGGCGATACTGCTACTGCTGTATATAATGATAGTATCACCTATATATCAGGTATACAGCAGTCTATTTACATTATATAGGCAATACTGCTACTGATGTGTATATATGTTATATATAGGTGATACTGTTGTGTGTACAATATACACTCACTGGCCACTTTATTAGGTACACCTGTCCAACTTCTTGTTAACACTTGATTTCTAATCCGCCAATCACATGGCGGCAACTCAGTGCATTTAGGCATGTAGACATGGTCAAGACAATCTCCTGCAGTTCAAACCGAGCATCAGTATGGGGAAGAAAGGTGATTTGAGTGCCTTTGAACGTGGCATGGTTGTTGGTGCCAGAAGGGCTGGTCTGAGTATTTCAGAAACTGCTGATCTACTGGGATTTTCACGCACAACCATCTCTAGGGTTTACAGAGAATGGTCCGAAAAAGAAAAAAAATCCAGTGAGCGGCAGTTCTGTGGGCGGAAATGCCTTGTTGATGCCAGAGGTCAGAGGAGAATGGGCAGACTGGTTCGAGCTGATAGAAAGGCAACAGTGACTCAAATCGCCACCCGTTACAACCAAGGTAGGCCTAAGAGCATCTCTGAACGCACAGTGCGTCGAACTTTGAGGCAGATGGGCTACAGCAGCAGAAGACCACACCGGGTACCACTCCTTTCAGCTAAGAACAGGAAACTGAGGCTACAATTTGTACAAGCTCATCGAAATTGGACAGTAGAAGATTGGAAAAACGTTGCTTGGTCTGATGAGTCTCGATTTCTGCTGCGACATTCGGATGGTAGGGTCAGAATTTGGCGTAAACAACATGAAAGCATGGATCCATCCTGCCTTGTATGGAGCATCTTTGGGATGTGCAGCCGACAAATCTGCGGCAACTGTGTGATGCCATCATGTCAATATGGACCAAAATCTCTGAGGAATGCTTCCAGCACCTTGTTGAATCTATGCCATGAAGAATTGAGGCAGTTCTGAAGGCAAAAGGGGTCCAACCCGTCACTAGCATGGTGTACCTAATAAAGTGGCCGGTGAGTGTATATGTACGTATGTGTGTGTGTATACACACACACACACACCAGTATCGCCTATATAACGACATATATACACAGCAGTATCACCTATATACACATCAGTAGGGGTATTGCCTATATAATGTGTATAGACTACTAAATATACATTATATGGGTTATACTGATGTATATAATCACTATACTACCTATATAATGTATGTATAGCAGTCTACATCTTATATAGGTAACACTGCTACTGATGTGTATATACATTATATAGGTGATACTGCTGTGTATACATGTACATATATGTGTATACATACATGTGTGTACAGTATACTGTATATACAGTATGTATACACACACACTGCAGTGTCACCTATATAAGGTATATACGCATCAGTAGCAGTGTCACCTATATAAGATATAGACTGCTATACATACATTTTAGTGGTATAGTGATTATATACAGCAGTATCACCTATATAACGTTTATATAGCAGTCTATACACATTATATAGGTGCAACTGCTGTAAATACATTAAAAAATCATCTTGGGACTCACCCAGGTCCCTGAGATTGGGGGGGAGGTCGGGAGGATGAAGGGCTGAGGTGGGTCCTCTCCAGTGTCGGCGGTGAAGAGGATCCCAGGCATTGGTGAGCAGTCTTCTCTGACGCTGGTGCAGGCCGGCCAGCGTCAGACACAGTCAGGTGGAGGCGTCCTATGCGCGTGCCGGCCTTTTCAAATAACACATGTGCGCGCGTGGTCTCCTGCTTGCCTGCGCTGACATGGGCAGCAGACGAGCATGCGCAGGAACTACGACCGCGGCCGTGCTCGTGCACTAGCGTGGGCCGCCGCGGCACTTATCAGCGCGGGCAACGCGCGCACACAGGACCTGGCTTAGTTTTAAAGGGCCGGCTGGAGGGATGCGGCACGCTATGTATTAAAATCGCTGCCGGTCCTCCAGCGGCCCTGTGCAGCTGCTCAGGCACCAGCCCGGGGGGGCATATGCATTCCTGCCACCCGGCCCAGTCCGCCCCTGCATATCGGGTATAGGTAGGTTAGTAGAGGGGAGAAACACGAGAAGTTCAATTTTGGAGAGATTCAGCTTTATTTAGAGGGACGATATGATGTTAGAGACAGCAAACAGACAATCGCCGATATTTAGTTTCAGTGTGGAGCTGTTGTCAGGAGAAGAGGTATGTAATTAATTGTCATCAGCAGAGAGATGATACTGGAAACCATATCTGCTGATAGTTTGCCCAATAGTGCCATAGACTTCTGAGGCTGACAAACTTCAAGCAGTTTTTCAGAGTGAATGATGATTTCAGGTGGAATGCAGAGAAGAAGAAATAGCAGCGCAGAATTTGCTGAAGTTCTTTCAGGGGAGCGAGGAGCCATTTAGCATTTCCAGAGCCTTTGTGCTACCAGTAAGGTGGAAGCCCCCTATATTTCCGTTAACAGATGACGGACCTGAGTGGGATCACATTTATCTGGCGCTCTATGCTGACCAATGACTTTGGGGTTTCCATCTAAATCTCTGAGTGATGTGACAGATGAACCCCTGAGGGATCCATTCACTATAATGAGGCAGCAGAATTACTCTGGACTCCGTCTGGCCTCTTTTCCGCGGTGTCCTTCTTTTCAGAAGTGCATAAAACTGTGGCCGACAGCACTTTTATGCATTCATAAAAAGATGGACACCACAAGATCACAGGTCAGATGGCATCCACAGTGCCTCCATCTGCCTCATTATAGGGAATCTTCCACCAGTGGTCCTGTCAGAATCACGTATTTCAGAGATTTACACAGAAAACCCGATGTAAGCACTCAGCGCAGAAAATCAACAGCATGTGAAGAATTCACTTTATTTTTTACGCCGTTCCTCATGCGGTATAAGTGATTAGGCGACTTTATTCTTTGTCTCGGAGCGATTACAGCAATACCAGATTTTATCGGGTTTTTATGTTTGGCTGCTGTCACACACTAAAAGACGCTTTTTATTGCGAAAACCAGTTTTTGCATCGTCATATTTTAAGAGCTATAATTTTTTCATATTTTTCCGCCGACAGAGTCATGCTATGGCTTGTTTTTTGTGGGACGAGCTGATGTTTTTATTGGTACCATTTTTGGGCACATGACATTTTTTGATCTCTTTTTATTCCAGTTTTTGGGAGACCAAATGAACAAAAAACAGCAATTCCGGAAATTCTTTTTGTTTTTGTTTTTATTATACTGTTCCACATGTGGCAAAATTGATAAGGCAGTTTTATTCTTCAGGTTAGTACAAATACAGTGATACCACAGTTATTTTTTTTATAGATTTTAGCGCTTTTACACAATAAAAACTATTTTATAGAAAAAATTATTTTTGAATTACTTTATTCTGAGAGCTATAACTTTTTCATTTTTCTTCTGATGGATATGTGTTGTGAATTCTGCTCTTGGGCTCCCTCTGGTGGTTGTTGGTGGTAGTGCAGTTGTCTTGGGGTTGTAATCCGGGCAGGTGTTTCCGCTGATTGCAGCTCTATTAGGTATTTAGGTGTGCAGGATCCATGAGTCCATGCCAGTTGTCCATTGTACTTGGAGGGATTGCATCTCTCTCTGGCTCCTCATGCCCTGCTGCCAATTCAACTAGGATAAGTGTCTGTTTTTTTGTCTCTGTGCACACATGCAGTGTGCTTTGCAATTCAGTGCAATTCATTGTGTTTTTGTCCAGCTTAGACTTTGTTTGGATTTTTCAGTCATGCTGGATTCTCAGGAGATGCAGATATACTTTCTATGTCTTTAGTTAGATATAGAATATTTGTATTATCTGCTGTGGATATTTTTAGGATTTTAATACTGACCGCTTAGAATTTTGTCCTATCCTTTTCTATTTAGCTAGAAGTGCCTCTTTTGCTAAATCCTGTTTTTCTGCCTGCGTGTGTTTTTCCTCTTATACTCACAGTCAATATTTGTGGGGGGCTGCCTATCCTTTGGGGTTCTGCTCTGAGGCAAGATAGAATTCCCATTTCCATCTATAGGGGTATTTAGTCCTCCGGCTGTGTCGAGGTGTCTAGGACGTGTTAGGTACATCCCACGGCTACTTCTAGTTGCGGTGTTAGTTTAGGGTTTGCGGTCACTACAGGTACCACCTACTCCTGAGAAAGTCTTTCATGTGGCTCCAAGGTCACCGGATCATAACAGTACAACTGGCCGACAATGAATTAAATGCATCTCAGAAGAAGGGAAGAAAGAGCCTTTTTTTTTCTGCAGCCTGCTTTGTCTTTTCTTCCCTCTTTTCCTCTGGGTGACTGAGGAGTCTTGTGCTAGCATGGATGTTCAGGGATTAGTTTCTCGTATAGACCAGCTTGCTGCTAAGGTACAGGGTATTTCTGATTATATTGTTCAGACTCCACTTTTAGAACCTAGGATTCCTACTCCTGATTTGTTTTTTGGGGACAGGTCCAAATTTTTGAGTTTTAAAAACAATTGTAAACTGTTTTTTGCTCTGAAGCCTCGTTCCTCTGGTGATCCCATTCAGCAGGTTAAAATTGTCATCTCCCTGCTGCGTGGCGACCCTCAGGATTGGGCATTTTCCCTGGAATCTGGGAATCCGGTCTTGCTTAATGTAGATGCCTTTTTTCAGGATCTAGGATTATTATATGATGAACCAAATTCTGTGGATCAAGCGGAGAAGACCTTGTTGGCCCTGTCTCAGGGTCAAGAAGTGGCAGAATTGTATTTTCAGAAATTTAGAAAATGGTCTGTGCTGACCAAATGGAATGAGGATGCTTTGGCGGCAATTTTCAGAAAGGGTCTTTCTGGATCTGTTAAAGATGTTATGGTGGGATTTCCCACGCCTGTTGGTCTGAGTGATTCTATGTCTCTGGCCATTCAGATTGATCGGCGCTTGCGGGAGCGCAGAACTGTGCGTGCTGTGGCGTTGTCCTCAGAGCAGATGCCTGAGCCTATGCAGTGTGATAGGATTCTGTCTAGAACGGAACCACAAGGATTCAGACGTCAGGATAGGTTGTGTTTTTATTGTGGCGATGCTTCTCAAGTCATTTCAGTCTGCCCAAAGCGTACAAAGAGAATCGCTAGTTCAGTTACCATCGGAACTGTACAACCTAAATTTCTGTTATCTGTGACCTTGATCTGCTCATTGTCGTCATTTTCTGTCATGGCGTTTGTGGATTCAGGCGCCGCTTTGAACTTAATGGACTGTGAATTTGCCAGGCATTGTGGTTTCCCATTGCAGTCTTTGCAGAACCCTATTCCTTTAAGGGGCATTGATGCTACACCTTTAGCTAAAAATAAACCCCAGTTTTGGACACAGGTGACCATGTGCATGGCGCCAGCCCATCAGGAAGATTGTCGTTTTCTGGTGTTGCATAATTTGCATGATGCTATTATGCTGGGTTTTCTATGGTTGCAGATACATAATCCTGTGTTGGATTGGAAGTCTATGTCTGTGACTAGTTGGGGTTGTCAGGGGGTTCATAATGACGTTCCTGTGATGTCAATCTCCTCTTCCTCCTCTTCTGAAGTTCCAGAGTTTTTGTCTGATTTTCAGGATGTATTCGATGAGCCCAAGTCCAGTTCCCTTCCACTGCATAGGGACTGTGATTGTGCTATTGACTTGATTCCAGGTTGTAAGTTTCCTAAGGGCCGACTTTTCAACCTGTCTGAGCCGGAACACACCACCATGCGGAGTTATGTTAAGGAGTCTTTGGAGAAAGGGCATATTCGGCCATCTTCTTCACCGTTGGGAGCGGGATTTTTTTTGTTGCTAAGAAGGATGGCTCCTTGAGACCCTGTATTGATTATCGCCTCTTGAATAAGATCACGGTCAAGTTTCAATACCCTTTACCTTTGCTTTCCGATTTGTTTGCCAGGATTAAGGGGGCTAGTTGGTTTACTAAAATTGACCTTCGGGGGGCATATAATCTTGTTCGTATTAAGCAAGATGACGAATGGAAAACTGCGTTTAATACGCCCGAAGGCCATTTTGAATACCTTGTGATGCCATTCGGGCTCTTTAATGCTCCATCTGTTTTTCAGTCCTTCATGCATGATATCTTCCGGAATTATCTTGATAAATTCATGATTGTATATTTGGATGACATCTTAATTTTTTCCGATGATTGGGAGTCTCATGTGAAACAGGTCAGGATGGTATTTCAGATCCTTCGTGATAATGCTTTGTTTGTGAAGGGGTCTAAGTGTCTCTTTGGAGTGCAGAAGGTTTCTTTTTTGGTCTTTATTTTTTCTCCCTCATCTATAGAGATGGATCCGGTTAAGGTTCAGGCCATTCATGATTGGATTCAACCCACATCTGTGAAGAGCCTTCAGAAATTTTTGGGCTTTGCTAATTTTTATCGCTGTTTCATTGCTAACTTCTCCAGTGTGGTTAAACCCCTGACCGATTTGACGAAGAAAGGCGCTGATGTAACGAATTGGTCCCCTGTGGCTGTCTCTGCCTTTCAGGAGCTTAAACGCCGATTTACTTCTGCCCAGCCAGATGTTTATCTTCCGTTTCAGGTTGAGGTTGACGCTTCTGAGATTGGGGCAGGGGCCGTTTTGTCTCAGAGGAATTCTGATGGTTCCTTGATGAAACCGTGTGCCTTCTTTTCCCGTAAGTTTTCGCCTGCTGAACGCAATTATGATGTCGGCAATCGGGAGTTGTTGGCTATGAAGTGGGCGTTTGAGGAATGGCGACATTGGCTTGAGGGAGCCAAGCACCGTATTGTGGTCTTGACCGATCATAAAAATCTGATTTACCTCGAATCTGCCAAACGGCTGAATCCTAGACAGGCTCGATGGTCCCTGTTTTTCTCCCGTTTTGATTTCATGGTCTCGTATCTTCCGGGTTCTAAGAATGTTAAGGCTGATGCCCTCTCAAGGAGTTTTTTGCCTGATTCTCCTGAGGTATTTGAGCCGGTCGGCATTCTGAAGGAAGGGGTGGTCCTTTCTGCCATTTCCCCTGATTTGCGAAGGGTTCTGCAGGAATTTCAGGCTGACAAACCTGACCGCTGTCCTGTGGGGAAACTGTTTGTTCCTGATAGATGGACTAGTAGAGTGATTTCTGAGGTTCACTGTTCTGTGTTGGCTGGTCATCCTGGTATTTTTGGTACCAGAGATTTGGTTGGTAGGTCCTTTTGGTGGCCTTCTTTGTCACGGGATGTGCGTTCTTTTGTGCAGTCCTGTGGGACTTGTGCGCGGGCCAAGCCTTGTTGTTCCCGTGCTAGTGGGTTGCTTTTTACTTTGCCTTTCCCTGAGAGGCCCTGGATGCATATTTCTATGGATTTTATTTCAGATCTTCCGGTTTCCCAGAGGATGTCGGTTATCTGGGTGGTTTGTAACCGGTTTTCTAAGATGGTTCATTTGGTGCCTTTGCCTAAATTACCTTCCTCTTCTGATTTGGTTCCGTTGTATTTTCAGCATGTGGTTCGTTTTCATGGTATTCCTGAGAATATTGTGTCCGACAGAGGTTCCCAGTTTGTTTCTAGGTTTTGGCAGGCCTTTTGTGCTAGGCTGGGCATTGATTTGTCTTTTTCTTCCGCATTTCATCCTCAAACAAATGGCCAGACCGAGCGAACTAATCAGACTTTGGAAACTTATTTGAGATGCTTTGTGTCTGCTGATCAGGATGATTGGGTGGCTTTCTTGCCATTGGCCGAGTTTGCCCTTAATAATCGGGCTAGTTCAGCTACCTTGGTTTCGCCCTTCTTTTGTAATTTTGGTTTTCATCCTCGTTTTTCTTCGGGGCAAGTTGAACCTTCTGATTGTCCTGGTGTGGATTCTGTGGTTGACAGGTTGCAGCAGATTTGGGCTCATGTGGTGGACAATTTCGTGTTGTCTCAGGAAGAGGCTCAGCGTTTTGCTACCCTTCGTCGGTGTGTTGGTTCCCCGCTTCGGGTTGGGGATTTGGTCTGGTTGTCTTCCCGTCATGTTCCTATGAAGGTTTCTTCCCCTAAGTTTAAGCCTCGGTTTATTGGTCCTTATAGGATTTCTGAGATTATCAATCCGGTGTCTTTTCGTTTGGCCCTTCCGGCCTCTTTTGCCATCCATAATGTTTTCCATAGATCTTTATTGTGGAAATATGTGGTGCCCGTTGTTCCCTTGGTTGATCCTCCTGCTCCTGTGTTGGTTGATGGGGAGTTGGAGTATGTGGTTGAGAAGATTTTGGATTCTTGCTTTTCGAGGCGGAGGCTTCAGTACCTTGTCAAATGGAAGGGTTATGGCCAGGAGGATAATTCTTGGGTTTTTGCCTCTGATGTCCATGCTGCTGATTTGGTCCGTGCCTTTCATTTGGCTCATCCTGATCGGCCTGGGGGCTCAGGTGAGGGTTCGGTGACCCCTCTTCAAGGGGGGGTACTGTTGTGAATTCTGCTCTTGGGCTCCCTCCGGTGGTTGTTGGTGGTAGTGCAGTTGTCTTGGGGTTGTAATCCGGGCAGGTGTTTCTGCTGATTGCAGCTCTATTAGGTATTTAGGTGTGCAGGATCCATGAGTTCATGCCAGTTGTCCATTGTACTTGGAGGGATTGCATCTCTCTCTGGCTCCTCATGCTCTGCTGCCAATTCAACTAGGATAAGTGTCTGTTTTTTTGTCTCTGTGCACACATGCAGTGTGCTTTGCAATTCAGTGCAATTCATTGTGTTTTTGTCCAGCTTAGACTTTGTTTGGATTTTTCAGTCATGCTGGATTCTCAGGAGATGCAGATATACTTTCTATGTCTTTAGTTAGATGTAGAATATTTGTATTATCTGCTGTGGATATTTTTAGGATTTTAATACTGACCGCTTAGAAGTCTGTCCTATCCTTTTCTATTTAGCTAGAAGTGCCTCTTTTACCAAATCCTGTTTTTCTGCCTGCGTGTGTTTTTCCTCTTATACTCTCAGTCAATATTTGTGGGGGGCTGCCTATCCTTTGGGGTTCTGCTCTGAGGCAAGATAGAATTCCCATTTCCATCTATAGGGGTATTTAGTCCTCCGGCTGTGTCGAGGTGTCTAGGACGTGTTAGGTACATCCCACGGCTACTTCTAGTTGCGGTGTTAGTTTAGGGTTTGCGGTCAGTACAGGTAACACCTACTCCTGAGAAAGTCTCTCATGCGGCTCCAAGGTCACCGGATCATAACACATATGTATGACAACTTATTGCACTTTTTGTTCGCCAGTGTGATGATAAAGCATTGTTTTTTGCCTCATTTTTTATTTATTTTTTTACGATGTTCATTGAAGGGGTTAACTAGTGCAATAGTTTTATAGAGCTGGTCGTTACGGACGTGGCGATACCAAATATGTGTACTTTTATTGTGTATTTAGTTACATAAATAAATGTATTGTAAAGTGGCTAAAGGTCGTATAGTCGACGGAAGGTATGTGTCACAGAGATGGCTTGTCTCTGTGATGTAACCCGGAGTGTTTTCTTTATTAAAGGGATCATTTAATACGCTTGGGTCTGGGTTACGGGTAGCCGTGAGAGATGGGAGGGTCTGGCTACCCATATACCTTACCCCTGGATAGGGGCATCACCATACCTCTATATGTGTTTCAGGACCGGCGGTGATGTCACTACCACATGACTAATCATGTGATGGGTTCCTGGGTGTTGTTAGAGCTATATAATGTAGGCTAATGCTTAACACAGGACCTGTAGATGGGGAGGTGAAAGCCTGCACAGTGTGTTGAGGCTCCAGGACTGAGCCTGAAGTACTGGACATTTGTATTTTCTTTTGCCTGAGCTAAAGGCTATTTGTTTTTCTGTTTGTTATGTGGGTTTGTGCAGCAAACCTTATGAACTTTTGAAGGACGTGCCTTATGATTGCCACCCACTTCACCTGAGCGAGTACGATCCCTACAGTATTTATTGGAAAAATCTTTATTTATTTTTTCTTTATTTGGGAATTTCTGAAAAATTATTTTTGCACATGCTAATATTTTTTTTAAAACTCTTTTATATTGTCCCAGTATGGGACATCACTATATCATGTCAGATCGCTGACCTGACACAATGCACAGCAGAATGTCAGATCAGAATCTGACAGGCAGGGAAGGAGGCATGCCAGTGCCTGCTCTCAAGCCACCTCCCTGCAGGACCAGGAAGGACCCCGTGGCCATCTTAGTGCCGGGGTCTCTATGCCGCAGTAACTACTGACAGCGGCATCAGAGAAGTTAAATGCCGGTGATCGGTGCTAGCACCGATCGTGGGCATTGCTGCGGAGTGTCAGCTGTCACATACAGCTAACACCAGCAACCGATCACTGTGGTGTTTAGCGTGAGGCCGCACAACCGGTTTGCCATACTAGTACTGCTGTTTGCGAGAACGCACCTCCCGCAGAGCAGTACGAGTACGGCGCATGTCAGGAAGGGGTTAAGCAGATTTTCAGAGTGAATGATGACTTCTGGTTGCAGGCAGAGAAGATGACATAGCTGATAATATATATAAGAATTGAATAGATTTTTTTTTTTCATTTTTAGGGAATCACTAAATTCTGTAAATTCAAACAATATGCAATTTTTCTGACTCAAATCACATAAAATGAGGGCTGCAATTTTACACAATGTAGATGGCATCAGCCAGAAAAGACTAACATGACTTCTTGCCCCACCAAGTGGGCTTCTACATATTGTGTTTCATCACATGGTATAGCACAACCAATCAGGGTAAACTATCATAGCCTGTATAAAAGTAGAAACAGGAATGCAGTTGACATTTTGCAGTGAGTCTGGAAAGTGAAAGGACACAACAGCTCATAGCTCAGCCATAGAGATAGAGAGAGAATGCCTTAAAACACTGAAGAAGCTGTACAGATTGTGGGTGACAGCACAGCAAGGATGATTATTGTGTGAAGAAAAGAAAATAACACAGGTTTAATTGATAGGGAGAGATAGGAGAGCCACCTTTACTGACTACCATTTGTTTACCCACATCCATATATACTGATGTCACTTAAACATTATTAAGGTTGCTTTTGCGTTTAAGATCTTGAAAATGATTAGGTACAGTCCTGGAGACCTCAGAGTGTTATAGAGAGAAGTGGAGTTTGAAACTTTGCAGTCCTTTCAATTTGTGGCAAACTGAATTTATTTCTTAAAAGTCAGTACATATCCAACTGCAATGTTTTTTATTCTCTTATGTACTGTTTAGTGATTCAAGGCGTATTCTAACATTGTTAATCTACTGCCTACTAATTTCATGTTCTGCACACTAGTTCTTCGGTTTAAAGAATAACAAAATATTTACATATTTTTAAAAAACACAACTTTTTGAAGAACCTTTAATTTTGTGGAAATTGGTGCTGGTCTGGCTCCACAAGAGAAACTAACATATTGCGGTCTGGAAAGACACGCCACATGTCATTCTCTGCGGTTATCCGCAGATGCACATACACGCATTGTGGGCATGGGGTTTCTTGAAATCCCATCCACTAGCCGTCAGAGCTGTCCGCCGCGGGTTTGATGCTGCATTTCTCTCTCCTGTAGAGTGTAAGCTCTTATGATCAGCGGGATCCTCTCTCTCCTGTAGAGTGTAAACTCTTATGATCAGCGGGATCCTCTCCTGTAGAGTGTAAGCTCTTATGGTCAGTGGAGTTCTCTCGCTCTCCTGTAGATTGTAAGCTGTTATGGTGAGCAGTGTCCTCTCTCTATGTCTCTCTCTCCTGTAGAGTGTAAGCTCTTATGGTCAGCAGGATTCTCTCTCCTGTAGAGTGTAAGCTCCTATGGTCAGCTGGGTCCTCTCTCTCCTGTAGAGTGAAAGATCTTATGGTCAGCAGGGTCCTCTCTCTCCTGCAGAGTGTAACCTCTTATGGTCAGCTGGGTCCTCTCTCTGTCTCCTGTAGAGTGTAAGTTCTTATGTTCAACCGTGTCCTCTCTCTCCTGTAGAGTGTAAGGTCTTATGGTCTGCAGGGTTCTCTATCTCCTGTAGAGTGTAAGCTCCTATGGTCAGCAGGGTCTTCTCTCTTTCTCCTGTAGAGTGTAAGCTCTTATGGTCAGCTGGGTATTCTCTCTGTCTCCTGTACAGTGTAAGCTCTTATGATCAGCGGGGTCCTCTCTCTCTCTCTCCTGTAGAGTGTAAACTCTTATGATCAGCGGGGACCCCTCTTTCCTGTAAAGTGTAAGTTCTTATGGTCAGCAGGGTCCTCTCTCTCCTGTACAGTGTAAGCTCTTATGGTCAGCAGGGTTCTCTCTCTCTTTCCTGTAGAGTGTAAGCTCTTATGGTCAGAGGGGTCCTCTCTCTCTATCCTGTAGAGTGTACACTCTTATGATCAGCAGTATCATCTCTCTTTCCTGTAGACTGTAACCTCTTATGATCAGCAGCATCCTCTCTCTCACTCCTGTAGAGTGTAAGCTCTTATGGACAGTGGGGTCCTCTCTCCTGTAGAGTGTAAGCCCTTATAGTCAGAAGGGTCCTCTCTCTCCTGTAGAGTGTAAGCTCTTATGGTCAGCAGGGTCCTCTATCTCCTGTAGAGTGTAAGCTCCTATGGTCAGCAGGGTCTTCTCTCTTTCTCCTGTAGAGTGTAAGCTCTTATGGTCAGCTGGGTATTCTCTCTGTCTCCTTTAGAGTGTAAGCTCTTATGATCAGCGGGGTCCTCTCTCTCTTTCCTGTAAAGTGTAAGTTCTTATGGTCAGCAGGGTCCTCTCTCTCCTGTAGAGTGTAAGCCCTTATAGTCAGAAGGGTTCTCTCTCTCCTGTAGAGTGTAAGCTCTTATGGTCAGTGGGTTCCTCTATCTCCTGTAGAGTGCTTCCTTAAGTCTTTGGAGTGTAAGATTTTATGGTCCGTTGGGTTCTCCCTCCTTTTCCCGATATGTATTTTATGAGCAATTACAATCTTTACAGTATTGAAGTCAGTGTAATTTTATTTGTCGCAAATCAAATTTTATGCAAGAATTTGGCAAAGTTGGCAAATTCGAATATCAAAAGATCCGCTCATCTTTAGTTAATAAAATCTTTCATAACAATTAATGAATTTCCCTTGCCGACTTATGAAGTAACAAGTAAATCATCCCGTCCAACAATAGATCCTGTTACACATAGTAATAAATGTAAAGTGCAGCCATGTGCTAAAATGAAAATTTATAAAAAAAAAAATCTATTTTAGGAATATAAATGTGCAGTGCCAGCAGTTGTTCTGCCTTTTAGCAGCACAGGACATGGTTTAGAATAATAAGCTTAGGGCCTGATTTGGGTGTATTAGGCTGCTTCCAGCAGGACCACACAGGAGCCGTACACCTATGAAATGCACTTGTGTGGTCTGATTGTTCATATAGTGAAATGTCAGATAAAATGGAATGCAGACGGTTTATCTTTCTTTCCAACTTTCTTGATGGCAACCAGAGAAACCAAACAAAAATAATGGTCCTTTCTTCCACACTTCATGCACAGCAAATATTGGTTTGTAATTGTAACCCAAGTCCTGAAATCTTTCACTGTGACCAGTGTAAATTCTCCATCTTTGCAATTTGGTGGGTTTACTTTAATTTTAAGCCCTACTGCACCAGGACAAACAAACTACAGGAGGTCAGTAATTCACTGGGAAAAAAAGTATGGCACTTAGCAAACATTATGGCAATCTGGAAATTATTAGAGGGCTTGTGTTAGTTGTTGCAGGGCCCTGGTTTTCCATGTTGTATTCAGTGCTAATATCAACACGCCAATTAGTTCTGCTATTTTGAAACTGAATCAAATCTTCGATGTTTCCCTCTCGTTAAGAAAAACGTAAATAAAAATCAAGTAATGCAGGAATTGGGAATAGAACACTTCTGTAGATGATACTTCACTAAATCACAATCTGAAAGACAGTAACTGGAAAAGAGTGTGTTACGTATTAATAAGAAGAGACAAAATGATCAAACAAAGCACAGCAACTTGTACGGAACATAGAACCTAATAAACCAGACATTTATTATCATAATCCATCGCTGTTTTTGCCAGAAATTGTTTTTTATTCACAAATGAGGCGCTTGGAGATAGATGCAAAACAGGCAATGGGTTTGGTGCTTTGAAGCTTTCGGCCATGCTAAGGGTGCACCTAGCGCCTCATTAGCATATGTGAGTAAATTCCAATTTATTTAACACAGCAATAGATTTGGGCACTAAAAGTATTATTTTTTATAAGGGCTATGTCTCCTACATGGATGGCCATGGTAAATTTTCTCATATTGTTGTTATCATGTGTGCTCAGACTCCCAACAGAGGCAATCAACTTCTGAATGGGAGAACCAAGTCACCCAAGGCTGCTATCATCCGCTGATGGAAGGAAGGTGCAAGTTTACAGACGATTGGA
This sequence comes from Ranitomeya variabilis, assembly GCF_051348905.1. Classification (NCBI taxonomy): domain Eukaryota; kingdom Metazoa; phylum Chordata; class Amphibia; order Anura; family Dendrobatidae; genus Ranitomeya; species Ranitomeya variabilis. The sequence goes on from NC_135233.1 coordinate 1,030,233,976, forward strand.
GATGTTTAAACATTCCACACTATCTTCTTATGCTGCCCCAATAACCCCTATAAGATCCTCAATACTATCATAATATAGCGACATTTAATGCTCCTAGAAGCAAGGAAAGTATATATGGTGGTTCACTAAATGGCTGCATCAGAAGAAGAACTGTCTGTACACATGCTATTTTTCATTTTTTTATATAATAGCCTGAATTTAATTAATTACATACAGTGGGGGAAATAAGTATTTGATACACTGCCAAGTTTTCCCACCCACAAAGAATGGAGAGGTCTGTAATTTTTATTGTATGTACACTTCAACTGTGAGAGACAGAATCTAAAAACAAACAAAAAAAAACCCAGAAAATCACATTGTATGATTTTTAAAAAATTAAATTGCATTTTATTGCATGAAATAAGTATTTGATCACTTACCAACCAGCAAGAGTTCTGACTCTCACAGACCTGTTAGTTTTTCTTTAAGAAGCCCTCCTACTGTACACTCATTACCTGAATTAATTGCACCTGTTTGAACTCATTATCTGTATAAAAGACAACTGTCCACAAACTAAATCCAACCTCTCCACCATGGCCAATACCAAAGAGCTGTCTAAAGACACTAGGGACAAAATCGTAGGCCTGCACAAGGCTTGGATGGGCTACAGGACCATAGGAAAGCAGCTTAGTGAGAAGGTAACAACTTCCTCGATCTGGGGCTCCATGCAAGGTCTCATCTCAAGCGGTAATGATTTTTCTGAGAAAGGTCAGGAATCAGCCCAGAACTACACAGGAGGTACTGGTCAATGACCTGAAGAGAGCTGAAGAGAGAGTTGCCATTAGTAACACATTATGCCATCATGGACTAAAATCCTGCAGGTCACGCATGGTCCCACTGCTCATGCCAGCACATGTCCAGACTCGTTTGAAGTTTGTCAATGACCATCTGGATTATCCAGAGGAGGCATGGGAGAAGGTCATCTGGTCAAATGAGATCAAAATAGAACTTTTGGTATCAACTCCACTGGAAGAAAAAGGATGAGTACAACCCCAAGAACATGGTCTTAACTGTGAAGCATGGTGGGGGGAATGTCATACTGTGGGGGCGTTATTTGTGAAGGGAATAGGGCGACTGCACCATATTGAAGGGAGGATGGATGGGGTCATGTAGAGCAAGATTTTGACCAAAAACCTCATACCCTCAGTAAAAACATTGAAGATGGGTCATGGCTGGATCTTCCAGCATGACAATGACCTGAAACACACAGACAGGACAAATGAGGAGTGACTCTGTAAGAAGCATGTTAAGGTCCTGGTATGGCCTAGCCAGTCTTCAGACCTGAACCCAATAGAAAATCTTGTGAGGGAGCTGAAACTCAATGTTGCCCAGTGATAGCCGCGAAACCTGAAAGATCTGGAGAAGATCTTCATGGAAGAGTGGTCCAAAATCCCTGCTGCAGTGTGTGCAAACTTGGTCAAGAACTACAGGAAACATCTGACCTCTGTAATTGCAATCACAGGTTTCTGTACCAAATTCTGTTTTTCTATTGTATCAAATACTTATTTCAATTAAATGTAAATTAATTATGTAAAAATCATACAATATAATTTTCTAGATTTTTTTTTCTAACATTTTGTTTCTCACGCTTGAAGTGTACCTAAGGCAAAAATTATAGGCATCTCCATTTTTTGTAGGTGGGAAAATGTGCAAAATCAGCAGTGTATCAAATACTTATTTTCCCCACTGTATGTAACTGCGTGTTTGGTTTCTTTAATTGAGAAGCTGTAAATGAATTATTATTTTGGGTTGTAATATGTGACCATACATACTCACTTTTATTATCATTATATGATTCAAAAAGTGTTGATTAGGGATGAGTGATTCAATACAAATTAGATTCATGTTGAATATTAGGAAATTTACTGGACCTGCGGAATTTAAACAAATTCAGTAAAAAATGTCTAGTACAATTGTTCACAAAGAAGAAGATTGAATGAGCCAGAGAAGGCTCACATGATCTCACTTGTGTCCACGCAGTCATAGTCAAAATAATAATGACTTGGAGCTATTACATAGTATAGCACAGCCAATTAGAAGGGACTATCATAGCCTGTATAAAAGCAGAGGCAGGGAATGCAGCAGACTTTTTGTAATAGATCTGTGTAGTGAGACAAAATCACAGCTCACAGCTTAAAGAGGTTGATCACTATTTTATCATTGATTACCTATGTCTGGTTGGGGTCCGACACCCGGGCCACCACCGATCAGCTGTTATCTATGGTGGTGGTGGACACCAGACGGAAATACTGAATTGTGAAGCTACTCATTTTTCTGATTGTGGCCCCATGGCCGATTAGACATTTATAACCTACAGTTGTGTGAAAAATTGTTCGCCTCTTCCTGATTCCCTATCCTTTTGCATGTTTGTCACACCTCAATATTTCAGATGAATAAACAAATTTAAATATTAGACAAAGATAACTCAAGTAAACACAAAATGTAGTTTTTAAATGAAAGTCTTTATTATTAAGGCAAAAAGAAATCCAAGCCTACAGGGCCCTGTGTGAAAAAGTGATTGCTACCTAAACCTAATAACTGGTTGGGCCACCCTTAGCAGCAACAACTGCAATCAAGCATTTGTGATAAATGGCAATGAGTCTTTTACAATGTTTGGGAGGTTGTTATGACCCCAGTGGACAGGGTCTCAGAGGAACGTGTAAGTCTGCGAGATTCAAAAATCCAGCTCATAGGGCTGTGGTAACTGGGTTGACCAAATAGCTACTCCTAACGCCAACACTAGAAGTAGCCGGGGATCATGCCTACTGATCGCTAGATGACTCGCGCCAGCCGGAGAATCTAACTACCCCTAGGAGAAGAAAACAAAGACCTCTCTTGCCTCCAGAGAAAGGGACCCCAAAGCAAGATACAAGCCCCCCAAAAATAATGACGGTGAGGTAAGAGGAAATGACAAACACAGAAATGAACCAGGTTCAGCAAAGAGAGGCCAGCTTATTAATAGCAGAATATAGCAAGATAACTTATCTGGTCAACAAAAACCCTATAAAAATCCACGCTGGAGATTCAAGAACCCCCGAACCGTCTAACGGTCCGGGGGGAGAACACCAGCCCCCTAGAGCTTCAGCAAAGGTCAGGATACAGATTGGAACAAGCTGGACAAAAATACCAAACAAAACAAAAGCAAAAAGCAAAGAAGCAGACTTAGCTTGAAATACAGGAACCAGGATCATAGGACAAGAGCACAACAGATTAGCTCTGATTTCAACGATGCCAGGCATTGAACTGATCCAGGGAGCTTATATAGCAACGCCCCTGAACTAACGGCCCAGGTGAGGATATAGGAAAAGACAGAAGCTCCAGAGTCAAATCACTAATGACCACTAGAGGGAGCAAAAAGCAAAATCACAACAGTACCCCCCCCTTAGTGAGGGGTCACCGAACCCTCACCACGACCACCAGGGCGATCAGGACGAGCGGCGTGAAAGGCACGAACTAAATCGGCCGCATGAACATCAGAGGCGACCACCCAGGAATTATCTTCCTGACCATAGCCCTTCCACTTGACCAGGTACTGAAGCCTCCGCCTGGAGAGACGAGAATCCAAGATCTTCTCCACCACGTACTCCAACTCGCCCTCAACCAACACCGGAGCAGGAGGCTCAGCAGAAGGAACCACAGGCACAACGTACCGCCGCAACAAGGACCTATGAAACACGTTGTGGATAGCAAACGACACAGGAAGATCCAGGCGAAAGGATACAGGATTAAGGATTTCCAATATCTTGTAAGGACCAATAAAACGAGGTTTAAATTTGGGAGAGGAAACCTTCATAGGAACAAAGCGGGAAGAAAGCCACACCAAATCCCCAACACGTAGTCGGGGACCCACACCGCGGCGGCGGTTGGCAAAGCGCTGAGCCCTCTCCTGTGACAACTTCAAGTTGTCCACCACAAGATTCCAGATCCGCTGCAACCTATCCACCACAGAATCCACCCCAGGGCAGTCAGAAGGTTCCACATGACCCGAAGAAAAACGAGGGTGGAAACCAGAGTTGCAGAAAAACGGCGAAACCAAGGTGGCGGAACTAGCCCGATTATTAAGGGCAAACTCAGCCAACGGCAAGAAGGTCACCCAATCGTCCTGATCAGCAGAGACAAAACACCTCAAATAAGCCTCCAAAGTCTGATTAGTTCGCTCCGTCTGTCCATTAGTCTGAGGATGGAAAGCAGACGAAAACGACAAGTCAATGCCCATCCTACTACAAAAGGATCGCCAGAATCTGGAAACGAACTGGGATCCTCTGTCTGACACAATATTCTCAGGGATGCCGTGCAAACGAACCATGTTCTGGAAAAACACAGGAACCAGATCGGAAGAGGAAGGCAGCTTAGGCAAAGGAACCAAATGGACCATCTTGGAGAAGCGATCACATATCACCCAGATAACAGACATGCCTTGAGACACCGGAAGATCAGAAATGAAATCCATGGAGATATGTGTCCAAGGTCTCTTAGGGACAGGCAAGGGCAAGAGCAACCCGCTGGCACGAGAACAGCAAGGTTTAGCTCGAGCACAAGTCCCACAGGACTGTACAAATGACCGCACATCCCTAGACAAGGAAGGCCACCAAAAGGATCTGGCCACCAGATCTCTGGTGCCAAAAATTCCTGGGTGACCTGCCAACACCGAGGAATGAACCTCGGAAATGACTCTGCTGGTCCACTTATCAGGCACAAACAGTCTGTCAGGTGGACAAGAATCAGGCCTATCAGCCTGAAATCTCTGCAACACACGTCGCAGATCAGGAGAAATAGCTGACAAGATAATACCATCCTTAAGAATACCAACAGGTTCAACGACTCCAGGAGCATCAGGCACAAAGCTCCTGGAAAGAGCATCGGCCTTCACATTTTTTGAACCTGGTAAATACGAGACAACAAAGTCAAAACGGGAGAAAAACAATGACCAGCGGGCCTGTCTAGGATTCAGGCGTTTAGCAGACTCGAGATACATCAGATTTTTGTGATCAGTCAAGACCACCACACGATGCTTAGCACCCTCGAGCCAATGACGCCACTCCTCAAATGCCCATTTCATGGCCAACAACTCCCGATTGCCCACATCATAATTTCGCTCCGCAGGCGAAAACTTCCTAGAGAAAAAGGCGCAAGGTCTCATAACAGAGCAACCAGGGCCTCTCTGCGACAAAACGGCCCCTGCTCCAATCTCTGAAGCATCCACCTCAACTTGAAAGGGAAGCGAGACATCAGGCTGGCACAAAACAGGCGCCGAAGTAAACCGACGTTTCAACTCCTGGAAAGCCTCCACGGCAGCAGGAGCCCAATTAACCACATCGGAGCCCTTCTTGGTCATATCCGTCAAAGGTTTCACAATGCTAGAAAAGTTAGCGATAAAACGACGGTAGAAGTTAGCGAAACCCAAGAACTTCTGAAGACTCTTAACTGACGAGGGCTGAGTCCAATCAAGAATAGCTCGGACCTTGACTGGGTCCATCTCCACAGCAGAAGGGGAAAAAATGAACCCCAAAAAGGGAACCTTCTGTACACCAAAAAGACACTTTGAGCCCTTGACAAACAAAGAATTTTCACGCAAAATTTTAAAGACCATCCTGACCTGCTCCACATGCGAGTCCCAATTATCAGAAAAAACCAGAATATCATCCAGATAAACGATCAAAAATTTATCCAGATAGTTCCGGAAAATGTCATGCATAAAGGACTGAAAAACTGAAGGGGCATTAGAGAGCCCAAAAGGCATCACCAAGTACTCAAAATGACCTTCGGGCGTATTGAATGCGGTTTTCCATTCATCCCCTTGCTTAATGCGCACAAGGTTGTACGCACCACGAAGGTCTATCTTGGTAAACCACTTGGCACCTTTAATCCGGGCAAACAAGTCAGACAACAGCGGCAAAGGATACTGAAATTTGACAGTGATCTTATTTAAAAGCCGATAGTCAATACAAGGCCTCAAAGATCCGTCCTTTTTAGCCACAAAAAAGAATCCCGCACCAAGAGGGGAAGAAGACGGACGGATGTGTCCTTTCTCCAGAGACTCCTTGATATATGAACGCATAGCGGTATGTTCAGGTATCGACAGATTAAACAGTCTTCCCTTAGGAAATTTACTGCCTGGAATCAAATCTATTGCACAGTCACATTCCCTATGAGGAGGCAAAGCACTGGACCTGGACTCGCTAAAGACATCCTGATAGTCAGACAAATACTCCGGAACTTCCGAAGGCGTAGAAGAAGCAATAGACACAGGCAGGGAATCTGTTGTGAAATTGGATTTTGGGCTCCCCCGGTGGCCACTGGTGGAATTGAACTGGTGTGCATCATCCTCTCTGTTCACCTGTTTCCATCAGGATGTGGGAGTCGCTATTTAGCCTTGCTCCTCTGTCACTTCCATGCCGGTCAACATTGTAATCAGAAGCCTTTCTGTGCATGTTCCTGCTGCTAGACAACTCCCAGCTAAGTTGGACTTTAGTCCTTGTTTGTTTTTGCATTTTGTTCCAGTTCACAGCTGTAGTTTCGTTTCTGTGTCTGGAAAGCTCTTGTGATCTGAAATTGCCACTCTGATGTTATGAGTTAGTACTAGAGTCTTAAAGTAATTTCAGGATGGTGTTTTGATAGGGTTTTCAGCTGACCATGAAAGTGTCCTTTCTGTCTTCCTGCTATCTAGTAAGCGGACCTCAATTTTGCTAAACCTATTTTCATACTACGTTTGTCATTTCATCTAAAATCACCGCCAATATTTGTGGGGGCCTCTGTCTGCCTTTCGGGGAAATTTCTCTAGAGGTGAGCCAGGACTATATTTTCCTCTGCCAGGATTAGTTAGTCCTCCGGCCGGCGCTGGGCGTCTAGGGATAAAACGCAGGCTACGCTACCCGGCTACTGTTAGTTGTGCGGCAGGTTTAGTTAATGGTCAGTTTAGTTTCCATCCTTCCAAGAGCTAGTTCTTATGTTTGCTGGGCTATGTTCTCTTGCCATTGAGAACCATAACAGTTTGACCGGCCAAAAAAGGGTTAAATTAATTGACAGAGAAAGGAGAGAAAAGAGAAGTCTGCTGAAGTTTTTTTTTTTTTTTCTCCTTCAGTTCTGAGTGTGCTTGTAATTGAATCTCTTGCAAGTCTGCCTATATTGCAGCCTTTCTCTCTCTCTCTCCTTCTAATCCTGGAATGGCTCTGTGTTCACCTGTTTAAAATGGATATTCAGAGTTTAGCTGCAGGTTTGAATAATCTCACCACGAAAGTTCAAAATTTACAAGATTTTGTTGTTCATGTTCCTATATCTGAACCTAGAATTCCTTTGCCTGAATTTTTCTCGGGGAATAGATCTTGCTTTCAAAATTTCAAAAATAATTGCAAGTTGTTTTTGTCCCTGAAATCTCGCTCTGCTGGAGATCCTGCTCAGCAGGTCAGGATTGTGATTTCCTTGCTCCGGGGCGACCCTCAGGATTGGGCTTTTGCATTGGCTCCAGGGGATCCTGCGTTGCTCAATGTGGATGCGTTTTTTCTGGCCTTGGGGTTGCTTTATGAGGAACCTCAGTTAGAACTTCAGGCGGAAAAGGCCTTGATGTCCCTATCTCAGGGGCAAGACGAAGCTGAAATATACTGCCAGAAATTCCGTAAATGGGCTGTGCTTACTCAGTGGAATGAGTGCGCCCTGGCGGCGAATTTCAGAGAGGGTCTCTCTGATGCCATTAAGGATGTTATGGTGGGGTTCCCTGTGCCTGCGGGTCTGAATGAGTCCATGACAATGGCTATCCAGATCGATAGGCGTCTGCGGGAGCGCAAACCTGTGCACCATTTGGCGGTGTCTACTGAGAAGACGCCAGAGAATATGCAATGTGATAGAATTCTGTCCAGAAGTGAACGGCAGAATTTTAGACGAAAAAATGGGTTATGCTTCTATTGCGGTGATTCAACTCATGTTATATCAGCATGCTCTAAGCGTACTAAGAAGCTTGATAAGTCTGTTTCAATTGGCACTTTACAGTCTAAGTTTATTCTATCTGTGACCCTGATTTGTTCTTTATCATCTATTACCGCGGATGCCTATGTCGACTCTGGCGCCGCTTTGAGTCTTATGGATTGGTCCTTTGCCAAACGCTGTGGGTATGATTTGGAGCCTCTTGAAACTCCTATACCCCTGAAGGGGATTGACTCCACCCCATTGGCTAGCAATAAACCACAATACTGGACACAAGTAACTATGCGGATTAATCCGGATCACCAGGAGATTATTCGCTTTCTTGTGCTGTATAACCTACATGATGTGTTGGTGCTTGGATTGCCATGGCTGCAATCTCATAACCCAGTCCTTGACTGGAAAGCTATGTCTGTGTTAAGCTGGGGATGTAAGGGGACGCATGGGGACGTACCTGTGGTTTCCATTTCATCATCTATTCCCTCTGAGATTCCTGAATTCTTGACTGAATATCGTGACGTTTTTGAAGAACCTAAGCTTGGTTCATTACCTCCGCACCGGGAGTGTGATTGTGCCATAGATTTGATTCCGGGTAGTAAATACCCTAAGGGTCGTTTATTTAATCTGTCTGTGCCTGAACATGCGGCTATGCGAGAATATATAAAGGAGTCCTTGGAAAAGGGACATATTCGTCCTTCGTCATCTCCCTTAGGAGCCGGTTTTTTCTTTGTGGCTAAGAAAGATGGCTCTTTGAGGCCGTGCATTGATTATCGGCTTTTGAATAAAATCACGGTTAAATATCAATATCCGTTGCCACTGCTGACTGATTTGTTTGCTCGCATAAAGGGGGCCAAGTGGTTCTCTAAGATAGATCTCCGTGGGGCGTATAATTTGGTGCGAATTAAGCAGGGGGATGAGTGGAAAACCGCATTTAATACGCCCGAGGGCCACTTTGAGTATTTGGTGATGCCTTTTGGTCTTTCAAATGCCCCTTCAGTCTTTCAGTCCTTTATGCATGACATTTTCCGTGATTATTTGGATAAATTTATGATTGTGTATCTGGATGATATTTTGATTTTTTCGGATGACTGGGACTCTCATGTCCAGCAGGTCAGGAGGGTTTTTCAGGTTTTGCGGTCTAATTCCTTGTGTGTGAAGGGTTCTAAGTGCGTTTTTGGGGTTCAAAAGATTTCCTTTTTGGGATATATTTTTTCCCCCTCTTCCATCGAGATGGATCCTGTCAAGGTTCAGGCTATTTGTGATTGGACGCAACCCTCTTCTCTTAAGAGTCTTCAGAAATTTTTGGGCTTTGCTAACTTTTATCGTCGATTTATTGCTGGTTTTTCTGATGTTGTTAAACCATTGACTGATTTGACTAAGAAGGGTGCTGATGTTGCTGATTGGTCCCCTGCTGCTGTGGAGGCCTTTCGGGAGCTTAAGCGCCGCTTTTCTTCCGCCCCTGTGTTGCGTCAGCCTGATGTTGCTCTTCCTTTTCAGGTTGAGGTCGACGCTTCTGAAATCGGAGCTGGGGCGGTTTTGTCGCAGAGAAGTTCCGATTGCTCCGTGATGAGACCTTGTGCTTTTTTCTCGCGTAAATTTTCGCCCGCCGAGCGAAATTATGATATTGGGAATCGGGAGCTTTTGGCCATGAAGTGGGCTTTTGAGGAATGGCGTCATTGGCTTGAGGGGGCTAGACATCAGGTGGTGGTATTGACTGACCACAAAAATCTGATTTATCTTGAGTCCGCCAGACGCCTGAATCCTAGACAGGCGCGCTGGTCGTTGTTTTTCTCTCGGTTTAATTTTGTGGTGTCCTACCTGCCGGGTTCTAAGAATGTTAAGGCGGATGCCCTTTCTAGGAGTTTTGAGCCTGACTCCCCTGGTAATTCTGAACCTACAGGTATCCTTAAGGATGGAGTGATATTGTCTGCCGTTTCTCCAGACCTGCGGCGGGCCTTGCAGGAGTTTCAGGCGGATAGACCTGATCGTTGCCCACCTGGTAGACTGTTTGTTCCTGATGATTGGACCAGTAAAGTCATTTCTGAGGTTCATTCTTCTGCGTTGGCAGGTCATCCTGGAATCTTTGGTACCAGGGATTTGGTGGCAAGGTCCTTCTGGTGGCCTTCCCTGTCTCGAGATGTGCGAGGCTTCGTGCAGTCTTGTGACGTTTGTGCTCGGGCCAAGCCTTGTTGTTCTCGGGCTAGTGGATTGTTGTTGCCCTTGCCTATCCCGAAGAGGCCCTGGACGCACATCTCGATGGATTTTATTTCGGATCTTCATGTTTCTCAGAAGATGTCTGTCATCTGGGTGGTGTGTGATCGTTTCTCTAAAATGGTCCATTTGGTTCCCCTGCCTAAGTTGCCTTCTTCTTCCGAGTTGGTTCCTCTGTTTTTTCAAAATGTGGTCCGTTTGCATGGTATTCTGGAGAATATCGTTTCTGACAGAGGTACCCAATTCGTGTCTAGATTTTGGCGAGCATTCTGTGCTAGGATGGGCATAGATTTGTCTTTCTCGTCTGCTTTCCATCCTCAGACTAATGGCCAGACCGAGCGGACGAATCAGACCTTGGAGACATATTTGAGGTGTTTTGTGTCTGCAGATCAGGATGATTGGGTTGCTTTTTTGCCTTTAGCGGAGTTTGCCCTCAATAATCGGGCCAGCTCTGCCACCTTGGTGTCTCCCTTTTTCTGTAATTCGGGGTTTCATCCTCGATTTTCTTCTGGTCAGGTGGAATCTTCGGATTGTCCTGGAGTGGATGCTGTGGTGGAGAGGTTGCATCAGATTTGGGGGCAGGTAGTGGACAATTTGAAGTTGTCCCAGGAGAAGACTCAGCTTTTTGCCAAACGCCGGCGTCGGGTTGGTCCTCGGCTTTGTGTTGGGGACTTGGTGTGGTTGTCTTCTCGTTTCGTCCCTATGAGGGTTTCTTCTCCCAAGTTTAAGCCTCGGTTCATCGGCCCGTACAAGATATTGGAGATTCTTAACCCTGTGTCCTTCCGTTTGGACCTCCCTGCATCTTTTTCTATTCATAATGTTTTTCATCGGTCATTATTGCGCAGGTATGAGGTACCGGTTGTGCCTTCCGTTGAGCCTCCTGCTCCGGTGTTGGTTGAGGGCGAGTTGGAGTACGTTGTGGAAAAAATCTTGGACTCCCGTGTTTCCAGACGGAGGCTCCAGTATCTGGTCAAGTGGAAGGGATACGGTCAGGAGGATAATTCTTGGGTGACTGCCTCTGATGTTCATGCCTCCGATTTGGTCCGTGCCTTTCATAGGGCTCATCCTGATCGCCCTGGTGGTTCTGGTGAGGGTTCGGTGCCCCCTCCTTGAGGGGGGGGTACTGTTGTGAAATTGGATTTTGGGCTCCCCCGGTGGCCACTGGTGGAATTGAACTGGTGTGCATCATCCTCTCTGTTCACCTGTTTCCATCAGGATGTGGGAGTCGCTATTTAGCCTTGCTCCTCTGTCACTTCCATGCCGGTCAACATTGTAATCAGAAGCCTTTCTGTGCATGTTCCTGCTGCTAGACAACTCCCAGCTAAGTTGGACTTTAGTCCTTGTTTGTTTTTGCATTTTGTTCCAGTTCACAGCTGTAGTTTCGTTTCTGTGTCTGGAAAGCTCTTGTGATCTGAAATTGCCACTCTGATGTTATGAGTTAGTACTAGAGTCTTAAAGTAATTTCAGGATGGTGTTTTGATAGGGTTTTCAGCTGACCATGAAAGTGTCCTTTCTGTCTTCCTGCTATCTAGTAAGCGGACCTCTATTTTGCTAAACCTATTTTCATACTACGTTTGTCATTTCATCTAAAATCACCGCCAATATTTGTGGGGGCCTCTGTCTGCCTTTCGGGGAAATTTCTCTAGAGGTGAGCCAGGACTATATTTTCCTCTGCCAGGATTAGTTAGTCCTCCGGCCGGCGCTGGGCGTCTAGGGATAAAACGCAGGCTACGCTACCCGGCTACTGTTAGTTGTGCGGCAGGTTTAGTTAATGGTCAGTTTAGTTTCCATCCTTCCAAGAGCTAGTTCTTATGTTTGCTGGGCTATGTTCTCTTGCCATTGAGAACCATAACAGGAATCCTCATGAATACCACGACAGCCCCAACTAGACACTGACATAGCCTTCCAGTCAAGGACTGGATTATGGGTCTGTAACCATGGCAGCCCCAAAACAACCAAATCATGCATTTTATGTAGAACGAGAAAACGTATCACCTCGCGGTGTTCAGGAGTCATGCACATGGTAACCTGTGTCCAATACTGCGGTTTATTTTCTGCTAATGGCGTAGCATCAATACCCCTAAGAGGGATAGGATTTTCTAATGGTTCAAGAATTAAACCACAGCGCTTAGCAAATGAGAGATCCATAAGACTCAGGGCAGCACCTGAATCTACAAACGCCATGACAGGATAAGATGACAGTGAGCAAATCAAAGTTACAGACAGAATAAACTTAGGATGCAAATTACCAACGGTGACAGGACTAACAACCTTAGATATACGTTTAGAGCATGCTGAGATAACATGTGTAGAATCACCACAGTAGTAGCACAAGCCATTCCGGCGTCTATGAATTTTCCTCTCATTTCTAGTCAAGATTCTATCACATTGCATCAAATCAGGTGTCCGTTCAGACAACACCATGAGGGAATTTGCGGTTTTTCTATCACATTGCATCACATCAGGTGTCTGTTCAGACAACAACATGAGGGAATTTGCGGTTTTGCGCTCCCGCAACCGCCGGTCAATTTGAATAGCCAGGGACATGGTATCATTCAGACCTGTGGGAATGGGAAAACCCACCATAACATTCTTAATGGCCTCAGAAAGGCCATTTCTAAAATTAGCGTCCAGTGCACACTCGTTCCAATGTGTCAGCACGGACCATTTCCGAAATTTTTGGCAATACACCTCAGCCTCGTCCTGGCCCTGAGACATAGCCAGCAAGGCTTTCTCTGCCTGAATCTCAAGATTGGGTTCCTCATAAAGTAAACCGAGCGCCAGAAAAAATGCATCAATATCAGCCAATGCCGGATCTCCTGGCGCCAACGAAAAAGCCCAATCTTGAGGGTCACCCCGTAAGAATGAAATAACAATTTTTACTTGTTGAGCAGAGTCTCCAGACGAACAAGGTTTCAGGGACAAAAACAATTTACAATTATTCCTGAAATTCCTAAACTTAAATCGGTCTCCTGAAAACAGTTCAGGAATCGGAATCTTGGGTTCAGACCTAGGATTTCTGGTAACATAATCTTGTATACCCTGCACACGAGCGGCAAGCTGGTCCACACTTGTAATCAAGATCTGGACATTCATGTCTGCAGCAAGCTTAAGCCACTCTGAGGTAAAGGGGAAAAGAAAAAAAAAAAAAAAAAAAAATGAGAGAGGGAAAAAAAACCTCTAAATTTTCTTTCTTATAATCCCACTTCTGCAATGCATTAAACATTTAATACTGGCCTGGCATACTGTTATGACCCCAGTGGACAGGGTCTCAGAGGAACGTGTAAGTCTGCGAGATTCAAAAATCCAGCTCATAGGGCTGTGGTAACTGGGTTGACCAAATAGCTACTCCTAACGCCAACACTAGAAGTAGCCGAGGATCATGCCTACTGATCGCTAGATGACTCGCGCCAGCCGGAGAATCTAACTGCCCCTAGGAAAAGAAAACAAAGACCTCTCTTGCCTCCAGAGAAAGGGACCCCAAAGCAAGATACAAGCCCCCCACAAATAATAACGGTGAGGTAAGAGGAAATGACAAACACAGAAATGAACCAGGTTCAGCAAAGAGAGGCCAGCTTACTAATAGCAGAATATAGCAAGATAACTTATCTGGTCAACAAAAACCCTATAAAAATCCACGCTGGAGATTCAAGAACCCCCGAACCGTCTAACGGTCCGGGGGGAGAACACCAGCCCCCTAGAGCTTCCAGCAAAGGTCAGGATACAGATTGGAACAAGCTGGACAAAAATACCAAACAAAACAAAAGCAAAAAGCAAAGAAGCAGACTTAGCTTGAAATACAGGAACCAGGATCATAGGACAAGAGCACAACAGATTAGCTCTGATTTCAACAATGCCAGGCATTGAACTGAAGGTCCAGGGAGCTTATATAGCAACGCCCCTGAACTAACGGCCCAGGTGAGGATATAGGAAAAGACAGAAGCTCCAGAGTCAAATCACTAATGACCACTAGAGGGAGCAAAAAGCAAAATCACAACAGGAGGTATTTTAGCTTACTCATCTTTCCAGAATTGTTGCAATTCAGTCACATTAGAGGATTTCCGATCATGAGCTGCCTTTTTGAGGTCATTCCACAGCATCTCAATCGGATTTCGGTCAGGGCTTTAACTAGGCCACTCCAAAGTCTTAGTTTTGCTTTTCTTAAGCCATTCAGATGAGGACTTGTTGGTGTTTTTGGGATCATTGTCCTGTTGAGTAAACAAAGTGTGCTTCAGCTTGAGGTCACGAACAGATGGCCAGACATTCTCCTTCAGGATTTTTTGATAGACAGCAGAATTAATGGTTCCATTTACCACAGCAAGTCTACCAGGTCTTGAAGCATCGAAATAGCCCCAGACCATCACACCACCACCACCACCACCAAATTTTACTGTTGGTATGATGTTCATTTTCTGAAATGCTGTGTTATTTCTACGCCAGATGTAATGGGACATACACCTTATAAAAAGTTCAACTTTTGTCTCATCAGTTCACAGAATATTCTCCCAAAAGTCTTGGGGTTCACCAAGATGTTTTCTGGCAAAACTGAGATGAGCATTTATGTTCTTATTACTGAGCAGATGTTTTTGTCTTGGAACTCTGCCAAGCATGCCACTTTTGCCCAGACTCTTTCTTATGGTGGAGTCAAGAGCACTGACCTTAACTGAGGCAAGTAAATAAGGCAGCACACTGCAGCGCTGAAACATGCAAACATGAAACATGAAAACCGAACTGCACCACTGCACTAGAAATATGAAAAATGAGAGCGTTTAGCGCATAAAAATGGTCAATTTTATGTGTACCTGGTAGCCACTTTAGGGCATCTCTTGTATACCAGGTCCTACGCTTTCCTTTTCTCACTGAGTATAAACACCTCCATCTGAAGGGGTACCTATGAAAACCTCTTCTTCGACTAACATTCTCTCTGTGGAGGGGTAATGGACCGGTTGCGATTAAAACACCTGTGGCTAGGAGGCGGAGTGCTCGGTCAGAAGGCTAAAGAATACATTTCAAAAAACTGACCGTCACATCCAAACATAGACTAAGTGTGAACAGGTGCTGAACCTAGAGTAACCAACTCATATACAGTCAAGTAAATAAGGCAGCACACTGCAGCGCTGAAACATGCAAACATGAAACATGTAAACCGAACTGCACCACTGCACTAGAAATATGAAAAATGAGAGCGTTTAGCGCATAAATATGGCCAATTTTATGTGTACCTGGTAGCCACTTTAGGGCATCTCTCGTATACCGGGTCCTAAGCTTTCTTAGCTGGTGTGCTAATTACATGTTTCACACTGGTAATGCCAAATTTTATTAAAAATAAGCTCTGGAGGCAGATTCTCAGGGAGATGTTTGTCCATGCCATAGTCCTGAAAAGCTTCTTTACATATAATTAAAATTTGGATTACTCTGAAATAAGACATCAGATCACGGATATCAAAGTATCATTTTATTCACCTTTGACTTGTGTGTCTATTTATTTGGCTTAGAAGGGTTGATCCTACTGTCAGATTCAGTTTAAGATTTAATACCAACCTTGTATCTCTTGCATTGTTCATGTCGATATAGACACCAAGCTTTGAATCTTTCCCTCACGCTTCATATTACCTATCACTTTTTGCGTTCTTGCTGCTTGTGCCAGGTAGAATTTTCTATCCTACAAAGTTTATAAAAGTTAAGGTTTTAAAGAGTTCCTATCTTTAGTTGTTGCAATAATGTTTTGGGGGAAGATTGTGATATAATTTATGGTGCGAAAATTGTCGCTGCTCCTTGTAGAAAAATACCAATTACTTATGCATTTATTTAAAAGAGCCAGTTACATTTGTATTATTTTGTTTAGCCTTAAGGGGTTGTCCACTTCTTTTATATGGATGAGTTATACTTATAATAGGTTATCAATATAAAATCGGTTGATGTCTGGCACCTCTCCGATCAGATATTATCCCCCCAACATTGGATGGATTGTGCTAAATGGCATGGCTCCAAAACATTCTTTAATGACCTTTGCCGGGATCTGCCGATCAGCAGGTATTTAAAGGTAATTTGTAACCTTAGGAAATAAAGATATAATGTTAATCTCCAAATAACTGATGTTACAGTACTCTTTTCCACCTTTCGGTAAGTACAGCTTCACAGAGAAAATGAATTTATTTCCTTCAAGGAGCAGCCATCTTTAAGTAACCGCGGTCATTCTCGGAGAGGCTGTAAGCACACTGTGGTACTTTGATTGACAGCTTGCTCTGCAGTAAATCAGTGCAGAGCGAGCTGTCCATTATGGTGTCGGGCATGCTTACAGTGATCAGCGCTGTGAGTAGTAACTGTAGCCACTCAGTGCAAGCCAACATGACTAAAAGCCGGAGACTCAGGGAAGAATATATGTTAATTTTCTTCCTATTGCCACACTTTCAGTAAGGAGGCCATCCATCATTGTAATGCCAATTATCAACAGATTAACCCTATATCTGCAAGTAAATAATATTTTCCAAGGTGACAGGTTCCCTTTAAATATCCACTGATCTGCATTACTAGATGGAAGTCACTAAACAGTGTATAGAGCTTTGTTGGTCTACTAACGTTATCTACTAATGTCTTAAATGTACGCTCTTCTTATACTTAGAACAAAATGTAAGTGCTGCTTTTATACCTAGGGCTTCCTTTGCACGTAATGCTGACAATAATTCAGTATTTTGCAACTTTACATAAAATGATAAACAATTAAAATGTGCAGAATCATAGCAGTAATACTATTAGTCATGCTTGGCAACATGCGCATCTGCACGGATACATTTGTTTAATTTGATTTTAAAGAAATATGTCAAAACTTCATTACTGCGTCTGTCTGTGATTAGGGATTAAAAAATAATAATAATACCATTTTACAGATTTTATAAAATGAAATATTATCACAGCTTTCTTTTTTTTTTCTTCAGAAAAATCTTATTAAGTTATATTAAGTTCTACTTCGGTAATGTTTTATGAAATGGACTTTGTGTTTATGCTAATGTACTATCAGGCACTGCATTGATAGTCTAAACATTTCATTTGGAAGCCAAATTGGATTTTATAACATGAGAGGGTCCATAAAATTTGGGAAAAGCTCCTTGACTTATCTTGCATCACCAGTTTTTCTACCGGAGTGAGCAAAATAATCTGTAAAGTGACCAGATTTTGTTAATCAGCATTATTGTATTAATTTACATATCTTAATCAGATTATGCAGAATATACATACTCTCTTCTTTTTTTAAAAAAAAACTGTAGATCCAAAATTATTTTCTGATCAGTTTCTTAAAAGGGTAGTCTGGGATATGTATTCTTTTTACATAGGGATGCAGCTTATGGAAATAACAAACCTCTGCTTTACACATTTCCCTGCGACAGAGCTTTCTCTCTGCTGCTGCTCATGATGATTATTGACAGGCTGCAGTGTCGATGTCAGGACTATTGTGTATGTGACCAGTGAGGCCAATCAGCATGCACTGTCTATAAAGCTGGAGTTACTGAGCCCAAAGATAGGCTGCAGGGGTCAAGTGAGCTGTAGTTATGATGTCACTGCAGCAGCCTGTTAAAAAAAGTCTGGAGAAACAGCAGAGAGACAGTACTGGAGCGGGTAAGGTGGGCATAAGCTCAGACTGCTATTAGTAACAGCAACAACCTCTTTTATATATCTTTATCGGAGAGGCAGATGCATTTTTCATTTTTAAACAGAGCTACAACCTTAAACTATAGACATTCAATTAATTGCTAAAATTTTTGCTACCCGCCGTCTCTGCAGATGGAGATAAGGTGGACATCCTCCCACTCTGTGAATTTCCACATAAAATACAGCCTATTTATGCAGCTTAATCCTCACAACAGAAAGCGTGCTGGAGGAAAATACTCTGGGTTTCACACTAGTGACACCATTAAGGGTAGTGACACATATCTACCCTCCAGCACTTTACCAGTGACTTTGTCCCAATATGCTGTTATGCCTTGTAGTTGGCTGCATCCACTGTGGATTTCAGCTGCAACATATTGTACACCTGACACCGACTTCTTTAAATCTTGCTATTTAACACTTTAAATGCTGCAATCATAAGTGGCTATGCCATCTAAGCGGTTAGACACAATCATGCATCTTATTTTGGAGGGACTATGTTAAGTAGACAGCATATAATGCTGTTATAACTGATATGGCTTTCTTTATGTGCATGTAGTTCATGGAGATTCTATTGTATGATCTCTCAGTTTTCATTTTGTGATAGTGTTACAATTCCACCACTTACGGTGTCCTAGGGATGCTGTGAATGACAGTTTTGCTGTCCTATGGGATCAATGGCTGGCTGAGCTGTCATGATTATGAGTGACAGCTCTACTGCCTAATCTGAGGTAGAGGTGTTAATATTGTGTTTGAAATTTCAGCCTTCCTATCTAGCTGGGTCTGTGGGATTTCCTGCAGGTGTCATCCATTCTGGGTGAGGACTATTTAGTACTCTAATTTCAGACCTTACCAATTGCAGCTTTGTTCAAGTGGTGTGTGTGCTAGCACTGGACTCTGAATTGTATTCTGAGCTCCGTTTCCGACCGGAGATTTACCTTTGTAACATCCTTCTGACTTATCTCTTTGTCTTGATCTGCTACCTTCCTGATTCTCTGACCTCGGGCTGTTACCTGTATGCTTTTGTCTCACTCCTCCTTTATTATAAGCTCTCTTGTAACCTCTGACCTCTTGACTGTCCTGCCTCACGGTAAGTCCGCGAGTTGTGACTAGCGTCACACTGAGTGATGACTAGCATCACAGATAACTCTTTTCATCTAATCCTCTATGCTGTTATGATATTTTGATAATGGTTGCTATATGTTCCAAATAAAATAGTTAATTTTCCAACAATAGCTGTTTGAGCTGATGTGTTGTCATTGTCTAAATGCCATGTCTACCATTTTACTACAAATACTGTGCCACAATTCATGCCAATTAATCCTGCTAAAAGCAAGCACTCATGCCACATTTATGGAAAAATAAAACAGTAATTGCATGGTTCTTAAAGGACAAAATTGGCTGTAGATGCAATAAATCACTCAAGCAAACTCAAACTCCTAATGGTGTCAACAATTGGCTATTGTACGCTATTACACAATTTACAGCTCTGACTGTTATAAAAGTATGTTAACCCATTAAGAACAAGGGCTTGATCACAATTATTTCTATTTTACTTTTGTGTATAGGCAGCTTTTAGTTAACGAGAACTTGACTGTGGAGGGGGATGGGTCCCCTAGGTCAGTACTCATTTTGGAAATACCGTGGGCACTCTTGCATTCAATTAATAAAATGGTCTCGCATAAAAAACTAATAAAGAAACAATATCTTTATATGGTTAGATTTTCAATGAGTTATGGCCATTTACTATGTCACAGAACCTCTTTATTCAGAACATTGGTGGGTAGGACAAGGGATGTTTGAGCTCACGGTGCTTCACACTGTAGACTTCTGTAATGTTGACATATACAACGTAAAAATCTAAAGAGAAAATAGAGAATATTAAGATATTTGAAGGTGTCCCGTAGTATCTACAGTAGCACTAAGCCATTACCTGCAGAGCTACAGGTATTTTCAAATCTGTAAGTTGGACTTATTTTTTCAACACTTCCCAAGGACGTTCCGTGCAAACAATTGTCAGATGTATCACGCCACCTCTAATGACTCGACTTCCTACTACAATGAGTCATGGTGCCATCTTTTTCCCAGGTAAATGATGTACAACCAGCTGTCCACAGGAAAGGAAATAGCTCAATGGTCAAGTTGTGCACATGCCTATTGAAGGCCTTTTTAACAAACAGAACTGTTTTAACTGAGCAGCTTCATATGTTGCAATCTTTCATGCATTGTGTGTTCTGACTTTTTTATATAGTCTTATAGACAACAATTTTTTACCAGTTATAGCGGTTCTTCTGTGGCATTGGAACTGTGAAACTAACCTTCTCTTCCAGCAAGCATAGTTGAGCCTTGGGTGCCCATGAGCCTGTTGTCTTTCCACTAATCATTGCATATCAGAAAATCTAAATAGTCATTCTGATCCCTATGTTGTCTCATTTTTTTTCAACACATCAGTTTCAAGGCCTTAATATGAAGAATCAGTGGGGCAAGTATATCAAATCAAGACTGGTGTGTTATACCTAAGCCTAAAAAGCAAAGATTACTGGATTAAATTGATCTTGGAAAGGTACATGCGACATAATAAATTTGTCAGATAGCAAAATCTACTCCTTCTATGTGCAGATGCAGATCTGCCCTATTTATGAAATTTTTTGGTGTAAAGCTTAATATATCCATCTAAGAGATGTTAACCACATATCTGCTGGTTCTCCACATATGCTTGTTTTCCATTTCAATAGTTTTTATTAAAATTTTTATTAGCTAAAAGCTTAAAGCCTTCATTTTGTCCATATCTTTATGACAATGACACAACATTGTCCACATAAAATAGGACAAAGAGTAATAGGATAACATGAAGTAAATAAAACAAATAAAAGGTAATTGGAAAAGCCTCACCAAGTGTTAAATAATCGGGTTGCTCTTATCAACAACTGCATTAATCCATCCACCGCTGACCAGAGGTAAATTGTCCAAAAAAAGGGAAAATTGGATCAGCCTAGAAAATATAAAATTCAAAATTTTAATCCATTAAATTAAAAAATAGGATATCCATAGTCCCAGGTTAATATTGTATTCACTCTGAAGAGTGTCTGGCCCAAGACCTTAGTCGTAAATAAAACAAGAACTAGTATATCTGCACAAGTAATATAGAGCACGTTTGTACAGTGACAAATTAATCTTTGGTTGCCATATTGGTTTATAATGTGAGCTTCTATTCCGGAGGTTCCAGTTCCAATTGTGGAAGTATCTACAGTTGAAAGCAGAAGTTTCCATACACTATATAAAAAGACACATATGCATATTTTTCTCAGTATCTGACATGAAATCAGAATAAACCTCTCCTATTTTAGGTCAATTAGGATTACCATAATTATTAATATTTGCCAAATGCCAGAACAATGAGAGAGAGAATGATTTAGGGCATTTTTTTACTTATTGCAAAGTCAAAAGTTTACATACACTAAGATTACTATGCCTTTAAACAATTCTGAACTGCCCATATGATGATGTCTTCAAGTTGATGGGTCCACTTTAGTAAGTTAGGCACCAATTGTATCAGCTTATATATGTTTGTTAAACAAAACTCTTCCTTCATTCAATTTCCCAGGACCTCTTCAGGGTGGTGCATTGACACAGAATTATTAATACAGCACAAGAATAAAAAGAAATGGAGCACTCAACCGATCCTTACCGGTGCATTTTTTTAATCCACAGTTAGGATAACATCAACATCATGATAAAGTGCGGTGTGCAGGTGGCAGGGAAGTTAGCAGGTGAGAAAGCCTGATGGACTGATGGGTATAAGTGATGCCGAGATGAGACCATTTATTTATAATTAGATAATGGTTTAAAATGT
Organism: Ranitomeya variabilis; assembly: GCF_051348905.1. Lineage (NCBI taxonomy): Eukaryota > Metazoa > Chordata > Amphibia > Anura > Dendrobatidae > Ranitomeya > Ranitomeya variabilis. The sequence goes on from NC_135233.1 coordinate 1,030,255,637, forward strand.
TAACGGGAACCAATCAGCAGGTTTTCCCCATGTAAAGCAGGCCAGCATCTTTCAACCCTCAGTTACAGCATATTAGAATACTGTATGTACAGTAAGTCCCCAATCTGCTCTGCAAGGCACGGAAAATACCTTTTATAATACCTACAAACAGTGCAGTCAGGGCTGATGGGAGTCTCTGCTCTTGATTCATGTAAATCGTCCTTCTTCGTCCACACAGTGGATCATGCTCCAGCACTGGCCTGCTTCTCTCTGCCCAGCCAAAGTCAGAGCAGACAACTGTAGTGCGCATGTGCTGTGAAAGGCTAAAGGGCGCTGATGAGCAGTAGGTAAGGCAAGCGCATTTGCACTGTTTTTTGTTTTCTTTTTGCTCCTTCGATCTTATTGGTGAAGGCAGGTCATGTGACCATGAGCATGTGACCGCTACCATGGATACTCAAAGGTCCTGGCAGGTAGTATAGTTACCAAACTCCTCTTGAGAATGCTGATGACTTGAATAGCGAAACATGCGTTGGGGACTTCATTTTTTCTCTGTTAACAAACCTAGATGACTCCATTAATGGATAACGTGGCCTCTCCTTTTACTTGCTAGTAAATGTATTTGTTATCATTTGGATATTGTTTGACCAGTTTGATAACCACTTTGGAAGTCTCCACAAATACCCTGTGGGTATAATTTGACATCTGTTTACATGTACACTATTTATCAGTGATTGTTACCTGTCTGTCTGTCTGTCTTTTATGCATTTTGTACATACGGTTTTTCTATTTAATAAAAAAAAGTTTTGTAATCAATAAAATATATATTTTTAACCATTCCAACTGCAAGTTACTCTCCTGTTTAAAATATGTTATTTTGGAGTAGTTCACATTTTATGTGTGGGTGTTTTCTATGACCACAGATTATGGCATTATCCACATTCATTATACTAATGAGTATATGTTTGTAACACATTTTTTTAACTGTAGCAGTGGAGCAAAAACTAAAATTAATTCCAAAATTGAACGCAACATTTATTTTTATATTTCTGAATCCCAACAATCAACAGAATATTACATCCATTCTGCTTTACCTTTTCCTTTTCTGCGATATTCTCATAGGAGTCACAACTGTTTATAGTGCAAGTCATTTTAATAAACTAATTTCTGTGCCACCTGCATCATACAAAGCTTGGTGTTAAACTTTATTCGTAAAAAGTCTTCGTGGGCTATTGATTCAGTGACCATGTATGAATGTGCCTGTGGGAGAGGGGACAGCTATGGAACAGAGGGCTCTATTTTACCATCCCAATTACCCTTAGGAAATAAATCTTCCTTGCATTAATTTATTATTTTTCTAGAGCCTCAAAGGACTCATTAGGTGATTTCTTCAGAACCTCACTTGGTCCCTTTACCCTCCTGCCTAAATATCACCCTTTTGCCTCAACAATACATTTTATACAGCAAATACATTCACTATTTATATATCACCTTCTTCGCAAGTTGAACCTCACAGTGGGAATAGTGGTAACAGCTTTTAAAAAATTTTCATACATTTAAGTAAACATTATTAAAAGGAAGTGTCTTCTTGGCGCAGTAGCTCGACTGCTCACCGCATAAGGAAAGAAATCAGATAAAAAAGAAATTAAAGGAAAATGTCAGATTTATTTTCACTTTATAACTAATGTTGTGAATTTGATGGAAATTCTTCTGTTTATGAACTTTAATAAAATGCAAATTTCACTTGAAAGCATTTTTTAGTATATATTTAAGCAAGCTCCACAATATAGAATATACTTCACAGTATAAACAGACAAAATATATGCATCATTTTGATCCCAGACACATTAGACTAATGTTGGACAAACGTGCCAATATTGACAGGTTTGGTCAACAGTTTCTTTTGCATTGGGGTACTAAGACAATTGATTGTCGAAGGATGTAGGGATCCAATATGTCCCATTTTTTTGACTGCCAATCCTTTTGCTCTTTCTGAAATAAGTCACCAGACATGTCTGGCACAGGGTCTTTTACAGAATGCATAATACCATTTAATGTGTATAACTGTCACAAGCAGGACACGTCCTCCTGGGAGATCTGGCATTAGAAAGTCACTACCTATTGTGAATCGCACAGGTCTTCCATTTAGCCAATGGGTTTGTGTTTCATGTTAAATTAATTTTATTTCCCTTGGTGCTGAAGAGGTTACTGACCCTTTCTATGCTGGTTAGAAATTTACAACTCCATCTCACAGCTGTTCCTGACCTGGTCATTTCCTCTCCCTATAAAATTTGGTCAGACCTTCTCTTCCTTGCCCGTGAAAGCTTTGCTTCTTAGCTTCTTAGAGATGCTGTGCTGAATTGGAGATTGCTGTGTGCTGTTTTTGGGTGTATCCTTTCCTTATTGTCCTATTCCCATTTGGTTGGTACAAACCTCTAACCTTTGGTGAGTGTTTTTGTATGTTTGTTGCTTTCTGCTATCCTTGTCTGTCCTATGTGTTAATACACTAGCATTTCTGTCTTAGGCTTCCTGGGAGAAGGGGAGGGGACAGCTTAGGGAATAACATGAGAACAGTAACGCTGGTGGCCTGAATCTCCTCACCTTTAGAGGTATCTTTGTAGCAGTGACAATTATGGCCCATGTTCTTCGAATGGTTAAGGGCCCCTCTAAGGTGGCCAGGGTGGTAGTCGTGGTGAGGTTCTATTGCATTCCCACATCCTGGCACCCCACAATGGAAACATAAAGTAGAACACTCACTTCAGATTCTAAGGTTCCTTTTGCTTCAGCCATCCCGGCTTCAGATTCCCGATTCTCAAAAACTACTCCAGAATCCATGTCCATTTTTAACAGTTCAACTTTACATAGTAACAGGCTTTTTGATATAGTTACAGCACAGTCCTCATGCAATTACATTCCTGGAGCTTTCCCTGCCTTCCCGGCAATCTCTGCCTTGTCCTTGCAATCTCTGCCTCACTGGACAATCCCTGTTCCATCCTGGCAATCTTTGCCCTTCCCGGCAATCTCTGCCTTGCTAGACAATCTCTGTCCCTTCTGTGACGTTCGTACCTTTAGGTCAACCAGCTTCCTCCCACTCCCCTTGTCCGGTTTCAATAGGAAAAGGTAAAAAGCTCGCCATCTCAGCTTCACCTAATCCTGGCCAAAGGCCCCGGATCTTCCTTGGAATGGTTACCTTTTAAGATGGTGACCACCTGCACACCACTCAGCCTGGGGTCCCTTCTTGCCTCAGCAACTTCACCTCCACGGCTACATGTCTGCCTTCTTTCATTGCTGCAGAACTACACCTTGCCTTGGGCATGGCTGCCCTGGTTCTGCTTACTCACCAGGAAGTACCTTCACTATATCCCACTGTTGTGTACTACACCCATCTGTAACTCCTCCCAGCCTGGAAAACACCTTATACTAACTATACTCATACTAACACTCTCATTCCCTTCTCTATGGTGCTCCATTATTCTATGCCCACAATTGTCCTATACTATCCCTAATCCTTTACACAACACATGTCAAGTACATACACATTACAGCAACATTACATGAATACATGAAAAGTCATAAACACTATGGAACCGCACACATTTAATGTGAATACTGTTCAAAGAGAGGGAGGTCTCTGTCACCTCCTTACACCCCTTTCCCTAATCACGTACAGTCACTGCAAGACGGTAATGGGATGGAAAATAAATAGGGAGAAAACTCGTCATATCATGGTGCAATAACTACAAAATACTATTACTCAAATACTATCACCCTACTGTGTGCAAATCACAAATTGACCAATACATATATTATACATTTATATATGCTGTATATATTATAATAATCTATAAGTTAGAAAATATCAAAGCTCAATTAGATCTGGTAAATGGATTAAAAACGTTGATTAATATATATTCAAAAAAGAGCACAAAAAAAACCATGGACCTCACCTCTAAAAATCATACTTTGAGCTAAAGTCGCTAGGCAAAAATATATTACTGAACATGAGGTTCTTAGTTTTAGATTCTGATCAGACTGTATGAAGCCAACTGCTACGTCATGGCAAACCTCTAAGTGGGTCCTAACTTCTATCACTTTAAAGGAGCAGCATTGTGCACTAACCACCGTCACAACGACAATGCACCAGCAGGGTGGGTGGCCTGGTGCCTCACAGCATCGATGCTGCAAGACTGGTCCCCATGACTCCAGACCGCACTGCCCCACAAGCACAAAACCACTGCAATTCCATGCTATCCTGTATGTACTGTATATTCTCTTCTCCTTCCTCCATTGGCCAGGAGATGTGGCATGATCAGACCATGCTTCTGAATGGCCAGTCAAAGCCATTACACAGTACACAGCCGAGGCACATTTATAAGATTATCTCGGCACAGGGACATTTTTTTCAACATATTCAATTCTGGAACTTATTTTTATTCCAAGATCTTTTCATTAAAATGTTGATTAAAATTAACTTTGTATGTAGGAAAACCCCTTTAAATGATTATATAAAACTGTAACCCAAAAGATATACACATGATGTATTTCGGAAGAGTTGTGCTGCTACTAAGTATCATTTGCAATGTGCATATCCTAAAAAAATAAGAATGTCTACTCTTTTTTACAGGAATGTAAATTGCAAAGATATACTGTTTGCTACTTATTCAATTGTATAGCAATGGCAACTGGTGTCCTCACTTTACCCATCTAATTCTGTGCATAGTGATTCCCTGTAAACCGCAGATCAGCCAATAGAAGTATTAGTTTTCTGCCTTGTGTGCTAGGACGAGCTCCAGAAGTAGTTTGGCAGTGAAGCTTTGTTGTTCAGAATCCTTTATGCTGTTATCTGCCAGAAGGGGAAGGAGACTGATTTAGTTAACCCCCAACAGCAGTAATAAGAATGGATCCCAACTTAAATTATGAGAATTGTATTTTTGTAATGTTATAAACACTAGAAATTACTTTGAAACAGCTCATAATATGATTTCTAAACTCTTGGTATGAAAATAAGCCAGGGAATAACTGCCTTAAAGGGAACCTGTCACCTGAATTTGGTGGGCCCTTTTTTTGGTCCGATGGGAGGTTTTCGGGTCTTTTATTCACCCCTTCCTATCCCGCTGGCCGCACGCTGGCCGCAATATTGTCTTGAAGTTGATTCGCTTTCCTCCATAGAACACACGTGCGCACTATGTCCCGGAACACAGCGAAATACTTCCGGGACATAGTGCTCCAGCGCATGCACACTAATGCTTTTCGGTTTTGCCCGCAGTTGGGCAAAGCATACTGCGCGTGCGCAAGGCAAGATTGCCTTGGGCATGCGTGTTCTACGGAGGAAAGTGAATAAACTTCAAGACAATATTGCGGCCAGCAAGGAAAGGAAGGGGTGAATAAAGGACCTGAAAACACCGCCCATCGGACCGAAAAAGGGCCCGCCAAATTCAGGTGACAGTTTCCCTTTAAAGAGTACATGTAATGATGTCTGATATTTCAATGGTATAGTATAGAAAAGGGTAAGCTGAGCAGAATTACAGTGGGGCAAAAAAGTATTTAGTCATTCAGCAATAGTGCAAGTTCCACCACTTAAAAAGATGAGAGGCGTCTGTAATTTACATCATAGGTAGACCTCAACTATGGGAGACAAACTGAGAAATAAAAATCCAGAAAATCATATTGTCTGTTTTTTTTATCATTTTATTTGCATATTATGGTGGAAAATAAGTATTTGGTCAGAAACAAACAATCAAGATTTCTGGCTCTCACAGACCTGTAACTTCTTCTTTAAGAGTCTCCTCTTTCCTCCACTCATTACCTGTAGTAATGGCACCTGTTTAAACTTGTTATCAGTATAAAAAGACACCTGTGCACACCCTCAAACAGTCTGACTCCAAACTCCACTATGGTGAAGACCAAAGAGCTGTCAAAGGACACCAGAAACAAAATTGTAGCCCTGCACCAGGCTGGGAAGACTGAATCTGCAATAGCCAACCAGCTTGGAGTGAAGAAATCAATAGTGGGAGCAATAATTAGAAAATGGAAGACATTCAAGACCACTGATAATCTCCCTCGATCTGGGGCTCCACGTATAATCCCACCCCGTGGGGTCAGAATGATCACAAGAACGGTGAGCAAAAATCCCAGAACCACGCGGGGGGACCTAGTGAATGAACTGCAGAGAGCTGGGACCAATGTAACAAGGCCTACCATAAGTAACACACTACGCCACCATGGACTCAGATCCTGCAGTGCCAGACGTGTCCCACTGCTTAAGCCAGTACATGTCCGGGCCCGTCTGAAGTTTGCTAGAGAGCATTTGGATGATCCAGAGGAGTTTTGGGAGAATGTCCTATGGTCTGATGAAACCAAACTGGAACTGTTTGGTAGAAACACAACTTGTCGTGTTTGGAGGAAAAAGAATACCGAGTTGCATCCATCAAACACCATACCTACTGTAAAGCATGGTGGTGGAAACATCATGCTTTGGGGCTGTTTCTCTGCAAAGGGGCCAGGACGACTGATCCGGGTACATGAAAGAATGAATGGGGCCATGTATCGTGAGATTTTGAGTGCAAACCTCCTTCCATCAGCAAGGGCATTGAAGAAGAAACGTGGCTGGGTCTTTCAACATGACAATGATCCAAAGCACACCGCCAGGGCAATGAAGGAGTGGCTTCGTAAGAAGCATTTCAAGGTCCTGGAGTGGCCTAGCCAGTCTCCAGATCTCAACCCTATAGAAAACCTTTGGAGGGAGTTGAAAGTCCGTGTTGCCAAGCGAAAAGCCAAAAACATCACTGCTCTAGAGGAGATCTGCATGGAAGAATGGGCCAACATACCAACAACAGTGCGTGGCAACCTTGTGAAGACTTACAGAAAATGTTTGACCTCTGTCATTGCCAACAAAGGATATATTACAAAGTATTGAGATGAAATTTTGTTTCTGACCAAATACTTATTTTCCACCATAATATGCAAATAAAATGATAAAAAAACAGACAATGTGATTTTCTGGATTTTTTTTCTCAGTTTGTCTCCCATAGTTGAGGTCTACCTATGATGTAAATTACAGACGCCTCTCATCTTTTTAAGTGGTGGAACTTGCACTATTGCTGACTGACTAAATACTTTTTTGCCCCACTGTATATTTAGGCTTGTTGGAAAATATTAATCATTTTATTAATTGAAAACCCTATTGTTTGTATGGATATGAATCCAATGGGTGATCCTAATTTGTTTTTGAAAGTTATCTCTGCATACATTCATATAGGGAAGACCTTTCGATCATAAGTAGGACTACCCACTGGACTCATATGCATACAACCACCAGAGATATCAATGAATAAAATGCAAGGTTTGCTGACAATTTTCCAACAAAAATAAATATCAGTCTCATCAGTTCCTCCTGCTCTATAGCATTTTGCCCATTGGTCAGATGCCATTTTAAACATGACAGGCTTGGAGCGCCCGCCAGGGCTGTGGGGTTACTCGGTACTGGGCCAGTTCTTAAAGGGAATGTGTCATGGCAGCAGTGACCTGGTCTGTGGCCCTGGGTGTCCAATGAAAGGGATGAGGGAAATAGTTATAGGGGATTGTTTGTGACGCCACCTGTGGTACTTGGCCAGGGATGGCCGATGCTGCTTAAAGGGATCTGCTGGGGCCGATGGTGATGCAGCTTAGATGGTTTTTCTCCCCACAGATGGAGCGGAGGCCCCAGGGCTACCAGGACAGTCTATGAGGGGTTGTGGATGTTTTGGTGCAGGAATAATCAGGGGTTCAGAAATAATCAGAAAACACAGGGACTGTATTTCCTTTACCTTTAATTGTAGGTGCTGTCTGGGGCACTGGTGACAGGTGGTGTTGGAGGTTCGGGCAGCCTCGACTCAGACTAATTAACCCCACTTCCAGACCAGAACTTATAGGGCAGCTCCCCTGAAACTGGGTTTAGAGCTCCCCCTTCTGGTTTAGAGTCAGGAAAGTGTTGAATGCCAGTGTTACCTGCTAAGGGAATTCCATCTTGCTTCCTGGCATGGCATCATCCCCTGTGAGGGAGACAATGCCATTGTGCCAACCGGATTCCTGGGGTGCCACATTCACCCCTTGTTAAATCCAGTACTCCTGGACTGGGAAAACATAACCAACAGGTGAACAATTATAAACAAATAACAGGTAAAGCATCAACTCTACTCCCCTTTATGGGAGGTGCTTCTCTTAAAAGTTACATTTTAAAAGTGCAAAACTTTTTGAAAATGCAAAACATATTGAAAATGCAACAGGTTGTGAGATCCCACACTGGGATGTCCTTCTCACTAACTGTTCTTTTTCCAGGGTATATCCTCAGGCTTGCATCCTCCTGGACTGGAGGCCAGCTGGAACTTCTCCTTTGGGGAGACTTGCATGGACTGCATGGTTTTGGTTAGTGCAACCACACTTTTGATCAGCACCTGGACCTGGAGACGTAGGTCTGCAGAAGAGTCATTATAATGGGTTGGCGTGCTGGCCCCAAAGAGGGTCTGGGGAAAAGATGCTGCCTCCTGCTGCTATGGAATTTCTGGGCACCTAGGGGGTGCTGTGCGGCTGGAATTTGGTTCATACAGCATCTGGATGGCCCTATCTTTACAGTGTGCAAAGTCCAGGTCAGGATTTTGAAGGACTATAATGTGCAGCTGTGTCCTTCGGGTGTTAGAGAGGAGTCCCTCTATAAACTGTTCCGTTAGCAACTTATCTTCATCTTGCATGCTGTCAGGGTCAACCTGCTTTACAGCCCGTAGTGCCTCCTGGAGGTTAAAAGCATAGCCCCATATACTGTCATGCACCCTTTGTTTGCACCCAAAGAATCTCATTTTTATTTCTGCTGCGGTGCGGGTATCAAAGGTGTCCTTCAGCCCAGCCAAGATTTGTTTGACAGTCCCTTTATCAGTTTTCCGGCCAGAACTTTACTTCCCTCTGAGCCGCACCAGTTAACTGACCAATGAGGATGTTGACTTTTTGCTCCTCAGACAGGGGGTACACTTCAAACAAACTGCAGAGTCTCTCCTTAAAATCGCTCAGGGTGTGTGACTCCCCTGAGTCCTGCAGTAACCAGGCTGCTCCTAGTATGTATGGCATCGATAGCGGCATTATGAAGGCTGCAACTGAGGCTGCCGCTGGATCTGGCTGCATCATAGGGGCTGCGTCCACCGCTGAGTCTGGTGGCATTATGAGGACTGTGGCCAACGCTTGGTCTGGCTATATCATGGGGGGTGAGGTTGTGCTTGCATCCACTGTTAGAAAAGCCGCGGAGACACCATCACGTGTTTCTCAACGCAAGCAATGAATAGCCAGGTCTTACACCGGGAAGGAACAACCACGGGAAGGGCAGCATCCAATAAAGGAAAACCACCTATGCCAAAACATGGTATCCATCCACAGACAGCTGTTTCGGGGTATTTGCCCCTCATCAATGTGGAGTAGGAAACTGGCTATTAGGAGCAGTGCCTAATGAAAAGACTATTGTTCCTTGTTGGATGTTTTGATCTCCCCGAGGTCATTCATCCTCATGTTTATTGCATCCACTGTTAGATCTCCACCTGAGCTGGATAGGTCCTTTCCCCCTAGTAAATCGCAACCAGGCTCTGGGTATTGATACCGTAATCAGTGGCTACTCACTGGGCTGGATGAACTCCTTTCGGTCTCCAAGTCGGGGCTTCCTGCTTTTCACCCGCTCACAACAGAATGTGCCAGAGCTTCACTTCACGTTCTTTCTTCTGGGTTCTGCCCACAGCGACATGCCTCTTTTGCTTCCCGTGCGCCGTGTGGCACTGTAATGATGGCAATTATACAGTTCATTAATGTCTATGGTACACAGCACCTGGCGATGCTAGGGTACGAATCCTGTTTGTGATGCCAAGTTGGAGCGCCTACCAGGGCCATGGGGTTACTATTTACCAGGCCAGTTCTTAAAGGGGATGTGTCACGGCAGTAGTGACCTGGTCTGTGACCCTGGCCATCCAATGAAAGGGATGAGGGAAATAGTTATAGGTGATTGTTTGTGACGCCATCTGTGGTACTTGCCCAGGGATGGCAGACGCTGCTTAAAGGGATCTGCTGGGGCTAATGATGATGATGCAGCTTACATGCTTTTGCTCCCCACAGGAGGACCGGAGGCCCCAGGGCTACCAGGACAGTCTATGAGGGGTTATGGATGTTGGGGTGCAGGAATAATCAGTAGACACAGGGACTGTATTTTCTTTACCTTTAATTGTAGATGCTGTCTGGGGCACTGGTGACAGGTGTTGTTGGAGGTCCAGGCAGCCTGGAAACTATTCAGAATCCCCCAAGCCAGGTGGATTTGGAGGCCTTTCTTACTGCACTGTTTTCAAGGTTCTTGATGCTTTATGCTCTATTCAAGTCCCCCTCTCTCTCTGTCATTTAAGTGGAACACTACCCGCGTGTCAGGCAGCTCGAGCCTTTTCCAGGTGTTACTCTCTCTTGTGGTGACTCTGGGCTCTAGTTTGCTGCAGTGCCTTCAGGTCTCAGTTGTGGCCAGGAGACCTGCAATCTCCTGTCCTCCTGATTCAGTTGCGGGGCCTGCAGTTCCCATACAACCACGGACTTGAGTGTCCGGCCTTTTGCGCTCAGTCATGGAGTGAGCTCAATCGTAGCTCCACTCCCAGGCTTTCCCCTCATGCTTCGTCTTCCTTCACTGTCTGCATCCTTACTCTCCCTCCTTCAGACTCAGACTAACTAACTCTGCTTCCAGACCAGAACTTATGGGGAAGCTCCCCTGAAACTGGGTTTAGAGCTCCCTCTTCTGGTTTGGAGTCAGGAAATTGTTAAATGCCAATGTTACCTGCTAAGGGTATTCCTTTTTGCTTCCAGGTGTGATATCACCCTTCGAGGGAGGCAATGCCATTGTGACAACTGGACTCCTGGGGTGCCACAGGTTCACTTTAAGTACACATGTAAGATTTTCAATATACACTCATATCTACTGTAATCCCTTATATATTACACATGCAACACAGTTTCCATCCTCTCTTTGTTGCATTCTTTTGACCTATTTAACTTAGGAATAAAAAAACAATGCATTGTTTTAGTATTTTTATATGTTTTTCACTGAAGGATTGCCTCATCTGTATTAATGAAGAAGATATAAACTTTATGTTATGATACCTGATAAAATAACTAAATATAATACCATTTAAATGAAATTCTATTCTACACGTATGCAGACAGTTTAGCTTTCCAAATGAAAAATTAATTCAATAACATTATACCATCTGCTTGTAATTTGCTTCCTGGCATTATTAATACTGTATAGCCTCCTAGAATACGATGACAGATCTACTAGGCACAACCTTCCGAAATGTAGCTCAAAAACTAATTTGGGTTTTTTTGTGCTGCAAATGGAGATAGAAAATGCAGTAAAGATTGCTTATATTCTAGTTAAAGACAATTTAATTTGCAGTTAAACGAATGATATAGAAAATTTTAATATCTTTGTAACACAATTGTCAATATTAAAATTGCAACACCGAGAGAAAAAAATGAGCAATTATGGAAATCAGAGGATGGATAAACATGTGAATGATATAATGATGAAAAAGTGGGGAAAAAAAATCAAAACATTTTTATTTAGCCAGTATGGAGTGTGAGCGTCACATAGTCAGCAGCTTCTGATTGGTCCCTAGCGGTCGCGTGACCGCTACGCGACCAATCACAAAGCAGTGACGTCTTCTAAGGTATTTCAAGCGCTTGAAAGACCTTAGGTGACGTCACTGCTTTGTGATTGGTCACGTAGCGGTCACGCGACCGCTAGGGACCAATCGGAGCGCCGTGACGTCATCTAAGGCCCTTCAAGCGCGCATTTTTAGGTACAACGGCTCCCGGTTACGGCGGTAAAGTCCAGGCTGCGTCGGAGAGGTGAGTATATCCCTATTTTTGATTTTAATTCTTTCTTTTACACATTGATATTAATCCTGATACCGATTCCCGATACCACAAAAGTATCGGATCTCGGTATCGGAATTCCGATACCCGCAAGTATCGGCCGATACCCGATACTTGCGGTATCGGAATGCTCAACACTAATCACTGGTTCTACCACTAAATCAGTTGTAACAACGAACTGTTAGTGTGCCTGGAATGAAGACTAGATAGCTCGATTATTGCCACCCCACACCATCATCCGTGGAGTAGGAAATGTGTGACAATCCCAGGTGAAGACCACTTTATGGCATTGCCCACATGCCAACCATTAATAACATTATTGATAGCATCCAAGGCGCAAAATGCATGTATTTCTTTTTTACTCTCATGCTCGACAGTGTAAATAACACAAGATGTTTTGAAAAAGCTTAAATTCGTTTTTTCAGTATTTGCATATCACTAATATGTCTATCGATCCTGTGATTTCCATAACTCCATGTCTTTTCTTCTTGGTGCTGCAATTTCAATGTTGAAATTCAATGTAGTATCTTTTGCTTTCATATAATTTAGTCGGCTTATTGTCATTTCAAATCTGTCAATTAAAGCACAGGTTCAATTTTATTCATTAACCTATGAGTTTTAACAGTCATGCAAAAATTGACATGGCTAATTCGAAAATAATAGAATTTTTGATTCTTTACCATAATGTAAAACAGCCTCCTTCATCTTTGCAAAATAATAAAAATAATATAAAAAGAGATGAAGAGATGAATTCTGAAATGTAAAATATTTATGATTTTTTTGAGCCTTTAAACATACTATATTAAAAACTTTAAAATTGGCAACATCTTGGTAGCTTCTTGAATGTTGACCACCTCCTAGAATTTTCTTTGTAACTTAACTATTAGAAAACATTTTTAGCAAATATTTTGGTTAACTGCTTTTTTTAAAAAAAATTGGATTAAAAGCAATATCATTATGTTGCTGAATCATATAATAATAATAATAATAATAATGACCATTTTTATTTCTATAGTGCCAACATATCCCATTACAGAGGGGTCTTGTATAGACAATAGGGACATTGCAAAATAACACATAAATCAACAGATACCAAAAGAAGTGAGGGCACTGATTGCAAGCTTCCAATCTATGAGGAAATGGGGAGACCCAAAAGGTGAATGGTAAAAAGTGCTTGTATTTTATAGTCCAGCTATCAATATAATAAATAGGGTGTTCACATTATACTACATGAACTGGTCACCAGCCAGTATCAGTAAAGGGCAGACACAGAGGGCTCTTGAATGCATGAGGGTGAGTGAACAGATGCTATGAGGATTCTGATTTTGAAGAAAATTTTGTATGAGCAAAACAGGGATCATTAGATAAGTGAGGTAAGGCGATAGGCCAGTGTTAAGAGCTGTGTTTTTAGGGCACGCTTAAAATTGTGGGTATTGGGGGTCAATCAAATTGTCCACAGCATGTGAAAAGTCTTGGAGAAAGGAGTGGAAGGTTCAGAATAATGAGGATGTTAGCCTAAGGTTATTAGCAAAATGGAGGGCAAGGGTAGGGTAATAAACAAGGATAAGGTAGAAGATGTAGGGTGGTGCTGAACCATGGAGCACTTAGTGAGTGAGATTGATAAGTTTATATTGTAGTGGTTGGAGTGGAATATGATCCTGGATGCTGCGTTCAAGACAGATTGGAGAGGGAAGAGATTAGTAACAGGGAGACTGAGCGAGCAAGTGATCAGATGTAGGAGGTGAATGGAAAATCTCAGTAAAGTATGACCCCAAGACAGCAGGCATATTGTTGGGAAGAATGGCACACAGAAATGGCAGTATCGTTCACAGGGAGGTTAGTGGAGGGAGGAAACACAAGGAGTTCAGTTTTTAACCCAATCAATTTCAGATAGAGGGAGGGCACAATGTTAGAGACAGCGGGAAGGCAATCACTGGCATTTTTTTTAGTAATAAAGGACAATATCAGGAGAAGAGGTATATAATTAGGTGTCATTAGAATACAGATGGTCCTGAAAACTGAATCTCCAGATGGTTTGCCCAACAACAGTAGTATATAAGGAGAAGAGGAGGTGGCCTAGAACTGTTCCTTGAGGAGCCCCAACAGTTAGAGGAAGAGGAGAGGAACCAAAGCTGACAAAAGATACAGTGAAGGAGCCGTCAGAGAGGTAGGAGGAGAACTAGGAGAGAACGTTATCTTTGAGACCGATAGAATGGAGAATAGTGAGAAGGAGCTGGTGATCCAAAGTGTCGAATGCTGCATAGACAACCAGGAGAATCAGCAGGGAACAGTGACTATTGGATTTAGCTTTTAGTAGATTCAGTTTCAGTAGTGTGTAAAGAGAGGAAACCAAGTCGTTAAGGGTCAAAAAGAGAGTTATCTGAGAGATAGCAGAAGAGAAGTGAGTGAAACAAGCATTGCAAGAATTTAGATATGAAGGGAATATTAGAGACAGGTCTGTAGTTCACAGCCAGGTTCTGGTAGAGGGATTTTTTTAAAGTAATGGATGTATGTTAGCGTGTTTAAATGAGGAAAGAAAGATACCAGGTGAGAGAGATTCAATATTTTAGCAAGATGAGTTGTGACAGCTGCTGAAAGGGACTCAAGGAGTTGTGAGGGAATAGGATCACTCCTACAGATAGGAGGATGAAAAGATGCAAATAGCCTGTTAACTTTTTCTTTCATGACTAGTTCACACGCAGAAAGTGAGCTAGATGTAGTGCTGCAGGGAGTAGACTTCAAGATATTAGGAGATTGGGAAAAAATTTCCTGTTGGATATGATCAATTTTTCCTTTGAAATAAGTGACCAGATTGTCAGCGCTGAGGTTGGTGGTGGAGCCTGAACTCTTGGACTAAGGAAAGAAAGAAAAGTGTCAAAGAGGATTGTTGGATAGTGAGGTGATGAGGGTGTTGAAGCAAGTGTATTTGGAGAGGTAAAAGGCAGAGTTGTATGTTTTAAGCATAATCCTATAACAGATGAAATCTTCAAGACAGCTTACATTTTTTCCACAGACCTGAAGCACTGTTGGAGAAAATGTGGTGATCACCAATAGGGATGTTAAAGTCCCCTATAATGAAGATGGGGTTGTCACAGGATAGAAACTATGGCATCCAAGTGGAAAATTGATCCAGGAACTTACAGGGAGGGGTCTGGAGGGTGATATACAAATGTGATTTGCAGCAAAACAGATTCAGAAAGCATAGAAAAATAATAATATTGACTAGAGACATAACTGTACTCGTCTCTCCATTAATACATAGAAATATATATTTATAGTGGATAAATCATATATCACCTAAAAATGGATACAGGACATCTATAAACCGCTATTGCACAAGAATAAAATCAATGAAGTTTTTTGAGCATATGTTAAAAGACATATAAACAAACAGGGAACATATATATGAGGTATTCATAGAGAGGATATGCCAGGCAAAAAAGAAAGAGCAGTGGTGGCAAGTCAAAAAAGGAAATCATATAGGGTAATGAGTTCACAATGACCCTCAATGAGAAAGCACGTGGGCGAAACGCGCGCGGGGGGTTTATTGCGGTGGTGTCTGTGATCTGCTTGACTACATGATGGGTAAGCACTGAGCTGTCATTAGCTTTATATGGGTGGCCCAAGCGTTCGATCCTTCTATTTGGAGAAAGTCTTTGAAAAAGTTATACTGTTCATAGGATCATAGGATGATTGGCTGATTTATACGTATCGGGGGTCATTATGAACCCAATACCCTATATGATTTCCTTTTTTGAATTACCACCACTGCTCTCTATTTTTTTCATCTGACACTGACAGGTTTTGGTAAGGCTTACACTGCAAAACCTACACTCATGTAAAGACAAAAGACAGAATACAGATTCCTAAGGCTACTTTCACACTAGCGTCGGGCTCGGCCCGTCGCTGTGCGTCGGGCCAACGTTCCCGACGCTAGCGTTGTCTCCGCCGCACAACGGGGGCAGCGGATGCATTTTTCCAGCGCATCCGCTGCCCCATTGTGAGGTGCGGGGAGGTGGGGGCGGAGTTCCGGCCGCGCATGCGCGGTCGGAAAAGACGTTTACGATGGAGCAAAAAATGTTGCAAGCAAGGTTTTTTGCTCCCGACGGTCCGCCACTGCACGACGCATCCGTCGAGCGATGAGTGCGACGTGTGGCAATCCGTCACAATGTGTCGCTTAATGTTAATCAATGGTGAAAAAACGCATCCTGCAAACGCTTTTGCAGGATGCGTTTTTTCGGCAAAACGACGCATTGTGCCGGAATGCAGTTAATGCTAGTGTGAAAGTAGCCTAACACACACAGCAGAACTGTGTAAGATTCCTGGGACATTCACATGTTCCTCTTCCAATATGGTGTCCTTAACTCTGTGCTCTATATATCCTATTCTGGGTCTCTATGTGGGAGAAACCAGACAGAAATTGAGAGCAGGAATGAAGTCCTATCGCCAAACAATTACAGATTTAAAAAAACTTTTACCGGTGGCCAAACATTTCTGTAGTCCAGGACACAACATAAAAAATATGAATTTTTTTTTATTAAATGCAACTTTAAATCACAAAAACATTGCGGTGTTTGGGAATACAAACTTATTACAGTCTTTGATTTCATCCACACAGGAGTAAATCTGTCACTACAAAATCTGAGGAATCTGCTCCAGAGAGAGTGAGGGCACCAGGCCTCTGATCTTATATGGATATCGGGGACAATAAAAGTTTCACAACACTATTCTAATCCAATTAAGGTTTCATTCTCTAAATTCAGTTTGTTTATTTAAATGTCCATTTATTATGCCACGCCTCTGCTTTTTGTGTATATATATATATATATATATATATATATATATATATGTGTTTCTTCAGATACTTTGTTATACCACGCCTGAAGAAGAGATTAGCAAAATTAGGATTATTTAGTCTAGAAAAAAGACGACTGAGGGGCGATCTAATAACCATGTATAAGTATATAAGGGGACAATACAAATATCTCGCTGAGGATCTGTTTATACCAAGGAAGGTGACGGGCACAAGGGGGCATTCTTTGCATCTGGAGGAGAGAAGGTTTTTCCACCAACATAGAAGAGGATTCTTTACTGTTAGGGCAGTGAGAATCTGGAATTGCTTGCCTGAGGAGGTGGTGATGGCGAACTCAGTCGAGGGGTTCAAGAGAGGCCTGGATGTCTTCCTGGAGCAGAACAATATTGTATCATACAATTATTAGGTTCTGTAGAAGGACGTAGATCTGGGGATTTATTATGATGGAATTTAGGCTGAACTGGATGGACAAATGTCTTTTTTCGGCCTTACTAACTATGTTACTATGTTACTATGTTACTATCTAGGAAGTCTCAAAAATGTGCTTTGTAATATAATTTATTTTATTTTTTGTTAGCCATTAAAAGGTATCATGACTACAAGATGATTATCCTATTTTTCCCACTGAGTGGAATCTTTTTTCAACTAGGTAATATGGTACCAAACTCTTTATTTCTATGTGTTAAGAAAAACACATTATAGTGGCCATGATGAGAAGTTAAATAGTTAAATAGTACTAGATTAAAAAAACTAGCTGAATCCTTCTATGCTTTATGTATAAATAGGAAGCATATTTTCCCTGCATGCATCATCATTAGGACTACAATTTTACATAGCTGCAACGTCCCTGATAGGGTGAAAGAGCGGAGCAGCTTGGTCAGTAGTTGAACAGGGGGTGGAGCTGGGCTGCCAGGCATTTTCAAATGATGTCGAATTGTAGTTCTAATGATGACTCATGCAGGGTCTTCTGGTTTTTACATAGATCTTATAATAATTAAGCTAGCGTGTTTTAATCACGTGATGTCATAGACCTAATGTAAAAGAGAAAAATTAACTGGGTCTAAAAGGAAAAGAGCAATTGTTAGTACACAATGTCATGTAATATGATGATTGCAATATATTTGGAGAAAAACTTTGATGGGAGTGCTTCTTTAATAAAAAAATAAACATTCTCTGATAACACTAATGATTTGCTCATTGTACTATTTGCCCCTAAAATGGAAAATAACTTTTAAAATGTGGTTGATCTTTAAAATCATAAACCCTATAGGCCACACCACTAGAAAGAATGACTGAGGTCTTACACTCCATGCCATTCCAAAACCAATAGATGAATCGTTGAATGAACTTTCCATAAGCGGATGTGCCATAAAAGAATCTGAATCCAGAGCCCTTTGTCATGGAGCCACCACTCCGTGGACATATTAAAGCAAGTCCCAAAATGCACTTGTTCAGTCTGGCTTTGACAGCAAATAACTTACTCCCTACAGAACACGAGACCCAACCGATCGGTTGAGTCCTTTATGAGAAACGCATTTCGCGAATGTTTGTTGTTGTTTTAAATACATGATATATTAGACCTAGATATCCATAGCAGTTCAACTTCAATAACGGTATTGACCTTTCCTTTCTCCTCTACTTGTATGATTACATCATTACCTTTCTACATGTTATTCCATTGGGAAAAAAATGTTACATAATTTAAATTGGTTATTTCTGATCATCACAAGTTCAAAGAATTTGAGGCATCTGGCAGAAAATGAATTCTACACCCTGCTGGCTGCACATGTATAAAGAATGTGCTTCACTTATTCTGGTATCTGTGTCCTTACGATGAACCAAAAACATCAGCATCGTTTTTTAAATTATTGAAGTGCTATTTTACCATATATTTCAGACGCTCAAATGTATTATCGCATTACATGTATTATTACCATTTGGGCTCAGCTTGCAATTCTGTATTTTTGCTACTACAGCAAATAATAAAATGAATCCTGCTATTTTCATTATTAGTAATAATAATATATTTTTTTGTATGAAACACCAAGACATTATACAGAAATTTAAGCGAGTGGATATATTGGTTCCCCTTAAAGACTTCAGCTGAGACGAGTTACGAGCAAGGCTCCAAGTGAGAAAAGTCTGCAAGTTAGCACTCTCCCAAAACAAAAGAAAATGTTTCACAATCACAAGTACTATCCTTGTCCAAGTAAATGTCCCATTAAAAGGTAGAATATAAATTAAGGGGTAACAACAGCCTCTCTTAAGTAGAACTAGCAAGATACTTTGTTTTCTGCTGTAAGAGTACTAACTTGCATGCTTTTCTCCCACAGAACATTGCCAGCAAGACTCCATACTTGGATGGTTTCTTCTAGGAGAACCAGTACTATCCCCATTTTGCCTGAAATGGATCACAGTCAGACAGCCAGATTATACTCAGATGAGGGGGCAAACATCACAAAAATGAAAGAGGGAAGTAAAGGGCACCAGTTCCTTAGCCTTTTTACGTGTCAATAACCTCTTTGACGGATCTCTTCTGGGTGGTGCAGTATCAAAAGATATAAGTAATACTTGTGAAGATAAAAGAAATGCCGACACTCACCCGATATGATGGCAAATCAGTCCATTTTTATTTTTTTTGCATCTTGGACAAAAACAAAGTGTGGTAGTGGCAATAGTGCAGGTGCAGGAGTTTCAACAAATGAGAAATGTCATGTCATCAAAAATGGACTGATTTACCATCGGTTCTGGTGAGTGCTGGCATTTTTTTCTCTTCACAAGTATCACAAAAAAGACTGTCTACACATGAGTTTTGGCATTTATCCCTGGTCATAATAAAAGACTTGTTAAAGGGTAAATAGATAAAACAATCTGGTGGTGTGGAAATGTCAGATCTAATCCAGGCTTTGTTCATTGATATCAGAGTGAGCCTGTTGACAGACCAAAGTACCTCTCTGTTATGACCCTCCCGGTGGCACTAAAAAATTGCTCAAGCAAAAAGCTATTGGCAGGGCAGCACAGCACCTAAAAGGCATAGAGGCACAGCTCATGGCAGTTGTCCAGCTTTGAGACCTAACAGCTGAGGGTCGCAAAGGAATTAGGGACTACGCTGCTTTAGTCAGCCAGGAATTGCTTTACAATCTTTAAAAATGTTCCTTTCTTGTTAAAAAAGCTATCAGGGCATGAACGCTGAAATGGTGTCATGAAATTGGCCCAGACCTTTGACAGTTGTACCCCTGTCTCTGCTTTGTGTCTTCTTCACCTCTCCTCTTTGGTTGGGCAAGGAAGTTTGCTCCCTGCTGCTATTGCTGCCTGATTTTCAACATATTTTGCACAATGGGCTTCTGGTAAAGCATCATTTTAGAAGACCTCCCCGCCTCAAGAAGAAGAGATGAAACATTCTCCCTGTAGCATGGGTCTAGCAGGGTGAACAACCAGTACATTTTTTTCTGCAAGATGAACGCAATGTGAGGGTCTTCGGACATCGGTATTGTGGGAATATAGCTCAGCAGGGATCTTTGCTTTGGCCCAAGCAGGTGGCTATGGAGTCACAACAGACAATAGCAGGCTAGCGAGTTCCACACAGGTATGTGTCAGGTGTATTTATTGTACACATTTGCCGTACAATGTTACACGTGCCAAACATGAAATAAAATATCTATGGCCGTCTGGCCACTAACTAACATTAAGATTCTAACTACAAAGTAAACCTACACAACAACAAAGAAGTTCGTGCAGCCTTACTGTGTCAGCTTCCCAGACCAGCAGATGAGTGAGTCAGATCCCAGCAGTTCCTGATTATATCAGCTGAAGCAGTCAGGAATCAAAAGCTGGATTGCATGTGTGGAAGGGAAGCACCAGTCCTTTCAGGCTGATCACTACAGAAACCAGGAGCGGATTACAGTGAAATAAACAGCTTCACAATCAATACCGTGATACATATGAAATGAAACGGGGAGAAACATATCTGTTTTCTAGTACTTCTCCCCTTGGAACCTCACATACCCCCTTCCTCTGTTCGAGCCCGTAGGGTCGGACACAACGAGCTGCCAAGCAATGTGTCCTAGACAACGCATCTGCATTCCCGTGTGCTGCGCCTGCCCTGTGCTCAACGGAAAAGTTAGAAGCTTGTAATGCCAAGAACCAGCGTGTCACCCTCACATTGCCCTCTTTTGCGCGGGACATCCATGTTAGGGGTGAATGGTCCCTTACTAGCCTAAATTGGCGACCTAGTAAATAATAGTGCAAGGTGTATAGGGCCCATTTCACAGCCAGGGCTTCCCGTTCAACCACGCTATAATTCTGTTCTGCCCTAGTAAGCTTTCTGCTTAGATAGACCACTGGGTGTTCCTCGCCATTCACTTCCTGTGACAACACTGCACCGAGGCCGACACCAGAGGCGTCCGTTTGGACAATAAACTCCCGTTTAAAGTCAGGGGCAACCAACAGTGGTTGGTCACAGAGGACCGTTTTCAAATACTGAAAGGCCTTCTCTGCTTCTGCGTTCCACTTTATTGTGATAGATTTCGAGCCCTTGGTAAGATCTGTGAGAGGAGCCGCGATGGTGGCAAAATGTTTGATGAACCGCCTATAATAACCAATGATCCCCAAAAAGGCTCCGACTTGTTTTTTGGTGACCGGTCGTGGCCAATTGTGAATAGCGTCCACCTTATTGGTCTGTGGCTTTACGACTCCTCGCCCTATGCTATATCCCAGATAGCGAGCTTCTTCCAACCCCAAAGTACATTTCTTAGGATTGGCAGTTAACCCAGCAGTTTTTATCGAGTCCAAGACGGCTTGTACTTTTGACAAATGTGTGTCCCAGTCATCACTAAAGACAATGATATCATCCAAGTATGCGGATGCATACTGGACGTGGGGTTTTAGGACAATGTCCATTAGACGTTGGAAGGTGGCTGCAGCACCATGCAACCCAAATGGCATATCATGGTACTGGAACAGTCCCTGGGGCGTTACAAAGGCCGTTTTCTCTTTGGCTGAATCCGTGAGGGGAATCTGCCAATAACCTTTTGTTAAGTCGATAGTGGATATGTACCTGGCCGAACCCAGTCTCTCTATAAGTTCATCAACTCTCGGCATCGGGTAGGCATTGAATTTCGATACCTCATTTAATTCCCGAAAATCATTACAAAACCGAATAGTCCCATCGGGTTTGGGCACCAGCACGATTGGGCTAGCCCAACCACTCCGGGACTCTTCAATGACTCCAAGTTCTAACATTTTCTCGACTTCCTGGGCAATGGCTTGTCTCCGAGCCTCCGGAATTCGATATGGTTTTAGTCGTACCCGGGCCTGTGGATCAGTAACGATATCATGTTTAATTAAGTGAGTACGGCCAGGAAGCTGTGAAAAAACCTCTGCGTTTTTCTGTATAAATTCCTTGGTCTCTCGTTTTTGACTTTCGGATAGTGTCTCTGCAATACCCACATCTGGCAGTGCTACATGGGGGTAATTTATCATAGATGGTGATGTCCTTCGAGGTCCACCATTAAGGGTGGCTTCTGTCATTAGACTCTTCCTGTCCCGCCAGGCCTTAAGCAAGTTTATGTGGTAGATTTGTTCGGTTTTCCTCTTGTCTGGTTGATATACCTTATAATTCACTTCACCTATTCTCTCCAACACCTCGTATGGGCCCTGCCACTTCGCAAGAAATTTATTTTCTACAGTAGGTACCAATACTAACACCCTGTCTCCGGGTTGAAAGACTCGTGTTTTAGCCGCTCGGTTGTATACCGTGCTTTGGGCCTGTTGCGCACATTCTAAACATTCTTTAACTATTGGCATGACTGCCTCAATTCTATCTTGCATAAGCATTACGTGTTCAATTACACTATGATAAGGAGTCACCTCTTGTTCCCAAGTCTCTTTAGCAATATCTAACAGGCCTCTAGGACATCGCCCGTAAACTAACTCAAAAGGCGAAAAGCCTGTGGAGGATTGGGGTACTTCACGTATAGCGAACAGGAGATATGGTAGGAGAGCATCCCAATCCCTCCCTTCCTTATCTACCACCCTTTTCAACATTCCTTTCAGGGTTTTATTAAATCGCTCCACCAATCCGTCAGTCTGAGGGTGATATACTGAAGTACGCAAGTGGGAGATTTTTAGTAGTTTACATAAGTCCTTAAGTATTCGAGACATAAAGGGGGTTCCCTGATCTGTTAGTATTTCTTTCAGAATGCCGGTGTGAGAAAACATATTAACAAGCTCCTATGAAATTGCTTTCGCTTTGGCATTCCACAGAGGTACTGCTTCAGGATAGCGAGTGGCATAATCTAGTACTACCAAAATGTACTGATGACCCCTGGCAGATTTAACTAATGGACCAACTATATCCATTGCTATCCTCTCGAAGGGCACCTCTATTATCGGTAAGGGCACAAGGGGGCTTCTAAAATGTGACATAGGTGTAGTCAATTGACATGTAGGGCAGGACTGACAATACCGGGTCACGTCCTCCTCAGACCCGGCCAAAAGAAACGTTGTAGAATACGGTGTTTTGTTTTTTCTCCGGCCAGGTGTCCCCCCAAGGGATGTTTATGTGCTAGTTCCAAAACTACCTGTCGAAAGGACTTGGGCACCACTAGTTGCTCTACCACCACCCCTCGCACTTTGTCTATATGATACAACATACCCTGTTGCACCGCTACATGTGGGAACTCATTTTGAGCCCCTGGGTACAATGGTCTTCCCTCAGAGACCTTTACATTTTCCCATGCCCTTGCCAGAGTAGGATCCTGGTGCTGAGCGGTCCCAAACTTACCACGGGCCACCTCAAGACCTGGCATTTCTATAGCCTCCTCTAGTTCACTTGTGTCGCCTGCATATACAGCCAGAGGTGAGTCTACAGCTTCTGGAGTTTCCTCTGAGATGGACCCCCCCCATCTTGCTGCAATGGCTCAGGGGTTAGCCCCACGGCACCCTCCCCAACTGGAGTGTTCATGCCATTTTTAAGGCTCCACAAGTCCCAAAATAAGGGAAAGTCTCTTCCCAATATTACGTCATGTCCCATAGACTTTAGGACCGCCGCTTGATGTCTTTTGGTTCCTTTTGGCATGGCAAGGGTGACCCAGGCAGTGGGGTAGTTATTTATATCGCCATGGATGCAACTAATGCCCAGGGTTAAGTTCGTTAGGGCTCTAGGGTCCACCAAGCTGGCATGTACCAGAGTGACTTGACTGCCGGAATCCAAGACGGCATTCACACTATGGCCGTCGACCTCGAGGCAACACACGTGTCGTTCATTTCCTGTGAGGACTTCTGCAACACAGACTGACTGTACATATAATGAATGGCGTCTCAAAGCGTTACAGTCCATTGGCTCTGTAGTCATTGGGCAGCTAGCTGCTACATGGCCAAGCCTGCGACATCGCCAACATTGTATATGTCCTTGCTTCCTCGCTGGAGACACCTGATAGGGTCTGGTGATTTGCTGTGAGACCGTACCGCCTCCATAGTCCTTTGTGGGTCTGCTACCCTTTATTGGAACTTTCTCTTCTTTTGAAGATGACGTAGGTTTTGCAGTATTTTCTGGCGATTTCTTGGTAGCCCAGCGAGGTGATAACGTCCCTTGGAGTAGGCTCTCGGAAGCATTGTAGCGTTCTACCATATTCACCAACTGGTCGGCTGTAGATGGGTCACCTTGTCCAACCCACCTCTGTATCTTAGGGGGTAAGGACCGCAGGTACTTGTCTAGAACAACACGTTCCACCATCTCTGCAGATGTCAAAATCTTTGGATGCAGCCATTTTTTTACTAGATGGATAAGATCATGCATCTGTGAGCGGGCTGGCTGATGTACCACAAAAGTCCATAAATGTACCCTCTGTGCTCGTACATATGTGTTTACTCCCAGCCTTGCCAGGATTTCGCCTTTTAATTTGGTATAGTCCATAGCATCCACTCCACTTAGATCGTAATAGGCTTTTTGTGGATCTCCACTCAGAAATGGAGCAACCACTTCAGCCCATCTGTCCACTGGTAAATGCTCACGTTCTGCAATACGTTCAAATACGGTGAGATACGCTTCTACATCATCGTCAGCAGTCATTTTAAGCAGGGTTTTTTGTACGGCTTTCTGTGCACTAGCAACACTTTGTGCATGATCCATCTCATCTCGGGGCTGCCGAATCAAAGCCTGCTTTATTGCATTCAACTGCTCTTGCTGAATCTGGTTTTGCTGGTCCAGGGCTTGCTGGAAGTAAGTGTTAGTCTGCTGTTGTTGAACATTTGCCTGCAGTAACTGTTTCACTAGTTCCTCCATATTACTGGACTCTTGGCTCTTCAAAAGCACAGGAGCTTTCAGCCAGGACATACACAGATAACTTTCTCTGCAGTCACAGTCCAATAGCCACAAGTGTCCGCATTCGAAACACCATTTGTGGAAATATAGCTCAGCAGGGATCTTTGCTTTGGCCCAAGCAGGTGGCTATGGAGTCACAACAGACAATAGCAGGCTAGCGAGTTCCACACAGGTATGTGTCAGGTGTATTTATTGTACACATTTGTCGTACAATGTTACACTTGCCAAACATGAAATAAAATATCTAAGGCCGTCTGGCCACTAACTAACATTAAGATTCTAACTACAAAATAAACCTACACAACAACAAAGAAGTTCGTGCAGCCTTACTGTGTCAGCTTCCCAGACCAGCAGATGAGTGAGTGAGATCCCAGCAGTTCCTGATTATATCAGCTGAAGCAGTCAGGAGTCAAAAGCTGGATTGCATGTGTGGAAGGGAAGCACCAGTCCTTTCAGGCTGATCACTAAAGAAACCAGGAGCGGATTACAGTGAAATAAACAGCTTCACAATCAATACCGTGATACATATGAAATGAAACGGGGAGAAACATATCTGTTTTCTAGTACTTCTCCCCTTGGAACCTCACAGTATATAAAGTCTGCCATATATGCCAAGGTCCATACATCCAACACCTCCCTGTATCCACCTTATGACTACTCTCTATCTCCTCCTCCATCTCTTCCTCCTCATTCCCCTTCTCAGCCCATCCACATAGGAGAGACATGTGGTGTCAACATGCTCACTACACCCTTAAATGAATTAATTTGGGGGGTGTTGTTTGTAAAATGATGTCACTTATGAGGGATGGCTGCTGTTCTGGCACCTCAGGGGCTCTGCCAATGTGACATGAAACCCTCAAACCATTCCAGTAAAATCTGAACTCCAATATGGCTTTTCTTCCCTTCTGCTCTTTGCCTCAAAAGCAATTTTTGATCACATATGGGGTATCTGTGTACTCAGGAGAAATTGTGCAACAAATTTTGGCATTAATTTTCTCTTGCTATCCTTGTAAAAATTAAAAAATAAAATTTTTGTGGGACAATTTTTTTTTCATTTTTACAGTTCAACGTTGTAAAAATTCTATGAAGCACCTGTGGGTTCAAGGTGCTCATCACATGTCTAGATAAATTCTTTGAGGGGTCTAATTACAAAAATAGGGTCACTTGTGGGGGGTTTCCACTGTTTAGGCACATCAGGGTCTCTCCAAATGTGACATGGTATATGCGCTCGATTCCAGACAATTTTGCGTTCAAAGAGTCAAACAGTGTTCCTTCCCTTCTGAGCTCTGCCATGCATTCAAGTACAATAGTTTTCCCACACATATGGGGTATCCGCGTATTCACGAGAAATTGCACAACATTATTTGGGTTCCATTTTCTCCCTTGTAAAAATTAAAATTTGGAGCTAAAAGAACATTTTTGTGGGAAAATGTGTTTTTGTATTTTCACTGCTCTATGTTATAAACTTCTGTGAGGCACCTGGGGGTTCAAAGTGTTCAGCACACATCTAGATAAGTTCCTTGTGGGGTGTAGTTTAGAAAATGAAGTCACTTGTTTTTTCAGCCAATTTTGCTCTACAATAGTCAAACAGCACTCCTTCCCTGCAAAGCCCTTCCGTGCACCCAAACAGTGGTTTTCATCCACACATGAGGTATTATCATTCTCAGGAGATATTACACAACTAATTGCATGGTGCCTTTTCTCTTGATACCCTTGTAAAAACGCTAAATTTGGAGCTAAAACAACATTGCAGAAAGAATGTCACTGTGTGCTCACTTCCGACGATCGCACCCCGCAGGTCATTGACTTGCATCTCTACAGAGGTCTTTCAGCTTACCGGTTAACCATTTGATTAGTGATGTTTCGACATGGTGGAATTCCACTCTGCACATGTTGCAGTGGCTGTGGCAGCAGCGATGAGCCCTGATGCAGTATGTCTTTTTGCATAGCTTGGGTTAATGCAGTCCAGACGTAGTGCAAATCACGCTTGCGGAGTGGGCACAGATGCAGGACCTCTGCACCCTTCCGTACAGTTTCGAAATGGCAACTAAGATGGTTTGCGCTGATGATGCCGTAATCATCATCTCTATTCTGGTCATCTACATATTGGAGCACACTTTGAATAGTCTGCGTGAGAAGGTTCCACACATTGTTCATCGCAGTTGTAGATTTCCAACCCCAGGAACGCTGAGTTGGCAACATAAAAACATTAGCAGCAGCAAAGTAAATGGCAGAAGCAATTTCTGTGAGACGCTTATCTCATTTTTTTCGACCATCCTGTCTACCAGCAAAATAAAGTATAAGTCTGACACATAGTGAACGACTGGAGAAGATGATGCAGGAGTATCTCAAGCTCAATATTGATGCCATCAGGGGATTTGGGCACTTTTGTATTTTGGTCTTCAAATATGGAAGAGTGGCCTGAGCTCTCCAGTCACGCTTGGAGGTTTTGTCATGCCCGACAGCCAGCGTTCTCTCAGAACATGTCTTTATCTTTGCTGGTGGTGTCCTCATGGATAAACACATCCGGCTTTCCCCTGAAAGTATAGACCACCTAAGTTTCATCAAGATGAATAAGTCATGGATTTCCAATGACTTCTGCACCCCAGTCACAGACTGGGCAGACCAGGCGATGGTGTAGTTTTCATTGTGCTGCATTGATCTTGTGTTATTACAGTCTGTTACACCTTTGTCATGGCTTCTTTTGCTGCTGTTGCTACTGCTGCTGATGCTACTAACAAGTGCCTTGGTGGCGCAACAGTAGCAAGTGTGTCCATTGCTGTTACATTTTTAAATTTGACTTTTTTTAAAGTACCTAATATTTCTCTTATTCTTCCTCCTTTTGCTTCCACGATAAGCCAAATGTTTGGTAAATGGAAGCTCTTATTTGGGTCTCCTTGTTGCATGCTGCCTGTAGTGGCAGGGGTCTCAGAGCACCATTATACCACTTTAGTGGTGTTTGCAAATATTTTTTTGGAATGTGGAGAGTGGAGACACCAAGTTAGGTCTCCATCTGGTGGGTTATCTGTAATGGAAGGGGTCTAAGAGCGCCAAGCGTACACCTGTCTATTATCCTCTGTTAGTGATCAATTGGGAAGTTTGAAATGCTGGGTCAGGCCCTGTCCCATCCATTAATGCTGCACCATTATAAAATTTCTATTGTGGGTTAATTGATGCCACTTTTCCTGGTTGTCTGGCCCTAATATTTGGAAATGTTTTGACTCCAAGTTGGGTCTCCCTCATGTATGTTGCCTGTTACAGTAGGGCTTTCAGACCGGCAGACCTGCACTTATTTTCAGTCAGCTACCTATGTTACTGTTCTTAAATGATTCAAACAATAGTAGTCAAAGAAGTTGATATTTATGCCACTTGAGTGTGGCTAAGCAGAAATGAGCTGTTGCATGAGGTTTCAGCACAGCAGGCCTACAGAGATCCCTCACCCACCTCTTAATTTTAACTTCAATTTAAAGCTGTAACTGCTGGCCCAGACCTTGTCTTATGCATGGTCCATGCCTGACTTCCGCGTCATTATAAAAATCTCTACCTTATGTCAATGGATGACACTTTTCCTAGTGTCTGCCCCTAATTTTTGGACACGTTTGGACTCCAAGTTGGGTCTCCCTTTAGTGTGTTTTGCCTGAATTTGGCAGAGCTCTCAGAGCACCAGTCCTATACCTGTCACTCATCCGCCTGTTACTGATAAATTTTTAAGCTAGAAATGTTGGTCCAAGCCCTGTCCCATGCATTCATGCTGTGCAAATATACTATCTGTACTCTTAGTCAATTGATGCCACTTTTCTTGGTGTCTTCCCCTAATTTGAGCTGTTTTGGCAGCTTATTGTTCCCCCCCTGAAGGTGTTGTCAATGCATTTGGTATTGCCTTCCATTGAATTCAATGGTTTTTCAGATAAGTTTGGCAAACTGTTTGGCAACATCCGAGCCGAACCTTAAAAAGTGTCGCTCATCTCTCCACATAATGTCTAAAACAAATAAGTTAGATAAACAGAAAAGAGTTCACCGGGGTAGCTCCTAAATAGGCATGGAAACTTTCCCATTTTTCCTTTTGCATATAAATGAGTGACTATATAATACATAATTGCAATCGTTAAAGTGGTTTTCCAGACTTACAACATTGATAACCTATCCTCCATTCCATTCACTTCAACAGGAGCTGAACTGTAGCAACTGAGAACTGCCAATACTCAATGTCCAGAGCTGTGGTGTTCTGACTCCATTCACTGTTTACAAGAAGCAACTGGTGTCAACCATTGCCCCCTCTAGTGCCTATCATTCTGATATTGATGACCTACCCATTAGATAACTAAATCTTTAAAAACTGTTTCAAGAAGTGGTCCTTAAAAATGTATTGCATATAATTGAAAAATAGTATGCTAGCTCAATTTGAAATATATGGTATCTACTGTAAAATTAACCCCTTTCTGCCAGCTGACGGGATAGTACATCAGCTGGCAGATTCCCCCGATTTGAGGTGGGCTACGGTGGTGAGCCCACCTCAATGCCGCCACATGTCAGCTGTTATCAACAGCTGACATGTGGCCACAATGGGCGCGAACAGAATCGCGATCCGCCCGCGCTCATTAACTAGTTAAATGCAGCTGTCAAACTCAGTGCAGCCGGAAGCGCTCACACTGCTGACCCCCGTCACATGATCGGGGGTCAGCGGTGCATTGCCATAACAACCTGAGGTCTCCTTGAGACCTCTATGGTTGTTGATGGCAGATTGCTATGAGCGCCACCCTGTGGTCGGCACTCAAAGCAATGCTGCATTTCTGCTACATAGAGGTGATCTGTGCTTCACCTCTATGTAGCAGAGGCGATCATATAGTGCATGCTTCTAGCCTCCTATGGAGGCTATTGAAGCATGGAAAAAAAAATGTTTAAAAATGTGTTTAAAAATATATAAAAAAATATATATAAAAGTTCAAATCACCCCCCTTTCGCCCTAATCAAAATAATCAATTAAAAAATCAAACCTACACATATTTGGTATCGCCGCATTCAGAATCGCCCAATCTGTCAATTAAAAAAAGGATTAACCTGATCGCTAAACGGCGAGAAAAAAAATCAAACCGCCAAAATTTATTTTTTTTGGTCGCAGCAACATTGCATTAAAATGCAATAATGAGCAATCAAAAAAACGTATCTGTACATCAGTGGTATCATTAAAAACATCAGCTCGGCACGCAAAAAATAAGCCCTCACCCGACCCCAGATCACGAAAAATGGAGACATTACGGGTATTGGAAAATTGTGCAATTTTTTTTATTTATTTATTTTTTTAGCAAACTTGGGAATTTTTTTCACCACTTAGATAAAAAATAACCTAGACATATTTGGTGTCTATGAACTCGTAATGACCTGGAAAATTATAGTAGCAGGTCACTTTTAGCATTTATTGAACCTAGCAAAAAAGCCAAACAAAAAAACAGTGTGGTATTGCACTTTTTTTGTAATTTCATCGCACTTGGAATTTTTTTTCCCATTTTCTGTTACAGATCATGGTAAACCAATGGTATCATTCAAAATTAAAACTCGTCCCACAAAAAAGTAAGCCCTCACATGGCCATATTGACAGAAAAATGAAAAACGTATGGCTCTGGAAAGAAGGGGAGCGAAAAACAAAAATGAAAAAAGCTCCGGGGGTTAAAGGGTTAAAAAGTAGAGAAAACGTGAATGCAAAATTATATACAAAGAAAGGAAAAAATAATTTTTACTGGACCTACTTTTCCTTGAAGAACTACAATAATCCTAAGGCCGGTGTCACACTTGCGAGTACAAACTTGCACGAGTCTCTCGCATTAATACCCGGCACTGTTGCTGACACTCGGGACCGGAGTGTGCGGCTGCATGTATTTCTATGCAGTTGAATGTTCTAGTCCCGATTGCCAGCAGCAGTGCCGGGTATTGATGTGAGAGACTCACGTGAGTTTCTCGCATTGCACTCGCAAGTGTGACACTGGCCTAATAGTTTGCATCCACTACCCA
This sequence comes from Ranitomeya variabilis, assembly GCF_051348905.1. Lineage (NCBI taxonomy): Eukaryota > Metazoa > Chordata > Amphibia > Anura > Dendrobatidae > Ranitomeya > Ranitomeya variabilis. The sequence continues at coordinate 1,030,286,674 of NC_135233.1, forward strand.
GTCTCAATTCCAGGAAGAATCCTTTGGTTGCTCAGTCAACTGGAAAATCTAGTTTGTCCATTGGGACTGGAAGTATTCCTGCCTGTAAAGCCTGTACACATGGCTGTTCTTAGCACCCATGCAACAGACTGAAAATGAAAATATTATGAGTAAACAACACATTTTTCAGTAAGATAAAAGACAACATCATATTGTCTAGGAAAAACATTGTCTCAAGCAGCAATTGCAATTTCATATTTTCTGGAAGATTAAGTTGAGAGAGGATAAAAGAAACAAAAAAAAATCTTTTAAGCAAACACTACACAAGGCCTTCAGTAACACATCTGTTGTAAGTGTCTATCTCTGTTTTGTCATTTCATAAAAATACATTATATTATTGTTTCTAAGCAGCATCTTCTCCATGATATCCTATCAAGGTGAAGATGCTTGTGTGAATGAAGTAAGAAAAGAGCTATAGGCCCTGATTCTTCAAAGTGTTTATTCCATGATCCTGGCATAAAACATTTTGAAAAGTCACAAAAAATGAATCAGGTGCCTCTGACTCTACGACTTTCACTTATTAAAGAGGTTCTCCATGATTGAGATAAAATGCTGAGATGTCCCTGATTATTATTATTATTTATTTATATAGCAGCATTAATTCCATGGTGCTGTACATGTGAAAAGGGGTTACATACAGAGTTATAGATATCGTTAACAGTAAACAAATTTATAATGACAGACTGGTACAGAGGGGAGAGGACCCTGTCCTTGCGGACTTACATTCTTCTGGATAATGGGGAAGAGACAGGAGGTCGGGGTGCTGCAGCACTGGTGGTGGTGAGGTGGCAGCTCGGGTGGTTGGTGAGGCGGCAGCTCTGGCGGTGGCGATGCGGCAGCTCCGGTGGTTGGTGACGTGGCAGCACCTCCATTGCTTGGTGGGGGCGGCAGCTCGGGTGGTTGGTGAGGCAGCAGCTCAGGTGCTTGGGGAGGCGGCAGCTTGGGTAGTTGGTGAGGCGGCAGAATGGTTATTGCAGGCTGTAGGCTTTCCTGAAGAGATGGATTTTCAGGTTCCATCTGAAGGATCCAAGGGTGGTGGATAATCGGACGTGTTGAGCCATGGAATTCCAGAGGATGGGGGATATTCGGGAGAAATCTTGGAGGTGGTTGTGTGAGGAACGTATAAGTGTGGAGGAGAGTGGAGGTCTTGGGAGGATCAAAGATTACGTGAGGGAGATAGTGGGAGATTAGTTCAGAGATATAGGGAGGGGACAGGTTGTGGATGGCTTTGTAGATCAGTGTTAGTAGTTTGAACTGGATGCGTTGGAAAATTGGGAGCCAGTGGAGGGATTTGCAGAGGGGAGAAGCAGGGGAGTAGCGAGGAGAGAGGTGGATTAGCCGAGAATTCAACCTGCAGCCTGTCCAATTCACGTGTCAGTACCGGCTGCAGACTGAAGACACCCAGCTCCCAAGACCTAATAAAGGTTATAAGAACATATCATAACCCGCAGCAAAATCAGAGATTCCTTCTTACAAAAGCTATGTATAAACTACAGAGACCAAGAAGAAGCAGTAGAATCCACTCAAAAAAGTATCAACAATTCTTAAATACAAAATTTCATCAATTCATAACAACAGTAGACCACAAAGTCACAAAAATCATTAAATAGTAATGGCGACAGAAATACAGTAGCAAAAAAACTGAACCGTAAACCAGAAATACAAATTTAAGTAGAATAACATCTGTAAATGGACATGGAGGCCAGATAGAATATAGACCATACAATTATATCTCTATCTCGTATTCTAGATAATTTGTCGTGAGACCGCCAAGTCATCTGGGTAATTTCGCAATGCATCACTGGGAACGGAAGCTGGCGGCAGCCTCACTGCTCGCACGCATCGGTGGATGTCGGAGGGTGAGTATATAACTATTTTTTATTTTAATTCTTTTTTTAACAGAGATATGGTGCCCACAATGCTGTATACTACGTGGGCTATGTTATATACTGCGTGACTGATATATACTACGTGGGCAGTGTTATATACTGCGTGGGCTGTGTTATATACTACGTGTCTGCTATACACTACGTGGCTGCTATATACTATGTTGCTGCTATATACCATGTGTCTGTGCTATATACTATGTGGCTGCTATATACTATGTGGCTGCTACATACTATGTGGCTGCTATATACTACGTGGCTGTGCTATATACTACGTGACTGTGCTATATACTACATGGCTGTGCTATATACTACATGGCTGCCATATACTATGTGGCTGTGCTACATACTATGTGTCTGCTATATACTATGTGGCTGTTATATACTACGTGGCTGTGCTATATACTATGTGGCTCTGCTATATACCACGTGGCTGTCTGTGTTATATAGTATGTGGCTGTGCTATATACTATGTGGCTGCTATATACTATGTGGCTGTGCTATATACTATGTGGCTGCTATATACTATGTGGCTGCTATATACTATGTGGCTTCTATATACTATGTGGCTGTGCTATATACTACGTGGCTGTGCTATATACTACATGGCTGTGCTATATACTAAAGCTGTGCTATATACTACATGGCTGTGCTATATACTACGTGGCTGTGCTATATACTACGTGGCTGCTATATACTATGTGGCTGTGCTATATACTATGTGGCTGCTATATACTATGTGGCTGCTATATACTATGTGGCTGTGCTATATACTTTGTGGCTGTGCTATATACTACGTGGCTGTGCTATATACTACGTGGCTGTGCTATATACTACATGGCTGTGCTATATACTATGGGCTGTGCTATATACTACATGGCTGTGCTATATACTACGGGCTGTGCTATATACTACATGGCTGTGCTATATACTACGTGGCTGTCTGTGTTATATAGTATGTGGGCTGTGTTATAAACTACATGGCTGTGCTATATACTACATGGCCGTGCTATATACTATGGGCTGTGCTATATACTATGTGGCTGTGCTATATACTATGGGCTGTGCTATATACTACGTGGGCTGTGCTATATACTATGGGCTGTGCTCTATACTACTTGGTGCTATATACTACATGGCTGTGCTATATACTACATACTACGTGGCTGTGCTATATACTAAATGGCTGTGTTATATACTACGTGGCTGTACTATATCCTGCACCCCGAACTCACGATATCCAGCACCCCAAACCCTCGACTTCCTGCGACCAATCAGCGACAGACGCAGTCCAGCCGCGAATTGACGCGGGATTTAAATCACGCTTCGCTGATTGGTCGCGCCCGGCCAGCCACGACCAATTAGCGATATTGGCATGGGATTTAAACACCGCTTCAGTGATTGAAAGCTCACAGCCGGCCACGACAATTAGCGATATTGGTGCGGTATTTAAACACCGCTTTGGTCATTGGTCATGTCCGGCCAGCCGCGACCAATCAGTGATATTGGCGCGGGATTTAAACACCGCTTCAGTGATTGGTATGGGGGCCACAGGCATTGTATATAGGGAGGCTGTGTGGGGCTCATTCAGTATATGGGGAGGCTGTGTGGGGCTCATGCTGTATCTGGGAAGGCTGTGTGGGGCTCATGCTGCATATGGGGGAGGCTGTGTGGGGCTCATGCTGCATATGGGGAGGCTGTGTGGGGCTCATGCTGCATATGGGGAGGCTCTGTGGGGCTCATTCAGTATATGGGGAGGCTGTGTGGGGCTCATGCAGTATCTGGGGAGGCTGTGTGGGGCTCATGCTGCATATGGGGGAGGCTGTGTGGGGCTCATGCTGAATATGGGGGAGGCTGTGTGGGGCTCATGCTGAATATGGGGGAGGCTGCGTGGGGCTCATGCTGCATATGGGGAGGCTGTGTGGGGCTCATTCCGCATCTAAGGCGCATTCTTAATTTTGCTCAATATTAAGTTATTCAATTAATATTAATAAAATTATCAATAATATAATAATTATAATATATCAATATTAATATTGAGCAGAATTAATTTTGGCCTATTGGTTCGGCCCTCCACAATGGTCACGGTCTCTCATGTGGCCCCTCTGGAAAATTAATTGCCCACCCCTAATCTATAGTATACAAGATAGTATAAAGACCATGCAATTATATCTCTATATGGCTTTCATATCCATTTACAGATACTATTCTGTATGAGCATGTATTTCTGGCTTAGGGTGCACAGTTTTTTTTTACTTCTGGATTTCTGTTGCCATTACTATATACTGTTTTTTTTTTACCTTGTGGACTATTGTTTTTATGTTTTTGTTTTGTTTTGTTTTGTTTTGTTTTTTGTTTTTATGTTTTTGTTTTGTTTTGTTTTTTGTTTTTATGTTTTTATGAGGAAGTTTTCTATTCAGTAAGTTTTATTACTTTTTTGAGATTGTGGATTATATTGCTTCTTCTTGATCTCTTTAGGTTGTATATCTGTAATAAAGGTTATTTTGAAAGCTGCTTAACTTTACATTTAGGTAAAAAACAGAAGATCAAATCTTTAAGGATTCAAATTTGGCAAATCTACCGAAGTAATCAGGGAAATTTAATTCACATTAAGGTTATTATATGTAAATTACCATATATGTTCTTTTTCTCCTCTGGGGTCTCCATAGCCTCCAGAGCATAATAATTGTCGGATGTTAAAATAAACTAGATGGGTATTTCCTGAAGGAACTACAGATAGTGCTTTGGAATGGTGCCCGGGCTGCCCCTGCAAGACTTTCACACTTGGGTGCCCCTCAGGCGCTGGTTTGGTAGTTGTAGCCCCTCAGGGTTGAGGCTTGGTGGGCCGGGTCACTCTGGGTCCGATTTGGTGGGCCGGGTCACTCTGGGTCCCATTTGGTGGGCCGGGTCACTCTGGGTCCCATTTGGTGGGCCGGGTCACTCTGGGTCCCATTTGGTGGGCCGGGTCACTCTGGGTCCCATTTGGTGGGCCGGGTCACTCTGGGTCCCATTTGGTGGGCCGGGTCACTCTGGGTCCCATTTGGTGGGCCGGGTCACTCTGGGTCCCATTTGGTGGGCCGGGTCACTCTGGGTCCCATTTGGTGGCCCGGGTCACTCTGGGTCCCATTTGGTGGCCCGGGTCACTCTGGGTCCCATTTGGTGGCCCGGGTCACTCTGGGCCCGATTTGGTCAACCCGGGTCACTCTGGGCCCGATTTGGTGGCCCGGGTCACTCTGGGCCCGATTTGGTGGCCCGGGTCACTCTGGGCCCGATTTGGTGGCCCGGGTCACTCTGGGTCCGATTTGGTGGCCCGGGTCACTCTGGGTCCGATTTGGTGGGCCGGGTCACTCTGGGTCCGATTTGGTGGGCCGGGTCACTCTGGGTCCGATTTGGTGGGCCGGGTCACTCTGGGTCCGATTTGGTGGCCCGGGTCACTCTGGGTCCGATTTGGTGGCCCGGGTCACTCTGGGTCCGATTTGGTGGCCCGGGTCACTCTGGGTCCGCTTTGGTGGCCCGGGTCACTCTGGGTCCGATTTGGTGGCCCGGGTCACTCTGGGTCCGATTTGGTGGCCCGGGTCACTCTGGGTCCGATTTGGTGGGCCGGGTCACTCTGGGTCCGATTTGGTGGGCCGGGTCACTCTGGGTCCGATTTGGTGGCCCGGGTCACTCTGGGTCCGATTTGGTGGCCCGGGTCACTCTGGGTCCGATTTGGTGGCCCGGGTCACTCTGGGTCCGACTTGGCGGGCGGCGCCACTCTGGGTCCGACTTGGCGGGCGGCGCCACTCTGGGTCCGACTTGGCGGGCGGCGCCACTCTGGGTCCGACTTGGCGGGCGGCGCCATTCTGGGTCCGATTTGGCGGGCGGCGCCACTCTGGGTCCGATTTGGTGGGCCGGGTCACTCTGGGTCCGATTTGGCGGGCCGGGTCACTCTGGGTCCGATTTGGCGGGCCGGGTCACTCTGGGTCCGATTTGGCGGGCCGGGTCACTCTGGGTCCGATTTGGCGGGCCGGGTCACTCTGGGTCCGATTTGGCGGGCCGGGTCACTCTGGGTCCGATTTGGCGGCCCGGGTCACTCTGGGTCCGATTTGGTGGCCCGGGTCACTCTGGGTCTGATTTGGCGGGCGGCGCCACTCTGGGTCCGATTTGGCGGGCGGCGCCACTCTGGGTCCGATTTGGCGGGCGGCGCCTCTCTGGGTCCGATTTGGCGGGCGGCGCAACTCTGGGTCCGATTTGGCGGGCGGCGCCACTCTGGGTCCGATTTGGCGGGCGGCGCCACTCTGGGTCCGATTTGGCGGGTGGCGCCACTCTGGGTCCGATTTGGCGGGCGGCGCCACTCTGGGTCCGATTTGGCGGGCGGCGCCACTCTGGGTCCGATTTGGTGGGCGGCGCCACTCTGGGTCTGACTTGACGGGCGGCGCCACTCTGGGTCCGATTTGGCGGGCGGGGGCACTCTGGGTCCGATTTGGCAAGCGGGGGCACTCTGGTCCGATTTGGTGGGCTGGGTCCGATTTGGTGAGCGGGGCAATAATGATAAGACTACAGATAGTTCTTTGTTATTGTGCTGTACTGTCACTTTAAGAGCTGATATTATCTGACAAAACTTGTGACCTGGTGGGCTGGTAGAGTTTATAGGCGTTGGCATAGTAACTGGGTCTCACTGCGCATATCAATGAGGTAATCAGCCAGGTGGCAGTTATTTTTAGAAATTGCCTCAGAAATCAGGCCCATTATAAACGTATTGGAAAATTTCCCTATTGAAATGCATTGAGACACTTTTTTCAAATGCAAATTGCGCCAAAACTACAAATCCGATCGACACGAAAAATACTTAGCACACCTCTCAGGGACGCTGGCTTCGAAATGACACCTCACTGGAGTCTGTGAGTTTAGCGGTTCGGGCCGCATTACGTGCGGACTGAATAATAATAATAAGAACTAGATGGGTATTTCCTGAAGGAACTTACAGATAGTGCTTTGGAATGGTGCCCGGGCTGCCCCTGCAAGACTTTCACACTTGGGTGCCCCTCAGATGCTGGTTTGGTAGTTGTAGCCCCTCAGGGTTGAGGATTTGGTGGGCGGGGCCACTCTGGGTCCGATTTGGGGGGCGGAGCCACTCTGGGTCCGATTTGGTGGGCCGGGTCACTCTGGGTCCGATTTGGTGGGCCGGGCCACTATGGGTCCGATTTGGTGGCCCGGGTCACTCTGGGTCCGATTTGGTGGCCCGGGTCACTCTGGGTCCGATTTGGTGGCCCGGGTCACTCTGGGTCCGATTTGGTGGCCCGGGTCACTCTGGGTCCGATTTGGTGGCCCGGGTCACTCTGGGTCCGATTTGGTGGCCCGGGTCACTCTGGGTCCGATTTGGTGGCCCGGGTCACTCTGGGTCCGATTTGGTGGCCCGGGTCACTCTGGGTCCGATTTGGTGGCCCGGGTCACTCTGGGTCCGATTTGGTGGCCCGGGTCACTCTGGGTCCGATTTGGTGGCCCGGGTCACTCTGGGTCCGATTTGGTGGCCCGGGTCACTCTGGGTCCGATTTGGTGGGCCGGGTCACTCTGGGTCCGATTTGGTGGCCCGGGTCACTCTGGGTCCGATTTGGTGGGCCGGGTCACTCTGGGTCCGACTTGGTGGGCCAGGCCACTCTGGGTCCGATTTGGTGGCCCGGGTCACTCTGGGTCCGATTTGGTGGCCCGGGTCACTCTGGGTCCGATTTGGTGGCCCGGGTCACTCTGGGTCCGATTTGGTGGCCCGGGCCACTCTGGGTCCGATTTGGTGGCCCGGGTCACTCTGGGTCCGATTTGGTGGCCCGGGTCACTCCGGGTCCCATTTGGTGGCCCGGGTCACTCCGGGTCCCATTTGGTGGCCCGGGTCACTCCGGGTCCCATTTGGTGGACCGGGTCACTCCGGGTCCGATTTGGTGGGCCGGGCCACTCCGGGTCCGATTTGGTGGCACGGGTCACTCCGGGTCCGATTTGGTGGCCCGGGTCACTCCGGGTTTGATTTGGTGGCCCGGGTCACTCCGGGTTTGATTTGGTGGCCCGGGTCACTCCGGGTCCGATTTGGTGGGCCGGGTCACTCAGGGTCCGATTTGGTGGCCCGGGTCACTCCGGGTCCGATTTGGTGGCCCGGGTCACTCCGGGTCCGATTTGGTGGCCCGGGTCACTCCGGGTCCGATTTGGTGGCCCGGGTCACTCCGGGTCCGATTTGGTGGGCCGGGTCACTCTGGGTCCGATTTGGTGGGCCGGGTCACTCTGGGTCCGATTTGGTGGGCCGGGTCACTCTGGGTCCGATTTGGTGGGCCGGGTCACTCTGGGTCCGATTTGGTGGGCCGGGTCACTCTGGGTCCGATTTGGTGGCCCGGGTCACTCTGGGTCCGATTTGGTGGCCCGGGTCACTCTGGGTCCGATTTGGTGGCCCGGGTCACTCTGGGTCCGATTTGGTGGCCCGGGTCACTCTGGGTCCGATTTGGTGGCCCGGGTCACTCTGGGTCCGATTTGGTGGGTCGGGTCACTCTGGGTCCGACTTGGTGGGCCAGGCCACTCTGGGTCCGATTTGGTGGCCCGGGTCACTCTGGGTCCGATTTGGAGGCCCGGGTCACTCTGGGTCCGATTTGGTGGCCTGGGTCACTCTGGGTCCGATTTGGTGGCCCGGGCCACTCTGGGTCCGATTTGGTGGCCCGGGTCACTCTGGGTCCGATTTGGTGGCCCCGGTCACTCTGGGTCCGATTTGGTGGCCCGGGTCACTCTGGGTCCGATTTGGTGGCCCGGGTTACTCTGGGTCCCATTTGGTGGGCCGGGTCACTCCGGGTCCGATTTGGTGGGCCAGGCCACTCCGGGTCCGATTTGGTGGCCCGGGTCACTCCGGGTCCGATTTGGTGGCCCGGGTCACTCCGGGTTTGATTTGGTGGCCCGGGTCACTCCGGGTTTGATTTGGTGGCCCGGGTCACTCCGGGTCCGATTTGGTGGGCCGGGTCACTCCGGGTCCGATTTGGTGGCCCGGGTCACTCCGGGTCCGATTTGGTGGCCCGGGTCACTCTGGGTCCGATTTGGTGGCCCGGGTCACTCTGGGTCCGATTTGGTGGGCCGGGTCACTCTGGGTCCGATTTGGTGGGCCGGGTCACTCTGGGTCCGATTTGGTGGGCCGGGTCACTCTGGGTCCGATTTGGTGGGCCGGGTCACTCTGGGTCCGATTTGGTGGGCCGGGTCACTCTGGGTCCGATTTGGTGGGCCGGGTCACTCTGGGTCCGATTTGGTGGGCCGGGTCACTCTGGGTCCGATTTGGTGGGCCGGGTCACTCTGGGTCCGATTTGGTGGGCCGGGTCACTCTGGGTCCGATTTGGTGGGCCGGGTCACTCTGGGTCCGATTTGGTGGGCCGGGTCACTCTGGGTCCGATTTGGTGGGCCGGGTCACTCTGGGTCCGATTTGGTGGGCCGGGTCACTCTGGGTCCGATTTGGTGGGCCGGGTCACTCTGGGTCCGATTTGGTGGGCCGGGTCACTCTGGGTCCGATTTGGTGGGCCGGGTCACTCTGGGTCCGATTTGGTGGCCCGGGTCACTCTGGGTCCGATTTGGTGGCCCGGGTCACTCTGGGTCCGATTTGGTGGCCCGGGTCACTCTGGGTCCGATTTGGTGGCCCGGGTCACTCTGGGTCCGATTTGGTGGCCCGGGTCACTCTGGGTCCGATTTGGTGGCCCGGGTCACTCTGGGTCCGATTTGGTGGCCCGGGTCACTCTGGGTCCGATTTGGTGGCCCGGGTCACTCTGGGTCCGATTTGGTGGGCCGGGTCACTCTGGGTCCGACTTGGTGGGCCAGGCCACTCTGGGTCCGATTTGGTGGCCCGGGTCACTCTGGGTCCGATTTGGTGGCCCGGGTGACTCTGGGTCCGATTTGGTGGCCTGGGTCACTCTGGGTCCGATTTGGTGGCCCGGGCCACTCTGGGTCCGATTTGGTGGCCCGGGTCACTCTGGGTCCGATTTGGTGGCCCGGGTCACTCTGGGTCCGATTTGGTGGCCCGGGTCACTCTGGGTCCGATTTGGTGGCCCGGGTTACTCTGGGTCCCATTTGGTGGGCCGGGTCACTCCGGGTCCGATTTGGTGGGCCAGGCCACTCCGGGTCCGATTTGGTGGCCCGGGTCACTCCGGGTCCGATTTGGTGGCCCGGGTCACTCCGGGTTTGATTTGGTGGCCCGGGTCACTCCGGGTTTGATTTGGTGGCCCGGGTCACTCCGGGTCCGATTTGGTGGGCCGGGTCACTCCGGGTCCGATTTGGTGGCCCGGGTCACTCCGGGTCCGATTTGGTGGCCCGGGTCACTCTGGGTCCGATTTGGTGGCCCGGGTCACTCTGGGTCCGATTTGGTGGCCCGGGTCACTCTGGGTCCGATTTGGTGGGCCGGGTCACTCTGGGTCCGATTTGGTGGGCCGGGTCACTCTGGGTCCGATTTGGTGGGCCGGGTCACTCTGGGTCCGATTTGGTGGGCCGGGTCACTCTGGGTCCGATTTGGTGGGCCGGGTCACTCTGGGTCCGATTTGGTGGGCCGGGTCACTCTGGGTCCGATTTGGTGGGCCGGGTCACTCTGGGTCCCATTTGGTGGGCCGGGTCACTCTGGGTCCGATTTGGTGGGCCGGGTCACTCTGGGTCCGATTTGGTGGGCCGGGTCACTCTGGGTCCGATTTGGTGGGCCGGGTCACTCTGGGTCCGATTTGGTGGGCCGGGTCACTCTGGGTCTGATTTGGTGGGCCGGGTCACTCTGGGTCCGATTTGGTGGGCCGGGTCACTCTGGGTCCGATTTGGTGGGCCGGGTCACTCTGGGTCCGATTTGGTGGGCCGGGTCACTCTGGGTCCGATTTGGTGGGCCGGGTCACTCTGACTGACAGCAGGATAAGGGAATGGCTGATAACAGAGAATAGACTGACAGCAGGACAAGGGAATGGCTGATAACAGAGAGAATAGACTGACAGCAGGACAGGGGAATTGCTGATAACAGAGAGAAATAGACTGACAGCAGGACGGGGAATGGCTGATAACAGAGAGAATAGACTGACAGCAGGACAGGGGAATGGCTAATAACAGAGAGAATAGACTGACAGCAGGACAGGGGAATGGCTGATAACAGAGAGAATAGACTGACAGCAGGACGGGGAATGGCTGATAACAGAGAGAAATAGACTGACAGCAGTACGGGGAATGGCTGATAACAGAGAGAAATAGACTGACAGCAGTACGGGGAATGGCTGATAACAGAGAGAAATAGATGGGTATTTCCTGAAGGAACTACAGATAGTGCTTTGGAATGGTTCCCGGGTTGCCCCAGCAAGACTTTCACACTTAGGTGCCCCTCAGGCGCTGGTTTGGTAGTTGTAGCCACTCTGGGTCCGATTTTGTGGGTGGGGCCCCTTAGGGGCCGATTTGGTGGGCGCTGTATACTGCGGGGCTCTGCGCTGTATGCTGCGGGGCTCTGCGCTGTATACTGCGCGGCTCTGCGCTGTATGCTGCGCGGCTCTGCGCTGTATACTGTGGGGCTCTGCGCTGTATGCTGCGCGGCTCCGCGCTGTATGCTGCCTGGCTCTGCGCTGTATAATGCGCGGCTCTGCGCTGTGTACTGTAATAATAATAAGACTACAGATAGTGCTTTGAAATTGTGCTGTACTGTCACTTTAAGAGCTGATATTATCTGGCAAAACTGTGCTGGGGTCATGTAGAGTTCGCAGGCGTTGGCATAGTAACTGGGCCTGACTGCACATATCAATGAGCTAATCAGCCAGGTGGCAGGTACATTTCAAATTGCCTCAGAAACCCGGCCATTATAACCTATGGGAAAATTTCCCTATTGAAAAGCATTACAATGAGGGGAAAAAACATTTTCAAACGCAAATTGCGCCAAAACTACAAATCCGATTGACACAAAAAATACTTAGCACACCTCTTGGGGACGCTGGCTTCGAAATGACACCTCACTGGAGTCTGTGAGTGAAGCGGTTCGGGCCGCATTACGTGCGGACTGAATAATAATAATAACTAGATGGGTATTTCCTGAAGGAACTACAGATAGTGCTTTGGAATGGTGCCCGGGCTGCCCCTGCAAGACTTTCACACTTGGGTGCCCCTCAGGCGGTCCGATTTGGTGGGTTGGGTCAATCTGGGTCTGATTTTGTGGGCGGGGTAAATCTAGGTCCGATTCGGTGGGCGGGGTCACTTTTGGTCCGATTCTGTGGGCGCGGCCACTCTGGGTCCGATTCGGTGGGCGGAGCCACTCTGGGTCCGATTTGGTGGGCGGGGCACCTTAGGGACCAATTTGGTGGGTGGGGTCACTCGGTCCGATTTGGTGGGCTGGGCACCTCAGGGTCTGATTTGGTGGGCTGGGCACCTCAGGGTCCGATTTGGTGGGTGGGGTCACTCTGGGTCCGATTTGGTGGGCGGGGTCACTCTGGGTCCGATTTGGTGGAAGGGGTCACTCTGGGTCCGATTTGGTGGAAGGGGTCACTCTGGGTCTGATTTGGTGGAAGGGGTCACTCTGGGTCCGATTTGGTGGGCGGAGCCACTCTGGGTCCGATTTGGTGGGCGGGGTCACTCTGGGTCCGATTTGGTGGGCGGGGTCACTCTGGGTCCGATTTGGTGGGCCGGGCCCCTCGGGGTCCGATTTGGTGGGCCGGGCCCCTCGGGTTCCGAATTGGTGAGCGGGGTAATCTACTATATAATTGTCTAAGGGCACTTCCGTCTTTCTGTCTCACAACACCGCTACGTCATCATCTCGTGAGACCGCAATGCACTCTTGGGACCGGAGCGCGCAACAAGCATCGGGTACCGGCCACTCCAGGTGCAACAAGCATCGTGTACCGGCCGCTCTAGGAGGTGCAACAACCATCAGATACCGGCCGCTCCAGGAGGTGAGTATGTAACTTTTTAATTTTAATTCTTTTTTTTTTTTTTAACAGGGATATGCAGTATACTATGTGACTGGACAATATACTACGTGACTGGGCAGTATAACTAAGTGGCTCTGCGCTGTATACTGCGCGGCTCTGCGCTGTGTACTGCGCGGCTCTGCACTGTGTACTGCGCGGCTCTGCGCTGTGTACTGCACGGCTCTGCGCGGTATACTGCACGGCTCTGCGCTTTATACTGTGCGGCTCTGCGCTCTGTACTGCACGGCTCTGCGCTGTCTACTGCGCGGCTCTGCGCTGTGTACTGCTCGGCTCTGCGCTGTGTACTGCGCGGCTCTCCGCTTTATACTGCGCGGCTCTGCGCTTTATACTGCGCGGCTTTGCGCTGTGTACTGCATGGCTCTGCGCTGTGTACTGCGCGGCTCTGCGCTGTGTACTGCACGGCTCTGCGCTGTGTACTGCCCGGCTCTGCGCTTTATACTGCACGGCTCTGCGCTGTGTACTGCACGGCTCTGCGCTGTGTACTGCGCGGCTCTGCGCTGTGTACTGCACGGCTCTGCGCTTTATACTGCGCGGCTCTGCGCTGTGTACTGCACGGCTCTGCGCTGTGTACTGCGCGGCTCTGCGCTGTGTACTGCGCGGCTCTGCGCTTTATACTGCGCGGCTCTGCGCTTTATACTGCGCGGCTCTGCGCTGTGTACTGCGCGGCTCTGCGCTGTGTACTGCGCGGCTCTGCGCTGTGTACTGCACGGCTCTGCGCTTTATACTGCGCGGTTCTGCGCTGTGTACTGCACGGCTCTGCGCTGTGTACTGCGCGGCTCTGCGCTGTGTACTGCACGGCTCTGCGCTTTAAACTGCGCGGCTCTGCGCTGTGTACTGCACGGCTCTGCGCTGTGTACTGCGCGGCTCTGCGCTGTGTACTGCGCGGCTCTGCGCTTTATACTGCGCGGCTCTGCGCTGTGTACTGCGCGGCTCTGCGCTGTGTACTGCGCGGCTCTGCGCTGTGTACTGCACGGCTCTGCGCTTTATACTGCGCGGCTCTGCGCTGTGTACTGCACGGCTCTGCGCTGTGTACTGCGCGGCTCTGCGCTGTGTACTGCACGGCTCTGCGCTTTATACTGCGCGGCTCTGCGCTGTGTACTGCACGGCTCTGCGCTGTGTACTGCGCGGCTCTGCGCTGTGTACTGCGCGGCTCTGCGCTTTATACTGCGCGGCTCTGCGCTGTGTACTGCGCGGCTCTGCGCTGTGTACTGCGCGGCTCTGCTCTGTGTACTGCACGGCTCTGCGCTTTATACTGCGCGGCTCTGCGCTGTGTACTGCGCGGCTCTGCGCTGTGTACTGCGCGGCTCTGCGCTGTGTACTGCGCGGCTCTGCGCTGTGTACTGCGCGGCTCTGCGCTGTGTACTGCGCGGCTCTGCGCTGTGTACTGCGCGGCTCTGCGCTGTGTACTGCACGGCTCTGCACTGTATACTGCGTGGCTGTGCAATATACTACGTGGACATGCATATTCTAGAATACCCGATGAGTTAGAATCGGGCCACAGTCTAATAATCATAAGACTACGGATAGTGGTTTGGAATTGTGCTGTACTGTCACTTTAAGAGCTGATATTATCTGACAAAACTTGTGACCTGGTGAGCTGATGTAGATTTCATAGGAGTTGGCATAGTAACTGTGTCTGACTGCGCATATCAATGAGCTAATCAGCCAGGTGGCAGTTATTTTTAGAAATTGCCTCAGAAACCAGCCCATTATAAACGTATAGGAAAATTTCTCCATTGAAACGCATTGAAAGACTTTTTTCAAACACAAATTGCGCAAAAACTACAAATCCGATCGACACGAAAAATACTTAGCACACCTCTCAGGAACGCTGGCTTCGAAATGACACCTCACTGGAGTCTGTGAGTTTAGCGGTTCGGGCCGCATTACGTGCGGACTGAATAATAAGAATAAGAAGAAGTTTACCACGGTGGAATAACAGTATAGTGCTTTGTTCCAAAGCACTATAATAACTAGATGGGTATTTCCTGAAGGAACTACAGATAGTGCTTTGGAATGGTGCCCGGGCTGCCCCTGCAAGACTTTCACACTTGAGTGCCCCTCAGGCACTGGCTTGGTAGTTGTAGCCCCTAAAGGGGTGAGGCCACTCTGGGTCCGATTTGGTGGGCGGGGTCACTCTGGGACCAATTTGGTGGGCGGGGTTACTCTGGGACCGATTTGGCGGGCGGCGCCACTCTGGGTCCGATTTGGCGGGCGGTGCCACTCTGGGTCCGATTTGGCGGGCGGCGCCACTCTGGGTCCGATTTGGTGGGCGGCGCCACTCTGGGTCCGATTTGGTGGGCGGAGCCACTCTGGGTCCGATTTGGCGGCCCGGGTCACTCTGGGTCCGATTTGGCGGCCCGGGTCACTCTGGGTCCGATTTGGCGGCCCGGGTCACTCTGGGTCCGATTTGGTGGGCCGAGTCACTCTGGATCCGATTTGGTGGGCCGGGTCATTCTAGGTCCGATTTGGTGGGCCGGGTCACTCTGGGTCCGATTTGGTGGGCCGGGTCACTCTGGGTCCCATTTGGTGGCCCGGGCCACTCTGGGTCCCATTTGGTGGCCCGGGCCACTCTGGGTCCCATTTGGTGGCCCGGGCCACTCTGGGTCCCATTTGGTGGCCCGGGCCACTCTGGGTCCCATTTGGTGGCCCGGGTCACTCTGGGTCCCATTTGGTGGCCCGGGTCACTCTGGGTCCCATTTGGTGGCCCGGGTCACTCTGGGTCCCATTTGGTGGCCCGGGTCACTCTGGGTCCGATTTGGTGGCCCGGGTCACTCTGGGTCCGATTTGGTGGCCCGGGTCACTCTGGGTCCGATTTGGTGGCCCGGGTCTCTCTGGGTCCGATTTGGTGGCCCGGGTCACTATGGGTCCGATTTGGTGGCCCGGGTCACTCTGGGTCCGATTTGGTGGCCCGGGTCACTCTGGGTCCGATTTGGTGGCCCGGGTCACTCTGGGTCCGATTTGGTGGCCCGGGTCACTCTGGGTCCGATTTGGTGGGCCGGGTCACTCTGGGTCCGATTTGGTGGCCCGGGTCACTCTGGGTCCGATTTGGTGGCCCGGGTCACTCTGGGTCCGATTTGGTGGCCCGGGTCACTCTGGGTCCGATTTGGTGGCCCGGGTCACTCTGGGTCCGATTTGGTGGCCCGGGTCACTCTGGGTCCGATTTGGTGGCCCGGGCCACTCTGGGTCCCATTTGGTGGCCCGGGTCACTCTGGGTCCCATTTGGTGGCCCGGGTCACTCTGGGTCCCATTTGGTGGCCCGGGTCACTCTGGGTTTGATTTGGTGGCCCGGGTCACTCTGGGTCCCATTTGGTGGCCCGGGTCACTCTAGGTCCGATTTGGTGGCCCGGGTCACTCTGGGTCCGATTTGGTGGCCCGGGTCACTCTGGGTCCGATTTGGTGGCCCGGGTCACTCTGGGTCTGATTTGGTGGCCCGGGTCACTCTGGGTCCGATTTGGTGGCCCGGGTCACTCTGGGTTCGATTTGGTGGCCCGGGTCACTCTGGGTCCGATTTGGTGGCCCGGGTCACTCTGGGTCCGATTTGGTGGCCCGGGTCACTCTGGGTCCGATTTGGTGGCCCGGGTCACTCTGGGTCCGATTTGGTGGGCCGGGTCATTCTGGGTCCGATTTGGTGGCCCGGGTCACTCTGGGTCCGATTTGGTGGCCCGGGTCACTCTGGGTCCGATTTGGTGGCCCGGGTCACTCTGGGTCCGATTTGGTGGCCCGGGTCACTCTGGGTCCGATTTGGTGGCCCGGGTCACTCTGGGTCCGATTTGGTGGGCCGGGTCACTCTGGGTCCGATTTGGTGGGCCGGGTCACTCTGGGTCCGATTTGGTGGGCCGGGTCACTCTGGGTCCGATTTGGTGGGCCGGGTCACTCTGGGTCCGATTTGGTGGGCCGGATCACTCTGGGTCCGGTTTGGTGGGCCGGGTCACTCTGGGTCCGATTTGGTGGGCCGGGTCACTCTGGGTCCGATTTGGTGGGCCGGGTCACTCTGGGTCCGATTTGGTGGGCCGGGTCACTCTGGGTCCGATTTGGGGGGCCGGATCACTCTGGGTCCGATTTGGTGGGCCGGGTCACTCTGGGTCCGATTTGGTGGGCCAGGTCACTCTGACTGACAGCAGGATAAGGGAATGGCTGATAACAGAGAATAGACTGACAGCAGGACAAGGGAATGGCTGATAACAGAGAGAATAGACTGACAGCAGGACAGGGGAATTGCTGATAACAGAGAGAAATAGACTGACAGCAGGACAGGGAATGGCTGATAACAGAGAGAATAGACTGACAGCAGGACAGGGGAATGGCTGATAACAGAGAGAATAGACTGACAGCAGGACAGGGGAATGGCTGATAACAGAGAGAATAGGCTGACAGCAGGACAGGGGAATGGCTGATAACAGAGAGAATAGACTGACAGCAGGACAGGGGAATGGCTGATAACAGAGAGAAATAGACTGACAGCAGTACGGGGAATGGCTGATAACAGAGAGAAATAGATGGGTATTTCCTGAAGGAACTACAGATAGTGCTTTGGAATGGTGCCCGGGTTGCCCCAGCAAGACTTTCACACTTGGGTGCCCCTCAGGCACTGGTTTGGTAGTTGTAGCCACTCTGGGTCTGTTTTGGTGGGTGGGGCCCCTCAGGGGCCGATTTGGTGGGCGCTGTATACTGCGGGGCTCTGCGCTGTATACTGCGGGGCTCTGTGCTGTATACTGCGGGGCTCTGCGCTGTATGCTGCGGGGCTCTGCGCTGTATACTGCGCGGCTCTGCGCTGTATGCTGCGGGGCTCTGCGCTGTATGCTGCGCGGCTCTGCGCTGTATACTGTGGTGCTCTGCGCTGTATGCTGCGGGGCTCTGCGCTGTATGCTGCGGGGCTCTGCGCTGTATGCTGCGTGGCTCTGCGCTGTATAATGCGCGGCTCTGCGCTGTATACTGCGCGGCTCTGCGCTGTATGCTGCGCGGCTCTGCGCTGTATAATGTGGGGCTCCGCGCTGTATGCTGCGCGGCTCCGCGCTGTATGCTGCGTGGCTCTGCGCTGTGTACTGTAATAATAATAAGACTACAGATAGTGCTTTGAAATTGTGCTGTATTGTCACTTTAAGAGCTGATATTATCTGGCAAAACTGTGCTGGGGTCATGTACAGTTCGCAGGCGTTGGCATAGTAACTGGGCCTGACTGCACATATCAATGAGCTAATCAGCCAGGTGGCAGGTACATTTCAAATTGCCTCAGAAACCCGGCCATTATAACCTATGGGAAAATTTCCCTATTGAAATGCATTACAATGAGGGGAAAAAACATTTTCAAACGCAAATTGCGCCAAAACTACAAATCCGATCGACACGAAAAATACTTAGCACACCTCTTGGGGACGCTGGCTTCGAAATGACACCTCACTGGAGTCTGTGAGTGAAGCGGTTCAGGCCGCATTACGTGCGGACTGAATAATAATAATAACTAGATGGGTATTTCCTGAAGGAACTACAGATAGTGCTTTGGAATGGTGCCCGGGCTGCCCCTGCAAGACTTTCACACTTGGGTGCCCCTCAGGCGGTCCGATTTGGTGGGTTGGGTCAATCTGGGTCTGATTTTGTGGGCGGGGTAAATCTAGGTCCGATTCGGTGGGCGGGGTCACTTTTGGTCCGATTCTGTGGGCGCGGCCACTCTGGGTCCGATTCGGTGGGCGGAGCCACTCTGGGTCCGATTTGGTGGGCGGGGCACCTTAGGGACCAATTTGGTGGGTGGGGTCACTCGGTCCGATTTGGTGGGCTGGGCACCTCAGGGTCTGATTTGGTGGGCTGGGCACCTCAGGGTCCGATTTGGTGGGTGGGGTCACTCTGGGTCCGATTTGGTGGGCGGGGTCACTCTGGGTCCGATTTGGTGGACGGGGTCACTCTGGGTCTGATTTGGTGGAAGGGGTCACTCTGGGTCTGATTTGGTGGAAGGGGTCACTCTGGGTCCGATTTGGTGGGCGGGGTAACTCTGGGTCCGATTTAGTGGGCGGGGTCACTCTGGGTCCGATTTGGTGGGCCGGGCCCCTCGGGGTCCGATTTGGTGGGCCGGGCCCCTCGGGTTCCGAATTGGTGAGCGGGGTAATCTACTATATAATTGTCTAAGGGCACTTCCGTCTTTCTGTCTCACAACACCGCTACGTCATCATCTCGTGAGACCGCAATGCACTCTTGGGACCGGAGCGCGCAACAAGCATCGGGTACCGGCCACTCCAGGTGCAACAAGCATCGTGTACCGGCCGCTCTAGGAGGTGCAACAACCATCAGATACCGGCCGCTCCAGGAGGTGAGTATGTAACTTTTTTATTTTAATTCTTTTTTTTTTTTTTAACAGGGATATGCAGTATACTATGTGACTGGACAATTTACTACGTGACTGGGCAGTATAACTACGTGGCTCTGCGCTGTATACTGCGTGGCTCTGCGCTGTATACTGCGTGGCTCTGCGCTGTATACTACGCGGCTCTGCGCTGTATACTACGCGGCTCTGCGCTGTATACTGCGCGTTCTGCGCTGTATACTGCGCGGCTCTGCGCTGTATACTGCGCTGCTCTGCGCTTTGTACTGTGCGGCTCTGCGCTATATACTGCGTGGCTCTTCGCTGTATACTACGCGGCTCTGCGCTGTGTACTGCGCGGCTCTGCGCTGTGTAATGCGCGTGTCCGTGCTGTGTACTGCGCGTGTCTGCGCTGTATACTGCGCGGCTCTGTGCTGTGTACTGCACGGCTCTGCACTGTGTACTGCGCGGCTCTGTGCGGTATACTGCGCGGCTCTGCTCTTTATACTGTGCGGCTCTGCGCTCTGTACTGCGCGGCTCTGCGCTGTGTACTGCCCGGCTCTGCGCTGTGTACTGCGCGGCTCTGCGCTGTGTACTGCGCGGCTCTGCGCGGTATAATGCGCGGCTCTGCGCTGTGTACTGCACGGCTCTG
The DNA here is from genome assembly GCF_051348905.1 of Ranitomeya variabilis. Taxonomy (NCBI): domain Eukaryota; kingdom Metazoa; phylum Chordata; class Amphibia; order Anura; family Dendrobatidae; genus Ranitomeya; species Ranitomeya variabilis. Next base: position 1,030,306,459 of record NC_135233.1, read on the forward strand.
CGCTTTATACTGCGCGGCTCTGCGCTGTGTACTGCGCGGCTCTGCGCTGTGTACTGCGCGGCTCTGCGCTGTGTACTGCGCGGCTCTGCGCTGTGTACTGCGTGGCTCTGCGCTTTGCCCTGTGCCGCTCTGCGCTGTGTACTGCGCGGCTCTGCGCTGTGTACTGCGCGGCTCTGCACTGTGTACTGCGCGGCTCTGCGCGGTATACTGCGCGGCTCTGCTCTTTATACTGTGCGGCTCTGCGCTGTGTACTGTGCGGCTCTGCGCTGTGTACTGCGCGGCTCTGCGCTGTGTACTGCGCGGCTCTGCGCTTTGCACTGCGCTGCTCTGCGCTGTGTACTGCGCGGCTCTGCGCTGTATACTGCGCGGCTCTGCGCTTTGCACTGCGCCGCTCTGCGCTGTGTACTGCGCGGCTCTGCGCTGTGTACTGCATGGCTCTGCGCTGTGTACTGCGCGGCTCTGCGCTGTGTACTGCGCGGCTCTGCGCTGTGTACTGCGTGGCTCTGCGCTTTGCCCTGTGCCGCTCTGCGCTGTGTACTGCGCGGCTCTGCGCTGTGTACTGCGCGGCTCTGCACTGTGTACTGCGCGGCTCTGCGCGGTATACTGCGCGGCTCTGCTCTTTATACTGTGCGGCTCTGCGCTGTGTACTGTGCGGCTCTGCGCTGTGTACTGCGCGGCTCTGCGCTGTGTACTGCGCGGCTCTGCGCTTTGCACTGCGCCGCTCTGCGCTGTGTACTGCGCGGCTCTGCGCTGTATACTGCGCGGCTCTGCGCTTTGCACTGCGCCGCTCTGCGCTGTGTACTGCGCGGCTCTGCGCTGTGTACTGCATGGCTCTGCGCTGTGTACTGCGCGGCTCTGCACTGTGTACTGCGCGGCTCTGCGCGGTATACTGCGCGGCTCTGCTCTTTATACTGTGCGGCTCTGCGCTCTGTACTGCGCGGCTCTGCGCTGTGTACTGCCCGGCTCTGCGCTGTGTACTGCGCGGCTCTGCGCTGTGTACTGCGCGGCTCTGCGCGGTATACTGCGCGGCTCTGCGCGGTGTACTGCACGGCTCTGCGCTTTATACTGCGCGGCTCTGCGCTGTGTACTGCGCGGCTCTGCGCTGTGTACTGCGCGGCTCTGCGCTGTGTACTGCGTGGCTCTGCGCTGTGTACTGCGTGGCTCTGCGCTGTGTACTGCGCGGCTCTGCGCTGTGTACTGCGCGGCTCTGCGCTTTGCACTGCGCCGCTCTGCGCTGTGTACTGCGCGGCTCTGCGCTGTGTACTGCGCGGCTCTGCGCTGTGTACTGTGCGGCTCTGCACTGTGTACTGCGCGGCTCTGCTCTTTATACTGTGCGGCTCTGCGCTGTGTACTGCGCGGCTCTGTGCTGTGTACTGCGCGGCTCTGCGCTGTGTACTGCGCGGCTCTGCGCTGTGTACTGCGCGGCTCTGCGCTTTATACTGCGCGGCTCTGCGCTGTGTACTGCGCGGCTCTGCGCTGTGTACTGCGCGGCTCTGCGCTGTGTACTGCGCGGCTCTGCGCTTTGCACTGCGCCGCTCTGCGCTGTGTACTGCGCGGCTCTGCGCTGTGTACTGCGCGGCTCTGCGCTGTGTACTGCGCGGCTCTGCACTGTGTACTGCGCGGCTCTGCGCGGTATACTGCGCGGCTCTGCTCTTTATACTGTGCGGCTCTGCGCTGTGTACTGCGCGGCTCTGCGCTGTGTACTGCGCGGCTCTGCGCGGTATACTGCGCGGCTCTGCGCTGTGTACTGTGCGGCTCTGCGCTGTGTACTGTGCGGCTCTGCGCTTTATACTGCGCGGCTCTGCGCTGTGTACTGCGCGGCTCTGCGCTGTGTACTGCGCGGCTCCGCGCTGTGTACTGCGTGGCTGTGCAATATACTACGTGGACATGCATATTCTAGAATACCCGATGAGTTAGAATCGGGCCACAGTCTAATAATCATAAGACTACGGATAGTGTTTTGTAATTGTGCTGTACTGTCACTTTAAGAGCTGATATTATCTGACAAAACTTGTGACCTGGTGAGCTGATATAGAGTTCATAGGCGTTGGCATAGTAACTGGGTCTCACTGCGCATATCAATGAGGTAATCAGCCAGGTGGCAGTTATTTTTAGAAATTGCCTCAGAAATCAGGCCCATTATAAACGTATTGGAAAATTTCTCTGTTGAAATGCATTGAAACACTTTTTTCAAACACAAATTGCGCAAAAACTACAAATCCGATCGGCACGAAAAATACTTAGCACACCTCTCAGGAACGCTGGCTTCGAAATGACACCTCACTGGAGTCTGTGAGTGAAGCGGTTCGGGCCGCATTACGTGCGGACTGAATAATAATAATAATAACTAGATGGGTATTTCCTGAAGGAACTACAGATAGTGCTTTGGAATGGTGCCCGGGCTGCCCCTGCAAGACTTTGACACTTGGGTGCCCCTCAGGCGGTCCGATTTGGTGGGTTGGGTCAATCTGGGTCTGATTTTGTGGGCGGGGTAAATCTAGGTCCGATTCGGTGGGCGGGGTCACTTTTGGTCCGATTCTGTGGGCGCGGCCACTCTGGGTCCGATTCGGTGGGCGGAGCCACTCTGGGTCCGATTTGGTGGGCGGGGCACCTTAGGGACCAATTTGGTGGGTGGGGTCACTCGGTCCGATTTGGTGGGCTGGGCACCTCAGGGTCTGATTTGGTGGGCTGGGCACCTCAGGGTCCGATTTGGTGGGTGGGGTCACTCTGGGTCCGATTTGGTGGGCGGGGTCACTCTGGGCCTGATTTGGTGGAAGGGGTCACTCTGGGTCCGATTTGGTGGAAGGGGTCACTCTGGGTCTGATTTGGTGGAAGGGGTCACTCTGGGTCCGATTTGGTGGGCGGAGCCACTCTGGGTCCGATTTGGTGGGCGGGGTCACTCTGGGACTGATTTAGGGGGCGGGGTCACTCTGGGTCTGATTTGGTGAGCCGGGCCCCTCGGGGTCCGATTTGGTGAGCGGGGTAATCTACTATATAATTGTCTAAGGGCACTTCCGTCTTTCTGTCTCACAACACCGCTACGTCATCATCTCGTGAGACCGCAATGCACTCTTGGGACCGGAGCGCGCAACAAGCATCGGGTACCGGCCACTCCAGGTGCAACAAGCATCGTGTACCGGCCGCTCTAGGAGGTGCAACAACCATCAGATACCGGCCGCTCCAGGAGGTGAGTATGTAACTTTTTTATTTTAATTCTTTTTTTTTTTTAACAGGGATATGCAGTATACTATGTGACTGGACAATATACTACGTGACTGGGCAGTATAACTACGTGGCTCTGTGCTGTATACTGCGTGGCTCTGCGCTGTATACTGCGTGGCTCTGCGCTGTATACTACGCGGCTCTGCGCTGTATACTACGCGGCTCTGCGCTGTATACTACGCGGCTCTGCGCTGTATACTGCGTGGCTCTGCGCTGTGTACTGCGCGGCTCTGCGCTGTGTACTGCACGGCTCTGCGCTGTGTACTGCGCGGCTCTGCACTGTGTACTGCGCGTTCTGCGCTGTATACTGCGCGGCTCTGCGCTGTATACTGCGCGGCTCTGCGCTTTGTACTGCGCGGCTCTGCGCTGTATACTGCGGGGCTCTGCACTGTATACTGCGCGGCTCTGCGCTGCATACTGCGTGGCTCTACGCTGTGTACTGCGCGGCTCTGCGCTGTTTACTGCGGGGCTCTGCACAGTATACTACGCGGCTCTGCGCTGTATACTGCGCGGCTCTGCGCTGCATACTGCGTGGCTCTACGCTGTGTACTGCGCGGCTCTGCGCTGTATACTGCGCGGCTCTGCGCTGTATACTGGGTGGCTCTGCGCTGTGTACTGCGCGGCTCTGTGCTGTGTACTGCGCGGCTCTGCACTGTGTACTGCGCGGCTCTGCGCTGTGTACTGCGCGGCTCTGCGCTGTGTACTGCGCGGCTCTGCGCTTTATACTGCGCGGCTCTGCGCTCTGTACTGCGCGGCTCTGCGCTGTGTACTGCGCGGCTCTCCGCTGTGTACTGCGCGGCTCTGCGCTGTGTACTGCGTGGCTCTGCGCTGTGTACTGCGCGGCTCTGCGCTGTGTACTGCTCGGCTCTGCGCTGTGTACTGCGCGGCTCTCCGCTGTGTACTGCGCGGCTCTGCGCTGTGTACTGCGCGGCTCTGTGCTGTGTACTGCGCGGCTCTGCGCTGTGTACTGCTCGGCTCTGCGCTGTGTACTGCGTGGCTCTCCACTTTATACTGCGCGGCTCTGCGCTGTGTACTGCGCGGCTCTGCGCTGTGTACTGCGCGGCTCTGCGCTGTGTACTGCACGGCTCTGCGCTGTGTACTGCGCGGCTCTGCGCTGTGTATTGCGCAGCTCTGCGCTGTGTACTGCTCGGCTCTGCACTGTGTACTGTTGTGAATTTGGATTCTGGGCTCCCCCGGTGGCTACTGGTGGAATTGAACTGGTGTCTTCATCTTCTCTGTTCACCTGTTCCCATCAAGATGTGGGAGTCGCTATATAACCTTGCTGCTCTGTTAGTTGCTTGCCGGTCAACAATGTTATCAGAAGCCTCTCTGTGCTTGTTCCTGCTCCTAGACAACTACTAGATAAGTTGGACTCTTGTCCATGTTTGTTTTTGCATTTTGTTCCAGTTCACAGCTGTAGTTTCGTTACTGTGTCTGGAAAGCTCTTGTGAACGGGAATTGCCACTCTGGTGTTATGAGTTAATGCCAGAGTTTTAAAGTAATTTCTGGATGGTGTTTTTTGATAGGGTTTTCAGCTGACCATGAAAGTGTCCTTTCTGTCTTCTGCTATGTAGTAAGTGGACCTCAAATTTGCTAAACCTATTTTCATACTACGTTTGTTATTTCATCTCAACTCACCGCCAATACATGTGGGGGGCCTCTGTCTCCTTTCGGGGTATTTCTCTAGAGGTGAGCTAGGACTAATATTTTCCTCTGCTAGATTTATTTAGTCCTCCGGCTGGGCTGGGCATCTAGAATCAACGTAGGCATGCTACCCGGCCACTGCTAGTTGTGCGTTAGGTTTAGTTCATGGTCAGCTCAGTTCCCATCTTCCAAGAGCTAGTTCCTATATATGCTTATGCTATGTTCTCTTGCCATTGAGATCATGACAGTTTGACCGGCCAGCAAAGTGTTAATTGTTTGGGCTGAAGCAGGAGAAAAAGAAGTGTTGAAGGGAAATTTTTTTTTTTTTCCCCTCAGAGTTTTGCTGCCTAGCCCTTAATTGCTGTCTAGCTGCTTCTTACCTCCTCTTAACCCTTGAATGGCTCTGTGTCCACCTGTTTGTAATGGATCTTCAGAGTGTAACTGCAGGTTTGAATAATCTCGCCACGAAGGTACAAAATTTGCAAGATTTTGTTTGTCATGCACCTGTATCTGAGCCGAGAATTCCTTTGCCGGAATTTTTCTCGGGGAATAGATCCGGGTTTCAGAATTTTCGAAATAATTGCAAATTATTTTTGTCTCTGAAATCTCGCTCTGCCGGAGACCCTGCACAGCAGGTCAGGATTGTGATTTCCTTGCTCCGGGGCGACCCTCAAGACTGGGCTTTTTCATTGACACCAGGAGATCCTGCGTTGCTCAATGTGGATGCGTATTTTCTGGCCTTGGGGTTGCTTTATGACGAACCTCATTTGGAGCTTCAGGCAGAAAAAACTTTGATGTCCCTATCTCAGGGGCAAGATGAAGCGGAAATTTACTGCCAAAGATTCCGTAAATGGTCTGTGCTTACTCAGTGGAATGAGTGCGCCCTGGCGGCGACTTTCAGAGAGGGTCTCTCTGATGCCATTAAGGATGTTATGGTGGGGTTCCCTGTGCCTGCGGGTCTGAATGAGTCCATGACAATGGCTATTCAGATCGATAGGCGTTTGCGGGAGCGCAAACCAGTGCACCATCTGGCGGTGTCCACTGAGAAGTCGCCAGAGAGTATGCAGTGTGATAGAATTCTGTCCCGAAGCGAGCGGCAGAATTTTAGACGGAAAAATGGGTTGTGTTTCTATTGTGGTGATTCTACTCATGTTATATCAGCATGCTCTAAGCGCACTAAAAAGCTTGGTAAATCTGTTTCCATTTGCACCTTACCGTCTAAATTTATTCTATCTGTGACCCTGATTTGCTCTTTGTCATCTATTACCACGGACGCCTATGTCGACTCTGGCGCCGCTTTGAGTCTTATGGATTGGTCCTTTGCCAAACGCTGTGGGTATGATTTAGAGCCTTTGGAGACTCCTATTCCTCTGAAGGGGATTGACTCCACCCCATTGGCTAATAATAAACCACAATACTGGACACAAGTAACTATGCGTATTAATCCGGATCACCAGGAGATTATTCGCTTTCTGGTGCTGTATAATCTACATGATGATTTGGTGCTAGGATTGCCTTGGCTGCAATCTCACAACCCAGTCCTCGACTGGAGAGCTATGTCTGTGTTGAGCTGGGGATGTAAGGGGGCTCATGGGGATGTACCTGTGGTTTCCATTTCATCATCCATTCCCTCTGAAATTCCTGAGTTCCTGTCTGACTATCGTGACGTCTTTGAAGAATCCAAGCTTGGTTCGTTACCTCCGCACCGAGAGTGCGATTGTGCCATAGATTTAATCCCGGGTAGTAAATACCCAAAGGGTCGTTTATTTAATCTGTCTGTGCCTGAACATGCTGCTATGCGAGAATATATAAAGGAGTCCTTGGAAAAGGGACATATTCGTCCATCGTCATCTCCCTTAGGAGCCGGTTTTTTCTTTGTGTCAAAAAAAGACGGCTCTTTGAGACCATGTATTGATTATCGGCTTTTGAATAAAATCACTGTTAAATATCAGTACCCATTGCCGTTGCTGACTGATTTGTTTGCTCGCATAAAGGGGGCCAAGTGGTTCTCTAAGATTGACCTTCGTGGGGCGTATAATTTGGTGCGAATCAGGCAGGGGGATGAGTGGAAAACCGCATTTAATACGCCCGAGGGCCACTTTGAGTATTTAGTGATGCCTTTTGGTCTTTCTAATGCTCCGTCAGTTTTCCAGTCCTTTATGCATGATATTTTTCGCGATTATTTGGATAAATTTATGATTGTGTATCTGGATGATATTCTGATTTTTTCGGATGACTGGGACTCTCATGTCCAGCAAGTCAGGAGGGTTTTTCAGGTTTTGCGGTCTAATTCTCTGTGTGTGAAGGGTTCTAAGTGTGTTTTTGGGGTACAGAGGATTTCCTTTTTGGGATATATTTTTTCCCCCTCTTCCATTGAAATGGATCCTGTCAAGGTTCAAGCTATTTGTGATTGGACGCAGCCCTCTTCTCTTAAGAGTCTTCAGAAATTTTTGGGCTTTGCTAACTTTTATCGTCGATTTATTGCTGGTTTTTCGGATATTGCTAAGCCATTGACCGATTTGACTAAGAAGGGTGCTGATGTTGCTGATTGGTCCCCTGATGCTGTGGAGGCCTTTCGGGAGCTTAAGCGCCGTTTTTCCTCTGCCCCTGTGTTGCGTCAGCCTGATGTTGCTCTACCTTTTCAGGTTGAGGTCGACGCTTCTGAGATCGGAGCTGGGGCAGTGTTGTCGCAGAAAAGTTCTGACTGCTCCGTGATGAGGCCTTGTGCCTTCTTTTCCCGTAAATTTTCGCCCGCTGAGCGGAATTATGATGTTGGGAATCGGGAGCTTTTGGCCATGAAGTGGGCTTTTGAGGAGTGGCGCCATTGGCTTGAGGGGGCCAGACATCAGGTGGTGGTATTGACTGACCACAAAAATTTGATTTATCTTGAGACCGCCAGGCGCCTGAATCCTAGACAGGCGCGCTGGTCATTATTTTTCTCTCAGTTTAATTTTGTGGTGTCATACCTACCGGGTTCTAAGAATGTTAAGGCGGATGCCCTTTCTAGGAGTTTTGAGCCTGACTCGCCTGGTAACTCTGAGCCCACAGGTATCCTTAAGGATGGAGTGGTATTGTCAGCCGTTTCTCCAGACCTGCGGCGGGCCTTGCAGGAGTTTCAGGCGGAGAGACCTGATCGTTGCCCACCTGATAAACTGTTTGTTCCTGATGATTGGACCAGTAGAGTCATCTCTGAGGTTCATTCTTCTGCGTTGGCAGGTCATCCTGGCATTTTTGGTACCAGGGATTTGGTGGCAAGGTCCTTCTGGTGGCCTTCCCTGTCACGAGATGTGCGAGGCTTTGTGCAGTCTTGTGACGTTTGTGCTCGGGCCAAGCCTTGTTGTTCTCGGGCTAGTGGATTATTGTTGCCCTTGCCTATTCCTAAGAGGCCTTGGACGCACATCTCGATGGATTTTATTTCAGATCTGCCTGTTTCTCAGAAGATGTCTGTCATCTGGGTGGTGTGTGACCGTTTTTCTAAGATGGTCCATTTGGTTCCTCTGCCCAAGTTACCTTCTTCTTCCGAGTTGGTTCCTCTGTTTTTTCAAAATGTTGTTCGTTTGCATGGTATTCCTGAGAATATCGTTTCTGACAGAGGGACCCAATTCGTGTCTAGATTTTGGCGGGCATTCTGTGCTAGGATGGGCATAGATTTATCTTTTTCGTCCGCTTTCCATCCTCAGACGAATGGCCAGACCGAGCGGATTAATCAGACCCTGGAGACATATCTGAGGTGTTTTGTGTCTGCTGACCAGGATGATTGGGTTGCTTTTTTGCCATTGGCGGAGTTCGCTCTCAATAATCGGGCCAGCTCTGCCACTTTGGTGTCCCCGTTTTTCTGTAATTCGGGGTTTCATCCTCGATTTTCCTCTGGTCAGGTGGAATCTTCGGATTGTCCTGGAGTGGATGCTGTGGTGGAGAGATTGCATCAGATCTGGGGGCAGGTGGTGGACAATTTGAGGTTGTTCCAGGAGAAGACTCAGCTTTTTGCCAACCGCCACCGTCGTGTTGGTCCTCGGCTTTCTGTTGGGGATTTGGTGTGGTTGTCTTCTCGTTTTGTCCCTATGAGGGTCTCTTCTCCTAAGTTTAAGCCTCGGTTTATCGGCCCGTATAAGATATTGGAGATTCTTAACCCTGTTTCCTTCCGTTTGGACCTCCCTGCATCCTTTTCTATTCATAACGTTTTTCATCGGTCATTATTGCGCAGGTATGAGGTACCGGTTGTGCCTTCCGTTGAGCCTCCTGCTCCGGTGTTGGTTGAGGGTGAGTTGGAGTACGTTGTGGAGAAAATCTTGGACTCTCGTGTTTCCAGACGGAGACTCCAGTATCTGGTCAAGTGGAAGGGATACGGCCAGGAGGATAATTCTTGGGTGAATGCATCTGATGTTCATGCCTCCGATCTGGTTCGTGCCTTTCATAGGGCCCATCCTGATCGCCCTGGTGGTTCTGGTGAGGGTTCGGTGCCCCCTCCTTGAGGGGGGGGTACTGTTGTGAATTTGGATTCTGGGCTCCCCCGGTGGCTACTGGTGGAATTGAACTGGTGTCTTCATCTTCTCTGTTCACCTGTTCCCATCAAGATGTGGGAGTCGCTATATAACCTTGCTGCTCTGTTAGTTGCTTGCCGGTCAACAATGTTATCAGAAGCCTCTCTGTGCTTGTTCCTGCTCCTAGACAACTACTAGATAAGTTGGACTCTTGTCCATGTTTGTTTTTGCATTTTGTTCCAGTTCACAGCTGTAGTTTCGTTACTGTGTCTGGAAAGCTCTTGTGAACGGGAATTGCCACTCTGGTGTTATGAGTTAATGCCAGAGTTTTAAAGTAATTTCTGGATGGTGTTTTTTGATAGGGTTTTCAGCTGACCATGAAAGTGTCCTTTCTGTCTTCTGCTATGTAGTAAGTGGACCTCAAATTTGCTAAACCTATTTTCATACTACGTTTGTTATTTCATCTCAACTCACCGCCAATACATGTGGGGGGCCTCTGTCTCCTTTCGGGGTATTTCTCTAGAGGTGAGCTAGGACTAATATTTTCCTCTGCTAGATTTATTTAGTCCTCCGGCTGGGCTGGGCATCTAGAATCAACGTAGGCATGCTACCCGGCCACTGCTAGTTGTGCGTTAGGTTTAGTTCATGGTCAGCTCAGTTCCCATCTTCCAAGAGCTAGTTCCTATATATGCTTATGCTATGTTCTCTTGCCATTGAGATCATGACAGTGTACTGCGCGGCTCTCCGCTTTATACTGCGTGGCTCTGCGCTGTGTACTGCGCGGCTCTGCGCTGTGTACTGCGTGGCTCTGTGCTGTGTACTGCGCGGTTCTGCGCTGTGTACTGCTCGGCTCTGCGCTGTGTACTACGCGGCTCTGTGCTGTGTACTGCGCGGCTCTGCGCTGTGTACTGCGCGGCTCTGCGCTGTGTACTGCTCGGCTCTGCGCTGTGTACTACGCGGCTCTGTGCTGTGTACTGCGCGGCTCTGCGCTGTGTACTGCGCGGCTCTGCGCTGTGTACTGCTCGGCTCTGCGCTGTGTACTGCGTGGCTCTGCGCTGTGTACTGCGCGGCTCTGTGCTGTGTACTGCGCGGCTCTGCGCTGTGTACTACGCGGCTCTCCGCTTTATACTGCGCGGCTCTGCGCTGTGTACTGCGCGGCTCTGCGCTGTGCGGCTCTGCGCTGTGTACTGCGCGGCTCTGCGCTTTATACTGCGCGGCTTTGCGCTGTGTACTGCATGGCTCTGCGCTGTGTACTGCGCGGCTCTGCGCTGTGTACTGCGCGGCTCTGCGCTGTGTACTGCGCGGCTCTGCGCTGTGTACTGCGCGGCTCTGCGCTGTGTACTGCACGGCTCTGCGCTTTATACTGCACGGCTCTGCGCTGTGTACTGCACGGCTCTGCGCTGTGTACTGCGCGGCTCTGCGCTGTGTACTGCACGGCTCTGCGCTTTATACTGCACGGCTCTGCGCTTTATACTGCGCGGCTCTGCGCTTTATACTGCGCGGCTCTGCGCTGTGTACTGCGCGGCTCTGCGCTTTATACTGCGCGGCTCTGCGCTGTGTACTGCGCGGCTCTGCGCTGTGTACTGCGTGGCTCTGCGCTGTGTACTGCGTGGCTCTGCGCTTTGTACTGTGTGGCTGTGCAATATACTACGTGGACATACATATTCTAGAATACCCGATGAGTTAGAATCGGGCCACAGTCTAATAATTATAAGACTACAGATAGTGGTTTGGAATTGTGCTGTACTGTCACTTTAAGAGCTGATATTATCTGACAAAACTTGTGACCTGGTGAGCTGATGTAGACTTCATAGGCGTTGGCATAGTAACTGTGTCTGACTGCGCATATCAATGAGCTAATCGGCCAGGTGGCAGTTATTTTTAGAAATTGCCTCAGAAACCAGCCCATTATAAACATATAGGAAAATTTCTCTATTGAAACGCATTGAAAGACTTTTTTCAAACACAAATTGCGCAAAAACTACAAATCCGATCGGCACGAAAAATACTTAGCACACCTCTTGGTGACGCTGGCTTCGAAATGACACCTCACTGGAGTCTGTGAGTTTAGCGGTTCGGGCCGCATTACGTGCGGACTGAATAATAAGAATAAGAAGAAGTTTACCACGGTGGAATAACAGTATAGTGCTTTGTTCCAAAGCACTATAACTAGATGGGTATTTCCTGAAGGAACTACAGATAGTGCTTTGGAATGGTGCCCGGGCTGCCCCTGCAAGACTTTGACACTTGGGTGCCCCTCAGGCGGTCCGATTTGGTGGGTTGGGTCAATCTGGGTCTGATTTTGTGGGCGGGGTAAATCTAGGTCTGATTCGGTGGGCGGGGTCACTTTTGGTCCGATTCTGTGGGCGTGGCCACTCTGGGTCCGATTCGGTGGGCGGAGCCACTCTGGGTCCGATTTGGTGGGCGGGGCACCTTAGGGACCAATTTGGTGGGTGGGGTCACTTGGTCCGATTTGGTGGGCTGGGCACCTCAGGGTCTGATTTGGTGGGCTGGGCACCTCAGGGTCCGATTTGGTGGGTGGGGTCACTCTGGGTCCGATTTGGTGGGCGGGGTCACTCTGGGCCTGATTTGGTGGAAGGGGTCACTCTGGGTCCGATTTGGTGGAAGGGGTCACTCTGGGTCTGATTTGGTGGAAAAGGGCCACTCTGGGTCCGATTTGGTGGGCGGAGCCACTCTGGGTCCGATTTGGTGGGCGGGGTCACTCTGGGACTGATTTAGGGGGCGGGGTCACTCTGGGTCTGATTTGGTGAGCCGGGCCCCTCGGGGTCCGATTTGGTGAGCGGGGTAATCTACTATATAATTGTCTAAGGGCACTTCCGTCTTTCTGTCTCACAACACCGCTACATCATCATCTCGTGAGACCGCAATGCACTCTTGGGACCGGAGCGCGCAACAAGCATCGGGTACCGGCCACTCCAGGTGCAACAAGCATCGTGTACTGGCCGCTCTAGGAGGTGCAACAACCATCAGATACCGGCCGCTCCAGGAGGTGAGTATGTAACTTTTTTATTTTAATTCTTTTTTTTTTTTAACAGGGATATGCAGTATACTATGTGACTGGACAATATACTACGTGACTGGGCAGTATAACTACGTGGCTCTGTGCTGTATACTGCGTGGCTCTGCGCTGTATACTGCGTGGCTCTGCGCTGTATACTACGCGGCTCTGCGCTGTATACTACGCGGCTCTGCGCTGTATACTGCGCGGCTCTGCGCTTTGTACTGCGCGGCTCTGCGCTATATACTGCGTGGCTCTTCGCTGTATACTGCGCGGCTCTGCGCTGTGTACTGCGCGGCTCTGCGCTGTGTACTGCGCGGCTCTGCACTGTATACTGCGTGGCTCTGCGCTGTGTACTGCGCGGCTCTGCGCTGTGTACTGCGGGGCTCTGCGCTTTATAAAGCGCGACTCTGCGCTTTGTACTGCGCGGCTCTGCGCTGTGTACTGCGCGGCTCTGCGCTGTGTACTGCGCGGCTCTGCGCTGTGTACTGCGCGGCTCTGCGCTGTGTACTGCGCGGCTCTGCGCTTTATACTGCGCGACTCTGCGCTTTGTACTGCGCGGCTCTGCACTGTATACTGCGTGGCTCTGCGCTGTGTACTGCGCGGCTCTGCGCTGTGTACTGCGTGGCTCTGCGCTTTATACTGCGCGACTCTGCGCTTTGTACTGCGCGGCTCTACGCTGTGTACTGCGCGGCTCTGCACTGTATACTGCGTGGCTCTGCGCTGTGTACTGCGCGGCTCTGCGCTGTGTACTGCGCGGCTCTGCGCTTTATACTGCGCGACTCTGCGCTTTGTACTGCGCGGCTCTGCGCTGTGTACTGCGCGGCTCTGCACTGTATACTGCGTGGCTCTGCGCTGTGTACTGCGCGGCTCTGCGCTGTGTACTGCGTGGCTCTGCGCTTTATACTGCGCGACTCTGCGCTTTGTACTGCGCGGCTCTGCGCTGTGTACTGCGCGGCTCTGCGCTGTGTACTGCGCGGCTCCGCGCTTTATACTGCGCGACTCTGCGCTTTGTACTGCGCGGCTCTGCGCTTTATACTGCGTGGCTCTGCGCTGTGTACTGCGTGGCTCTGCGCTGTGTACTGCGCGGCTCTGCGCTGTGTACTGCGCGGCTCTGCGCTTTATACTGCGCGACTCTGCGCTGTGTACTGCGCGGCTCTGCGCTGTGTACTGCGCGGCTCTGCGCTGTGTACTGCGCGGCTCTGCGCTGTGTACTGCGCGGCTCTGCACTGTATACTGCGTGGCTGTGCAATATACTACGTGGACATGCATATTCTAGAATACCCGATGAGTTAGAATCGGGCCACAGTCTAATAATCATAAGACTAAGGATAGTGGTTTGGAATTGTGCTGTACTGTCACTTTAAGAGCTGATATTATCTGACAAAACTTGTGACCTGGTGAGCTGATGTAGACTTCATAGGCGTTGGCATAGTAACTGTGTCTGACTGCGCATATCAATGAGCTAATCAGCCAGGTGGCAGTTATTTTTAGAAATTGCCTCAGAAACCAGCCCATTATAAACGTATGGGACAATTTCCCTATTGAAACGCATTGAAAGACTTTTTTCAAACACAAATTGCGCAAAAACTACAAATCCGATCGGCACGAAAAATACTTAGCACACCTCTTGGGGACGCTGGCTTCGAAATGACACCTCACTGGAGTCTGTGAGTTTAGCGGTTCGGGCCGCATTACGTGCGGACTGAATAATAAGAATAAGAAGAAGTTTACCACGGTGGAATAACAGTATAGTGCTTTGTTCCAAAGCACTATAATAATAATAAGAAGTTTACCACGGTGGAATAACAGTATAGTGCTTTGTTCCAAAGCACTATAATAAGAAGAAGTTATCCACGATGGAATAACAGTATAGTGCTTTGTTCCAAAGCACTATAACTAGATGGGTATTTCCTGAAGGAACTACAGATAGTGCTTTGGAATGGTGCCAGGGCTGCCCCTGCAAGACTTTCACACTTGGGTGCCCCTCAGGCGGTCCGATTTGGTAGGCGGAGTCACTCTGGGTCCGATTTGGTGGCCCGGGTCACTCTGGGTCCGGTTTGGTGGCCCGGTTCACTCTGGGTCCGGTTTGGTGGCCCGGGTCACTCTGGGTCCGATTTGGTGGCCCGGGTCACTCTGGGTCCGATTTGGTGGCCCGGGTCACTCTGGGTCCGATTTGGTGGCCCGGGTCACTCTGGGTCCGATTTGGTGGCCCGGGTCACTCTGGGTCCGATTTGGTGGCCCGGGTCACTCTGGGTCCGATTTGGTGGCCCGGGTCACTCTGGGTCCGATTTGGTGGCCCGGGTCACTCTGGGTTTGATTTGGTGACCCGGGTCACTCTGGGTCCGATTTGGTGGGCCGGGTCACTCTGGGTCCGATTTGGTGGCCCGGGTCACTCTGGGTCCGATTTGGTGGCCCGGGTCACTCTGGGTCCGATTTGGTGGCCCGGGTCACTCTGGGTCCGATTTGGTGGGCCGGGTCACTCTGGGTCCGATTTGGTGGGCCGGGTCACTCTGTGTCCGATTTGGTGGGCCGGGTCACTCTGGGTCCGATTTGGTGGGCCGGGTCACTCTGGGTCCGATTTGGTGGGCCGGGTCACTCTGGGTCCGATTTGGTGGGCCGGGTCACTCTGGGTCCGATTTGGTGGGCCGGGTCACTCTGGGTCCGATTTGGTGGGCCGGGTCACTCTGGGTCCGATTTGGTGGGCCGGGTCACTCTGGGTCCGATTTGGTGGCCCGGGTCACTCTGGGTCCGATTTGGTGGCCCGGGTCACTCTGGGTCCGATTTGGTGGCCCGGGTCACTCTGGGTCCGATTTGGTGGCCCGGGTCACTCTGACTGACAGCAGGATAAGGGAATGGCTGATAACAGAGAATAGACTGACAGCAGGACAAGGGAATGGCTGATAACAGAGAGAATAGACTGACAGCAGGACATGGGAATGGCTGATAACAGAGAGAAATAGACTGACAGCAGGACGGGGAATGGCTGATAACAGAAAGAATAGACTGACAGCAGGTCAGGGGAATGGCTGATAACAGAGAGAAATAGACTGACAGCAGTACAGGGAATGGCTGATAACAGAGAGAAATAGATGGGTATTTCCTGAAGGAACTACAGATAGTGCTTTGGAATGGTGCCCGGGTTGCCCCAGCAAGACTTTCACACTTGGGTGCCCCTCAGGCGCTGGTTTGGTAGTTGTAGCCACTCTGGGTCCGATTTGGTGGGCGCTGTATACTGCGGGGCTCTGCGCTGTATACTGCGGGGCTCTGCGCTGTATACTGCGGGGCTCTGCGCTGTATACTGCGGGGCTCTGCGCTGTATACTGCGGGGCTCTGCGCTGTATGCTGCGGGGCTCTGCGCTGTATGCTGTGCGGCTCTGCGCTGTATGCTGCGCGGCTCTGCGCTGTATGCTGCGGGGCTCTGCGCTGTATGCTGCACGGCTCCGCGCTGTATGCTGCGTGGCTCTGCGCTGTATAATGCGCGGCTCCGCGCTGTATACTGCGGGGCTCTGCGCTGTGTACTGTAATAATAATAAGACTACAGATAGTGCTTTGAAATTGTGTTGTGCTGTCACTTTAAGAGCTGATATTATCTGGCAAAACTGTGCTGGTGTGGTCATGTACAGTTCGCAGGCGTTGGCATAGTAACTGGGCCTGACTGCGCATATCAATGAGCTAATCAGCCAGGTGGCAAGTGGCAGGTACATTTCAAATTGCCTCAGAAACCCGGCCATTATAACCTATGGGAAAATTGCCCTATTGAAATGCATTACAATGAGGGGAAAAAACATTTTCAAACGCAAATTGCGCCAAAACTACAAATCCGATCGACACGAAAAATACTTAGCACACCTCTTGGGGACGCTGGCTTCGAAATGACACCTCACTGGAGTCTGTGAGTGAAGCGGTTCGGGCCGCATTACGTGCGGACTGAATAATAATAATAACTAGATGGGTATTTCCTGAAGGAACTACAGATAGTGCTTTGGAATGGTGCCCGGGCTGCCCCTGCAAGACTTTCACACTTGGGTGCCCCTCAGGCGGTCCGATTTGGTGGGTTGGGTCAATCTGGGTCTGATTTTGTGGGCGGGGTAAATCTAGGTCCGATTCGGTGGGCGGGGTCACTTTTGGTCCGATTCTGTGGGCGCGGCCACTCTGGGTCCGATTCGGTGGGCGGAGCCACTCTGGGTCCGATTTGGTGGGCGGGGCACCTTAGGGACCAATTTGGTGGGTGGGGTCACTCGGTCCGATTTGGTGGGCTGGGCACCTCAGGGTCTGATTTGGTGGGCTGGGCACCTCAGGGTCCGATTTGGTGGGTGGGGTCACTCTGGGTCCGATTTGGTGGGCGGGGTCACTCTGGGCCCGATTTGGTGGAAGGGGTCACTCTGGGTCCGATTTGGTGGAAGGGGTCACTCTGGGTCTGATTTGGTGGAAGGGGTCACTCTGGGTCCGATTTGGTGGGCGGAGCCACTCTGGGTCCGATTTGGTGGGCGGGGTCACTCTGGGTCTGATTTAGGGGGCGGGGTCACTCTGGGTCCGATTTGGTGGGCCGGGCCCCTCGGGGTCCGATTTGGTGGGCCGGGCCTCTCGGGTTCCGAATTGGTGAGCGGGGTAATCTACTATTTAATTATCTAAGGGCACTTCCGTCTTTCTGTCTCACAACACCGCTACGTCATCATCTCGTGAGACCGCAATGCACTCTTGGGACCGGAGCGCGCAACAAGCATCGGGTACCGGCCACTCCAGGTGCAACAAGCATCGTGTACCGGCCGCTCTAGGAGGTGCAACAACCATCAGATACCGGCCGCTCCAGGAGGTGAGTATGTAACTTTTTTATTTTAATTCTTTTTTTTTTTAACAGGGATATGCAGTATACTATGTGACTGGACAATATACTACGTGACTGGGCAGTATAACTACGTGGCTCTGCGCTGTATACTGCGTGGCTCTGTGCTGTATACTGCGTGGCTCTGCGCTGTATACTACGCGGCTCTGCGCTGTATACTACGCGGCTCTGCGCTGTATACTGCGTGGCTCTGCGCTGTGTACTGCGCGGCTCTGCGCTGTGTACTGCACGGCTCTGCGCTGTGTACTGCGCGGCTCTGCACTGTGTACTGCGCGTTCTGCGCTGTATACTGCGCGGCTCTGCGCTGTATACTGCGCAGCTCTGCGCAGCTCTGCGCTTTGTACTGCGCGGCTCTGCGCTATATACTGCGTGGCTCTTCGCTGTATACTACGCGGCTCTGCGCTGTGTACTGCGCGGCTCTGCGCTGTGTACTGCGCGTGTCCGTGCTGTGTACTGCGCGTGTCTGCGCTGTATACTGTGGGGCTCTGCACTGTATACTGCGGGGCTCTGCGCTGTATACTACGCGGCTCAGCGCTGTATACTGCGCGGCTCTGCGCTGCATACTGCGTGGCTCTACGCTGCGTACTGCGCGGCTCTGCGCTGTATACTGGGTGGCTCTGCGCTGTGTACTGCGCGGCTCTGTGCTGTGTACTGTGCGGCTCTGCACTGTGTACTGCGCGGCTCTGCGCTGTGTACTGCGCGGCTCTGCGCTGTGTACTGCGCGGCTCTGCGCTTTATACTGTGCGGCTCTGCGCTCTGTACTGCGCGGCTCTGCGCTGTGTACTGCGCAGCTCTGCGCTGTATACTGCGCGGCTCTGCGCTGTGTACTGCGCGGCTCTGCGCTGTGTACTGCGCGGCTCTGCGCTGTGTACTGCTCGGCTCTGCGCTGTGTACTGCGCGGCTCTGCGCTGTGTACTGCGCGGCTCTGCGCTGTGTACTGCGCGGCTCTGCGCTGTGTACTGCGCGGCTCTGCGCTGTGTACTGCACGGCTCTGCGCGGTATACTGCGCGGCTCTGCGCTTTATACTGTGCGGCTCTGCGCTCTGTACTGCACGGCTCTGCGCTGTCTACTGCGCGGCTCTGCGCTGTGTACTGCTCGGCTCTGCGCTGTGTACTGCGCGGCTCTCCGCTTTATACTGCGCGGCTCTGCGCTTTATACTGCGCGGCTTTGCGCTGTGTACTACATGGCTCTGCGCTGTGTACTGCGCGGCTCTGCGCTGTGTACTGCACGGCTCTGCGCTGTGTACTGCACGGCTCTGCGCTTTATACTGCGCGGCTCTGCGCTGTGTACTGCACGGCTCTGCGCTGTGTACTGCGCGGCTCTGCGCTGTGTACTGCACGGCTCTGCGCTTTATACTGCGCGGCTCTGCGCTGTGTACTGCACGGCTCTGCGCTGTGTACTGCGCGGCTCTGCGCTGTGTACTGCGCGGCTCTGCGCTTTATACTGCGCGGCTCTGCGCTTTATACTGCGCGGCTCTGCGCTGTGTACTGCGCGGCTCTGCGCTGTGTACTGCGCGGCTCTGCGCTGTGTACTGCACGGCTCTGCGCTTTATACTGCGCGGCTCTGCGCTGTGTACTGCACGGCTCTGCGCTGTGTACTGCGCGGCTCTGCGCTGTGTACTGCACGGCTCTGCGCTTTAAACTGCGCGGCTCTGCGCTGTGTACTGCACGGCTCTGCGCTGTGTACTGCGCGGCTCTGCGCTGTGTACTGCGCGGCTCTGCGCTTTATACTGCGCGGCTGTGCGCTGTGTACTGCGCGGCTCTGCGCTGTGTACTGCGCGGCTCTGCGCTGTGTACTGCACGGCTCTGCGCTTTATACTGCGCGGCTCTGCGCTGTGTACTGCACGGCTCTGCGCTGTGTACTGCGCGGCTCTGCGCTGTGTACTGCACGGCTCTGCGCTTTATACTGCGCGGCTCTGCGCTGTGTACTGCATGGCTCTGCGCTGTGTACTGCGCGGCTCTGCGTTGTGTACTGCGCTGCTCTGCGCTTTATACTGCGCGGCTCTGCGCTGTGTACTGCGCGGCTCTGCGCTGTGTACTGCGCGGCTCTGCACTGTATACTGCGCGGCTCTGTGCTTTATACTGCGCGGCTCTGCGCTGTGTACTGCGCGGCTCTGCGCTGTGTACTGCACGGCTCTGCACTGTATACTGCGTGGCTGTGCAATATACTACGTGGACATGCATATTCTAGAATACCCGATGAGTTAGAATCGGGCCACAGTCTAATAATCATAAGACTACGGATAGTGGTTTGGAATTGTGCTGTACTGTCACTTTAAGAGCTGATATTATCTGACAAAACTTGTGACCTGGTGAGCTGATGTAGATTTCATAGGAGTTGGCATAGTAACTGTGTCTGACTGCGCATATCAATGAGCTAATCAGCCAGGTGGCAGTTATTTTTAGAAATTGCCTCAGAAACCAGCCCATTATAAACGTATAGGAAAATTTCTCCATTGAAACGCATTGAAAGACTTTTTTCAAACACAAATTGCGCAAAAACTACAAATCCGATCGACACGAAAAATACTTAGCACACCTCTCAGGAACGCTGGCTTCGAAATGACACCTCACTGGAGTCTGTGAGTTTAGCGGTTCGGGCCGCATTACGTGCGGACTGAATAATAAGAATAAGAAGAAGTTTACCACGGTGGAATAACAGTATAGTGCTTTGTTCCAAAGCACTATAATAACTAGATGGGTATTTCCTGAAGGAACTACAGATAGTGCTTTGGAATGGTGCCCGGGCTGCCCCTGCAAGACTTTCACACTTGGGTGCCCCTCAGGCGGTCCGATTTGGTGGGTTGGGTCAATCTGGGTCTGATTTTGTGGGCGGGGTAAATCTAGGTCCGATTCGGTGGGCGGGGTCACTTTTGGTCCGATTCTGTGGGCGCGGCCACTCTGGGTCCGATTCGGTGGGCGGAGCCACTCTGGGTCCGATTTGGTGGGCGGGGCACCTTAGGGACCAATTTGGTGGGTGGGGTCACTCGGTCCGATTTGGTGGGCTGGGCACCTCAGGGTCTGATTTGGTGGGCTGGGCACCTCAGGGTCCGATTTGGTGGGTGGGGTCACTCTGGGTTTGATTTGGTGGGCGGGGTCACTCTGGGTCCGATTTGGTGGAAGGGGTCACTCTGGGTCTGATTTGGTGGAAGGGGTCACTCTGGGTCTGATTTGGTGGAAGGGGTCACTCTGGGTCCGATTTGGTGGGCGGAGCCACTCTGGGTCCGATTTGGTGGGAGGGGTCACTCTGGGTCCGATTTGGTGGGCGGGGTCACTCTGGGTCCGATTTGGTGGGCGGGGTCACTCTGGGTCCGATTTGGTGGGTCGGGCCCCTCGGGGTCCGATTTGGTGGGCCGGGCCCCTCGGGTTCCGAATTGGTGAGCGGGGTAATCTACTATATAATTGTCTAAGGGCACTTCCGTCTTTCTGTCTCACAACACCGCTACGTCATCATCTCGTGAGACCGCAATGCACTCTTGGGACCGGAGCGCGCAACAAGCATCGGGTAGCGGCCACTCCAGGTGCAACAAGCATCGTGTACCGGCCGCTCTAGGAGGTGCAACAACCATCAGATACCGGCCGCTCCAGGAGGTGAGTATGTAACTTTTTTATATTAATTCTTTTTTTTTTTTTAAACAGGGATATGCAGTGTACTATGTGACTGGACAATTTACTACGTGACTGGGCAGTATAACTACGTGGCTCTGCGCTGTATACTGCGTGGCTCTGCGCTGTATACTGCGTGGCTCTGCGCTGTATACTACGCGGCTCTGCGCTGTATACTGCGCGGCTCTGCGCTGTATACTGCGCGGCTCTGCGCTGTATACTGCGCGGCTCTGCGCTGTATACTGCGCGGCTCTGCGCTTTGTACTGTGCGGCTCTGCGCTATATACTGCGTGGCTCTTCGCTGTATACTACGCGGCTCTGCGCTGTGTACTGCGCGGCTCTGCGCTGTGTAATGCGCGTGTCCGTGCTGTGTACTGCGCGTGTCTGCGCTGTATACTGCGCGGTTCTGTGCTGTGTACTGCACGGCTCTGCACTGTGTACTGCGCGGCTCTGTGCGGTATACTGCGCGGCTCTGCTCTTTATACTGTGCGGCTCTGCGCTCTGTACTGCGCGGCTCTGCGCTGTGTACTGCCCGGCTCTGCGCTGTGTACTGCGCGGCTCTGCGCTGTGTACTGCGCGGCTCTGCGCGGTATACTGCGCGGCTCTGCGCTGTGTACTGCACGGCTCTGCGCTTTATACTGCGCGGCTCTGCGCTGTGTACTGCGCGGCTCTGCGCTGTGTACTGCGCGGCTCTGCGCTGTGTACTGCGCGGCTCTGCGCTGTGTACTGCGTGGCTCTGCGCTTTGCCCTGTGCCGCTCTGCGCTGTGTACTGCGCGGCTCTGCGCTGTGTACTGCGTGGCTCTGCACTGTGTACTGCGCGGCTCTGCGCGGTATACTGCGCGGCTCTGCTCTTTATACTGTGCGGCTCTGCGCTGTGTACTGCGCGGCTCTGCGCTGTGTACTGTGCGGCTCTGCGCTGTGTACTGCGCGGCTCTGCGCTGTGTACTGCGCGGCTCTGCGCTGTGTACTGCGCGGCTCTGCGCTGTGTACTGCGCGGCTCTGCGCTGTATACTGCGCGGCTCTGCGCTTTGCACTGCGCCGCTCTGCGCTGTGTACTGCGCGGCTCTGCGCTGTGTACTGCACGGCTCTGCGCTGTGTACTGCGCGGCTCTGCACTGTGTACTGCGCGGCTCTGCGCGGTATACTGCGCGGCTCTGCTCTTTATACTGTGCGGCTCTGCGCTCTGTACTGCGCGGCTCTGCGCTGTGTACTGCCCGGCTCTGCGCTGTGTACTGCGCGGCTCTGCGCTGTGTACTGCGCGGCTCTGCGCGGTATACTGCGCGGCTCTGCGCTGTGTACTGCACGGCTCTGCGCTTAATACTGCGCGGCTGTGCGCTGTGTACTGCGCGGCTCTGCGCTGTGTACTGCGCGGCTCTGCGCTGTGTACTGCACGGCTCTGCGCTGTGTACTGCGTGACTCTGCGCTGTGTACTGCGCGGCTCTGCGCTGTGTACTGCGCGGCTCTGCGCTTTGCACTGCGCCGCTCTGCGCTGTGTACTGCGCGGCTCTGCGCTGTGTACTGCGCGGCTCTGCGCTGTGTACTGCGCGGCTCTGCACTGTGTACTGCGCGGCTCTGCTCTTTATACTGTGCGGCTCTGCGCTGTGTACTGCGCGGCTCTGTGCTGTGTACTGCGCGGCTCTGCGCTGTGTACTGCGCGGCTCTGCGCTGTGTACTGCGCGGCTCTGCACTTTATACTGCGCGGCTCTGCGCTGTGTACTGCGCGGCTCTGCGCTGTGTACTGCGCGGCTCTGCGCTGTGTACTGCGCGGCTCTGCGCTTTGCACTGCGCCGCTCTGCGCTGTGTACTGCGCGGCTCTGCGCTGTGTACTGCGCGGCTCTGCGCTGTGTACTGCGCGGCTCTGCACTGTGTACTGCGCGGCTCTGCGCGGTATACTGCGCGGCTCTGCTCTTTATACTGTGCGGCTCTGCGCTGTGTACTGCGCGGCTCTGCGCTGTGTACTGCGCGGCTCTGCACGGTATACTGCGCGGCTCTGCGCTGTGTATTGCACGGCTCTGCGCTTTATACTGCGCGGCTCTGCGCTGTGTACTGCGCGGCTCTGCGCTGTGTACTGCGCGGCTCTGCGCTTTATACTGCGCGGCTCTGCGCTGTGTACTGCGCGGCTCTGCGCTGTGTACTGCGCGGCTCTGCACTGTATACTGCGTGGCTGTGCAATATACTACGTGGACATGCATATTCTAGAATACCCGATGAGTTAGAATCGGGCCACAGTCTAATAATCATAAGACTACGGATAGTGTTTTGTAATTGTGCTGTACTGTCACTTTAAGAGCTGATATTATCTGACAAAACTTGTGACCTGGTGAGCTGATGTAGAGTTCATAGGCGTTGGCATAGTAACTGGGTCTCACTGCGCATATCAATGAGCTAATCAGCCAGGTGGCAGTTATTTTTAGAAATTGCCTCAGAAATCAGGCCCATTATAAACGTATTGGAAAATTTCTCTATTGAAATGCATTGAAACACTTTTTTCAAACACAAATTGCGCAAAAACTACAAATCCGATCGGCACGAAAAATACTTAGCACACCTCTCAGGAACGCTGGCTTCGAAATGACACCTCACTGGAGTCTGTGAGTGAAGCGGTTCGGGCCGCATTACGTGCGGACTGAATAATAATAATAACTAGATGGGTATTTCCTGAAGGAACTACAGATAGTGCTTTGGAATGGTGCCCGGGCTGCCCCTGCAAGACTTTCACACTTGGGTGCCCCTCAGATGCTGGTTTGGTAGTTGTAGCCCCTCAGGGTTGAGGATTTGGTGGGCGGGGCCACTCTGGGTCCGATTTGGGGGGTGGAGCCACTCTGGGTCCGATTTGGTGGGCTGGGTCACTCTGGGTCCGATTTGGTGGGCCGGGCCACTATGGGTCCGATTTGGTGGGCCAGGCCACTATGGGTCCGATTTGGTGGCCCGGGTCACTCTGGGTCCGATTTGGTGGCCCGGGTCACTCTGGGTCCGATTTGGTGGCCCGGGTCACTCTGGGTCCGATTTGTTGGCCCGGGTCACTCTGGGTCCGATTTGGTGGCCCGGGTCACTCTGGGTCCGATTTGGTGGCCCGGGTCACTCTGGGTCCGATTTGGTGGCCCGGGTCACTCTGGGTCCGATTTGGTGGCCCGGGTCACTCTGGGTCCGATTTGGTGGCCCGGGTCACTCTGGGTCCGATTTGGTGGCCCGGGTCACTCTGGGTCCGATTTGGTGGCCCGGGTCACTCTGGGTCCGATTTGGTGGGCCGGGTCACTCTGTGTCCGATTTGGTGGGCCGGGTCACTCTGGGTCCGACTTGGTGGGCCAGGCCACTCTGGGTCCGATTTGGTGGCCCGGGTCACACTGGGTCCGATTTGGTGGCCCGGGTCACTCTGGGTCCGATTTGGTGGCCCGGGTCACTCTGGGTCCGATTTGGTGGCCCGGGCCACTCTGGGTCCGATTTGGTGGCCCGGGCCACTCTGGGTCCGATTTGGTGGCCCGGGTCACTCTGGGTCCGATTTGGTGGCCCGGGTCACTCTGGGTCCCATTTGGTGGGCCGGGTCACTCTGGGTCCGATTTGGTGGGCCAGGCCACTCTGGGTCCGATTTGGTGGCCCGGGTCACTCCGGGTCCGATTTGGTGGCCCGGGTCACTCCGGGTCCGATTTGGTGGCCCGGGTCACTCCGGGTCTGATTTGGTGGCCCAAGTCACTCCGGGTCCGATTTGGTGGGCTGGGCCACTCCGGGTCCGATTTGGTGGGCCGGGCCACTCCGGGTCCGATTTGGTGGCCCGGGCCACTCCGGGTCCGATTTGGTGGCCCGGGCCACTCCGGGTCCGATTTGGTGGCCCGGGTCACTCCGGGTCCGATTTGGTGGCCCGGGTCACTCCGGCTCCGATTTGGTGGCCCGGGTCACTCTGGGTCCGATTTGGTGGGCCGGGTCACTCTGGGTCCGATTTGGTGGCCCGGGTCACTCTGGGTCCTATTTGGTGGCCCGGGTCACTCTGGGTCCGATTTGGTGGCCCGGGTCACTCTGGGTCCGATTTGGTGGCCCGGGTCACTCTGGGTCCGATTTGGTGGCCCGGGTCACTGGGTCCGATTTGGTGGGCCGGGTCACTCTGGGTCCGATTTGGTGGGCCGGGTCACTCTGGGTCCGATTTGGTGGGCCGGGTCACTCTGGGTCCGATTTGGTGGGCCGGGTCACTCTGGGTCCGATTTGGTGGGCGGGGTCACTCTGGGACCGATTTGGTGGGCGGGGTCACTCTGGGACCGATTTGGCGGGCGGCGCCACTCTGGGTCCGATTTGGCGGGCGGCGCCACTCTGGGTCCGATTTGGCGGGCGGCGCCACTCTGGGTCCGATTTGGCGGGCGGCGCCACTCTGGGTCCGATTTGGCGGGCGGCGCCACTCTGGGTCCGATTTGGCGGGCGGCGCCACTCTGGGTCCGATTTGGCGGGCCGGGTCACTCTGGGTCCGATTTGGCGGCCCGGGTCACTCTGGGTCCGATTTGGCGGCCCGGGTCACTCTGGGTCCGATTTGGCGGCCCGGGTCACTCTGGGTCCGATTTGGCGGGCCGGGTCACTCTGGATCCGATTTGGTGGGCCGGGTCATTCTGGGTCCGATTTGGTGGGCCGGGTCACTCTGGGTCCGATTTGGTGGGCCGGGCCACTCTGGGTCCCATTTGGTGGCCCGGGTCACTCTGGGTCCGATTTGGTGGCCCGGGTCACTCTGGGTCCGATTTGGTGGCCCGGGTCACTCTGGGTCCGATTTGGTGGCCCGGGTCACTCTGGGTCCGATTTGGTGGCCCGGGTCACTCTGGGTCCGATTTGGTGGCCCGGGTCACTCTGTGTCCGATTTGGTGGCCCGGGTCACTCTGGGTCCGATTTGGTGGCCCGGGTCACTCTGGGTCCGATTTGGTGGCCCGGGTCACTCTGGGTCCGATTTGGTGGCCCGGGTCACTCTGGGTCCGATTTGGTGGCCCGGGTCACTCTGGGTCCGATTTGGTGGCCCGGGTCACTCTGGGTTTGATTTGGTGGCCCGGGTCACTCTGGGTCCGATTTGGTGGGCCGGGTCATTCTGGGTCCGATTTGGTGGGCCGGGTCACTCTGGGTCCGATTTGGTGGCCCGGGTCACTCTGGGTCCGATTTGGTGGCCCGGGTCACTCTGGGTCCGATTTGATGGCCCGGGTCACTCTGGGTCCGATTTGGTGGGCCGGGTCACTCTGGGTCCGATTTGGTGGGCCGGGTCACTCTGGGTCCGATTTGGTGGGCTGGGTCACTCTGGGTCCGATTTGGTGGGCCGGGTCACTCTGGGTCCGATTTGGTGGGCCGGGTCACTCTGGGTCCGATTTGGTGGGCCGGGTCACTCTGGGTCCGATTTGGTGGGCCGGGTCACTCTGGGTCCGATTTGGTGGGCCGGGTCACTCTGGGTCCGATTTGGTGGGCCGGGTCACTCTGACTGACAGCAGGATAAGGGAATGGCTGATAACAGAGAATAGACTGACAGCAGGACAAGGGAATGGCTGATAACAGAGAGAATAGACTGACAGCAGGACAGGGGAATGGCTGATAACAGAGAGAATAGACTGACAGCAGGACAGGGGAATGGCTGATAACAGAGAGAATAGACTGACAGCAGGACAGGGGAATGGCTGATAACAGAGAGAATAGACTGACAGCAGGACGGGGAATGGCTGATAACAGAGAGAATAGACTGACAGCAGGACAGGGGAATGGCTGATAACAGAGAGAAATAGACTGACAACAGTACGGGGAATGGCTGATAACAGAGAGAAATAGATGGGTATTTCCTGAAGGAACTACAGATAGTGCTTTGGAATGGTTCCCGGGTTGCCCCAGCAAGACTTTCACACTTAGGTGCCCCTCAGGCGCTGGTTTGGTAGTTGTAGCCACTCTGGGTCCGATTTTGTGGGTGGGGCCCCTCAGGGGCCGATTTGGTGGGCGCTGTATACTGCGGGGCTCTGCGCTGTATACTGCGGGGCTCTGCGCTGTATACTGCGGGGCTCTGCGCTGTATGCTGCAGGGCTCTGCGCTGTATACTGCGCGGCTCTGCGCTGTATGCTGCGGGGCTCTGCGCTGTATGCTGCGCGGCTCTGCGCTGTATACTGCGGGGCTCTGCGCTGTATGCTGCGGGGCTCTGCGCTGTATAATGCGCGGCTCTGCGCTGTATACTGAGCGGCTCTGCGCTGTATGCTGCGCGGCTCTGCGCTGTATACTGTGGGGCTCTGCGCTGTATGCTGCGCGGCTCCGCGCTGTATGCTGCGTGGCTCTGCGCTGTATAATGCGCGGCTCTGCGCTGTGTACTGTAATAATAATAAGACTACAGATAGTGCTTTGAAATTGTGCTGTACTGTCACTTTAAGAGCTGATATTATCTGGCAAAACTGTGCTGGGGTCATGTACAGTTCGCAGGTGTTGGCATAGTAACTGGGCCTGACTGCACATATCAATGAGCTAA
This sequence comes from Ranitomeya variabilis, assembly GCF_051348905.1. Classification (NCBI taxonomy): domain Eukaryota; kingdom Metazoa; phylum Chordata; class Amphibia; order Anura; family Dendrobatidae; genus Ranitomeya; species Ranitomeya variabilis. The sequence goes on from NC_135233.1 coordinate 1,030,333,730, forward strand.
TCAGCCAGGTGGCAGGTACATTTCAAATTGCCTCAGAAACCCGGCCATTATAACCTATGGGAAAATTTCCCTATTGAAATGCATTACAATGAGGGGAAAAAACATTTTCAAACGCAAATTGCGCCAAAACTACAAATCCGATCGACACGAAAAATACTTAGCACACCTCTTGGGGACGCTGGCTTCGAAATGACACCTCACTGGAGTCTGTGAGTGAAGCGGTTCGGGCCGCATTACGTGCGGACTGAATAATAATAATAACTAGATGGGTATTTCCTGAAGGAACTACAGATAGTGCTTTGGAATGGTGCCCGGGCTGCCCCTGCAAGACTTTCACACTTGGGTGCCCCTCAGGCGCTGGTTTGGTAGTTGTAGCCCCTCAGGGTTGAGGCTTGGTGGGCCGGGTCACTCTGGGTCCGATTTGGTGGGCCGGGTCACTCTGGGTCCGATTTGGTGGGCCGGGTCACTCTGGGTCCGATTTGGTGGGCCGGGTCACTCTGGGTCCCATTTGGTGGGCCGGGTCACTCTGGGTCCCATTTGGTGGCCCGGGTCACTCTGGGTCCCATTTGGTGGCCCGGGTCACTCTGGGTCCCATTTGGTGGCCCGGGTCACTCTTGGTCCGATTTGGTGGCCCGGGTCACTCTGGGCCCGATTTGGTGGCCCGGGTCACTCTGGGCCCGATTTGGTCAACCCGGGTCACTCTGGGCCCGATTTGGTGGCCCGGGTCAATCTGGGCCCGATTTGGTGGCCCGGGTCACTCTGGGGCCGATTTGGTGGGCCGGGTCACTCTGGGTCCCATTTGGTGGCCCGGGTCACTCTGGGTCCCATTTGGTGGCCCGGGTCACTCTGGGTCCCATTTGGTGGCCCGGGTCACTCTTGGTCCGATTTGGTGGCCCGGGTCACTCTGGGCCCGATTTGGTGGCCCGGGTCACTCTGGGCCCGATTTGGTCAACCCGGGTCACTCTGGGCCCGATTTGGTGGCCCGGGTGTTGTGAATTTGGATTCTGGGCTCCCCCGGTGGCTACTGGTGGAATTGAACTGGTGTCTTCATCTTCTCTGTTCACCTGTTCCCATCAAGATGTGGGAGTCGCTATATAACCTTGCTGCTCTGTTAGTTGCTTGCCGGTCAACAATGTTATCAGAAGCCTCTCTGTGCTTGTTCCTGCTCCTAGACAACTACTAGATAAGTTGGACTCTTGTCCATGTTTGTTTTTGCATTTTGTTCCAGTTCACAGCTGTAGTTTCGTTACTGTGTCTGGAAAGCTCTTGTGAACGGGAATTGCCACTCTGGTGTTATGAGTTAATGCCAGAGTTTTAAAGTAATTTCTGGATGGTGTTTTTTGATAGGGTTTTCAGCTGACCATGAAAGTGTCCTTTCTGTCTTCTGCTATGTAGTAAGTGGACCTCAAATTTGCTAAACCTATTTTCATACTACGTTTGTTATTTCATCTCAACTCACCGCCAATACATGTGGGGGGCCTCTGTCTCCTTTCGGGGTATTTCTCTAGAGGTGAGCTAGGACTAATATTTTCCTCTGCTAGCTTTATTTAGTCCTCCGGCTGGGCTGGGCATCTAGAATCAACGTAGGCATGCTACTCGGCCACTGCTAGTTGTGCGTTAGGCTTAGTTCATGGTCAGCTCAGTTCCCATCTTCCAAGAGCTAGTTCCTATATATGCTTATGCTATGTTCTCTTGCCATTGAGATCATGACAGTTTGACCGGCCCGCAAAGTGTTAATTGTTTGGGCTGAAGCAGGAGAAAAAGAAGTGTTGAAGGGAAATTTTTTTTTTTTTTTTTTTTCCCCTCAGAGTTTTGCTGCCTAGCCCTTAATTGCTGTCTAGCTGCTTCTTACCTCCTCTTAACCCTTGAATGGCTCTGTGTCCACCTGTTTGTAATGGATCTTCAGAGTGTAACTGCAGGTTTGAATAATCTCGCCACGAAGGTACAAAATTTGCAAGATTTTGTTTGTCATGCACCTGTATCTGAGCCGAGAATTCCTTTGCCGGAATTTTTCTCGGGGAATAGATCCGGGTTTCAGAATTTTCGAAATAATTGCAAATTATTTTTGTCTCTGAAATCTCGCTCTGCCGGAGACCCTGCACAGCAGGTCAGGATTGTGATTTCCTTGCTCCGGGGCGACCCTCAAGACTGGGCCTTTTCATTGACACCAGGGGATCCTGCCTTGCTCAATGTGGATGCGTTTTTTCTGGCCTTGGGGTTGCTTTATGACGAACCTCATTTGGAGCTTCAGGCAGAAAAAACTTTGATGTCCCTATCTCAGGGGCAAGATGAAGCGGAAATTTACTGCCAAAGATTCCGTAAATGGTCTGTGCTTACTCAGTGGAATGAGTGCGCCCTGGCGGCGACTTTCAGAGAGGGTCTCTCTGATGCCATTAAGGATGTTATGGTGGGGTTCCCTGTGCCTGCGGGTCTGAATGAGTCCATGACAATGGCTATTCAGATCGATAGGCGTTTGCGGGAGCGCAAACCAGTGCACCATCTGGCGGTGTCCACTGAGAAGTCGCCAGAGAGTATGCAGTGTGATAGAATTCTGTCCCGAAGCGAGCGGCAGAATTTTAGACGGAAAAATGGGTTGTGTTTCTATTGTGGTGATTCTACTCATGTTATATCAGCATGCTCTAAGCGCACTAAAAAGCTTGGTAAATCTGTTTCCATTTGCACCTTACCGTCTAAATTTATTCTATCTGTGACCCTGATTTGCTCTTTGTCATCTATTACCACGGACGCCTATGTCGACTCTGGCGCCGCTTTGAGTCTTATGGATTGGTCCTTTGCCAAACGCTGTGGGTATGATTTAGAGCCTTTGGAGACTCCTATTCCTCTGAAGGGGATTGACTCCACCCCATTGGCTAATAATAAACCACAATACTGGACACAAGTAACTATGCGTATTAATCCGGATCACCAGGAGATTATTCGCTTTCTGGTGCTGTATAATCTACATGATGATTTGGTGCTAGGATTGCCTTGGCTGCAATCTCACAACCCAGTCCTCGACTGGAGAGCTATGTCTGTGTTGAGCTGGGGATGTAAGGGGGCTCATGGGGATGTACCTGTGGTTTCCATTTCATCATCCATTCCCTCTGAAATTCCTGAGTTCCTGTCTGACTATCGTGACGTCTTTGAAGAATCCAAGCTTGGTTCGTTACCTCCGCACCGAGAGTGCGATTGTGCCATAGATTTAATCCCGGGTAGTAAATACCCAAAGAGTCTTCAGAAATTTTTGGGCTTTGCTAACTTTTATCGTCGATTTATTGCTGGTTTTTCGGATATTGCTAAGCCATTGACCGATTTGACTAAGAAGGGTGCTGATGTTGCTGATTGGTCCCCTGATGCTGTGGAGGCCTTTCGGGAGCTTAAGCGCCGTTTTTCCTCTGCCCCTGTGTTGCGTCAGCCTGATGTTGCTCTACCTTTTCAGGTTGAGGTCGACGCTTCTGAGATCGGAGCTGGGGCAGTGTTGTCGCAGAAAAGTTCTGACTGCTCCGTGATGAGGCCTTGTGCCTTCTTTTCCCGTAAATTTTCGCCCGCTGAGCGGAATTATGATGTTGGGAATCGGGAGCTTTTGGCCATGAAGTGGGCTTTTGAGGAGTGGCGCCATTGGCTTGAGGGGGCCAGACATCAGGTGGTGGTATTGACTGACCACAAAAATTTGATTTATCTTGAGACCGCCAGGCGCCTGAATCCTAGACAGGCGCGCTGGTCATTATTTTTCTCTCGGTTTAATTTTGTGGTGTCATACCTACCGGGTTCTAAGAATGTTAAGGCGGATGCCCTTTCTAGGAGTTTTGAGCTTGACTCGCCTGGTAACTCTGAGCCCACAGGTATCCTTAAGGATGGAGTGGTATTGTCAGCCGTTTCTCCAGACCTGCGGCGGGCCTTGCAGGAGTTTCAGGCGGAGAGACCTGATCGTTGCCCACCTGATAAACTGCTTGTTCCTGATGATTGGACCAGTAGAGTCATCTCTGAGGTTCATTCTTCTGCGTTGGCAGGTCATCCTGGCATTTTTGGTACCAGGGATTTGGTGGCAAGGTCCTTCTGGTGGCCTTCCCTGTCACGAGATGTGCGAGGCTTTGTGCAGTCTTGTGACGTTTGTGCTCGGGCCAAGCCTTGTTGTTCTCGGGCTAGTGGATTATTGTTGCCCTTGCCTATTCCTAAGAGGCCTTGGACGCACATCTCGATGGATTTTATTTCAGATCTGCCTGTTTCTCAGAAGATGTCTGTCATCTGGGTGGTGTGTGACCGTTTTTCTAAGATGGTCCATTTGGTTCCTCTGCCCAAGTTACCTTCTTCTTCCGAGTTGGTTCCTCTGTTTTTTCAAAATGTTGTTCGTTTGCATGGTATTCCTGAGAATATCGTTTCTGACAGAGGGACCCAATTCGTGTCTAGATTTTGGCGGGCATTCTGTGCTAGGATGGGCATAGATTTATCTTTTTCGTCCGCTTTCCATCCTCAGACGAATGGCCAGACCGAGCGGATTAATCAGACCCTGGAGACATATCTGAGGTGTTTTGTGTCTGCTGACCAGGATGATTGGGTTGCTTTTTTGCCATTGGCGGAGTTCGCTCTCAATAATCGGGCCAGCTCTGCCACTTTGGTGTCCCCGTTTTTCTGTAATTCGGGGTTTCATCCTCGATTTTCCTCTGGTCAGGTGGAATCTTCGGATTGTCCTGGAGTGGATGCTGTGGTGGAGAGATTGCATCAGATCTGGGGGCAGGTGGTGGACAATTTGAGGTTGTCCCAGGAGAAGACTCAGCTTTTTGCCAACCGCCACCGTCGTGTTGGTCCTCGGCTTTCTGTTGGGGATTTGGTGTGGTTGTCTTCTCGTTTTGTCCCTATGAGGGTCTCTTCTCCTAAGTTTAAGCCTCGGTTTATCGGCCCGTATAAGATATTGGAGATTCTTAACCCTGTTTCCTTCCGTTTGGACCTCCCTGCATCCTTTTCTATTCATAACATTTTTCATCGGTCATTATTGCGCAGGTATGAGGTACCGGTTGTGCCTTCCGTTGAGCCTCCTGCTCCGGTGTTGGTTGAGGGTGAGTTGGAGTACGTTGTGGAGAAGATCTTGGACTCTCGTGTTTCCAGACGGAGACTCCAGTATCTGGTCAAGTGGAAGGGATACGGCCAGGAGGATAATTCTTGGGTGAATGCATCTGATGTTCATGCCTCCGATCTGGTTCGTGCCTTTCATAGGGCCCATCCTGATCGCCCTGGTGGTTCTGGTGAGGGTTCGATGCCCCCTCCTTGAGGGGGGGGTACTGTTGTGAATTTGGATTCTGGGCTCCCCCGGTGGCTACTGGTGGAATTGAACTGGTGTCTTCATCTTCTCTGTTCACCTGTTCCCATCAAGATGTGGGAGTCGCTATATAACCTTGCTGCTCTGTTAGTTGCTTGCCGGTCAACAATGTTATCAGAAGCCTCTCTGTGCTTGTTCCTGCTCCTAGACAACTACTAGATAAGTTGGACTCTTGTCCATGTTTGTTTTTGCATTTTGTTCCAGTTCACAGCTGTAGTTTCGTTACTGTGTCTGGAAAGCTCTTGTGAATGGGAATTGCCACTCTGGTGTTATGAGTTAATGCCAGAGTTTTAAAGTAATTTCTGGATGGTGTTTTTTGATAGGGTTTTCAGCTGACCATGAAAGTGTCCTTTCTGTCTTCTGCTATGTAGTAAGTGGACCTCAAATTTGCTAAACCTATTTTCATACTACGTTTGTTATTTCATCTCAACTCACCGCCAATACATGTGGGGGGCCTCTGTCTCCTTTCGGGGTATTTCTCTAGAGGTGAGCTAGGACTAATATTTTCCTCTGCTAGCTTTATTTAGTCCTCCGGCTGGGCTGGGCATCTAGAATCAACGTAGGCATGCTACTCGGCCACTGCTAGTTGTGCGTTAGGCTTAGTTCATGGTCAGCTCAGTTCCCATCTTCCAAGAGCTAGTTCCTATATATGCTTATGCTATGTTCTCTTGCCATTGAGATCATGACACCCGGGTCAATCTGGGCCCGATTTGGTGGCCCGGGTCACTCTGGGGCCGATTTGGTGGCCCGGGTCACTCTGGGTCCGATTTGGTGGCCCGGGTCACTCTGGGCCCGATTTGGTCAACCCGGGTCACTCTGGGCCCGATTTGGTGGCCCGGGTCAATCTGGGCCCGATTTGGTGGGACGGGTCACTCTGGGGCCGATTTGGTGGCCCGGGTCACTCTGGGTCCGATTTGGTGGCCCGGGTCACTCTGGGTCCGATTTGGTGGCCCGGGTCACTCTGGGTCCGATTTGGTGGCCCGGGTCACTCTGGGTCCGATTTGGTGGCCCGGGTCACTCTGGGTCCGATTTGGTGGCCCGGGTCACTCTGGGTCCGATTTGGTGGCCCGGGTCACTCTGGGTCCGATTTGGTGGCCCGGGTCACTCTGGGTCCGATTTGGTGGCCCGGGTCACTCTGGGTCCGATTTGGTGGCCCGGGTCACTCTGGGTCCGATTTGGTGGCCCGGGTCACTCTGGGTCCGATTTGGTGGCCCGGGTCACTCTGGGTCCGATTTGATGGCCCGGGTCACTCTGGGTCCGATTTGGCGGCCTGGGTCACTCTGGGTCCGATTTGGTGGGCGGCGCCACTCTGGGTCCGATTTGGCGGGCGGCGCCACTCTGGGTCCGATTTGGCGGGCGGCGCCACTCTGGGTCCGATTTGGCGGGCGGCGCCACTCTGGGTCCGATTTGGCGGGCGGCGCCACTCTGGGTCCGACTTGACGGGCGGCGCCACTCTGGGTCCGATTTGGCGGGCGGGGGCACTCTGGGTCCGATTTGGCAAGCGGGGGCACTCTGGTCCGATTTGGTGGGCTGGGTCCGATTTGGTGAGCGGGGCAATAATGATAAGACTACAGATAGTGCTTTGTAATTGTGCTGTACTGTCACTTTAAGAGCTGATATTATCTGACAAAACTTGTAACCTGGTGGGCTGGTAGAGTTTATAGGCGTTGGCATAGTAACTGGGTCTCACTGCGCATATCAATGAGGTAATCAGCCAGGTGGCAGTTATTTTTAGAAATTGCCTCAGAAATCAGGCCCATTATAAACGTATTGGAAAATTTCCCTATTGAAATGCATTGAGACACTTTTTTCAAACGCAAATTGCGCCAAAACTACAAATCCGATCGACACGAAAAATACTTAGCACACCTCTCAGGAACGCTGGCTTCGAAATGACACCTCACTGGAGTCTGTGAGTTTAGCGGTTCGGGCCGCATTACGTGCGGACTGAATAATAATAATAAGAAGAAGAAGTTTACCACGGTGGAATAACAGTATAGTGCTTTGTTCCAAAGCACTATAATAACTAGATGGGTATTTCCTGAAGGAACTACAGATAGTGCTTTGGAATGGTGCCCGGGCTGCCCCTGCAAGACTTTCACACTTGGGTGCCCCTCAGACGCTGGTTTGGTAGTTGAGGATTTGGTGGGCGGGGCCACCACCGGGGCACTCTGGGTCCGATTTGGTGGCCCGGGTCACTCTGGGTCCGATTTGGTGGCCCGGGTCACTCTGGGTCCGATTTGGTGGCCCGGGTCACTCTGGGTCCGATTTGGTGGCCCGGGTCACTCTGGGTCCGATTTGGTGGCCCGGGTCACTCTGGGTCCGATTTGGTGGCCCGGGTCACTCTGGGTCCGATTTGGTGGCCCGGGTCACTCTGGGTCCGATTTGATGGCCCGGGTCACTCTGGGTCCGATTTGGCGGCCCGGGTCACTCTGGGTCCGATTTGGTGGGCGGCGCCACTCTGGGTCCGATTTGGCGGGCGGCGCCACTCTGGGTCCGATTTGGCGGGCGGCGCCACTCTGGGTCCGATTTGGCGGGCGGCGCCACTCTGGGTCCGACTTGACGGGCGGCGCCACTCTGGGTCCGATTTGGCGGGCGGGGGCACTCTGGGTCCGATTTGGCAAGCGGGGGCACTCTGGTCCGATTTGGTGGGCTGGGTCCGATTTGGTGAGCGGGGCAATAATGATAAGACTACAGATAGTGCTTTGTAATTGTGCTGTACTGTCACTTTAAGAGCTGATATTATCTGACAAAACTTGTAACCTGGTGGGCTGGTAGAGTTTATAGGCGTTGGCATAGTAACTGGGTCTCACTGCGCATATCAATGAGGTAATCAGCCAGGTGGCAGTTATTTTTAGAAATTGCCTCAGAAATCAGGCCCATTATAAACGTATTGGAAAATTTCCCTATTGAAATGCATTGAGACACTTTTTTCAAACGCAAATTGCGCCAAAACTACAAATCCGATCGACACGAAAAATACTTAGCACACCTCTCAGGAACGCTGGCTTCGAAATGACACCTCACTGGAGTCTGTGAGTTTAGCGGTTCGGGCCGCATTACGTGCGGACTGAATAATAATAATAAGAAGAAGAAGTTTACCACGGTGGAATAACAGTATAGTGCTTTGTTCCAAAGCACTATAATAACTAGATGGGTATTTCCTGAAGGAACTACAGATAGTGCTTTGGAATGGTGCCCGGGCTGCCCCTGCAAGACTTTCACACTTGGGTGCCCCTCAGACGCTGGTTTGGTAGTTGAGGATTTGGTGGGCGGGGCCACCACCGGGGCACTCTGGGTCCGATTTGGTGGCCCGGGTCACTCTGGGTCCGATTTGGTGGCCCGGGTCACTCTGGGTCTGATTTGGTGGCCCGGGTCACTCTGGGTCCGATTTGGTGGGCCGGGTCACTCTGGGTCCGATTTGGTGGCCCGGGTCACTCTGGGTCCGATTTGGTGGCCCGGGTCACTCTGGGTCCGATTTGGTGGCCCGGGTCACTCTGGGTCCGATTTGGTGGCCCGGGTCACTCTGGGTCCGATTTGGTGGCCCGGGTCACTCTGGGTCCGATTTGGTGGCCCGGGTCACTCTGGGTCCGAGTTGGTGGCCCGGGTCACTCTGGGTCCGATTTGGTGGGCTGGGTCACTCTGGGTCCGATTTGGTGGCCCGGGTCACTCTGGGTCCGATTTGGTGGCCCGGGTCACTCTGGGTCCGAGTTGGTGGCCCGGGTCACTCTGGGTCCGAGTTGGTGGCCCGGGTCACTCTGGGTCCGATTTGGCGGGTGGTGCCACTCTGGGTCCGATTTGGCGGGCGGCGCCACTCTGGGTCCGATTTGGCGGGCAGCGCCACTCTGGGTCTGATTTGGCAGGCAGCGCCACTCTGGGTCCGATTTGGCGGGCGGGGCAATAATTATAATATGACTACAGATAGTGCTTTGGAATTGTGCTGTGCTGTCACTTTAAGAGCTGATATTATCTGACAACACTTGTGTGCTGGACTCATGTAGAGTTCATAGGCATTGGCATAGTAACTGGGTCTGACTGCGCTGTATACTGCGCGGGTCTGCCCTGTATACTGCGCGGCTCTGCGCTTTATACTGCGTGGCTCTGCGCTGTATACTGCAAGGCTCTGCGCTGTATACTGCGGGGCTCTGCGCTGTATGCTGCGCGGCTCTGCGCGGCTCTGCGCTGTATGCTGCGCGGCTCTGCGCTGTATGCTGCGCGGCTCCGCGCTGTATGCTGCGCGGCTCCGCGCTGTATAATGCGCGGCTCTGCGCTGTATACTGCACGGCTCTGCGCTGTATGCTGCGGGGCTCTGCGCTGTATGCTGCAGGGCTCTGCGCTGTATGCTGCAGGGCTCTGCGCTGTATGCTGCGCGGCTCTGCGCTGTATGCTGCGCAGCTCTGCGCTGTATGCTGCGCGGCTCTGCGCTGTATAATGCGCGGCTCTCGCTGTATACTGCGGGGCTCTGCGCTGTATGCTGCGGGGCTCTGCGCTGTATGCTGCGCAGCTCCGCGCTGTATGCTGCGGGGCACTGCGCTGTATAATGCGCGGCTCTGCGCTGTATACTGCGCGGCTCTGCGCTGTATACTGCGGGGCTCTGCGCTGTATGCTGCGGGGCTCTGCGTTGTATACTGCGCGGCTCTGCGCTGTATGCTGCGGGGCTCTGCGCTGTATGCTGCGGGGCTCTGCGCTGTATGCTGCGCGGCTCTGCGCTGTATGCTGCGGGGCTCTGCGCTGTATACTGCGGGGCTCCGCGCTGTATGCTGCGGGGCTCTGCGCTGTATGCTGTGCGGCTCCGCGCTGTATGCTGCGCGGCTCCACGCTGTATAATGCGCGGCTCTGCGCTGTATGCTGCGCGGCTCTGCGCTGTATGCTGCGGGGCTCTGCGCTGTATGCTGCGGGGCTCTGCGCCGTATGCTGCGGGGCTCTGCGCTGTATGCTGCGCGGCTCTGCGCTGTATGCTGCGCGGCTGTGTGCTGTATAATGCGCGTCTCTGCGCTGTATACTGCTCGGCTCTGCGCTGTATACTGCGGGGCTCTGCGCTGTATACTGCGGGGCTCTGCGCTGTATGCTGCGGGGCTCTGCGCTGTATACTGTAATAATAATAAGACTACAGATAGTGCTTTGAAATTGTGCTGGGCTGTCACTTTAAGAGCTGATATTATCTGACAAAACGGTGACCTGGTGGAGTTGATAGGCGTTGGCATAGTAACTGTGTCTGACTGCACATATCAATGAGCTAATCAGCCAGGTGGCATTTGGCAGTTAAGTTATTTTTAGAAATTGCCTCAGAAACCAGCCCATTTTAAACGTATAGGAAAATTTCCCTATTGAAATGCATTGAAAACAATGCTTTCCAATGAGGGGGAAACAATTTTCAAATGCAAATTGCACCAAAACTACAAATCCGACCGACATGAAAATAACTTAGCACACCTCTCGTGGACGCTGGCTTCGAAATGACACCTCACTGGAGTCTGTACGTTTTACGGTTTGGGCCGCATTAATTGCGGAAAAAAGACTAATAATAATAAGAATAAGAAGAAGAAGAAGAAGTTATCCACGATGGAATAACAGTATAGTGCTTTGTTCCAAAGCACTATAATAAGAAGAAGTTATCCACGGTGGAATAACAGTATAGTGCTTTGTTCCAAAGCACTATAATAATAAGAAGAAGTTATCCACGATGGAATAACAGTATAGTGCTTTGTTCCAAAGCACTATAATAAGAAGTTTACCACGGTGGAATAACAGTATAGTGCTTTGTTCCAAAGCACTATAATTAATACTCATCTCACCAATCCTCTGTCTCCCCTTGTCTTGCCGTCTCCACTTCCCCTGATCTGAACCTCTTTTTTTCACAACCATGCATCTTCCTTCTAACGTAGCACATCTTCTTCACCCTGCTTCACTTCCGGCTGTGGCTGATAGGGTTGGCGCAATAACCAAATAAAATATAAAATAAAGTGCAATCGCAAACCGGGGTCCACCGTGCAGAGATTAACCTGCTGCTAGTGTGAACAATGATGGAACAAAACAGCGAGCGTTACCTTAAACAAACTGTGTTAACGCCACACAGTGCGAATGGGACACTTAGTACCAAGCCCCGTTACTTCACAGAGAGGTACTGCACAAAGAATGCTAAGTACTATACCCTGTTAACGTCACAGGGATGTTAGCACGTGGATTGAGCTGGCTCTGCAAGTAAACTGTGCTATCCGCACATATGAATGAAGCAGAAGCTGTCCCAAGAGAAGGAACCCTTATGACGCTAGGTACAATACCCTCTCGACTTCACTGAGTGGAATCATAAGGGTTGAGCTTGTCTGTAACTGAACTGTGCTAACCGCACACATGAACGAAACAGATGGTAAACCAAGCGGTTGGTTACCCCAGTCCAGATGCTACCGAACTTAAGCCTATACAGCATCCTAAGAATGTAGCAAACCAGACACTCAGGCAGTGAGCCAAGGGTACGAAATCGCCTAAGTGTGCTACTTGCCTGCCAATGTGTACAGTCTTTGAGCATAGACAGACACACACAAACGTGCAGACAGGTTGGTAGAGTAACCACCCACTTACACTAAAACAAAGATGCCCGCATGTGCCCCTGAGAGCCTTTTATATGCTAGGCTCCACCCCAAACACTCATGCCTAGTGTTGAGCATTCCGATGCTGCAAGTATCGGGTATCGGCCGATACTTGCTGTATCGGAATTTCCGATACCGAGATCCGATATTTTTGTGATATCGGGTATCGGTATCGAAACAACATTAATGTAAAAATGTGTAAAAGAAAGAATTAAAATAAAAAATATCGCTATACTCACCTGTCCGACGCAGCCTGGACCTCAGCGAAGGAACCGGCAGCGTTGTTTGTTTAAAATTCGCGCTTTTACTTGGTTACGTGAATTCCCGGCTTGTGATTGGTCAGGGCGGCCATGTTGCCGGGACGCGGACCAATCACAGCAAGCCGTGACGAAATTACGTCACGGCTTGCTGTGATTGGTCCGCGTCCCGGCAACATGGACGCCATTAACCAATCACAAGCCGTGACGTCACGGGAGGCTGGACACGCGCGTTTTTTAAAAAGTGCGCAAGTCCAGCCTCCCGTGACGTCACGGCTTGTGATTGGTTAATGGCGGCCATGTTGCCGGGACGCGGACCAATCACAGCAAGCCGTGACGTAATTTCGTCACGGCTTGCTGTGATTGGTCCGCGTCCCGGCAACATGGCCGCCCTGACCAATCACAAGCCGGGAATTCACGTAACCAAGTAAAAGCGCGAATTTTAAACAAACAACGCTGCCGGTTCCCTCGCTGAGGTCCCGGCTGCGTCGGACAGGTGAGTATAGCGATATTTTTTATTTTAATTCTTTCTTTTACACATTTATATGGTTCCCAGGGCCTGAAGGAGAGTTTCCTCTCCTTCAGACCCTGGGAACCATCAGGAATACCGTCCGATACTTGAGTCCCATTGACTTGTATTGGTATCGGGTATCGGTATCGGATTGGATCCGATACTTTGCCGGTATCGGCCGATACTTTCCGATACCGATACTTTCAAGTATCGGACGGTATCGCTCAACACTACTCATGCCCAGTCGGTAGAGACATCGCCCGTAGGCCAATTCGGAGCTGCCACATCAACAGAGCAACTAACGTCCGACCACCAATAAGAAGAAGCTACATCAGAGACATGCTCATTAAGGTGATCTCTGGACTTAGACTCCAGAGAACAAGGCTGCACCTGCATATCACTGACCACCATAGACTTAGCTGAAGAGCCGGCAGCAACCAAATGTACACCATGAGCATGAACAAGGCGCTGGGGCCGACATCTGTGCTGAGCAGCAATTGCAGTGGCCGAATGGGAGACCACAGCATCAGATAATGCTTGGGATCTGTTCCGCACAGTGGGAGAATCCCGACACCTAACAGTGGCATCTCCACTGTGCGCTTTTCCGCCATGGTACAAGTTGTGATGCCATGACACTGCAACCTGTCATGCTCTAGGCCTTGTAATGACTTTGGGAAAAACATGTTGTTACCTCATGATGTGTGGTACAAAGGCATGGCGCTCATAGACTTCATAGGCCTATTTATGACCTTGAGTGAATCAGGCCGAAAAAGATGTGAGCAACAGTAGAACGCAAAAAGAAAAGATTTGGACAAATTAAATGAGTTTTATTTTTTTTAAAACCTGCCCATCTGGCTGCTTTTTTTGCTAACTTCACAGGAAGTAAAATGCAAAATAAAACCTCTCTTTGGAAAATGCAAATCTTTGTAAAATGCAAAGAGAATTCAATTAAACTAAAATAAATTTGCTCATCTCTAGAAGCAAGTAAAGAAAAAAATGTGAGATGATGTATATAGCGCTTAACCCCTTAATGCCACATGACAGATATATCAGTCATGGACCATGTCAAGGTGTTTGGAATGGGCTCAAAAGCAAAGCCTTCTCCACAGAGGGTAGATGACGACTATGTTTCACAGCTGTCATCTGCCTCTAACAGCAGCGATCAGTGCAGCCTCTGATCACTGCTGTTAACTTCCTAACTGCCACTGTCAATTGCTGACACTGGCATTTAAACGTTGCGATCAAGCCTGAGTTTGTTTGGGTTCCCATTGGCTCCTCCTTAATGCAATGACACATTGAGTTGTTATGACAGCCAGGGGTCAGCTGATCATTTATGGGTCTGCAGCGCCCAGGGTCCTGGTCATTGCAGGAATGTTATTCGCCTCTAGGGGGAAGTGATATTACGTTTGGAGCCAATAAAGGAGATCTCACTACCAGGTAACACCAACACACAACACATTTCATACTCCAGTCCACCAGGGGAGCTATGCTCCAATTTATTAGGGCACTCTTCACAATTAGGTAAAACTGGTGGCCTGGATAGGAAGTTAGGCAGACACTGACTGAGCTTTGCTCAGGCAGTTGCTATCTTAGCTCCGCTCAGGTAGTTGGTCCCTGACAGGGGTGGGATCCTGTCAGAGGCCTAGACAGAAGGCCAATGGAGCTGCGCCTGCCCCACGTGCAGCAGCTTCCAGAAAAGAGACATGAATAGAGAACTGTATTGTAAACATGAGGAGAAGTCATAACAAAAGGAGAGGAAACCAGAAAGAGCTCTGCCCTACATAGGCTGCCTCCTTCTGAGGTGCAGGATCCGGTAGCCGGAAAACTGAAGGAGCAACAGTCCTTTATGGCTTGCTCCAGAGACTGGTAGGGCAGCTAATTTCAAGTTACTGATCTGCCCTATACCCAGGAGGCACGGTGGCAACTTGTGGGGGCCGGGGCATGCTAGAGTCCCTCTAAAAAGCCTCAGGCCACCAGTCATACGGGTTTGTCCTATCCATCAGGGCGACAGAGAAAGAGCATAACATCTAGAACATCTACAACAGTTGTGAGGACCTTATGAGAGGCTCAGCAGTAAGGTACTACAACACCCAGGCACTAGAGGAAGGCTACTGATTTCCACCTGGATAAGGGGACTCTGGATTTGCCTCCAAACCGGCTGGACTCTGCCAACCCTGTGATCTCGTGCTCTGGACTGTGGATGCTGAAGCCTTCAGTAAAAAGGTAAAGAGACTGCACCCTTGTGTCCTCGTTCTTCACTTCCCCTCACGCCATCCACCATCTACACACTGAGAAGCCCTGGGGATATACTTCACCTGTGGGAAGTTATACCATCTAGCTGCCACAACATCACCCCAGCGGACCCCTAAGCAGCGTCGGTCACCCTGACCGAATACCACAGGTGGTGTCACGAACATTTCCCATATAAAGACCTTTCCTCCCCGTTTACAATGGACGTCCCGAGGGCCACGGACCGGGTCAGCCACCGTGACATCCCCCTTGAGAACCGAAGGACCCGGTACCGAGTACCCCACTGCCCT
Organism: Ranitomeya variabilis; assembly: GCF_051348905.1. NCBI lineage: Eukaryota > Metazoa > Chordata > Amphibia > Anura > Dendrobatidae > Ranitomeya > Ranitomeya variabilis. The sequence goes on from NC_135233.1 coordinate 1,030,348,939, forward strand.
ATGGGGGTAATCCAGGTCTATCATGAGATCTATTCTGTAGCCGTGAATCATATAATTTTCATCAGAACTATAGTGTTACTGTATCTAGTAGAAGTATTCAAACAATCTCAGGTTTAAGTCTCCTAAGATGTCTAACAAGTAAAGGAATAGTAAAGGAAACATGTATAAAAATGTAAACAATATAACATTACTCTTTTAATCACTCTGCTTTTCCACATTATAAATTCGCTCAATACGTAAAAATAAAAAGACAAAAAATCAAAAGGCCAGAAATGAGGTTATTGGTTTACACAATTTTGTTTTTTGGTTGCCACAAACTACATAAAACGGCAATAAGAAGTGATTAAAAATGTATCTGCCCCAAAATGGATTCAACAAAATGTCTGCTTGAGATGTAAAAAGAAGCTCCTCACACAGCTCTAGTGACCATAAAATAAAAATGTTATGTGTCTTGGAAAGTAGTGACACAAGCAATTTTCTGTTTTACTTACACCACTTAAATAAAAAAAAACTTATACAAGTTTGGTATCACCATAATTGCACCACCCTGGAGAATCATATTGCCAGATTATTTCCTACACATTTTACGCTATTTCTCAATTATTTTTTCCCATTTTTCACGTACTCTGCATGGTAAATATGATGGTATCATTTCAAAGTACAAATGTTCTTAAAAGAAAAAAACTCATATGGCTATGAGGATGGAAAATAAAAAAAAGTTATTTCTTTTAATAGAAGGAGAGGAAAAAATGAAATGCATAGAAATAAAAAACATTCTAGTGCTCAAGGGTTTAAGAAAATTTATTTTAAGGTTAGCTTCAAACTGCAAGTGTTAGAATCAGACATGATGTTTTTAGGTAGCGAGTTCCACTATGACTAAGGGTGTGTATACACCTGAAATGCGTCAGCTACGAGGCCCTGCCTTTTAATGTTTTAACCACATTTGAATAAAGAATCCGTTTTATCCCTGGATGGTTGTGCCAGAATCTTTCCTCATTTTTAGTCTGAGTTCCACAGAATGGGTGTGTATAACATATGTAAAGATAATATATCAAAATATGGATATGTATCATTTGCATTCTGTAGGTAAAAGATAGGTCTTAATTACTCAATTACAAAAAATGCCTTAGGGTATGTGTCCACCTTCAGGATGGCCGGCGGTATGGACGGAGCGGCAAACCCGCTCCGCCCTAAGCCCCACCCCCTTCTGTGACGCGATGATGCCGGATGTGTTCATTGCACACATCCGGCATCATCGCACCCCACACATAGGGCCCTGTGATATACCTTCCGGCGGTGCAGCGTCGCCGCAAGGTATACGGACATGCTGCGATCTAAAAAGACGCGCAGCATGTCCAGAATCGCAGGGCCGCCGGGTGCGTGTTACCACGCATAGTGGAGACGGGATTTGATAAAATCCCCTCCACTATGCTGTAACATCTGGACGCTACGTGTTTGATGCTGTGGCTCTGCGCAGCGTCAAACACGCTGCGTTTCCTGCATGTGGAAACATAGCCTTAGATGTGTAATCAGGGTGAGCTACATCAATCTTTATAGCATGTTAAAGTACAAAAGTTCATGAGGGTCCAAGAAATATTCCATTGTAGTATAACAATTAAGGGATGGTAACAACCTTTCAATACGTCTCTGTGTCATATGTCATGCAGACATGAGTAAGAAGATCCAATAAGGGAGATTAGGAATACTAAAAGATCCAATAAGGGAGGACAAGATTACTAAAAGTTCTAATAAAGGAGGATATAAATACCAAAGTCAGCAACAAGCACAAATCATTAGATAGAGATACGGTTGCAGATAAATTTAGTATAGAATTGTGGAAAACTTTGTATACTACAATGATGATGTACAATAACAAATTGTATTGTGGTACCGTGTTAGCCAGAATACTACAATGATAGTTTTAAATGTAAAGGGAACGTCTCACCTTGGAAAATGGTGCAGATGTAGGGTTTATTTGCAGGTAAATAGCGCTATAATGCTGCCGACTGCATTGCTGAAAGTGCAAGTACTGGTCGAAAATGCACCTACTTTTTCCCAGGAGCCACCGGCTTTCAGTCATGAGTTCATGCATGGAGCAGCTACAATCACTGCTGACAGCATCGCTCACTATTCTGTGAGTGGCAGCTATAAGTCTGCTCATGCACTTTAACAACTCACTCTGCAGAGATGGGCTGCAGAGCGAGCTGTCAATCTAAGTGCTGGAGGGTTCATACAACATCCCCAACCAAGTAAAACATCTGCAAGGAGTTTGTATGTTCTCCCCGTATTTGCGTGGGTTTCCTCTGGGTTCTCCAGTTTCCTCCTACACTCCAAAGACATATTGATACGGAAATTAGATTGTGAGCCTCAATGGGAACAGTGCTGATAATGTCTGTAAAGCACTGGGGAATTAATGGCGCTATATAAGTGATTAAATAATAAATAAATGCTTCTCATAATATAGCGTTGCTGTGAGCTGAGACTGTAGCTGGCCTATGCAATCTTTAAAAAAAAGTGCAAAGAATGCCTATGAAAATGTGAATATACAGTAATCAAAGATTGTGCTGTAAACAATGCCAAAGTCTCCGTAAATAAATGCATTTTTTTTCCAAAGAAAATAGACAATATTATGTATAAACTGTTCATCTGAGATTTGTGCCTGTAGCAAACAATGATTAAATCATTAAAATAATGGGAATTAATGATAATTCAAATTATTAACATTCAAACAGCTGGGAAAATCAACAAATGTTTTCACGTCCATCTCTGATATAGCAATTCCTTTGTAATAGAGTTTTAAAGTTTCACCCTCTGTGGTTTTACAAGTCTAAAATAGCTGTTGGAAGAAGTCAAGCATGTTTATTAGCATTCCGTAAGATTGTAAAACGAAAACACCTGGGAGGTTTACATTTTATATCTCTGGCAATGCTAATTATTCTCTTAGGGCCTAATTAGGCAAACCCTTATTTGACTTTTTAACAAGCTTTTACCTATATTACAACTGAATTCACAAACAGCCAGAATGGTGATCACATAAAGTTTACATTCTGCTCAGGTATTTGCAGTCATTTATTTTGTTGAATGTACAGCTGATCAGAAGCTCAACGAATGTTTCTATGAATCGAAATGACAAATATGATTGTGATATGTAATACACAGTGTCAACAGATAAAAACATATAGAAATGTGAAATAAATTAATTCATTTATCATTTCTTTAAAAATCCTATGCATCAAACTGTAAGACTTGTATATTAGTCATAAATAAATATGTATTTATTTATTATACCTTGCTTATGCAGCATCATATTCTGCAGCTTAACATACATTACCATCATTGTCCCCAATGGAGCTAGCAGGTTAACCCCTTCATGACCTTGCCATTTTTCACTTTTTTGCGCTTTAGTTTTTTCCTCCCCTTATTCCAAGAGCCATAACTTTTTTATTTTTCAGTCCCCACAGCCATACCCACACTCATACCCATTGCTCCTTCGACTCAATGAACAGATCCTGTATACATGCTTCTTACGAATTTCACTTTTAAAATATTTACGTTCTACATTTTTTTTTTATTGCATCATCCATACAGTTTAACACGGTTATTTTTGCATTACGGTGGAATCTAAAACTCACAAAAAGCATTGAAAAAGATTTCAGAATTAGATTACTCATCTATAGATTATTATGTGCCTTCTGTCACATGTTGGTGGTATATAACAGTATAAAAAAACTTTAACCCCTTTCTGCCAGCTGACGGAATAGTACGTCAGCTGGCAGATCCTGTTGTGAGCTGGTGGTTTAGGAGCAACATGGGACGTGCTCTGGAGGAGGTGGTACCTGTACTGACCGCAGTTCCTGAGCTTAACACAACACTAGAAGTAGCCGTGGGATGTTCCTGTCACTCCCTAGACACCTTGTCACAGCCGGAGGACTAACTACCCCTAAAGATAGAAACAGGAAAGCTATCTTGCCTCAGAGAAAATCCCCAAAGGATAGGACAGCCCCCCACAAATATTGACTGTGAGTGGAGAGGGAAATGACATACGCAGAATGAAACCAGGATGTAGCAAAGGAGGCCAGTCTAACTAGATAAATAGAACAGGAAAGAATACTGTGCGGTCAGTATTAAAAACTAGAAAAATCCACCACAGAGTTTACAAAAATCTCCACACCTGACTAAAGGTGTGGAGGGTAAATCTGCTTCCCAGAGCTTCCAGCTTAACTGAATAAATCCATTCTGACAAGCTGGACAAGAAAAAACATAGAAAGTGCAGAAAGATTAAGTCCACAACAAGTGGACTGCAAAAGAACAAAGCAAGGACTTATCTTTGCTGAACTGGTCAGAATATCAGGGAAATCCAAGCAGATATGTGAATCCAACCAGGAGCCATTGACAACTGGCACAGGCTGAAGGATAGAACCAGGCTAAATAGTCAAGCCAGAAAGACAATCAGTGGAAGCAGCTGCTGACTACTAAGTCCAAGGAGCAGCAGTACCACTTAAAACCACCGGAGGGAGCCCAAGAGCAGAACTCGCAAAAATGCCACTTACAACCACCGGAGGGAGCCCAAGAGCGGAATTCACAACAAGATCCCCTGCTTTAAGGTGGGCTCCGGCGGCGAGCCCACCTTAAAGCCACGACATGTCAGCTGTTTTGTAAAGCTGACATGTGCGCGCAATGAGCGCGAGCGGAATCGCAGTCCGCCCGCGCACATTAACTGGTTAAATGCAGCCGTCAAGCGCTGACAGCGGCATTTAACTAGCGCTCCCGGCTGCGCGGCCGGAAGTGCTCGCACTGCTGACCCCCGTCAGTTGATTCGGGGGTCAGCAGTGCATCGCCATAACAACCAGAGGTCTCCTTGAGACCTCTATGGTTGTTGATGGCCGATTGCTTTGAGCACCACCCAGTGGTCGGCGCTCAAAGTACACCTGCCTTTCTGCTACATAGAGGTGATCTGTATGTCACCTCTATGTAACAGAGCCAATCGAGTTGTGCATGCTTCTAGCCTCCTATGGAGGCTATTGAAGCATGCCAAAATAAAAAAAAAAGTGGTTAAAAATATAAAAAAAATAAAAAAATATATAAAAGTTCAAATCACCCCCCTTTCGCCCCAATCAAAATAAAACTATTAAAAAAAAATCAAACCTACACATATTTGGTATCGCCGCATTCAGAATCGCCCTATCTATCAATAAAAACAAAGGATTAACCTGACCGCTAAATGGCGTAGCGAGAAAAAAAATCAAAACGCCAAAATTACGTTTTTTTGGTCGCCGCGACATTGCATTAAAATGCAATAACGGGCGATCAAAAGAAAATCTATCTACACCAAAATAATATAATTAAAAACACCAACTTGGCATGCAAAAAATAAGCCCTCACCCGACCCCAGATCATGAAAATTGGAGACGCTACGGGTATCGGAAAATCGCGCAATTTTTTTTTTTTTTTAGCAAACTTTGGAATTTTTTTTCACCACTTAGATAAAAAATAACCTAGACATGTTTGGTGTCTAAGAACTCGTAATGACATGTAGAATCATAATGGCAGGTCAGTTTTAGCATTTGGTGAATCTAGCAAAAAAGCCAAACAAAAAACAAGTGTGAGATTGCACTTTTTTTGCAATTTCATCACACTTGGAATTTGTTTCCCATTTTCTGTTACATGGCATGGTAACACCAATGGTATCGTTCAAAAGTACATCTCGTCCCGCAAAAAATAAGCCCTCACATGGCCATATTGACGGAAAAATAAAAAAGTTATGGCTCTGGGAAGGACGGGAGCGAAAAATGAACACGAAAAAACGGAAAAAGCTCCGGGGGTGAAGGGGTTAAAAATATTGCTTGGCTACATTTCTTACCTGTCCACTATTCTGTGGTTTGGAGTACATTATATAACACTCTAAAAAAGTGTTAACAAATGTTGCAAGGTTAAATTTTTGCAGCCATAGAGGATTATGTGGTGTTAGGTACATTTGTATGATATATAACAATCCGAAAAAGAGTAACAGAATTTTGCTGGGTTAAATTTCTCGCCCATACACTATTCCTTCTTCTGGGATACATTTTGCTATTATAAAATCCTCAAAAAACTTGTTTACAAATTTATTAGCATTATATTGCCCATTCATACACTATTACGTGTTCTTGGGTACATTTCAGTGGTATACAACCCTCAAAAAACGTTTAAAACTGTATTGGCTTTATATTTCTCAACCACAGGTTATTACATCTTTTTGGGTACAATTCGTTGCTATATAAGTCTAAAAAAACTTGTTCAAAATTTTAGGCTGTGTGCACACGTTGCAGGTTTGATGCGTTTTGTAGTGCTTTTTTCTGTGCAAATTTCTGTCAGAACCTGGGAACCTGTCAGCAGGATTGTGCTTTTCCTGCCAAGAGATGCAGAAATTTTACTCAACATGTGCACGTATTCTTTTTGATGTTATATTTCTCAGCTGTACAATGTTTCGTGGTCTGGAGTACATTTCCTTGATATATAACCCTCAAAAATGCATAGCCTTTACAAGTCTAGGAGAACCAATAAATGACAATTTGAACAGAATGTGTATGAGACCCTCCTTTATGTCTAATACAAGGTGTATTTGAGTCCCTAATTTTTGGCACTTCTTGCTTCCTTCATAAATTAAACTGAAGTTTCCTATTTTTGAATGAAAAAAAAAATCAATTTTAGTTTATTTAAATTATAAATTGTTAAAATCCCTTTTACATTTTTTCATTATATACAAGTCATTATACAGGAAAAAAGTTTCTTCATCCTCCTTCATCTACTTCTTCCTGCAGCCCTTGAAGTAGGTGCTGTTTAATAGGCCCCATGCAGTCATGTTGGACATGTAACATGTCAATGACAAGCACATCCTCCAAAGTGGCCACAAGAGATGAGGTGCATGCCTGGATGGCAAGGCGGGAGAACTAGACCGATAAGGAGCTGATCAGACGACCTGTAAGGGCTCACTCACATTAGAGTATAAAATATAACTCAGATGTTGCTCCCGGAAAGTTGGACAAGTGGATTCCGTATGTTTCAACTTATGTCATGCGAGTGTATGATTTCTTTCCTCACCTAGCATCCATATGACATCTGTTTGACATACGTTGCAATCTGTATGCAAAGCATTTTTAACATCAGCTTTTACATATGGTAATTCTCTGTCAGTTGAAGCTAGTTTACAAACTACTAAAGCAATCTGATATACAGATATAGATAGATAATTTGGTGAAAAAACGTCCAGCAACAATTTCGGAGGAAAAAATGTTTTAAAAATACAATAGTTTATTGAAAAATATTCTTTAAAAACCCCATGGTTAAAAAGGTGCTTATGTACACCTAGGTGTTAGGGTTGGCGGAACGCACCGTGTATATATGAGTTAAAATAGGTGCATTCTATATGGCGGTATAAGTGAACTCTGTTACTTCACAGAATCACTCAGATAGGAAAACACTGTGCCCTGCTAACCTCACAGAGGATCACAGCTACCTAACAGAGCAAAAAGCAAACAGTGGTCATGCAGTCAGCCTAGCACATGAACAACTCCTCTCCGGTGGAGCAGGAATTCTAGTGGCTATACACCAGCTCTGAATTCACACACTCAAAACTCCTCACCGGAGGTGCCGGTATTCTAGGGGCTTATTTCAGCCAACCCTGACCACATGCAGACATGACCACAAAGTAGCAAAGCTCATGTCATAGGTTGATACTAGCGCATGGCCGTGCGGCCATGCACACCATTTATAGCTGCAGCAGATAACGACATTCCTAGTGGTCCAATAGGAGCCGCTACAGGACCTGAGCGTGTGAACCCAGCCCTCCAATGGAAGGTCGACCCTTGGGCATGCTCAGTAGAGGAAAAGCAGGACTTAGTTCCAGGAGCATCTGCCCGCCGAAGAATAGTGCTAGTTACAATGCTACCATTACATTACCATTGCTAGTTACAATGGCTGAGCCCTGGAAGATCAGTAGTAACCAAGCGCATATTATCTGCCTGAGCCAGAAGCTGAGACTAATGTCTCCGCTGGGCAGGCTCCACTGCGGCTGGAGGAGAATGGGAGACCGCAGTGGACATGGTTTGAGATTACCCCTGCGCAGAGGCGGGAACTCGACACTTAACACCTAGGTATATGGAAGTGGTTGTCTGGTCCCAATCGACAAGTCTACAGTCACTTTTTTGGACTGCAGAATTATGAATACCCTCCAATGCAAACAATGGACGCAGCAGAGATTTGCTGGTTTCTGACCCAGGACCGGAGGTTATGTATAAGTTGTACATACTCTTGGCGAGTATGCACAGCCTCGCTTCCATACACTTGTATAGAGTGAGACTACGCTCTCTAGTCGGCCACATGCACTTGCTAGCCCCATCACTCAATACAAGTGTAAAGAGCAAGGCTACACCCACTAGAGTGGGCTGTGGCCAGGAGTATGTATAACTCTTACATACCCTCTGGTCCAGAAACTGGCGAATCCCCACAGTGCATAGTGCTTGCGCTGACGAGATTCATATGTCTTCATTTACACAGTGACTGTAGACTTATCGATTTGGGTTGGACAACCCCTTTAATGATGTCACCGCTCTTCACTGCCACTGCCTCTCACGCTACTCTTCATGGGTTCCGGCAACCAGTAACCTTACTGATGTCACCGCTCATCATAGTCACTAGATATTGCGGAGTTGGAAATCATTGAGGGACCTTCATATGGACTTCGGCCAACTCTGTGAATTTTTATTTTGCTAATAAATGGGTAAAAGAGGGTAGTTGTAGGGAAGTGCTTTCTACAATTAAAGGACTTTTGTATATTTGTGTGTTTTTGTCTTTTGACTATGGGGTTAGTAATGGGGGTGTCTGAATGATGGCTCTCCATTACTAATCTCTGGGCTTGATGTTAGCGGACATTACCAAGCTGACATCAACCCAAAGGCTATTCAGACAGCTGTGAGCTATTATTAAGAAGCTCCATGGATATTGGCCATTTCTTAGAATAATAACACCAGCTCACAACTGTCTGCTTTAGCTCAGCTGGTTAGTAAAAATAAGATGGACCCCATTTTTTTCTTTAGTTATTTAATTATTAACTGAATACAAGTACAGAAAACTACATACGCAAAGCACTGATTGATTATATATCTCATTGACATATTTTTATCTATCCTATCTATTCTATTCTGACAGTTTGGGCTGTGAATTTACCGTACTTGGCTGATGAAATATCAGGTTCCTTTGAGATGTGAGTGTAAAAATTGGCCAGCACACGCATGGTTCGTGTGCCGTGTAATTTTTTTTTTTAAGCGCACCCTTTGACTTGTGTTGGCGAGTGCTACCCAATACTCTGAGGGTATGTGCACACATTGCGGATTCTCTGCGGATCCGCAGCGTTTTTTGAGGTGCAGAAACGCTGCAGATCCGCAATTGATTTACAGTACAATGTAAATCAATGAGGAAAAAAAAAATGCTGTGCACACTTTGCGGAAAATCCGCTGCAGAAACGCTGCAGTTTTTAAGAAATAACATGTCAATTATTTTTTGTGAATCTGCAGCGTTTTTGTACCCACTCCATTATAGAAAACCACAGGGGTAAAAACTGCAGCAAATCCGCAAGAAACCCGCAGCAAAAACGCACAAAAAACGCTGCGGAACCGCACAAAAAACCGCAGGTGCGTTTTCTGCCAGGAGAGACAGAATCTGCACCAGAAATTCCTGAGGCTATGTGCACACTTTGTGGGGTCCTCTGCGGGTTCTCCCGCAGCGGATTTGATAAATCTGCAGGGCAAAACCGCTGCGGTTATCCCTGCAGATTTATCGCGGTTTGTTTTGTGGTTTCCGCTGCGGGTTTACTCCTATACTATTGATGCTGCATATGCAGCAATATGCAGCATCAATAGTAATGTTAAAAATAATTTTAAAAAATGGTTATACTCACCCTCTGACGTCCCGATCTCCTCGGCGCTGCACGCTGCGGTCCGGTTCCAAAGATGCTGTGCGAGAAGGACCTTCGTGACGTCACGGTCATGTGACCGCGACGTCACAGTCATGTGACCTCGACGTCACCGCAGGTCCTGCTCGCACAGCAACCCTGCGACCGGACGGCCGCGTGCAGTGCTGAGAGGTGAGTACACTATGTTCCAAATTATTATGCAAATTACATTTTTAGCAGATTTTCCTAAGTGGTCGGTGCAAATGACAGTCAGTCTAATAAAAGTCATCACCCGTTAGATTATACATCGAATTTTATTGAAGAAACCTCCCAATGATAACAGTATAATCTCCAAAATGAATAAAAACTCAAAATGCTGTTCCAAATTATTATGCACAGTAGAATTTCTAAACATTTGATATGTTTTAAAGAACTGAAAATGCTCATTTGTGGAATTTGCAGCATTAGGAGGTCACATTCACTGAACAAAAAAGCTATTTAACGCCAAAACATCCCAACAGGCCAAGTTACATGTTAACATAGGACCCTTCTTTGATGTCACCTTCACAGTTCTTGCATCCATTGAACTTGTGAGTTTTTGGAGAGTTTCTGCTTGTATTTCTTTGCATGAAGTTGGAATAGCCTCCCAGAGCTGCTGTTTGGATGTGAACTGCCTCCCACCCTCATAGATCTTTTGCTTGATGATCCTCTAAAGGTTCTCTATAGGGTTGAGGGCAGGGGAAGATGGTGGCCACACCATGAGTTTATCTCCTTTTATGCCCATAGCAGCCAATGACTCAGAGGTATTCTTTGCAGCATGAGATGGGGCATTGTCAGCATGAAGATGATTTTGCTCCTGAAGGCACGTTTCTGCTTTTTAGACCATAGAAGAAAGTTGTCAGTCAGAAACTCTATATACTTTGCAGAGGTCATTTTCACACCTTCAGGAACCTTAAAGGGCCTTACCAGCTGTTTCCCATGATTCTGGCCCAAAACATGACTCCTCCACCTCCTCGCTGGCATCACAGCCTTGTTGGGACATGGTGGCCATCCACCAACCATCCACTACTCCATCCATCTGGACCATCCAGGGTTGCTCAACACTTATCAGTAAATAAGACTGTTTGGAAATTAGTCTTCATGTATCTGTGGGCCCAAATACAACCATTTCTGCTTGTGAACACTGTTTAAGGGTGGCCGAATAGTAGGTTTATGCACCACAGCAAGCCTTTGAAGGAGCCTACACCTTGAGGTTTGAGGGACTCCAGAGGCACCAGCAGCTTCAAATATCTGTTTGCTGCTTTGTAATGGCTTTTTAGCAGCTGCTCTCTTAATCTGATGAACTTGCCTGGCAGAAATCTTCCTCATTATGCCTTTATCAGCACAAACACATTTGTGCTCAGATACAGCCACAAATCTCTTAACAGTACGATGATCACGCTTATGTTTTTGGAAAATTTCTAATGTTTTCATCCCTTCACCAAGGCATTGCACTATTTGATGCTTTCCAGCAGCAGAGAGATCCTTTTTCTTTCCCATGTTACTTGAAAACTGTGACCTGCGTAATAATGTGAAACATCATTTTTAAGTAGCTTTCCTTTAATTACAATCACCTGGAAACCCAATTATCACATGTGATTAAGATTGATTTCAGTGATCCATTGAGCCCTGAGACACAATACCATCCACGAGTTTATTTGAAAAACAAAACAATTACATCTTTATGACACTTCAATCCAATTTGCATAATAATTTGGAAGACAGTGTATATATCATTATTTTTTATTTTAATTCTTTTTTTTTTACACAAATATGGTTCCCAGGACCTGGAGGAGAGTCTCCTCTCCTCCACCCCGGGTACCATCTGCACATTATCCGCTTACTTCCCGCATCGTGGGCACAGCCCCATGCGGGAAGTTAGCGGATCAATGCATTCCTATGTGTGCAGAATCGCAGCGATTCTGCACAAAGAAGTGACATGCTGCAGAATGTAAACCGCTGCGTTTCTGCGCGTTTTTTCCCGCAGCTTGTGCACAGCGGATTGCAGTTTCCATAGGGTTTACATGTAAATGTAAATGCAATGGAAACTGCTGTGGACCCGCAGCTGCAAAAACGCTGCAGATCCGCGGTAAAACCCGCAAAGTGTGAACATGGCCTAAGCCTAATCCGCAACGTGTGCACATAGCCTAAGACAATCGCAGGATGCTGCTGACCCGAGCTAAGAAAAAACTTGCAGATGAGCACTGACTCATTATATAGCATTGGTCAGAGTACAATACGATGTTTTCTCGCATTGGACTTCTCCATATTATACACAAAAGTGATCAAGCACTAAATGAATGGTGGTGGTAGAACTGGTATGTGGAGGGCCTAGGCGAGGTGAGTGTAAAAGTTTATTCATTTTTTCAACCTCTTCACAGCAGATTTGATTTGCACTGCATTTATTCTGTGCAAATCCAGTCTTTCACCCTGAAATGAGAGAATTTGCCCAAATCTTATTTCAGGAGTGGAAACAACACGGAAAAAAAATTGTAGTAAGATTTATAACATTCCCATTGTTTGTACCCACTCATTGTTTCTGCTTACAGATACTGATGCAGTATACCGACCAACATGTAGTTATAGGGTATTTTAGGCTCAACAAGTTCTGCTGCATTTTTTTTACATTTGGTGCCTTAGCTTTTTTTTTTTAACTAAAAGCAGCAATGGGCAGCACAGTGGCTTAATGATTTTCTCTGTTACATGTAGAACAACAAATGGCGGTTTGTAGAAGGAGCGCTAGCGGCCGTCCCAATGAGGAGGAAATAAGTGTGCAGGTCCCCGCAGCTCCAGCCGGATACCCCACAATGGGGGAGAAAGACTTGCAACGGGAACAGACACTAGTTAGGGTAAAACCACAACGCGTTTCAACGGCGTGCGCCGTCTTCTTCAGGTGGATATTTATTAATGATATGCAAGGAAGCTGTATTTAACCTTACAAGGACAAATCACAGAACAGTGGCAATTACATATGCAAATGTAGCATACAAAAAGTGGGCATATATAATTTATTACACCATTTTAGCAGCAAAGCAGCAAATATAACATACAGATAGTGGGCATGTCTCATTTGTTAAAAGATTTTAGCAGCAACAAATTGCCCAATAAAAACCAATTAAAAGAAAAATAAGAATAAAAAAATAAAAATAATCACCAAAGTAATAATAAAAAAAAAATCAGCATAAAAAATTATCATAAAAAATAAGGAGAAAAAAAACCAAACAAAACTACAAATAGACGTCTAGTTAGTAACTTTCTCAATCATGAGATTCAGACCCTCAGGGGCCAGTGTAACAAGCTTAAAAATCCAGAAGCTTTCTTTTTTTATTAACCTACTCAAATGGTCTGTTACATACTCAGGTATATGATCAATTGTTAGTTGCATCGCTTTCCAATTTTTTTGCTGTATCAATAGAAAAAATGCTTTGATAGGCTGTGTAACATGACTGTGTAACAATCACATGACTGCTGGAATGAATACTGAGGCATGACAATGTTATTTTCCAAACCAATCACAGTGCAGCTTTCAGATTACCAGGGCATTATACCAAAATGAAGCTGAAGACAGACAGATATTCTTTTTGTCAGTTTTGATAAATGAGGCTGTAAGCATGAAGTAGTCAGAAAACATTACCTATGTTGCTTGGGTCTTTTCTGTGTCATAAGCCCCGAGGCATCAAAGCAATTTTGCCAGACCTCTGTTGTAAAATGCTTTGAAAAGTTGTCATATTGTGGCACAACTCTGAGTTGCACAAACATGTTGTGAATTTTGGAGTTTTCGTGCCAGTTTTTCCCAGCGATAACAAAATAGGTGGAGCTGGGTCGTAATGGAAGTGCAGTGGGGGTGTAATGCCACATCTCGCTAATTTATGATGAGCTGTGAGCTTCGTATTCCAGAAATTTTACTCCAGTCCCTGACTGGAGTAAAATTTCTGCTGTGGTGTACTGAGTCATATGTCACTCGTCAGACACTTCAGATTCATGAAGATGTGTGCACTTTTTCATGATTCAGGAGCATCTGACTCCACCACAGCCCCTCATCAAGATTGGTGAAAAAACTGCCAGTCTTGATGTATTAGGGCAATAATGTAGGTTTTCAGCATCAGAATTAAAGATAAGTTTTGCTCCACCTAACCAGTAATAAAACTCCTAGAGTGCCGCTATTAGAAAGTATTTAATACCCCATAAAAAGTAACGCTGACTCCTGAGTGCCAATTCAAAAATAATAATGCCATATTTGTGCCATTCTCCACGAAAAAAACTTTATACTCACCTAATGTGAGCAGCCAAGTGTTTTTCTCCCCATGCATAGAGAGTTGCCTGGGGCAGATGCCAAAATGCAGTGATGTCATGGCACGTTCTTACTTACTCAACCTTCTGTATAAAGGACAAAAAATATTCCCAGCTTTACTCTAGATTCCGACTGGATTAGTGTTAGGCCTCCTTCAGACGTCTGTGCTTAAACAAGTACGTGAAGAAACGGTTCCTGTATCAGTGTGATACCTGTGTATCCATTTTTACCATCAGTGGTCATCAGTGTTTTTAAAGAAAGAAAGAAATTACAACGTTTCTCCTATACTTTGCCATGTTAAACACATTACAGCACAAGGACAGCACACGGACTGTACACTGATAATATCCCTGTGCTGTATGGGTTTTTCACAGACCATAGACTTGTATTGGCCCTTGCCATCAGTGCTGCCAGAAAAATTCAGAGATGTTTCAGTGCGTTTTGCATGGACACGCTTTGCATGTAAAAACATGAACATGGGCATAGCCCCATAGCCTATAATGGGTACGTGTGGTATCTGTGAAAATAAATCGATACCAAACATACTGGAAACACAGATATAAATGAGGTCTTAGGCCGGGATCACACATGCGAGAAATACGGCCTGCGTCTCCCATGTTAATACTCAGCATTGCCACCATCACTCAAGAGCGGAGCGTGCGGCCGCATAGCAATACATGGAGCCGCACGCACTGCTCCTGAGTGACGGCGGCAATGCCAGGTATTAACATGGGAGACTCAGGCATATTTCTCACATGTGTGATCCCGGCCTTAGGCAGATGCTGATACAGTTCAAGGCCTGTCCCACACGTCCCGATAATTCCGGTACCGGAAAAATCGGTACCGGAATTATCCGTGTCCGTGTGCCCTTGTGTTTCTGCGGCACATCGGTGTGGCACACGTGCGGCACACATGTGCCGCCCGTGTGCCGACTGGGTACCACACACCGTGCAGGAGACAGCGCTAGAGATAAGCGCTGTCCCCCCACGTGGTGCTGAAGCCGCCATTCATATCTTCTCTGCAGCAGCGTTTGCTGTAGAGAAGATATGAATAATCTTTTTTTTGTTTGTTTCTCGTGTTTAACATATAGATCCATGTCCCCACCCCCCTCCCACCCCCTGTGCGGCCGCCCGCTGTTATTAAAATACTTACCTGGCTCCCTCGCAGTGTCCTGTCCTGGCCGCAGCTTCTACTGTATGCGGTCACGTGGGGCCGCCGATAACAGTCATGAATATGCGGCACCACCTCCCATAGGGGTGGAGCCGCATATTCATTTCTGTAATGGGCGGCCCCACGTGACCGCATACAGTAGAAGCTGCGGCCAGGACAGGACACTGCGAGGGAGCCGGGTAAGTATTTTAATAACAGCGGGCGGCCGCACAGGGGGTGGGGACATGGATCTATATGTTAAACATGAGAAACAAAAAAGTAAAAGGATTATTCATATCTTCTCTACAGCAAATGATGCTGCAGAGAAGATATGAATGGCGGCTTCAGCACCATGTGGGGGGGACAGCGCTTACTGTAGCGCTGTCTCCTGCACGGCACACGGACTGCACACGGACAACGTCCGTGTGTGGTACGTGTTTTACACGGACCCATTGAATTTAATGGGTCCGTGTAATACGTGCGCTCCCACGAACACTGACATGTCTCCGTGTTTGGCACACGGAGACACGGTCCGCAAAAAATCAATGACATCTGCACAGATGCATTGATTTCAATGTGTCTACGTGTGTCAGTGGCTCCGGTACGTGAGGAAACTGTCACCTCACGTACCGGAGCCACTGATGTGTGAAACCGGCCCAAAATGGTGTTAGCCTAGAGAAGTGAGAAGTCTGTCATGTGCACACTGCCCTATATCTTCAGTGTTAACAATGCCACAGCTACTCTTTTTTTATTTTGAACTTTTGCATCCCTAAAAACTCTGCAACCAAATTTGTGCAACCCCCCACATTATAACTCATTTTATTAAGAAATTTATGTAATACTAATACTAATAATAATAATAATAATAATAATAATAACAACAACAATAATAACAATATTCTAAAATAAGTCCAATAGTTTTATTTTCTTCCATTGCAGCATATTGTCTGAATTTATTATTTCAGTGTTTTAACCTGTAGACTTCACCATAAATGTATTATTTTATCTGTACAATTTCCGATAGTGTGGGAAGATCTCTAATAAAATACCTTATAATGACAGCGGCGTCTCACATTGCAGCAAACATTTTACACCATTACAGATGGCCGAATTGTTCTAAAATGCTATTTAGTTGCCAAAAAGAAAATTATATAAAAAAATTTTTTTTTGGTATAAACATTACATCCCGGTAAGCGCACACTCTAGGAAGAGAAACGTGCGGAGAGAGAATGGTTTCATTAGTATTCATGTTACACAGAAGCTCATTCTCGCTCCCATAGCTAGCTAATTTGGTCTTCAGCCAACTTTCTTATAATATGATGACAAGACAACAAGCCTGGCTGCCTTCTTTTCATCACTAACGATTCAATGAGTGGCAGTTGTGGTCTCCGAGCTCAGCGTGGCTCCTCACCCTGCAGAGATTTTCTATGTCTGTGCTGTCTCCGTCCCTCGCTCCCCGCCAGGCCTTCTACAGCAAGGACAAACTCCAAATACAGGAACAAAACAAAAGTTTATCAAGTGGGATGCAATCGGAACATGGCATGTTTTTGCAACAATATGTCTCATGCATAATACCCTCAGCTGGTAATTGGATGCCCCTATAAAACCTTTGTCCCCACTTTAACAAAACAAAAGGGACTGCTGTCAATCACCAGCAATTATTCAGACTAGTGATGGCGATGATATTCATTTACATACAGATGTTGAGAGAGATCATAAAGGCTTTCACTAAAAGTCCATTATTCTAAACATATTCAATTTGTTTCATTTATTCCATGTACTGTATCACCCTAACTATGCCGTCATGCTATACATCATCCTGCCCACTTCATTATTTGTAATGGTTTAATTACATGTAATGTTAGATTACTGGATTACCAGAAATGGTGCAAGTTTAGGAAAATATTTTCTCACACCCGCTTCAGTAGCCTTTGTGTATTGTAGCAAATGTATAAAATGTGGATTGCTTATGTTTTTATGTAAAATCATTGTTTTTCTTTTTTTCCCACCAAACTCAAACTCATAGCTATATCAAGTAGCAAAGATAATATTAGTAGTGCGAATATTGTAGGCCCCACCTTGGGCCTGAGAGCATCTAAAATCGGTGGCATAATGTTACCTGTCTTGACTCCAGCGCCGAACCTTGCTTCCTCCCTTCCAATTGGCTGGCCACCCCGGTGACATTGCACATGGACCTACAAAGATTTAGGTTATGCCTAATTTACCCCTTCATGACATCCGCCGTACAGGTATGGCACTGTGGGAGGTGCATTACTGCAAATCACCTTACATGTATTGTTTGATATGGGTTCACTTTGAGCGCCATGGAGATTAAATGGAGGTGTCAGCGCTATATGAGAGGTGACACTCTGCAGCAATACCAACGTTTGGTGCTAGTGGAGCACCCCCTAGAGCCATGGGATGCTCGGTACCGGGTCGGCACAGTTCTTAAAGGGGAAGTCACGGCAGCGGTTACCCGGTCCGCGGCCCATGGCGTCCAATTAAAGGGGATAAAGTGCAGTGGCAAATAAAGTCTAATGTAGTAATGTTCATGATGCCACCTGTGGTACTCGGCCAGAGATGGCTGACGCTGCTTAAAGGGATCCGCTGGGGCCGATGGTAATGTGCAGCTTAGAAGGTTTTGCTCCCCACAGGTGGAGCGGAGGCCCCAGGGCTACCAGGACAGTCTATGAGGGGTTGTAGATGCCGGGGTGCCGGAAATAATTGGAGGACAGTCCAGGGCACAGGTTACAGGTGATCTTTGAAATCCAGGCAGCCTGGAAGTGGATCGGAATCCCCTTAGCCAGGTGGGGTTGGAAGCCTTCCTTTCTGCGCTGAATTCTGGGTTCTTGATGCATTAGCTTTCCTCAAGTCCCTCTCTCAATCTGTCCCTTAGGTGGAACACTACCCACGTGGCAGACAGCTCGAACCTTTTTACGGGTGTCCCTCTCTTGTGATGACTCTGGGCTCTAATCTGTTGCTGTACCTTCAGTTGTCAGTTGTGGCCAGGAGACCTGCAATCTCCTGCCCTCTGGTTTGTGCTGTGGGGCATACAGTTCCCACACAACCTCGAACTCCGGTGTCCGGTTTCTTGAGCTCAATCCTGGGAGTGAGCTCAATCGCACCTCCACTCCCAGTTTCTCTCCCACTTGCTCCTTCTTCCTTTACTGTCTCACACAGACAGACTAACTCCACCTCCAGACAAGAACTTATAGAGAAGCTACCCTGAACCCGGGTCTAGAGCTCCCCCTTCTGGCCTGAAGTCAGGAAAGTGTTGTATGCTAAGGGGACGGCAGAGGACGATTGCAAGGAGGGACCGCAGACAGACTTACTAGGCCTAAAATAAGTTTAAATAGGTTACAGGGGTACAGGGGTACACAGGCAGCATTGGTGTGGTCAGCGGAGGACAATTGGAAGGAGTGGCGCAGACTTACTAGGCCTAAAATAAAAAAGGAGGCTCTATGCAGGTTTAAATAGGTTACAGGGTTACACAGGCAGCATTGGTGTGGTCAGCGGAGGACGATTGCACCGAGGGGCAGACACAGTTAGAAGGGCCAAAAAAGTAATAGGCAAAATGCAGTTAAAAATAGGTTACAGGAGTACGCAGGTGGCCTAGCTTTGTTCAGTGGAGGACAACTGTAAGGAGTGTCTGACACAGTTAGTAGGACAAAATAATAAAGTGAGGTTAATGTCTGGCAAAATAAAAAATTCACAAAAAAACAGGTGGCATACCTAGGTACAGGGGTGGGCTCCTCTGCTGACTTGCAGACAGTGGTAGTTGGCGCAAAGTATTAACTTTTGTAAATGTAGGACAGGGCCCCTGAATATTTTTACTAGCATCAATCATGTCAACAAATTGGTATTGGCAGTGCCATTGAAAGATTTAACAGCACAGACTAAACAGTGGTGGAGCAGTGAGAGGTAATTTTGCAAGTGGTAGAGCACTGTTTGAGCTGGGGGGGAACACTCTCTCATGGGCGGCGGTACTGGCCCAGGGCCCCTCATGTTGCGACGGTGTGTCTGATGTTGGGTGTGCACCACCACCGCCAGAGACACTTCATTGTACTATGAGGGACCCTGTGCCAGTGCCGTCGCCCAAAATTGGGCACACCCACCTGTTCAGCCAAACGGCACTTGCACGGGTGCTTGTGCCAAGTGGTGACCACGGCCCCGTGGGGGGAGTCAGCCCATTTAGGGAGGTGTAAAAATGGCCTCTGATGGACATACAGCAGCTGCAAATGGAGAAATTGGAGCAGTCAGTAAGACGAGTCCAAAAGCAAGACCTTTTTACAGGAAAGCTAGGTGTCAGCATGGAAAGGTGGGGCAAAATAATTAGAAATCCATGATTGGTTCATTTTAATGAAGGTTAGATCATCAACATTTTGGATAGCCAGACGAGTCCTTTTTTTGGTCAGTATTAAACCAGCAGCACTGAATACTCTTTCTGATAGCACACTAGCAGCTGGGCAAGCAAGCTCCAGTAAAGCATATTCTGCCAATTTAGGCCAGGTGTCAATTTTGGATGCCCAGTATTCAAATGGGAATGATGTGTGAGGGAGAACATCGATAGGGGAGGAAAAATAGTTAGTAACCATACTGGAGAAATGTTGTCTCCTGTCACTTTGAATTGATGCTGCAGTACCTGTCGTGTCTGCGGTCATTGCAAAATCACTCCACAACCTGGTCATAAAACCCCTCTGTCCAATGCCACTTCTGATTTGTGCACCTCTAACACCTCTGCCATGTTGCCCCCTGCAGCTCGTGTGAGAACCATCACCGCCGCTGTGTGCTGGGAATGCCTGAACCAAGCGGTCTACAAGAGTTGCTTGTTTGGTAGCCAATATTTGCTCAAGGTTCTCATGTGGCATGATATTTTGCAATTTCCCTTTATAGCGTGGATCCAGGAGGCAGGCCAGCCAGTAATCGTCATCGGTCATCATTTTGATAATGCGGGCGTCCCTTTTTAGGATACGCAAGGCATAATCTGCCATGTGGGCCAATGTTCCAGGTGTCAATTCACTGCTTGTGCTGGGTTGAGGAGCACTTTCTGGCAAATCAACATCACTTGTCTCCCTCAAAAACCCTGTACCTGACCTTGCAATGCCACCTGTTTCTATTGCCCCCTGAGAAGCTTCCTCCTCCCATAAATATTCATCCCCATCATCCTCCTCGTCCTCCTCCTCTTCGTCCGCCACCTTATCCAGGAGACTTCCCTGAGCAGACAATGGCTGACTGTCATCAAGGCTTCCCTCGTCCTCGGCTGCAGATCCCTGCTCCTTTATGTGCGTCAAACTTTGCATCAGCAGACGCATTAGGGGGATGCTCATGCTTATGATGGCATCATCTGCACTAACCAGGCATGTGCATTCCTCAAAACACTGAAGGACTTGACACAGGTCTTGTAGCTTCGACCACTGCACACCTGACAACTCCATGTCTGCCATCCAACTGCCTGCCCATGTATGTGTATCCTCCCACAAATACATAACAGCACGCCTCTGTTCACACAGCCTCTGAAGCATGTGCAGTGTGGAGTTCCACCTTGTTGCAACATCGATTATTAGGCGGTGCTGGGGAAGCTTCAGCGATCGCTGATGGTTCTACATACGGCTGGAGTGTACGGGCGAACAGCGGATGTGCGAGCAAAGTCTTCGCACCTTCAGGAGCAGGGCGGGTAACCCCGGATAACTTTTCAGGAAGCACTGCACCACCAGGTTCAAGGTGTGAGCCAGGCAAGGAATGTGTTTCAGTTGTGAAAGGGTTATGGCAGCCATAAAATTCCTTCCGTTATCACTGACTACCTTGCCTGCCTCAAGATGTACACTGCCCAGCCATGACTGAGTTTCTTGCTGCAAGAACTCGGACAGAACTTCCGTGGTGTGTCTGTTGTCGCCCAAACACTTCATTTCCAACACAGGCTGCTGACGTTTACCACTAGCTGTTCCATAATGGGACACCTTGTGTGCAACACTGGCAGCTGCGGATGGAGTGGTTGTGCGATTGCGGTCTGTGGACGAGCTCTTGCTTCTGCTGGAGGACGAGGAGGAGGAGGCGGGGTGGGGAACGCCTACAGTCAACTGTTTCCTAGACCGTGGGCTAGGCAGAACTGTCCCAATATGGCTGTCCCCTGTGGACCCTGCATCCACCACATTAACCCAGTGTGCCATGATGGACACGTAACGTCCCTGGCCATGCCTACTGGTCCATGCATCTGTTGTGAGGTGCACCTTTCTACTGACAGATTGCCTGAGTGCATGGACAATGCGGTCTTTGACATGCTGGTGGAGGGTTGGGATGGCTTTTTTCTCGCAAAGAAGTGTCGACTGGGTAGGTCATAGTGTGGTACTGCGTAGGCCATCAGGGCTTTGAAAGCTTTGCTTTCAACCAACCGGTGGGGCATCATCTCTAACGAGATTAGTCTAGCAATGTGGGCGTTCAAACCCTGTGTACGCGGATGAAAGGATGAGTACTTCCTTTTCCTAACGAGAGTCTCTTGTAGGGTGAGCTAGACTGGAGAGCTGCAAATGGTGGAACTAACGGGGGGTGGTGGTGGACATGGCAGACTGAGAGAGGGTTGGTGATGGTATTCTTGCTGTTGGCCTACATACAGTGTTTCCTACCAAGAACCTGGTGATTCCCTGACTGCTTTGGCCTTGCGACGATACCTCCACATTTGCTGCAGGTGGTGTCGCAAACGGTGGGCTTACAGTGAGGGAAGGAAAATGTAATGTGCTGCTGCAGTGTAGTATAGTGCAACCTACACCAGGGAGAGCTGGTTCAGGAAAAAGAGGTTGTACACACAGCACAGCAATACTGAACAACAACACAGGTGTCACAGGTAATGCAAGAGAAGTCAGACAAGCCAAAGGTCATACACATAGAGGTAAGCGCAGTACATAGGGGAAGTCAGAAGAATGGTCGGGGACAAACAAGAAGTCAGAGCCTACCGGGAATGTGCTAACAAAATGTGAGACGTAAGACGAAGTCGGGATACAAGCCAAGGGTCAGAACAAGTCATAAACAGGTACAGGCAGTCAGAGGCAAAAAGGAACACTAGTACAAGTGAACAGGTCAGGTGCTCAAGCCGTGCAGCATGAACTATAGCAGACACTGGGCCACAGGCTGCAGAGGACTTAAATAGCTCAGCCAGCTTTAAAGTGAGGCAGAGGGAATTAATTCCCACATGACCAGTCCAGAGACAAGACAGCTGAACATATACACAGAACTGGATCATGACAGTCCCCCCCTCTCAATGGGGGCCACTGGACCCCCAGGCTTCCCTGGATAATGAGCATGAAAGGCCCGGACCAGCCGATCTGCATGGGCCGAACACGCCGGCACCCACGACCGGTCCTCAGGACCGTAACCCCTCCAATGGACCAAGTACTGTAGTAAACGGCGGAGCATACGAGAATCCACCACCCGTTCCACCTCATACTCAGTCTGGCCATCAACCACAACAGGCGGAGGGTGTGCGGGAGACTCATCTGAGGAAGGCACAGACGGCTTCAGAAACGCCTTATGGAATACAATGGGGATCCGCAATGATGGAGGCAAGCACAGATTGAAGGACACGGCATTAAGCACCTCCAAAATTTCATAAGGGCCAACAAACTTGGGACCCAACTTAGCAGAGGGAATCCTCAATCTAATATTCTTAGTGGATAACCATACCTTATACCCCAGCTTGTAAGTCGGCCCCACAGAATGTCGTTTATCGGAAAAAAATTTATACGTGCCCTGAGCCTCCCCCATATTTCTACAAAAACAAAAAGAATAGGGCGCACTGCTATATATTAGATAAAGAAATATGGGGGTGCGATAGCAGTAATAAAATATACTGAATGAACAAAAGAAAAATGCATTACTGCACATATACGCACACCACCATTAAATAATAAACAATATAAGTATTTTACTTATATTGTTTATTATTTAATGGTGGTGTGCGTATATGTGCAGTAATGCTTTTTTCTTTTGTTCATCCCCCATATTTCTCTGAACCTCCCTCCAGATCTCTCCTAACCGCAGAAAGGCTGAGTCAGCCCCTGGACACCCCGAATCCAGCCGGGAAAACTCACCAAAGTGAGGGTGAAACCCATAGTTGCAGAAAAACGGGGACGTACCAGTGGACTGATTGACACGATTATTAAAAGCAAATTCCGCCATGGGTACCGCAGAACACCAATCATCCTGTCTGGACGTAGCAAGACATTGCAATATCTGCTCCAAGGACTGATTGGTCCTTTCAGTCTGACCATTGGTCTCGGGATGGTAGGCCGATGAAAAGGACAGAGTGATACCCAGCCTTTTACAAAAAGCCCTTCAGAATTTTACCACAAATTGCACTCCTCTATCAGACACCACACTGACAGGCACACCATGCAATCGGACCACATGCTCCATGAATAGTTTTGATAGAGTCTCAGCATTAGGGAGACCCGCTAAAGGTACAAAATACGCTTGATTACTGAACCTATCAACAACATCCCAGATCACGGTTTTGCCATTAGAGTGGGGAAGATCAGTGATAAAATCCATGGACAGATAAGTCCACGGTCTATCTGGAATTGGCAGTGGTACCAATTCCCCGGCCGGCCGGCTATGGGAGGATTTAGTGTAGCGCCCCCACTGCCACAGGGCCGAGGGGTACCCGGTACTGGGCCTCTGAGTCTCTGCTCTGGGGTTGTCACGGTGGCTAGACCCGGTCCGTGACCCTGCTGAGGGGCGTACAGTGATAGATGTAGATAGTGGTGGTGGTGCGGTGCAGTAAATAACGAGGACACCAGGTTGCAGTCTCTTTACCTCTTTACTGAAGGTCTCTGGGTCCTCAGTCCGGAATACGGTTCACCAGGCTGCGCAAGTCCGGCCGGTCCGATGGCACCTCCAGAGTTCTCCTTGCAGGTGGAAATCTGTGCCTTCCTGCTAGCGCTATGTGTTGTGGTCCTCCCCTGCTGTGCTTACGGGATAGTCCCTACAACTGTTGTGTCTGTTTCTCATGTTCCCTCACAACAACTCGATTAGATGATGTCCTGCTAATCCTCCGTCCCTCCCGGTGTTATGGTTGGGACGCACCCGTATGACGGGTAGGCTCGGAGCTCTTCCGGGACCCTAGAGTCGCCCCTCTCCACAGGTTGCCCCCCAAGTCTGCATAGGTGATTTAGGTGAGACAGCCCACCTGTGACTGACTGTCCTGCCATTGGTTTGAAGTATTGCTTGGAGCTAGATATATGAATACTTCCTCGGCGTTCCGGCCGCCGGTTGTGCGCCTCAGTAGGATGTTGCCTCGGTCTTACAGCACGACTCCTACTGGTATTCTCCTTCTTGCTTTGATCTCGTTTCTCACTCAGCACAATATATCTCGCTTCTGATCCTTTCTTAGGGCACCGCCGCTATGCTGAGCAGGCACGGTCCCGTGACGTTCTTTCTTGTTGCCAGACCTCTGTCAGGGTCCCAAACCTGACAGGGACCCTACCGAATCTTCCCCACAACACCCCCTGCCACAAGGTGTTGCCTGGTTCCAACCCAGTCAGCTTTCTCCACTAACTTCCTGCCTGACCCCCAGTTTACCCACACGGTGAGGAGTGGCCTAATAAATAGCACCCTTAGATCCCCCTGGAGGCCCGACTGTGAAATGTATTGGTGTATGTGATACCTGGTCAGATGAACTCCTTCAGTGCCATCAGACGTACCATAGCCCCCTTTAGCGGCGGAGCCACAGTACTGCAACGACCAGGACTCTAGGGCGCTGCACTCCCCCCCCGGTTAAATCCAGTACTCCGGGACTGGGAAGAAAACAACAATACATGTCAGCAAAAAGACATACAATTTTTGTGAGTGCAATAACAATAAGCATATTTGAACAGAGCTTCCCTTTATGGGAGGTGAGGACACTTAAACGTTACAAACATGGTTAAATACTTTCAAATAACTTTTCTTACCCAACCGGGTATTCTACTAAGTGCAAAATTGTAAACATTAATTCAACATTGCCTTTAAGGATGTACACTCTGAATCCACTAAAGACCTTCTTATAACACATTATAAGGCTTAAGCAACTGTGCTACATTCTCCTACTTTATGTCTGCAGGACCGCCTGTCCTAACGGCTCCAGACCTACTGCCTCTCCTTTCTATTACAGGACCGCTCCTTTCTGCCCGAGCCTACTGTCCTTCCACTACTATACACAGTATAGAACATGTTTTTCTTTCAGTTTAGGATCACTGAGCCATCTCTGTATGGCTCCTAAGAGGACTCACCACTAACCCCTACGGGTTCACTTCCTGTCCTCATCCTTCTATTAACATTATTGAACATTTCTCACAATTAACTAGTTGGCTACATTTAACTTTCACATATCAACATCATTACTTCTTCTTTCACAGCATCATCATTCCTTAAGTGCTATCGATGAACATCCCCTTTAAGAGAGGACCAAGTCTCTATGAGGTAGTGCAACTTTTCGAGCTGCAAGTCCGTATGCAGCAAGGACTCCAGTACAAGTTCCAATAACCGTATCTTCGCAAAGAGTCCGTCTTTTATATAAAACCAGTAGGGAGCACCTTTAAGAAGCTGCAAACTATATACAAGGAGTTTGTATCATGCATTGTTCATGATTCAGCAGTTCTGGATAACTTGTGCAAACGTAGAAAACAAACAAAAATAAGAAACAATAGGGATCCCGGGTCAACAAAGGGATCCCTTTAAGAGTTAACCCTGGACGGGTTTAGCAACATAGCAGCAAAAACAAACAGTTTGAAGAACTATTTACAGGTCATGCAGAGTTTTAAGATATTTACTTTTGTGGTGCAGAAGGTGGTTTCCTATCCTCGGCCGATGCAGCACCTGTGCTGGTAGTTGGTCTCTCAGATGCCATCAGATCAACCGGTGTCTGGATTTGAAGGCTAATCCTGCTTGCCAGTTCAGCAGCCGCCACAAGGCGTACGGTGGTGACAGTAACGAGATCTGGCAAATCTGGAGCAGTCATGATCGGGGCAACAGGCGACGCTCCCTCAGGCTCACACCGGTGTACGTTCCGAGTGCACCATCCTTGTGCATTCCGGTGGCGAGTGTAGGTCACCTGATCCCCCCTTTGCAATGGGTCACCATCTCGACTGCAGCATGGAGTTTTTACGTTGTAACTAGTAACAAAGACATCCGTTGGTAGTCCCGGTTCCTGTATGGAGCCCCATCCCCTCTTCGGGTGGTAGGCCAGCACAGTTCCCCGCTTTACCACGTCTTTCCTGCTGTGCGCAGACTTTCTACATTGTGTATCATGTTGTTCAGTCTCGTCTAGATCTTTCCAGTGTTGGATTAGACATTGCTTATACTGTTCCCAGGTAAGTACCGCAAGGGTGAGGCTCTCCCCCGGAGCTCCATACAGCTCGTTCCAGGGGGTGTCCCACCGGAGGATCACCCCGTCCGGGCCTACATCTATGGGTTCCCCCATCTTAGTTGGTAGTGGAGGTACCAGCTTCCCCATCGCGTCGGGGGTGAGGACTACCCGCTCCACTGAGAGGAAACGGTTATTGTTGCTGGGGTGAGGAACGGTCACCGGAGCGGGATCGGTCAGGGGAGCCGGATCGGTCGGGAGAGCAGAATCGGCCGGGGGAGTAGGGGTGCCGTCCATACCTGCGCCTGATGTGATTCCACCGATGTCGATCTGTTCCGTTGACGAGGACACTGGAATCGGCTGCAGCCCGGACCGCGGCTCTTCCGGAGCGGCCTCTTGATGTGGCTCCGCCCTCCATGGCTCCGTGGCTGGGATAGGTAGACTCGGCTCCTCCACTGGTGGTGGACGCGAGTCCGTCTCTGATGGATGAGGGCAAGCCGGATCACCTCGCCGTTGCTCGGGCACTTGCTGCTCATCGTCGCTGTCTGGCATTCGGCGGCACCGCATGCACCCGGCTCCGCCATTTCTCCGAGGTCGAGCTCCTTCTTCACCTCGTTCCCGCCGTTGCAATTCAGGGGGCGGTTCTCCTCTGCTGCTGGGTAGGTCGTCCTCTCGCAGCAGGAGTCGGAGGGGGCGGTCGCTACTTCTGGCGCCGCTTTGGTAGTCTCCTCCCATGGCACGCCCTTCTTCTTCCTCCGCGCTCCCTGGAACGCTGCAATGGCGGCAACTTTTGGTAGTAAATGGCAACACACAGTCTTTGCAATAAAGTACAGTCCAAGCACAATAAATCACAGTTCCAAGGCACACATGACCCGATTCCTCAGGCTTAAGTAGATCCTATTCGTGACGCCAAGTTGTAGCGCCCCCACTGCCACAGGGCCGAGGGGTACCCGGTACCGGGCCTCTGAGTCTCTGCTCTGGGGTTGTCACGGTGGCTAGACCCGGTCCGTGACCCTGCTGAGGGGCGTACAGTGATAGATGTAGATAGTGGTGGTGGTGCGGTGCAGTAAATAACGAGGACACCAGGTTGCAGTCTCTTTACCTCTTTACTGAAGGTCTCTGGGTCCTCAGTCCGGAATACGGTTCACCAGGCTGCGCAAGTCCGGCCGGTCCGATGGCACCTCCAGAGTTCTCCTTGCAGGTGGAAATCTGTGCCTTCCTGCTAGCGCTATGTGTTGTGGTCCTCCCCTGCTGTGCTTACGGGATAGTCCCCACAACTGTTGTGTCTGTTTCTCGTGTTCCCTCACAACAACTCGATTAGATGATGTCCTGCTAATCCTCCGTCCCTCCCGGTGTTATGGTTGGGACGCACCCGTATGACGGGTAGGCTCGGAGCTCTTCCGGGACCCTAGAGTCGCCCCTCTCCACAGGTTGCCCCCCAAGTCTGCATAGGTGATTTAGGTGAGACAGCCCACCTGTGACTGACTGTCCTGCCGTTGGTTTGAAGTATTGCTTGGAGCTAGATATATGAATACTTCCTCGGCGTTCCGGCCGCCGGTTGTGCGCCTCAGTAGGATGTTGCCTCGGTCTTACAGCACGACTCCTACTGGTATTCTCCTTCTTGCTTTGATCTCGTTTCTCACTCAGCACAATATATCTCGCTTCTGATCCTTTCTTAGGGCACCGCCGCTATGCTGAGCAGGCACGGTCCCGTGACGTTCTTTCTTGTTGCCAGGCCTCTGTCAGGGTCCCAAACCTGACAGGGACCCTACCGAATCTTCCCCACAACACCCCCTGCCACAAGGTGTTGCCTGGTTCCAACCCAGTCAGCTTTCTCCACTAACTTCCTGCCTGACCCCCAGTTTACCCACACGGTGAGGAGTGGCCTAATAAATAGCACCCTTAGCTCCCCCTGGAGGCCCGACTGTGAAATGTATTGGTGTATGTGATACCTGGTCAGATGAACTCCTTCAGTGCCATCAGACGTACCATAGCCCCCCTTAGCGGCGGAGCCACAGTACTGCAACGACCAGGACTCTGGGGCGCTGCATTAGCGTGAGCACAAATTTCACAGGAAGACACAAATCCAATGACTTCAGAAGCCAACGAAGGCCACCAAAACAGCCTAATGATGGCTTTACGCGTGGCTGAGATTCCAGGATGCCCACTAAGAGCCGAATCATGGAACTCCCGAAGCACCCTTAACCGATACTTGATAGGTACAAAGTGCTTGTCATCGGGTAGAGACGAAGGAGCAAGAGATTGGGCCTCACGAATCTCTCGCTCCAATGCTGAGGACACCGCAGCCACCACCACTCCACGCTGAAGAATGGAGGAAGGAGGCTCAGGTGGAGAAACTGGGTCCAGGCTACGAGATAAAGCATCAGCCTTCACATTCAGGACCCTGGTCTGAAAGTTATGGAAAACTGAAATCGAGAAAAGAAAAGTGCCCACCTAGCTTGTCTCAGGGTCAACCGTTTGGCAGATTCAATGTAATACAGATTCTTGTGATCCGTAATGACAGTAATATGATAAGCAGCCCCTCCAAAAAATGCCTCCATTCTTTGAACGCTAATTTAATGGCCAACAGCTCCCGATTACCCACATCATAATTCCTCTCAGCAGAGGAAAATTTTCTTGAAAAGAAGGTACAAGGTCTTAAATTAGTCAATGTGGTGGGTCCTTGGGATAACACAGCCCCTACTCCCACCTCGGAGGCTTCCACCTCTACGATAAATGGTTTAGACAAATCAGGTTGAACCAGCACAGGAGCAGTCATGAAACAATTCTTCAAAGAAGAAAACGCCACCAAAGCTGGAGCTGACCAGTTTTTGAGATCTGCCCCCTAACGAGTTAAATCTGTGAGGGGTTTGACCACCTGAGAATACCCCTTAATAAATTTCCTATAATAATTGGCGAAACCCAGAAAACGCTGAAGACCCTTGAGATCTCTGGGTTGCACCCAATCCACAATAGCCTGTACCTTCCTAGGGTCCATACGAAACCCCTTAGCAGACAAAATGACCCCCAGAAAGGACAATTCCTGAGCAAAAAATGAACACTTCTCTGGTTTAGCAAATAGTGAGTTCTCCCTAAGCCTCAGAAGAACTGCACGGAGGTGGTCCATGTGACTCTGTTTGTCGGCAGAATATATGAGGATATCATCCAAATAAATTACCATGAAGCGCCCAATAAAATCTGAGAAAACTTGATTCATGAAATTCTGAAATACATCTGGTGCGTTAGTCAGACCAAAGGGCATAACCAAATTTTCAAACAAACCTTCAGAGGTGAGAAATGCAGTTTTCCATTCATCCCCTTCCCACATACGGATGAGGCTGCATGCCCCTCTGAGGTCCAACTTAGAGAACCACCTGGCCCCCGACAATTGATTATACAAATCGGGTATCAGTGGGAGAGGATAAGTATTTCTTATGGTGATTTTATTAAATTCTCGAAAATCGAGGCATGGGCGTAAACCACCATCCTTTTTCTTCACGAAAAAGAACCCCGCAGCCACAGGAGAGACAGATGGCTGAATGTGCCCTTTGCGGAGACTCTCGGAGATATACTCCTTCATGGCAGCCCGCTCAGGGGCGGAAAGATTGTACAAACGGGCTTTGGGCAATTTGGCACCGGGAACCAGATCAACCGAACAATCAAATGAGCGGTGTGGTGGCAGAACCTCAGCCTCTTTTTCGGAGAACACATCCTCAAAGTCCTTCAGGTACTCCGGAATACCCTCCAGACTGACGGATGACACAGTTACAGAAGCAAGACATCTCTTAGAACAATTGGGACCCCATTTAACAATGTCCCGAGATTCCCAGTTAATAACAGGATTATGTAATTGCAACCAGGGAAGCCCCAATACCAGTCCCGCAGGCAGATTGCCCATAACGAAACATGAAATGCGTTCCTGGTGTAAGGCACTCACTTTAAGGAGAAACTCTTCTGAAACCATTTTGATGACATTCTTAGCCAGTGGTGTTTTGTCAATGGCAACAACATGAATAGGAGTCTCCAGCCTAACTGTCCCTAACTTACACCTGGACACCAAGTCAGAGTTAATAAAGTTCATGGACGACCTACAATCCACGAAGGCAGAAGTGGATACGGAGCCACTCCCACAACAAAGTTCCACTTCCAACAAAATTTTTGAAAATGCAAAAAAAGGTACCTGAGAGTCGAGGGGACTACCACGACAATCACCCGGACTCAGACGTTTGTAGGTTGGTGGACAGGAGGAGCAGTCTTTTTTCCAATGTCCAGGATCTCCACAGTAAAAACACAACTTTGCTTCAAACCGTCGTCTCCTCTCCTTCTCCTTGAGATTGGCGACTCCCACCCCAATAGGTTCAGACGGGGGTGAAACAACAGGACCAGCAGAAAAAAGTGGACCCTTTCGCTGAGCAATACCTCTCTCCCTCAGCCTTTGATCCATGTGGATAGCCTGATTCATGGTCTCCTCTAATGAGCTGGGAGGTGGATGGAGAGCCAGAGCGTCCTTCAGGTAATCCGCCAGTCCACTCCTGAACAGACATCTAAGCGCGGAGTTATCCCAGGACACCTCAGTGTACCATTGGTGGAACTCAGTGCTGTACCACTCGGCTGAGCGTTCCCCCTGAACCAGACCCATAATAGTGTCCTCTGCCAACCTGACACGGTCCGGTTCGTCATAGATAAGTCCTAGGGCCTCATAGAACCTATCAACAGACATCCATTCAGGAGCAGTGGGGGGCAGTGAGAAAGCCCAAGATTGGGGACCCTGCCTAAGTAAGGAGATAATAATCCCTACCTGCTGAGTACTACCCTACCCGCTATTCCCCGACGATCGAGGTCTAAGGGAAAACAATAACTTACAGCTTTCCCTGAACAAGCGAAATGTGTCTTTATCACCAGAAAAGGTGTCAGGAAGTTGAGCCAAGGGTTCGGCAGAATGTAAAACAACATCTATAGGCTCACCAGGTTGACTAACAGCATGGGGGGTGGTTCCCTGCATGGTCTGAACAGTCTCCGTCAGTTCTTTTTGTAAGAGAGTATGAGACGTGACAAGGGCACAATGTTCCACCAAAAAATCCCGCACCATCTGTGTCAAACTGGACACTTGATCCGCCAGGTTGCAAAGCGGATCCATGACCAGAGAAAAAAAAATGGCAAAATCCCCTTTAAATGTATTTGAGTCTGCTATAATGTAATGTGCTGCTGCAGTGTAGTATAGTGCAACCTCCACCAGGGGGAGCTGGTTCAGGAAAAGAGGTTGAACACACAGCACAGCAATACTGAACAACAACACAGGTGTCACAGGTAATGCAAGAGAAGTCAGACAAGCCAAAGGTCATACACATAGAGGTAAGCGCAGTACCCAGGGGAAGTCAGAAGAATGGTCGTGGACAAACAAGAAGTCAGAGCCTACCGGGAACGTGGTAACAAAACGTGAGACGTAAGACAAAGTCAGGATACAAGCCAAGGGTCAGAACAAGTCATAAAAGGGTACAGGCAGTCAGAGGCAAAAAGGAACACTAGTACAAGTGAACAGGTCAGGTGCTCAAGCCGTGCA
Source organism: Ranitomeya variabilis (assembly GCF_051348905.1). Taxonomy (NCBI): domain Eukaryota; kingdom Metazoa; phylum Chordata; class Amphibia; order Anura; family Dendrobatidae; genus Ranitomeya; species Ranitomeya variabilis. Next base: position 1,030,381,238 of record NC_135233.1, read on the forward strand.
GCATGAACTATAGCAGACACTGGGCTACAGGCTGCAGATGGAAGCTGTTGCGATGTTGATGCCTGCTGCGACTCCTCCTCCTCCGCTTCAGAGCTACTGCCAGCGGCACACTGTTCCCCCAATGGCTGCCAATCGGGGTCAACAACTGGGTCATCTATCACCTCCTCTTCTATGTCCTGTGCACCTTCGTCTGTGTCACCATGTAAGCCGGTGCTATAGTGTTCGGGACGCTGCACCATAGTCTCATCAGGGTCAGATTCTGGCTCAGTACACTGCAAGGGCAATGTTGTGATCTGAGTCAATGGAACAGCATAATAATCTAGCATCTAGCTGTGGCTGTGCATCTGTGCACTCCATGTCTGATTCATCTTGTAATGGGCATGGCCTGTTAACAATTTCCCTTTCTAACCCAGGCACGGTATGTGCAAAGAGCTCCATGGAGTAACCTGTTGTGTCGCCTGACGCATCCTTCACTGTTTTTCTGGGTGAAGGACACAAGGAAGTGACTTGTTCCTGACCGGGAGCATCCACTGATGACGCGCTGCTTTTAAATTTTGCACTTTCCGAAGAGGAGGCGAAAGAGCTAGAGGCAGAGTCAGCAAGGAAAGCCAAACCTTTTTCCTGCTGCTCCGGCTTTAAAAGCGGTTTTCCTACTCCCAGAAAAGGGAGCGTTCGAGGCCTTGTGAAGCCAGACGATGACGCTGGCGCATCAACTCGAGACTTAGGTGCTATATTGCTTTTCCCATGACCACCTGATGCTCCACGACCATCACTACCATCAATACCAGCTGGCAATGACCACCCATGGCCACGACCTCTTCCACCAGACTTCCAAATTCTTGGGAAAATGTAACCAAACTAACAACCATTATATGGTACTGTGAAACAAGGTAGAAGGTGTATGTAAACTTGTTGTGAATTTAAATCTCCCTTTCTATATGTGTGGGAGACTGATGCAAAATTCAGGCCCACTGTATTACACTACACAGTTTGAGTGGCAGAAAGTGGCTGACAGATATACGCCACAAACAGGACTGACGCAGATGCACTCAGTGGCAATATAAATCTCCCTTTTTTATGTGTGGGAGAATGCAGGAAAAAATCAGGCCCACTGTATTACACTACACAGTGTGAGTGGCAGAAAGTGACTGGCAGATATACGCCACAAACAGGACTGACGCAGATGCACTCAGTGGCAATATAATCTAACTTTTTATGTGTGGGAGACAGCAGAAAAATCAGGCCCACTGTATTACACTACACAGTTTCAGTGTCAGAAAGTCACTGGCAGATATACGTCACAAACAGGACTGACACAGATGCACTCAGTGGCAATATAAATCTACCTTTTTATGTGTGGGAGACAGCAGAAAAATCAGGCCCACTGTATTACACTACACAGTTTGAGTGGCAGAAAGTGGCTGGCAGATATGCCACAAACAGGACTGATGCAGATGCACTCAGTGGCAATATAAATCTCCCTATTTTAAGTGTGGGAGAATGCAGGAAAAAATCAGGCCCACTGTATTACACTACACAGTTTGAGTGGCAGAAAGTGGCTGGCAGATATATGCCACAAACAGGACTGACGCAGATGCACTCAGTGGCAATATAAATCTACCTTTTTATGTGTGGGAGACAGCAGAATAATCAGGCCCACTGTATTACACTACACAGTTTGAGTGGCAGAAAGTGACTGGCAGATATACGCCACAAACAGGACTGACGTAGATGCACTCAGTGGCAATATAAATCTCCCTTTTTTATGTGTGGGAGAATGCAGGAAAAAATTAGGCCCACTGTATTACACTACACAGTTTGAGTGGCAGAAAGTGACTGGCAGATATACACCACAAACAAGACTGACGTAGATGCACTCAGTGGCAATATAAATCTACCTTTTTAAGTGTGGGAGACAGCAGAAAAATCAGGCCCACTGTATTACACTACACAGTTTAAGTGGCAGAAAGTGACTGGCAGATATATGCCACAAACAGGACAGACACAGATGCACTCAGTGGCAATATAAATCTCCCTTTTTTATGTGTGGGAGAATGCAGGAAAAAATCAGGCCCACTGTATTACACTACACAGTTTCAGTGTCAGAAAGTGGCTGGCAGATATACGCCACAAACAGGACTGACACAGATGCACTCAGTGGCAATATAAATCTCCCTTTTTTATGTGTGGGAGAATGCAGGAAAAAATCAGGCCCACTGTATTACACTACGCAGTATGAGTGGCAGAAAGTGACTGGCAGATATACGCCACAAACAGGACTGACGCAGAAACACTCAGTGGCAATATAAATCTACCTTTTTATGTGTTGGGGACAGCAGAAAAATCAGGCCCACTGTATTACACTACACAGTTTGAGTGGCATAAAGTGACTGGCAGATATACGCACAAACAGGACTGACACAGATGCACTCAGTGGCAATATAAATCTCCCATTTTTGTGTGTGGGAGAATGCAGGAAAAAATCAGGCCCACTGTATTACACTACACAGTTTGAGTGGCAGAAAGTGACTGGCAGATATACGCCACAAACAGGACTGACGCAGATGCACTCAGTGGCAATATAAATCTACCTTTTTATGTGTGGGAGACAGCAGAAAAATCAGGCCCACTGTATTACACTACACAGTTTGAGTGGCAGAAAGTGGCTGGCAGATATATGCCACAAACAGGACTGACGCAGATGCACTCAGTGGCAATATAAATCTCCCTTTTTTATGTGTGGGAGAATGCAGGAAAAAATCAAGTCAACTGTGTTACACTACACAGTTTAAGTGGCAGAAAGTGGCTGGCAGATATACGCCACAAACAGGACTGACACAGATGCACTCAGTGGCAATATAAATCTCCCTTTTTATGTGTGGGAGAATGCAGGAGAAAATCAGGCCCACTGTATTACACTACACAGTTTGAGTGGCAGAAAGTGGCTGGCAGATATGCCGCAAAGTGGACTGATGCAGATGCACTCAGTGGCAACATAAATCTCCCTTTTTTATGTGTGGGAGAATGCAGGAAAAAATCAGGCCCACTGTATTACACTACACAGTTTGAGTGGCAGAAAGTGGCTGTCAGATATATGCCACAAACAGGACTGACGCAGATGCACTCAGTGGCAATATAAATCTCCCTTTTTTATTTGTGGGAGAATACAGTAAAAAATCAAGCCCACTGTATTACACTACACAGTTTGAGTGGCAGAAAGTGACTGGCAGATATACGCCACAAACAGGACTGACGCAGATGCACTCAGTGGCAATATAAATCTACCTTTTTATGTGTTGGAGACAGCAGAAAAATCAGGCCCACTGTATTACACTACACAGTTTGAGTGGCAGAAAGTGGCTGGCAGATATACGCCACAAACAGGACGACGCAGATGCACTCAGTGGCAATATAAATCTCCCTTTTTTATGTGTGGGAGAATGCAGGAAAAAAATCAGGCCCACTGTATTACACTACACAGTTTGAGCGGCAGAAAGTGACTGGCAGATATACGCCACAAACAGGACTGACGCAGATGCACTCAGTGGCAATACAAATCTACCTTTTTATGTGTAGGAGACAGCAGAAAAATCAGGCCCACTGTATTACACTACACAGTTTGAGTGGCAGAAAGTGACTGGCAGATATACGCCACAAATAGGCCTGACGCTGATGCACTCAGTGGCAATATAATTCTCCCTTGTTTATGTGTGGGAGAATGCAGGAAAAAATCAGGCCCACTGTATTACACTACACAGTTTCAGTGTCAGAAAGTCACTGGCAGATATACGCCACAAACAGGAATGACACAGATGCACTCAGTGGCAATATAAATCTACCTTTTTATGTGTGGGAGAATGCAGGAAAAAATCAGGCCCACTGTATTACACTACACAGTTTGAGTGGCAAAAAGTGGCTGGCAGATGTGCCACAAACAGGACTGATGCAGATGCACTCAGTGGCAATATAAATCTCCCCTTTTTATGTGTGGGAGAATGCAGGAAAAAATCAGGCCCACTGTATTACACTACACAGTTTCAGTGTCAGAAAGTCGCTGGCAGATATACGCCACAAACAGGACTGACACAGATGCACTCAGTGGCAATATAAATCTCCCTTTTTTATGTGTGGGAGAATGCAGGAAAAAATCAGGCCCACTGTATTACACTACACAGTATGAGTGGCAGAAAGTGACTGGCAGATATACGCCACAAACAGGACTGACGCAGATGCACTCAGTGGCAATATAAATCTACCTTTTTATGTGTTGGGGACAGCAGAAAAATCACGCCCACTATATTACACTACACAGTTTGAGTGGCAGAAAGTGACTGGCAGATATACGCACAAACAGGACTGACACAGATGCACTCAGTGGCAATATAAATCTCCCATTTTTGTGTGTGGGAGAATGCAGGAAAAAATCAGGCCCACTGTATTACACTACACAGTTTGAGTGGCAGAAAGTGTCTGGCAGATATACGCCACAAACAGGACTGACGCAGATGCACTCAGTGGCAATATAAATCTCCCTTTTTTATGTGTGGGAGAATGCAGGAAAAAATCAGGCCCACTGTATTACACTACACAGTTTCAGTGTCAGAAAGTGGCTGGCAGATATACGCCACAAACAGGACTGACACAGATGCACTCAGTGGCAATATAAATCTCCCTTTTTTATGTGTGGGAGAATTGTTATGATCCCAATGGCAGGGGACCTCAAAGATTACAGCAAAGTCTGCAAAACATAAATACCAGCTCATAGGGAAGTGGTAACTAGGCTGACCATATACCTGATCCTAGCGCCAACACTAACAGCAGCCGGGGAACGTGCCTACGTTGATTCTAGACGTCTCGCGCCAGCCGGAGAACTAACTACCCCTATCAGGGAAAATAAGACCTCTCTTGCCTCCAGAGAAAAGACCCCAAAGTAATACAAGCCCCCAACAAATAATAACGGTGAGGTAAGAAGAAAAGACAAACGTAAGAATTAACTAGATTTAGCAAAGAGAGGCCCACTGACTAATAGCAGAATATAGTAAGAAGACTTATATGGTCAGCAAAAAACCCTGCAAAATATCCACGCTGAATATCCAAGAACCCCCAAACCGACTGACGGTGTGGGGGGAGAATATCAGCCCCCCTAGAGCTTCCAGCAATAACAGGAATCGCATATTGTACAAGCTGGACAAAAAATATGAACAATGCAAATGATCAAGAGTACGAAAGCAGGACTTAGCTTATCTTGCAAAGAACCAGGACCTGAAGACAGGAGCAAACAGAAGTGAACTGATTACAACGAAGCCAGGCACTGGACTGAGAATCCAGGAAGTTTAAATAGCAACACCCCAGGCCTAACGAAGCAGGTGAGCACAAACCTGGTAAAAGACAATCCAAGTGCCAAATCACTAGTGACCACAAGAGGGAGCCAAAAAGTATAATTCACAACAGTACCCCCCCTTTAAAGAGGGGTCACCGAACCCTCACCAAGACCACCAGGGCGACCAGGATGAGCAGCGTGGAAGGCACGAACCAAATCGGCCGCATGAACATCAGAGGCGGCTACCCAGGAATTATCCTCCTGACCATAGCCCTTCCATTTGACCAAATACTGGAGCCTCCGTCTAGAGAGACGAGAATCCAAGATCTTCTCCACCACGTACTCCAACTCGCCCTCAACCAACACCGGAGCAGGAGGCTCAACAGCAGGAACCACAGGCACAACGTACCGCCGTAACAAAGACCTATGGAACACGTTGTGAATGGCAAACGACACCGGAAGATCCAAACGAAAAGAAACCGGGTTAAGAACTTCCGAAATTTTATAAGGACCAATAAAGTGAGGCTTAAACTTAGGAGAGGAAACCTTCAGAGGGACATACCGAGAAGACAACCAAACCAAATCCCCAACACGAAGTCGGGGGCCCACACCGCGGCGGCGGTTGGCAAAACGCTGAGCCTTCTCCTGTGACAACTTCAAGTTGTCCACCACATGATTCCAAATCCGCTGCAACCTATCCACCACGGAATCCACCCCAGGACAGTCAGAAGACTCAACATGACCCGAGGAGAAACGAGGATGAAAACCAGATTTGCAGAAGAATGGCGAAACCAAAGTAGCGGAACTAGCCCGATTATTAAGGGCAAACTCCGCCAATGGCAAGAAGGTCACCCAATCATCCTGGTCCGCAGAAACAAAACATCTCAAATAAGCCTCCAGTGTCTGATTAGTTCGCTCCGTTTGACCATTAGTCTGAGGATGGAAGGCAGATGAAAACGACAAATCAATGCCCATCTTAGCACAAAAAGATTCGCAGAATCTGGACACAAACTGGGATCCTCTGTCGGACACGATATTCTCCGGAATGCCGTGCAAACTAACCACATTCTGAAAAAACAAAGGAACCAGATCGGAAGAGGAAGGCAACTTAGGCAAGGGTACCAAATGGACCATCTTGGAAAAACGATCACACACCACCCAGATGACAGACATTCCCCGAGACACCGGAAGATCAGAAATGAAATCCATGGAAATGTGCGTCCAAGGCCTCTTCGGGACAGGCAAGGGCAAAAGCAACCCGCTAGCATGAGAACAACAAGGCTTAGCCCGAGCACAAGTCCCACAGGACTGCACAAATGACCGCACATCCCGTGACAAGGAAGGCCACCAAAAGGACCTAGCCACCAAATCTCGGGTACCAAAAATTCCCGGATGCCCTGCCAACACCGAGGAATGAACCTCGGAAATGACTCTGCTGGTCCATTTATCAGGAACAAACAGTCTGTCGGGTGGACACGAGTCAGGTCTACCAGCCTGAAATCTCTGCAACACACGTCGCAAATCCGGAGATATGGCCGACACGATCACTCCCTCTTTAAGAATACCAGCTGGCTCCGAGACTCCAGGAGAGTCAGGCACAAAGCTCCTAGAGAGAGCATCAGCCTTAACATTCTTCAAACCAGGCAGGTATGAGACCACAAAGTCAAAACGAGAGAAAAACAATGACCAACGAGCCTGTCTAGGATTCAGGCGCTTAGCAGACTCGAGATACATCAGATTTTTGTGATCAGTCAAGACCACCACACGATGCTTAGCACCCTCGAGCCAATGACGCCACTCCTCAAATGCCAACTTCATGGCCAACAACTCCCGATTACCAACATCATAGTTCCGCTCAGCAGGCAAAAACTTCCTAGAGAAAAAGGCACATGGTCTCATCACAGAACAACCAGAGCCTCTCTGCGACAAAACAGCCCCAGCACCGATCTCAGAAGCATCCACTTCAACCTGAAAGGGAAGTGAGACATCAGGCTGGCACAAAACAGGCGCCGAAGTAAACCGGCGCTTCAGCTCCTGGAAGGCCTCCACGGCTGCAGGAGCCCAATTAGCCACATCAGAACCTTTCTTGGTCATATCCGTCAAAGGTTTAACAACGCTAGAAAAATTAGCGATAAAGCGACGGTAGAAATTAGCGAACCCCAAGAACTTCTGAAGACTCTTAACAGACGTGGGCTGAGTCCAATCATGAATAGCTCGGACCTTGACTGGGTCCATCTCCACGGCAGAAGGGGAGAAAATAAAACCCAAAAAGGAAACCTTCTGCACTCCAAAGAGACACTTTGAGCCCTTCACAAACAAAGCGTTATCACGCAAAACCTGAAACACCATCCTGACCTGCTTTACATGAGAATCCCAATCATCCGAGAAAACTAGAATATCATCAAGATACACAATCAAAAATTTATCCAGATACTTCCTGAAGATATCATGCATAAAGGACTGAAACACTGAAGGGGCATTAGAGAGCCCGAAGGGCATCACCAAGTATTCAAAATGACCTTCGGGTGTATTGAATGCAGTTTTCCATTCATCTCCCTGCCTAATGCGCACAAGGTTGTACGCACCACGAAGATCTATCTTGGTGAACCACTTGGCGCCCTTAATCCGAGCAAACAAGTCTGACAATAGCGGCAACGGATACTGAAACTTAACAGTGATTTTATTCAGAAGCCGATAGTCTATACAAGGTCTCAAAGACCCGTCTTTCTTGGCCACAAAAAAGAATCCCGCACCGAGAGGGGAAGAGGATGGACGAATATGCCCCTTCTCCAAAGACTCCTTGACATAAGAACGCATCGCGGCATGCTCGGGTACAGACAAATTAAATAATCGTCCCTTAGGAAATTTACTGCCAGGAATCAAATCTATAGCGCAGTCACAGTCCCTATGAGGAGGAAGAGCACTGGACCTGGACTCACTGAATACATTCTGATAGTCACACAAATACTCAGGAACTTCTGAAGGAGTAGAAGTAGCAATAGACACCGGCGAAGAATCGCAATGAATTCCCTGACAACCCCAACTTGAGACAGACATAACCTTCCAATCCAAAACAGGATTATGGGTCTGTAACCATGGCAGACCTAAAACGACCAAATCATTCATTTTATGCAGAACAAGAAAACGAATCACCTCCCGATGTTCAGGAGTCATGCACATGGTCACTTGTGTCCAATACTGTGGTTTATTTTCTGCCAGTGGCGTAGCATCAATTCCTCTGAGAGGAATCGGAACCTTTAAAGGCTCCAGGACAAAACCGCAGCGCTTGGCAAACGACAAGTCCATAAGACTCAGGGCAGCACCTGAATCCACAAATGCCATAACAGGGTAGGAAGACAATGAACAAATTAAAGTCACAGACAAAATAAATTTAGGCTGCAAATTACCAATGGTGACAGGACTGACAACCTTGGTTAGGCGTTTAGAGCATGCTGATATAACATGTGTAGAATCACCACAGTAAAAACACAGCCCATTCTGACGTCTATGATTTTGTCGTTCGGTTCTAGTCAGGATTCTATCGCATTGCATTGAGACAGGTGTCTGTTCAGACAACACCGCCAGAGGTTTAGCGGATTTGCGCTCCCGCAAACGCCGATCAATCTGAATAGCCAGCGCCATAGAATCATTCAGACTTGTAGGAATAGTAAAACCCACCATCACATTCTTAATGGCTTCAGAAAGGCCATTTCTGAAATTTGCGGCCAGAGCACATTCATTCCATCGAGTAAGCACGGACCATTTCCGAAATTTTTGGCAGTACACCTCAGCTTCATCCTGGCCCTGAGAGATGGCCAGTAGAGCTTTTTCTGCCTGAATTTCAAGATTAGACTCCTCATAAAGCAATCCGAGTGCCAGAAAAAACGCATCAACATCCGCCAATGCAGGATCTCCTGGCGCTAACGAGAAAGCCCAATCCTGAGGGTCGCCACGCAAGAAGGAGATAATAATTTTAACTTGCTGAGCTGAATCTCCAGACGAACGAGGTTTCAAAGATAGAAACAATTTACAATTATTCCTAAAATTCCTAAATTTAAATCGATCTCCAGAGAACAGCTCAGGAATAGGTATCTTAGGCTCTGACATAGGACTGCTAACAACAAAATCCTGAATGCCCTGCACACGTGCAGCAAGCTGATCCACACTAGTAATCAAGGTCTGAACATTCATGTCTGCAGCAAAGCTTCAAGCCACTCAGAGATAAAGGGGAGGAAGAAAAAAAAAAAAAACTCAGAACTTCTTTTCTTTTAATCCCACTTCAGCAATGCATTAACTATTTATTGGCCTGGCTTACTGTTATGATCCCAATGGCAGGGGACCTCAAAGATTACAGCAAATTCTGCAAAACATAAATACCAGCTCATAGGGAAGTGGTAACTAGGCTGACCATATACCTGATCCTAGCGCCAACACTAACAGCAGCCGGGGAACGTGCCTACGTTGATTCTAGACGTCTCGCGCCAGCCGGAGAACTAACTACCCCTATCAGGGAAAATAAGACCTCTCTTGCCTCCAGAGAAAAGACCCCAAAGTAATACAAGCCCCCAACAAATAATAACGGTGAGGTAAGAAGAAAAGACAAACGTAAGAATTAACTAGATTTAGCAAAGAGAGGCCCACTGACTAATAGCAGAATATAGTAAGAAGACTTATATGGTCAGCAAAAAACCCTGCAAAATATCCACGCTGAATATCCAAGAACCCCCAAACCGACTGACGGTGTGGGGGGAGAATATCAGCCCCCCTAGAGCTTCCAGCAATAACAGGAATCACATATTGTACAAGCTGGACAAAAAATATGAACAATGCAAATGATCAAGAGTACGAAAGCAGGACTTAGCTTATCTTGCAAAGAACCAGGACCTGAAGACAGGAGCAAACAGAAGTGAACTGATTACAATGAAGCCAGGCACTGGACTGAGAATCCAGGAAGTTTAAATAGCAACACCCCAGGCCTAACGAAGCAGGTGAGCACAAACCTGGTAAAAGACAATCCAAGTGCCAAATCACTAGTGACCACAAGAGGGAGCCAAAAAGTATAATTCACAACAGAGAATGCCGGAAAAAATAAGGCCCACTGTATTACACTACACAGTTTCAGTGTCAGAAATTGGCTGGCAGATATACGCCACAAACAGGACTGACACAGATGCCCTCAGTGGCAATATAAATCTCCCTTTTTTATGTGTGGGAGAATGCAGGAAAAAATCAGGCCCACTGTATTACACTACACAGTATGAGTGGCAGAAAGTGACTGGCAGATATACGCCACAAACAGGACTGACGCAGATGCACTCAGTGGCAATATAAATCTACCTTTTTATGTGTTGGGGACAGCAGAAAAATCAGGCCCACTGTGTTACACTACACAGTTTGAGTGGCAGAAAGTGACTGGCAGATATACGCCACAAATAGGCCTGACGCTGATGCACTCAGTGGCAATATAAATCTCCCTTTTGTATGTGTGGGAGAATGCAGGAAAAAATCAGGCCCACTGTATTACACTACACAGTTTGAGTGGCAGAAAGTGGCTGGCAGATATATGCCACAAACAGGACTGACACAGATGCACTCAGTGGCAATATAAATCTCCCATTTTTGTGTGTGGGAGAATGCAGGAAAAAATCAGGCCCACTGTATTACACTACACAGTTTGAGTGGCAGATAGTGGCTGGCAGATATACGCCACAAACAGGACTGACGCAGATGCACTCAGTGGCAATATAAATCTCCCTTTTGTATGTATGGGAGAATGCAGGAAAAAATCAGGCCCACTGTATTACACTACACAGTTTGAGTGGCAGAAAGTGACTGGCAGATATACGCCACAAACAGGACTGACGCAGATGCACTCAGTGGCAATTTAAATCTATCTTTTTATGTGTGGGAGATAGCAGAAAAATCAGGCCCACTGTACTACACTAAACAGTTTGAGTGGCAGAAAGTGACTGGCAGATATACGCCACAAACAGGACTGACACAGATGCACTCAGTGGCAATATAAATCTCCCTTCTTTATGTGTGGGAGAATGCAGGAAAAAATCAGGCCCACTGTATTACACTACACAGTTTGAGTGGCAGAAAGTGGCTGGCAGATATATGCCACAAACAGGAATGACACAGATGCACTCAGTGGCAATATAAATCTCCCTTCTTTATGTGTGGGAGAATGCAGGAAAAAATCAGGCCCACTGTATTACACTACACAGTTTGAGTGGCAGAAATTGGCTGGCAGATATATGCCACAAACAGGACTGACGCAGATGCACTCAGTGGCAATATAAATCTACCTTTTTATGTGTGGGAGACAGCAGAATAATCAGGCCCACTGTATTACACTACACAGTTTGAGTGGCAGAAAGTGACTGGCAGATACACGCCACAAACAGGACTGACGTAGATGCACTCAGTGGCAATATAAATCTCCCTTTTTTATGTGTGGGAGAATGCAGGAAAAAATCAGGCCCACTGTATTACACTACACAGTTTGAGTGGCAGAAAGTGACTGGCAGATATACGCCACAAACAGGACTGACGCAGATGCACTCAGTGGCAATATAAATCTACCTTTTTATGTGTGGGAGACAGCAGAAAAATCAGGCCCACTGTATTACACTACACAGTTTGAGTGGCAGAAAGTGGCTGGTAGATATATGCCACAAACAGGACTGACACAGATGCACTCAGTGGCAATATAAATCTCCTTTTTTATGTGTGGGAGAATGCAGGAAAAAATCAGGCCCACTGTATTACACTACACAGTTTAAGTGGCAGAAAGTGGCTGGCAGATATACGCCACAAACAGGACTGACACAGATGCACTCAGTGGCAATATTAATCTACCTTTTTATGTGTGGGAGAATGCAGGAGAAAATCAGGCCCACTGTATTACACTACACAGTTTCAGTGTCAGAAAGTCACTAGCAGATATATGCCGCAAAGTGGACTGACGCAGATGCACTCAGTGGCAATATAAATCTCCCTTTTTTATGTGTGGGAGAATGCAGGAAAAAATCAGGCCCACTGTATTACACTACACAGTTTGAGTGGCAGAAAGTGGCTGGCAGATATATGCCACAAACAGGACTGACGCAGATGCACTCAGTGGCAATATAAATCTACCTTTTTATGTGTTGGAGACAGCAGAAAAATCAGGCCTACTGTATTACACTACACAGTTTGAGTGGCAGAAAGTGACTGACAGATATGCCACAAATAGGACTGACGCTGATGCACTCAGTGGCAATATAAATCTCCCTTATTTATGTGTGGGAGAATGCAAGAAAAAATCAGGCCCACTGTATTACACTACACAGTTTGAGTGGCAGAAAGTGGCTGGCAGATATACGCCACAAACAGGACGACGCAGATGCACTCAGTGGCAATATAAATCTCCCTTTTTATGTGTGGGAGAATGCAGGAAAAAATCAGGCCCACTGTATTACACTACACAGTTTGAGTGGCAGAAAGTGGCTGGCAGATATGCCACAAACAGGACTGACGCAGATGCACTCAGTGACAATATATATCTCCTTTTTTTTGTGTGGGAGAATGCAGGAAAAAATCAGGCCCACTGTATTACACTACACAGTTTCAGTGTCAGAAAGTCACTGGCAGATATACGCCACAAACAGGAATGACACAGATGCACTCAATGGCAATATAAATCTACCTTTTTATGTGTGGGAGACAGCAGAAAAATCCGGCCCACTGTATTTCACTACACAGTTTGAGTGGCAGAAAGTGGCTGGCAGATATGCCACAAACCTGACTGATGCAGATGCACTCAGTGACAATATAAATCTCCTTTTTTATGTGTGGGAAAATGCAGGAAAAAATCAGGCCCACTGTATTACACTACACAGTTTGAGTGGCAGAAAGTTACTGGCAGATATATGCCACAAACAGGACTGACGCAAATGCACTCAGTGGCAATATAAATCTCCCTTTTTATGTGTGGGAGAATGCAGGAAAAAATCAGGCCCACTGTATTACACTACACAGTTTGAGTGGCAGAAAGTGGCTGGCAGATATACGCCACAAACAGGACTGACGCAGATGCACTCAGTGGCAATATAAATCTCCCTTTTTATGTGTGGGAGAATGCAGGAAAAAATCAGGCCCACTGTATTACACTACACAGTTTGAGTGGCAGAAAGTGGCTGGCAGATATACGCCACAAACAGGACTGACGCAGATGCACTCAGTGGCAATATAAATCTCCCTTTTTATGTGTGGGAGAATGCAGGAAAAAATCAGGCCCACTGTATTACACTACACAGTTTGAGTGGCAGAAAGTGGCTGGCAGATATATCAAAAAATGCAAGGGCTGTAGTAGAATTTCAATCTCCCTACAATGATCAAAAGACAAGTATGGCAGCAATAAAAAGGACTGCTGCACACAAGAGTGTGGACAAAGAAACAAGAGAACTGTGTAGAAAGAAACAACAGGATTTTTGCTTTGAAAAAAGCAGTTAGTTTGCACAGCGGCGTACAAACAGCAATGCAGCTATCAGGAAGCCTTATAAGCTACAGAGCTGATGCACAGAAATCTAGCCTCCACTGTCCCTGCAAAGAAAAGGTGGTGTTGGACAGTGGAAATCGCTACAGCACAAGCGGTTTGCGGGTTTATCTTTCCTCCCTAACAATATCCCTGATTCATACGAAGCTACAGCAACCTCTCCCTATGCTCAGATCGGCAGCAGTAAGATGGCGTTCGGCGTGCACGCCCCTTTATAGCCCCTGTGATGCCGCAGAAAGCAAGCCAATCACTGTCATGCCCTTCTCTAAGATGGTGGGGACCGAGACCTATGTCATCACGCTGCGCACACTCTGCGTCCACCTTCATTGGCTGAGAAATGGCGCTGAACGCGTAATTTGAAACGCGACTTTGCTGCGAAGATCGCCAACCGCATGGCCCATCCCACACTGGGATCGGGTCAGGTTTCACGAAACCCGACTTTGCCGAAAGTCGGCGATTTATGAAATTGACCAATCCGTTTCGCTCAACCCTAATCATTAGCGTCGTCACTGGAGAAAAGACACAAATGAAATGCCTCAAAAGATCTTCCTCCACTTTTATACTGATGGCCTATCTTATCTGTTATGACTGCTAAAACACATTCACATAGGTAATGTGCAAACCAGGGAGCCAAATACCCAAACCTGACAGCTCCCTGATCAGACTATGTAAAGCCCTTCTCTGAACCCGATCTGTTCCTGCCTGAACGCTGGGGTTGTAATCCTAAGATAATGAAATGGCTCTTCCACTCGATGTCAGCTAAGCCTGAATGTCCTTAGAATCTCCTAGAATAGCTAGAGTAGCATTTCACTAAGGAATACCGGAATCACACACAAAACTACAGCAACCAACACAAACTACAGTGAATGAATCCAGGTCAAAACATTCTTTCCTGTATAATGATTTTTATATAAGGCAAAATTTTAATAGGATTTAAAAAATAATAATTTAAGCAAACTAAAAATTTTAAATTTTAGTAAAAAAGGGAAATTTCAGTGTAATTTATGAAGGAAGCAAGAACTGCCAAAAATTGATGTCAGATACACTATATATTAGACATAAAGGAGGGCTTCATACACATTCTGTTCAAATTGTCATGTAGTAGTATTCCTAGACTCATGAAGGCTATGCACTAAGTGCAAGGTCTTCCAAAAATTACAGGCAGGGTCATCCCTACACCCTTGAAGGCACCAACTGTAGAGCCTCATTCAAATATTGGAGGAAAGTATAGCTGTAGTAATACTTCATTCACAAAAGTTCTGCACAGTGCAAAGCCTGCCAAAAAACACAAGCAGGGTCATCCATACAATGTTGAAGGCACCAACTGTAGTACCTCATTCCAGTGATATGGTCTCATCCAGGGACAACAAGGAGGGACTATAAGTCATCATATTACTTATCTAATTAGTAAAACCCTGGTAAAATTTAGTGCAACTCCAGGAGGTCTCTGCTGCCCAACATCTGAACTGAGAGCAATAGTCCCCCACACAAAATTTTCCCTGAACCAACCTGCAGATCATTGATTTAGCAACCGCCACGTTATCTGGGTCATCATAAATAATCACCAGAGCAAAGTTGTGTCTCTTGTGGCTTGGCAGAAAAAGAAGCTTATCACAGAACATAAATTCAAGGGATTGATTCCAGGCACATGACAGCTAGAAAGCACAGCTCTGTCAAATGTTTAGTAGCAGCAGTAAGGTACTGCATCCCCACTGATCTGTGGCACCTGGCACTCAGATGTTTCAGGTATTGGAGAGAGTCAAATATTAGCAGTCGTGGAGTGGAACAGCACAGCTGACTCAACTGTATAGTAGCCGCTACTGGGTACTGCACATATGCCTCTATTAAAATTAATAGGCGTAGATCTGCAGTTCTCTCTGTGGCCACTGTACAATTGAGGCAGCTTTGCTGTTTTACTCTGCAACTGTTAACAGTTAACATTTGTCTGCTGCAGGCATCAGAAACAGCTGGTCTGTGTAGGTTTGCCAGGTGTCACAGCTCCACTGAACTGATATTGATGACCTATCAATATAAAGTGGTGAATGGTGATGAGTGAGTATACTCGTTGCTCGGGTTTTCCAATCTCTGAGTATTTGTTAGTGTGTGGAAATTTAGTTTTCCTCACCTCAGCTGCATGATTTACAGCTGCTGGACAGCCTGAATGCATGTGGGAATTCCCTAACAAACAAGCATTCCTCACATGTATTTAGCCTGTCTAGTAGCCGCAAATCATGCAGCTGAGGCGACAAAAACTAAACCTCCCTATAATCCACCCTTTATAGTCTGTCTGCCAAAAGAGAAGTAATTGGGAATAAAAATGGGCAACCATGAGATTCAGAGACAAAAAGACTGGAATTTCAAGATGTGCTCAAGCTCTTTAGAAAATCTACAAAGAAATGCGCTATGTGGACCACTGTAGAAGCAGTGGTTGGGTAGAGATGATTGAATGTATTCAAGTAGCATTAAATTTTCCTTAAATTTGACAAAAAAATCTGATTCTTCAGAATATGGGTATTTTGTAATCCGCTCTGATAAACTTCAGCAAAATGACTAAAAGGGAAGGCAAAAATAAGAGACAGAAATGATCATATGACTGGCTGCAGGAATGTCGGAACAGGTGCGTGGTAAGAAGGAATGAGTGGACCCATTAATGTTTGGGTTTGGCCGAACTAGAGTTAAAAGTTCAGTTCAGTACACAAATTTGACCCCTAACTTGACTCCGAACTCAATACAAGTCAATGGGGATATGAACTTTGGTACTTCTAAATGGCTGTAAGAGCTTCGGGGGTTTAGGGGGCTGCAAAAGGAAGCAAGATGGGGAAAAGAGCAGGACAAGGGTCCTGCAATCAAATTTGGAAAGGTGAATGACTTAAAATAACCTAGAATACCCCCCAAAATGAACACATATTATGATGAATCTAAAAAGTTTGTGAAGGGAATTGAATAAAATAAAAATAATTGAAATGAGGCCCTGCACCATGATGGTCGCACACACGGATGGTAGAGTAAAACTGCGAATGGTCATTGAATCACTTTCTGGCTACAGATCATTGTAAAATTATGAAGCGGTATTGGAATGCATGTAAAGCCTGACAGAGTCGCCGCATAGGCTCCCACACTCTCGCTCTTGCATTGCTTTGGGTGCCTTGCCTCGCCACTGCAGATGCTAAAAACAGAGGGGAAGTGACAAACATGGGACAGATAAAGGAAGAAATATTCAGCTTCAGGCTCTGCTGCTAATCTCCAAAGCAGCAGAAGAGAGAACGGCACCAGGAATCCAAACTCCCACAGCAGCAGCGACACCACCGACACAAGGGAGCTCCTTACTCCAAGCTGGTCTGCATAGAATAACTCTATTAACAACAATCAGCTGATGGGTGATATAACTATTTAAAGGATGGTGGGAGTGGTGTTGTGAATTTGCTTTTTGCTCCCTCTAGTGGTTACTAGTTTTTTGACTCTGGTTTTTCTGTCATTCCTTTTATCCGCACCTGGGTCGTTAGTTAGGGGTGTTGCTATATAAGCTCCCTAGACCTTCAGTTCAATGCCTGGCAACGTAGTTATCAGAGCTAGTCTGCTGTGCTCTTGTCTACTGATCCTGGTTCCAGTTATATCAGCTAAGTCTGCCTTTTGCTTTTTGCTATTTGTTTTGGTTTTGTATTTTTGTCCAGCTTGTTCCAAATCTATATCCTGACCTTTGCTGGAAGCTCTAGGGGGCTGGTGTTCTTCCCCCGGACCGTTAGACGGTTCGGGGGTTCTTGAATTTCCAGTGTGGATTTTGATAGGGTTTTTGTTGACCATATAAGTTACCTTTCTTTATTCTGCTATCAGTAAGCGGGCCTCTCTGTGCTAAACCTGGTTCATTTCTTTGTTTGTCAAGGGCTCAAAGTGTCTCTTTGGTGTACAGAAGGTTCCCTTTTTGGGGTTCATTTTTTCCCCTTCTGCTGTGGAGATGGACCCAGTCAAGGTCCGAGCTATTCTTGATTGGACTCAGCCCTCGTCGGTTAAGAGTCTTCAGAAGTTCTTGGGTTTCGCTAACTTCTACCGTCGTTTTATCGCTAATTTTTCTAGCATTGTGAAACCGTTGACGGATATGACCAAGAAGGGCTCCGATGTAGCTAACTGGGCTCCTGCTGCCGTGGAGGCTTTCCAGGAGTTGAAGCGCCGGTTTACTTCGGCGCCTGTTTTGTGCCAGCCCGATGTCTCACTTCCCTTTCAGGTTGAGGTGGATGCTTCAGAGATTGGAGCAGGGGCCGTTTTGTCGCAGAGAGGCCCTGGTTGCTCTGTTATGAAACCTTGTGCCTTTTTCTCCAGGAAGTTTTCGCCTGCCGAGCGAAATTATGATGTGGGCAATCGGGAGTTGTTGGCCATGAAATGGGCATTTGAGGAGTGGCGTCATTGGCTCGAGGGTGCTAAGCATCGTGTGGTGGTCTTGACTGATCACAAAAATCTGATGTATCTCGAGTCTGCTAAACGCCTTAATCCGAGACAGGCCCGCTGGTCATTGTTTTTCTCCCGCTTTGATTTTGTTGTCTCGTATTTACCAGGTTCAAAGAATGTGAAGGCCGATGCTCTTTCTAGGAGCTTTGTGCCTGATGCTCCTGGAGTCGCTGATCCTGTTGGTATTCTTAAAGATGGAGTTATCTTGTCAGCTATTTCTCCGGATCTGCGACGTGTGTTGCAGAGATTTCAGGCTGATAGGCCTGAGTCTTGTCCACCTGACAGACTGTTTGTCCCGGATAAATGGACCAGCAGAGTCATTTCCGAGGTTCATTCCTCGGTGTTGGCAGGTCACCCGGGAATTTTTGGCACCAGAGATCTGGTGGCCAGGTCCTTTTGGTGGCCTTCCTTGTCAAGGGATGTGCGGTCATTTGTGCAGTCCTGTGGGACTTGTGCTCGAGCTAAGCCTTGCTGTTCTCGTGCCAGCGGTTTGCTCTTGCCCTTGCCTGTCCCGAAGAGACCTTGGACACATATCTCCATGGATTTCATTTCTGATCTTCCGCTATCTCAGGGCATGTCCGTTATCTGGGTGATATGTGATCGCTTCTCCAAGATGGTCCATTTGGTTCCTTTGCCTAAGCTGCCTTCCTCTTCCGATCTGGTTCCTGTGTTTTTCCAGAACGTGGTTCGTTTGCACGGCATCCCTGAGAATATTGTGTCAGACAGAGGATCCCAGTTCGTTTCTAGGTTCTGGCGATCCTTTTGTAGTAGGATGGGCATTGATTTGTCGTTTTCGTCTGCTTTCCATCCTCAGACTAATGGACAGACGGAGCGAACCAATCAGACTTTGGAGGCTTATTTGAGGTGTTTTGTCTCTGCTGATCAGGACGATTGGGTGACATTCTTGCCGTTGGCTGAGTTTGCCCTTAATAATCGGGCTAGTTCCGCCACCTTGGTTTCGCCTTTTTTCTGCAACTCTGGTTTCCATCCTCGCTTTTCTTCGGGTCATGTGGAGCCTTCTGACTGTCCTGGGGTGGATTCTGTGGTAGATAGGTTGCAGCGGATCTGGAATCATGTGGTGGACAACTTGAAGTTGTCACAGGAGAGGGCTCAGCGCTTTGCCAACCGCCGCCGCGGTGTGGGTCCCCGACTACGCGTTGGGGATTTGGTATGGCTTTCTTCCCGCTTTGTTCCTATGAAGGTCTCCTCTCCCAAATTTAAACCTCGTTTTATTGGGCCTTACAAGATATTGGAAATCCTTAATCCTGTATCTTTTCGTCTGGATCTTCCTGTGTCGTTTGCTATTCACAATGTATTTCATAGGTCCTTGTTGCGGCGGTACATTGTGCCTGTAGTTCCTTCTGCTGAGCCTCCTGCTCCGGTGTTGGTTGAGGGCGAGTTGGAGTACGTGGTGGAGAAGATCTTGGATTCTCGCCTCTCCAGGCGGAGGCTTCAGTACCTGGTCAAGTGGAAGGGCTATGGTCAGGAGGATAATTCCTGGGTGGTCGCCTCTGATGTTCATGCGGCCGATTTAGTTCGTGCCTTTCATGCCGCTCATCCTGATCGCCCTGGTGGTCGTGGTGAGGGTTCGGTGACCCCTCACTAAGGGGGGGGTACTGTTGTGAATTTGCTTTTTGCTCCCTCTAGTGGTTACTAGTTTTTTGACTCTGGTTTTTCTGTCATTCCTTTTATCCGCACCTGGGTCGTTAGTTAGGGGTGTTGCTATATAAGCTCCCTAGACCTTCAGTTCAATGCCTGGCAACGTAGTTATCAGAGCTAGTCTGCTGTGCTCTTGTCTACTGATCCTGGTTCCAGTTATATCAGCTAAGTCTGCCTTTTGCTTTTTGCTATTTGTTTTGGTTTTGTATTTTTGTCCAGCTTGTTCCAAATCTATATCCTGACCTTTGCTGGAAGCTCTAGGGGGCTGGTGTTCTTCCCCCGGACCGTTAGACGGTTCGGGGGTTCTTGAATTTCCAGTGTGGATTTTGATAGGGTTTTTGTTGACCATATAAGTTACCTTTCTTTATTCTGCTATCAGTAAGCGGGCCTCTCTGTGCTAAACCTGGTTCATTTCTGTGTTTGTCATTTCCTCTTACCTCACCGTTATTATTTGTGGGGGGCTTCTATCCGGCTTTGGGGTCCCCTTCTCTGGAGGCAAGAAAGGTCTTTTGTTTTCCTCTACTAGGGGTAGCTAGATTCTCCGGCTGGAGCGTGTCATCTAGAATCAACGTAGGAATGATCCCCGGCTACTTCTAGTGTTGGCGTTAGGAGTAGATATATGGTCAACCCAGTTACCACTGCCCTATGAGCTGGATTTTTGTATTCTGCAGACTTCCACGTACCTCTGAGACCCTCGCCATTGGGGTCATAACAGAGTGGTTACCTACCAACACCAGCTGGCCAGTCTAGGAGAAGCTGCCAGCAATAGAATGACATTAACTCTTGATGGACCATAAGGAAACAACAACAATCATGACAAAACATAGGGATATTTCAGTCTGATGAACTTGAACTGTTTATTAACCCCTTTACCGCCAAGGGTGGTTTGCACGTTAATGACCAGGCCAATTTTTACAATTCTGACCACTGTCCCTTTATGAGGTTATAACTCTGGAACGCTTCAACGGATCCTGGTGATTCTGACACTGTTTTCTCGTGACATATTGTACTTCATGATAGTGGTAAAATTTATTTGATACTACTTGCGTTTATTTGTGAAAAAAATGGAAATTTGGCGAAAGTTTTGAAAATTTCGCAATTTTTCAAATATTAATTTTTATGCCCTTAAATCACAGAGATATGTCACGCAAAATACTTAATAAGTAACATTTCCCACATGTCTACTTTACAACAGCACAATTATGGAACCAAAATTTTTTTTGTTAACTTACCCAATTAACATCAATGCCGTCACACAAACGATCAAGAGCCTGAAATTCTGTCTTATTGGCCACATCTCCACCAGTGTAAGTTTTCCAGCCGTTTTCTTTCCATCTTGACATCCATTCAGTCATACCTGAATCATAAGTACAGATTGCATAGTTAAAAAGAACTTGTCTCTTTTGCTGACACTGCAATAATTTTTATTATATTTAACCCCTTAATGACCACCAATAAGTCTTTTTACTGACCTACGATATAAGAGAATAGCATCCCCATACAGATGACAATCCAGCAGCTGTCAGCTGCACTCTATAACTGACAACTTAATGTATCAGCCACGATCAGTGTTGGCACTGTCCAAAACTGTTTCACCTTAGATGCTTGCAGTCAATAGTGACTACATCATATAAATGGTTAACAGAGTGTGGGGTCTTTATCCCCATTGGCACCCTGAGATCATTATTGTGTGGTCCTGATGTTTGCCATGGCAATACATGGGCCAAATAACGGCCTTTGAGTGTCGGCTATAGCGGCCTGTTCAGAAGTTAGCGACATTTAGGTGGCAAAACACACTTCATTCCAGTCGTGTCACTTTGCATTCATTCCTGAACAGTACCTGAAAAGTTAACAAACTACCTGACCTGAAAGGTTTTCAATATGTCGGGGGGGTTATTTTTAAATGGTTCACTTTTGAAGGTTTTCCAATATATGACCCCCAAAAGTCACTTCAAACCTGAATAGGTCCTTCAAAAATATACATTTTGTAAATTTTCTTAAATGAAAAATTACTGCTAGAATTAACCTAAAAACTTAATTATTAACAAAATAATATTTATAAATGGTGCTGATGTAAAGCAGACATGTGGGAACGGTTGTTTATTAATGTTTTTGTGTGGTATGACTATCTGGATTAAACCCTTTACCCCCAAGGGTGGTTTCCATGTTAATGACCGGGCCAATTTTTACAATTCTGACCATTGTCCCTTTATGAGGTTATAACTCTGGAACGCTTCAACGGATCCTGGTGATTCTGACACTGTTTTCTCGTGACATATTGTACTTCATGATAGTGGTAAAATTTATTTGATATTACTTGCGTTTATTTGTGAAAAAAATGGAAATTTGGCGAAAATTTTGAAAATTTCGCAATTTTTCAAATATGAATTTTTATGCCCTTAAATCACAGAGATCTGTCACGCAAAATACTTAATAAGTAACATTTCCCACATGTCTACTTTACAACAGCACAATTATGGAACCAAAATTTTTTTTGTTAGGGAGTTATAAGGGTTAAAAGTTGACCAGAAATTTCTCATTTTTACAACACCATTTTTTTTAGGGACCACATCTCATTTGAAGTCATTTTGAGGGGTCTATATGAAAGAAATACCCAGGTGCGCAAAACCACAATCAAGAAGTTTATTAACCCTTCAGGTGTTTCACAGGAATTTTTGGAATGTTTAAATAAAAATGAACATTTAACTTTTTTCACATAAAATTTATTTCAGCTCCAATTTGTTTTATTTTACCAAGGGTAACAGGAGAAAATGGACCCCAAAAGTTGTTGTACAATTTGTCCTGAGTACGCTGATACCCCAAATGTGGGGGTAAACCACTGTTTGGGCGTATGGCAGAGCTCGGAAGGAAAGGAGCACCATTTTACTTTTCAATGCAAAATTGACTGGAATTGAGATGGGACGCCATGTTGCGTTTGGAGAGCCCCTGATGTGCCTAAACATTGAAACCCCCCACGTGTGACACCATTTTAGAAAGTAGAACCCCTAAGGAACTTATCTAGATGTTTGGTGAGCACTTTGACCCACCAAGTGCTTCACAGAAGTTTATAATGCAGAGCCGTAAAAATAAAAAATCATATTTTTTTCACAAAAATGATGTTTTCACCCCCAATTTTTTATTTTCCCAAGGGTAAGAGAAGAAATTAGACCACAAAAGTTGTTGTGCAATTTGTCGTGAGTATGACGATACCCCATATGTGGGGATAACCACTGTTTGGGCGCATAGCAGAGCTTGGAAGGGAAGGAGCGCCATTTTACTTTTCAATGCAAAATTGACTGGAATTAAGATGGGATGCCATGTTGCGTTTGGAGAGCCCCTGATGTGCCTAAGCATTGAAACCCCCCACAAGTGACACCATTTTTGAAAGTAGACCCCTAAGGAACTTATCTAGATGTGTGGTGAGCACTTTGACCCAACAATTGCTTCACAGAAGTTTATAATGCAGAGCTGTAAAAATAAAAAATCATATTTTTTCACAAAAATGATCTTTTCGTCCCCAATTTTTTATTTTTCCAAAGATAAGAGAAGAAATTGGACCCCAAAAGTTGTTGTACAATTTGTCCTGAGTACGCTGATACCCCTTATGTGGGGGTAAACGACTGTTTGGGCGCATGGCAGAGCTCGGAAGGGAAGGAGCGCCGTTTGACTCTTCAATGCAAAATTGACTGGAATTGAGATGGGACACCATGTCGCGTTTGGAGAGCCCCTGATGTGCCTAAACATTAAAACCCCCCACAAGTGACACCATTTTGGAAAGTAGACCCCCTAAGGAACTTATCTAGATGTGTTTTGAGAGCTTTAACCCCCAAGTGTTTCACTACAGTTTATAACGCAGAGCCGTGAAAATATTTTTTTTTCACAAAAATGATTTTTTAGCCCCCAGTTTTCTATTTTCACAAGGGTAACAGGATAAATTGGACAACAATAGTTGTTGTCCAATTTGTCCTGAGAATGCTGATACCCCATATGTGGGGGGAACCACTGTTTGGGCACATGGCAGAGCTCGGAAGGGAAGGAGCGCCATTTGGAATGCAGACTTAGATGGATTTGTCTGCAGGCGTCACGTTGCATTTGCAGAGCCCCTGATGTACCCAAACAGTAGAAACCCCCAACAAGTGACCCCATATTGGAAACTAGACCTCCCAAGGAACTTATCTAGAAGTGTCGTGAGAACTTTGAACCCCCAAGTGTTTCACTACAGTTTATAACGCAGAGCCGTGAAAATAAAAATTATTTTTTTTCGCACAAAAATGATTTTTAGCCCCCCAAATTTTTATTTTCCCAAGAATAACAAGAGAACTTGGACCACAAAAGTTGTTGTCCAATTTGTCCCGAGTACGCTGATACCCCATATGTTGGGCTAAACCCCTGTTTGGGCGCACGGGAGAGCTCGGAAGGGAAGGAGCACTGTTTTACTTTTTCAACGCAGAATTGTCTGGAATTGAGATCGGACACCATGTCGCGTTTGGGAAGCCCCTGATGTGCCTGAACAGTGGAAACTCCCCAATTCTACCTGAAACCCTAATCCAAACACACCCTTGTTGTGAAATTGGATTTTGGGCTCCCCCGGTGGCCACTGGTGGAATTGAACTTGTGTGCATCATCCCCTCTGTTCACCTGTTCCCATCAGGATGTGGGAGTCGCTATTTAACCTTGCTCCTCTGTCACTTCCATGCCGGTCAACATTGTAATCAGAAGCCTTTCTGTGCATGTTCCTGCTTCTAGACAACTCCCAGCTAAGTGGACTTTTGTCCTTGTTTGTTTTTTGCATTTTGTTCCAGTTCACAGCTGCAGTTTCGTTTCTGTGTCTGGAAAGCTCTTGTGATCTGAAATTGCCACTCTGATGTTATGAGTTAATACTAGAGTCTTAAAGTAATTTCAGGATGTGTTTTGATAGGGTTTTCAGCTGACCATGAAAGTGCCCTTTCTGTCTTCCTGCTATCTAGTAAGCGGACCTCGATTTTGCTAAACCTATTTTCATACTACGTTTGTCATTTTCATCTAAAATCACCGCCAATATATGTGGGGGCCTCTGTCTGCCTTTCGGGGAAATTTCTCTAGAGGTGAGCCAGGCCTGTATTTTCCTCTGCCAGGATTAGTTAGTCCTCCGGCCGGCGCTGGGCGTCTAGGGATAAAACGCAGGCTACGCTACCCGGCTACTGTTAGTTGTGCGGCAGGTTTAGTTCATGGTCAGTTTAGTTTCCATCCTTCCAAGAGCTAGTTCGTATGTTTGCTGGGCTATGTTCTCTTGCCATTGAGAACCATAACACACCCTTAACCCTAATCCCAATGGTAACCCTAACCACACCCCTAACCCTGACACACCCCTAACTCTAATCCCAACCCTAATCCCAACCGTAAATGTAATCCAAACCCTAACCCTAACTTTAGCTCCAACCCTAACCCTAACTTTAGCTCCAACCCTAACCCTAACTTTAGCCCCAACCCTAACCATAACTTTAAAAGAAAAATGGAATATAGTCAGCTTACCGGTCTTAGACGAAATCCCCAGACCTGCCAACGCCCAGCACGGTTCGGGGTGAGCGCCCACAGCAAATGAACACAAAAAGAGAAATGATCCAGCTGGAGGTGGAGGCAGTTCAAACTTTGTGAGACTTTATTAGACAACTAAAGCGATAAATAGTACTTCAAAATGAAAAAACTTTACATAGCAAACACCTGGCACACCAGTGAGGAGGATCAACGCGTTTCAACTATGAAGTCTTACTCATGATCTGACCTAACCATAACTTTAGCTTCAATTCTAGCCCCAAACCTAACCCTAGCCCTATCCCTAGTCCTAACCCTAACCCTAGCCCTAGCCCTAACCCTAGCCCTAACCCTTAAGGGAAAATGGAAATAAATACATTTTTTTATTTTATTATTTTTCCCTAACTAAGGGGGTGATAAAGGGGGGTTTGATTTACTTTTATAGCGTTTTTTATAGTGGATTATTATGATTGGCAGCTGTCACACACTAAAAGACGCTTTTTATAGCAAAAAAGTTTTTGCGTCTCCACATTTTGAGACCTATAATTTTTCCATATTTTGGTCCACAGAGTCATGTGAGGTATTGTTTTTTGCGGGACGAGTTGACGTTTTTATTGGTAACATTTTCGGACAAGTGACAGTTTTTGATCGCTTTTTATTCTGATTTTTGCGAGGCAGAGCAAAAAACAGCTATTCATTAATTTCTTTTGGGGGAGGCGTTTATACCGTTCCACGTTTGGTAAAATTGATAAAGCAGTTTTATTCTTCGGGTCAGTACGAATACAGCGATATCTCATTTGTATTATTTTTTTATGTTTTGGCGCTTTTATACGATAAAAGCTATTTTATAGAAAAAATAATTATTTTGGCATCGCTTTATTCTGAGAACTATAACTTTTTTATTTTTATGCTTATGATGCTGTATGGCGGCTTGTTTTTTTTGCGGGACAAGTTGACGTTTTCAGCGGTACCATTGTTATTTATATCCATATTTTTGATCTCGTGTTATTCCACTTTTTGTTCGGCAATATGATAATAAAGCGTTGTTTTTTGCCTTGATTTTTTTTTTCTTACGGTGTTCACTGAAGGGGTTAACTAGTGGGACAGTTTTATAGGTTGGGTTGTTACGGACGCGGCGATACTAAATATGTGTACTTTTATTGTTTTTTTTTTATTTAGATAAAGAAATGTATTTATGGGAATAATATATTTTTTCCTTTATTTAGGAATTATTTTTTTTTTACGTTGTCCCGGGGGGACATCACAGATCACTGATCTGACAGTTTGCACAGCACTCTGTCAGATCAGCGATCTGACTTACAGTGCTGCAGGCCTACCAGCGCCTGCTCTGGACCCAGAAGTAGTCCCTGCAGGACTCGGATGCAGCCCCGTGGCCATTTTGGATCTGGGGCCTGCAGGGATAGGAGGTAAGAGACGCTCGGAGCAACGCGATCACATTGCGTTGCTCTGAGGGTCTAAGGGCAGCACGCAGGGAGCCCCCTCCCTGCGCGATGCTTCCCTATACCGCCGGAACACTGCAATCATGTTTGATCGCAGTGTGCCGGGGCTTAATGTTCCAGGGGCGCTCCTGGCACATAGTGCCGGATGTCAGCTGTGATAGTCAGCTGACACCCGGCCGCGATCGGCCGCGCTCCCCCCGTGAGCGCAGCCGATCGTGCTGGACGTACTATCCCGTCGGTCGTCATACGGGCCCACCCCACCTCGACGGGATAGTACGTCCGATGTCAGAAAGGGGTTAAACTTTTGTTGATTAAAACGAGCCAGGTGTCCCCAGAGTTATGTGCGGCAGCTCCTGAAAATGGAAGTCTAGAGACAACAGAGGCCTGGGGCCTACAAGTGAGTGTGATACAATCCACACTTGACAGCGCATTGGGACTGGGACATGATTTTTCTGTAAAGTGTCAGGACGTTATGAAGCAGTAGCTCGTCCATGGCTACTGCCCTTGGTCATTTTACGTACCCAGTAGAATTTATGTTGTCATGAAGACAAAGGCTGTTCCATTCTAACACACTACATTGATTTGATTTAGATTTATACTTTGTTCATTCACTTTGCATTTTGATATTATATAAAATTGTCAGGCTAATCTCTTTACATTTTCCATTATATTATTGGAAACAACAATGTCAATAATCTGAATAATACCTAGGGAGTGACATATGATTGCTTGTGCTATAATTCCCACCTATAATGAAGTCCAACTGACCCCATTATCTAAACCAAGCATGATATCTACAAGCCTATATAGTGTTTCATTTTCATTCATTTGAAACAGTACATGTATTGATCCACTTTTTCCACCCCCTGGCAGTCAGTGATATTTTCCTAACGTGACTTTAGCTGTGCCATACTTCCCTTTAAGGGACATTTTGACGAAATGGGATTAAAATGAAGCCATATGGGAGATAAGTTGGCTCCATATTTTGATGTAAGGCTGGAGGGCAATCTTGGAGCAGAATGAGGGGCTTAAGTAGATTTTAATACATTAAATGTCAAATCTCTCCCCATGTCTGGAATTGTTGAGTTTTACAGGTGATTAATTTTTATCCAAAAGAAGACGCACATTGGTAACCACAGGGTACGCTACATGCATGCACATACTTTATCACCTCCTTGCTATTTCACCAACATTACATATTACAGTATGTAGATGAAAATGGTGGTGCCTACAGATTTATGAGATTTATTTGGGTTCACAAAAATGCGTCGCTTAAAGTGCAGAAGCCTATGTAGAAAAAAGCTGTGAGCCACATTTTGTAAGAACCCTTAAAATATCTTCTAAATAGAGGATCTCAACTTATTGAGTTATGGTAAGTCACAAGTAATTTGTTCTCTTATTTAAACCAGAATCCGTTCAAAATAAAGAAAAAATATTTGCGCTAAAAATGCCAATACAAGTAAGTAACTTCCAAAAGGAAGCACTAGATTCAATATGTGTCAGTATGGATATAATGAACTGCTCATGGAAATGCAGATATAACCCACAGGTGGCTTACAGCCAATAGTGTTGGACACATGCAATGCTGGTAAGCAGTCTGTATAGTAAAGTGCATCAATGTCTTACAGTGGTGAAGGTTGGTAGTTGCCTGACGCTCCACAACGCGGTAGATGAGGTGAAAAGAGCCTTTAAAGTTGTGCCAAAGAGCTGCCCCAGCCGGTGGCAGCTGCTACATCCGTATCTTCCAGTAGTAGGTGGGATCCTGTGTCCAGACGCCGCATGGTGTGCGAATAGTGAAAGCGGCTCATCTGTAGGACCTTCGTGATGCAGTGAATCACGTGACCGCTCGCGCGACTAGAGAGGGTGTACGGATCGCGGTAAGGACCATAAACCAAAGCGTTTCGGAAATGTCAGGAGGAAGTCTACCAAGTCTATGGAAGCCACTTGGCTGGCATTTGAGTACAGTCCGATTTCCGTGGACTGACACAATGGAGAAGTCAAAAGTGTGATTTGTATAATTGGCTCATTAATTAGTCTCTCAGATGAGACGGTACACACTCGTCTGCACTGCCCTAATACATATTAAGTGTTTTGGAGATCAGAACTCCCTTTCATTAAATAAAAGTAGACGGTCTTTTATTACCATCTATTTTTACCTGATGAAGGGAAGTTTTCTAATATTTAAAAAATCTTGTTTTATACAAATAATCGCAAACATTTGTATAGCCATCTAGTTTAAATGTACATGAATAGACATAGGTATAACAGAATTTTCCAAATACCTATATTAGCTTTTGGGGGCAAAAAAAAAGTTTTTATATTCTTGCGATTTAAAAGAAATAGTAAAAAAATGATTGCAAAAAAAAAAAAAAAATCATGAAAATGTTATCTGTATAGTAAATATTGTTAGTGAATTATTTTAAGGTGGCCGCCATGACATGGATCCCTGGGATTCATTTGAATGGGGTCCTGGCTCAGGTTTGAGTTTAGGTAACGTCCTGATACCTGAACTAAACTTTTTAAAAATGTTTGGCCAAATCCACAGGTTTACCCATCTCTACTGATAAGCTGCTTAATGAATATAACAATATATGTTTTGCTTCAGGCTTCATAGCTTACAAGCTCAGACTTTCCTTATGCCCCAATGAGGACAGCGTTGTAGAGTGGGATCTATTTGACAGAGAGCTGATGTGAAACAGCGACTCTCACTCTGGTGGACCTAACTCATCCATGTGGTGTTATGACCCCAATGGCAGAGGGTCTCAGAAATAAATTCTAAGTCTGCAAACACAAAAAACCAGCTCATAGGGCAGTGGTAACTGGGCTGACCGTATATCTAATCCTAGCACCACAAATAGCAGCAGCCGGGGAACGTGCCTACGTTGGTTCTAGACGTCTCGCGCCAGCCGGAGAACTAACTAACCCTAGAAGGGAAAAGATAGACCTTTCTTGCCTCCAGAGAAAAGACCCCAAAAGTTGGATACAAGCCCCCAACAAATAATAACGGTGAGGTAAGAAGAAAAGACAAACGTAAGAATGAACTAGGTATTTAGCAAAGAGAGGCCCACTGACTAATAGCAGAATATAGTAAGATGACTTATACGGTCAGCAAAAACCCTATCAAAATTTCCACGCTGGATAGTCAAGAACCCCCGAACCGTCTAACGGCCCGGGGGGAGAATACCAGCCCCCTAGAGCTTCCAGCAAAATCAGGAATCACATTTAGTACAAGCTGGACAAAAAATAATAGCAATACAAATAACCAAAAAAACAAGGAAGCAGGACTTAGCTTAATTATGCACGAACCAGGACCAGCAGACAGGAGCAAACAGAAAGAACTGATTACAACGATGCCAGGCACCAGACTGAGAATTCAGGAAGTTCATATAGCAACACCCCTGGACTAACGACCCAGGTGGGTGCCAAACTGAGGAAAGACAATCCCAGAGTCATATCACTAGTGACCACAAGAGGGAGCCAAAAAAGTCTAATTCACAACAGTACCCCCCCTTTAAGGAGGGGTCACCGAACCCTCACCAAGACCACCAGGGCGATCAGGATGAGCAGCGTGAAAGGCACGAACTAAATCGGCCGCATACACATCAGAGGCAACCACCCAGGAATTATCCTCCTGACCATAGCCCTTCCACTTGACCAGATACTGAAGGCTCCGCCTGGAGAGACGAGAATCCAAGATCTTCTCCACCACGTACTCCAACTCGCCCTCAACCAACACCGGAGCAGGAGGCTCAACAGAAGGGACCACAGGTACAACGTACCGCCGCAACAAAGACCTATGGAACACGTTGTGAATGGCAAAAGACACCGGAAGATCCAAGCGAAAGGACACAGGATTAAGGATTTCCAATATCTTGTAAGGACCGATGAAGCGAGGCTTAAATTTAGGAGAGGAGACCTTCATAGGAACAAATCGAGAAGACAGCCATACCAAATCCCCAAGACGAAGTCGGGGACCCACACCGCGGCGGCGGTTGGCAAAACGCTGAGCC
This sequence comes from Ranitomeya variabilis, assembly GCF_051348905.1. Classification (NCBI taxonomy): domain Eukaryota; kingdom Metazoa; phylum Chordata; class Amphibia; order Anura; family Dendrobatidae; genus Ranitomeya; species Ranitomeya variabilis. The sequence continues at coordinate 1,030,412,180 of NC_135233.1, forward strand.
TTCTCCTGTGACAACTTTAAGTTGTCCACCACATGATTCCAAATCTGCTGCAACCTATCCACCACAGAATCTACCCCAGGACAGTCAGAAGGCTCCACATGTCCTGAGGAAAAACAAGGATGGAAACCAGAGTTGCAGAAAAATGACGAAACCAAAGTAGCGCAACTAGCCCGATTATTAAGGGCAAACTCAGCCAATGGCTAGAAGGTCACCCAATCATCCTGATCTGCAGAAACAAAACACCTCAAATAAGCCTCCAGAGTCTGATTAGTTCGCTCCGTTTGTCCATTAGTCTGAGGATGAAAGGCAGACGAAAACGACAAGTCAATGCCCATCTTAGCACAAAAGGATCGCCAGAACCTGGAAACAAACTGGGATCCTCTGTCAGACACGATATTCTCAGGAATGCCGTGTAAACGAACCACATTCTGAAAGAACAGAGGAACCAGATCGGAAGAGGAAGGCAGCTTAGGCAAAGATACCAAATGGACCATCTTGGAAAAGCGATCACATACCACCCAGATGACAGACATGCCCTGAGACACCGGAAGATCTGAAATGAAATCCATGGAAATGTGTGTCCAAGGCCTCTTCGGGACAGGCAAGGGCAAGAGCAACCCGCTGGCACGAGAGCAGCAAGGCTTAGCTCGAGCACAAGTCCCACAGGACTGCACAAATGACCGCACATCCCGTGACAAGGAAGGCCACCAAAAGGACCTAGCCACCAAATCTCTGGTGCCAAAAATTCCCGGATGCCCTGCCAACACCGAGGAATGAACCTCGGAAATGACTCTGCTGGTCCACTTATCAGGAACAAACAGTCTGTCAGGTGGACAAGAGTCAGGTCTACCAGCCTGAAATCTCTGCAACACACGTCGCAAATCCGGAGAAATGGCTGACAAGATTACTCCCTCTTTAAGAATACCAACTGGTTCAGCGACTCCAGGAGAGTCAGGCACAAAGCTCCTTGAAAGAGCATCAGCCTTCACATTCTTTGAACCTGGTAAATACGAGACCACAAAGTCAAAATGGGAGAAAAACAATAACCAACGGGCCTGTCTAGGATTCAGGCGTTTAGCAGACTCGAGATACATTAGATTTTTGTGATCAGTCAAGACCACCACACGATGCTTAGCACCCTCGAGCCAATGATGCCACTCCTCAAATGCCCACTTCATGGCCAGCAACTCCCGATTGCCAACATCATAATTCCGCTCAGCAGGCGAAAACTTCCTAGAGAAAAAAGCACATGGTCTCATTACAGAGCAACCAGGGCCTCTCTGCGACAAAACGGCCCCTGCCCCAATCTCAGAAGCATCCACTTCAACCTGAAAGGGAAGTGAGACATCAGGCTGGCACAAAACAGGCGCTGAAGTAAACCGGCGCTTCAACTCTTGGAAAGCTTCCACGGCTGCAGGAGCCCAGTTAGCAACATCAGAACCTTTCTTGGTCATATCCGTCAAAGGTTTAACAACGCTAGAAAAATTAGCGATAAAACGACGGTAGAAGTTAGCAAAACCCAAGAACTTCTGAAGACTCTTAACAGACGTGGGCTGAGTCCAATCATGAATAGCTCGGACCTTGACTGGGTCCATCTCCACCGCAGAGGGGGAAAAAATAAAACCCAAAAAGGGAACCTTCTGTACTCCAAAGAGACACTTTGAGCCCTTAACAAACAAAGCATTCTCACGCAAAACCTGAAACACCATCCTGACCTGCTCTACATGCGAGTTCCAATCATCAGAAAAAAACAGAATATCATCCAGATAAACAATCATAAATTTATCCAGATACTTCCGGAAAATATCATGCATAAAGGACTGAAACACTGAAGGAGCACTAGGGTATGTGTCCACGTTCAGGATTGCATCAGGATTTGGTCAGTATTTTCCATCAGTATTTGTAGCCAAAACCAGGACTGGAACAATCAGAGGAAAAGTATAATAGAAACATATGCACCACTTCTGCATTTATCACCCACTCCTGGTTTTGGCTACAAATACTGATGAAAAATCCTGACCAAATCCTGATGCAATCCTGAACGTGGACACATACCCTTAGAGAGCCCAAAAGGCATCACCAAGTACTCAAAATGACCTTCGGGCGTATTAAATGCAGTTTTCCATTCATCTCCTTGCTTAATACGCACAAGGTTGTACGCACCACGAAGATCTATTTTGGTGAACCACTTGGCACCTTTAATCCGGGCAAACAAGTCCGACAACAGAGGCAAAGGATACTGAAATTTAACAGTGATTTTGTTCAGAAGCCGATAGTCAATACAAGGTCTCAAAGATCCGTCTTTCTTGGCCACAAAAAAGAATCCAGCACCAAGAGGGGAATAGGATGGACGGATATGCCCCTTCTCCAGAGATTCCTTGATATATGAACGCATTGCGGTATGCTCAGGTACAGACAGATTAAACAGTCTTCCCTTAGGAAATTTACTGCCTGGAATCAAATCTATAGCGCAGTCACAGTCCCTATGAGGAGGCAGAGCACTGGACCTGGACTCGCTGAATACATCCTGAAAATCAGACAAATACTCAGGAACTTCCGAAGGAGTAGAGGAAGCAATAGACACCAGCGGGGAATCACCATGAATTCCCTGACATCCCCAACTTGACACAGACATTGCCTTCCAATCCAAGACTGGATTATGGGTCTGTAACCATGGCAGCCCCAAAACGACCAAATCATGCATTTTATGCAGAACAAGAAAACGAATCACCTCCCGATGTTCAGGAGTCATGCACATGGTTACCTGTGTCCAAAACTGCGGTTTATTTTCCGCCAATGGCGTAGCATCAATACCTCTAAGAGGGATAGGATTTACCAATGGCTCAAGAACAAAACCACAGCGCTTGGCAAATGACAGATCCATAAGACTCAGGGCAGCACCTGAATCCACAAACGCCATAACAGGGTAGGAAGACAATGAGCAAATTAAAGTCACAGACAAAATAAATTTAGGTTGCAAATTACCAATGGCGACAGGACTAACAACCCTTTTAGGCGTTTAGAGCATGCTGATATAACGTGTAGAATCACCACAGTAAAAACACAACCCATTCTGACGTCTATGATTTTTCCGTTCATTTCTAGTCTGAATTCTACCACATTGCATTAAATCCGGTGTTTGTTCAGACAACACCACAAGAGGATTAGCGGCTTTGCGCTCCCGCAAACGCCGGTCAATTTGAATAGCCAGCGCCATGGAATCATTCAGACTTGTAGGAATGGAGAAACCCACCATCACATTCTTAATGGCTTCAGAAAGGCCATTTCTGAAATTTGCGGCCAGAGCACACTCATTCCACTGAGTAAGCACGGACCATTTCCGAAATTTTTGGCAATACACTTCAGCTTCATCCTGGCCCTGAGAAATAGCCAGCAAGGCTTTTTCTGCCTGAATTTCAAGATTGGGTTCCTCGTAAAGCAATCCGAGCGCCAGAAAAAACGCATCAATATTTGCCAATGCCGGATCTCCTGGCGCTAGCGAGAAGGCCCAATCCTGAGGGTCGTCCCGTAAGAAAGAGATAACAATTTTAACTTGCTGAGCTGAGTCTCCAGATGAACGGGGTCTCAGAGATAGAAACAATTTACAATTATTCCTGAAATTCCTAAACTTAAATCGGTCTCCAGAGAACAGTTCAGGAATAGGTATTTTAGGTTCAGACATAGGACTACTGGTAACAAAATCTTGTATGCCCTGCACACGAGCAGCAAGCTGGTCCACACTTGTAATCAAGGTCTGGACATTCATGTCTGCAGCAAGCTCAAGCCACTCAAAGGTAAAGGGGAGGAAGAAAGGAAAAAAAAAAAACCCTCAGAATTTCCTTTCTTATAATCCCACTTCTGCAATGCATTAAACATTCAACTTTGGCCTGGCATACTGTTATGACCCCAATGGCAGAGGGTCTCAGAAATAAATTCTAAGTCTGCAAACACAAAAAACCAGCTCATAGGGCAGTGGTAACTGGGCTGACCGTATATCTAATCCTAGCACCACAAATAGCAGCAGCCGGGGAACGTGCCTACGTTGGTTCTAGACGTCTCGCGCCAGCCGGAGAACTAACTAACCCTAGAAGGGAAAAGATAGACCTTTCTTGCCTCCAGAGAAAAGACCCCAAAAGTTGGATACAAGCCCCCAACAAATAATAACGGTGAGGTAAGAAGAAAAGACAAACGTAAGAATGAACTAGGTATTTAGCAAAGAGAGGCCCACTGACTAATAGCAGAATATAGTAAGATGACTTATACGGTCAGCAAAAACCCTATCAAAATTTCCACGCTGGATATTCAAGAACCCCCGAACCACGTGCAGTGAATCACGTGACCGCTCGCGCGACTAGAGAGGGTGTACGGATCGCGGTAAGGACCATAAACCAAAGCGTTTCGGAAATGTCAGGAGGAAGTCTACCAAGTCTATGGAAGCCACTTGGCTGGCATTTGAGTACAGTCCGATTTCCGTGGACTGACACAATGGAGAAGTCAAAAGTGTGATTTGTATAATTGGCTCATTAATTAGTCTCTCAGATGAGACGGTACACACTCGTCTGCACTGCCCTAATACATATTAAGTGTTTTGGAGATCAGAACTCCCTTTCATTAAATAAAAGTAGACGGTCTTTTATTACCATCTATTTTTACCTGATGAAGGGAAGTTTTCTAATATTTAAAAAATCTTGTTTTATACAAATAATCGCAAACATTTGTATAGCCATCTGTCATGAATCCCCAATGGCTAGGGATAGCACAGGACAAGCAAGGCACATTAGATAACGGACGAGCTCTAGGGTGATGGAACCTGGGCTGACCGCTGCCCTACGCCTGACAAACGCAACTAGAGATAGCCAGGGAGCGTGCCTACGTTGGTTCTAGACGCCACGCACCAGCCTAAGAGCTAACTAGTACTGCAGAGAAAATAAAGACCTCACTTGCCTCCAGAGGAATGAACCCCAAAAGATATAGTTGCCCCCTCACATGTATTGACGGTGAAATGAGAGGAAGGCACACACATAGAGATGATATATATAGTTTTAGCAAATTGAGGCCCGCTGTAAACTAGAAAGCAGAACGATACAAAAGGGGACTGAGCGGTCAGCAAAAAACCCTAATCAAAAAAAACATCCTGAGATTACAAGAACCCATGTGCCAACTCATGGCACATGGGGAGAACCTCAGTCCACTAGAGCTACCAGCTAGCATAGAGACATAATAAGCAAGCTGGACAAAAAAACCAAACAACTGAAAATCAGCACTTAGCTTATCCTGAAAGATCTGGGAGCAGGTAGGCAGGAACCAAACAGAGCACATCTGAATACATTGATAGCCGGCAAGGGAATGACAGAAAGGCCAGGTAAAATAGGAAACACCCAGCCTCTGATGGACAGGTGGAAACCAAAGGCCGCAACCCACCAAAGTCACCCAGTACCAGCAGTAACCACCAGAGGGAGCCCACAAACAGAATCCACAACAGTACCCCCCCCTTGAGGAGGGGTCACCGAACCCTCACGAGAACCCCCAGGGCGATCAGGGTGAGCTCTATGGAAGGCGCGGACCAAATCAGTCGCATGAACATCGGAGGCGACCACCCAGGAATTATCCTCCTGACCATAACCCTTCCACTTAACCAAATACTGGAGTTTGCGTCTGGAAACACGAGAATCCAAGATCTTCTCAACAACATACTCCAATTCTCCCTCCACCAGCACCGGAGCAGGAGGCTCAACCGAAGGAACAACGGGCACCTCATACCTCCGCAACAATGACCGATGGAACACATTATGAATAGCAAACGATGCTGGGAGATCCAAACGAAAAGATACAGGGTTAAGAATCTCCGAGATCCTATAAGGACCGATGAACCGAGGCTTGAACTTAGGAGAAGAGACCTTCATAAGGACAAAACGAGAAGACAACCACACCAAATCCCCAACAAGAAGTCGGGGACCCACGCGGCGACGGCGATTAGCAAACTGCTGAGTCTTCTCCTGAGATAACTTCAAATTGTCCACCACCTGATTCCAAATCTGATGTAGCCTGTCCACCACCACGTCCACTCCAGGACAATCCGAAGACTCCACCTGACCAGAGGAAAAACGAGGATGAAACCCCGAATTACAAAAAAAAGGAGAGACCAACGTGGCAGAACTAGCCCGATTATTAAGAGGAAATTCGGCCAGTGGCAAAAAAGCAACCCAGTCATCTTGATCAGCAGAAACAAAACACCTCAAATAAGTTTCCAAGGTCTGATTAGTTCGCTCCGTCTGGCCATTCGTCTGAGGATGGAATGCAGACGAGAAAGACAAATCAATGCCCATCTTGGCACAAAACGTCCGCCAAAATCTAGACACAAACTGGGATCCCCTGTCAGAAACGATATTCTCCGGAATCCCATGCAAACGGACCACGTTCTGAAAAAATAAAGGGACCAACTCAGAGGAGGAGGGCAACTTAGGCAAGGGCACCAAATGAACCATCTTAGAAAAGCGGTCACACACAACCCAGATAACGGACATTTTCTGTGAAACCGGAAGATCAGAAATAAAATCCATGGAAATGTGCGTCCAAGGCCTCTTCGGGATGGGCAAGGACAACAACAACCCACTGGCCCGAGAACAGCAAGGCTTAGCTCGAGCACACACTTCACAAGACTGCACAAAGGTACGCACATCCCTAGACAAGGAAGGCCACCAAAAAGACCTTGCCACCAAGTCTCTAGTACCAAATATTCCAGGATGACCAGCCAACACAGAAGAATGGACCTCGGAGATGACTCTACTGGTCCAATCATCCGGAACAAACAGTCTTTCTGGTGGACAACGATCCGGTTTATCCACCTGAAACTCCTGCAATGCACGTCGCAAGTCTGGGGATACGGCGGACAATATTACCCCATCCCTAAGGATACCAGTAGGCCCAGAGTCTCCAGGAGAGTCAGGCACAAAACTCCTGGAAAGAGCATCTGCCTTCACATTCTTTGAACCTGGCAGGTATGAAACCACGAAATTGAAACGAGAAAAAAACAACGACCAACGAGCCTGTCTAGGATTCAAACGCCTGGCAGACTCAAGGTAAATGAGATTCTTGTGATCAGTCAAGACCACCACACGATGTTTAGCACCCTCAAGCCAATGACGCCACTCCTCAAATGCCCACTTCATGGCCAAAAGCTCCCGATTACCCACATCATAATTGCGCTCGGCGGGCGAGAATTTTCTAGAGAAGAATGCACATGGCTTCATCACCGAGCCATTAGAACTTCTCTGTGACAAAACCGCCCCCGCTCCAATCTCGGAAGCATCAACCTCAACCTGAAAAGGAAGTGAAACATCTGGTTGACACAACACAGGAGCAGAAGAAAAGCGGCGCTTAAGTTCCTGAAAGGCCTCCACGGCTGCAGGAGACCAATCAGCAACATCAGCACCCTTTTTAGTCAAATCAGTCAATGGTTTGACAATACTGGAAAAATTAGCAATGAACCGACGATAAAAATTAGCAAACCCCAAGAACTTCTGAAGGCTCTTAACAGATGTAGGTTGTGTCCAGTCACAAATAGCCTGAACCTTGATGGGATCCATCTCAATAGTAGAAGGAGAAAAAATGTACCCCAAAAAAGAAATCTTCTGGACTCCAAAGAGACACTTTGAACCCTTCACAAACAGAGAATTGGCCCGCAGAACCTGAAACACCTTCCTGACCTGTAGAACATGAGACTCCCAGTCATCAGAAAACACCAAAATATCATCCAAATACACAATCATAAACTTATCCAGATATTCACGGAAAATATTGTGCATAAAGGACTGAAAGACTGACGGAGCATTGGAGAGTCCAAAAGGCATTACCAAATACTCAAAATGGCCCTCAGGCATATTAAATGCGGTTTTCCACTCATCACCCTGTTTTATCCGCACCAGATTATACGCACCGCGAAGATCTATCTTAGTGAACCACCTAGCCCCCTTAATGCGAGCAAACAAATCAGTTAATAATGGCAATGGATACTGGTATTTGACCGTAATCTTATTCAGAAGGCGATAATCTATACAAGGCCTCAGGGAACCATCTTTTTTAGCCACGAAAAAGAAACCTGCTCCCAGAGGGGACGAAGATGGACGAATATGTCCCTTTTCCAAGGACTCCTTAATATAATTCCGCATAGCAGTATGCTCTGGCAGTGACAGATTAAATAAACGACCCTTAGGGAACTTACTGCCAGGAATCAATTCTATAGCACAGTCACACTCTCTATGAGGAGGGAGCGAATTGAGCTTAGGCTCCTCAAAAACATCCCTATAGTCAGACAAAAATGCAGGGATCTCAGAAGGAGTAGATGAAGCGATTGAAATCGGAGGTGCATAATCATGAACCCCCTGACATCCCCAGCTTAACACAGACATTGTTTTCCAGTCCAGGACAGGATTATGAGTTTGTAACCATGGCAGACCAAGCACTAGTACATCATGTAAATTATACAGTACAAGGAAGCGAATCACCTCCTGATGAACGGGAGTCATGCGCATGGTCACTTGTGTCCAATACTGCGGTTTATTCATAGCCAATGGTGTAGAGTCAATTCCCTTCAGAGGAATAGGAACTTCCAGAGGCTCCAGACTAAAACCGCAGCGTTTAGCAAATGACCAATCCATAAGACTCAGGGCAGCGCCCGAATCCACATAGGCATCGACGGAAATGGCAGACAGTGAAAAAATCAGAGTCACAGACAAAATGAACTTAGGCTGCAGAGTACCAATGGCAAAAGATTTATCAACCCTTTTTGTGCGTTTAGAGCATGCTGATATAACATGAGCTGAATCACCACAATAAAAACACAATCCATTTTTCCGCCTATAATTTTGCCGTTCACTTCTGGACTGAATTCTATCACATTGCATAGTCTCAGGTGCCTGTTCAGAAGACACCACCAACTGGTGCACGGGTTTGCGCTCCCGTAAACGCCGATCAATCTGAATGGCCATAGCCATAGACTCATTCAGACCTGTAGGCGTAGGGAACCCCACCATAATATCCTTAATGGCCTCAGAAAGACCATTTCTGAAGTTTGCAGCCAGGGCGCACTCATTCCACTGAGTAAGCACCGACCATTTCCGAAATTTTTGACAATATATTTCCGCTTCATCATGCCCCTGAGAGAGGGCTAATAAAGCCTTTTCAGCCTGAATCTCTAGGTTAGGTTCCTCATAGAGCAATCCCAATGCCAGAAAAAACGCATCCACACTGAGCAATGCAGGATCCCCTGGTGCCAATGCAAATGCCCAATTCTGAGGGTCGCCCCGCAGAAAAGATATTACAATCTTGACCTGTTGAGCAGGGTCTCCAGAGGAGCGAGATTTTAAAGAAAGAAACAATTTACAATTGTTCCTGAAATTCAGGAAGGTAGATCTATCTCCAGAAAAGAACTCTGGAATAGGAATTCTAGGTTCAGACATGGGAGTGTGAACAACAAAATCCTGTATGTTTTGAACTTTTGCCGCGAGATTACTCAGGCTGGAAGCCAAACTCTGGACATCCATGTTAAACAGCTAAGATCAGAGCCATTCAAGGGTTAAGAGGAGGTAAGAAGCAGCTAGACAGCAATTAAGGGCTAGGCAGCAAAACTCTGAAGGGAAAAAAAAAAAAAAATTTCCCTTAAACACTTCTTTTTCTCCTGCTTCAGCCCAAACAATTAACACTTTGTGGGCCGGCTATACTGTCATGAATCCCCAATGGCTAGGGATAGCACAGGACAAGCAAGGCACATTAGATAACGGACGAGCTCTAGGGTGATGGAACCTGGGCTGACCGCTGCCCTACGCCTGACAAACGCAACTAGAGATAGCCAGGGAGCGTGCCTACGTTGGTTCTAGACGCCACGCACCAGCCTAAGAGCTAACCAGTACTGCAGAGAAAATAAAGACCTCACTTGCCTCCAGAGGAATGAACCCCAAAAGATATAGTTGCCCCCTCACATGTATTGACGGTGAAATGAGAGGAAGGCACACACATAGAGATGATATATATAGTTTTAGCAAATTGAGGCCCGCTGTAAACTAGAAAGCAGAACGATACAAAAGGGGACTGAGCGGTCAGCAAAAAACCCTAATCAAAAAAAACATCCTGAGATTACAAGAACCCATGTGCCAACTCATGGCACATGGGGAGAACCTCAGTCCACTAGAGCTACCAGCTAGCATAGAGACATAATAAGCAAGCTGGACAAAAAAACCAAACAACTGAAAATCAGCACTTAGCTTATCCTGAAAGATCTGGGAGCAGGTAGGCAGGAACCAAACAGAGCACATCTGAATACATTGATAGCCGGCAAGGGAATGACAGAAAGGCCAGGTAAAATAGGAAACACCCAGCCTCTGATGGACAGGTGGAAACCAAAGGCCGCAACCCACCAAAGTCACCCAGTACCAGCAGTAACCACCAGAGGGAGCCCACAAACAGAATCCACAACAGCCATCTGGTTTAAATGTACATGAATAGACATAGGTATAACAGAATTTTCCAAATACCTATATTAGCTTTTGGGGGCAAAAAAAATATTTTTATATTCTTGCGATTTAAAAGAAATAGTAAAAAAATGATTGCAAAAAAAAAAAAAAAATCATGAAAATGTTATCTGTATAGTAAATATTGTTAGTGAATTATTTTAAGGTGGCCGCCATGACATGGATCCCTGGGATTCATTTGAATGGGGTCCTGGCTCAGGTTTGAGTTTAGGTAACGTCCTGATACCTGAACTAAACTTTTTAAAAATGTTTGGCCAAATCCACAGGTTTACCCATCTCTACTGATAAGCTGCTTAATGAATATAACAATATATGTTTTGCTTCAGGCTTCATAGCTTACAAGCTCAGACTTTCCTTATGCCCCAATGAGGACAGCGTTGTAGAGTGGGATCTATTTGACAGAGAGCTGATGTGAAACAGCGACTCTCACTCTGGTGGACCTAACTCATCCATGTGGTGTTATGACCCCAATGGCAGAGGGTCTCAGAAATAAATTCTAAGTCTGCAAACACAAAAAACCAGCTCATAGGGCAGTGGTAACTGGGCTGACCGTATATCTAATCCTAGCACCACAAATAGCAGCAGCCGGGGAACGTGCCTACGTTAGTTCTAGACGTCTCGCGCCAGCCGGAGAACTAACTAACCCTAGAAGGGAAAAGATAGACCTTTCTTGCCTCCAGAGAAAAGACCCCAAAAGTTGGATACAAGCCCCCAACAAATAATAACGGTGAGGTAAGAAGAAAAGACAAACGTAAGAATGAACTAGGTATTTAGCAAAGAGAGGCCCACTGACTAATAGCAGAATATAGTAAGATGACTTATACGGTCAGCAAAAACCCTATCAAAATTTCCACGCTGGATAGTCAAGAACCCCCGAACCGTCTAACGGCCCGGGGGGAGAATACCAGCCCCCTAGAGCTTCCAGCAAAATCAGGAATCACATTTAGTACAAGCTGGACAAAAAATAATAGCAATACAAATAACCAAAAAAACAAGGAAGCAGGACTTAGCTTAATTATGCACGAACCAGGACCAGCAGACAGGAGCAAACAGAAAGAACTGATTACAACGATGCCAGGCACCAGACTGAGAATTCAGGAAGTTCATATAGCAACACCCCTGGACTAACGACCCAGGTGGGTGCCAAACTGAGGAAAGACAATCCCAGAGTCATATCACTAGTGACCACAAGAGGGAGCCAAAAAAGTCTAATTCACAACATTTGGTCAGTTATTTACATACATAATTGGAATGTAATTCTACATATTACCTACAGCATTTGTAAAGTAGAGTTGTGACAGCCACAAACATGGCAACTGGTGGCTCAGACATGTGAACAATAGTGTGTCCTGTCCTGCCTGATCAATCAGTTAGCATGATGTTTGATTTACTTAGATCACATACTGTTAGGACTGGCGGAACGCACCAAATAATAATAATAGCGAATATGTGGTGCATTCGCAGTCCGGGGTCCACTGTGCAGAGATAACACCTGCTGCTCGGTAATGGCGGACTATATGGTGGCATAGAGAAAATACTCACATGGGTTAACTTCACCCGGTAAGAAGGAAGCGAACCCTGTTAATTCACAGAGACGAGATACCATGCAGAGAGTGTAAGCTAGAGTCACAGAAGCCTGTCCCTAGGCTCGGGAAGAGTTCTTCTAGACTTCCTACACTCGACACTGCTGCCATGGTGTCAGAGAAGAAACAATATAATAATTAACCGCACAATAGTGCGTACAGCACCGCACTGGCGGGCACTGCAAAGAGACGCTGTAACATGTGCTGAGTGTGCAGGTTAGCACTGTCGGGCACTAGGTAGCTTTCACCATTCACGAGCAGTCATCAACAGTAGGGATGGGAATGATTAAGAGCTTTCATCCATCGACAGACATTCATCTACAAACATGTTAGAAAGTTTACACTAACGCATGGCCGAGCAGCCATGCAAACCTTTTATAGCAGTAGTACACTGGGACTTTCCAGATGGTCCAATAGGAGCCGCAACAGGACCTGAACATGTGAGCCTCGACCTCCAAGAAAGAGAAAAGCGGCACTTAGTCCCAGAAATGCCTGCTGCCTGCTGATCAGTACTGGCTACAAAGGCAAAGCCTGGAAAGGCAGTGCCTGGAAAGGCAGCAGTAACCAGTCGTACAGTATCAGCTCGAGCCAGACGCTGGGACCGACGTCTCCGCTTAGCAGGTTCCACTGCAGCTGGAGAAGAATGGGAGACTGCAGTGGACATGGTTCAAGATTCCCCCTGTGCAGCGGCGGGAACTCGACATCTAACACATACAGCATTAATGTGTCTTTAACCCCTTAACGACCGCCGATACGCCTTTTAACGGCGGCCGCTAAGGGTACTTAATCCACAGCGCCGTTAATTAACGGCGCTGTGGAAAAAGTGAATAGCGCCCCCCAGAGTCGGATTTTCTCTGGGGTCTCGGTTGCCGAGGGTAGCCGAGACCCCAGAGAACATGATTCGGGGGGTTTTTACCGACCCCCGAGTTGCGATCGCCGGTAATTAACCGTTTACCGGCGGGCGCAACAAAAAAAAAAAAAACGCGATTTGCCGTTTAATTTCTCTGTCCTCCGATGTGATCGCACATCGGAGGACAGAGAAATGTGGTCCCCGATGGCCCCCAATAGCCCCCCAATACTTACCTACCTCCCCCGGTGCTCCTCGTGTCTCCCCATGGGCGCCGCCATCTTTTTTCCGGGAAAAAATGGCGGGCGCACGCGCAGTGCGCCCGCCGCCCGGCACCCGGATGTTCTTTGGGGTCTTGGCTGCCGGGGGTAGCCGAGACCCCAAAGAACATGATCGGGGTCGGTTTGCACCGACCCCTGCTTTGCGATCGCCGGTAATTAACAGTTTACCGGCGACCGCAAAAAAAAAAAAAAAAAAAAAAGCGATCAGTTATTTCTCTGTCCTCTGATGTGATCGCACATCAGAGGACAGAGAAATAGGGGGATTCGGGGACCCTATCATACTCACCCGGGGTCCCTGGGTCCTCTTCTGTCTTCTCCTGCCAGCCGGCTTTTTCATCATGGCGGGCGCATGCGCAGTGCGCCCGCCATCTGCTGCCATCTGCCGGCCGGCAGGAGAAGACAAGTTGGGGCTAAAATTAGGGTTAGGGTTAGGGTTAGGGTTAGAGTTAGGGTTAGAGTTAGGGTTAGGGTTAGGGTTAGAGTTACGGTTAGGGTTAGGGTTAGAGTTAGGGTTAGGGTTAGGGTTAGAGTTAGGGTTAGGGTTAGGGTTAGAGTTAGGGTTAGAGTTAGGGTTAGGGTTAGGGTTGGGGCTAAATTTAGGGTTAGGGTTAGGGCTAGGGTTAGGGTTAGGCTACTTTCACACTAGCGTTTTTTGGCTTCCGTCGCAATGCGTCGTTGGAGAAAAAACGCATCCTGCAAAAGTGCTTGCAGGATGCGTTTTTTCTCCATTGGCTTGCATTAGCGACGCATTGCGACGGATTGCCACATGTCGCATCCGTCGTGCGACGGATGCGTCGTGCTTCGGCGGACCGTCGACACAAAAAAAACTACATGTAACTTTTTTGTGCGACGTGTCCGCCATTTCCGACCGCGCATGCGTGGCCGGAACTCCGCCCCCGCCTCCCCGCACCTCACAATGGGGCAGCGGATGCGTTGAAAAAACAGCATCCGCTGCACCCGTTGTGCGGCGCTTACAACGCTAGCGTCGGTACGTCGGCCCGACACACTGCGATGGGCCGAGTACGAAGCTAGTGTGAAAGTAGCCTTAGGCTTCTTTCACACTTGCGTCGGTACGGGGCGGTCGCAATGCGTCGGCCCGATGTACCGACGCACGTTGTGAAAATTGTGCACAACGTGGGCAGCGGATGCAGTTTTTCAACGCATCCGCTGCCCAGTCTATGTCCTGGGGAGGAGGGGGCAGAGTTACGGCCACGCATCCGCGGAAATGGCGGACGCGACGTACAAAAAAAAGGTTACATTGAACTTTTTTTGTGACGACGGGGGCTAAAGTTATGGTTAGGGTTGGGGCTAAAGTTAGGGTTGGGGCTAAAGTTAGGGTTAGAGTTGGGATTAGGGTTAGGGTTTGGATTAGGGTTGGGATTAGTGTTACGTTTGGGATTAGGGTTGGGATTAGGGTTAGGGTTGGGATTAGGGTTAGGGGTGTGTTGGATTTAGGGTTTTGATTAGGGTTACGGTTAGGGTTGAGATTAGGGCTGTTTTGGGGTTAGGGTTGTGATTATCGTTAGGGTTGTGATTAGGATTATGGATCGGGTTGAGATTAGGGTTAGGGCTGTGTTGGGGTTAGGGTTGGAGTTAGAATTGGGGGGTTTCCACTGTTTAGGTACATCAGGGGGTCTCCAAACACGACAGCCAATTTTGCGCTAAAAAAGTCAAATGGTACTCCCTCCCTTCTGAGCTCTGCCGTGCGCCCAAACAGTGGTTTACCCCCACATATGGGGCATCAGCGTACTCGGGATAAATTGGACAACAACTTTTGGGGTCCGATTTCTCCTGTTACCCTTGTGAAAATAAAAACTTGGGGGCTAAAAATCTTTTTTGTTGGAAAAAAATATATTTTTTTATTTTCACTACTCTGCATTATAAATTTCTGTGAAGCACTTGAGCTTTCAAAGTTCTCACCACATATCTAGATAAGTTCCTTAGGGGGTCTAGTTTCCAAAATTTGGTCACTTGTGGGGGTTTCTACTGTTTAGGTACATTAGGGGTCTGCAAACGCAACATAACGCCCGCAGACAATTCTATCAAAGTCTGCATTCCAAAATGGCGCTCCTTCCCTTCCGAGCTCTGCCGTGCGCCCAAACAGTGGTTTACCCCCACATATGGGGTACCAGCATACTCAGGACAAATTGGACAACAACTTTTGGGGTCCAATTTCTCTTGTTACCCTTGTGAAAATAAAAATTTGGGGGCTAAAAAAATCTTTTTTGTGGGAAAAAAAATATTTTTTATTTTCACTACTCTGCAATATAAACTTCTGTGAAGCACTTGGGCATTCAAAGTTCTCACCAAATATCTAGATAAGTTCCTTGGGGGGTCTATTTTCCAAAATGGGGTCACTTGTTGGGGGTTTCTACTGTTTAGGTACATTAGGGGTCTGCAAACGCAACATAACGCCCGCAGACAATTCTAACAAAGTCTGCATTCCAAAATGGCACTCCTTCCCTTCCGAGCTCTGCCGTGCGCCCAAACAGTGGTTTACCCCCACATATGGGGTACCAGCATACTCAGGACAAATTGGACAACAACTTTTGGGGTCCAATTTCTCTTGTCACCCTTGTGAAAATAAAAACTTGGGGGCTAAAAAATCTTTATTGTTAAAAAATATATATTTTTTATTTTCACGACTCTGCATTATAAACTTCTGTGATGCACTTGGGCATTCAAAGTTCTCACTACACATCTAGATAAGTTCCATGGGGGGTCTAGTTTCCAAAATGGGGTCACTTTTGGGGGGTTTCTGCTGTTTAGGCACATCAGGGGCTCTCCAAACGCGACATGGCGTCCGATCTCAATTCCAGTCAATTTTGCATTGAAAAGTCAAATGGCGCTCCTTTGCTTCCGAGCTCAGCCATGCGCCCAAACAGTGGTTTACCCCCACATATAGGGTGTCGGCGTACTTAAGACAAATTGTACAACAGCTTCTGGGGTCCATTTTCTCCTGTTACCCTTGGTAAAATAAAAATTTGGAGGCAAAAAGAACATTTTTGTAGAAAAAATGCGATTTTTTTATTTTCACGGCTCTACGTTATAAACTTCTGTGAAGCACCTGGGGGTTTAAAGTGCTCACCACACATCTAGATAAGTTCCTTAAGGGGTCTAGTTTCCAAAATGGTGTCATATGTGGGGGGTCTCTACTGTTTAGGCACATCAGCGGCTCTCCAAACGTGACATGGCGTCCGATCTCAATTCCAGCCAATTCTACATTGAAAAAGTAAAACGACACTCCTTCTCTTCCAAGCTCTGCGGTGCGCCCAAACAGTGGTTTACCCCCATATATGGGGTATCGACGTACTCAGGAGAAATTGCACAACAACTTTTGTGGTCTAATTTCTCCTGTTACCCTTGTGAAAATAAAAATTTGGGGGCAAAAAGATCATTTTTGTAGAAAAAATGAGATTTTTTATTTTCACGGCTCTACGTTATAAACTTCTGTGAAGCACTTGGGGGTTCAAAGTGCTCACCACACATCTAGATAAGTTCCTTAAGGGGTCTAGTTTCCAAAATGGTATCACTTGTGGGGGGTTTCCACTGTTTAGGCACATCAGGGACTCTCCAAACGCGACATGGCATCCGATCTCAATTCCAGCCAATTCTGCATTGAAAAAGTCAAACGGTGCTCCTTCAATTCCAAGCTCTGCGGTGCGCCCAAACAGTGGTTTACCTCCACATATGGGGTATCGACGTACTCAGGAGAAATTGCACAACAACTTTTGTGGTCTAATTTCTCCTGTTACCCTTGTGAAAATAAGAATTTGTGGGCGAAAAAATCATTTTTGTGAAAACAAATGCGATTTTTTATTTTCACGGCTCTACGTTATAAACTTCTGTGAAGCACTTGGGGGTTCAAAGTGCTCACCACACATCTAGATAAGTTCCTTGGGGGGTCTAGTTTCCAAAATGGTGTCACTTGTGGGCGGTTTCCACTGTTTAGGCACATTAGGGGCTCTCCAAACGCGACATGGCGTCCGATCTCAATTCCAGCCAATTCTGCATTGAAACAGTCAAACGGTGCTCCTTCACTTCCAAGCTCTGCGGTGCGCCCAAACAGTGGTTTACCTCCACATATGGGGTATCGTCGTACTCAGGAAAAATTGCACAACAAAATTTGTGGTTAAATTTCTGTTTTTACACTTGTGAAAATTAAAAAAAATGGTTCTGAAGTAAAATGTTTGCAAAAAAAAGTAAAATGTTCATTTTTTTCTTCCACATTGTTTTAGTTCCTGTGAAGTACGTAAAGGGTTAATAAACTTCTTGAATGTGGTTTTGAGCAGCTTGAGGGGTGCTGTTTTTAGAATGGTGTCACACTTGGTTATTTTCTATCATATAGACCCCTCAAAATCACTTCAAAGGTGATGTGGTCCCTAAAAAAAACATGGTGTTGTAAAAATGAGAAATTGCTGGTCAACTTTTAACCCTTATAACTCCCTAACAAAAAAAAAATTGTTTCCAAAATTGTGCTGATGTAAAGTAGACATGTGAGAAATGTTATTTATTAACTATTTTTTGTGACATATCTCTCTGATTTAAGGGCATAAAAATACAAAGTTTGAAAATTGCAAAATTTTAAATTTTTTTGCCATATTTCCATTTTTTTCATAAATAATCGCAAGTAATATCGAAGAAATGTTACCACTAACTTGAAGTACAACATGTCACGAAAAAACAATCTCAGAATCAGTGGGATCCGATAAAGCGTTCCAGAGTTAAAACCTCATAAAGTGACACTGGTCAGAATTGTAAAAATTGGCTCGGTCATTAAGTACCAAATTGGCTCTGTCACTAAGGGGTTAATAGAGCATTAGTGCCTAGAACTAACCTTCATTACAATTTGTGCATTGTGTTGTATTGCAAGTATTAGCCTTTCTTAAAGCTGTAGCTGAACCTTAGTGTTAAAAATGTGGCAAATAAAATTGCCAAATTCTCCTGTAAATAATTGTGCAAAGAGGGAACAATCATACCATTAAAAAATAGTGGATTTTCATAGGCCCATCCAGTTTGTGGATTCAAAGGCATAATGGGGTGCATATGACTGACTATGCAGTAGGGCTGGCCTTGCTGTCAATGGGTAAAATAATGGAGTACGGGAGTGCAAAGTGCATATTGTGAAGTGCAAATTGCCTCTTCAGAGAAAAAGTGGACTTAAACTCTATAGCGCCACCTGTTGGAATTAGCGATCCTACAAGTCACAATTAACCCTTTGACGAGTCATGCAATATGACTTAGGATAAAAGCCAAATCAGTATCTCAATTCGCAGACAAAAGAAAATCCCATGGCAGACAAAATGACTAGTGATAAAAATTCCCCATTAAATGTCACCTGCTTAACCCAGCAGGAAGTACAGCGGCGTCTAAAAATAACTAAAATTGACAAATCTCCGGGCCCGGATGGGATACACCCCCGAGTACTGCAGGAACTAAGTACAGTCATTGATAGACCATTATTTTTAATCTTTAAAGACTCCATAATAACAGGGTCTGTACCACAGGACTGGCGTATAGCAAATGTGGTGCCAATATTCAAAAAAGGGGCACAAACTGAACTCGATAATTATAGGCCAGTAAGCTTAACCTCTACTGTGGGTAAAATCCTGGAGGGCATTCTAAGGGATGCTATGCTGGAGTATCTGAAGAGGAATAACCTCATGACCCAGTATCAGCACGGGTTTACTAGGGACCGTTCATGTCAGACTAATTTGATCAGCTTCTATGAAGAGGTAAGTTCCGGACTGGACCAAGGGAACCCAGTGGACGTAGTATATATGGACTTTTCCAAAGCTTTTGATACGGTGCCACACAAAAGGTTGTTACATAAAATGAGAGTAATGGGGATAGGGGAAAATATGTGTAAGTGGGTTGAGAGCTGGCTCAGGGATAGGAAACAAAGGGTGGTTATTAATGGAGCACACTCGGACTGGGTCACGGTTAGCAGTGGGGTACCACAGGGGTCAGTATTGGGCCCTCTTCTTTTTAACATATTTATTAATGACCTTGTAGGGGGCATTCAGAGTAGAATTTCAATATTTGCAGATGACACTAAACTCTGCAGGGTAATCAATACAGGGGAGGACAATTTTATATTACAGGATGATTTATGTAAACTAGAAGCTTGGGCTGATAAATGGCAAATGAGCTTTAATGGGGATAAATGTAAGGTCATGCACTTGGGTAGAAGTAATAAGATGTATAACTATGTGCTTAATTCTAAAACTCTGGGCAAAACCGTCAATGAAAAAGACCTGGGTGTATGGGTGGATGACAAACTCATATTCAGTGGCCAGTGTCAGGCAGCTGCTACAAAGGCAAATAAAATAATGGGATGTATTAAAAGAGGCATAGATGCTCATGAGGAGAACATAATTTTACCTCTATACAAGTCACTAGTTTGACCACACTTAGAATACTGTGCACAGTTCTGGTCTCCAGTGTATAAGAAAGACATAGCTGAACTGGAGCGGGTGCAGAGAAGAGCGACCAAGGTTATTAGAGGACTGGGGGGTCTGCAATACCAAGATAGGTTATTACACTTGGGGCTATTTAGTTTGGAAAAACGAAGACTAAGGGGTGATCTTATTTTAATGTATAAATATATGAGGGGACAGTAGAAAGACCTTTCTGATGATCTTTTTAATCATAGACCTGAGACAGGGACAAAAGGGCATCCTCTACGTCTGGAGGAAAGAAGGTTTAAGCATAATAACAGACGCGGATTCTTTACTGTAAGAGCAGTGAGACTATGGAACTCTCTGCCGTATGATGTTGTAATGAGTGATTCATTAATTAAATTTAAGAGGGGACTGGATACCTTTCTGGAAAAGTATAATGTTACAGGGTATATACACTAGATTCCTTGATAAGGCGTTGATCCAGGGAACTAGTCTGATTGCCGTATGTGGAGTCGGGAAGGAATTTTTTTCCCCATGGTGGAGCTTACTCTTTGCCACATGGGTTTTTTTTGCCTTCCCCTGGATCAACATGTTAGGGCATGTTAGGTTAGGCTATGGGTTGAACTAGATGGACTTACAGTCTTCCTTCAACCTTAATAACTATGTAACTATGTGTTTCGGGCTGTTGGCCCTCGTCAGTGCGAAGCATGAGAACTAATTTGGCTAGATGAGAGGCTCTGGACTGGGGTCTGCGAATTGAGATACTGATTTGGCTGTTATCCTAAGTCATATTTCACAACTCGTTAAAGGGTTGATTGTGACTTGTAGGATCGCTACTTCCAACAGGTGGCGCTATAGAATTTAAGTCCTCTTTTTCTCAGAAGAGGAAGTTTGCATATTTTAATTCCCAGAGGAGCATTGCACAGCGAATAAGCCTCCTTACCTTGACAAACCAGAGCTGGTATGTCACTCTCCATAAGGAGAAACGTTGCCTGCATTGTGAAGTGGATTTTCATGGGCCCATCCAGTATGTGGGTTCCATGGCGTAATGGGGTGCATATGACTGACTATGCAGCAGGGCTGGCCTTGCTGTCAATGTGTAAAACAATGGAGTACGGAGTACAAAATGCATATTGTGAAGTGGATTTTCATGGGCCCATCCAGTATGTGGGTTCCAAGGCCTAATGGGGTGCATATGAGTGACTATGCAGCAGGGCTGGCCTTCCTGCCAATGTGTAAAACAAAAGAGTACGGGAGTACAAAATGCGTATTGTGAAGTGGATTTTCATGAGCCCATTCAGTATGTGGGTTCAAAGGCTTATTGGGGTGCATATGAATTGCTAGCAGGGCAGGCCTTGAATTCAATGCAACACTTTTTCAGGAGTCCCCCCTGGACATCTTATGACAGGGGTATTGTGGTGCGTCGTAATTCTTGGCAGCCCATCCACTGACAGCATAAGCTACAACAGTCATAATGGCCCTTTAAGAAGATTATTGCCGTTTGATGCACAGGTAAAAATAGGCCCTGTGACTTTAAGAGTCCCTCCTTCATAAATGAAACAAGACGGGTCTGCTTATGTGTCACACACCACATGGCCAGCTAGGGTTGTTAAATGTTACAATGACATTTCCCAGTGAATGCATTTGTAGTGGTTGAAAGTAATGTTAAAGTTGAAAAACGCTTCAAAACCGCTGCATCTGAACTAAGCCCAAGTGGGGAGGAAATTTTCAGTCTGGGGTTAAATATTTGGCCTTACAGGCAAGTCATTAACCTGCAAAGGATGTACCTTGACATATTTTATTTTGGTTTCGCTTTAAAGGTATGTGCACACGTCCGGATTTCTTGCAGAAATTTCCTGAAGAAAACCGGAAATTTTCTGCAAGAAATCCGCATTTTTTTTTTTGCTTTTTTTTTCGTTTTTTTCGCGTTTTTTTTAGCATTCTGCAAGCGTAATTAGCTTGCAGAATGCTAAAGTTTTCCAAGCAATCTGAAGCATCGCTTGGAAAACTGATTGACAGGTTGGTCACACTTGTCAAACATAGTGTTTGGCAAGTGTGACCAACTTTTTACTATAGATGCTGCCTATGCCTAGGCCATTAGAGGGTGAGTATATGACTATTTTTTATTTTAATTCTTTTTTTTTGACCACATATATGGTGCCCAGTCCGTGGAGGAGAGTCTCCTCTCCTCCACCCTGGGTACCAACCGCACATAATCTGCTTACTTCCCGCATGGTGTGCACAGCCCCGTGCGGGAAGTAAGCAGATCAATGCACTCCTAGGTGTGCGGAATCCCTGCAATTCCGCAATTTTAATGAACATGTTGCTTTTTTTTCCGCAACGCGATTTTTTCACGGAAAAAAATGCAACATTTGCACAAAAAATGCGGAATACCCTGTAAATAATAGGAGGCATATGTTAGCGTTTTTTTCGCGTTTTTATCACGTTTTTATAGCGAAAAAACGTGAAAAAAACGTGAAACATCCTGAACGTGTGCACATGGCCTAATGTGTTTTTTGTGGCACTGGGAAAAATGGCATGAATCTCGGAAAAAAATTATTAAAGCTGTGAACTACGAGTCAGGAATGCTTCCAGGGGCGATCCCCATGAGGTTCCTGTGTCATTTGAGCAGTATTTCCATCATTTTCAGAAGTTTTTAGACCTTAAAAGGACCCCCGGGAGGATCGCGGTAAAAATACTCGGGTCTCCCATAGACTTAAAGTCAGCAAGAACGTAAAGCCAGCTCACCACCTTCCAAGTGCACAGGAACTCCGTCCTGATGAGACGATATGTAGCAGAGAAAAAAAAAAGTATTTGTTCCAGCTCCTTAGATAAAATCTTCTTTGATAAAGATCGCTCTTGCGATCGAAACGCGTCACCTGCTGTTTCTGTGTGCACATGGTGCGGTCTTGGAGCATGCCTTTTGTCATTTTTAATTGATGAAATAAATTTTGAAGATTTTATCTAAGGAGCTGGAACAAAGACCTTTTTTTTTCTCCCATAGACTTACATTGGGCTCGTTGTTCTGGCCGAGTACCCGAATATTCCAATCTGCTCGACCCGAGCAACGAGCACCCAAGCATTTTAGTTCTAGAAACTACTGTGTGTGTCACAGATTGGCATGTTTCTTGTGTTGCAGCAACAGGCTTATTTGCATCCACCCGACGTGCTCGACATTAGTGTGCACAATCATCAGCACTTTCACTTTCCTGTCCCTTACCACACGACTTATGCATTTTGTAATTGTTATGTCTCTGTAAAAAAGTTTAATTATTTTTTAAATTCGTGACCTGCAACAGGCAAAGTGGTTTGTTGGAGTTTATTACCATTGTAATTTAACAAAGAGCACTTAAAACTGTATGGATGAGTAATCGAATCAAGAATAATTTTAAAACACTTTTTGCGAGTGTAATATAAAATGTACCACAGAACACATAATACTATATGGATCAGAAACAGAATCCAGAAATTTGTCTTTAATGCTTTTTATGAATGTTAGATACCAACAAAATGTACCATAGATTACCTAATACTATATGGGTGAGTAATTGAATACAGAATATATTTTCAATGCTTGTACATTAGGTTTATCAAAATGCTGAAAATCACAATATAAAAAACATACCAAAATAAAAAAGTGCAAGTGCATAAATAGCTTAAATCTCACTCATTTGAACCAGGGGGTGTCCAGTTGTAGAATTCCAGGGTCAGATGAACAGAAATTTCTTAGCTATCTGCTCTGTAGTGCCCCATGTGTTTGCTCCTGCCCTCACAAGGGCGGTACCCAAGTTGGCTTTGTAGATAACCCCCCAAAAATATATCCACTTTCTGTTCTCTATGGTGAGATTTCATCAGGCAAGTGTGATCTGTTAGGGGAAAGAACAAAAAAAAGGAAAAAAAGGCATTTAGTCTTTCTCAGGTAGAATGCCTATGATTATACTTAAATTGCTGAGTGACAATATGTATATGTCCTCCATAAGGATGTTTTACAGTGGTAAGAGTGCCCTACTAAAGTGCAGAGGGCTGCATCTTCCTCCAGAAAAAATGGATACAAACGAAATGTACCACAGAGCACATAATACTATATGGGGGAGTGTTAGGAGTCGAGTTCCCGCCACTGCACAGGGGGAATCTCAAACCATGTCTGCTGCAGTCTCTCATTCTGCATCAGCTGCAGTGACGCCTGCTCAGCAGAGACGTCGGTCCCATAGTCTCGCTCAGTCTCATTCTGTGCAAAGGGTTACTGCTGCCTTTCCAAGCTCTGCCATTGTAGCCTGTACTGATCAGCGGCGAGCAGACGTCTCTGGGGCTAAGTCCTGCTTTTTCCCTTCTGAGCATGCCCAAAGGAAGACCTCTCAGTGGAGGTCTGGGGTCACATGCTCAGGTACTGCAGCAGCTCCTATTGGTCCTCTATGAAGTTCCTGAAGTTGCTCAGTTACTGTAGCAGTTCTCATTGGTCCTCTAGTGAGGTCCTGAACTTGCTGCAGCTATAAAAGGTACGCATGGCCACACGTATACTCTTGTTTACGTGTGTGTGTTGTGAGTGAAAGTCGCTCTTTAACCCCTTCACCCCAAAGCCTGTTTTCACCTAAGTGACACGGCCAATTTTTACAATTCTGACCACTGTCACTTTATGAGGTCATAACTCTGAAACGCTTCAACGGATCCTGGTGATTCTGAGACTGTTTTCTCGTGACATATTGTACTTTATGATAGTGGTAAAACTTCTTCGATATGACTTGCATTTATTTGTGAAAAAAACAGAAATTTGTCGAAAATTATGAAAATTTAGCAATTTTCAAATTTTTCGTTTTTATGCCCTTAAATTAGAGAGTTATATCACATAATATAGTTAATAAACAACATTTCCCACATGTCTGCTTTACATCAGCACAATTTTGGAAACATAATTTTTTTTTGTTAGGGAGTTATAAGGGTTAAAAGTTGACCAGCGATTTCTCATTTTTGCAACAAAATTTGCAAAACCATTTTTTTTACGGACCACCTCACACTTGAAGTGACTTTGAGGGGTCTATATGACAGAAAATGTCCAAAAGTGACACCATTCTAAAAACTGCACCCCTCAAGGTACTCTAAACCACATTCAAAAAGTTTATTAACCCTTCAGGTGCTTCACAGGAATTTTTGGAATGTTTAAAAAAAATTGAACATTTAACTTTTTTTTCACAAAATTTTTACTTCAGATCCAATTTGTTTTATTTTACCAAGGGTAACAGGAGAAATTGGACCAAAAAAGTTGTTGTACAATTTGTCCTGAGTACGCCGATACCCCACATGTTGGGGTAAACCATTGATTGGGCACATGGCAGAGCTCGGAAGGGAAGGAGCGCCATTTGACTTTTCAATGCAAAATTGGCTGGAATTGAGATCGGAACCCATGTCGTGTTTGGAGAGCCCCTGACGTGCCTAAACAGTGGAAACCCCCACAAGTGACACCATTTTGGAAAGTAGACCATCTAAGGAACTAATCTAGATGTGTGGTGAGCACTTTGAACCTCCAAGTGCTTCACAGAAGTTTATAATGTGGAGCCGTAAAAAAAATTAATATTAATTTTCACAAAAAATGATCTTTTTGCCCCAAATTTTTTATTTTCCCAAGGGTAGCAGGATAAATTGGACCCCAAAAGTTGTTGTGCAATTTGTCCTGAGTACGCTGATACTTCATATATGGGGATAAACCACTGTTTGGGCGCATGGCAGAGCTCGGAAGGGAAGGAGCGCCATTTGACTTTTCAATGCAAAATTGGCTGGAATTGAGATCGGAACCCATGTTGTGTTTGGAGAGCCCCTGACGTGCCTAAACAGTGGAAACCCCCAGAAGTGACACCATTTTGGAAAGTAGACCCTCTAAGGAACTAATCTAGATGTGTGGTGAGCACTTTGAACCTCCAAGTGCTTCACAGAAGTTTATAATGTAGAGCCGTAAAAAAAAATTAATATTAATTTTCACAAAAAATGATATTTTTGCCCCAAATTTTTTATTTTCCCAAGAATAGCAGGATAAATTGGACCCCAAAAGTTGTTGTGCAATTTGTCCTGAGTACGCTGATACTTCATATATGGGGATAAACCACTGTTTGGGCGCATGGCAGAGCTCGGAAGGGAAGGAGCGCCATTTGACTTTTCAATGCAAAATTGGCTGGAATTGAGATCGGAACCCATGTCGTGTTTGGAGAGCCCCTGACGTGCCTAAACAGTGGAAACCCCCACAAGTGACACCATTTTGGAAAGAAGACCCCCTAAGGAACTTATTTTGATGTGTGGTGAGCACTTTTAACCCCCAGTTGTTTCACTAAAGTTTAGAATGTAGCGCTGTGAAAATCAAAAAATCATTTTTTCTTTCCACAAAATGATGTTTTAGCCCGCAATTTTTTTTCCCCCAAGGGTAACAGGAGAAATTGGACCACAAAAGTTATTGTCCAATTTGTCCTGAGTACGCTGATACCCCATACATTGGGGGGAACCACTGTTTGGGCGCACGGCAGAGCTCGGAAGGGAAGGAGCGCCGTTTGAAATGCAGACTTAGATGGATTGGTCTGCAGGTGTCATGTTGCATTTGCAGAGCCCCTGATGTACCTAAACAGTAGAAACCCCCCACAAGTGACCCCATATTGGAAACTAGACCCCCCACGGAACTTATCTAGATGTGTTGTGAGAACTTTGAACCAACAAGTGTTTCACTACAGTTTATCACGCAGAGCCATGAAAATAAAAAAATTTTTTTTTTCCACGAAAATTATATTTTAGCCCCCACATTTTTATTTTCCCAAGGGTAACAGGAGAAATTGGACAACAAAAGTTGTTGTCCAATTTGTCCTGAGTACGCTGATACTTCATATATGGGGATAAACCACTGTTTGGGCGCACGGCAGAGCTCGGAAGGGAAGGAGCGCCGTTTGAAATGCAGACTTAGATGGATTGGTCTGCAGGTGTCATGTTGCATTTGCAGAGCCCCTGATGTACCTAAACAGTAGAAACCCCCCCACAAGTGACCCCATATTGGAAACTAGACCCCCCACGGAACTTATCTAGATGTGTTGTGAGAACTTTGAACCAACAAGTGTTTCACTACAGTTTATCACGCAGAGCCATGAAAATAAAAAAAAATTTTTTTTCCACGAAAATTATATTTTAGCCCCCACATTTTTATTTTCCCAAGGGTAACAGGAGAAATTGGACAACAAAAGTTGTTGTCCAATTTGTCCTGAGTACGCTGATACTTCATATATGGGGATAAACCACTGTTTGGGCGCACGGCAGAGCTCGGAAGGGAAGGAGCGCCGTTTGAAATGCAGACTTAGATGGATTGGTCTGCAGGTGTCATGTTGCATTTGCAGAGCCCCTGATGTACCTAAACAGTAGAAACCCCCCACAAGTGACCCCATATTGGAAACTAGACCCCCCACGGAACTTATCTAGATGTGTTGTGAGAACTTTGAACCCCCAAGTGCTTCACTACAGTTTATAACGCAGAGCCGCGAAAATAAAAAATATATTTTTTTCCACGAAAATTATATTTTAGCCCCCATGTTTTTATTTTCCCAAGGATAAGGCTGGTTTCACACTTGCGTTTTTTTTAAAAACGCATGTGTGAAAAAACGCATGTAATCGCGGTAAAACGCATGCGTTTTTTTAGACGCATGCGTTTTTATAGAAAAACACAAGAAAACAAGAAAAAATCAAAAAACCCTAACCCTACCCCTAACCCTACCCCTACCCCTAACCTGAAATACGTGGCACTGAAATACGTGGCACTGAAATACGTTTATATACGTATATACGTATACAAGTGCCACGATATTTCAGTGGCCACATATATAAGTGCCACGTATATAAGTGCCACGTATATAAGTGCCACGTATTTCATGTACATGCCACGATATTTAAGTGCCACGTATTTAAGTGCCACGTATTTAAGTGCCACGTATTTAAGTGCCACGTATTTAAGTGCCACGTATTTAAGTGCCACGTATTTAAGTGCCACGTATTTCACGTAAATGCCACGATATTTCAGTGCCACGTATTTCACTGAAATACCGTGGCACTTAAATACGTGGCACTGAAATATCGTGGCACTGAAATATCGTGGCACTGAAATATCGTGGCACTGAAATAACGTGGCACTGAAATACGTGGCACTGAAATACGTGGCACTGAAATACGTGGCACTGAAATACGTGGCACTGAAATACGTGGCACTATGACTGTCAGAAAATGTTCATTAAACGGTTAGGGATGAGTTTAGGGGTAGGGTTAGGGTTAGGGTTTGGATCCCTTTATCACCTTGATGGTGGTGGGTGACTTTTCAGTGTGTTCTGTTTTTTTTCTATAAAAACGCATGCGTTTTTAACGCAAACAAACGCGTTGAGATCGGACGCCATGTCGCGTTTGGAGAGCCCCTGATGTGCCTAAACAGTGAAAACTCCCCAATTCTAACTGACACCCTAACCCCAACCCTAACCCTAGTCCTAACCCTAGCGCTACTTTCACACTAGCGTTTTTTTGCATACGTCGCAATGCGTCGTTTTGGCGAAAAAACGCATCCTGCAAAGTCATCTGCAGGATGCGTTTTTTCCCCATAGACTAACATTAGCGACGTATTGACACACGTCGCAAGCGTCGTGCGACGGTTGCGTCGTGTTGTGGCGGACAGCCGGCAGCAACAAACGTTACATGTAACTTTTTTTGTGCCGACGGTCCACCATTTCCGACCGCGCATGCGCGGCTGGAACTCCGCCCCCACCTCCCCGCACCTCACAATGGGGCAGCGGATGCGTGGAAAAACAGCATCCGCTGCCCCCGTTGTGCGGCGCTTGCACAGTATGCGTCGGTATGTCGGGCCGACGCAGCGAGACGGCCCCGTACCGACGCTAGTGTGAAAGTAGCCTAACGGGAAAATGGAAATAAATATATTTTTTAAAATTTTATTATTTTTCCTAACTAAGGGGGTGATGAAGGGGGATTTGATTTACTTATATAGCGTTTTTTGGGCGGATTTTTATGGTTGGCAGCCGTCACACACTAAAAGACGCTTTTTATTGCAAACAATGGTTTTTGCATCACCACATTTTGAGAGCTATAATTTTTCGATATTTTGGTCCACAGAGTCATGTGAGATCTTGTTTTTTGCGGGACGAGTTGACGTTTTTGCTGGTACCATTTTCGGGTACATGACATTTTTTGATCGCTTTTTATTCCGATTTTTGGGAGGCGGAATGAACAAAAACCAGCAATTCCTGAAATTCTTTTAGGGGGTGCGTTTATACCGTTCCGCGTTTGGTAAAAAGGATAAAGCAGTTTTATTCTTCGGGTCAGTACGATTACAGCGATAACTCATTTATATAATTTTTTTATGTTTTGGCGCTTTTACACAATAAAAACTATTTTATATAAAAAATAATTGTTTTTGCATCGCTTTATTCTGAGAGCTATAACTTTTTTATTTTTCTGCTGATGATGCTGTATCGCGGCTTTTTTTTTGCGGGACAAGATGACGTTTTCAGCGGTACCATGGTTATTTATATCCGTCTTTTTGATCGCGTGTTATTCCACTTTTTGTTTGGCGGTATGAGAATAAAGCGTTGTTTTTTGCCTCGTTTTTTTTTTTTTTTTTTTACGGTGTTCACTGAAGGGGTTAACTAGTGATATAGTTTTATAGGTGGGGTTGTTACGGACGCGGCGATACTAAATATGTGTACTTTTATTGTGTGGTGTTTTTTTTATTTAGATAAAGAAATGTATTTATGGGAATATATATATTTTTTTTTTCTTTATTTAGGAATTTTTTTTTTTTTTTTTTTACACATGTGGAAAAATTTTTTTTTTACTTTTTTACTTTGTCCCAGGAGGGGACATCACAGATCGGTGATCAGACCGTGTGCATAGCACTCGGTCTGATCACCGATGTGCCAGGCACATTGCAGGGGCTTGCCGGCGCCTGCTATGAGGATTCTCAGCAGACGCCGGCAAGCAGGGTCATCTTATGACCCGGAAGGAGTCCTGCGGCCATCTTGGATCCGAGGACTCCTTCCAGGTCACCGGAGCAGCGCGATCTCATCGCGCTGCTCCGGTGGGAGAGCGCAGGGAGCCCCCGTCCCTGCGCGATCCCCCTCTATGCCGCTGTCACTATTGACAGCGGCATCAGAGGGGTTAAATGCCCGCGATCGGCGACAGCGCCGATCGTGGGCATTGCTGCGGGGTGTCAGCTGTCATATACAGCTGACACCCGCACCCGATCACCGCGGCGCTCAGCGTGAGACCGCGGTGATCGGGGCGCCGTACTAGTACTGCGGCTGGCACTAATGCAGTGCCGGCAGCGCCGTACTAGTACGGCGCATGTCACGAAGGGGTTAAACATCCCCTCCCTTGTGTTTGAATGCTCGCATAAGGAGGATGATTGTAATCTAGCTCCAGACTTGTTACCAACACTAGTACACAAACAGCATCTATTACTGTGACCACCAGTGCGGCGCCGTGCGCTATCTCCGTGCTTTCCTAACCCAAGTCTGGGTGGTTAGTGGCGTCCGCCAGTGCAGCACTGCATGCACTCTCGTGCTACTTTATTATTATTTCTGTTACGTGCGGTACTGCGGCTCTGTGACACAACAGGGTTCGCTTCTTTCACACAGGGTGAAACTAACCCGTGTGTATCCTCATTGTACCGCCATATAGTTCGTCATTGCTTAGCAGCAGGTTCCATCTCTGCACGGTGGACCCCGGGCTGTGAACGCACCTTATTCCTTTTCGCTAATTATTTGGTGCATTTTGCTAGCCCTAACATTATACAAGCACCAGGGTCTGGCTAAGTAATGACAGACGAACAGCGATTGCAGGGGTACATCCAGCTGCTGGAGGGCAGGTTGGCGGCTCTCGAGTGTGCAACCTCAGTGGTGGATGTTACCACAATAGCTGTCCAGGCTGCTAGCGTGGCTGCAGCAGCTTTACCCACTGCCATCTCTGTTCCGACCTTATCTCACCTCCCGCTGCCAGAGAAATACTCTGGTGACATTAAATCCTGTAGGGGTTTCGTGAGCCAATGTGGCATACAACTCAAGCTCCTGGCTGCACGTTTTCCCACAGAGTGGGCAATGGTGGGATTTATAATTTCTCTGCTGTCAGACAGGGCATTGGAGTGGGCTATGCCGCTGTGGGAGTGTGACGATCATGTGGTACAGAGTGCTCCTCGGTATTTGAGCACTCTGAAACAGGTCTTTTTAGGACCCCAAGTCACCCATGATATGGCACTCCAACTGCTGGCATTGGCTCAGGGTTCGTCCATGGTCAGCCATTTTGCCGTCCACTTCCGGACATTAGCGTCTGAGCTGGAATGGTCGGATAAAGACCTTATCCCGGTATTTTGGAGAGGGCTGGCTGACCATGTGAAGGACGCTTTGGCCACTAGGGAGATTCCCGCCACACTGGAGGAGCTCATAGCTATGTCAACCCGCATCAACCTTCGTTTTCACGAGCGAAGGTTGGAGCAAGCCCAGTGTAGGCAGAGGTTTCGGCTGGCTCCCACCTTCGCCAAACCTCAGGAATCTCCGGTCCAGGCGTCCAAGTCACATGAGGCCGTAGAGGTGTTGCGTGCGGGATCTAAGTCCCGGCCCGCTCGTGCACTTAAGGTCTGTCATGTTTGCCGGCAGTCAGGACATCTTGCCTCCAAGTGTTCTCAGTGGTTGGGGGAATGTCGGCGTCTAGTGGTAGTTGGAGGAGGTACACTAGACATGGAGACGTTTTCCTCTAAATTGTCCTTCAAGGGGAGAATTACCATAGGCCCATCCACTCTTATGGTAGAGCTTTGCCTGGACTCCGGGGTGGAAGGCAATTTCATGTCATCTGCTTTCGCCCAACGTCACGCAATTCCCCTGGTGATGCCCGCCAAACCTGTGACCATTTGAGTGGTAAATGGGTTGACACTACCCTCACAGATTACACATCAAACCATTCCATTCACTCTTTCTATGTCTCATCACATCAGGAGATTATCTCCCTATTAGTCATTCCTGAGGGAATTGATGAGGTCCTGTTGGGGATACCATGGCTTCGCTATCATTCTCCTCATATAAAGTGGTCCTCAGGGAAAATTTTGGGATGGAGTAAATCCTGTGAGGGTAGATGTCAGAGGGAGTGCATTCAGGTTGCTACTACAGAGGTACCCGCAGATCTTTCCTCTCCCCCCAAGCACTATTGGTCCTATGAGGATGTGTTCTCCAAAAGGGCTGCGGAGACTCTTCCACCTCACCACTCCTATGACTGTCCAATTGACCTCTTGCCTGGTGCAGAGCCTCCCCGGAGTCAAGTCTATCCGTTATCTCTTCCGGAGATGGAGGTAATGTCCCAGTACATTCAAGAGAATCTGGCAAGAGGATTCATTAGGAAGTCAGTGTCACCTGCAGGGCCTGGGTTCTTCTTTGTGCAGAAAAGAATGGAGAACTACGTCCATGCATAGACTACAGGGGTCTTAATGCCATTATTGTTAAGAATAAATACCCACTACCCCTGATATCTGAACTTTTTGATAGGCTACGGGGAGCAAAGGTATTTAATAAGTTAGATCTGCGGGGTGCTTACAACCTGATTCGCATCCATGAGGGGATGAATGGAAGACGGCTTTTATTACCAGGGATAGGCACTATGAATATCTGGTGATGCCCTTTGGGCTCTGTAATGCCCCAGCCATTTTCCAAGACTTTGTAAACAACATCTTGCGGGAGATGCTCACCACCTCGGTCATAGTCTATCTGGATGATATTCTCATCTATTCTCCAGATATTGACTCCCATCAGAGAGATGTTCGCAAAGTCTTCAACCTCTTAAGGGCAAACTCCCTCTACGCCAAGTTGGAGAAGTGTTTGTTTGAGCAGGAGTCCTTGCCTTTCCTTGGCTATATCATCTCTGCCCAGGGATTGGCTATGGATCCTGCCAAGTTACAGGCTGTGATGGACTGGCAAGAGCCCAATTCTCTTAAAGCGGTGCAGCGCTTTATGGGGTTCATTAATTACTATCGCCAGTTCATCCCACACTTCTCAACTTTGGTAGCTCCCTTGGTTGCCCTCACCAAGAAGGGAGCAAATCCCAAGTTGTGGTCGGAGGAGGTCTCTAAGGCCTTTCTCTCGATCACACTTCGCTAGTGCTCCCATCCTACATCGCCCCGATGTAGATAAGCCATTTATTATGGAGGTGGATTCCTCATCCGTTGGTGCTGGAGCAGTCCTCTTCCAAAAGGATGCTCAAGGTCAGAAGTATCCTTGCTTCTTCTTCTCCAAGACCTTTTCACCAGCGGAGAGGAATTATTCCATCGGGGACAGGGAGTTGCTAGCCATGAAGTTGGCTTTCTCAGAGTGGAGACACAGCTTGGAGGGAGCTCTCTTTCCCTTCCAAGTGTTCACAGACCACAAGAACTTGGTGTACTTACAGACAGCCCAGCGGCTGAATTGTCGCCAGGCTAGATGGTCCCTGCTCTTCTCCCAGTTCCATTTTACTCTCCATTTTCTCTCCGGGGAGAAGAACATTCGTGCCGACGCTCTCTCTCACTCTGTAGTGTCACCTGAGGAGGAGGAGCCTTGTTTTATTGTCCCTTCTGAGAGCCTGAGAACTGTGGCTCCGGCTTTCGCTAGAGTCTGTGCCCCCAGGCAAGACTTTTGTTACATCTAATTTGCGACTGGAGGTTCTCTCTTGGGCTCACTCGTCCAGGGTGGGTGGACATTTTGGGACCAAGAGGACATCTGAGCTCTTGGTGAGGACATACTAGTGGCCGCATATGGCCCGTGACGTTGGGCACTATATTCGAGCGTGCGTCTCCTGTGCTTAGAATCGGTCTCCTCGGCAATGGCCTGCTGGTCAACTTTACCCCCTGCCGCTGGCAGACAGGCCCTGGGATATGGTTGGGATGGACTTCGTGGTGGGCTTACCCAAGTCTGGTAACTGCACCGCTATCTGGGTTGTCACCGATCATTTCTCTAAGATGTTGCACTTGGTGCCCCTTCCACGGTTACCTTCTGCACGGGCCTTGGCGGCGTTGTTCATTAAACACATTTTCCGTTTACATGGCATGCCTGAAAAAATTGTCAGTGACCGGGGTCCCCAGTTTGCATCTCGGTTTTGGAGAGAGCTTTGTAGTCTATTCAGCATAGAACTAAATCTCTCCTCTGCATAGCATCTCGAGACGAATGGGTTGGTAGAGAGGGCCAACCAGACTCTGGTGACAAATTTGCAACATTTTGTCCGTGCTAGGCAGGATGACTGGCCATCTTTGCTACCTTGGGCAGAATTTGCTCTGAACAACGCCACAGCCGATTCCACTGGGCAGACTCCTTTTCTCCTTAAGTATGGCCTCCATGTCCCTGTGCCCATGCCCGTGTCATCCACTGATTCCATGGTGGCAGACTGGGCAGTGGAGGCATGTGACATTTGGGACCGCACACAGGATGCCATTCAGGCTTCCAAGGAGAGAAAGAGGGTTTCTGCCAATGCTCACCGGCGCCCCGCTCCGACCTTCGTTCCTGGCAACTTAGTGTGGCTCTCCGCCCATAACTTCAGGCTGTGTGTTGAGTCCACTAAGTTTGCGCCTCGCTACATTGGTCCTTTCAAGGTTCTGGAACAGGTTAACCATGTGGTCTACCGTTTGGCTATTCCTCCGCGCCTTGGTATCACCGACACCTTCCACGTTTCCCTCTTAAAGCCCGTCTATATGTCCCGGTTTTCTGAGTCATCTGCCAGGACATCGGGTTCATCCACGGATGAGTACAAGGTGAATGCTATCGTGGGGTGCAAGGTAGTACATGGCAAAAAATACTGTCTGGTGGACTGGAAGGGCCACGGTCCTGAGGACAGAACCTGGGAACCTATAGAGCACATTCGAGCTCCGCTGCTCATTGCGGCCTTTGAGCATAGTGAGGCCCAAGGAGGGGGGCCCTAGGAGGGGGGTAATGTTAGGAGTCGAGTTACCGCGGCTGCACAGGGGAATCTCGAACCATGTTTGCTGCAGTCTCTCATTCTGCATCAGCTGCAGTGGAGCCTGCTCAGCGGAGACGTCGGTCCCAGCGTCTCGCTCAGTCTGATTCTGTGCAAAGAGTTACTGCTGCCTTTCCAGGCTCTGCCATTGTAGCCTGTACTGATCAGCAGCGAGCAGACATCTCTGGGACTAAGTCCTGATTTTTCCCTTCTGAGCATGCCCAAAGGAAGACCTCTCAGTGGAGGTCTGGGGTTACATTCTCAGGTACTGCAGCAGCTCCTATTGGTCCTCTAGGAAGGTCCTGAAGTTGCTCAGTTACTGTAGCAGTTCTCATTGGTCCACTAGGAAGGTCCTGAACTTGTTGCAGCTATAAAAGGTTTGCATGGAACAACATGTATACTCCAGTACACTATTTCAGCAATTTTCCAAATGTTGTCTTGGATACATAGTTGCTGACTTCAGCATATTGCTTGGCACACTGGACACTCTCAATTCATTCATTGCAGCTCTCAATGCAATCAGACCAGAACATAAATTTACCCTCAATCACGACTGCAACCAAATCCCTTTCCTGTACACTCTTGTACTCAAAGACCCGATGATTGCCTTTCCACAGACCTATATTCCAAGCCCACAGACTTCACTAATCTATTACACTTAACTAGCTGCCATCTCAGATCCAGTAAGAACAGTGTGACGATAATGTATAATATGATTTTTATTTTCCCTTGTTATCACACATGCTGCAGGCTAGTCCGACCCCCCTCTCTTCGCTTCTACTGCTGTGTGTGTGTTAATCCCAAACCTCTCATTTTCTCCTCCGCCCAAAAGAATGTTTATGGCACCTGTAGCTGCAGTAGACAATTCTCCCATCTAGTACCAGCTGAAACTGGAATAGTCTCTCTCAAAAGACATGAG
Organism: Ranitomeya variabilis; assembly: GCF_051348905.1. Taxonomy (NCBI): domain Eukaryota; kingdom Metazoa; phylum Chordata; class Amphibia; order Anura; family Dendrobatidae; genus Ranitomeya; species Ranitomeya variabilis. Next base: position 1,030,447,713 of record NC_135233.1, read on the forward strand.
GTTCTTTGTTCTATTATAGTGAGATATTGGGCCACCAATTTGGGCTAGGAAAATAAGGAGTACATATTGCGAATTTCCATTGGTAGATCTGTCAATCACTGTAAGTGCTAGCAGCTAAACGCAACGAGTACAAAGTGCGGATTTCTCCTGAACCATGTGGAACAACTGGTCTGAGTGCGGTATCATTAGAAAGCTAATTCCAATATAAGATGTGTGATGTGTGTGCCGTTACTCTGCTAGGTTCTCAAGCCAAGTTCTGAGAATTATAGGTATTTCTGGTAAATCTGTAACTCTAAGAAAAGGGGAGGGCGAGGGTAACTCAACCCCCTTTAGTGATGTCACAGCCTACAAGTATAAGTTACTGCCAGTGAGCCCAGCACTCACTCTTGCCTTGGACTTCACACCAAGAAGACTCTGATGAATTGGGACATTTGGCTCCGCCCACCAGCATGGTTAGCTAGGATGATCTGAGCACATGTGAGTGTTAATTTCTGTTTTAATCCCTGTTTATTTTGTGATTGCCTTGTACATACTTTAAATTGTCTCATATTGTAAAACCTTTATATACCTTTTATAAACACTGACTAATCTTTTATTGAGTAAAAAATAAAACTACTAGCTTCATTTTCCTTGCTCTAAAATGTACCCTAAGTCCTCTGAAGTTAACCCTGCTATTCTCCTGGCTACCACTATACACTTGTTATCTTCCGGTCATTTTTCACCGGACCTAATAAAGTCTTGATTTTTAGCTAATTTAAGTGTTTTAATTGAATAATTTTTGCAGTATTATATTGTATGTGAACCTGGTTGTTTATAAACAAATGAAAAATGGAAAGAAAAACTTACTTTTTATTTTTTTTGTCAAAACATTTAACATGGCTTTATTGGAATATTTATGCATATTTGTAGACAAAAAACGGAGCAAAAATATCCATAATACCATATTTTTATGTATAAAAGGTATAAATTTTATTAAGTATCATATCCAAAACAACATCAATGTTAATACTGCAGTAAGTGTTGTAAGCACTCTGCACAAACAAGCAGTTACAGAAAAAAGACGTGATGGTTTACCAAAAAGCACCACAAGGGAAGAATAATGTGTAATACACCTCATAAGTGCCTATATCCCTGACAGCTATAGCCCATACACAAACCTACACAGGGTCCCGCCGGTATCCCCTTCACGTAAGTGACTATGCTGACATACAGAATATGCCATATAAACTTTCAAGCTTACCCATATAGGATTGGCTACAACGAGGTTCCCCCTCCTGGTGTGGCTCCCCTGGATGCGCATTTCGCGTTTTCACTTTTTCAGCAGGGTTAATTTTGAGCCCGTCTCGTGCTGTTTAAATATTACCGCGACCGGAAGTAGTACCGGAGTAGCGGCGCATGCGCGGTAGCGCCCGAGGCACGTCATCGCCGAGGCCATCCCAGCAGGGCGGGTGTGAGGGGAAAACCTCCTCTAGACGTCATGTGACACCCGCCCTGCCCTTAGAGACGGACACAGCGAGAGACGCTCACTCCGGACGGTAACGGACATGCGCACACCGGCATACCGAGAAAATCGTGTATATCGGTGGAGGATGAGTAAAAATAAAAATCGTCCCATGTCACAAATAAGATCAGGATCCATTTCATCTGTAACATCTGTGGATGAATCAAGCATAGCTTCTGATAGATCCAAAACATCAGGTGAAGGGAGGGAGAGAAAGACCCAACCGAATAGAGCTGCTAAGGCGAAATACAATGGGAAAAAGCGAAAACTCACCCCACCGTCATCCTATGAACGGAAGGCAAAGGATACAGGCTTAGAGGTGATCAATTTATCCACTCACTCCTTATCTGAAACACAAGTTGAAGTTTTAAAACTTGGTCTAAATTTTGTTCCATCTAACCAGTTTGATTTTTTCACAGTTGTAAAGGATACCCATTTATTTTGCCGTAAATTGCTCCTCAAGAAATTACATGGTCAAAAACATCTTGGGGACAATTCGTTGAATGAGGTAGAGGCCAACGCCTTGTCGGCACTAGAAGATCTTCTTGAGGAGCAACAACCAAACTATCTAGGTAAATTCCCCTCCTCACTCGTACCCAGGTCATCCGCGTTCCCCCCCTTGTCACTATGCCCACAAATTGACATCTTTTGTAGATTGGTTACTGAAGATTTAGCCAAATTGTCAGGGGGGCGGTACAATGATAATCTGACGGTGAGTCAAAGGAAAGCTTTGAAAGAGTTGCAGGAATTGGATTCTGTAGTAATTAAACCAGCTGACAAGGGGGGGAATGTGGTGATCTGGCCGACGGAGAAATATGAAAGGGAAATTATGCGGCAGCTTAGGAACAAGGATACGTACCGTGTGTTGCCTCAGGATCCCACTCAGATGTTTACTAACAAACTGGCGCAAATCTTGGATCTGGCTGATGGGTCGGATGCTGTCCCTAGAAGGATACTTGATGGACTTGTGCCCAAATTTCCTAGGATTGCCACATTCTATGCCCTGCCCAAGGTGCATAAGGATGCTGTAAACCCGCCTGGGCGACCGATTGTCTCTGGCATAGGGGGTTGTGTGATAATATCTGTAAACTTATAGATTTTTATTTAAAACCTTTGGTTGAGACGCTTCCCTCCTATGTCAGAGACACCACGGATGTATTGAGGAGGGTGGATGGGCTGTCCCTCGAGGCGGGTATGATTCTTGTCACAATTGACATTGAGTCATTGTATACATCCATTAGACATGAGGATGGACTGAGGGCTGCCCGTTTCTTCCTCGAAGGTACCAACTGGGATGGTCATTTAGTTGAATTTATTTTGGAACTGCTTGAGTTTGTTTTAACTCATAACTATTTTGTTTTTAAAGACAGGTTTTATTTGCAGTTACAAGGTACTGCAATGGGCGCGGCATGTGCCCCGTCATATGCAAATCTTTTCCTGGGTTTCTGGGAGAGACATATTTTCCAGGGTGACGGGGCACATGCCGCGGACCCGGTGGTGGGCTGGTTTCGCTACATTGATGATGTTCTCATGATTTGGAGCGGTGGCGAAGCCAGCCTACCCAGTTTTATGCAGGAGTTGAATCACAATGATTTTAATTTGAAATTCACTTATTCTTGGCATAAAACCACTATTGATTTTTTGGATATCACTTTATGTGTTGCCGAGGATGGATCCATCGAGACAGACCTTTTTCGAAAGGATACATCTGTCAACTCATTATTGCATGCATCCTCGGCACACAATTATTCTGTGATTAAGGCCATCCCAGTTGGGCAATTTTTGAGGAATAGACGGGTATGCTCTACGGAAACCCGCTTTGAGAGACAGTCCGCCATCCTATCGGAGCGTTTTCGGGCAAGAGGGTACAGCCGCCGGAGCATCAGGGCAGGGTATGGAAGGGCAAGGTCCACACGTAGAGAGGATTTATTGGCACAGGGGAGGAAGCTTAAAAGAGATGATGGGTCTAGTGTCAGGTTCATATCCACCTCAAATTGTCAGTGGAACCGCATCCGGGAAGTGTTAACTAAGCATTGGTCTGTATTACAGACTGATGCTATTTTGGCCTCACATCTAATGGAATTCCCCCTTATGACTCAACGAAGGGGGAAGAATTTAAAAGATAGTTTGGTGAGGAGCCACTATATAGCTAAGAGTAAGAGTCGAAACTTCCTGGATGTGGGGAGCCCAAGACAGGGTTGTTTTCCATGCGGCTCATGTGTCGCATGTCCGAACATCCTTAGATGTGGGACCTTTAGTACGTCAGATGGGAGCAGGTAATTTAAAATAAGAGAATTCATCTCCTGTAGCACGGAGTGTGTTGTTTATTATGCAACATGTCCCTGCTCCTTGATCTACGTGGGTCTCACATCTAGAGAGTTAAGAATTCAGACGCGCGAACATGTACGTGACATCCTTGCCGCGAAAAAGGCAATGGACGTGGCGGGTCTTAAAACTCTTCCCAGACACTTCCGCAAATATCATGGATCTGACCCTAGAGGCCTGAAAATAAGGGGAATCGAGAGGATACATGGTGGGATCAGGGGTGGCAATACGCCGAAAATTCTCGCACAACGCGAGTGTAGGTGGATTGTCACCCTTGATACCCTAGCCCCGAAGGGGCTTAATGAAAAATTGAGCTTCACCCCGTTTCTCTGATGCTTCCGACCCTGTGCCTGAGAGAGATATATACGAGGTCTTTCTCATGGTCTTGTGGCGTCTGTGCGGCATGGGTGTGTATATACATTTTTTCTATATAAGGGACTGTTAGTCCAACAATCTCTCTCTGTATTATCGAGTCAATTCACCATTTTGTTTTTAACCTGTGTGTTATTAACTGTTTTGTGTTTGTTTTATTGTAGTTTACTTTTAAATATGATCCTGACTCCAGATGACATTTGGACTTAGAGCCTTCCTTCCCCCACGCACTGTAACACATCGTCATTTGTTGAAGATAAGAAGAAGAAAAATAATTCACTTCTATGAAGAATGAGTGGGAATTGGATTGTTACATGTTTAAAGTTATTATCCATTTTCCTCCATATTTTACCTCACTATTCACTATGTTTTACTTTCATTATTTATTTGTATTTTTATTTTTATTTTTCATTTATTAATTTTAGTTCTATATTTATTATTATTTTTATTCTCAATTCTTTATTCACTTCCTGCACCATATTCGCATATTTAATGCACTGTCACTTTATGAGTATATTGGTACGATGCACATTTATGCATACTTTTACTTCAGTCTTGCTTCACCAGACTGAGTTATGTGATTGTAGGATATTTTTCCTGCTCATAATAGCTTAGGCATATGATTTTTCACTTTGTTCTGCACTATGGAGGAGGGTGGGAATGCACGGTCCTATTATTCCTCTGGAGTCTAGTTGTAATATTTTGGTTTTAAATGTATGCCGGTGTGCGCATGTCCGTTACCGTCCGGAGTGAGCGTCTCTCGCTGTGTCCGTCTCTAAGGGCAGGGCGGGTGTCACATGACGTCTAGAGGAGGTTTTCCCCTCACACCCGCCCTGCTGGGACGGCCTCGGCGATGACGTGCCTCGGGCGCTACCGCGCATGCGCCGCTACTCCGGTACTACTTCCGGTCGCGGTAATATTTAAACAGCACGAGACGGGCTCAAAATTAACCCTGCTGAAAAAGCGAAAACGCGAAACGCGCGTCCAGGGGAGCCACACCAGGAGGGGGAACCTCGTTGTAGCCAATCCTATATGGGTAAGCTTGAAAGTTTATATGGCATATTCTGTATGTCAGCATAGTCACTTACGTGAAGGGGATACCGGCGGGACCCTGTGTAGGTTTGTGTATGGGCTATAGCTGTCAGGGATATAGGCACATATGAGGTGTATTACGCATTATTCTTCCCTTGTGGTGCTTTTTGGTAAACCATCACGTCTTTTTTCTGTAACTGCTTGTTTGTGCAGAGTGCTTACAACACTTACTGCAGTATTAACATTGATGTTGTTTTGGATATGATACTTAATAAAATTTATACCTTTTATACATAAAAATATGGTATTATGGATATTTTTGCTCCGTTTTTTGTCTACAAGTATTGTTTGGAGTTATCCAACATTGTTAACGCCTGGTGGGCGTATAGGGAGAGTGTATGAGAGTTTCTCTCCAGTACTATGTAATGTGGTGCTTCACGATTTTGTATTTAAATATTTATGCATTTTGCATATTTGCACATACAAAAATAATGATTCATCCAACTGTAAACTATAACTAATAACAATAAATGTATGTGTAAATCTGCATGGACCAAAAGGACCTAAATAAATTGATAAATAGTAGTAGATGTAATATATAGTCCAAAATGAGATTATAGCTCCTTTATTTTACTCATAAAATGGCTGGAGATCACTATAAAAGGCTATCAGTCATTTTTGACCGAAGAGTACAAGTGTATAAAAAATTGTGGAGCAAAAAGTAAACATAAAAAAAATATATATAAAAATACGCATAGTAAGAACCCCTCAAATGAGGAAAAGTCAATCAACCACAAGTTTCAGAACCGCATCTTGAATTTGTTTAAAAATATTAAAGTTCAAAAACGGTCGTTTGTGACCAAACACAACAGCAGGGTTAATTACTCTACTAATTTGGGTTGGCTCTGAACCCCTCTGTGGAGAAATCTGAGCTGGTGGCAGCGAAGTATGTTCTGGGCTAGGCAGGTGAGCTGGCAGCAACAGAATGGGGTTTTATAAGCTATTGTCTAGCTGCGGCCTGAGCATTTATAATTCCCTCGCTGCAGCGTGCCTGCTAGCCAGTCCACAGTGAAGCGGCCCATCCGGCGACCAATTATCCAAGGTGTAGTTCCCTCACTGACCTGAGAGTAAGAGGGGCTCCGGAGAGCTGCAAGTTCTGAAGCAGAACTGGAAAGCGGGATATACATAAATCCCTGCAGTTCGTGATGTACTGTAGCAGCAGTGGGATAACTAAAATAAGCCCCTGCGGTAAATTGATAGGTCAATAGACTTGTTTGTGTTTTCATCACATTGCAGCGGTGGTGGGATAACTAAGATAAGCCCCCCTGCACATGTGATAACCATGTGCTGGCCAAAGGTCATCCCCGATTCGTGACCAATAGCTTATCCAGATCACAGTTCCAAAGCGTCTCAAGTATCTGACAATGCTCTGCTCTGCTCTCCACCTGACTATGTAAAATGTACCGTATTTACCGGCGTATAAGACGACTTTTTAACCCCTAAAAATTGTCCCAAAGTTTGGGGGTCGTCTTATACACCAGGTACGGCATGTGCAGGGAGCGATCCTGGATGTTCCCAGGGTCTGAAGGAGAGGAAACTCTCCTTCAGACCCTGGGATCCATATTCATGTAAAATATAAAGAATAAAAATAAAAAATATGTATATACTCACCCCTCCGAGAAGCCTGGCTGTCACCGCTGCAAGCGTCTGCCTCCGTTCCTAAGAATTGCAGAGCGTGAAGGACCTTCGATGATGTCACGGTCAGGTGACCGGTCACATGAGCGGTCACGGACTAATCACAGGACTGCGACGTCATCGAGGGTCCTTCATGCTCTGCAATTCTTAGGAATGGAGGCAGACGCTTGCAGCAGTGACAGCCAGACTTCTCGGAGGGGTGAGTATATACATATTTTTTATTTTTATTCTTTTTTTTAACATGAATATGGATCCCAGGGCCTGAAGGAGAGTCTCCTCTCCTTCAGACCCTGGGAACCACACGCCGCATAAGATGACTGGGCGTATAAGATGACCCCCGTCTTATACAGCGGGCATATCCCAAATTCCATATTTTATATGGAAAAGTTGGGGGTCGTCTTATACACCCAGTCGTCTTATACACCAGAAAATATGGGTATGTTAAATTTAAAGATAGACACTAACATCCCAAACTACTTGAACCAGAAAAAAAGGTTTCTGACCACACCCCCAAAACACACCTAGGACAATAAACCTGTACCTATACCCTTTGTCCATACACATCAATCTCTTATTTAAAAAATTCATGAGATCATTCTCAAGCACTCACCACTCATTCAAATCACCAGCTCTCATGTGCACTAGGAGACCCTGAAACATTAAAGACAGCTTAGTCTGAGCACATATAGGCAGCACCAAACCTTAGCCCACTGAACAATTTCTAAGTAGTAGGAGAATGGACGCATTCCCTTGTCTCAGTTGTGTGGCATGATCCAATGTCATTAAATGAAGTGAGGATCTACACCCAGGACAGTTAACTCCAACCTGATAAAGGAATACTTTACATGTGAATCTAACTTTGTAATATATATCATCAGGTGCCACTGTGGGCTTACCTATGTTGGTGAAACAACACAACAACGTAAGGGACCGTATAGCCAGCCACAAATCCCCAATCCACAGTTGCAAGACCTGGTCACCCCTCTGTTTCCATTTTTTCCAACGCTAGACACACGGTATCACAATTATGATTTCAAGTTTTCAGACCATTGCGTGGTGGCAACCACATTAAATTACTCAAAGGGAGGCCTTCTGGATCCACCAACTCCAAAACCTGGCCCCTTTGGGCCTTAACAGAGAACTGGACCTATTGACTTAAATTTTCGCAACCAATGTTCTTGCCTCTCATACAGAATCCTTAAACCATTTGCCACAGGAACCCTTTCCTCTATGTGGCTCCAGTAGTGTTTCTTGCCTGTCACATCTGTGCCTCTTTTCTCTCCCAGCTTCCCTCCTTTTTCTTCCCCGCGCTCATTCCTTGATTGACACTGACTTTGCCTTCCACCCTTTCCCTCACTAATCCCCCACTTCCCTGCCCACATCCCTATCCCTATCAACCTCTTCCCCCCTCCCTTTCATCTTCTCCCTCTAGTCCAGGTCCTCACACCACATATCCTCATATTCACACCCTTAAACATATAACTCTACCACCATCTCCCCACTTTTATTTCCTATTCCCTCCTTCTCCCCTATATAGATGCACACCGATGCTACACATCTGCAACCTCTTTAAATCATGCATATTCCCTTCCCTTAGCACACCATAGGGCCAACAGGATGAATAGTACAGTGTCACTTTTTCCCATGACAACTAGTCATATGATGCATGATGCGGTATCACATGACACTGACGTCACATATACTCTGACCCCATGATGCACTATCCCCACATTATTTTGATGTCCCTTATGCCCCATCCCAGTATCAGTATCTAGTTAACCTTTGTCTGTCATTCACACACTTTCTGCCTCGATCTGTGATTGACAGATAATGCATTGCTGAAAATGAATAGACAATTGTAAAAAAAATCATAAGCTCGTGTTCAAGAAACACAGAAATATCACAGGTCATAATTTTTATCTTCCAAGGCTGTGGCCTGGCAATAAAATACAATGGCATAAAAACAAACAGAACAAGAAAACCGCAATTTTGAAAGAATTATTTTTAAATATAATAAACATTGAAAAAAGTTAATTGTGAGCAGACCTTTGGTTTAGGCTTCATTCAGACATCCGATTCTTGCTTACAAGTGTTATCCATGATCTTCATGGACAGCACTCATACTTCTTATAGTCTATGGGGCCTTTTACATATCTGTGATTTTGGGTCCATTCACATGATGAACATCATGAAGATATGTCTGATTTTGATTCAAGGGATTGGTCAAAATTGGCAATGCACGTTTATCGGTACGTGAAAAAACTGTACCCGGATGTCTTCCGAGTGATGTTCGATTCTCATGGACTGTCAAAAAGGAGAAACAAAATGGATGACAATTGGACCACACTCTGTTCAAGTTCTGATCAAAATAATCAGTCTGTTTTTTCATGTGTGAGAAAATCGGACGTCTGCATAAGGTCTAATATTTTAATGCTGGGTTCCCTGTCTACCTTACCAATGACTTGGGAAGATCCCAGTGGTTATGCCAATTTCGAAGGTCATATCTCACAGCTTATCTAAAGAACATCTTCATGCTCTTGTGCTAATCTTTTCACATAACTAATATACACAGCAAATGCAGTATTAATGTACATGATAAAGGGAGAGTTGAGCAAGGAAGATTTCATCTCCCTAATAAAATTGTCCTTGAAAAAAATATTAAAATGGTGAGAGGTTTAAATGACCATGTTGTCCCAAGTATTGATTGAAATGCTACAGAAACTTGCAAAATTGATGTTTGTCACTCTGGTCTTACCTATACCCTTTTGGATAGCTATTAATTGACCAGATATCAATAATTTTAAATAGTCATCTTTGCCGTAAGCAATATGTCCAAAACATCCAGTGCCCTTTTAAAAAGGATGCCAGTTAATTGAACTGACAATATTGTAATTTATTTTATATGCTTCTCGAGTGTATTTTTTAGCTTTATGGTTCATTGATTACAAAGTGTTATTGTTATTTGATGCCGCTTAGCTAAATAGATGAAGTTCTATAGATCTATAGATCACACAGATCTGCCCATAAGTTCTTTTATTAAAATTACTTAGGATTAAATTGTAGAAAAATTCTTTGTGAGCATGAACTTTACGAGTATATAATGAAAGCCATTGAAATGTTATTTGTTTATGCCCTTTAATTTCCACTTAAAATCTTGCTGACAGTATCATTTTAATATCTAACTCCTTTTTTATTGTGTAGTAGAACTGTCTTAGTGTCTTTGTTTTTTTCTTTGGTTCCAGTTTTCGGAAATTCTTTTTTGCATTGTTGATTGCTATATAAATGAGAGAGGCTGAAGTAGTATCGTAAGTTAAAAGAATCACAGACAATATATTCTATACACTGTATATACATAATTTCCGAATACAAGACAATATGCGCCTATATAATTTATATAATACTGCGTCTCTTAGCAAAGATTTCTCTAGTGGTGGCCACCAAAATACCACTAAAATCTTGGTACAAAATAATCACACATGAATTATCTATGACAACATCATGCAGAGGTTGAAACTGTGAGACAGTACCGCCTCTGCCTATAGTGTTTTGTGGCCACCTCACAACTCTAAAACCTTACATCTCATATACACTCCTCAAAAAAATAAAAGGGACACTAAAACACCACCTCCTAGATATCACTGAATTAAATATTCCAGTTGCAAATTTTTATTCATTGCATAGTGGAATGTGTTCAGAACAATATAACATAACAATTATATCAATATAAATCAGAATGAATATTTCATGGAGGTCTGGATTTGGAATGATATTCAAAATCAAAGTGGAAAATCAAATTACAGGCTGATCCTACTTCAGTGGAAATGCCTTATGACAAGGAAAAGATGCTCAGTATTGTGTGCGGCCTCCACGTGCCTGTATATCCTCCCTACTGTACATCACCTGGGCATGCTCCTAATGAGGAGGCGGATGGTCTTCTGAGGGATCTCCTCCCAGACCTGGACTAAAGCATCAGCCAACTCCTGGACAGTCTGTGGTGCAATGTGACGTTGGTGGACGGACAGACATGATGTCCCAGAAAACTGCTGACATACTCCAGCCACATGAGGTCTGGCATTGTCCTGCATTAGGAGGAACCCAGGGCCAACCATACCAGCATATGGTCTCACAAGGGGTCTGAGGATCTCATCTCGGTACCTAATGGCAGTCAGGCTACCTCTGGGGAGCACATGGAGGGCTGTGCGGCTCTCCAAAGAAATGCCACCCCACACCATTACTGACCCACTGCCAAACTGGTAATGCTGAAGAATGCCAATCCTGGTGTTCTGTGGCAAATGCCAAGCGTCCTGAATTGTGTTGGGCTGTGAGCACAACTCCCATCTGTGAATGTCAGGCACTCAGAATATCCTCATGGAGTTGGTTTCTAACTGTTTGTGCTGAGACATGCACATTTGTGGCCTGCTAGAGGTCATTTTGCAGGGCTCTGGCAGTGCTCCTCCTGTCCCTCCTTGAACAAAGGCAGAGGTAGCGGTCCTGCTGCTGGGTTGATGCCCTCCTACAACCCACTCCATGCCTCCTGGTGTACTGGCCTGTCTCCTGGTAGTGCCTCCAGCCTCTGGACACTACGCTGACAGACACAGCAAACCTTCTTGCCACAGCTCGCATTGATGTGCCATCCTGGATGAGCTTCACTACTTGAGCCACTTGTGTGTGTTGTAAAGTCCGTCTCATGCTACCACGAGTGTGAAAGCACAACCAACATTCAAAAGTGACCAAAACATCAGTCAGAAAGCAATTGGTACTGAGATGTGGTCTGTGGTCCCCACCTGCAAGACCACTGCTTTATTGAGGGTGTCTTGATAATTGCCAATAATTTTCATCTGTTGTCTATTCCATTTGCACAACAGCATGTGAAATTGATTGTCAATCAGTGTTGCTTCCTAAGTGGACAGTTTGATTTCACAGAAGTTTGACTTACTTGGTTATATTCTGTTGTTTAAGTGGTCCCTTTATTTTTTTGAGCAGTGTATTATTAATGAAATGTTATTTATTTGTTTATTTTATTACTTATATCATGCCGTCATATTCCACTGCACTTTACAGGCATTATTACTGTTCTCTATGGGGACTCACATTTTAAATATCCTACCAGTATGCTGGATCAGTAGTTATCACTGTTGCTTTGCAGCAACAGAGTCCTGGGTTCAATTCCCGACAAGGACAATATCTGTATGGAGTTTGTATGTTTCGTGTTTATATGGGTTTCCTTTTGGTTTTCTGGCTTCCTCCCACACTCCAAAGACATTCTGATTGGAAATTTAGAGAAATTTAGAAATTTAGAGAAGCTAGTCACTTAAAAAGTCTTCTCCATGTGGAGACAATGTGATGATGTTTTGTGAATAGTTTTTGCTCCATGGCATTCTGTTGGGTGGAGCCATATAGGGAGAGTTGGTCAAAGTGAACACATACTAGGGTGAATTATCTCTCTTGAGTGGCATCTAATAGCCAGGGTTGGATCTAAAGGTTATTGAAGCAAAGGAAGAAGTTATAGGAATACAGAACTCTAGTGAGAAGCGTGGTAGAGGCAGTGTTCTGAACCACGTCAGACACCTGAAGAAGTGTAATGCCAGCTGTGAGGGGAAATTATGTAGAAGTTAGCCCCCAGGAAAACTAGAAAAATTGTATGAAGCTGTGACAGAAGATTGCTACTATGTGAATACTCATTGACACATTGTGGATACTGAATCTTCTTTGCGAAAGTGTAATAGACAGATAGTAACCAGATCAGTGTATATGGAGTTGATCTGGTGTAAACAACATAAGCGAGTTGTGTCACCTTCACAATATATTAATATTTTAATATTCCTTGTAATAGAGAGCTAGGACAATCAGTAGGGACACACATCAGAACCATAAAGCTCTTATATTCGACCACAAAGTAAAGCAATAGTTTGAATAATTGGTGGCAGATATACTATGTCATTGGAAATTCATCCTATACCAACTCAATTCCTAAAATACCCGTTGTCTTTGTATTTTGTTTATTTCAGTCAGACCATAATGAACTATTCAAGTCGATTTTATATCAGAAGAATAAAGAACACAAGAGGTGCTGCTATGGATTATTATTACATTGTCTATGACTCGCCAACTTATGTATACATCATCATCAGCACTGCAGCCGTAGCCACGCTTACGTGACTTTCACTGCTAAGCACAATGGATATAAGTAAATCTTGTGCAAGCTGAGTTTTAGCTGAAATGGTTACAGACAACTACAGCCAGTAACAGAGAAACCAAGATACCTAGATGTTAAAGTTAGTTTATGTCTAGCATTATGACTAGTGTTGAGCATTCCGATACCGCAAGTATCGGGTATTGGCCGATACTTGCGGTATCGGAATTCCGATACCGAGTTCCGATATTTTTGTGGTATCGGAATCGGAAGTTCCCAGTGTATGGTTCCCAGGGTCTGGAGGAGAGGAGACTCTCCTTCAGGCCCTGGGAACCATATTCATGTAAAAAATAAAGAATTAATATAAAAAATATGGATATACTCACCTGTCCGGCGGCCCCTGGACCTTTTTTGTATAGTCATAATAGGGTAATTCACCCCAGTTGATTCCCCCCTCTGACTGCAGCATGAGGTGTCAGTCTCTGACTGTCCAAGATTTTTGAGCTTTAGCCTGACCAGAAAAGCAACAGAAACTTTTAATAACTTGTCTTACAGGAATCAGAGATATTACTCTACAGTTTGCAGAGCATTACTAGAGAGGTATGACATCATGCCTGTAACCTACTGGAGGAAGTTTTGGGAGATTGACAAACATGGTGCACAAACGCATCGGGAGATTGCCAACCCATTATGTACAGCATGCACTCTGTGGATAGAAGGATTGGGGGCTTGGGAAGCAGAATTTGTCTTGGATATGTTCCTGCTGGAACAAATTATTTAAAATCTCCCAGGTAACTGGGAAAAGGTGACAGATAGAAAACCACTCAGTCTGGATGGGACTGCAAGATTGTCTATTGATTGGTCTGTCAATCAACCCGGGCTACCCGGAAGAACAGCATAGCCCCAGCGAGTCGGGAACAGGTGCTTACAGAGAGGCCAGTGAGACTTATGGAACAGCAAGATGAGGAACTGAGGAAGATTTTGGACTTCACAAAGAGGCAGAGGTTTCCCAAGCCTCCAAGCATGGCCTGCGTAAGGTTAAGTTGTCATAACTATGGACACATGAGACGATATGCCAGGGACTGCAGTGAACATTGTACCCCACATCATCTGCATCTCCAGCCATAGAATATTGTGCTGTAATGGGGCTGGAATGCTAGGGGATATATGATCCCACTACCCCAAATGGAAGAGGAAGAGGCATATGTGGTGCAAAGACAAGTGTCACATACTAGGTGGGACACCTCAGAGACAATGAACCAGCATCTACAGCCAGTCTGGGTAAAAGGCGTGGAGTCTACCTGGCCATGTGATTCCGGAGCCTCAGTCACATTGATCAAAGAACATCTAGCATTGAACCAAATATTGTTCCCGTCAGTCATATGTAAGTCAACATAACTGGAGGATAATCTCTGAACACTTGGAGGGTCGCCTACATTTAGATGGGGTCACAGTCATGGAATGGCAGATGGAGGAGTAATGCAGCATCTACCAGTAGATGTGTTGCTGGGAAACCACCCAGGAGCAAGATTGGTGTGCAATTAGCCCAATGTTGTAATGCAAAACCAAGGTCCAGTTCCCACTGTGTCAGCCGAGTGGGAACAGAGCGATCTCAACATGCTGACTAAAACCCCTGCAAGTATTGAGTAATGCACAAAATACAATGTCTGTTACCATGAAGCAAAGTAACCTGGGTGAGGTAAATTACATCAGGAAGGAGTCCCAGGGACTTTGGGACACTGGGTCTTTCATCATCCTGTTCAGCACAAATATTGTTCCCTCAGAACACCATTTACCAAGCCGCTAGGTGACCATCCCCTTGGCTAGGGGTCAGTGCTCTGGGGATGGGTGCATTTATGTGGACAATTTACCAGCCAATGTATGAGAGAGGGAGCTGGAGGAGTTGTTCCATCCATAAAGGCAGATCTGTACCATCGAGCTGAAGAATTGCAGTGGGAGTGGAGCTACACTATTCACCTTTATCAGCCTGTCAGGATTTGCGTAATGCAGATGACACTATGGATAGATGCACTGGATATGATTTCAGTTTTTGTTGGTCACGTGTGGTGTTTCCCAGGTCAAAACGGGGATCAGAGGATGGATATGGAGGACTGCTCGGGAGGAACAGACCTCCATCCTGGCATACTGAATACAGAGCCCTCCTCTCAAGGCTTCCCCCATTAGGAAGTTGGCAGAATCAGAAAGATCATATGAGAGAAGCTGGGATTCCTGTTCTGCTGATGTACACAAGGATGGAATGGAAATAGTGGAGTTTATTCTCAAGAAAGACTTGCTTTAAGGATACTAGATGATACAAAGTTTTGTTCTCATGAAGGTGAAATCTCTTGCATCCATGTCTGTGGTGAAAGAAATGCTGATGGACTGTCCTTGACAAGCGGAGAAGGATGATTGGTAGCTTAACATGTCTGGCTAATGAAGAAGGAGGAGGAATGTGACAACACAGCGTTTATTCTTAATTATGTCAGACATATTGTTCATGAGCCATTGTTCATATGAGCCTGTACGTTGACTCTTGTTGTATATTAATCTGTGGAATGCCTACTGATTATGTCTTGCATCATCACCCTGTAATTTACTAGTCTATACACGTTGAAGGACAAAAATGCAGGTTAATTGAACAATCAAACAATGCGGGATTACCTCCCCCCAACCTTCACCCCAATCCTATAGGAGTAAGAGCTGTGGGATTTAAAAAAGAGGCTTCCTCTATCTACAGAGGGATTCTACTGGAACAGCCCAAGGAACCATGACTCCATCTAGTGGAACACAGATCTGCTCCACTGCCCATCACTGAACCTATGAAGACATTTGGAGAAGTCAAGTTGGGGCACACAGGTTACCTGGCTACATACGTCTCTGTGCTCAGTCAGCTTTCAAGCTTGCCACTACTTTCTCACTGTGGATGCCCACCAAAATCAGAGTGTTTCAAGTTGGGGTAGTTGGTCCTGGATAACCCAAAGTCACAGAGGTTCTAATCCCAGCAAGCCAGCAGAAGGGGAAGACTATGTCATTTGCACCATCTTGTGTACTTACTTGGACTGATTTACCATATATGTTGTTGCCGGCTGGAGCTGGATGCATGTTCTACGGTAGTGGTATCCGTTGTCCAGAGGAGCATGGGCTGTGACTGCAGACTATACCGGCGAGATATACAAAAGCTGTGGGCAACCCAAAAGTTGGGAGACAGTGGGTATTGTCTTGTACGGGGAAGTGGAACTAAAAAATAGTTGCATCGTTAACCTGCCTAGGTGATTATTGCAACCCACACCCTCAGATCTTCAAACAGAGTGTTTGAATTTGTAGAGGCCTGCAAATGTTTGCAACTTAGGCTGTAAGTCAATCCTCTGGTGATCAATCTGCTCATCACTAACAGCTATAATGCAAATTTTGATGTTTTGTCATTTTCAGTGCTCTTTGACTTCTTCAATCAGCAGATCAGTGTAAATTCCAAAAGGTGGACCCTCACCAATGTAACGTTTGTGACCCAAATGAAAGATTGGTGGTCAATAATAATATAATGGAAAATTCTTAACAACCAAAGGAATCCATGAATTTTGGTAAATTTTAAACACATTTGATTCCTTTAGAATTGATTTGCTCATTTAGAAGTCCCAATAAATTTTGCTATATATTCCATGTATAGCTCTGATGAAACCGTGCAAGATCAGAAGATTAAATCGAGGAATTCTTCAAGTCAATCAAATTCTATAGACACTATTCTACAGACCTGTACCAAATGGAAAGTGCTTTAAACAGTATAAAGGAATATACATGTCTACTTAAATCTTCTTGATATGCATATTATTATTAATAATGTTTTCCATACTTTCCAGACAAATAGTATTTTTTCCTTTTTTGAAAAATCTAATCATATACATGTCACCCTATACCAGAAATTCATATCTCATTATCAATTTGCAGAACATTAATATAAAAGACTTGACAAGCCCATAACAGAGAATTGTGCAATGGTAATGAGGAGAATCACTTTGGAGTTATGGATCTATAAACATGTTAAGCAGTGGATGGGGTATATTACAGTACCAGAAAAAGTAATTAACCATAGTACATTTAACCAACTTAGAAGATTAGAGCATCAATCAAAAATGTAATAAATGTTCAAATGTAATGGATATTATCAACAGGCTTGTGCTAAAACTATGTTTAAGTACATGTCCATTTAAGTCATAGTGTATGGAGATTATTTAGTACAAATGTTATTAATAAAACTCAAGAATGGCTGTTTCATCTGTTGTCACATGGGAAAATGAAAATATTTTTGACTAGTGAATCTAAGAGGTAAATTTACAGATATTTGTTTTGTTATTTCACCCAAAACAAAACTTAATATAAGTTAAATGGGCTTTGGACTGTGGGAGCCCGACTTATTGCATCCAGGTTATCAGTTGTTTTAACAGTTGAACATTATAATGTGTCTGTGAATAATACTGCAAACTCTATCCCATTCACATGTAAGAAGGAAGGTTGCAGTGCCATTTATGCCTATTACAAAATATATGGAGCTTTGCTCCACTGTACCTTCAAGTAACTCATGTGTGGGGATGTTGTAAACCATTTTACCTTCAATGTGTGTGTGTGTCCAAAAATGATAGCTAAAACATTAGAGCCATTGGAAAGAAGGGACAAAAAACTTACATCATCTAGCATAGCTAAAGGGGCATAGATGTGGTTAACCGGAATGGCCGCCACTCTTTACAGTTGGACTCTAAGGTGGAAAAAGAAGACTTGGTCTTGCTGCACTACCTCTCCCCATTCTGTATCCCACAGGTAGATTAAGGTTTGCGGCCTACAGAGCAGCAGGTGAATGAACACCCAGCAGAGCAAGATGATGATGTCTTTGTGCTGGGAGATTGATATTTGGTGCGCGCCTCAGTATGATACCACCACGCTGGACTTGCTAAGATCCAGGGATAGGCAAATATATGATGTTTTTTTTTCATTTTAATAGTATTTATAGGTTGACTGTTGAGCACCAAACAGTGTGGAAACTACTGTGGAAGCCATCATATAGTGTGGGGCTACTTTGGGGTGCCATTAAGCAGTTTAGAGAATACTGTGGAGGACAGGGTCATATTTGACACTAGGTACCCAAGGGCAGGTGCCTAGTATGGAAAGTGCCATCTTCATTGGAGGGGAGGGAAGGGTGGCACACCATTGGCACACCAATCAGCTCCCTACTTTGACAAAGAAGATAACTCCTAGAGGTGGAGGACCTGTGATGATGTCATGCCCATGCACTCTTATGAGAGGACTCATGCTTCAGATAGCAAGTGACATGTTTTCCTGGGCAGGAAACAACAGAAGAGGCACTGGTGACAGTTAATTAGGAAAAAGGGGTAAATAGGGTACAGACTACATATACATGTACATATAGAAGTACAGGCTGTATGTTGGGGTACTTATTAGGATGCAAGCTATTTGTTGAAGTACATAAAGGGGTGCAGGCTATATGTGGGGTACATATGGGTGTAATATGGGTGTACAGGCTACATGTGAGTGTATATATGTGGGTGTAGGGGTACATATGGGGGTGCAAACTAGATGTGGTGGTACATATGGAAGGGCAGGCTACATGTGAGAATACATACTGTATAGAGTACAGGCTACATGTGGGAAAATTTATGGGGGTGCAGGCAACCTGTAGAGGCACATATGAACGGTGCATATTACATGTGAGGCTACATTCTGTATAGGTGTGCAGGCAATATTTGGGGTACATATGAGGGTGCAGGCTATCTGTGGGATACATATGGGAGGGCAGGCTATCTGTGGGAGTATATATGAGGGTGCAAGCTGTCTGTGGGACTGCATATGGGGGTGCAGGCTATATGTGGGGATATATATGGTGGGTACAGGTTACATGTAGGGGTAAATATGGGGGATGCAGCATACATACAGGGTGCATATGGGAGATGCAAGCTATATGTGTGGGTACAGATGGAGGTGCAGGCTGTTAGGACTGGCGGAACACACCGAGTAAATAATGAGATGATATTAGGTGCGTTCTCAGTCCGGGGTCCACCGTGCAGGAGAGAACCTGTTGCTGGCACATGGCGGCACTGTATGGCAGTGGAAACAAATTTTGTTATGTCACAGAGCCATAGTACCGCACCAACAGCGCAAGCAAGAAGTAACAGAACCCAATTCCAAGACTCAGGATTGGGTTCGTCTAGACCACTTGCGCTCGACACCGCAACTGGGTGTCAGAATAAACAAAAGTAATTTGAAGCACAAGAGTGCGAGCAGTGCCGCACTGGCGGATGCCACTAACCACCCAGACTTAGGTTGGAAAGCGCTTTAATAATGCACGGCGCTGCACTGGCAGTCACAGCAATAGACGCTGTAACATATGTTTAATGCTGATAGCTCAGCCGGGCGCTAGATAGCATACATCCACCTTTTGCAAACAGTCATACACAAGGGAGGGGATGTTTAAAGAATGACTTGCACTCATCAACACACACATGTTTTCAAATGTACAATAGCGCATGGCCGTGCGGCCATGCGAACCTTTTATAGCTGCAGCAAGTACAGGACCTTCCCAGAAGAACCAATGGGAGGCTGCCACAGAAGTTGAGCACCTTTAGGACCTTCCTAGAGGACGAATGGGATTTGCTGCAGTATCTAAGCATGTGACCCTTGATCTCAAATGAGTGATCTTGCCCTGGGCATGCTCAGAAGGGAAGAAGCAGGACTTAGTCCAAAAAACGTCTGCTTGCCGCTGCCCAGTACTGGCTACAATGGTAGAAGCTGGAAAGGCAGCAGTAACCCTTTGCACAGTCAGACGGAGCAAGACGTAGGGACCGACGTCTCTGCTGAGCAGCCTCCACTGTGGCAGGAGAAGAATGGGAGACCACAGCGGAGATGGACCGAGATTCCCCCTGTGCAGAGGCGGGAACTCGACCCCTAACACATGGTACATATGTTGGTGCAAGCTACATATGGGAGTGCAGGCTACACAAGGGAGTACATATGGGGTGAGGGGACAAAAGGGGGTGTAGGCTACATGTGTGGGTACATGTAGTGTGCAGGCTATATATAGGGTGCAGGCTACATGTGGTTGTATATATAGGGAGTGCAGGCTACATGTGGAGTACATACTTTTTTGTATTTTTATCTGCACTACCATGTGTGCATAACCCTTAGCTGTAGTGCTAAATTGTTAAAATTTTGCAGCAGGATATATTTTTTCAGATAGAGTAAAAAATAAATAAATAATTAGCTGAAAGAGTTAGATTTAGTAACAACAGAATCAGTAACAAATTACTGTATTAATTAGATTAAAATACAGCATTTTTTTAAAACTAATATAAAGAATTATGGTTAGCGTAAGTTGCGGGCATTCAGTAATTGTTTTCATTGACCTCCATGTTATGTTTAGTGTGAAGTTTAATGGAATTTTCCATTGTAATTATCACATTACAGTTTTTTCTACTAATCCACAGAATTACGGTTAGTGTCAGTTAGTTACAGATGTTCAATAATTGTTTTACCGAAAAACTTTAAAGTGAGGTTTCAGAAATTTCCTGTACAATTACTGTAGTGATTATTTTGCTACAGGTTTTTTTACTACTAATCCATAGCAGGCAATTAGTTTTTTTTATTTGTCATGTTCACACAAAGCATTTTATATAAATGAGTTTCAGAAATGTACTGGAAAATTACTGTAGTTATTTTACCACTAAAGTAGTAGTTATTTACTGTTTGAGTCAGATGGAGTCTGCCATTTGGTAATAATCTTTGTTGAGATTTGCATGGAACATTTAAAATTTTCATATTCTCCTTTTTTATTATTGTCCATTTCTCTATTTCGATTTTATATTCTGTTCATATAGCACTACAAATGAAAATGAAAAATGACATACTCTGTGTTACGGAACCCCCCCAGCACCCAGAATATGTGCAGTTATATGTATGTATAATAGGTTCCATGTGAGATGCATGTCCCTAATGCATCAGCCCACAGGCTGCGCCCCTGGGCAGAGGGGACAAGATATCCCCCTTCTGACCTCCCCTACCTTTGTAATTCCCACAGTAAATATCGGCAGGCTCCGGCCACCTGTGGATATTGTAATGTATGTCTGGCCTGCCGCTTTTCAATAGGCCTGCCCTCTGTATCTGCGTGATAAATTCTGTGTCCTGTGAGTAAAGTGTTGTCACACTGGAAATACGTGGAGAAGCAGTGATCTTTTATATGCGCCCATGTAACCAAGCAATTCCAGCCAGCGTCCTTCATTCAGACTCCAGCCAAAGCAGAGTGGACCTCCTGAAACACGGGGTGGTACTGAAAGAGGTACTCCAGCACGGTAGACCCCGCTATACTCTTCCCAAAGGGTACTTTCTGAGAAAGAGGAATACACATTCCTTACCTTCAACACCGATAATGAGGGAGAAGATGTCACATTTTTACTTCTTCTCCTCTTCCACCTCCTTTAGTCAGAATGAACCCCCACATTGATGCCCCAGGACTGCAGATCAGGCAATGCTCGCAATTACGGACCCTCTGTGGACTCCAACCATAGAAGATTATGAGCCTCAGATTCCTGATTTTGCGGCCAGACCAAAAATTAAATTTGAAAGTGCGGGCCTCACAGGAAATTGACTATTTCAATTTTTTATTCTCTAAGAAATTAATAAATAACATGGTGTCTCAGAAAAATGTATATGAATAGTAATAAAAATAATAATTCTTCTTGTTACTTATTTTTAGGGCACCATTGATACCATGGTGCTGTACATGTGAAAAGGGGCTACATACAAAATACAAATGTAGATTACAATGAAAAAACTAATAATGACAGAAAGGTTTGAAGGAAGCGGACCTTGCCCTTGTGGGCTTACAGTTTACAGGATAATAATGCAGGAGACAGTAAGTTGGGGGGTTGCGGCAGCTCTGGTGGTGGTAAGAAGGCAGCATGGTCATTGTAGGCTGTACGTTTTCTTGAAGGTGATGGGCTTTTAAGTTTCATCTGAATGCGTTGGATAATCGGACATGTTGGATCATAGAATTCAAGAGAATGGGGATACTCGGGTGATTGGGTGATGAAGGTAGAAGTGTAGAGAAGAGAAGGATGTCTAGGGAAGACCAGAAATTATGTGTGGGAATATAAATGATGATTAGTTTGGAGATATATGGATGACCCAGATTATAGATGGCTTTATAGTTCAATTTTAGTTGTTTTAACCAAATACGTTGGTGAATTGGGAGCCAAAGAAGGAATCTACAGAGGGGAGAAACAAAACAACTAATGCTAAACTATCGGGATTTTCAGGCACCTCACTATTGGGGGGTACCTTTATATAAAATGCCTCCCAGATATTGGCACCTGCGCACCAGGCACGCAGCCAGGAACATAGTACGGCGTGAACAGGGAAGAAGGATGAGTGAGTAAGGAAACTGCTGCAGCTAGGGCAGTGAGTAAGCTGATTTAACCACATGGAGGGAGGAGGGGAAACATGCAGAGATGCCAGCAGATGTTATAGTACCCCTCTCTATGCCCCCTCTTCTTCAAACCCTCATCGACTGTGTAGATGGTGCCAGATTCTTCATCATGAACTCCCACAACCTCTCATCAGGACCAAGTTCTTTCCAAGCCTCTGGAAGAAAGGCCACATTATCCACCTTCTTTTTTGCCAAGATGCCTCTCACCGATTGGACATTCTCAGAACAGAACTGAGCATATTTGGAAACAAGAACTAAAAATTGCTGAGTCTCTCTTTGTCCAATAGGAATAGCTGTCCCCTTGGAAGAAAAGATGATGGACTGGGACTCCTCCTCCTGGTAGGTGAACAGTAGAGACTTGGAAGCTGTCTCCGCCTTGATGTTAACATCCTGCAACTATCTGGAACTAGAAGACACTCTTTCAAGGTCTATCTTAGGATTAGTCTCACCCAGAATATGTATTTTTGGTGGAAGGTTTTCAGAAAACAGGCCATTAGAACCATCACTTGCCGAAGAGGATGAGAGACACCCCTTGTGGGTTCTGCTAGGACAGCTGATCTGGAAGGCTGAGGAAAAAGCAGTCTTTGGAAAGACACGCCAGTCTCCTTTCACTCTACACCTCTTTGGACCGTTCTTGAAACCTGAGGTCAATTTGAATTGCAAGGGAGATTAATTCATCTAGAGAGGCTGGGATGTGACGTACAACCAACTCGTCCTTGATCCTTCCAAATAAACCTTTCCAGAAGGAAGAAACCAAAGCTTCATCATTCAATCCCAGCTCGGAACACAAGGTGCGGTATCTGACAGCATACTGGCTGATGGACAGTTTTCCCTTATGCAGATGGAACAGGGAGCATGAAGGGGAAAAAGCATGACCAGGATCATCAAAGATCTTTCAGAAGGACACCGGGAAGGCCTGTAGGTGCACGGTCACAGGATTTCCTCTCTCCCACAAGGGGATAATGCATGCAGGGGCTTCTGCAAAGTGGGACATTAGGAATTCCACCTTAACCCGATCAGTCGAGAACTGATGGGGCAAAATTTCATAGTGTAAGGTGCACTTATGCAAGAATCCACAGCTCTGTTTAGGGTCTCTGCTGAATCATGGAGGAGCCGTAAATGGAGATTAGCTCCTGGGGTATAAATCGCAGGCAGCTGTGACACCGCTTGGGACACGTTCAGACTGTGCAGACAGGACTGCCACTTGTGACAGATTCAGACTTTTCCAACAGGAGGTCCACTTGGCACAGGTTCAGACTATGCAGACAGTACAGATACTAGTGACAGATTTAGACAGTGGAGATAGAATGGCCACTTGGGAAACAGTTCTGGTACCGCAAATGTGGCTACGGGGTACAGATACTGTCAACGCAGTTTATATGATAACGTGTTTGATTGCATTTACAATGTTTGCGCGTTGACCCTTTAATAACAGGTGAGCACACGCGCACTAGACATGCTGCTGGAACACAGAGAAGGAGGAAGGAGCGAGTGAGGAAGCTGCGGCAGCCGGGGAAATGAGTAAGCTGGTGTCACCACTAGAGGTGAGCAAACATTTCAATGTTCGGTTTGGATTACCTTCGCCAAATTTGCAACGGTCACTGATTAATTCATCGTATATTCGCAGAATATAACCGAACGCCATTCACGTCAATGGGACGCAAAAACAAATGCATACACAACACCTTATAAAGGCCCCAAATGCTGCCAAATTACATCAAATGAGGGACAGAAACCAGGAAAGTGGACTCAATTCACCCACAGTACAAATTGCATCATGGAACTACATCAATCAGCCAGGCAATTGAAAGCATTTACAGCTTTCAATTGAACATCACAGTAAGATGAGGTGGGTGAGGGATCGGTGTAGGCCTCCTTTGCTGGGAGTACTGATACCACAGGCAACACCTCTACTTGCTTCTATTCTGAGCCACACTTAGATGGCACAAATATCAGTTTTGTAGACTACCATTGTCAGAAAAATTTAAGGATAGTAACATGGGTAATTGAGTCCAAGGAAGTGGAGGCCTGATGGTCTCAGAGGCCTACTGATACAGTCAACACGCATGAAGGAGACCCAACCAGGTGTGGTCACATTTCCAAAAACTATTGGCAGACACCACCAAAGTGGCATTAAAGAAGTTGTCCACTACTATAACTTTTTTGTTTTTCATAAATCTTGCTATTATGTGCCACCGAAAACATCTACTGTGTTTATTTTAGCAATATTACCTTTTATCATGCTGTAGCAGCAGATCTTCAGTGCTGGATCCAGCTCTCATGGGGTTAATCGCCAACTTCCTTTCTCCTGACTTATTGTGCTCTAATACTACAAGTTCCATGATGCTTTGCACTGGCTTCTAAGCCTGATCCTAGCACACCCACTCCAAAACACATCAAAACCCCTCCCTCCTCTACCTCCTCTATCTTCAAAAAGATTTGTGATGTCATTTCTGTCCAACCTCCTCTTTTACATTTGTCCAACCCACACTCCATTACACACAGATAGATAGGTAGATAGATAGATAGATATGGGATAGATAGATAGATAGATAGATAGATAATAGATAGATAGATAGATAGATAGATAGATAGATAGATAGATAGATAAATAGATAGAGAGATAAATAGATAGAAATGGGATGGATAGATAGATAGATACATACAGATAAACTATTTCCGTAGTCTAAACCTCTTCACTCCTGGAGCTTTTTTCTTTTTCGTTTATCGCTCCCCTTCTATCCAGAGCCATAATTTTTCCGTCAATATGGCCATGTGGGGGCTTGTCTTTTGCGGGACAAGTTCTACTTTTGAATGACATCATTAGTTTTAGCATGTCGTGTAACAGAAAATGTGAAAAAAATTCAAAGTGCGATGAAATTGCAAAAAAAGTGCAATCCCACACTTGTTTTTTGCTTGGCTTTTTTGCTAGGTTCACTAAATGCTAAGGCTGTGTGCACATGTTGCAGATTTGATTGCAGGTCCGCAGCTTTTTTTGCCACATGGAATTGCATCAAATCCGCACTGTAG
This sequence comes from Ranitomeya variabilis, assembly GCF_051348905.1. Lineage (NCBI taxonomy): Eukaryota > Metazoa > Chordata > Amphibia > Anura > Dendrobatidae > Ranitomeya > Ranitomeya variabilis. The sequence goes on from NC_135233.1 coordinate 1,030,473,285, forward strand.
TGCACAACCAAAGTAAGTCTAAGGGAGCCGCAGACTTGTTGTGCACATGCTGCGGAAAAAGCCGCACCAAATGCTTTTTTTCCGCAGCATGTCACTTCTTTTGTGTGGAACTGCAGCGTTTCTGCACCCATAGACTTGCATTGAGTCAGGCACATCCGCAGCAAAACTGCAGATGTAAAAAGATCTGAAGTTTTGCTGCGGATGTGGGTCCGAGAAACGCTGCAGTTCGGGAGGAGTGAAGTGTGTAGGTGGTGACTGTGTGCGTGTATGTGTGTGTGGGCGGGGTCTGCAGACTGTTCGGATGTGTGCAGCGCTGTGTGGTACTGTGCGGGTGTGTGCGGGGCTGTGCGGGTGTGTGCGGGACTGTTCGAGTGTGTGCGGGGCTGTGTGGGGGGGTCTTTGGGGGTGTGTGTGCAGGCATCATCTGATGGGACTACAAGTACACAGCATCCAATCTGCAGCCAAACCGGATGTAATCCGGACAGTGGACGTGCACTCTACACTATCCATACATCTATCAATAGATATATCTATCCATAGATATATCCATCCAGATATATCTATAGAAAGATATATGAATAGATAGATGTATGCATCTATAGATCTATCTATATGTAGATCTATCTATCCATCTCATCCATCTATCTATCTGTCTACCTGTGTGTGTAATGGAGTGTGGGTTGGACAAATGTAAAAGAGGATGTTGGACAATAATGACATCACAAATCTTTTGTTCAATAATACATCTTTATTTAGCTTTCAAAAATGCATACAAAAAAGCATTAAAAAACGCATAAAAACAGCGCAAAAACCACACCAAAAACTGCATCAAAAATGCATAAAAACTGCACCAAAAATGGAATCAAAACCACACCAAAAACTACATCAAAACCGCACCAAAAACTACATCAAAACCACGCAAAAACCGCACCAAAAAACTCATCAAAACTGCCAAAAAGCTGCATCAAAAATGCATCAAAACTGCACCAAAAGCTGAATCAAAAACGCATCAATACTGCACCAAAAAATGAATCAAAATCACGCAAAAACTGCACCAAAAACTGCATCAAAAAACAAATCTAAACTGCACAAAAACGCATCAAAACTGCACCAAAAGCTAAATCAAAAACGCAGCAAAAGTGCACCAAAAACGGAATCAAAACCGCACCAAAAACTTCTTCAAAACCACGCAAAATTGCATCAAAACCGCCAAAAACTGCATAAAAAACACATCAAAACTGCAACAAAAACTGAATCAAAACCGCACAAACAACTACATCAAACCGCGCAAAAACCGCACCAAAAAAGCATCAAAATCACACAAAAATTGTATAAAAAACGCATCAAATCCGTGCAAAAAATGCACATAAATGCATCAAAAATGCAGCTGCATTTTCTGCCAGGAGATGAAAATTTTGTGCAGAAAATTCTGCACCCAAATCTGCAACGTGTGCACACAGCCTAAAACTGAGCTGCCATTATGATTCTCCAGGTGATTACGAGTTCATAGACACCAAACATGTCTTGGTTATTTTTTATCTAAGTGGTAAAAACAAATTCCAAACTTTGCTAAAAAATAAATAAAATAATTGCGCTTTTTCTGATACCCGTACGTCTAAATTTCGCTAGATTTCGTGAGATATCGGGTTGGGTGAGGGCTAATTTTTTGCACGCCGAGCTGACTTTTTTAATGATAACACTTTTGTGCAGATATGTTCTTTGATCGCCCATTATTGCATTTTAATGCAATGTCGCGGCGACAAAAAAAACATAATTTTTGCTGTTATTTTTTTTCTCGCTACGCCGTTTAGCGATCCATGTCTGCCATCCAACTGCCTGCCCGTGTATATGTATCCTCCCACAAATACATTACAGCACGCCTCTGTTCGCACAGCCTCTGAAGCATGTGCAGTGTGGTGTTCCACCTTGTTGCAACGTCGATTATTAGGCGGTGCTGGGGAAGCTTCAGCGATTGCTGATGGTTCAGCATACAGCTGGAGTGTACGGGCGACCGGCGGATATGCGAGCAAAGTCTTCGCACCTTCAGGAGCAGGGCTGGTAACCCTGGATAACTTTTCAGGAAGCACTGCACCACCAGGTTCAAGGTGTGAGCCAGGCAAGGAATGTGTTTCAGTTGTGAAAGGGCTATGGCAACCATAAAATTCCTTCTGTTATCACTGACTACCTTGCCTGCCTCAAGATGTACAGTGCCCAGCCATGACTGAGTTTCTTGCTGCAAGAACTCGGACAGAACTTCCACGGTGTGTCTGTTGTCGCCCAAACACTTCATTTCCAACAAAGCCTGCTGACGCTTACCACTAGCTGTTCCATAATGGGACACCTCGTGTGCAACACTGGCAGCTGCGGATGGAGTGGTCTTGCGACTACGGTCTGTGGACGAGCTCCCGCTTCTGCTGAAGGACGAGGAGGAGGAGGAGGGGTGGCGAACGCCTACAGCCAACTGTTTCCTAGACCATGGGCTAGGCAGAACTGTCCCAATATGGCTGTCCCCTGTGGACCCTGCATCCACCACATTAACCCAGTGTGCCGTGATGGACACGTAACGTCCCTGGCTATGCCTACTGGTCCATGCATCTGTTGTGAGGTGCACCTTTCTACTGACAGATTGCCTGAGTGCATGGACAATGAGTTCTTTGACATGCTGGTGGAGGGCTGGGATGCCTTTTCTCGCAAAGAAGTGTCGACTGGGTAGGTCATAGCGTGGCACTGCATAGGCCATCAGGGCTTTTAAAGCTTCGCTTTCAACCAACTGGTAGGGCATCATCTCTAACGAGATTAGTCTAGCAATGTGGGCTTTTAAACCCTGTGTACGCAGATGAGAGGATGAGTACTTCCTTTTCCTAACGAGAGTCTCTTGTAGGGTGAGCTGGACTGAATAGCTGCATATGGTGGAACTAGCGGGGGTAGTGGTGGACATGGCAGACTGAGAGAGGGTTGGTGATGGTATTCTTGCTGTCGGCCTACATACAGTGTTTCCTACCAAGAACCTGGTGATTCCCTGACTGCTTTGGCCTTGCGACGATACCTCCACATTTGCTGCAGGTGGTGTCGTAAATGGTGGGCTTACAGTGAGGGAAGGAATGTAGCGTTGCTGACTAGCTTCATTGTGAGCGGGTGCAACAATGTTACGCGACGTTAGGTAGTTAGTCCAGGCTTGCAAGTGCATGGTGGTTAAATGTCTACGCATGCAAGTTGTATTTAAATTTTTGACATTCTGACCTCTGCTAAAGGTCCTTGAACATTTCTTACAGATCACTTTGCACTGATCATTCGGATCTTGGTTAAAAAATTCCCACACTGCACTCTTCCTACTATCGAATACCTTTTCAGGCATTGCACACTGTGCTACTTTAACCGGATGGCCACGCTGTTCTACAACTGTTTTTGGTTTTGACACATGTTTTTGGCCAGATACAGGCCTGCCAGATGAAAGCTGTTGCGATGTTGATGCCTGCTGCGGCTTCTCCTCCTCCGCTTCAGAGCTACTGCCAGCGGCACCCTGTTCCCCCAATGGCTGCCAATCGGGGTCAACAACTGGGTCATCTATCACCTCCTCTTCTATGTCCTGTGCACCTTCCTCTGTGTCACCATGTAAGCCGGTGCTATAGCGTTCGGGATGGGGCACCATAGTCTCATCAAGGTCAGATTCTGGCTCTGTACACTGCGAGGGCAATGTTGTGATCTGAGTCAATGGAACAGCATAATAATCTAGCTGTGGCTGTGCATCTGTGCACTCCATGTCCGATTCATCTTGTAATGGGAATGGCCTGTTAACAATTTCCCTTTCTAACCCAGGCACGGTATGTGTAAAGAGCTCCATGGAGTAACCTGTTGTATCGCCTGATGCATCCTTTACTGTTGTTCTGCGTGAAGGACACAAGGAAGCGACTTGTTCCTGACCGGGAGCATCCACTGACGATGCGCTGCTTTTAAATTTTGCACTTTCTGAAGAGTAGGCGAAAGAGATAAAGGCAGAGACAGCAAGGAAAGCCAAAACTTTCCTTCTGCTCCGGCTTTAAAAGCGGTTTTCCTACTCCCAGAAAAGGGAGCATTCGAAGCCTTGTGAAGCCAGACAATGATGCTGGCTCAACAACTCAAGACTTAGGTGCTATATTGCTTTTCCCACGACCACCTGATGCTCCACGACCACCACCACTACCATCATTACCAGCTGGCAATGACCGCCCACGGCCACGACCTCTTCCACCAGACTTCCTCATTCTTGGGAAAATGTAACCAAACTAACAACCATTATATGGTACTGTAAAACAAGGTAGAAGGTGTATGTAAGCTTGTTTGGAATTTAAATCTCCTTTTTATATGTGTGGGAGACTGCTGCAAAATTCAGGCCCACTGTATTACACTACACAGTTTGAGTGGCAGAATGTGACTGGCAGATATACGCCACAAACAGGACTGACGCAGATGCACTCAGTGGCAATATAAATCTACCTTTTTATGTGTGGGAGACAGCAGAAAAATCAGGCCCACTGTATTACACTACACAGTTTGAGTGGCAAAAAGTGGCTGGCAGATATGCCTCAAACAGGACTGACTCAGATGCACCTAGTGGCAATATAAATCTACCTTTTTATGTGTGGGAGAATGCAGGAAAAAATCAGGCCCACTGTATTACACTACACAGTTTGAGTGGCAGAAAGTGGCTGGCAGATATGCCACAAACAGGACTGAAGCAGATGCACTCAGTGGCAATCTAAATCTACCTTTTTATGTGTGGGAGAATGCAGGAAAAAATCAGGCCCACTGTATTACACTACACAGTTTGAGTGGCAGAAAGTGGCTGGCAGATATATCAAAAAATACAAGGGCTGTAGTAGAATTTCAATCTCCCTACAATGATCAAAGGACAAGTATGGCAGCAATAAAAAGGACTGCTGCACACAAGAGTGTGGACAAAGAAACAAGAGAACTGTGCAGAAAGAAGCAACAGGATTTTTGCTTTGAAAAAAGCAGTTGGTTTGCACAGCAGCGTACAAACAGCAATGCAGCTATCAGGGAGCCTTATAAGCTACAGAGCTGATGCACAGAAATCTAGCCTCCACTGTCCCTGCAAAGAAAAGGTGGTGTTGGACATTGGAAATCACTACAGCACAAGCGGTTTGGGGGTTAATGTACCCTGCCTAACACTATCCCTGCTTCAGACGAAGCTACAGCAACCTCTCCCTATGCTCAGATTGGCAGCAATAAGATGGCGGTCGACGTGCACGCCCCTTTATAGCCCCTGTGATGCCGCAGAAAGCAAGCCAATCACTGTCATGCCCTTCTCTAAGATGGTGGGGACCGAGACCTATGTCATCACGCTGCCCACACTCTGCGACCACCTTCATTGGCTGAGAAATGGCGCTGAAAGCGTCATACGAAACGTGACTTTGGCGCGAAGATCGCCCACCGCATGGCCGATCCCACACTGAGATCGGCTCGGGTTTCACGAAGCCCAACTTTGCCAAAAGTCGGCAACTTTTGAAATTGTCCAATCCATTTCACTCAACCCTACTCATCACAAATCACCACATAAAGAGAGGGGGAGAACCATGCGGAGACATCAGCAGATGTTACACTAGTCACTGTCTTTCAAATTTTAATGCTGCTTCGGTCCCTTTCCACCATATTGTGTTCACAGCTCTGATTTGTTGTCTCACACTGGAGTCTATGAGACCCTCGTTCTGAGTCTCATAGGCCTATATAGAGAAGTCACTTTAGGCCCACAGAAAACACTGGAGTGAACAGACTATTCATAGGTGCAGTTATATGGTGTGATCAAAAAGAGGAGTGAATTGTGATGGAAACAATAGAAGACTACATATGTATGAACAGTGCTGATACTGGTGGTGGAATAAAACAAAAATGCTGAAGTGGCACTTTAAGCGTGAAGAAATAAAAGTTGTAAGTGTAATTTCAATGCTGCTACCATCACACTCTACTCTTGATAGACATACAATTTCCAACATGACAACACACATCTGTTGCATTTCTGTAGAACAGCGTGAACGTTACTCAGTGACCAAGTGTATTTATTATTCATTTGTATGTAATTTTAATTTTTCCTTTTTCCTTCTTAAGTCACCATCATCTCTATTTTTATGTTTGAGGATGTGAAATACTTCTAATTTTCTAGTAATAAAACAATGTTATTGTACTAACATATATATATATATATATATATATATATATATATATATATATATATATATATATATATATATATATATATATATATAGGACAGGTCACAATGCTAAAGTAGTGTACAACCTCTTTAAGGCAGATTAATGCAGATATGCTTAAAGGGACACTAAACCTTCAACCGGAACTTATATCATAAAATCATTAAGAAGTTACCAGTAAAACAGATTATTTTAATAAATTTACTTAATATTTTTTGTGTTGGTAAAATTGTATCTGATGCATTTGTATTTAACCCCTTAAGCCCCAAGGGTGGTTTGCACGTTAATGACCGGGCCAATTTTTACAATTCTGACCACTGTCCATTTATGAGGTTATAACTCTGGAATGCTTCAAGGGATCCTGATGATTCTGACACTGTTTTCTCGTGACATATTGTACTTCATAATAGTGGTAAAATTTCTTTGATAAGACTTGCATTTATTTGTGAAAAAAATTGAAATTTGGCAAAAATTTAGAAAATTTTGCAATTTTCCAAATTTGAATTTTTATGCCCTTAAATCACAGAGATATGTCACACAAAATACTTAATAAGTAACATTTCCCACATGTCTACTTTACATCAGCACAATTTTGAAACCAATTTTTTTTTGTTAGGGAGTTATAAGGGTTAAAAGTTGACCAGCAATTTCTAATTTTTGCAACACCATTTTTTTTTAGGGACCACATCTCAATTGAAGTCATTTTGAGGGGTCTATTTGATAGAAAATAACCAAGTGTGACACCATTCTAAAAACTGCACCCCTCAACGTGCTCAAAACCACATTCAAGAAGTTTATTAACCCTTCAGGTGTTTCACAGGAATTTTTGGAATGTTTAAATAAAAATGAACATTTAACTTTTTTTCACACAAAATTTACTTCAGCTCCAATTTTATTTATTTTACCAAGGGTAACAGTAGAAAATGGACCACAAACATTCTACAATTTGTCCTGAGTACGCTGACACCCCATATGTGGGGGTAAACCACTGTTTAGGCGCATGGCAGAGCTTGGAAGGGAAGGAGCGCTGTTTGACTTTTCAATGCAAAATTGACAGGAATTGAGATGGGACGGCATGTTGCGTTTGGAGAGCCACTGATGTGCCTAAACATTGAAACCCCCCACAATTGACACCATTTTGGAAATCAGACCACCTAAGGAACTTATCTAGATGTGTGGTGAGGACTTTGACCCACCAAGTGCTTCACAGAAGTTTATAATGCAGAGCCGTAAAAATAAAAAATCTAATTTTTTCACAAAAATGATATTTTCGTCCTAAATTTTTTTATTTTCCCAAGGGTAAGGGAAGAAATTGGACCCCAAACGTTGTTGTGCAATTTGTCCTGAGTACGCTGATACCCCATATGTGGGGGTAAACCACTGTTTGGGTGCATGGCAGAGCTCAGAAGGGAAGGAGCGCTGTTTGACTTTTCAGTGCAAAATTGACAGGAATTGAGATGTGATGCCATGTTGTGTTTTGAGAGCCACTGATGTGCCTAACATTGAAACCCCCAAAAGTGACACAATTTTGGAAAGTAGACGCCCTAAGGAACTTATCTAGATGTGTTGTGAGAGCTTTGAACCCCCAAGTGTTTCACTACAGTTTATAACGCAGAGCCGTGAAAGTAAAAATCATTTTCTTTCCCACAAAAATTATTTTTTAGCCCCCAGTTTTGTATTTTCACAAGGGTAATAGGAGAAATTGGACCCCAAAAGTTGTTGTCCAATTTGTCCTGAGTAGGCTGATACCTCATATGTGGGGGGAACCACCATTTGGGCGCATGGCAGAGCTCGGAAGGGAAGGAGCGCCATTTGGAATGCAGACTTAGATGAATTGGTCTGCAGGCGTCACATTGCATTTGCAGAGCCTCTAATGTACCTAAACAGTAGAAACCCCCCACAAGTGACCCCATATTGGAAACTAGACCCCCCAAGGAACTTATCTAGATGTGTTGTGTGAGAACTTTGAACCCCCAAGTGTTTCACTACAGTTTATAACGCAGAGCCTTGAAAATACAAAATCATTTTTTTTTCAACAATGTGTTTTTAGCCCCCCAAATTTTTGTTTTCCCAAGGGTAACAAGAGAAATCATACCCCAAAAGTTCTCCAATTTGTCGTGAGTATGGTGATACCCCATATGTTGGGGTAAACTTCTGTTTGAGTGCACAGGAGAGCTTGGAAGGGAAGGAGCACTGTTTTACTTTTTCAACGCAGAATTGGCTGGAATTGAGATGGGACGCCATGTCGAGTTTGGAGAGCCCCTGATGTGCCTAAACAGTGGAAACCCCCAATTCTAACTGAAACCCTAACCTAACCTAAGGGGGTGATGAAGGGGGTTTGAAGGGGATGAAGCTATAATTTTTCCATATTTTGGTCCACAGAGTCATGTGAGGTCTCGTTTTTTGTGGGACGAGTTGACGTTTTTATTGGTAACATTTTCGGGCACGTGACATTTTTTGATCGCTTTTTATTCTGATTTTTGTGAGGCAGAATGACCAAAAACAAGCTATTCATGAATTTCTTTTTTGGGGGGCGTTTCTACCGTTCCACGTTTGGTAAAATTGATAAAGCAGTTTTGTTCTTCGGGTCAGTACGATTACAGCGATACCTCATTTATATCATTTTTTTATGTTTTGGCGCTTTTATACGATAAAAACTATTTCACAGAAAAAATAATTACTTTTGGATAACTTTATTCTGAGGACTATAACTTTTTTATTTTTTTGCTGATGATGCTGTATGGCAACTCGTTTTTTGCAGGACAAGATTACATTTTCAGCGGTACCATGGTTATTTATATCTATCTTTTTGATTGCGTGTTACTCCACTTTTTGTTCCCTCGGTATGATAATAAAGCGTTGTTTTTTGCCTCGTTTTTTTTTTTTTTTTTTACCGCATTCACTGAAGGGGTTAACTAGCAGGACAGTTTTATAGGTGGGGTTGTTACGGATGCGGCAATTCTAAATATGTGTACTTTTATTGTTTTTTTTATTATTTAGACAGAGAAATATATTTATGGGAACAATAATTTTTTTTTTCTTTATTTAGGAATTTTTTATTTTTTTTACACATGTGAATATTTTTTTTTTTTTTACTTTATAACATTGCCCGGGGGTGGGCATCATGTTATAGTGACAGATCGCTGATCTGATACTTTGCACAGCACTGTGTCAGATCAGCGATCTGACACGCAGGGCTGCAGGCTTACCAGCGCTTGCTCTGAGCAGGTGCTGGTAAGCCACCTCCCTGCAGGACCCGGTTGTAGCCCCGCAGTCATTTTGGATCTAGAGCCTGCAGGGAGAAGGAGGTAGGAGACCCTCGGAGCAACGCGATCACATCACGTTGCTCCGAGGGTCTCAAGGAAGCACGCAGGGAGCCCCCTCCCTGCGCGATGCTTCCTATGCCGCCGGACACTGCGATCATGTTTGATCGCAGTGTGCCGGGGGTTAATGTGCCAGGGGTGGTCCATGACCGCTCCTGGCACATAGTGCCGGATGTCAGCTGCGATAGTCAGCTGACATCTGGCCACGATCGGCCGTGCTCCCCCCGTGAGCGCCGCCAATCGGCTATGACGTACTATCCTGTCATTGGGAATTAAGTCCCAGGTCACCTTGACAGGATAGTACATCATTTGGGATTATGGGGTTAATTTAACAACTATTTTGGAGATAAAAGAATGTTTTGAAATGTGAATACAATAACTTCAGCAATTATTTTTCTTTTTAAATTGGTTTGGGGTGAATTAGAAGTACTCCAATTGCCCTGGAGATATGTATACAACACTCTAAGGTTTCCTAGGACTGTAGCCAACTCGTTTCAAGCTCTTTAATGCAAACACAGCTTTAGTAATATTTAAACAACCTCACTATTTAGGGTTATAGGCAAATGTTGGTAACTGCTTCCTGGTGTTCTCCTCCTATCACTGTGGATAAGTTATGAGTTGTGCTGTCATCAAATGATCTAGATTCACCAACTGATCACTGCTGCATTCCATGCCTCTGCTTTTTTACTGACTATGATAGTCTCCATTAATTGATGTGATACCTGCATGGTATTATAGGGAAGCCTGCCTGCCCAACACCAGTGGTAATGGTAGCCTTCTCTAGCTAATTAAATCTTCTGCAGTGTGTTAAATGGAAGCCAACTTTTAAGGAGATTCACAAAACTAAATTGCAAATTGTTTGAATATGATGAATTTAGCGAATCCTTAAAAATCAGGCACACATTTGATTCACATTGAATTAAATCATTTATCGCTAAATTATTCACTTCTGTTCACTCCATTGCCACTTTAAGTACTTCCAACTCTAATTAAAGACTTTTCCACAAGTGCCACGTACGTTATAGAACCTGTAGTGGCAAGCAAACACTGAAACACACCTCAGCTGCTCTGCAAATATATTTCTCATTTACGTCTAATTGAATTTATATTTAGAATAACATGTGCATAAAGAAATTGAAAATGAGAGTAATTTATGGGGAATCCTTTACCAGGTTTTTCTAAGCTATCTAAATGCAACATAATGTAGGGGCAGAGACCTTGATTCCTGCGATGTATCACTTACTGGACTGCTTGCTGCACTTTTGAGAAAATTACTGTTTTCCCTGCTGCAGATCTACCAGCTCTCTGAATGCTGAGTTCTATATAACCCTACCCACACCACTGATGTGCAGATTTCTGTGTATACTGTGCATAGACAGAGAGCTGTCAGTGGGGGAGACGGTTATACAACGCTCATGAATATGGAACACTACATGTCAGCAGGTTTACTAGTCCTCTAGTGATAATTTCTTGCTAATAACAGTAAGTGACACATCACTGTAATCAGGTCTCTGTCTCCCACTTTATGCTGCTCTTAGATTAGGTGGCAAAAATCTTGTGATTCTTTTAAAAAAAATTACAGCGAACTAAAATTATCAAAAGATATGGAAAAGAATGGAGATTCCATTTTCACGATGATTCTTAACACACATCAAAATCTACAATAGACTATCTCAGAAGATGCAAGCTGAAGTTTTTACAGTGGCCCTCACAATCCCCTGATCTGAACATCATTGAAAATCTGTGGCTAGACCTCAAAATAGCATGGACGAAAATCCCTCAAATAAAAATTGAAAGACTCTTCTATGGCTACAAAAAGTGTTTACAAGCTATGATAATTCCAGTACTAGTACTAGGTACTAACCATGCAGGGTGTCCAAATTTTTGAATTGGCCCATTTTCCTTTTTGTAATTTTTAAAATGTGAAAGATTTTTTTTTTTTTAAATGGCAGTATACATGCCTTGAGTTGATCAGTTTCACTTTTGGCCCTTCCCTTTTTATCCAAAGGGTCAGAGGGGGAGGCTCCTGCTGCAGTTAGTTGCCTTACAACTAGTGTTGAGCGATACCGTTCGATACTTGAAAGTATCGGTATCGGAAAGTATCGGCCGATACCGGCAAAGTATCGGATCCAATCCGATACCGATACCCGATACCAATACAAGTCAATGGGACTCAAGTATCGGACGGTATTCCTGATGGTTCCCAGGGTCTGAAGGAGAGGAAACTCTCCTTCAGGCCCTGGGATCCATATAAATGTGTAAAAGAAAGAATTAAAATAAAAAATATCGCTATACTCACCTCTCCGACGCAGCCTGGACCTCAGCGAGGGAACCGGCAGCGTTGTTTGTTTAAAATTCGCGCTTTTACTTGGTTACGTGAAGTCCCGGCTTGTGATTGGTCAGGGCGGCCATGTTGCCGGGACGCGGACCAATCACAGCAAGCCGTGACGAAATTACGTCACGGCTTGCTGTGATTGGTCCGCGTCCCGGCAACATGGCCGCCATTAACCAATCACAAGCCGGGACGTCACGGGAGGCTGGACACGCGCCCATTTTAAAAAGCGCGCGTGTCCAGCCTGCAGTGACGTCCCGGCTTATGATTGGTCACGGCGCCATGTTGCCGGGACGCGGACCAATCACAGCAAGCCGTGACGAAATTACGTCACGGCTTGCTGTGATTGGTCCGCGTCCCGGCAACATGGCCGCCATTAACCAATCACAAGCCGTGACGTCACGGGAGGCTGGACACGCGCGCTTTTTAAAATGGGCGCGTGTCCAGCCTCCCGTGACGTCACGGCTTGTGATTGGTTGCGTCTCCCATGTGACTGCGACGCAACCAATCACAACGCCGGAACGTAATTTTAAAATCCTGAAGGACCTGAAATTACGTCACGGCTTGCTGTGATTGGTTGCGTCCCGGTCACATGGGCGGCACGCAACCAATCACAAGCCGGGACTCACGTAAAGGAAAGAAAAGCGCGAATTTTAAACAAAGAACGCTGCCGCTTCCCTCGGTAAGGTGCAGGCTGCGTCGGAGAGGTGAGTATAGCAATATTTTTTATTTTAATTCTCTCTTTTACACATTTTTACATTAATGTTGTTTCGATACCGATACCCGATATCACAAAAATATCGGATCTCGGTATCGGAATTCCGATACAGCAAGTATCGGCCGATACCCGATACTTGCAGTATCGGAATGCTCAACACTACTTACAACCAGACACTGAACAGTACTGGGCAGGCTTATATGGCTGAGCTCTTGACACACACACACATACGATTTCTTTACACACTTTTCTCTTTTAATTGTACAATGAGACAAAACAGGATAAAAGAAAATGAGAAATATTTGTCTACACTTATATAAAGCAAGAAAAGAAAATCACAATTTTATTAAAACTTTATTTCTATGATTAACTTAAAAGGAGAAAAAGATGTTAAAAGAAATTGTGATGAAAATTTAAGGGGATAGTTACAAAGTCTGTCCAAAATCGAACTTCCTATAAGTTATTCTCACAATCATGTCTTACACAGAGCATGAATATTTTGGGGAATTTACTATTTTGTTTGGAATGTACATCCTTATTGTAGCATTAGGAGGTGTTTCCATGCGCCCATCATGGTGGCACTTGTCTTTTACAGGCACAACACTGGGATATTTCAAGGTGGTCCTCATATATGAGATATTGACAGGTTTTAGCAAGTTATTGATATTCACTGCAGATCAGGCTTGGACTGGCCAACAGGAAAACAGGAGAATCCTCCGGTGGGCCACCACCGTCTTCTATCTATATAATCATCTAAGGGCTGCATATGCAGCATCAATAGTGAAAAGATCTAATGTTAAAAATAATTAAAAAAATAAAAAATCATTATATACTCACCTTCCGGCGCCTTTCCCGCTCCTCGCGATGCTCCGGGCCATGCATTGCGGTCTCGCGAGATATATGGCTGGGCAATATACTACATGGCTGTGCTATATACTATGTGGCTGTGTTATATACTACGTGGGCTGTGTTATATACTACATGGGCTGTGTCATATACTACGTGGGCTGTGCTATATACTGCGTGGGCTGTGTTATACACTGCGTGGGTTGTGCTATATACTATGTGGGCTGTGCTATATACTACGTGGGCTGTGCTATATACTGCGTGGGCTGTGTTATATACTATGTGGGCTGTGTTAAACACTGTGTGGGCTGTGCTATATACTGTGTGGGCTGTGCTATATACTACGTGGCTGTGCTATATACTACATGGCTGTGCTATATGCTACATGGCTGTGTTATATGCTACGGGGCTGTGCTGTATGCTACTTGGCTGTGGTATATTTCTCTGCTGTATCTGTGCATCATGAATTGAGGTATGTGTTAAAGAGGGGGGCCCACTGAGACTCTTTCGCCCGGGGCCCTCAAGAACCTGGAGCTGGCCCTGGCTTCACTGATTGGTCATGCCCGGCCGGCCGCGAACAATCAGCGACAGGTGCAGTCCATCAGCGAATTGGCGCGGAATTTGAACCACGCTTCCTAGTTGGTCGCGCCCAGCCGGCCGAATCCTGTGTATAAATTGCATTATTCTGAAAACTTCATAAATAAACTACATACATATTCTAGATTACCCGATGGATTAGAATCGGGCCACCATCTAGTGTATATATATACTTGAATCACTATGTACAGACAAAAGCAGCATCTTATTCATTTATCAATCTACCCAGTCCATTGTCATATAAATTTGTGATTGAGGATAAGGTCACATTTGCATGTAGTTGAAAAGTGGGGCCCTTGGAGTTGGTTGTTGTTGGGCCCTTGGCTCCCCAGTCCGACACTGCTGCAGCTAGAATACTTGGTCCAATTAGTGATAAAGGTGTCAACATTACCAATACACATTATTCAAATTGATTCCATAGAACAGATAGACTCTACCATCGCCCGTCAGTCGTGTGTTGACCTCACACTTGCTCACTAGCTGTAGCAATGTCTTACGCAGAGTTGTAATTTGGTGTTGTCATTTGCTTGCTGAATATTGCAAGTGATTACATTTTCTTCCGGGAACCTCTTATCGTGTCCTTCCCTCAGGTACATCTGGAGTTTTTTGTTTTTTACTCATCTTTGGCGCCTGGCTGTGAGCTTTTCACTGTACTCCCGAGGGCTACAGAAACATGAATCATTACTTTGCCTTCTTCTGAATCATCCACGGGGGACTAAACCGACACTTACTGTCTGATTCAGTCTGTCTCCCTGCATGAGCAAGTGCACAGTCTATGGCTTAGCCCGCTCAGGTAGAGAAATGTCTGCTGTCTGGTTAACACGACAGGAGCTTGGAATTCACGTGTCTACAGTATATTTCTGCTTAGACAGCTTGGAGACTTCTAGGAAATTGCAAAAATAATTTAATTTTGCCTCTTTTTTTGACTGGTTTATCATAAAAAATTAGAAAAAAAATATTAAATGGTCACAACTCACTATTCTACAATTTATTAACTTCCCGTGATTAAGTTTATATGTGAAAAACACATTACTAGAAAGGATTAAAAAGATTTGTAGAACCCTGGTCCAGACAAAAGCCTTGCAAGCCTCCTCCCACCTGCCATCATCCCAGGATCTCCTTCTGATGTATTGGCCCAGAGCAATGTCCTATTGATTAGAAGGGGCACTGAGGATTTCGTCAGGTTGGAGCAGATGTGCAGTGCTTTGGTTGGCAGCCACAGACTACCAACAAGGGTTCTTGTTATCATCTTTGAAAATGACGCTATGAACCTACTGCGATGGATTGGCTATAAGAAACATTTATTTTTTCCAAAATGCTTACTGCGCTTCATGCTGTGAATGACTCTGATGGTGAGCCCCTTTCAAGGTATTCGGTCAGCAGGTTGTTGTTTTGTAATCCAAGAGCAGAATGATGTAGGAGCTGTGACTCTTCTGTCTACATTATACATAGACAGAAAGCTGCTAATCATTGGTGGGCCGGAGTTACACATAACAGTTTACTAGGAAGCACACGTCATGAGTCAACTAGTCTTGTACTGATAATCTCCTGTTGATAATACACTGATTGTATTGAAACAGCAGCACACAGCCCAGTGATTTATACAACGCTGAAATCAGCCTCTCAGCTCCAGCATTATGCTGCTCTCAGATTACATGGCAAAAACTTGCTAACAGATTCCCTTTAATTCCATATCAGCAATGGTGCAATATACCACATTATGTACAGACAGTTGACATCTATAGTTTTTTGACACCTTAATGATGCCTCCAATTTTCTTTTCAGTGCTTTTGCTTATCTCCCCTTCCTCCAAGACCCTTAACTTTTTTGTTTTTAACCACAACACAGCTGTATGAGTTTATTTTAATGCATTAACATGGGAAATAATCCCATGTGAAGTAAAATGATGACAACAAAACCACATTTTCAAAAAAATTTTTTCGTTTAATTTTTCTTTCTGCTATAAAATGTGCATTTTTTTTACATCCAGCAACATGATTCCCCTGGTTGTTTTGATTATTATTGGGATACTAAACTTGTATAGTTTTCTTATTATTTTAGCTGCTTAAATAGTTCTGAACTTTGCAAAAAAAAAAAGTTTATGTTCTGATTTTTCTAGACCCATACTTATTTATTTCTTATGATAGAGTCCTGTGAGGGCTTAATTTTTGCATGCCAGGCTGTAGATTTTGTTGATACCTTATTTAGATACAGTATATATGACTAAAGATGGGAGAATCAATTGAAGGAGTACGGTCCACTGGACAGGGGGGGGAATGACAATAAATACCAGAGTGATCCAGAAACAAAGAGGTTCTGTTTCTGTAGAGACTTCTTGATCCAGAAAATAATAGGCTCTGGATCTGCAGAGACATCTTGAATGTAGCAGAAGTGACAAGCTAGGCGTCACCTCTATTCCTTGTCTATGGGACTGCCAGAAATAGGATAACTCTATAGGATCCAAACAGCTAGAACCCCACTGGCTTGTAGTTTTTTCCTTTATCCAAAAGAACCTAGAAAATGTATAAATCGGAGAGAACTTAGAATTTTGGAAACAGCCCTTTCATGTCGACATGCATTTTGCTTCACTGCTTCTTCCTAGGCTACTTAGATGCAAGGAGAGAACATCAAGTTTTTAAGTAAAGTGTTGAATTTGTTGAAGTTTCATCCACCATGGCACTGTTTGTGTGTAATTTTCAATAAAGCTCCCTGATACAATTGCACTGGGTGCATTGGTTTGTTGGAAGATATTAATGAAATTTAATTTTTTTACATATTACCTACAATGAAATGAAGGGGAACTAAAGTTTACAGGGGATTTGTTTGTGACGCCACCTGTGGTGCTCCGCAATAGGGAAATGGCCGACACTGTGGTTCAGGTCCACTGGGGCAGTTGGTGACGCAGCAGAGATGTTACAGCTCTCCACAGGTAGAGCTAGGCTCCAGGGACGTTAAAGAGTTAAAGTCAATGATGGTGAATGTTGTAGTGCAGGGCAGGTGACGCAGGAAATAACTCTGAGGACACACCAGGGTGCAGTTTCCACATTTTACTCACAGTTTTTAAATGCAGTCCCAAGCCGGGTGCTGTGTCCTCAGGGTCTGGGGTCCAGTCAGCTCTCAGGTCATTTGGGGTTCACTTTCTCGAGATGCCCTTTCTTTTGTTCCTTCCCTGGCCTTCTCTCTGCGCTGGCTTCACCCTCCTGCCCTGCACCTCACACACAGTCCGAGTAGCCTCGGATCCTGTTGGGCGACGTCCTCCTGGTCCCCTTGATCCTATGTGGCTGCCTTTTCAGCTAATGTGTGTGGATGTGGCTGTGGCACATACAGATGCCACAGCCTCCGGTTTGTTAGCTGAGCCTTATGGTTCCTCCACTAGTCTCGGGGCCACCCCCCTACTGCGACCTGGTCCTTCCACCCGACTGCGGTCGGCATGGATTCGGGTGCCCAGGGTGGATTCCTCACTTCTCTGGCCCCTAGGACCCCTTTCTTCCTTCTCTCAGGAGCTTCTCTCAGACATTTCCTCTCTCTCCTCTCTCTGACTGACCAACTCTTCCTTTTGTTTCCATGACAACTCCTCACAACTGACACTCTCTCCACCCACACCCTCTACCTAGTTCCCCCTCCAGCCTGAGATAGGGTCCTCCCAGAACCCCTGCCCTGGAGTGGTGTGGTGTTGGATGCTAGTGTTGGTCTCGGGTAGTGCCCCCTCCTTACCCGAGAGCGGATAATATTTCTGTATATCTGCCCCCAACCTGACTTGGAAGCACTGAAAAATAACTTTTATTATACTCACCTGCAGGGCGGTCCTGTCCGAGGGGTGTTGCTCGTGTTGGTCCGGCGCCTCCCATCTTCTTATGATTGCCGCCCTCCTACTTGCTTCTTGTGGATGACACAACCCTGCATCATCCACATAGGCTCCCAGCATCGCACTCTTCGCAGGTGTACAGAGCACAGTACTGCAATGCGCAGGCGCTGGGCCTCTCTGACCTTTTCTGGCACCTGTGAACTGATGGCAGTATCTTATATAGGCCAAAACTACTGACAGGTTCTGTTAAAAACAATGGTGTCAAACAATGATTATCCAGAAATCCTTAACATAATGTTCGCTGACAAAGAAAAGTTGATAATCAGTCTATATACTCTATATGTAATCTGGACACTTCTTTGTACATTATCTTTAGGAGGTAGGAGGTGTATTCACAACCACATTACCGGAGAAAAGTTAGTGTGCCATAGTGTTTGGGGAAAAAACGTTGCTTGTACTTATCATTTTGAGCAATTTACTGTACAACTACCCTGCTAAGGGAATTCATCATGTTTAGTACCTCAACATTCAGTTTTAAAAAGGATATATATTGTACATAAAGTATATTATAATACAAGTGTAGTAGAATTCATTAGGATCAACTTTATGAGCATCAAAAAGTGTTGCTGTTCTATAGCATATTCTGACATATTGGAGTCTGAAAAGTAGAGACAGACGAGGTGTATTTAAAGGGAACCTGTCACCAGAAAATAACGCTATAAACCTGCAGATATCGGGTTCATCGATAAAATGATTCTTTGTCCAGTGGTCGTGTTGTTTGTACCAAAGACCTGCACACCTCCTCCAACTCTTCTGATTAGTAGACCCAGAACGACATAATGCATGTGTCATGCCACAATGATGATATCACGCTGGACCTTTTGATCAAAAGACGAGCTGGGGATGCTGGCAGGTAGGCGAAGGCTCACAGACAGGACACCACTGATGTGGCCACTGAACCAGAGATCTGCAAATCTTTTTACTTAAAACAAGTCACCAGATTTTAAAACCCAAACGATAAACATTTTGAAACATAGCTCTTAGACCAGATGAGACAGGTGTACTTTCTTTTGAAAATCCACTCCAGAATTGCCCCATAGTCCTTTTTTAGAACGTTCCACTAACTAATACTAAAAAGAAGATTTAAGAGTCCACTTAAAAAAAAAGTAATTTGAGGATTATACTGTCAATCTGATATACATTTTTAAGGTAAGTACACCAGTCACATTATGTCTAAGTGATCTATTTCATAATGCATACTGCTTGCTATTTAATATTTAATTATTTCTAAATTATTATTTTACCTATTTTCACTTAGAGTATTATCTGCGATTTTATAAGTTACAGTATGTTAAAAAATCTAATTTTTAAAAGATTTGCAATTACATATGATTCTACATTCCTAGAAATGCTTAGTACGCAGACTTAGTTGAGTCAAGTCTAGTATATTTATCTGCAGTGAATCAAGAACTTCCTTCACATCCAACTTATCTCCTGAAGGTGTAGTTCTTATATTTCCAGGAAGCAGTTTCAGAGTTGTTACACTGTGTGACATAATGTAACTGTAATAGCTCATGAGTCAGAGTCGCCTGCAGACTCTTCACAGAACTGAGACTGATTTTTTCATTGCCCTTATATCAACTATAATGAGGTCAATACATTTATTGTGCACGGAACAAATATATGTTAAAAGCAAGATGTGCAGTTGCAGCCGGTTTTGACGACTATTGAGCAAAGTTTACTGTAGAAGTTTTACGGAGGATTCCACAAGGTAAGAGAATTTGAAGATTAAGGGCCCTTAGGTGGTCTGCTGATGCCAGCCCATATTTCAGCTGAATGTGAGCCCAAGGACACACATTCAGTTGAAATGCATTTCAGCACAGAGACCAGCCAGGTCCTTGAACCGCAGTGCACACTGCTGGCCAACGAGAGGCCAACATCTAACGTTGACGTGAAAGTCACTGGCTATGCATAGCAGTGACTTCATACACTGCTCATCACTTGCACACTGACGTCAGCTGTTGGCTCCTGCACCAGCTACAGAATAGAACACCCTACTGGGAGGGAGCGGAGTGAAGGTGAGTAGAATTGTTTAATTGTGTATGTATTGAAGGAAGAACATATATACCAGGATGTGAAACATATATACCAGGATGAGAAACATATATATCAGAATGGACTCAGGAAGGAGAACATACACACCAAGATGGGGAACATATATTCCAGGATGGGGGTCATATATACCAGGATGGGGACATACATACCAAGATGTGTCCAGTCTGGAGGACATATATATACCCTGAT
Organism: Ranitomeya variabilis; assembly: GCF_051348905.1. Taxonomy (NCBI): domain Eukaryota; kingdom Metazoa; phylum Chordata; class Amphibia; order Anura; family Dendrobatidae; genus Ranitomeya; species Ranitomeya variabilis. Next base: position 1,030,493,414 of record NC_135233.1, read on the forward strand.
GGGCCCAGGATGCAGGACATATTTACCTGGATGGGCCTATTATGGGGACATATATATCAGGAAGGGGCCAAGGATGGGAGACATATATACCTGGATAGGGGACAAATACACCCGAATGGGCGCAGGATGAGAGACATTTATACCAGGGTTGTGATGGTGTGATATGCTATGTAGGTATCATTTTTTGTGTATATTTCTATTTTACTGATTATCATGGTGTTACTGTATCTTGTAGGATGAGTTGTTATTTGCCATCTGATATTCTCCCCACAGTTCTGTAATGTATGCTAATGACATGTTGACCTAGCTTGTTGAAACAATGAGCCCCTAAGACCTTCCCCCCCCTGGCCTGTAAATGAGGGGGGGGGGTGAGACTTGTAAATATCAGGGAGGTGAGACACAGAGATCAGTCTGATGTGGAACCATGAGGTGAAGAGCATATCAGAGAGAAAGAAGGGAATATGGACTGTTATCCTCTGTGCTGGATTGTTGGACTTTTATCCTGTTACTGAAATGCATTTGTGTTCTGGAATATTTTATCCTTTGTGTGATGGATCGTATATATGGACCTTTCGTGTTTTGCCTAAATAAAGGTCTTGGAATTGTTCACTATTCTGTTGCTCTGTTGATTGTGTGATACTGGAGAAGGAACCCGTGACAAGGATCAAAAGAGAAAATAGCTGGCACCACTCACTGAGTAGAATGCATGTTGAAGCTCTCCAAGAAACACACTTGGAAATAAACAGTATCAGCAGAATTTTAGCTTTCTTGGCCTTTTTTCAGAGAAAATGAATGATAACACCAAACCTTTTTCTCCACTCATGGTTAGTAGTTGGGTGAAGCCATTTATTGTCAAACTACTGTGTTTATGGTCTCCCGGTACCTACCTACACGCAACCTCCGATCCTCTCAAGACATCCTTCTCTTCTCCCCTCTCATCTCTTCTTCCCACAACCGCATCCAAGACTTCTCCCGTGCTTCCCCCATACTCTGGACCTCTCTACCCCAACACATCAGACTCTCGCCTACCATAGAAACCTTCAAAAAGAACCTGAAGACTCACCTCTTCCGACAAGCTTACAGCCTGCAGTGATCCTCAACATACTGAACCACCGCACAACCAGCTCTACCCTCTCCTAGTGTATCCTCACCCATCCCCTGCAGACTGTGAGCCCTCGCAGGCAGGGTCCTCCCTCCTTGTGTACCTGTCTGCCTTGTTTTTTGCTCATGTTTAATGTATTTGTCTATACTGTATTTGCCCTCTTTTTCACATGTAAAGTGCCATGGAATAAATGTCACTGTAAAAATGTATAATAATAATAATAATAATAAATTAATGTTCTCTTTTTAAATCATAATGACAACCCTAAACATCCAAATGACTCTGATCAAAAGTTCACATACCCTGGTGATTTTGGCCTGATAACATGCACAGAAGTTGAGACAAATGGGTTTGAATGGCTACAAAAGGTAACATCCTCACCTGCGACCTGTTTGCTTGTAATCAGTGTGTGTGCATAAAAGCTGAGTGAGTTTCTGGGATCTAGACAGACTCTTGCATCTTTCATCCAGCCACTGACATTTCTGGACTGTGAATCATAGGGAAAGCAAAAGAATTGTCATTGGATCTACAGGAAAAGGTAGTTGAACTGTAAAAAACAGGAAAGGGATGCAAAAAGATATCCAAGGAATTGATAATGCCAGTCAGCATCAATTAAACTATGATTAAAGAAAGGGTTGGTTGGCACTGAATATACTTCAAATGTTCCTGCTTGACTGTTGCAGTTATGGAGCACAGATCTCCGGGGGTTAATGCTTACTTCAAGAGCTCGGGCGGTGCTTGAGCCATGAAAGACAACACATTCAATCTGCAGTAGCGTAGTAGAAAAGAAAAGGCAGCACTCACCCTTGTATGCTTCTGTTGTGATAGTTTCTTTAATCCATAAAGGTCAGACTTTACAAACAAATGCGGGGTTGGCTAAGGCATAGAAGTGGAGAGGGAGCGGTGATGACAAGACGGACAAGACGGAGGGTGAGTGCTGCCTTTTCTTTTCTACTACGCTACTGTAAACTATGATTAACATATGGAAAATCAGGGGCTTTGTAAAAATAAAACCACGATCAGGTAGACCAACAAAAATGTCATCCACAACTGCCAGGAAAATTGTTTGGGATGCAAAGAAAAACCCATAACATCAACTGAAATACAGGACTGAAAACAAGCTGCGCGGCTGTTTCAAAATGTGCAATAAGGAGGCACTTGAAGCAGTAGCATAGCTACGGGGGGGCAGAGGGGGCCTTTGCCCCTGGCCCTGTCACATGAAGGGGCCCACGGGGAGTCAGCACTGCCACTTCCGTGCTGAGGCACAATACAGCACAGGAGGAGAGCAGCAAAATGGCTGCTCTCCTGCCTGAAAGTGATTCTGCATGCTGGTGGGACAGTGGCCAGTTGCAGAATCTCCCTCCTGCACTGTATTGTGCTGACCGACCTCAGGAGCTTCTCCCAGGCTGCAGGTTTCTTCTCTCCATGTGCACACTGGGATTGGCTCAGGGCAGGCACGCTGGGTCCTAGTGCCCACCTGCATTTTATTCAGATACTTCCTGGTCCTGCTGCAAACTTCATTGGTAAGTGGGGATAAAATGCATTAGATTGATAGGCATGTCATAGTCACTGGGGTAAATGTGAGAGGATGGGGGTATTGTGGGGGCTTAGGTGGGGGAGGTGGACAGGACACTGGGGGGTGAATGTGAGAAGATAAAGGGGGTGATGGCACTGGAAGCTGATTATTATATGGTTTCGTTACGAGATTAGGCCTCTTTCACACTTCCATTTTTTACAATCAGTCACAATCCGTCAAAATGTTGAAAAGATGGATCCTGTGCTGATTGTAAAAAATGGGTGCACTGGAGCCATTTTTTTGACGGTTCCAGTGCATCCTAGAAGGCTGTGTGCACACGTTGTGTATGCGTCTTCCCTGCGGTTTTTCGCTGCGAAAATGCATACCCAACACAACCTATGATAAAAATAATTAAAAAAATAAAAAATCGTGTTATTCTTACCTTCCGGCGTCCCGCGCAGCCCCCACAGCCTTCTTGATGCTCGCGATGCTCCGTTCTGAGTGATGCATAGCAAGACAATGACCTGTGATGATGTAGCAGTCTCGAGAGTCCGCTACGTCATCGGGTCATTTCGCTATGCATCACTGGGAACGAGAGCTGCCGCGAGCATTGGGAAGGCTGCGGGGGCTGCGCGGGACGCTGGAAGGTAAGAATATCACTATTTTTTATTTTTTTAATTATTTTTAACATTATATCTTTTTACAATTGATGCTGCATAGGCAGCATCAATAGTAAAAAGAGAGAGAGAGAGAATTTCCCTGACGGGAAATTCTTCCGCGCATGCTCAGTTTGAAAGGACGGCATCCGTCGCTGGATTCCTGCTTTTTACAGTCAGCGACAGATCCTGAGTACATAGACTTCCATTATAGCCAACGACGGACAGCGCAGGACCCGTCACTGAGCTATTTTCCGACGTACAGAAAAAACGTTCCTGTGCGTTGTCTCGGACAGCAATTTTACGACGGATCCAGTGCATTGAGACCTCTATGAATACTGATGCAGGCCTGCTGTGAGCACCCCCCTGTGGTCGGCGCTCATAGCACACCTGCATTTCTGCTGCATAGCAGCGATCTAATGATCGCTGCTATGTAGCAGAGCCGATCGAGTGGTGCCAGCCTCTAGCATCCCATGGAGGCTATTGAAGCAAGGCAAAATTAATAAACAAGTAAAAAAATGTGAAAAAAATATAAAAAAAATATAAAAGTTTAAATCACCCCCCTTTCGCCCCAATCAAAATAAAACAATAAAAAAGAATCAAACCTACACATATTTGGTATCGCCGCGTTCAGAATCGCCCGATCTATCAATAAAAAAAGGATTAACCTGATCCCTAAACGGCTTAGCGAGAAAAAAAATTGAACCGCCAGAATTACGTTTTTTTGGTTGCCGCGACATTGATAATGGGCGATCAAAAGAACGTATCTGCACCAAAATGCTATCATTAAAAACACCAGCACAGATTGCAAAAAATAAGCCCTCACTCGACCCCAGATTATGAAAAATGGAGACGCTACGGGTATCAGAAAATGGCGCAATTTTTATTTTTTTTTAAGCAAAGTTTGGATTTTTTTTTCACCATTTAGATAAAAGAGAACTGAGACATGTTTGGTGTCTATGAACTCGTAATGACCTGGAGAATCATAATCACAGGTCAGTTTTAGCATTTAATGAACCTAGTAATAAAGCCAATCAAAAAACAAGTGTGGGATTGCACTTTTTTTGCAATTTCACATTTTTTTCCCGTTTTCTAGTACAAGACATGCTAAAACCAATGATGTCGTTCAAAAGTACAACTTGTTTTGCCAAAAATAAGTCCTCACATGGCCATATTGGTGGAAAAATAAAAAAGTTCTTGCTCTGGGAAGAAGGGGAGCAAAAAACGAACACGGAAAAACAGAAAATCCCAAGGTCATGAAGGGGTTAAAGCATCACTCCAGCATTGTTTGTTATTTCACCACTGGAGTGGCGCTTTAAGGGTATGTCCACACATTGCGGATCCGAATTGGATTTGACGCTGTGGATTTGCAGCAGTTTTCCACCAGGTTTACAGTACCATGTAAACCTATGGAAAACAAAATCCGCAGTGCACATGCTGGGGAAAATACTGCGCAGAAACGCTGCGGTGTATTTTCCGCAGCATGTCAATTCTTTGTGCGGATTCTGCAGCGTTTTACACCTGTTCCTTAATAGAAATCCGCAGGTGTAAAACTGCAGGTGAAATACGCACATAAAATGCTGGAAATCCGCTGGTAATCCTGGTAAACACAGTGCGTTTTACCTGTGGATTTTTCAAAATCAACACGGAAAACTCCACACACGAATCCGCAACGTGGGCATATAGCCTCAATCCAAGACCAACTGTCTGATACTCACCTTCCGGCATTTTTATCTGTTTTTGCCACATCATCACTTAGGTCCATCTCGTGCAGTTTGTGACCTGTCGGCGGCTCTAGTGTTTTATGGCGCGGTGCGGAGGTCATTAATCAATGTGAGTCTATAAGAGCCTCTTTCCGGCCTCGTTCTCGCCTCTTCCTGGCCCTCATAGACTTACACTGAGCGCTTGTGATGCAGCTTCTAACTTCTGGCCAATCAGAAGCTGTGCTCACAAGATGGAGCCGCGGGACTGGAGTGGTGCCAAAAAGCTGTGAATAAGGCGGAGGATGAGCATATGACCAGGGCACCACTCCAGCAGTGGAAAAAAAGCTCTGCTAGAGTGGTACTTTAATAATCTACTATATAATTGTCTAAGGGTCACTTCCGTCTTTCTGTCTGTCTGTCTGTCTGTAACAGAAATCCCAAGTCGCTGATTGGTCGTGGCTGTTTTGCCGTGACCAATCAGCGACAGGCACAGTCCGGTGGCAAAATGGCCGCTCCTTCCTCCCTGCAGTCAGTGCCCGCTCCATACTCCCGTCCAGTCAGCGCTCACACAGGGTTAATGGCAGCATTAACGGACCGCGTTATGCCACGGTGTAACGCACTCCGTTAACGCTGCTATTAACCCTGTGTGACCAAATTTTTACTATTGATGCTGCCTATGCAGCATCAATAGTAAAAAGATCTAATGTTAAAAATAATTTAAAAAAATAAAAAATAGTTATATACTCATCGTCCGACGGCCCCTCGGATCCAGAACAGGCCTTTCCCACTCCTCGCGACGCTCCGGTGACCGCTCCATGCATTGCGATCTCGCGAGATGATGACGTAGCGGTCTCATGAGACTGCTACATCATCATCTCGCGAGACAGCAATGCACTCTTGGGACCGGAGCGCGCGAGGAGCATCGGTAAACGCTTCACCTGGATCCGGGGGCCAGCAGAAGGTGAGTATATAACTATTTTTTATTTTAATTCTTTTTTTTTAAAAGGGATATGATGCTCACATTGCTATATACTACGTGAGCTGTGCAATATACAACATGGGCTGTGCTATATACTATGTGGGCTGTGCAATATACTACATGGGCTGTGCAATATACTACGTGGGCTGTGCAATATACTACGTGGGCTGTGCAATATACTATGAGGGGTGTGCAATATACTATGTGGACTGTGCTATATTCTACATGGGCTGTGCAATATACTACGTGGGCTGTGCAATATACTACGTGGGGTGTGTTATAAACTACGTGGGCTGTGCAATATACTATGTGGGCTGTGCAATATGCTACATGGGCTATGCAATATACTACATGGGCTGTGCAATAAACTGCATGGGCTGTGCTATAGTTGGAGCACCCGGTACTCGGTACCGGGCCTCTCTGTCTCAGTCCTGGGGTTGTCACGGTGGCTAGACCCGGTCCGTGACCCTGCTAAGGGGCGTCCAATGAAGGGTGTGATGGTGGTGCGTGGTGCAGGTCGTGATGAATAGCGAGGACACAGGGTTGCAGTCTCTTTACCTCTTTACTGAAGGTCTCAGGATCCTCAATCCAGAGTACTGCTAACAGGGCTGGCTGAGACTGGCCGGTCCGAAGGCACATCCAGAGTTTCCTTTGCAGGTGGAAATCAGTGCCTACCTTCTAGCGCCTGTGTGTTGTAGTACCTCCCTGCTGAGCACCACGGGATAGTCCTCACATCTGTTGTGTCTGTTTCTGATGTTCTTTCTCACAACTCGTATCTGTTCTGATGTTCTTCTCCGTCCCCCAGATGATAGGACGCACCCGTATGACGGGTAGGCCTGGAGTTCTTTCGGGACCCTAGCATCGCCCCTCTCCCACAATTGCCCCCTATGTCTGCTTAGGTGATTTAGGTGAGACAGCCAACCTAAAATTAACTGTCCTGCCGCTGTTTGAAGTATTGCTTGGAGCCAAATACTTCCTCGGCATTTCGGCCACCGGCTACGCGCCTCAGTAGGATGTTGCCTCGATCTTACGGCACGACTCCTACTGGCTTTATCTCCTTTTTGCTGCGATCTCGTTTCTCACTTCTCCACAATAAACCTCGCTTCTTTTCCTTTCTTAGGATGCCGCCGCATTCGAGTGCAGGCGCGGCTCCGTAACGTTCTGTTCTGTTCGCTAGGCCACTGTCAGGATCCCACCCCTGACAGAGGCCCCCTTGAATCTTCCCCCCGCAACACCCTCTGCCACAGGATGTTGCCTGGTTCCAACCCAGTCAGCTTCTGACTAACTGCCTATCCAGCCCCCAGTTTTACCAGATTGTGAGGAGTGGCATAATGCATAGAACCCTTTGCTCCCCCTGGTGGCCAGAATGTGAAGTGTAAAGTGTGACTATGATACCTGGTCAGGTGAACTCCTTAAGTGCCATCAGACGTACCATCACTCCCCTTAGCGGCAGATTGTCAGTACTGCAACGACCAGGACTCTGGGGCGCTGCATATACTACGTGGGCTGTGCAATATACTACGTGGGCTGTGCAATATACTACGTGGGCTATGCAATATACTACATGGGCTGTGCAATAATGTATAAGGGAGTGGTTAGCCCATTATACTGTGTACAGGGGAATTGTGGGGGACATCATACTGTATATATCGGAGCTGTGGGCCCATCATACTATGTATAGGGGAGTTATGAATGCATTATACCGTGCATAAGTGAGCTGTTGGCCCATTATACTGTATATTTGGGAGCTCTGGGGGGCAATATACTTTCTATAGTGGACCTCTGTTGGCATAAAACTGTGTATAGCAGAGCTGTGGGCTCATACTGTGTATAGAGGAGCTGTGGCCTGATCATACTATGTAGAGGGGAGCTGTGGGCTCATCATACTGTGTATAGGGGAGCAGTGGTGACATCATACTGTGTATAGGGGAGCAGTGGGAACATCATACTGTCTATAGGGGAGCTATGGGATCATCATATTGTGTATAGGGGAGCTATGGGATCATCATATTGTGTATAGGGGAGCTGTGGGAACATCATATTATGTATAGGGGAGCTGTGGGATCATCATTTTGTGTATAGGGGAGCTGTGGGATCATCATATTGTGTAGAGGGGAGCTGTGGGCTCATCATAATGTGTATATGGAAGCTGTGGGATCATCATATTGTGTATAGGTGAGCTGTGGGGGCATTATACTGTGTTTAGGGAAGCTGTGGGCTCATCATACTGTGTATAGGAGAGCTGTGGGCTCATCATACTTTGTATAGGGGAGCAGTGGTGACATCATACTCTGTATAGGGGAGTAGTGGGGACATCATACTGTATATAGGGGAGCTGTGGGATCATCATATTGTGTATAGGGAGCTGTGGGATCATCAAATTGTGTATAGGGGAGCTGTGGGATCATCATATTGTGTATAGGGGAGTAGTGGTGACATCATACTCTGTATAGGGGAGCAGTGGGGACATCATACTGTGTATAGGGGAGCTGTGGGATCATGATATTGTGTATAGGGGAGCTTTGGGATTATCATATTGTGTATAGGGGAGCTGTGGGATCATCAAATTGTGTATAGGGGAGCTGTGGGGGCATTATACTGTGACAGGGAAGCTGTGGGCTCATGATACCGTGTATAAGGGATCTGTGGGCTCATCATACTGTGTATAGGGGAGCAGTGTGACATCATACTCTGTATAGGGGAGCAGTGGGGACTAGGGTTTAGCGAAACAGATCGGTCATTTTCATAAATCGGCAACTTTTAGGCAAAGTCGGGTTTCATGAAACCCGAACCGATCCTAGCGTGGGATCGGCCATGCGGTACACGATCAGAGCGCCAAAGTCGCGTTTCATATGACGCTGTCACCGCCGTTTTTCATCCAATGAAGGAGGACGCAGAGTGTGGGCAGCGTGATGACATAGGTCTCGGTCCCCACCATCTTAGAGAAGGGCATGGCAGTGATTGGCTTGCTGTCTGCGGCGTCACAGGGGGTATAAAGGGGCGTGCACGCCGACCGCCATCTTACTTCTGCCGATCTGAGCATAGGGAGAGGTGTTGCTGCAGTTAGTCAGAAGCAGGGACAGAGTTAGGGAGGAAATATAAACCCCCAAACCCCTTGTGCTGGAGCAATTTTCACTGTCCCACACCACCTTTTTGTGCAGGGACAGTGGAGGACGTATTTTAGTGCAGCAGCTGCATAGCTGTGTGCACGGTGCTGTGCAAACCAACTGCTTTTTTAAAAGCAAAATTCCTGTTGCTCCTTTCTGCACAGTTACCTATCTTGTTTATTTGTCCACATTTTTGTGTTCAGCAGTCCTTTTTATTGCTGCCATACTTGTCCTGAGCTCATTCTAGGGAGCTTGTTATTTTATTTTTTTTAAATAATAATTCCAGCCACTTTCTGGCACGTTCATAGTGTTGTGTTATACCACTGGGCCAGAGTTGTGGTTCTGTGTCTCCCCGCCAAAAAAAGGGAGATTAAAATTTGCACACAGTGTATATTCTGCTGTACTGCTAGTGTGTCGTATATATCAGGCAGCCACTTTCTGCCACGTTCATAGTTTACTGTTATACCACTGGGCCAGAGTTGTGGTTCTGTGTCTCCCCCCCAAAAAAAGGGAGATTAAAATTCGCACACAGTGTATATTCTGCTGTACTGATAGTGTGTCGTATATATCAGGCAGCCACTTTCTGCCACGTTCATAGTTTACTGTTATACCACTGGGCCAGATTTGTGGTTCTGTGTCTCCCCCCCAAAAAAAGGGAGATTAAAATTCGCACACAGTGTATATTCTGATGTACTGCTAGTGTGTCGTATATATCAGGCAGCCACTTTCTGCCACGTTCATAGTTTACTGTTATACCACTGGGCCAGAGTTGTGGTTCTGTGTCTCCCCCCAAAAAAAAAGGGAGATTAAAATTTGCACACAGTGTATATTCTGCTGTACTGCTAGTGTGTCGTATATATCAGGCAGCCACTTTCTGCCACGTTCATAGTTTACTGTTATACCACTGGGCCAGAGTTGTGGTCCTGTGTCTCCCCCCCCAAAAAAGGGAGATTAAAATTCACACACAGTGTATATTCTGCTGTACTGCTAGTGTGTCGTATATATCAGGCAGCCACTTTCTGCCACGTTCATAGTTTACTGTTATACCACTGGGCCACAGTTGTGGTACTGTGTCTCCCCCCAAAAAATGAGGAAGTCTGGTGGAGAGGCCATGGGCGGGGGTTGTCAGCTGGTACTGATGGTGGTGCTGCATCTGGTGGTAGTGGCAAAAGCACAGTAGCACCTAAGGCTGGAGGTGTTGAGCCTGCGTCATCGTCTGGCTACACAAGGCCTCGAAGGCTCCCTTACCTGGGAGTAGGAAAACAGCTTTTAAAGCCGGAGCAGCAGGAAAAAGTTTTGCCTTTCCTTGCCGACTCAGCCTCTAGCTCTTTGGCCTCCTCTTCCCAAAGTTCAAAATGTCACAGCAGCCAGTCGTCAGTGGATGCTCCCGGTCAGGAACAAGACGTTTCCTTGTGTCCTATTTTTTACAAATATTTATTAAAAGTTATGTTTTAATTCCTACTTGAGCTGTGTTCCCTATAAATTGGTAGGATCATGTAAATTATTACACTTTATCATTATTTATTGCTGTCTTCGCATATTGATTAAAAAAAAGGATATGGCAGGTTTTCTATCTGTTGGTCTTAACACAGATACTTGGCTATCAGAAGTCAAAGAGGTCTTTTCGGAACAGGCATTCACACAAAAAAGTATCTTCCATCTTTCAACACAGCCTTCAAGGAGCTCCAACAGGTTTATAGGGACCAGATCACCTCCTGGTGGGAGGTCCAGAGCCTGGAGAGCTACTTGAAGGCCAAGATTGTCCCACGTGGCCTTAGAATCAACTTGTCAGCTGGTAGTAGACACAAAAACTCCACATCCACACAGAGGTGGGAAAGGGAGGCTACCGATAGCTCCCTACGGTTTATGCAATTGCTTTTGGAGGAGGAGAGGACCATACTGGCTGCCTTAACAAACTAAGAGAACATATAGAGATCACTAAAAAATTTTCAACAGAAACGGACTTCTCTGTTAAAGAGACCAAACTCCAGACACACATTGAACGTTTTCAATACCATCTAAAGGAGAGAAAGCATCGTCAATATTTGAGGGATATTCAGGATTTTAAAGATAATAAAGCATACCTGGTATTAGCTCCCCGGGCCCCCCCTCCAGATCGAGAGGTTGAATTGTCCTCTACTGACACGGACTTTTCTGAGTCTGAAAATAAAGGTAGAACCTCTAGAGGGAGAAATCGAGGGAGGGGTAGAGGTCGGGGTGCACGGGGATCTTCGGACAGAGCAGAGGGCACACATAGTGGAGGTTTTTTAGACCAGGTTTATCCCTTGCGAAACCGACAAACTCAAGCAAGGAAGTAATGAATCTCTCTACATTAGACTCTCCTCTGTCTGATAATCATATTGCCGCTCAATCTGATTCCCAGATACAGATCATTAATCTGTCTGATAAACATATTGACCAGTGGGAAATGTCAGTCCTACGTAAAGGTCTTTCATTTGTCCCGAGCACGGACTTTGATCTCTTTAGAGCAGTTAAAGACCTGAATCTTTTCTTGCGCAAACTGAGATGGAACAAATTTTTTCAAAAACAGGATTCTCGTGTTTGTTCTGACTTGGGTATCCCAGTTGACATGTTGCCAGATGTGAGATTATTACATAGCATTGGAGAAATTGCACCTAATTCCTTGGGTTTACGTCCATTTACAGAGCTGAAGGACAAGAGCACGAGAATGCCGCCGAATACGGGTGACCTCTCGGCTATTGATATTTTTTCAAATCTGGTCACGTCTGAGCTAAAGGAATTGTCCCATAGTCATATACAGTCCAACTATAACTGTTCAAGACAAGAAATAGAGGCAATTAAACGGCTGGAAAAAGACACTAGCATAGTGATCAAGCCCTCCGATAAGGGGGGCAACATTGTTATTCTTGGGACCAAGCAATATCTAAATATTTGTGAATCGATTCTGGCAGACCGTGATACATACGAGATCCTCCCATACAATCCCACCAGTGAATATCGAGATGAACTGCTGATAATTTTACAGGAGGGCCTTGCTGAAGGCGTAATCAGCAAAACGGAATTTGAATTCATCTATCCAACATGTCCGGTTACCGCCACGTTCTATAGCCTGCCCAAGGTACATAAGGGCCTGAACCCCCTTAAGGGCAGGCCCATAGTATCAGGGGTAGGCAGTCTCTGCCAAAACGCGGGCATATATTTGGACCGTATTTTGGCTCCCTTCGTTTCGGCATTACAGTCCTTTGTAAAGGACACTCCGGACCTACTCCGACGACTGGAGGGCCTGACAATTAGACCTGAATCTCTGCTTGCTAGCATTGATGTTGAGGCACTCTATGCCTCCATCCCCCATGATAGGGGTTTGGAGGCGGTACGTTATTTTCTTGATTTCTAAAGGTGAGAGTGGTGAGCTAATGACATCTACATTTAGAAAGCCCACGGCAACGAACTCTCTCTTACACTTGAATAGTCACCATCCGGTACATCTAAAAAGGGGGATCCCAAAAGGGCAATACCTTCGGGTTAGAAGGAATTGCTCAGAGAGTGGTACCTTTGAGATACAATCTCGAGATCTGAGAGAGAGGTTTCTAGCCAGGGGCTATCCCCGCAGTGTTGTCAACAAAGCCTATCGTGAGGCCAAGGGTAGGGACCGGAGTGAGTTGCTAAACCCTGTACCTGTACCTAGCAGACAAGATGATTCCGTGGCCCGTTACATTACCACATTTGACAATGGGGCAACCCATGTCAGAGACATCTTGAGGAGACATTGGTCAATCCTACAAATGGATCCGGACATAGCTGGACTTCTGGGTGATTCTCCCACCATCACCTGTCACGCTCGCGCCCTGACTGGAAGGCGTGAGCACGCGGGGGTATGTGTGGCCCCACTGTGCCACAGACCAAACCTCCCTGGAAGGGGCGTAACTAAGTAGCTTCCTAGGTGTTCGCTGGAGCCTCTGATGGTGAGGTCAGACTTGTGCAATAGGAAGCTACCAGGTACCACTCCAGGGTGGAGTCTGGTTGTGGCTGCTGATCCCACCGGGGAACGGAACATAGACAAGCAAGCGGGCACGGATGGCACATAGGCAGGCAGACGGGTACAACAGGAACACAGGCAGGCGGGCACGGCTGGCTCTCAGGTAGGCAGGCGGGCACGGATGGCACATAGGCAGGCAGACGGGTACAACAGGAACACAGGCAGGCGGGCACGGCTGGCTCTCTGGTAGGCAGGCAGGCACGGCTGGCTCTCTGGCAGGACTGGTGGACAGGACTGGTACACTGGAAGAACCGGTAGGGACCGGTCTGCAGGCAGGTAAGTAGAACGGGTAAGAACCTGTTCAGACACGAGGACCTAGGAATAAGTAGATAAAGACCGCAAGAGCGGATGCAGAGCGAAAGCACAGGAGCTAGAGCCAAGAACAGAAATGCAGGAGGCGGAGCCAAGTGCAGACAGGCAGGAGGCGGAGCCAAGAGCTGGAGGCGGAGCCAAGTGCAGACAGGCAGGAGGCGGAGCCAAGAGCTGGCGGCGGAGCCAAGTGCAGACAGGCAGGAGGCGGAGCCAAGAGCTGGCGGCGGAGCCAAGTGCAGACAGGCAGGAGGTGGAGCCAAGAGCTGAGGCGCTGGAGGCGGAGCCAAGAGCGGAGGCGCTGGAGGCGGAGCCAAGAGCGGAGGCGCTGGAGGCGGAGCCAAGAGCGGAGGCGCTGGAGGCAGAGCCAAGTAGAACCGCAAAGAGCGGAGCCAGGTAGAACCGCAAGGAGCGGAGCCAGGTAGAACCGCAAGGAGCGGAGCCAGGTAGAACCGCAAGGAGCGGAGCCAGGTAGAACCGCAAGGAGCGGAGCCAGGTAGAACCGCAAGGAGCGGAGCCAGGTAGAACCGCAAGGAGCGGAGCCAGGTAGAACCGCAAGGAGCGGAGCCAGGTAGAACCGCAAGGAGCGGAGCCAGGTAGAACCGCAAGGAGCGGAGCCAGGTAGAACCGCAAGGAGCGGAGAGGTGCTGCGGGAGGGGTCTCTGCAGCAAAGCTGAGCTGAGCCACAAAGAATGTGGAGAGAAGCTGCAGCAAGGGATAACTGCAACAGCAGAAGAAAAGCAGAGTACAAAGGAGCAGAAACGCAGAAGTGAGGAGCAGTGGTAAAGTAACAAAGGTTCAGAGCAGACAGAGCTGCAAGAGTGCGGAGTGAAAGCAGACTGAGAATACAAGGAAAGACAACAGGGAAGGAAGCCAAAGACTAGGAGACCGAGGTAAGACTAAGTGCAGACAAGGCAATGGAACAAGACACAAGGACAAAGACACTGGGACCAGGATATTCTGCCTCCTGGTGGGCGGACAACAAGACCAAGGAAATAACGCAGAGAATCCTCCAGAGAGGGAGTAATATAGAGCAAGGCCAGGCAAACTCAGAAGCAAGACACTAACTGAGCTAACACATTGCACAGGCCCAGAACACTGGGTGGAGCTGAACTAAATACTGGAGGTCTCCTGGCAATTGGTCAGGAACAGATTGGACAGATGCACCTGATTCCTATAAGAACCAGAGAGTTCAGGCGCCGCCCCTCTATACACAGAACTATGAAGCATGCAGAGAGCAGAGACACAGAACATGGAGCTGGCAAGAAACAGAAACCACATCATGGCCTGGAGCAGTGGGTAAGATAGTGTGAGAAATGCGAGGCCATGCCGTGATGCCAGCAGAGTTGTTACAGTACCCCCCCCTTTACGGCCTCTCTTCTTCAAGCCCGCCAGAATAACTTGTAGAAGAAGGATGGGAGCACACATAGTCCAGGCCAACATGACATCTTCAGGGTAGAAGGCGGCAGGAGATTCACCAGGTATCTCAGAAAACAAAGTCTCTTTGTGCTCTGCAGGGTTAGCTTCATCAGAAATCTCGGATAGGAAAGTCTCATTGTACCCAATAGGGTTAGCTTTCTCAAAGGACTGGACCATTTCCTCAGGGTAGACAAGAAGCAGGGACTTGGAAGATACCGATTTGTTATCTTCACCAGCCGGCCACATGGAAGCTGAAGGAATACTGACAGGATACACCTTCTGCCCGATATCCAGAGACAAACTTTCAGATAGCAGAGATGTTCTAGAGTACTGAACACAGGAAAAGTCACTAGAGATGAATGTGGAGAGCATCAGCTCCACCGGGTCAGAGAAGAATTGAGGTGAACAAACTTCTGTTTTGAAATCTTCACCAGCCGGCCACAAGGACGCAGAAGGTATAAACATAGGAACCATCTTCTGCCCGTTATCCAGAAGAAATCGTCCAAGCGGCGGGGATGTTCCTAGGAATGGAATACAGGTAAAGTCGTTGGAGATGTGTGGAGACATAGTCACCGCTTCCCCATCTTCGGTGACATTAGCACATCTTGACTCGACGACTAAGTGTTTACTGGTATAGTCGCTGGAGATGTGTGGAGACATAGTCACCGTTTCCCCATCTTCGGTGACGTCAGCACAGCTTGACTCGACGACTAGCAGACCAGCAGAAGAAGATGTCACTGCTGAGTGTCTTTGACGCATGGGAACCAGACACTTCTCAAGACTGGGTAAGTTCAAACGAAGCACCTTACTGCAACTCTTGACCAGAGCGGGTGGTAGAGTCCTTGGCTTAGAATGACCCATGGGCATAACAGACAGCATATGGAAAACAAACTTCTTCGTGTATAAGGCTCCAACTTGGAGCTGTAGTTGTCCTTGCAGGACTAGACTGCTCTTTAGCAGGGTTCGGCCATTATCAGGTAACGCCCACACTGGGTTCTGGAGCTGAAGAACGGAGACCATACACCGACTCCGTATGACAGGCGGCTTAGACACACCAAAGCTCCCAGAAGGCAGAGAAACAGTCATTAACTTAGATGGAGAGGAAGTACTCTCGCCAGGGGCAGCCTCTCCAACTGGCCCGAGGTTTTGGAGCTTAAGATCCCCTGGACAGAGACCATCCAGGTGTTCCTCACAACAGCAGCGACATTGTATGCCCTTCTTATGGCTGATTTCAGGCTGCTGCTTTGCCAGCCCACTCTCATCAACCTTCTTAGGCTTCACACGGGTAGCTGCATTAACGGGTAGAGGAACTGGAGGGTCACAGACGGTCATGGCTTGATGTGGGGGTTTCTTCACGGGTTTTGCTCGTCTGGAGCGCCTCTCGGATCTAGATGGGGAAGACTTAACAGGAGCAGCAGGACAAGGCTTGTCAAAGACTTTACGGAAGGCCACTAGGAAGGCCCCTAGGTTCATGACAATAGGATCCCCTGCTTCCCAGAGGGGAGTTATCCATATTAGAGCATCTTCGGCCAGGTAGGACATGATGTAACCCACCTTGACCCAGTCAGAGGGAAAACAAGCTGCATTCTGCAGGATGTAGCGCAAGCACTGTTTCAGGAACCCCTGACATTCTTCAGGATTCCCATAGAACCTAGGTGGGTCAGCTGGGTAGTGCTCCTCCTCATAGGCCTGAAGTTGCTTGAAGAGAGCATTAGAGACTATAATTGGGTCAGAGGTCTCTTCAATCTGAACCACCCTTGGTGGAACAAATTTTTCAGGTAGCTCATACGGGCAGGAAAAAAGTTCATCATGCTCTGCGAGCGGTAGGACATGGGATACAGCGGAGGCCATGGCCTGTGCAAACTGTCACGCTCAACTGTCACGCTCGCGCCCTGACTGGAAGGCGTGAGCACGCGGGGGTATGTGTGGCCCCACTGTGCCACAGACCAAACCTCCCTGGAAGGGGCGTAACTAAGTAGCTTCCTAGGTGTTCGCTGGAGCCTCTGATGGTGAGGTCAGACTTGTGCAATAGGAAGCTACCAGGTACCACTCCAGGGTGGAGTCTGGTTGTGGCTGCTGATCCCACCGGGGAACGGAACATAGACAAGCAAGCGGGCACGGATGGCACATAGGCAGGCAGACGGGTACAACAGGAACACAGGCAGGCGGGCACGGCTGGCTCTCAGGTAGGCAGGCGGGCACGGATGGCACATAGGCAGGCAGACGGGTACAACAGGAACACAGGCAGGCGGGCACGGCTGGCTCTCTGGTAGGCAGGCAGGCACGGCTGGCTCTCTGGCAGGACTGGTGGACAGGACTGGTACACTGGAAGAACCGGTAGGGACCGGTCTGCAGGCAGGTAAGTAGAACGGGTAAGAACCTGTTCAGACACGAGGACCTAGGAATAAGTAGATAAAGACCGCAAGAGCGGATGCAGAGCGAAAGCACAGGAGCTAGAGCCAAGAACAGAAATGCAGGAGGCGGAGCCAAGAGCTGGAGGCGGAGCCAAGTGCAGACAGGCAGGAGGCGGAGCCAAGAGCTGGCGGCGGAGCCAAGTGCAGACAGGCAGGAGGCGGAGCCAAGAGCTGGCGGCGGAGCCAAGTGCAGACAGGCAGGAGGTGGAGCCAAGAGCGGAGGCGCTGGAGGCGGAGCCAAGAGCGGAGGCGCTGGAGGCGGAGCCAAGAGCGGAGGCGCTGGAGGCGGAGCCAAGAGCGGAGGCGCTGGAGGCGGAGCCAAGAGCGGAGGCAAGAGCGGAGGCGCTGGAGGCGGAGCCAAGAGCGGAGGCGCTGGAGGCGGAGCCAAGAGCGGAGGCGCTGGAGGCGGAGCCAAGAGCGGAGGCGCTGGAGGCGGAGCCAAGAGCGGAGGCGCTGGAGGCAGAGCCAGGTAGAACCGCAAGGAGCGGAGCCAGGTAGAACCGCAAGGAGCGGAGCCAGGTAGAACCGCAAGGAGCGGAGCCAGGTAGAACCGCAAGGAGCGGAGCCAGGTAGAACCGCAAGGAGCGGAGAGGTGCTGCGGGAGGGGTCTCTGCAGCAAAGCTGAGCTGAGCCACAAAGAATGTGGAGAGAAGCTGCAGCAAGGGATAACTGCAACAGCAGAAGAAAAGCAGAGTACAAAGGAGCAGAAACGCAGAAGTGAGGAGCAGTGGTAAAGTAACAAAGGTTCAGAGCAGACAGAGCTGCAAGAGTGCGGAGTGAAAGCAGACTGAGAATACAAGGAAAGACAACAGGGAAGGAAGCCAAAGACTAGGAGACCGAGGTAAGACTAAGTGCAGACAAGGCAATGGAACAAGACACAAGGACAAAGACACTGGGACCAGGATATACTGCCTCCTGGTGGGCGGACAACAAGACCAAGGAAATAACGCAGAGAATCCTCCAGAGAGGGAGTAATATAGAGCAAGGCCAGGCAAACTCAGAAGCAAGACACTAACTGAGCTAACACATTGCACAGGCCCAGAACACTGGGTGGAGCTGAACTAAATACTGGAGGTCTCCTGGCAATTGGTCAGGAACAGATTGGACAGATGCACCTGATTCCTATAAGAACCAGAGAGTTCAGGCGCCGCCCCTCTATACACAGAACTATGAAGCATGCAGAGAGCAGAGACACAGAACATGGAGCTGGCAAGAAACAGAAACCACATCATGGCCTGGAGCAGTGGGTAAGATAGTGTGAGAAATGCGAGGCCATGCCGTGATGCCAGCAGAGTTGTTACATCACCTATAGAAAAGCTCGCTCGCTACAGGACAGAATTGCGCATAGTCACTACACTGCGCCCCAAGTAGGTACATGGCTTAAGAGCAATGTCACAGGGTGCTATAGATGCGGCCACTGTACGGCTTGCCAGTACGTAGACCCAAGTAAATCCTTTGTGAGCAATGTAACAGGGTTGACGTATGAAATAAAACAGTTTATTAACTGTAGCACAAAGGGGGTTGTGTATAGGGCCTTTTGCACATGTGGTATGGAGTATATCGGTAAAACCATCAGAGAATTCAAAAAAAGAATCGGTGAGCATGTTGGTGATGTGGAACACAACAGGGACACGGCTGTGTCTCGACACATCAACCACATGCATAATGGACAAATAAAGAATTTGCATTTTGTGGCTATTGAAAAGGTCTCTGCTCCTATGCGAGGTGGCAACTGGGATCAGTTGCTCCTTCAAAAGGAGGCTAAGTGGATCTTTTATTTGAATACAATGACACCTTATGGTCTTAATGACCAAATTAATTATGGATGCTTCATTTGATGTTTCTGATTAAACCTAACTGTTCATGGATGGCTTAGTTCTGTGTTTTACACTTTAGTGTACCTTTCCATTAAATCCTCCCTTTTGTCACCTTTTTGGGTTTTTGCATTTTTTGTTAACTAATATCTAATTGTGCCCCTAGCATATACCACGTTATTGGAGGCATTCTAGTATTATTCTATCTTTACTATTTACATCACAGGGTTCAAATGTTTATATGTTTTTCATTTATAGAGCATTTCTTATTAACATCCTGCAGCAATAGTGAGGTGGTTTATAGCGCTATTTATTCATGGTAGCATTCCTACTTAACACTTTGCAGTTGAGGCGATGTTTTTCAGCTATGTGTGCGTAGCCAATACTATTTATTTATACATAGCATTCTTATATAACATCTTTTAGCCAATTTGTTTTGGTCAGCTACCTCTGTATGGCCAACTTAAGCGCATATGATCAACTTATATGGGCAGTCTCCCTACTGGGATATCTGCCCTATTGGTTTATCATTAAGCCTCTGGTTTATTCATTGTGGCTTTTGTAGCACACATATCACTTTCTTAAGGTAGATACATGGTTTGTATCTACTTATGAAATGTCCCCACCATCTATCATTTAGTTATCTTCTTTACCGTATAATGCTCCTCATATAAGTTCATGGCATCCTTTTATATGGCCACCATGTTGTAATGGTTAAGACGCTGAATCGCTTTTTGTTAGTGCGGTGGCATTTACCTGGCCCTTCCTGGTGTCCTGTTACCATGGCTACAACAACATCCGGTTCTTCACCGGATGTTGATTCTTACCGCTTATCGGCAACATCTCTAGATACGCGCACTTCAGGAATTTCTATGTCCGGTTGCATACCAGTAACCACTGCCCATTGGCAATGTAATCCAGGTATGACGATCCTTGCTTTACTATATAGATTCTTCTAGCGCTATTGTACTACGTTAATGGTGTCTTCCGGTTGCGGCCAGTCACCTTGGTAACAGTGACATCCGGTTATCACCGGAGGTTCATTCTTGCTATGTCTCGGCAGTACATTTGGTACGAATACTATATGAGTTCTTTATTCAGGGTACACACTAGTAACATTCATCTATTGTCAAACTATGTTATTGGTGTTGATCCCTTTTTCTTAGTATGCTCTTCGTTAGCGCACTGCGGTCATGGCAACGGTCACTTCCGGTGGCCGGAGAAAATACCCATTTGAGTTTAATCATTCAGCTGTATGGTGCCTTCAAGTGAGTAAAAGAGCATCGGATGGGCTAAATATGTTTATGATGGGGTATATTTTTCTATTGCTCGTTCTATGAATTTACTTGTAAGCGTTTTTTGGTTACTAGCGCTGCATACAACATTTGACCTATCAGACCGGTCATATCGGTCACATGACTCCTGCCTGACAGGAGATTGGTTATTTCTAGCCCTTTAGCACACTATATATTTGGAAAGCAATGGTTCCTTCCACTCTCTGCAGTCCAGCATAGAGGGTGTCAGCTCTATCTTTAGCACTGAAGCACTTTATCTCCCATGCAAGCTAGTCCCCTGATGATCCTGCTTGCAAAGAAACGCGTCGGGACCTTCTAACAGGGAGAGTGCAGGGCTTATGATATTGTAGGGATAGCTGTGGACTGTCCTTGTAAGGGCAGGAGTTTGGGGATTGATCTCATTAATAGCCCCGCAGGGATTTGACAGGGTATTGTCTCCTGAAGTCGTGCGATAACGGATTATTCCAGAGAAGCACCACTGGTGTTTCAGCTCTCCTACCTTCTACAAATTGGTGAGATCGTTCTTTTATTATTACTCTCCCAATCATGTGTATCCCTCTTTATCATTGTTTTTGTTTTTCTTTCAGCAAATGATTGACTGCTAATATTAATGCAACCAAGGCACATATAGGACTTGGGTACTTGTTATGTACCATTGGTTTTGGCTTTTTGTCATTTAACCAGGTTCCTTGGTCTAAGTGTTGGAATTCTGGACCACTGCCAGTGTTCCTATAGAAATCCCTTTTAGTATCTTTTTCTGTATGGTATACTAATTTTGAACATACCTAGTGGTACTTTTTATTGATATTTTCCTTGGTGACACCCATTTGTATATATTTTTTACTAATATTTATTAAAAGTTATGTTTTAATTCCTACTTGAGCTGTGTTCCCTATAAATTGGTAGGATCATGTAAATTATTACACTTTATCATTATTTATTGCTGTCTTCGCTTGTGTCCTTCTCCCAAACCAAAAGTGAAGGATGCGTCAGGCGACACAACAGGTTACTCCATGGAGCTCTTTACACATACCGTGCCTGGGTTAGAAAAGGAAATTGTACCCTGCCCAAAACAAGAAGAATCGGACATGGAGTTCACTGATGCACAGCCACAGCTAGATTATGATGCTGTTCCATTGAGTCAGATCACTACATTGCCCTCGCAGTTTGCTGAGCCAGAATCTGACCCTGATGAGACTATGGTGCCCTGTCCCGAACGCTATAGCACCTTACACGGTGACACTGAGGAAGGTGCACATGACATTGAGGAGGAGGAGGTGATAGATGACCCAGTTGTTGACCCAGATTGGCAGCCATTGGGGGAAGAGGGTGGCGCTGCCAGTAGATCAGAAGCGGAGGAGGGTTATCCACAGCAGCACCAATCTACATCGCAACAGCTGTCATCTGGCAGGCCCGTATCAGGCAAAAAACGTTTGACAAAACCAGTTTTAGGACAGCGTGGCCATCCTGTGAAAGTTGCACAGCGTGCAATGCCTGAAAAGGAATTCCATAGTAGGAAGAGTGCAGTGTGGCATTTTTTTGACCAAGATCATAATGATCAGTCAAAAGTGATCTGTAAAAAAGGCTCAAAGACCTTTAGCAGAGGGAAGATTCTTAACAATTTAAATACAACATGCATGCGTAGACATTTAAACAGCATGCACTTGCAAGCCTGGACTAAATACCTAATGTCTCGTACCGTTGGTGCACCAGGTCTGAATGAAGGTTGTCAGCACCGCAACATTGCTTCCCTCACTGTAAGCCCACCGGTTAGGACACCAGCAGCAAATGTGGAGGGATGGTCGCTAGGCCAAAGCAGTCAGGGAGTCAGAAAGTTATTGGTAGGAAGCACTGTATGTAGGCCAACATCACCAACTCACTCTCAATCTGCCATGTCCACAACCACCACCACCACGGCTAGATCCACCATAGGCAGCTCTCCAGTCCAGCTCACCCTAGAAGAGACTCTTGTTAGGAAACGAAAGTACTCATCCTGTCATCCGCGAACACAGGGTTTGAACGCCCACATTGCCAGACTTATCTCGTTAGAGATGATGTCCTACCGGTTGGTTGAAAGCAAAGCGTTCAAAGCCCTGATGGCCTACGCAGTACCACGCTATGACCTACCCAGTCGCCCCTTCTTTGCGAGAAAAGCCATCCCAGCCCTCCACCAGCATGTCAAAGACCGCATTATCCATGCACTGAGGCAGTCTGTCAGTGGGAAGGTGCACCTCACAACAGATGCATGGACCAGTAGGCATGGCCAGGGACGTTACGTGTCCATCACGGCGCACTGGGTTAATGTCGTGGATGCAGGGTCCACAGGGGACAGCAATAGTGGGACAGTTCTGCCTAGTCCACGATCTAGGGAACAGTTGGCTGTAGACGTTCGCCACCCCACCTCCTCCTCCTCCTCCAGAAGCGAAAGCTCATCCACAGAGCGCTGTCGCACGACCACTCCATCCGCAGCTGCCAGTGTTGCACACGAGGTGTCCCATTACGGAACAGCTAATGAGAAGCGTCAGCAGGCCGTGTTTGAAATGAAGTGTTTGAGCGACAACAGACACACCGCGGAAGTTCTAGCCGAGTTCTTGCAGCAAGAAACTCAGTCATGGCTGGGCAGTGTACATCTTGAGGCAGGCAAGGTAGTCAGTGATAACGGAAGGAATTTTATGGCTGCCATAGCCCTTTCACAACTCAAACACATACCTTGCCTGGCTCACACTTTGAACCTGGTGGTGCAGTGCTTTCTTAAAAATTATCCGGAGTTACCAGCCCTGCTCCTGAAGGTGCGAAGACTTTGCTCGCACATCCGCCGGTCGCCCGTACACTCCAGCCGTATGCTGAACCATCAGCGATCGCTCAATCTTCCACAGCACCGCCTAATTATCGACGTTGCAACAAGGTGGAACTCCACACTGCACATGGTTCAGAGGCTGTGTGAACAGAGGCGTGCTGTCATGTATTTGTGGGAGGATACGCATACACGGGCAGGCAGTTGGATGGCAGACATGGAGTTGTCTGGTGTGCAGTGGTCCAAGCTACAAGACCTCTGTCAAGTCCTTCAGTGTTTCGAGGAATGCACATGGCTGGCAAGTGCAGACGATGCCATCATAAGCATGAGCATCCCACTTATGCGTCTGCTGATGCAAAGTTTGACGCACATCAAGGAGCAGGCGTCTGCAGCCGAGGAGGAGGGAATCCTTGATGACAGTCAGCCATTGTCTGGTCAGGGAACTGTCCAGGACGAGGTGGCAGTTGAAGAGGATGAGGAGGAGGATGATGGGGATGACTATGTATGGGAGGAGGATGCTTCTCAGGAGCCACTTGAAACTGGTGGCGTTGCAAGGTCAGGTACAGGATTCTTGCGGGACACTTGTGATGTGGATTTCTAAGAAAGTGCTCCTCAACCCAGCAGGACCAGTGAATTGACACCAGGAATATTGGCCCACATGGCTGAGTATGCCTTGCGTATTCTAAAAAGGGACCCCCGCATTGTCAAAATGATGACCGATGACGATTACTGGTTGGCCTGCCTCCTGGATCCACGCTATAAAGGGAAAATGCAAAACATCATGCCACATGAGAACCTTGAGCAAATATTGGCTACCAAACAAGCAACTCTTGTAGACCGTTTGGTTCAGGCATTCCCAGCACACAGAGGCGGTGATGGTCCTCACACTTACCGTAGGGGGCAACATGACAGAGGTGCTAGAGGTGCCGGAATCCGAAGTGGCGTTGGACAGAGGGGTTTTCTGACAAGGTTGCGGAGTGATTTTTCAATGACCGCTGACACAACAGGGACTGCTGCATCTATTCAAAGTGACAGGAGACAGCATTTGTCCAGTATGGTTACAAATAGTGTTGAGCGATACCGTCCGATACTTGAAAGTATCGGTATCGGAAAGTATCGGCCGATACAGGCAAAGTATCGGATCTAATCCGATACCGATACCCGATACCAATACAAGTCAATGGGACACCAAGTATCGGACGGTATCCTGTATGGTTCCCAGGGTCTGAAGGAGAGGAAACTCTCCTTCAGGCCCTGGGATCCATATCAATGTGTAAAAGAAAGAATTAAAATAAAAAATAGGGATATACTCACCCTCCGGCGCAGCCTGGACTTTACCGCCATAACCGGGAGCCGTTGTACCTAAGAATGCGCGCTTGAAGGGCCTTAGATGAGGTCACTGCGCTCTGATTGGTCCATAGCGGTCGCGTGACCGCTACGCGACCAATCACAAAGCAGTGACGTCACCTAAGGTCTTTCAAGCGCTTGAAATACCTTAGAAGACATCCGCAGCTTCTGATTGGTCGCGTAGCGGTCGCGTGACCGCTATGCGACCAATCACAAAACCGTGACGTCGCCTAAGGTATTTCAAGCGCTTGAAAGACCTTAGGTGACGTCACTGACGTGGGATCATCATATTGTGTATAGGAGAGCTGTGGGATCATCATATTGTGTATAGGGGAGCTGTGGGATCATCATATTGTGTATAGGGGAGCTGTGGGGGCATTGTAATGTGTATAGGGAAGCTGTGGGCTTATCACACTACATAGAGGGGAGCTGTGGGCTTATCATACTCTGTATAGGGGAGTAGTGGTGACATACCGTATTTTTCGGACTATAAGACGCACCGGACTATAAGGCGCACCCAGGTTTTAGAGTTGGAAAATAGGGAAAAAAAATATTTGAAGCAAAAAAATGTGGTAAAATATTTAATAACATAAATAACATACTATTATATGTGGTGTTATTACATATAATAGTATGTTATTGTGTTGGAAGCTGCAGGGCCAGTGTGGTGTCTGTACAGTACTATATGAAGATGCTGGAGGGTGAGTATAAGAATGGGGGCACAGGGCTGATATTGAAAGCACCACTCCAGCACTGCAAAATAGCACTGGAGTGCTGCTTTAAAATCCCATGGGAGAACTATAACTCCCAGCATGTCCTGCAGATCCTATGACATGCTGAGAGTTATAGTTCACCACAGGAGTGGCAGAGTTTTATTGTGTATTGTAAAGACTAACCTCTTAATTGTGGCAGCCTGCCAGCCTGTGGTGAGGTAAAAGCATCCCATGACTGCACACAGAGCACTCCCTCTTGTTACCTCCCCACAGCACAGGTTTTGAGGAAGCCTGCAGATTCTAGTGGAGAGCCTGAAGGACCTGTGATGATGTCAAGAAGAGGGAGGGCTCTGAGCTGCCATGTGATGCTCCAGCCTGCCCACCTCTGACATCACACAGGTCCTGTTTGTGCACAGCACTCGGCATCCAGGCATGGCAGGCAGGTATACAGCGATCTCCTCTCCGCTCTGGCCCCTGCTGCTGCTGCCTCCTCCCCAGGACACACAAATCTCCCTAGCTGCTGCAGCAATCAGCGCTGAGGAAGCCATGCGTGTCCCTGCTTAAGTGCAGTATTCAATTGCTGCTCCCGGCTCACCGCTCCCAAAGGAAAGGCAGCCCCCCAACAAATATTGACAGTGAAAGGAGAGGGAAATTACAAACGCAGACTGAAAACAGAATTTAGCAAAGGAGGCCACGCTACCTAGAAAGAAAAGACAGGAAAGAGTACTGTGAGGTCAGTATAAAAAATACTACAAAATCCACCACAGAGAATACAAAAATCTCCACACCTAACTAAAGGCATGGAGGGTAACTCTGTGACTCCAGAGCTTCCAACTTGGCTGAGTAAATCTTAACACAGACAAAGCTGGACAAGAAAAAACATCGCAATTCACAGAACTATTAAGTCCACCGCATGTGGACTGCAGAAACAGAGCCAGGACTTATCTTTGATGATTTGGACAATCCAGAAGGAGAAACCAAGCAGAGATGTGGATCCCTAGAAAACAATGGACAACTGGCACTCAGTAAAGGAAGGAGCCAGACTAAATAGCACCGTCCAAAGTGGAAGCAGCTGATGACTGTTGTGGACAAACAGCAGCACTACCACTTGTAACCACCAGAGGGAGCCTAAGAGCAGAACCCACAACAGAATTCACAACAGTATCCCCCCCTTGAGGAGGGGTCACCGAACCCTCACCAGAGCCCCCAGGCCGATCCGGACGAGCCAAATGGAAGGCACAAACCAAATCGTCAGCATGAACATCGGAGGCAACAACCCAAGAATTATCCTCCTGGCCATCACCATTCCACTTGACAAGATACTGAAGCCTCCGTCTAGAAAAACGAGAATCCAAGATCTTCTCCACAACATACTCCAACTCCCCATCAATCAACACCGGGGCAGGAGGATCAACAGAGGGAACCACGGGCACCACATATTTCCGCAACAAAGATCTATGAAAAACATTATGAATGGAAAAAGAGGCTGGAAGGGCCAAACGAAAAGACACTGGATTGATAATCTCAGAAATCCTATAAGGACCAATAAACCTCGGGCTTGACCTTCGGGGAAGAAACCTTCATAGGAACATGACGAGAAGACAACCAGACCAAATTCCCAACCCGAAGCCGGGAACCCACACGCCGACGACGGTTGGCAAAACGCTGAGCCTCCTCCTGAGACAACACCAAATTGTCCACAACATGAGCCCAAATCTGCTGCAACCTGTCAACCACAGAGTCCACCCCAGGACAATCAAAAGACTCAATCTGCCCTGAAGAAAAACGAGGATGAAACCCAGAATTACAAAAGAATGGTGAGTGACACCAAGGTAGCAGAACTAGCCCGATTATTAAGGGCAAACTCGGCCAATGGCAAGAAAGCCACCCAATCATCCTGATCGGCAGACACAAAGCATCTCAAATAAGTTTCCAAAGTCTGGTTAGTTCGCTCGGTTTGGCCGTTTGTCTGAGGATGAAATGCGGAAGAAAAAGACAAATCAATGCCCAGCTTAGCACAAAAGGACCGCCAAAACCTAGAAACAAACTGGGAACCTCTATCGGACACAATATTCTCTGGAATGCCATGCAAACGAACCACATGCTGAAAAAACAACGAAACCAACTCAGAAGAGGAAGGCAACTTAGGCAAAGGTACCAAATGAACCATCTTAGAAAACCGGTCGCAGACCACCCAGATAGCAGACATCCTCTGGGAAACAGGAAGATCCGAAATAAAATCCATAGAAATATGCGTCCAAGGCCTCTCAGGGACCGGCAAAGGCAAAAGCAACCCATTGGCGCGGGAGCAGCAAGGTTTGGCCTGCGCACAAGTCCCACAGGACTGCACAAAAGAACGCCCATCCCGTGACAAAGAAGGCCACCAAAAGGACCTACTAACCAAATCTCTGGTACCAAAAATCCCAGGATGGCCAGCCAACACAGAACAGTGAACATCAGAAATCACTTTACTAGTCCATCTGTCAGGAACAAACAGTTTCCCCGCTGGACAGCGATCAGGTTTATCAGCCTGAAACTCCTGAAGAGCCCATCGCAAATCAGGGGAGATGGCAGAAAGAATCACCCCCTCCTTAAGAATACCACCGGCTCAAGAATCCCAGGGGAATCAGGCAAGAAACTCCTAGAGAGGGCATCAGCCTTAACATTCTTAGAACCTGGAAGATAAGAGACAACAAAATCAAAACGGGAGAAAAACAGGGACCATCGGGCCTGTCTAGGATTCAGCCGTTTGGCAGACTCGAGGTAAATCAGATTCTCATTATCTGTCAAGACCACAATACGGTGCTTGGCCCCCTCAAGCCAATTTCGCCACTCCTCAAATGCCCACTTCATAGCCAACAACTCACGATTGCCGAGTGTTGAGCGATACCGTCCGATACTTGAAAGTATCGGTATCGGAAAGTATCGGCCGATACCGGCAAAATATCGGATCCAATCCGATACCGATACCCGATACCAATACAAGTCAATGGGACTCATGTATCGGACGGTATTCCTGATGGTTCCCAGGGTCTGAAGGAGAGGAAACTCTCCTTCAGGCCCTGGGAACCATATAAATGTGTAAAAGAAAGAATTAAAATAAAAAATATCGCTATACTCACCTGTCCGACGCAGCCGGGACTTCAGCGAGGGAACCGGCAGCGTTGTTTGTTTAAAATTCGCGCTATTACTTGGTTACGTGAATTCCCGGCTTGTGATTGGTCAGGTCGGCCATGTTGCCGGGACGCGGACCAATCACAGCAAGCCGTGACGAAATTACGTCACGGCTTGCTGTGATTGGTCCGCGTACCGGCAATATGGCCGCCCTGACCAATCACAAGCCGTGACGTCACGGGAGGCTGGACACGCGCTCATTTTAAAATGGGCGCGTGTCCAGCCTCCCGTGACGTCACGGCTTGTGATTGGTTGCGCCGCGGTCAACCAATCACAAGCCGGGAGGCTGGACGCGCTCATTTTAAAATGGGCGCGTGTCCAGCCTCCCGTGACGTCACGGCTTGTGATTGGTTGCGCCGCGGTCAACCAATCACAAGCCGGGAGGCTGGACGCGCTCATTTTAAAATGGGCGCGTGTCCAGCCTCCCGTGACGTCACGGCTTGTGATTGGTTGCGCCGCGGTCAACCAATCACAAGCCGGGAGGCTGGACGCGCTCATTTTAAAATGGGCGCGTGTCCAGCCTCCCGTGACGTCACGGCTTGTGATTGGTCAGGGCGGCCATATTGCCGGGACGCGGACCAATCACAGCAAGCCGTGACGTAATTTCGTCACGGCTTGCTGTGATTGGTCCGCGTCCCGGCAACATGGCCGACCTGACCAATCACAAGCCGGGAATTCACGTAACCAAGTAATAGCGCAAATTTTAAACAAACAACGCTGCCGGTTCCCTCGCTGAAGTCCCGGCTGCGTCGGACAGGTGAGTATAGCGATATTTTTTATTTTAATTCTCTCTTTTACACATTTTAACATTAATGTTGTTGCGATACCCGATACCCGATACCACAAGAGTATCGGAATCCCGGTATCGGAATTCCGATACAGCAAGTATCGGCCGATACCCGATACTTGCAGCATCGGAATGCTCAACACTATTGCCGACATCATAATTGCGTTCCGCAGGCGAAAACTTTCGAGAAAAGAAGGCACACGGTTTCACCAAGGAACCATCAGAATTCCTCTGAGACAAAACAGCCCCTGCCCCAATCTCAGAAGCGTCAACCTCAACCTGAAAAGGAAGAGAAACATCCGGCTGACGCAACACAGAGGCAGAAGTAAATCGGCGCTTAAGCTCCTGAAAGGCAGAAACGGCCTCAGAGGACCAATTAGCTACATCAGCGCCCTTCCTCGTCAAATCGGTCAGGGGTTTAACCACACTGGAGAAGTTGACAATGAAACGGCGATAAAAATTAGCAAAGCCCAAAAATTTCTGAAGGCTCTTCACGGATGTGGGCTGGATCCAATCATGAATGGCCTGAACCTTAGCCGGATCCATTTCTATAGATGATGGAGAAAAAATGAAGCCCAAAAAAGAAACCTTCTGTACTCCAAAGAGGCACTTAGACCCCTTCACAAACAAGGCATTGTCACGAAGGACCTGAAATACCATCCTAACTTGTTTCACATGAGACTCCCAATCATCTGAAAAAATCAAAATATCATCCAAATATACAATCATGAATTTATCAAGATAATTCAAAAAAATATCATGCATGAAGGACTGAAACACAGATGGGGCAATAGAGTGTCCTAATGGCATCACAAGATACTCAAAATGGCCCTCGGGCGTATTAAACGCAGTTTTCCATTCATCACCCTGCTTAATACGAACCAGATTATATGCCCCTCGAAGGTCAATCTTAGTAAACCAACTAGCCCCCTTAATTCTGGCAAACAAATCAGAAAGCAAAGGCAAAGGGTATTGGAATTTGACCGTGATCTTATTCAAGAGGCGATAATCAATACAGGGTCTCAAGGAGCCATCCTTCTTGGCAACAAAAAAAAAAACCTGCTCCTAATGGAGAAGAAGATGGCCGAATATGCCCCTTCTCCAAAGACTCCCTTACATAGCTCCGCATGGCTGCATGTTCAGGCACAGACAGGTTGAAAAGTCGGCCCTTAGGAAACTTACAGCCTGGAATCAAATCAATAGCACAATCACAGTCCCTATGCGGTGGAAGGGAACTGGACTTGGGCTCATCGAAAACATCCTGGAAATCTGACAGAAACTCAGGAATTTCAGAAGACAGGGAGGAGGAAATTGACATCAGAGGAACATCATCGTGAACCCCCTGACAACCCCAACTAGTCACAGACATAGATTTCCAATCCAACACCGGATTATGTACCTGTAACCATGGAAACCCCAGCACAACAGCATCATGCAAATTATGTAACACCAGGAAGCGACAATCTTCCTGATGGGCTGGCGCAATGCACATGGTTAACTGTGTCCAAAACTGAGGTTTATTTTTAGCCAAAGGCTGTAAGGAAAAACCACAACGTCTGGCAAATTCTAAGTCCATTAAATTTAAAGCGGCGCCTGAATCCACAAATGCCATGACAGAGAATGATGATAATGAGCAGATCAGGGTCACAGATAACAGAAATTTAGGTTGTACAGTACTGATTGTAATGGAATTAGCGATTCTCTTGGCACGCTTAGGGCAATCAGAAATAACATGAGCAGAATCGCCGCAGTAAAAGCACAACCTATTGTGATGTCTGAATCCTTGGCGTTCCGCTCTAGACACAATCCTATCACACTGCATAGGCTCAGGACTCCGCTCGGAAGACAACGCCATAGTGTGCACAACTCTGCGCTCACGTAAGCGCCGATCAATTTGAATGGCCAGAGACATAGAATCACTCAGACCTGCAGGCGTGGGGAACCCCACCATAACATCTTTAACAGATTCAGAAAGACCCTTTCTGAAAATTGCCGCCAAAGCATCCTCATTCTACTTAGTAAGCACAGACCATTTTCTGAATTTCTGGCAATATGACGCTGCCGCTTCTTGACCCTGACACAGGGCCAAAAGTGTTTTCTCAGCATGCTCTACAGAGTTAGGTTCATCATACAATAACCCAAGCACCTGAAAAAAGGTGTCTACATTAAGCAAGGCCGGATTCCCAGATTCCAGGGAAAATGCCCAATCCTGCGGGTCACCACGCAACAGAGAAATGACAATTTTTACCTGCTGGATGGGATCACCAGAGAAACGGGGCTTAAGAGCAAAAAACAGTTTACAGTTATTTTTAAAGCTCAAAAATTTGGACCTGTCCCCGAAGAACAGATCGGGGGTAGGAATTCTAGGCTCTAAAACAGGAGTCTGCACGATATAATCAGAAATACCCTGTACTCTAGCAGCAAGTTGATCCACCCGAGAAGCAAGTCCCTGAACATCCATGTCAACGCCTAACTCCTGAGCCACCCAGAAGTGAAGAGGGGAAAAAAAAACACAACAGAGTACAGAAAAAAAAATGGCTCAGCACTTTCTTTCCCTTCTTTTGAGATGCGGTTAACTCATTGTGGGCCAGTTGTACTGTTATGAACTGGTGGCCTAGGAGCAGCATGAACGAGCTCTGGAGTAGGTGGCCTCTATACTGACCGCAGACCCTGAACTTAACACATCAACTAGAAGTAGCCATGGGATGTTCCTGTCACTCCCTAGACACATCGTCACGGCCGGAGGACTAATTACACCTAAAGAAAGAAACAGGAATACTATCTTGCCTCAGAGAAAATTCCAAAAGGAAAGGCAGCCCCCCACAGATATTGACTGTGAGAGGAGAGGGAAATTACAAACGCAGACTGAAAACAGAATTTAGCAAAGGAGGCCACGCTACCTAGAAAGAAAAGACAGGAAAGAGTACTGTGCGGTCAGTATAAAAAATACTACAAAATCCACCACAGAGAATACAAAAATCTCCACACCTAACTAAAGGCATGGAGGGTAACTCTGTGACTCCAGAACTTCCAACTTGGCTGAGTAAATCTTAACACAGACAAAGCTGGACAAGAAAAAACATAGCAATTCACAGAACTATTAAGTCCACCGCATGTGGACTGCAAAAACAGAGCAAGGACTTATCTTTGATGATTTGGACAATCCAGAAGGAGAAACCAAGCAGAGATGTGGATCCCTAGAAAACAATGGACAACTGGCACTCAGTAAAGGAAGGAGCCAGACTAAATAGCCCCGTCCAAAGTGGAAGCAGCTGATGACTGTTGTGAAGGACAAACAGCAGCACTACCACTTGTAACCACTGGAGGGAGCCTAAGAGCAGAACCCACAACAGAATTCACAACAGGCGGGGAGCCGCTAATGAATATTCACTGCACTTAATCATCGGGACCACATGGTTTTCCCAGCGCTGATTCCGGGCAGCGGGGACTGTTGGGAATTCTGCTCTTGGGCTCCCTCCGGTGGTTATAAGTGGTAGTGCTGCTGTCTCTGGATCGCAGCATTCATCAGGTGTGTCAAGTTTTTGCAATCCCGACTGGGCTATTTAGCCTTGCTTGACCCTTAACTCAGTGCCAGTTGTCCATTGTTCCTGGAGGATTCACATCCCTTCCTGCTCTATCCTGCTTTGCTGTTCATTTCAACAAAGATAAGTTCTGGCCTTGATTTTTGCTGTCCTCATGCTGTGGCCTTATTGTTCAATTCTTTTCCATGTTTTTGTCTTGTCCAGCTTGGTCTGTATAAGGATTTGTTTAGCCAAGCTGGTATCTCTGGAGATGCAGATATACCCTCCATATCTTTAGTTAGCTGTGGAGATTTTGTATTTTCTGTGGTGGATATTTTCTAGTGTTTTAATACTGACCGCATAGTACTCTGTCCTAACCTTTCTGTTTAGCTAGAAGTGGCCTCCTTTGCTAAATTCTGATTTCAGTCTGTGTATGTTTTTTCCCTCTCCTCTCACAGTCAATATTTGTGGGGGGCTGTCTATCCTTTGGGAATTTTCTCTGAGGCAAGATAGTTTTCCCTTTTCTTTCTCTAGGGGTAATTAGTCCTCCGGCTGTGTCGAGATGTCTAGGGAGTGATAGGTACATTCCACGGCTACTTCTAGTTACGGTGTTAAGTTCAGGTCTTCGGTCAGTACAGGTACTACCTTCTCCAGAGTACGTCTCATGCTGCTCTTAGGCCACCACCAGATCATAACAGTACAACTGGCCAACAATGAGTTAACCGCATCTCAGAAGAAGGTAAGGAAAGTGCTGAGACATTTTTTTTTCTGTAGTCTGTTGTGTTTTTTGTTTTTTTTCTTCCCTCTTTATCTCTGGGTGGCTCAGGAGTTCGGCGCTGGTATGGATGTTCAGGGATTGGCTTCTCGTGTGGATCAACTTGCTGCTAGAGTACAGGGTATTTCCGATTATATCGTTCAGACTCCAGTTTTGGAGCCTAGAATTCCAACTCCTGATTTGTTTCTTGGGGACAGGTCTAAATTTTTGAGCTTTAAAAATAACTGTAAACTGTTTTTTGCTCTGAAACCCCGTTTCTCTGGTGATCCCATCCAGCAGGTTAAAATTGTTATATCTCTGCTGCGTGGTGACCCCCAGGATTGGGCATTTGCCCTGGAACCTGGGAATCCGGCGTTGCTTAATGTAGACACCTTTTTTCAGGCGCTTGGGTTATTGTATGATGAACCTAATTCAGTGGATCATGCTGAGAAGACCTTGTTGGCCCTGTGTCAGGGTCAAGAAGCGGCAGAATCATATTGCCAGAAATTTAGAAAATGGTCTGTACTGACTAAATGGAATGAGGATGCCTTGGCGGCAATTTTCAGAAAGGGTCTTTCTGAATCCGTTAAAGATGTTCCCCACGCCTGCTAGTCTGAGTGATTCTATGTCTCTGGCCATTCAGATTGATCGGCGCTTGCGCGAGCGCAGAGTTGTGCACACTATGGCGTTGTCTTCCGAGCGGAGTCCTGAGCCTATGCAGTGTGATAGGATTGTGTCTAGAGCTGAACGACAAGGATTCAGACGTCAGAATAGGTTGTGTTTTTACTGTGGCGATTCTGCTCATGTTATTTCTGATTGCCCTAAGCGTACCAAGAGAATCGCTAGTTCTGTTACCATCAGTACTGTACAACCTAAATTTCTGTTATCTGTGACCCTGATCTGCTCATTATCGTCATTTTCTGTCATGGCATTTGTGGATTCAGGCGCCGCTCTAAACTTAATGGACTTAGAATTTGCCAGACGTTGTGGTTTCCCCTTGCAGCCTTTGCAGAGTCCTATTCCTTTGAGGGGCATTGATGCTACACCATTGGCTAAAAATAAACCTCAGTTTTGGACACAGCTGACCATGTGCATGGCGCCAGCCCATCAGGAAGATTGTTGTTTTCTGGTGTTGCATAATTTGCATGATGCTATTGTGCTGGGTTTCCCATGGTTACAGGTGCATAATCCGGTATTAGATTGGAAATCTATGTCTGTGACTAGTTGGGGTTGTCAGGGGGTTCATGGTGACGTTCCTTTGATGTCAATTGCCTCCTCCCCCTCTTCTGAAATTCCTGAGGTTTTGTCAGATTTCCAGGATGTATTCAATGAGCCCAAGTCCAGTTCCCTTCCACCGCATAGGGACTGTGATTGTGCTATTGACTTGATTCCAGGCTGTAAGTTCCCTAAGGGCCGACATTTCAACCTGTCTGTGCCAGAACATACCGCCATGCGGAGCTATGTTAAGGAGTCCTTGGAGAAGGGGCATATTCGGCCATCTTCTTCACCATTGGGAGCAGGTTTTTTTTTTGTTGCCAAAAAAGATGGCTCCTTGAGACCCTGTATTGATTATCGCCTCTTGAATAAGATCACGGTCAAATTCCAATACCCTTTGCCTTTGCTTTCTGATCTGTTTGCTAGGATTAAGGGGGCTAGTTGGTTTACTAAGATTGACCTTCGTGGGGCATATAATCTTGTTCGTATTAAGCAGGGTGACGAATGGAAAACTGCGTTTAATAAACCCGAAGGCCATTTTGAATACCTTGTGATGCCATTTGGACTCTCTAATGCTCCATCTGTGTTTCAGTCCTTCATGCATGATATATTTTGGAATTATCTTGATAAATTTATGATTGTATATTTGGATGATATTTTGATTTTTTCAGATGATTGGGAGTCTCATGTGAAACAAGTCAGGATGGTATTTCAGATCTTTCGTGATAATGCCTTGTTTGTGAAGGGGTCTAAGTGCCTCTTTGGAGTACAGAAGATTTCTTTTTTGGGCTTCATTTTTTCTCCCTCATCTATAGAAATGGATCCGGTTAAGGTTCAGGCCATTCATGATTGGATCCAGCCCACATCCGTGAAGAGCCTTCAGAAATTTTTGGGCTTTGCTAATTTTTATCGCCGTTTCATTGCCAACTTCTCCAGTGTGGTTAAACCCCTGACCGATTTGACGAAGAAAGGCGCCAATGTGACGAATTGGTCCTCTGCGACTGTTTCTGCCTTTCAGGAGCTTAAACGCCGATTTACTTCTGCCCCTGTGTTGCGTCAGCTGGATGTTTCTCTTCCTTTTCAGGTTGAGGTTGACGCTTCTGAGATTGGGGCAGGGGCCGTTTTGTCTCAGAGGAATTCTGATGGTTCCTTGATGAAACCGTGTGCCTTCTTTTCTCGAAAGTTTTCGCCTGCGGAACGCAATTATGATGTCGGCAATCGTGAGTTGTTGGCTATGAAGTGGGCATTTGAGGAGTGGCGACATTGGCTTGAGGGGGCCAAGCACCGTATTGTGGTCTTGACCGATCATAAGAATCTGATTTACCTCGAGTCTGCCAAACGGCTGAATCCTAGACAGGCCCGATGGTCCCTGTTTTTCTCCCGTTTTGATTTTGTGATCTCGTATCTTCCGGGTTCTAAGAATGTTAAGGCTGATGCCCTCTTTAGGAGCTTTTTGCCTGATTCTCCTGGGGTCCTTGAGCCGGTCAGCATTCTAAAGGAAGGGGTGATTCTTTCTGCCATCTCCCCTGATTTACGACGGGTTCTTCAGGAATTTCAGGCTGATAAACCTGACCGCTGCCCAGTGGGGAAACTGTTTGTTCCTGACAGATGGCTGGTCATCCTGGGATTTTTGGTACCAGAGATTTGGTTGGTAGGTCCTTTTGGTGGCCTTCTTTGTCACAGGATGTGCGTTCTTTTGTGCAGTTCTGTGGGACTTGTGCGTGGGCCAAGCCTTGCTGTTCCCGCGCTAGTGGGTTGCTTTTGCCTTTGCCGGTCCCTGAGAGGCCTTGGACGCATATTTCTATGGATTTTATTTCGGATCTTCCGGTTTCCCAGAGGATGTCGGTTATCTGGGTGATTTGTGACTGGTTTTCTAAGATGGTTCATTTGGTACCTTTGCCTAAGTTGCCTTCCTCTTCTGATTTGGTTCCATTGTTTTTTCAGCATGTGGTTCGTTTGCATGGCATTCCGTAGAATATTGTGTCCGATAGAGGTTCCCAGTTTGTTTCTAGGTTTTGGCAGGACTTTTGTGCTAGGCTGGGCATTGATTTGTCTTTTTCTTCCGCATTTCATCCTCAGACAAATGGTCAAACCAAGCGAACTAATCAGACTTTGGAAACTTATTTGAGATGCTTTGTGTCTGCTGATCAGGATGATTGGGTGGCTTTCTTGCCATTGGCCGAGTTTGCCCTTAATAATCGGGCTAGTTCTGCTACCTTGGTTTCACCCTTCTTTTGTAACTCTGGTTTTCATCCTCGTTTTTCTTTGGGGCAGGTTGAGCCTTCTGATTGTCCTGGGGTGGACTCTGTGGTTGACAGCTTGCAGCAGATTTGGGCTCATGTTGTTGACAATTTGGTGTTGTCTCAGGAGGGGGCTCAGCGTTTTGCTAACCGTCGTCGGTGTGTTGGTTCCCGGCTTCGGGTTGGGGATTTGGTCTGGTTGTCTTCCCGTCATGTTCCTATGAAGGTTTCTTCCCCAAAGTTTAAGCCTTGGTTTATTGGCCCTTATAGTATTTCTGAGATTATCAATCCAGTGTCTTTTCGTTTGGCCCTTCCAGCCTCTTTTTCCATCCATAATGTTTTTCATAGATCTTTGTTGCGGAAATATGTGGTGCCCGTTGTTCCCTCTGTTGATCCTCCTGCCCCGGTGTTGATTGATGGGGAGTTGGAGTATGTGGTTGAGAAGATTTTGGATTCTCGTTTTTCAAGGCGGAAGCTTCAGTATCTTGTCAAATGGAAGGGTTATGGCCAGGAGGATAATTCTTGGGTTGTTGCCTCCGATGTTCATGCTGAGGATTTGGTTCGTGTCTTTCATTTGGCTTGTCCGGATCGGCCTGGGGGCTCTGGTGAGGGTTCGGTGACCCCTCCTCAAGGGGGGGGTACTGTTGTGAATTCTGCTCTTGGGCTCTCTCCGGTGGTTATAAGTGGTAGTGCTGCTGTCTCTGGATCGCAGCATTCATCAGGTGTGTCAAGTTTTTGCAATCCTGACTGGGCTATTTAGCCTTGCTTGACCCTTTAGTCAGTGCCAGTTGTCCATTGTTCCTGGAGGATTCACATCCCTTCCTGCTCTCTCCTGCTTTGCTGTTCATTTCAACAAAGATAAGTTCTGGCCTTGATTTTTGTTGTCCTCATGCTGTGGCCTTATTGATCAGTTCTTTTCCATGTTTTTGTCTTGTCCAGCTTGGTCTGTATAAGGATTTGTTTAGCCAAGCTGGTATCTCTGGAGATGCAGATATACCCTCCATATCTTTAGTTAGCTGTGGAGATTTTGTATTTTCTGTGGTGGATATTTTCTAGTGTTTTAATACTGACCGCATAGTACTCTGTCCTATCCTTTCTATTTAGCTAGAAGTGGCCTCCTTTGCTAAATTCTGATTTCAGTCTGTGTATGTTTTTTCCCTCTCCTCTCACAGTCAATATTTGTGGGGGGCTGTCTATTCTTTGGGAATTTTCTCTGAGGAAAGATAGTTTTCCCTTTCCTATCTCTAGGGGTAATTAGTCCTCCGGCTGTGTCGAGATGTCCAGGGAGTGATAGGTACATTCGATGGCTACTTCTAGTTGCGGTGTTAAGTTCAGGGTCTTCGGTCAGTACAGGTACCACCTTCTCCAGAGTACGCTTCATGCTGCTCTTTGGCCACGAGATCATAACAGGGGACATCCTGAAGTGGGATAACAGTGCAATCCCACTCACTGCTGCCCCCCTCCCCACATGCTACATCCGTACCATAAGACGCACCCACACTTTCCTCCCAAATTTGGAGGAAAAAAGTGCGTCTTATGGTCGGAAAAATACGGTAATACTGTGCATAGGGGAGCAGTGGGGACATCATACTGTGTATAGGGGAGCTGTGGGATAATCATATTGTGTATAGGGGAGCTGTGGGGGCATTATACTGTGTATAGGAAAGCTATGGGCCCACCATACTGTGTAGAGGGGAGCTGTCGGCTCATCATACTCTGTATAGGGAAGTAGTGGTGACATAATACTGTGTATAGAGGAGCAGTGGGGACATCATACTGTGTATAGGGGAGCTGTGGGATCATGATATTGTGTATAGGGGAGCTGTGGGGGCATTATACTGTGTATAGGAAAGCTATGGGCCCACCATACTGTGTATAGTCAAGCTGTACATGGAGGCTACTTAGGGGACATTATTAAATGTTAACTGGGCACTTAAACATTATTGTTATAGGGGAACTCAGAATACTGAAACCATCAAAATTTCATATGTGGTATTATTACTTTATTGGGACAAAATGTGGAGGGCACTAGCACAGGGCATTAATGTTTCCTAGGGGTGAATTTCATTATCTAGAGAGCACAAAGGAGTCATTATTACTATGTAAGGAGCTCAGTGGTGGCATTATTATGTGGGGTGGCACCATTATTGTACCACACAGCAGGTGCAGTAATAGGGACACATACGGCAGCAGCGGATCAGTATTGGAGTATCGGCAGAATGAGGAGTTTGTGCAGGTTGGGAATAGATATGGACGGTGCTGGAAATGTGAGATGTATGATGTGTCTTTGTTGTGTTCTCTGCAGACAAGTCCTGGCTGGAGAAGTTCTCATGTAGTTCTGGGCCAGATGGAAAAGACCGGAAAAGTGAACGATTCCATAAGAAAGACCATCAGCTCTAAGTCACCATCTAAAACTGTCCAGTGATCTCTTATATGGTCTGCAGGACTGGTATCTACCACTATATGGTCTCCATATAGTAATATCAGTGTACGTTTTTGTCTATAGATGTTTTTTCAGTCAGAGTGCAGTCATCTGCTGATGTTCCCCTATGCTCACAATTAGGGTGCACCACCCAGCTGTAGTCAGGGTACCTGGTTAGGGGCCCACTCAGATTTTTTGCCCCCATAAGCTAAAACCCTTGCTACGCCTCTGACTTGAAGAAAAATGTTTTGCATGGTTGAGTCACCAGAAGAAAGCCATTACTACGCAACTGCCACAAAGTATCTCACCAACAATACACAAAACAGAAAAGAGACAAGCCTCAAAACTTATGGAACAACGTGAATTGGAGTGATGAGATGAAAATTGAACTTTTTGGCCACAACCATGAACATTACATTTGGAGAGAGGTCAACAAGGCCTATGATGAAAGGAACACCATTCCTACTGTAAAGTACCGAGGTGGGTCGCAGATGTTTTGGGATGTGTGAGCTTCAAAGGCACAGGAAACTTGGTCAAAGTTGAAGGAAAGATGAATGCAGCACGTTATCAGCAAATATTGGAGGCAAATTTGCACTCATGAGCCTGGAAGGTGCACATGGGACGTACTTGGACGTTCCAACATGACAGCAATTCAAAACACAAGGCCAAGTCGACCTGTCATTGGCTACAGCAGAACAAAAGTGAAGTTTCTGGAGTGGCCATCTCAGTCTACTGACCACAATATCATTGAGCCACTCTGGGGAGATCTCAAGCATGCAGTTCATGCTAGAGAGCCCAAGAATTTACAGGAACTGGAGGCTTTTTGCCAAGAAGAGTGGGCAGCTTTACCATTTGAGAAAATAAATAACCTCATCCACAACTACCACAAAAGACTTCAAGCTGTCATTGATGTTAGAGGGGGGGCAATACATGGTATTAAGAAATGGGGTATGTGAACTTTTGATTAGGGTCATTTCGATGTTTTGCTTTTTCATTATGATTTAAAAAGACAAAACACAGTAGTTTGACAATAAATGGCTTCACCCAACCACTAACCATGAGTGGAGAAAAAGGTTTGGTGTTATCATTCATATTCTCTGAAAAAAAGACTAAGAAAGCAAAAATTCTACCGGGGTATGTAAACTTTTGAGCACAACTGTATGTGAAAGTCTATGGATGAGCAATATGTTCTGCTGATCAATTATATAGAAAGTTTTATGAGGCTTATATAGCAAAAAATATATAGCAACAAACTGTATCCAAGAAGACGTAATACAATGTGGATGAGCAATATATCATGGATAAAATATTGAACGAGTTTTTTGAGGCTTCAATAAAAGTAAATAATTTCTCCATCTCCTCCACTGCCGGCATCGGCATATATCACAACGCACTCTGATGATATAGACTTATATGGGTGCGAGTCAGCAAAGACTCAGCCGAGTCACTGGGCCAATCACAACATGCTGCGATTGTTCACACATACCTATTCGGCATGAGAAAATAATAGATAGATAGATCACTATCAGTACATTAATAAGTTACCGTAACCTATAACAGTACAAGAATACATCAAGAGAACCACTGTCAGTAAATTAATACACAAGTACCACCATGAGTGCATGTATATGTCGCCAGAACCACCATCAGAACATGAACACATAACCAAGCTTAGTACAGCAATTAATTGTAACAGCAAGTCACCCCCATATACATTTGTATCTCATGAACCTTCACCTCCCAGTATGTCCTTAATAATAGTAAGGAGATGATGGGAGTTGTTGTTATCAGTCTTTATCAGACGGTGGATCATACCGGAACTCCAGTAATGATAAGACTTAGTCAGTATCAAGAAGTGAATATATGACATCCAGGAAACTTATAGGTGACATATTTTCTGATTAAGTCATTTCTTTCTTTTTGTCTCTATCTTGTACACAGCTGGTCTCTGCCAATTCCCTCTTCTGCACTTTTATACAACATCCTAACATGTTGCCATTAAAATTAAGAGTGTTATTAAAATGTCCTCTGCATAAAGATATCTGTACATACTATGCTCTAAAGAAGAATGTTATTGTATTCAACCTCCACAATGTCCGCCTTAATGATCTATAACCACCCCACTGTCTGCAATCATCAGCTATAAACACCACACCGTTAGCACTTATGAACCACTGCCTAAACCATGGCTGTCCTCTTTCCACTTTCCTTTCTCCATTTTATGCCCCTATTTCATGCTACCCCCTCTCCATATCCATTCTGTCCCCCCTTTCCATGCCATGACCTCATACTGCCCACCAAGTTGTCATCTCCAAACTGTACTCCCTCTTAACACTGCCTCCCTACATGGCATGATGATCACCACAGCTGTCCATATAGTATGATATCCACAACAGCCCCAATACACACTATGATGTCCACCAAAGCCCCCAATATACAATATGATGTCCAACACAGACCCATATACAGTATAATGCCCTCAACAGCCCCTATGCAGAATGTTCACCACAGCTCACAATACAGTATAATGTCCCCCACAGCCCACTATATAGTATCATGCGCCGCACATATCCTATAGAGTATGATGTCATCACAGTCCAGGTATAATATCCCACAGCTCCCAGTATAATGTCCAACATCTCCCAGTACAATGTTTCCTCTGTCTCCCATACAATATGAAGTCCACCACAGCCACTCTTGTTAGTGTTCCCACAGCAAGCCCCATGTATGTCTACACAGCAAGGCAAACATATTTCTCCACAGCCAGCCCAATGTATTTCTCCACAGCCAGTCCAGCCTCCATCTCCTCTTCTTCTATCTTGTACAGCAGTGGATGCTGAACGGCACAATGACGTCACTGCATTGTGCCATCCGCTGTCCCCTGCATACACCTTCAGTGCGCTGCTAGAGTTCCCGTAGGAGCAGGGGGCTGACACAGATCTTCTGCTCTTTTCCATGCGGTACCAACATCAATTGTATTCCCATCTGACAGATGTGAATACAATTCAGTGCAAGGAGAAGAAAGACGAGACACAGGCAGAGAAAGCAGTGAGCTACGTCACTGTCACTGCTCCCCTGTGTGCCTGCGCCCTAGCCGTAATTATGCTGAATGCCTACAACTAAGGGAAGTCACCGGTTGGTCGCAGCCATTCAGCAATATCACTTTTTTCCCCTAAAGTATGTATGAGGAGGTAGCACCCTAGGCAGATGCCTACCCCTCATCCCGACCATGTTGGTGGCTTATTAAATCTTATAGAAATAAATCATATAAATATTTTTGGTATATTCCTCTTTCCAACATCACTGTATTTGTTTCCAGAGAAAGGAAAAAACAGCAATTAAGCAAGGACTGGTTCTTCTCTTTCATCTGTGGGAATTGGTCTTGGAACAGTGGAAACATTAATCCAGGAGTCCCGCAGTGTGAGCACTTGGACTTGCGTGTTATACATATGCATCGTTAGGAAGATGGATGATAATGGTGGGTAGGGTCCATGCATATTTTGTCAGATTAATGTGACTGTTGCATATCATTTGATCGGTATCCAGCTAGGTTTGTAGATAATATGTGATTCTGTTACTAAGTCCCACGTATAGGTAATGATTGACAATAATCTTGGCAAGTTACAATTTGCTGTAAAAATGAGTCTGTCCTACTGAAGCAAGTACATTTTTTCCTAAATACACATTGGGATGAATTTATAAAAACTGTCTAATTTGTAGATAATGTAATATTTGACTAGACAGTCTGAAAATCCACCAAATGTATCAGTGTTTGATAAAATTAGGGCCCAATACATCAAATATGTTTTTTTAGCCACTTTTTTATCTTTAGACACTTGCTGACATTTATTGTGCCAAATTCATCAAAATGGG
This sequence comes from Ranitomeya variabilis, assembly GCF_051348905.1. Lineage (NCBI taxonomy): Eukaryota > Metazoa > Chordata > Amphibia > Anura > Dendrobatidae > Ranitomeya > Ranitomeya variabilis. The sequence goes on from NC_135233.1 coordinate 1,030,536,586, forward strand.
AAACATGGTTGTTGGTTACTTTTTTTTTTAGGTCTTTAACCATTTTTATAACTTTTTAAATACAAATTATGCAATTAAGCAAACATGTTATGTGAAAGGAGCTTTTCATTGTCAAATTTCTGCTTAAGCCAAATTTTTCATATTGAACCAAAATTGAAAACTAAAATACTCATCTGACAATATAAAAATTACAATAAGGCCGAGATCAGATGGGCCTAATTCATGGTCTGTACATGGACCGCAAAGCCTGGACTGACTGTGGGTCTCTATATGTCTATGATGCTGTAAGTTTAGATTGGGAGACCCAGGGGTGGGATTCAAATTATTAACAACAGGTTCTGTGTTTGTATGTAGGAAAACCACACCCATTTTTTAAGCCACACCCATTTACACACACCTTTTCCTCAAACATATACAAGTAGGGGCGCAGTCAAACCATACCTCCCACCTTTTGAAGAAGGGAAAGAGGGACAAAGCTTGTGGCGCGCATAGCGCGCCGCTGCAAGTTTTAGGCCACACCTCTGACCACAACCATTTCACAACTAGTCACACCCATATCCACGTCCCAACCACACCCATTTAGCACTGCTAATCACACTGTTTCATAAACAATAATTATAAACAGAAAATCTCTCTTTTTTTATTTTTATATAGCGCTAACATATTCCGCAGCGCTTTACAGTTTTACACACATTATCATCACTGTCCCTGATGGGGCTCACAATCTAAATCCTCTATCAGTATGTCTTTGGAATGTGGGAGGAAACCGGAGTGCCCGGAGGAAACCCACGCAAACACGGGGAGAACATACATTCACTCCTTGCAGATGTTGTCCAAGGTGGGATTAGAGCCCAGGACTCCAGCGCTGCAAGGCTGCAGTGCTATCCACTGAGCCACCGTGCTACACCCCCAAAAAAATGGCCACACATGATGCTCAATACTGTATAATGGCCATACATGATGCGTCATACTGTATAATGGCCACATATGATGCTCCATACTGTATAATGGCCACACATGATGCTCCATACTGTATAATGGCCCAACATGATGCTGTATACTGTATAATGGCCACACATGATGCTCAATACTGTATAATGGCCACACATGATGCTCCATACTGTATAATGGCCTCACAGTGTTCCATACTGTATAATGGCCACACATGATGCTCAATACTGTATAATGGCCACACATGATGCTCAATGCTGTATAATGGCCACACATGATGCTCCATACTGTATAATGGCCTCACAGTGTTCCATACTGTATAATGGCCACACATGATGCTCAATACTGTATAATGGCCACACATGATGCTCAATGCTGAATAATGGCCACACATGATGCTCCATACTGTATAATGGCCCTACATGATGCTCAATGCTGTATAATGGCCACACATAATGCTCCATACTGTATAATGGCCCAACATGATGCTCTATACTGTATAATGGCCACACATGATGCTCAATACTGTATAATGGCCATACATGATGCTCAATACTGTATAATGGCCACACATGATGCTCCATACTGTATAATGGCCCAACATGATGCTGTATACTGTATAATGGCCACACATGATGCTCAATACTGTATAATGGCCATACATGATGCTCCATACTGTATAATGGCCACACATGATGCTCCATACTGTATAATGGCCCAACATGATGCTCTATACTGTATAATGGCCACACATGTTGCTCCACACTGTATATTGGCCACACATGATGCTCCATACTGTATAATGGCCACACATGATGCTCCATGCTGCATAATGGCCCCACATGATGCTCAATACTGTATAGTGGCCACACAGTGCTCAATACTGTATAATGGCCACACATGATGCTCCCTACTGTATAATGGCCCCACATGATGCTCAACATTGTATTGTGGCCACACAGTGCTCAATACTGTATTATGGCCACACAGTGCTCCATACTGTATAATGGCCACACATGATGCTCAATATTGTATAATGGCCACACATGATGCTCAACACTGTATAATGGCCACACATGATGCTCAATACTGTATAATGGCCCCACATGATGCTCAATACTGTTTAATGGCCACAAATGATACTCAATATTTTATAATGGCCACAAATGATGCTCCATACTTTATAATGGCCTCACATGATGTTCAATACTGTATAATGGCCACACAGTACTCCATACTGTATAATGGCCACACATGATGCTCAATACTGTATAATGGCTTCACATGATGCTCAATACCGTATAATGGCCCCACATGATGCTCAATACTGCATAATGGCCACAAATGATGCTCAATACTTTATAATGGCCACACATGATGCTCCATGCTTTATAATGGCCACACATGATGCTCAATACTGTATAATGGCCCCACATGATCCTCAATACTGTATAATGGTCACACATGATGGTCAATACTGTATAATGGCCACACATGATGCTCCATACTGCACAATGGCCCCACATGATGATCCATACAGTATAATGGCCACACAGTGCTCTATACTGTACAATGGCCACATATGATGCTCAATACTGTATAATGGCCACACGATGCTCAATACTGTATAATGGCCACACAGTGCTCCATGCTGTATAATGGCCCCTCATGATGCTCAATACTGTATAATGGCCACACAGTGCTCCATACTGTATTATGGCCACACATGATATTGTGTACAGTATAATGGCCACACATAGTTACTCCTACACATGCGGCTCTGCTCCGTACACCTTGCACACATGGCTCTGCTACGTACACCTTGTACACACATGGCTCCGCTCCATACACCTCGTACACTCACGGCTCTGCTCTGTACACCTCGTACACATGGCTCTGCTCCGTACACCTCGTACACACATGGCTTTGCTCCGTACACCTTGTACACACCTGTCTCCACTCCGTACACCTCATACACACATGGCTCTGCTCCATACACTTCATACACACCTGGCTCCGCTCCGTACACCTCATACACACACGGCTCTGCTCCGTGCACCTCGTACACACATGGCTCTGCTACATCCACACTGTAAACCCCTCCTGACCCCACACATAAGCTTACCCTCATCCAGCATGGCAGAGTCCTGCTATACACGGAGGACCTTGATCATGTGACTCCTGAATCCTCCCCACCTGTGACCTCCCCACAGGTCCTGTGTGCACAGAGCAGCAGCAGCCATATATGTGGTGTGTGGCTTTCAGCGGGTGGAGGCTCTGCAGTGTGGGACCATGGGATACGGGATGGTTGGGAGGTGTGGTACCGGATCACGACTCTGAATCTCCCCGGTTTGGGGATCCTGCTTTTTTAACAAGCGGTTCCATCAAACCGGGGAGGACTGGCCGAATCCCACCCCTGGGGAGACCATAGGTGAGTCTGGGCATTGCAGCTCTTATACAGACCATGAACCAGGTCTTAGGTAAGGTTTACATCATGTTTGCCCCTTCATTCAGTGGTTCCATTGATTTTACATCTGAACCCTGCATTCCGTATTCGGAGTCATACTGTGCTACGTCGTGCATCATTTTCATCTGTTTATGGCTCATCTAGGTATATACCACTGAAAATATTGTCTGACAGAGCACACCCTGACTCATCTGCATCATTACAGTCAATGGCATCTTCAGCACAAACACCCGGAACCTGTTTAGCGGGGGTTCAGAAGTAAGCTCCAACTGAGCCACTGAATGCAATGACAAACTCTGTGTGAACATAGCCTGATACATTTTTTTGTGGTTTTAATTGCATCAATCTAACATTAGTCACTGTTATGATCTGGTGGCCTAGGAGCAGCACGGACGAGCTCTGGAGTAGGTGGCCTCTATACTGACCGCAGACCCTGAACTTAACACCGCAACTATAAGTAGCCGTGGGATGTTCCTGTCACACCCTCGACACCTCGTCACAGCCGGAGGACTAATTACCCCTAAAGAAAGAAACAGGAAAACTATCTTGCCTCAGAGAAAATCCCCAAAGGAAAGACAGCCCCCCACAAATATTGACTGTGAGAGGAGAGGGAAATTACAAGCGCAGACTGAAAACAGAATTTAGCAAAGGAGGCCACGCTACCTAGAAAGAAAAGACAGGACACAGTGCTGTGTGGTCAGTATTAAATTACTACAAAAATCCACCACAGAGAATACAAAAATCTCCACACCTAACTAAAGGCATGGAGGGTAACTCTGCGACTCCAGAGCTTCCAACTTGGCTGAAAAAATCCTTACACAGACAAAGCTGGACAAGAAAAAACATAGCAATTCACTGAACTATAAAGTCCACCGCATGTGGACTGCAAAAACAAAGCCAGGACTTATCTTTGATGATTTGGACAATCCAGCAGGAGAAACCAAGCAGAGATGTGAATCCTCCAGAAAAACAATGGACAACTGGCACTCACTAAAGGGTGAAGCCAGACTAAATAGCCCCGTCCAAAGTGGAAGCACCTGATGACTGCTGTGGAGGACATACTCAAAAAATACTTGGCACTCAGAAGAATATGTTGCAAGTTGATTATTCCATTTATTTGTGCATCCAGTTAGAAAATTTAAACGTTTTCGGTCCATACATCAGACCTTCATCAGAAATTAAACTGAAATACAGGTAGATAATACAACAAATGAATACCCATATACAGACAATCATAAAATACAAATACATGGTGCACAACATGGAGGACCATAAATATATAAAGATACGTTTCCAGACCAAATCCATTACGTGACAGACCGAGTGCATGCAACCGTGGCGGCTGGAGAATTTCCGGGTTGGTGGTCCGTGAGTTGTGAGTGCTTCCAATTAACAAGAGCTAGATAACAGGAGGTAAAAAGCTGTGCAGCTGAATGTGCTGATAAGGAAAGAACAACATGGCACATAAATGGAAGGTTATGCTGTAATAATGGTAAGTTCTGTCATAGGACCATAATTAAGGTAGAGGTCCATATTGCCCCCAAAGGATACTACGAGAGGGATTAGTCCGGGTGCTTGCAAGGAGTGCTGTGCTCTATAACAGACTAGTGTCAGCCTACAAAGCAATAGTGACAACATATGACAATTAATACAGAAACTGGTATCCAGGCTGTCCGGAGCACTACTAATTATGTGAATACTATGCGTGACCCGTTTACCCCAAATACATAGCTGGTAGTCTAGGCACATACGGCGAAAGGTAAGAATAACCTAGAAAATGAAAAAATGAACAAAAGAAAAAGAGGAAGGAAGAATACTTAAATAAAAAGACGGGAGATGACAAGGCCGTATGTGGATTTTTTTGGAGCCAAGCGGCATCCCTACTGGTAATAAATGAATAGATGCTAAGCGGTGTGTTAATGTGAACCGGTGTAAGGAGGTACTGAGAGCACTAATGGAATAACATTACCTGGACAACAATATAAGGAAGGATATATCAAAGCCCATACAGGCCAGAGCTGGGTGACCCGGGATAAAGGCCGAAAGGCTGGTAGTCTAAGAGACATGAGGAAAATTCTATGAAATGACCCCATTATAAAACCCCCAATGTTATGTGGGTAATGGTAGAGGATAGTTACCAGGATGCCGCACTATGCCTGAGGAGATGATACTGGATAAAGGCGCCGATCTGCCACTGTGGGTAGCGCTGGAGGGAGGTACAAAGGGAAATTATCCTAAATTGTATGTAAGGGCATCCGCAGAAGGAAGCGTTTGCTTTAAGTGGGTCAGAAGTTACCTTGCAGCGCCGGCTGTGTGGCGTGTATCCAGGAGATCCCGGGGACCGCTGTGTAATGGCGGTACTTCCGGGTTTAAGAGCCCTGTGTGTTCGGGTCATGTGACCCGCCGCGTCATGTGATCGCGGTGTCTGACTGCGCATGCGCGCATCTAAAGCTGAGGGAACGGCAGCGGTGACTGCAGTGGACAATGGATATGTTAGACTGCGCATGCGTTAGGGGTGGGGGTGTAGGATGTAGTTGCCATGGTGATGTATGCCGTTCAGGAAGGGGCCGAGGTAACGAGCAAAGTAAATCTGAGAAACAGCATAAATGAATGAATGCGAGATCAGGGGTAAAAGCAGGACAGAATAGAGATGCCGATAAGGTGCCAGCTAACAATGGGTGCTTGTATACTCTACCATATATGGTGCCATATGTGACCGCTGGTGCCACGTGTGTGCCGTAAAATTAACGATTCTAGAAAGAAGGAAGAGACATAATAAAATTAGACAAGTAGATAAAATAACAATATACATGTATTGCCATAATCAGGAATTATATGCATATAAGCAATTACAGGAATGCTGCTGTTTCTAACTCCCTGTTAAGTCCCTTGGGCTCTAGGGTCTGCAAGGTAAAGATCCAGAATGCTTCCCTTCTTTTGAGTGTTTTTACGCGATTCTGACCTCTTCTCTGGGGGTCTACCTGCTCTAGAACCTGAAACCGGAGTTGGGAAATGTTATGATTTTTCTCATTAAAATGGTAGGGGAGTGGTAGATGCGTTTTTTTACACCGGATGGTAGATTTATGTTGGGACACTCTGTCCCGGATGGCTTGCGTGGTTTCTCCCACATATGCCAGGCCACAAGGGCATTTGATGACATAAATGACATATGTGGATTCGCAGGTGTAGAAGCCTTTGATGGGTAGGGCTTTACCCGTTTGAGGATGGAAAACTGAGGGGCCCTTTTGGACATTGCTACACTGTAGACAGTTGAGGCATGGGAAGGTACCCTTTCTTTGTGTTTGGAGGAACGTTTGTCTGGCCACGGTTGTCTCTGGACCTATGTCGGCTTTGACCAATCTGTCTTTTAGATTCTTTGCGCGTCTGAAGCATGAAAGGAATGGAGATTTGAACTCAGGAATGAGTGGATAACTTTTTGACAAAATGTTCCAATGTCTCCTAATGGTGGATTGTATCAAGCCTGAAAATGGGTGGAAGGTCGTGACAAACGGAATTCTTTTGGTGCCCAGATTGGGCCTCCTCTGTGATCTGTTTGATCTGGCCTGGGAGAGTACCCCCTGTGGATAGCCTCTATTTGAGAATTTCTGCTCCATCTCTTTTAATCTAGCCTCCTTTAGACTATCATTGGAGACAATCCGTTCCACCCTTTGGAATTGGGACTTGGGGATGGATTTTTTTGTTGAGGGAGGGTGACAGCTACTAAAATGAAGTAGGCCGTTTCGGTCCGTGGGTTTGGTGTATAAATCAATGGCAAGAGAACCATCCCTCTCCTTGTAAACCAAAGTATCCAGGAAACTGATGCGCTTGGTATCATGTTGTATGGTGAATTTTAGTTCTGGCCATATGTTGTTTATATGGTTGTCGAATGCCACCAGTGATTCCATTGGACCCTCCCATATACAGAAAATGTCATCAATGTATCTCCGCCAGATTTTGCAGTGATTGATGAACAAAGGGTGAGGGAATACGAAATCTGTTTCGAAGGCTGCCATGTAGGCTACTGCAAAAGGAGGCGCAACGTTAGAGCCCATGGCTGTACCCTGTTGTTGAACATAAAAGGAGTCCTGGAACATAAAATAATTCTCCTTTAGGACAAGTTCTAAAAGGTCAGCGCAAAAGTGACGTATCTTAATGTCCACTCCGGCTTCACTTAGAAGCCTGTCTGTGGCCTGTAGTCCCTTCTCATGGGTTATGGACGTATACAAACTATTTACGTCCCAGGTGATCAAAAGACAAGTTTGAGATAAAGGGCCCATGGATTTGATTATATTAATGAAGTCATTGGTATCTAGTAGGAAGGACTGTGTAGTCTTAATCAAAGGTGTGAGAATTTTCTCTAACACGATGGCCAGTGGTGACAGGACTGAATCTGTTAGGGACACAATGGGTCGACCTGGTGGTTTAGTCAATCTCTTGTGTATTTTAGGTAATATATAGAAAATGGGGGTGATGGGATCTGTTTTAGTAAGAAAATCCCTCATTTTACTATCGATTGTGCCCGCTTGAAGATGGACCTCCAGTACCTGTTTGATTTTCGTTTCTATAAGGTTAAGAGGATTGTACGAAATCTTTTTATAAACCGCCTGATCACTGAGCTGTCTCAATACTTCCTCCAGATAATCCGATTTGTCCATGATCACGGTAGCCCCACCTTTATCCGCTGGTTTCAACATGAGGGATTTGTCAGATGCTAATAGTTCAATAGAAAGTTTCTCAGACCGTGTCAAGTTAGACTGAAAATGGAATTTCCCCTGTTCCACTTCTCGATAGAACCGATGGATATCTCTTTCGACCAGGGAAACAAATGTTTCCACCGGAGGACTGTTCCTTGGAGGCATATACGAACTGGGCAAACGTAATCCCAGTTCTTGAAGTGCAAGTAGGGAGGAGTGGTCCCGACGTAGGGGTTCTGGTACCGGTGGTCGTTCGGAGAAATGGACTCGTAATCTGATGTTCCGATAAAACCTCTGTAGGTCCATACTCAATTCAAAAGGGTTAAACTTGTACATAGGGCAAAACGACAGGCCCTTTTGGAGTAAGGAGAGTTGGTGTGTGTCCAAGCTCCTAGAAGAGATGTTGATCACCAATGGTAAGTCCTTACCTGTGACCTGGTTGTCATTTGGTTTTTGGAGTCCCCGGCGGCATTGGCCCCCCCGCCTCGTTTTCCTTTTGCCCGGCTCCGACCGTTCCCTAAAAAAGAGTGAGATGTAGAGGAATATGATGTGCCAGACCGGCTGTCGGTGGAGCCTGAGGAACTTTGGGAGCTGCGTCGTCGGGTGAATTGGCGAGTGCCACGCCATTGGTAGACACGATTCTGGAGATAATCCTCCGTATCCCTTAAAAATTTTGACCTCTTCTTCTTCTCCAATTCCACCCTGTGTGTACGTAATACCTCTTGGTTCTTCATTTTGAGCTCCAGGAACTCCTCCTGGGGCATGGTACTGGTTAACTGACTCTCGATGGCCGCTACTTGGGACTTGACCGATTCCAGGTTCTTCTGCAGATAAGATAATGTCAATGTCATTAGATCTGCGGAGCATTTGTTCAGTATATGCTCAAACTTCGTGCAATAATCCTTGTCGTCCCTGAAGAAGGTTGGCTGTAAAGAAACCCTCAGACCCCTCGGGATTCGTTGGACCCGAAGGTATTCCGCCAAGGTTATGATATGTAATTCCAGATTAATGGCTCTTCTGGACTCACGTTCCAGATCCCGGTTTTTAATCTCCTGGGTAGGAGTCTGCAGAAAGTCGCTCGGTGCGGTAACTTTAGCAAGAATCTCCGCCGTTTCTGCTGCGTTGAATGAAAAAGTCTCGCTGGACATTATCCAGGGTGCACGTGTAAGGATATTGTAGACAATGAAAAAATGCACACGGCACTCAAGGTTCTTGTATGGTGCTCAAGTCGGGTATCCAGCCCCTCAATCTAATACTCAAAAAATACTTGGCACTCAGAAGAATATGTTGCAAGTTGATTATTCCATTTATTTGTGCATCCAGTTAGAAAATTTAAACGTTTTCGGTCCATACATCAGACCTTCATCAGAAATTAAACTGAAATACAGGTAGATAATACAACAAATGAATACCCATATACAGACAATCATAAAATACAAATACATGGTGCACAACATGGAGGACCATAAATATATAAAGATACGTTTCCAGACCAAATCCATTACGTGACAGACCGAGTGCATGCAACCGTGGCGGCTGGAGAATTTCCGGGTTGGTGGTCCGTGAGTTGTGAGTGCTTCCAATTAACAAGAGCTAGATAACAGGAGGTAAAAAGCTGTGCAGCTGAATGTGCTGATAAGGAAAGAACAACATGGCACATAAATGGAAGGTTATGCTGTAATAATGGTAAGTTCTGTCATAGGACCATAATTAAGGTAGAGGTCCATATTGCCCCCAAAGGATACTACGAGAGGGATTAGTCCGGGTGCTTGCAAGGAGTGCTGTGCTCTATAACAGACTAGTGTCAGCCTACAAAGCAATAGTGACAACATATGACAATTAATACAGAAACTGGTATCCAGGCTGTCCGGAGCACTACTAATTATGTGAATACTATGCGTGACCCGTTTACCCCAAATACATAGCTGGTAGTCTAGGCACATACGGCGAAAGGTAAGAATAACCTAGAAAATGAAAAAATGAACAAAAGAAAAAGAGGAAGGAAGAATACTTAAATAAAAAGACGGGAGATGACAAGGCCGTATGTGGATTTTTTTGGAGCCAAGCGGCATCCCTACTGGTAATAAATGAATAGATGCTAAGCGGTGTGTTAATGTGAACCGGTGTAAGGAGGTACTGAGAGCACTAATGGAATAACATTACCTGGACAACAATATAAGGAAGGATATATCAAAGCCCATACAGGCCAGAGCTGGGTGACCCGGGATAAAGGCCGAAAGGCTGGTAGTCTAAGAGACATGAGGAAAATTCTATGAAATGACCCCATTATAAAACCCCCAATGTTATGTGGGTAATGGTAGAGGATAGTTACCAGGATGCCGCACTATGCCTGAGGAGATGATACTGGATAAAGGCGCCGATCTGCCACTGTGGGTAGCGCTGGAGGGAGGTACAAAGTATCCACTGTCCACTGCAGTCACCGCTGCCGTTCCCTCAGCTTTAGATGCGCGCATGCGCAGTCAGACACCGCGATCACATGACGCGGCGGGTCACATGACCCGAACACACAGGGCTCTTAAACCCGGAAGTACCGCCATTACACAGCGGTCCCCGGGATCTCCTGGATACACGCCACACAGCCGGCGCTGCAAGGTAACTTCTGACCCACTTAAAGCAAACGCTTCCTTCTGCGGATGCCCTTACATACAATTTAGGATAATTTCCCTTTGTACCTCCCTCCAGCGCTACCCACAGTGGCAGATCGGCGCCTTTATCCAGTATCATCTCCTCAGGCATAGTGCGGCATCCTGGTAACTATCCTCTACCATTACCCACATAACATTGGGGGTTTTATAATGGGGTCATTTCATAGAATTTTCCTCATGTCTCTTAGACTACCAGCCTTTCGGCCTTTATCCCGGGTCACCCAGCTCTGGCCTGTATGGGCTTTGATATATCCTTCCTTATATTGTTGTCCAGGTAATGTTATTCCATTAGTGCTCTCAGTACCTCCTTACACCGGTTCACATTAACACACCGCTTAGCATCTATTCATTTATTACCAGTAGGGATGCCGCTTGGCTCCAAAAAAATCCACATACGGCCTTGTCATCTCCCGTCTTTTTATTTAAGTATTCTTCCTTCCTCTTTTTCTTTTGTTCATTTTTTCATTTTCTAGGTTATTCTTACCTTTCGCCGTATGTGCCTAGACTACCAGCTATGTATTTGGGGTAAACGGGTCACGCATAGTATTCACATAATTAGTAGTGCTCCGGACAGCCTGGATACCAGTTTCTGTATTAATTGTCATATGTTGTCACTATTGCTTTGTAGGCTGACACTAGTCTGTTATAGAGCACAGCACTCCTTGCAAGCACCCGGACTAATCCCTCTCGTAGTATCCTTTGGGGGCAATATGGACCTCTACCTTAATTATGGTCCTATGACAGAACTTACCATTATTACAGCATAACCTTCCATTTATGTGCCATGTTGTTCTTTCCTTATCAGCACATTCAGCTGCACAGCTTTTTACCTCCTGTTATCTAGCTCTTGTTAATTGGAAGCACTCACAACTCACGGACCACCAACCCGGAAATTCTCCAGCCGCCACGGTTGCATGCACTCGGTCTGTCACGTAATGGATTTGGTCTGGAAACGTATCTTTATATATTTATGGTCCTCCATGTTGTGCACCATGTATTTGTATTTTATGATTGTCTGTATATGGGTATTCATTTGTTGTATTATCTACCTGTATTTCAGTTTAATTTCTGATGAAGGTCTGATGTATGGACCGAAAACGTTTAAATTTTCTAACTGGATGCACAAATAAATGGAATAATCAACTTGCAACATATTCTTCTGAGTGCCAAGTATTTTTTGAGTATTAGATTGAGGGGCTGGATACCCGACTTGAGCACCATACAAGAACCTTGAGTGCCGTGTGCATTTTTTCATTGTCTACAATATCCTTACACGTGCACCCTGGATAATGTCCAGCGAGACTTTTTCATTCAACGCAGCAGAAACGGCGGAGATTCTTGCTAAAGTTACCGCACCGAGCGACTTTCTGCAGACTCCTACCCAGGAGATTAAAAACCGGGATCTGGAACGTGAGTCCAGAAGAGCCATTAATCTGGAATTACATATCATAACCTTGGCGGAATACCTTCGGGTCCAACGAATCCCGAGGGGTCTGAGGGTTTCTTTACAGCCAACCTTCTTCAGGGACGACAAGGATTATTGCACGAAGTTTGAGCATATACTGAACAAATGCTCCGCAGATCTAATGACATTGACATTATCTTATCTGCAGAAGAACCTGGAATCGGTCAAGTCCCAAGTAGCGGCCATCGAGAGTCAGTTAACCAGTACCATGCCCCAGGAGGAGTTCCTGGAGCTCAAAATGAAGAACCAAGAGGTATTACGTACACACAGGGTGGAATTGGAGAAGAAGAAGAGGTCAAAATTTTTAAGGGATACGGAGGATTATCTCCAGAATCGTGTCTACCAATGGCGTGGCACTCGCCAATTCACCCGACGACGCAGCTCCCAAAGTTCCTCAGGCTCCACCGACAGCCGGTCTGGCACATCATATTCCTCTACATCTCACTCTTTTTTAGGGAACGGTCGGAGCCGGGCAAAAGGAAAACGAGGCGGGGGGGCCAATGCCGCCGGGGACTCCAAAAACCAAATGACAACCAGGTCACAGGTAAGGACTTACCATTGGTGATCAACATCTCTTCTAGGAGCTTGGACACACACCAACTCTCCTTACTCCAAAAGGGCCTGTCGTTTTGCCCTATGTACAAGTTTAACCCTTTTGAATTGAGTATGGACCTACAGAGGTTTTATTGGAACATCAGATTACGAGTCCATTTCTCCGAACGACCACCGGTACCAGAACCCCTACGTCGGGACCACTCCTCCCTACTTGCACTTCAAGAACTGGGATTACGTTTGCCCAGTTCGTATATGCCTCCAAGGAACAGTCCTCCGGTGGAAACATTTGTTTCCCTGGTCGAAAGAGATATCCATCGGTTCTATCGAGAAGTGGAACAGGGGAAATTCCATTTTCAGTCTAACTTGACACGGTCTGAGAAACTTTCTATTGAACTATTAGCATCTGACAAATCCCTCATGTTGAAACCAGCGGATAAAGGTGGGGCTACCGTGATCATGGACAAATCGGATTATCTGGAGGAAGTATTGAGACAGCTCAGTGATCAGGCGGTTTATAAAAAGATTTCGTACAATCCTCTTAACCTTATAGAAACGAAAATCAAACAGGTACTGGAGGTCCATCTTCAAGCGGGCACAATCGATAGTAAAATGAGGGATTTTCTTACTAAAACAGATCCCATCACCCCCATTTTCTATATATTACCTAAAATACACAAGAGATTGACTAAACCACCAGGTCGACCCATTGTGTCCCTAACAGATTCAGTCCTGTCACCACTGGCCATCGTGTTAGAGAAAATTCTCACACCTTTGATTAAGACTACACAGTCCTTCCTACTAGATACCAATGACTTCATTAATATAATCAAATCCATGGGCCCTTTATCTCAAACTTGTCTTTTGATCACCTGGGACGTAAATAGTTTGTATACGTCCATAACCCATGAGAAGGGACTACAGGCCACAGACAGGCTTCTAAGTGAAGCCGGAGTGGACATTAAGATACGTCACTTTTGCGCTGACCTTTTAGAACTTGTCCTAAAGGAGAATTATTTTATGTTCCAGGACTCCTTTTATGTTCAACAACAGGGTACAGCCATGGGCTCTAACGTTGCGCCTCCTTTTGCAGTAGCCTACATGGCAGCCTTCGAAACAGATTTCGTATTCCCTCACCCTTTGTTCATCAATCACTGCAAAATCTGGCGGAGATACATTGATGACATTTTCTGTATATGGGAGGGTCCAATGGAATCACTGGTGGCATTCGACAACCATATAAACAACATATGGCCAGAACTAAAATTCACCATACAACATGATACCAAGCGCATCAGTTTCCTGGATACTTTGGTTTACAAGGAGAGGGATGGTTCTCTTGCCATTGATTTATACACCAAACCCACGGACCGAAACGGCCTACTTCATTTTAGTAGCTGTCACCCTCCCTCAACAAAAAAATCCATCCCCAAGTCCCAATTCCAAAGGGTGGAACGGATTGTCTCCAATGATAGTCTAAAGGAGGCTAGATTAAAAGAGATGGAGCAGAAATTCTCAAATAGAGGCTATCCACAGGGGGTACTCTCCCAGGCCAGATCAAACAGATCACAGAGGAGGCCCAATCTGGGCACCAAAAGAATTCCGTTTGTCACGACCTTCCACCCATTTTCAGGCTTGATACAATCCACCATTAGGAGACATTGGAACATTTTGTCAAAAAGTTATCCACTCATTCCTGAGTTCAAATCTCCATTCCTTTCATGCTTCAGACGCGCAAAGAATCTAAAAGACAGATTGGTCAAAGCCGACATAGGTCCAGAGACAACCGTGGCCAGACAAACGTTCCTCCAAACACAAAGAAAGGGTACCTTCCCATGCCTCAACTGTCTACAGTGTAGCAATGTCCAAAAGGGCCCCTCAGTTTTCCATCCTCAAACGGGTAAAGCCCTACCCATCAAAGGCTTCTACACCTGCGAATCCACATATGTCATTTATGTCATCAAATGCCCTTGTGGCCTGGCATATGTGGGAGAAACCACGCAAGCCATCCGGGACAGAGTGTCCCAACATAAATCTACCATCCGGTGTAAAAAAACGCATCTACCACTCCCCTACCATTTTAATGAGAAAAATCATAACATTTCCCAACTCCGGTTTCAGGTTCTAGAGCAGGTAGACCCCCAGAGAAGAGGTCAGAATCGCGTAAAAACACTCAAAAGAAGGGAAGCATTCTGGATCTTTACCTTGCAGACCCTAGAGCCCAAGGGACTTAACAGGGAGTTAGAAACAGCAGCATTCCTGTAATTGCTTATATGCATATAATTCCTGATTATGGCAATACATGTATATTGTTATTTTATCTACTTGTCTAATTTTATTATGTCTCTTCCTTCTTTCTAGAATCGTTAATTTTACGGCACACACGTGGCACCAGCGGTCACATATGGCACCATATATGGTAGAGTATACAAGCACCCATTGTTAGCTGGCACCTTATCGGCATCTCTATTCTGTCCTGCTTTTACCCCTGATCTCGCATTCATTCATTTATGCTGTTTCTCAGATTTACTTTGCTCGTTACCTCGGCCCCTTCCTGAACGGCATACATCACCATGGCAACTACATCCTACACCCCCACCCCTAACGCATGCGCAGTCTAACATATCCATTGTCCACTGCAGTCACCGCTGCCGTTCCCTCAGCTTTAGATGCGCGCATGCGCAGTCAGACACCGCGATCACATGACGCGGCGGGTCACATGACCCGAACACACAGGGCTCTTAAACCCGGAAGTACCGCCATTACACAGCGGTCCCCGGGATCTCCTGGATACACGCCACACAGCCGGCGCTGCAAGGTAACTTCTGACCCACTTAAAGCAAACGCTTCCTTCTGCGGATGCCCTTACATACAATTTAGGATAATTTCCCTTTGTACCTCCCTCCAGCGCTACCCACAGTGGCAGATCGGCGCCTTTATCCAGTATCATCTCCTCAGGCATAGTGCGGCATCCTGGTAACTATCCTCTACCATTACCCACATAACATTGGGGGTTTTATAATGGGGTCATTTCATAGAATTTTCCTCATGTCTCTTAGACTACCAGCCTTTCGGCCTTTATCCCGGGTCACCCAGCTCTGGCCTGTATGGGCTTTGATATATCCTTCCTTATATTGTTGTCCAGGTAATGTTATTCCATTAGTGCTCTCAGTACCTCCTTACACCGGTTCACATTAACACACCGCTTAGCATCTATTCATTTATTACCAGTAGGGATGCCGCTTGGCTCCAAAAAAATCCACATACGGCCTTGTCATCTCCCGTCTTTTTATTTAAGTATTCTTCCTTCCTCTTTTTCTTTTGTTCATTTTTTCATTTTCTAGGTTATTCTTACCTTTCGCCGTATGTGCCTAGACTACCAGCTATGTATTTGGGGTAAACGGGTCACGCATAGTATTCACATAATTAGTAGTGCTCCGGACAGCCTGGATACCAGTTTCTGTATTAATTGTCATATGTTGTCACTATTGCTTTGTAGGCTGACACTAGTCTGTTATAGAGCACAGCACTCCTTGCAAGCACCCGGACTAATCCCTCTCGTAGTATCCTTTGGGGGCAATATGGACCTCTACCTTAATTATGGTCCTATGACAGAACTTACCATTATTACAGCATAACCTTCCATTTATGTGCCATGTTGTTCTTTCCTTATCAGCACATTCAGCTGCACAGCTTTTTACCTCCTGTTATCTAGCTCTTGTTAATTGGAAGCACTCACAACTCACGGACCACCAACCCGGAAATTCTCCAGCCGCCACGGTTGCATGCACTCGGTCTGTCACGTAATGGATTTGGTCTGGAAACGTATCTTTATATATTTATGGTCCTCCATGTTGTGCACCATGTATTTGTATTTTATGATTGTCTGTATATGGGTATTCATTTGTTGTATTATCTACCTGTATTTCAGTTTAATTTCTGATGAAGGTCTGATGTATGGACCGAAAACGTTTAAATTTTCTAACTGGATGCACAAATAAATGGAATAATCAACTTGCAACATATTCTTCTGAGTGCCAAGTATTTTTTGAGTATTAGATTGAGGGGCTGGATACCCGACTTGAGCACCATACAAGAACCTTGAGTGCCGTGTGCATTTTTTCATTGCTGTGGAGGACAAACAGCAGCACTACCACTTATAACCACCGGAGGGAGCCCAAGAGCAGAACCCACAACAGAATTCACAACAAGTCACATTGCTCAGAATCAGATGCAGAACTGACGTTCAACCTCAGAAGTAACTTAGCTGTTGAAAAGCAAACTTTATCCAGCGGAATAATTGGAAGCTTCTCTGTGGTATTGCAAAACCTGTAACCTGTAACATAACTTTAACTATACCTTCAGTATCTCTGTAAATATATAAAGATATTGGGCATTCCAAAGTTCATGATATCTATTTTATTAAGGCAATCCAAAAAATTCAGTAATGTTTCGGTCCTAAAATATGGATCTTCATCAAACTCGGTTTGCTGAAAAAATGGCAGATCCTAGATTAGCAGCACTACAGGAGAGGCAATATCAAATTGCGTGGTACTGAACAATTTAAATTGCCTCTCCTATTGCTCTGCTGTTCTATGTTCTGCCATGTTTTCAGCAATCCGAGTTTGATGAAGGTCCATATTTTAGGGCCGAAACGTCGCTGTATATTTTGGAGTGAAGTGTATCCTGATATATTTACTTGCACGCAGTGGAACCCTTGCTCGAGCACCGATAATTTGCTTTTTTGAGTGCAGTATAGTTATTATTGCATAACCATCTCTGTACCATTAACATTACTACCAATATTCCTATACAAAAAAGGCTCTTTTGGGTGCCACAGGTTCTACTATCCTTGTTTCCATTGCTGAAAAGTTGACTTTACATTTAGAAACTATGGTTTAAAAGCTACAGTGCCTACAAGTAGTATTCAACCCCCTGCAGATTTAGCAGGTTTAATAAGATGCAAATAAGTTAGAGCCTTCAAACTTCAAACAAGAGCAGGATTTATTAACAGATGCATAAATCTTACAAACCAAAAAGTTTTGTTGCTCAGTTAAATTTTTATAAATTTTAAACATAAAAGTGTGGGTCAATTATTATTCAACCCCTAGGTTTAATATTTTGTGGAATAACCTTTGTTTGCAATTACAGCTAATAATCGTCTTTTATAAGACCTGATCAGGCCGGCACAGGTCTCTGGAGTTATCTTGGCCCACTCCTCCATGCAGATCTTCTCCAAGTTATCTAGGTTCTTTGGGTGTCTCATGTGGACTTTAATCTTGAGCTCCTTCCACAAGTTTTCAATTGGGTTAAGGTCAGGAGACTGACTAGGCCACTGCAACACCTTGATTTTTTGCCTCTTGAACCAGGCCTTGGTTTTCTTGGCTGTGTGCTTTGGGTCGTTGTCTTGTTGGAAGATGAAATGACGACCCATCTTAAGATCCTTGATGGAGGAGCGGAGGTTCTTGGCCAAAATCTCCAGGTAGGCCGTGCTATCCATCTTCCCATGGATGCAGACCAGATGGCCAGGCCCCTTGGCTGAGAAACAACCCCACAGCACGATGCTGCCACCACCATGCTTGACTGTAGGGATGGTATTCTTGGGGTCGTATGCAGTGCCATCCAGTCTCCAAACATCACGTGTGTGGTTGGCACCAAAGATCTCGATCTTGGTCTCATCAGACCAGAGAACCTTGAACCAGTCAGTCTCAGAGTCCTCCAAGTGATCATGAGCAAACTGTAGACGAGCCTTGACATGACGCTTTGAAAGTAAAGGTACCTTACGGGCTCGTCTGGAACGGAGACCATTGCGGTGGAGTACGTTACTTATGGTATTGACTGAAACCAATGTCCCCACTGCCATGAGATCTTCCCGGAGCTCCTTCCTTGTTGTCCTTGGCTTAGCCTTGACTCTTCGGACAAGCCTGGCCTCAGCACGGGAAGAAACTTTCAAAGGCTGTCCAGGCCGTGGAAGGCAAACAGTAGTTCCATAAGCCTTCCACTTCCGGATGATGCTCCCAACAGTGGAGACAGGTAGGCCCAACTCCTTGGAAAGGGTTTTGTACCCCTTGCCAGCCTTGTGACCCTCCACGATCTTGTCTCTGATGGCCTTGGAATGCTCCTTTGTCTTTCCCTTGTCGACCATGTGTGAGTGCTGTTCACAAGTTTGGGGAAAGTCTTAAATAGTCAGAAAAGGCTGGAAAAAGAGATAATTAATCCAAACATGTGAAGCTCATTGTTCTTTGTGCCTGAACTACTTCTTAATACTTTAGGGGAACCAAACAGAATTCTGGGGGGTTGAGGGGTTGAATAATAAATGACCCTCTGAAAAGACTTTTCACAATTTTACAAAAAAATAAACAAAGAAATAACATTCTTTTTTGCTGCAGTGCATTTCACACTTCCAGGCTGATCTACAGTCCAAATGTCACAATGCCAAGTTAATTCCAAATGTGTAAACCTGCGAAATCTGCAGAGGGTTGAATACTACTTGTAGGCACTGTATGTAACTCTTTACAACAAAGTATTCAAATAATTTATGAGGATATTGCCCCAATGCATGGTTTAAAAAAGACAAAAAAAACTTTGCATATATTCTTGGCTAAAAATGTCCCATGTTTTTATGTCTAGAGCTCCTGTGCAGATATTTGCATTTCCATGTTAAAAGATAATAACACACCATGAATGGTCCAGTCCTGCCTCGATACTTTGTCCTTCTGTCTTTTACTTGCCGTATGCATA
This sequence comes from Ranitomeya variabilis, assembly GCF_051348905.1. Taxonomy (NCBI): domain Eukaryota; kingdom Metazoa; phylum Chordata; class Amphibia; order Anura; family Dendrobatidae; genus Ranitomeya; species Ranitomeya variabilis. The sequence goes on from NC_135233.1 coordinate 1,030,556,122, forward strand.
CAGTTGGCAGGTTAATAAGAAGTAGAGACAGATAGATAGAGTCTAACTGCAGGAGAGCATTTATCTATTACATGTTTCCATGGTGAAAAATATATATATAATATATATATAATATTTATACACAGTGGCTTGCGACAGTATTCACCCCTCTTGGAATTTTTCATGTTTTGCTACCTTACAACGTGGAATGTCACTGTTTTTTTTACTGTTTATATCAGTTCATGTAAAGAACATGCCTACAACTATGAAAATTTTGCCTTTTTATTTTGAAGCAAATACCAAATAGGACAAAATAACTGAAAACTTCAGTGGGCATAATTATTAGCCCCCCTAAAGTCAGTGCCTCCTTTTGCGGTTTTTACAGCTTCAAGTCACTTTAGATAAGTCTAAATGAGCTTTCCACATCTTGCCACTGGGAATTTTGCCCATTTTTGCAAAACTGCTACAGCACCTTCAAGATAGATCATTTCCTCTGGTGAACAGCAATCTTTCATTCTGACCACATATACTCAATTGGGTGAAGGTCTGGGCTTTGACTAGGACACTCCAAAGTATTCACATGTTTCCCCTTACACCACTCGAGTGTTGCTTTAGCAGTATGCTATAGGTCATTGTCTTGCTGGAAGGTGAACCTCCCTCGATGTCTCAAATCACTGACAGACTCAAACAGGTTTCACTCAACAATATCCCTGTATTTAATACCATCCATATTCCCCTCATCTTGGATAATTTCCTGTCCCTGCTGCCAAAAAATAATTCCCACAGTATGATGCTGCCACCACCATGTTTCAATGTGGGTTTGGTGATCTTCATGAACTGTGTTGGTTTGATGTCAAACCAACACAGTTAGAATTGAGTAGCAGTGAGCATTTTCACCTATTGCTCCATTAATTCCTGATGGGGCTGCAGAGTACTGCACTTGGTGGATGATCTGCTGCACTAATTTGTATAGGTGATAAAATTTCTGCTATTAAAATAACTAATCTGCCAATCAGTGTATGAACCAGTGGTTGGACACCCAGTGATCAGCACATTATCATCTATGCTATAGATTGGTAATAATTAGTGATGAGCTAATTTGTTTGGAAAACGATCGCCAAATATAAGTTCGACACAAATATGGCACATTCGGATTCGTGATCGGAAACACGAGCAAAATTTTATAAAATCGGAAATAATCAGTAACATTCGGTAAAAAGTGCAGGAAAATATTTGCGTTGTCACAAAAGAATTTTCACCACTTTAGCAACGTTAATGGTGGTGTATCTAGAGCGTTTGGCACATGTTTGAGGGGAAGGGGTTTTCAAAGCTCAGAGGCGCAGCGTTCTTGTAAACAGTCTTTTTTTTCTCCATAACTTTATGTGTGCACATTGCAGCTAGCCAATCAGGTCACAGGAAACACCCACAATGTCCTGACAAAATGGCTTGTGTCATTGGCTGATTAAATCACATGACCCTCTCCATATAAAGAGCAGACATCTTGTTTTAGCACCATTTTGACACTGTAAAAGCGTAGAGAGGCTGCTCCTGATGCTGGCACTGTTAGCAAGATTTTAGCTAGTTAACCAGGTGGTTGTATATCAGTCAGATAGTGTAGCTAGCTAGTGTCCAGTGTGGCTTTACCTCCCAGTATTTTTTTTGTTGCCATTACTAAGGTCCACAGACAAAGCCAGCAGTGCACATGTCCTACAAGTGTGTTGTGCACTGCTTCTATAGTGCTCCATACATACGTATAGCATTCCAAATAATATTTTTTCACTAACTAAATGTGAAACAGCCTGCTATATCCCACCTTGCCATTTAGTGCTGTGTTGATATGAAACTGTCTGCAGACCTAAGGCACATTAAAAATAAATATAATTTGTTTGTTGAAAAATGTTATACAGACAGCTATATCACTGTTTGTCATTTTGTTGGTTGAAATGAAGCTGTAGGCTACTCAAAAATTCTTGTGTTCCTAATGTCATGCAGTAGGGGACCTGACTTTTAAATTGTTGGCTGTCTCATTGGTATTAAAACACCTGTGTAGTTGCCATCTTTACTTGGGCCCACTGCACCATGATAGTGCATTTGATTCAAGGCCTAGACAGGTGTGCACCTTTGCCTGTTTTTCTGTGTTTTTTTCTATAATAGTGGAGATTTTATCCTCTTTTTCCTCCTTTTGTGGTTTATGCCTGCTATTTTTGACCGATATCAGAAAACAAGCACACCACAACTTTCTCAATCCACCGTAACAACTCCGTATGCAACTCTCTCATGGTCCAGCAGTTTATCAAGTTCATCATACTCCACCCTCTCTCAGTACTGCAGCCAGCCAACGGTTCACAAGTTGTGGTCACGTAAAAGATTGTTTTCTCCTACGCATGACAAAGCTAAGAGGTTGAACTCCACCATCTCCAATCTTTTGGTCACAGAAATGCTGCCTTTCCGACTGGTTGGTACAGACGGTTTCTGAAAGCTGATGGCCATTGCAGAACCCCAAACTGACAAATAATTATTTAAGTGGGCACCATCACATAATTTTTATACTAATACTCGTCTGGGATCACCACCATGCATGTAAAGCAAGTATACAACAACCATTTAAAGAACTAGGTACATGCATATACGTGTAGGATCACCACACAAAACACTGATGATTTCAAAAAGTATAAATTTTTATTGTACAACAAACCAGACAGTATACACTATTAAAAACATTTAAAAAACTATGCCACGTTGGAAAATACCTATTAAATCCATATAATACAATGTTGCAATAAAGCATACAAAACATATAAAGATATTATAGTAACAATGTTAAATGCCCAACTGTTGGATATTGCTCTATAGCGGAGATCCCCTAGAGGAATATATACTCCCTATCCTTCAGTGCACTTAGTGTAGAGATAGACCATTGGGTGTGGATTTTAAATGGTCAGAGGGGGAGAAAGGAAGCCCAGAAAAATAAAAAAATACAGGCAACCTATGATGTATACCCCCTACAGCCTCAAATATTAGTCTGATCAAGTCATGAAGAATAATACTTCACCCTATACCGTCTCAAAGGTCCACTACCGTCCTCATGGTCCTAATCGTCATTGCAGAACCCCAGTACCAACTGCCCAGTCACCATTACTTTTCTAAGAAAGACGTGCATGTGCTACTCCACCATGTCACAGACAGCATCACCTGTTCATTGACTAAATCTCTGGCTTTCAGGGTGCATTTCACCACTGACACTTGGATGAGTAAGCACGGCCAAGGGCGTTACTTCTCGCTGACTGGGCACTGGGTGACTCTGGTGGCTTTGGGCGCTGGTGCTGCTCCACAAGTTTTGGAATCCCCAAGGCTTGCAGGACAAACCACCTCAAATGACCTCATTTTGGAAACTATACCCTGTTACGGCTAGTGGAACGCACCGAATAAATAGAGATTGTTTTATTGATATTGGTGCGTTCGCAGCCCGGGGTCCACCGTGCAGGAGTACCTGCTGCTAGCAACGGCAGCACGATATGGCGGTATGGACTAACTCAGTTACTTCACCGAGTAGTCATGAAAGAAAAGCACTGTGCCCTGTTAGGCTTCACAGAGGCACAGGCTAACTGCCCACACAGAGAGCAGTCAGTGGTCACGCATGCACACAAAACTCCTCGCCGGAGGTGCCAGCATTCTATGAGCTTATTTCAGCCGGGTCCCTGAACACATTCAAACACAAACTCCTCGCCAGAGGTGCCAGCATTCTAGGGGCTTATTTCAGCCGGGTCCCTGAACACATACTCTCGTGACCACACTGCGCAAAGCACTTAACAAAGAACAATACTAGCGCATGGCCATTTGGTCATGCGAACCTTAAATAGCTGCAGCACGTACAGGACCTTCCTAGAAGGACCAATGAGAAGCTACACCAGAGCGTGAGCACCTACAGGACCTTCCTGAAGGAGCCAATGACCTTAGCTGCAGTATCAGATCATGTGACCCTCGATCTCCACTGAGAGATCTTACTCTGGGCATGCTCAGAACGAGCAAAGCAGGACTTAGACCCAGAAGCATCTGCTCGCCGCTGCCCAGCACCGACTTCAATGGCAGAAGCAGGAAAGGCAGCAGTAACTCTTAGCACAGAGTCAGACTGAGCGAGACGCTGGGACTAACGTCTCCGCTGAGCAGGCTCCACTGTGGCAGGAGAAGAATGGGAGACTGCAGCGGAGATGGACCGAGATTCCCCCTGTGCAGAGGAGGGAACTCGACCCCTAACATACCCCTTAGGAATTGATCTACAGGTGTATTGATGATTTTGACTCCATGGGTTTTTTCCAGAAACAACCAGTAGAGAATATTCCTGGGTAAAAATTGCAAACTGCCACATTATAGTGACCTGTACGTTGTAGTGTCTAGTAGGTTGTAGTGTCTAGTAGGTTGTAGTGCCCAGCTCATGCTTCTGGAGAAACACACTCATAAATTAGGTGGGCTCTCTTCTCTACAGAAATGCCATACATGTGGACGCTAAATGTGGTTTAGACACATAGAAGGAAGGGGGACATTTGGATTTGGGAGTGCAGAATTCTTTTGGAGGGCAAGGAATGACTTTGATTTTCCAATGTACTACCAGTAGCGTGGAAGCCCTCTGTATTTCCATTAACAGATGACAGACTGGAGAGGTGACTTGATTTTTTTGTGGATTGAGTTGAATCTTTTTTGGGAACATTTTACATAAAATTTAGGATTACATTCATCCAGCACTTTACAGTGAGCACCTACTTTGGGGTTTGTATCAAAATTTTTGTGGTGTGACAGATGAAAGCCTCAACGGATCCATTCACTGTAATGAGTCAACAGAGTTACTGGCCTATGTTCAGCAGTGTTCTTCTTTTCAAAGACAGACACCGCCAGATCACAGGTCCTACTGTGTCCACAGTACCTCCATCTGCCTCATTATAGGCAATCTTCTGCAGGGGGTTCCATCTGAATCATGCATTTCAGAGATTTACACTGAAACCCCGGTGTAAGGGTTCATTGCAGAGCAATGGTTAAATGTGAGCCCAGCTTTACTGCGATCTTTGGGAGGCAGAATAAACAAATCAACAGCAGGTGAATCATTTTTTTACTTTGTACACCTTTAATCATGCAGTATAAGTGATTACTTGATTTTTTTCTTCAGGTCGGTGCAATTACAACGATACCAGAGTTACATTGAGGTTTTATGTTTGACTACTGCTATACATTAAAAGACACTTTTAATTTCAAAACCAAGTTTTTTGCATCTAAATATTTAGACAGCTATAATTTTTCCATAAATCGACCAACAAAAGATTCAACATCTTTTTAGCGGGAAGAGTTGATGTTTTTATGTTTTTATTGGTACCATTTTTGAGCACATCGTTTTTTGATCACTTTCTATTCTGATTTTTGGGGGGACAAAATGAACAAAAAAACAGCAATTCAGGAATTTTTTGGGGGTTTATGTTTTTGGGGAGGTGAGTTGTGGTAGAAGTGATGAGGTAGCTTTTTTCTTCGGGTCAATACAATTACAGCGATAATACCACAATTATATTTTTTTTATGTTTTGGTGCTTTTACACAATAAAAACTATTTTATTGAAAAAGTAATTATTTTTGCATCGCTTTATTCCGAGAGTTATAATTTTTTTATTTTTTCGCTGATGAAGCTGTATGGCAGCTTGTTTTTTGTGGAACAAGATAATGTTTTTAGCTGTATCATTTTACATTTACATTCATCTTTTTTTTGCGTTTTATTTCACTTTTTGCTCAGCTGCATGATGATGAAGCAGTTTTTTTCTCGTTTTTTATTTTTTTTATGGTGTTCACTCTAGGGGTTAACTAGTGGGACAGGTATAAAGGCCAGGTCATTCCGAGCTCGGCTATACCAAATATGTGTACTTTTTTTGTTCTTGTTTTACATTAATGTATTTATTGGACTAATATATTTTTTTCTTTATTTGGGGATTTTTAAAAAAATATTTTTTTAAATTTTAACAACTTTTTTTCAGTATTTTACATTGTTCGACTATGGTACATTGTCTTGCCTTGACAGATCGGTGATCTGATACTCTGCAATTCTTCTGCACTGCAGAGCATCAGAGTAGCGATTGACAGGCAGGGAGGAGGCGTTTCAGGCTTTTTAGGAGTTCCTAACATAAAGAAAAGGTGCTGTTGTCTTGAAATATACTGTTTTACTTTCAATAACACTATGTATATGCACTGCCCAGGTATGTTAGGTTGGATTTGTACTTAAAGGGTTATTCTCGAGTTGTCTTTTGAGTAACACATACAGCTCTGGCAAATATTAAGAGACCACTGCAAACTGTTCAGTTTGTCTGATTTTTCTCTTTATAGGTATATTTTTGAGTAAAATGTAAATTGTTCCTTTATTCTATAAACTTCTGACAACATGTCTCCGAAGTTCCAAGCAATAAATTTTGTATTTTTTTTCTGAAAAGGAGAAATTGTCAAAATTAAAAATAAAACCCAGTGCTTTCAGACCTCAAATAATACAAAGAAAACAAGTTCAGAATCATTTAGAAACAACAATACTAATGTTTTAACTCAGGATGAGTTCAGAAATCAATATTTTGTGGAATAACCATGATTATTACTTGCAGCTTTCATGCGTATTGGCATGCTTGCCATTAGTCTTTCACACTGCTCCTGGCACAAAAATGTAATCAGTTTTTCTTTGTTTGATGGTTTGTGACTATCCATCATCCTCTTTATTTATATTCCAGAGGTTTTCAATAGGGTTCAGGTCTGGAGATTGGGCTGCCCATGACAGGGTTTTGATGTGGTGGTCTCTTAATTTTTGCCAGAGCTGTATCTTTCCAGTCTCCTTCACTTCCTGGTTTCTGGGGAAGAGAGGAGATTAGTGGAACTGTACAGCAGTATTGGTAAAAGTATAAAGCTCTTCACAAGTTCTGCTGTAATCAATTAATATTAGTAATGAGCGAATATACTCGTTACTCGAGATTTCTCGAGCACGCTCGGGTGACCTCCGAGTATTTTTTAGTGCTCGGAGATTTAGTTTTTCTTGCCGCAGCTGAATGATTTACATCTGTTAGCCTGCTTGATTACATGTGGGAATTCCCTAGCAACCAGGCAACCCCCACATGTACTTATGCTGGCTAACAGATGTAAATCATTCAGCTGCGTCGATGAAAACTAAAACTCCGAGCACTAAAAAATACACGGAGGACAACCGAGCGTGCTCAGGAAGTCTCGAGTATTAAATGTATTAATATACATTTGACTAAGCATTCTCCTGCATAAAAACCATGGATTTCTTGCAAGATGCAGACTTTTTCATGTACCACTGCTTGAAGACAGTGTTTTCTAAAAACTGGCAGCCGGTTTGGAAGTTGAGACCATGTTCAAGCCAAAGAGGTCCAACTGGCTCATTTTTAACCACTTTCATGACCAATGATGAATATTTATATCATTGGCCTTGTCCCTACCTTTGATATGGGCTCAAGCGCTTATCCTGCATCTTTTTCTGCACCTCATAGTTCACTTAATCATTGCTATATTGCAATAAAATGTGATCAAAACATCTTATCTACCCCAAATTAGTATCACTAAAAATGTCGGGCACAATAAATAAGCCCTCACACTTCCCCAAACTGTTCGGGATCTCGGAAAATGGGGACAAAAGAGACATTTATTTTTATTTAAAATTCTGAATTTATTTTCAATACATAAATAACACAAAAAATTATACATATTTAGTATCTGTGTACTCGTGCTGACCTGGGGAATCATATTGCGAGGTCAGCTTACCACATATTGAATATGTTAAGTAAAAAATCCAAAGAAATTGTGGAATTTTTTTTTTTTTTTAATTTCACCGCACTTGAAATTTTTTCCCCATTTTCCAGTACAGTATGTACGGTGTCAGTCAAAAGTACAACTCGCCTCGCAAAAACAAGCCTTTATGAGGCTGTATGGCTGGAAAAATAAAAAAGTTATTGCTGTTTAAAAAATGGGAGGAATAAAGAAAAATGGATAATCGCTCACTGGTAAAGGTGTTCATAGCAATAGCTCACAGCAGTAATCCACCTCCACTTTGCTGGTGATTGAGTTAAATTGGAGGTCTGTGCCTGTTACTGATGCAGCCACAGGCTCATCTATCTGGTCCGTCGAGAGTCACCATCATCTCTTGAGTCCATAAAACCTTTGAAAAATCTGTCTTCAGCTACTTCTTGGTCTAGTCTTGACGTTTCAATTTATGTTTCTTGTTCAGTGTAGGTTGGATTTTCAGCCTTCCATGCCTGATTTGTTAGTCTACACTGCTATTACTATACTGATGTAAACATAGTTAACATAGGTAAGATAACACAGAATATCACAGCATAAAAAAATGTAATCTGAAGCCTAACTTAAGATGAATCAATGGTTTCTAATGTTAATTTATCATAATCCACTTAGGTGAGAAAACTTTCTAAGAAATGTTATAAAGCTGATGCATTACTGGTAATAGTTACTTTTGTCAACATCTGTATTTATATATAGAGAGATAACAAGGTATTTGAAAAAACACCGTGCTCAGGACAACAAGATCCACAATTTGAAGACCTGCTCTGCTCTGAAAGCTGCCAATAGTGGTGGCTGGTGATTTTGCACAATTTGTAACAACAGCTTGTCAGAAGCTGAGAGCCATGGAACTGGAGGTATGCAGCTAACTGCTATATAAAAATCAAATGGAATGGAGAAAGCTGACTGCTATGTTAGGAGTTAAATTATATTTCTGATTTGTAACTACTGCGAACACTCAATCAGGTTCTGGGCATTCACTAGTAGTCAAGCAGGATGGAAACCAGCTGTATACCATGTAAGATAAAAGCTTCAACAGCAGGAGAATTACAGCAGATAGAAAAAGTAAATCAATTGCAAACTTGCATATTTTTAAGCTGTCTATCTAACAGAATCAATTTAATAACATGAAAATACCCCCTTAAGTATTGTTAGAGGACATTAGCTCTATAAAATTCCTCCATAACTATGGCCCCAATAAGAGTGACAGGGAAAAGCTCTACATATAAGTAACTATAAGACACATAATTCATAATATGATGTCAACTATAGCACTAATAGTAACAGTAAAAGCATCCTTATAACAGTGACAGCAAAATAATTTCCATACCAGTGAGACCTTTATGGCAATGACAACCATTAGATCGCCTTAAGATTTCTGCCAGTGGGCTTTAATAATACTGATAGTTTTTGGCTACAGGAAAATGTGAGTGGTGGTATATAATTTTGGATTTTATTCTTTTTTTCCTCTAAACCCCCAACAGTATAACATCATGAGGTGAAATATATATTATTTACTAGTACAAAATGTCCACATGACGTTACCATACCAGTAAAGAACAACAAGTTAATCATGACAGTGTGACATAGAGTCACGCTGTGATTTATTAAACATCTCAAACATCATTCCGGTGAAGTGAAATGAACAATAAAAAATGAAGACAGACAGTAATTAATGCAGACTCGATCTCCTTTGAGTTATTCACATACTTATGATCTGGTGGAGAAACTGGGGCATTAGTTTCATAGGGGCATTCAACATTCAATCTGTATCATTTGGGAACAACATTCTGTGGCCATTCTGAATTTCACATGGCACCAGATCAATACTTAACTCACATACATTTGCCAAATAAGCTCCCTCTGAATATAATCAAATGCTTTGAGTTGTGTGAGCATGAAAGGATTCTTCAAAAATAATTTCTCTACGAATGTGCGGCATTGATGATATAACATTCTGAATAATTTGCTTCTCAATCCAGATTATTCAAAGGAAATTATTCTTTTTACATTTGCAGATGTAAAAAAAACACAAATGCAAATATTTAAGGGAAATATTACAGGCAGAATTATAGAAACAACACTATTATTATTATTATTATTATTATTATTATTATTATTAAAATTATTATCATTAAGGGTTGGTCCACCACAGAAATTTAAAGGTGTTGTCCAGTGAAGATAATTTATCTCTTACCCACAGGTTTGGGACCACATCTTCAATGAGGTGAGAGGGTGACACTAGCAGTGTTCATCAGTCCCCCTGGAAGTGGTGTGAAAAGACATACCAGTCTGTATAAAACACATCTACAACTCTCCCTACCTCTTGGTCTTTAGCCTGCAAAGGTCAAACTCTATGTGACTGCAGACTTGTGAATCCTCAAAGAGCACACACTGAGCTGTGAAGATTTTCTGGTGTCAGTGCCAGGAATGGCGGTGATGAGACAGTAATTATACAACCCCTGGAAAAAATTATGGAATCACCGGCCTTGGAGGATTTTCATTCAGTTGTTTAATTTTGTTGAAAAAAAGCAGATCACAGAAATGGCACAAAACTAAAATCATTTCAAATGGCAACTTTCTGGCTTTAAGAAACAGTAAACAAAATGAAGAACAAAAAATGTGGTAGTCAGTAATGGTTACTTTTTTTTCCAAGCATAGGGGAAAAATTATGGAATCACTCAATTCTGAGGAAAAAATTATGCAATCACCCTGTAAATTTTCATACCCAAAAATAACACCTGCATCAAATTAGATCTGCTCATTAGTCTGCATCTAAAAAGGAGTGATCACACCTTGGAGAGATGTTGCACCAGGTGGACTGACATGAATCATGGCTCCAACACTAGAGATGTCAATTGAAACAAAGGAGTGGATTATCAAACTCTTAAAAGAGGGTAAATCATCATGCAATGTTGCAAAATATGTTGGTTGTTCACAGTCAGCTGTGTCTAAAATCTGGTCCAAATACAAACAACATGGGAAGGTTGTTAAAGGCAAACATACTGGTAGACCAAGGAAGACATCAAAGCGTCAAGACCAGAAACTTAAAGCAATATGTCTCCAAAACAGGAAATGCACAACAAAACAAATGAGGAACCAATGGGTGGAAACTGGAGTCAACGTCTGTGACCGAACTGTAATAAATCGCCTAAAGGAAATGGGATTTACATACAGAAAAGCTAAACAAAAGCCATCATTAACACCTAAACAGAAAAAAACAAAGTTACAATGGGCTAAGGAAAAGCAATCGTGGACTGTGGATGACTGGATGAAAGTCATATTCAGTGATGAATCACGAATCTGCATTGGGCAAGGTGATGCTGGAACTTTTGTTTGGTGCCATTCCAATGAGATTTATAAAGATGACTGCCTGAAGAGAACATGCAAATTTCCACTGTCATTGATGATATGGGGCTGCATGTCAGGTAAAGGCACTGGGAAGATGGCTGTCATTACATCTTCAATAAACGCACAAGTTTATGTTGATATTTTGGACACTTTTCTTATTCAATCAATTGAAAGGATGTTTGGGGATGATGAAATCATTGTTCAAGATGATATTGCATCCTGCCATAGAGCAAAAACTGTGAAAACATTCCTTGAAAAAAGACACAAAAGGTCAATGTCATGGTCTGCAAATAGTCCGGATCTCAATCCAATTGAAAATCTATGGTGGAAGTTGAAGAAAATGGTCCATGACAAGACTCCAACATGCAAAGCTGATCTGGCAACAGCAATCAGAGAAAGTTGGAGCCAGATTGATGAAGAGTACTCTTTGACACTCATTAAGTCCATGCCTCAGAGACTGCAAGCTGTTATAAAAGCCAGAGGTGGTGCAACAAAGTACTAGTTTTTTTGTTTTGGAGTGTTTTTTGTTTGTTTGTTTGCTTTTCATGATTCCATAATTTTTTCCTCACAATTGAGTGATTCCACAATTTTTTCCCTATGCTTGGTTAAAAAAGTAACCATTACTGACTACCACATTTTTTGTTCTTGATTTCTTTTAGTGTTTCTTAAAGCCACAAAGTTGCCATTTGAAATGACTTTAGATTTGTGCCTTGTCTGTGATCTGCTTTTTTTCTACAAAATTAAACAACTGAATGAACATCCTTTTGCTGTGCTCTCGCAAAGTGTTGTATATATATATATGGCCCTGATGATTGCTCGGGATCACTGTGAGCGCCATCACGATCAAATTCAGGTGTCAGCTCTATATGTGTTGTGAACTCCGTTTTCAGGCTCCCTCTTGTGGTCACAGATGGTATTGTGTGACTTTGGTTTTTTGGCTCCCCCTGGTGGTTTGTTTTATTTTCCTGCGGGTCTGGCTGGATCAGCTGCCTCGTTATTCACCAGGGAGGCTCCTATTTAGCTCTGCTTCACTTCCACTTGTTGCCGGCTGTCAATGTATTCAGTGCTATTCTGATTTCTCCTGATTATCTCGTTTTCTGCCTCTTCAGGATAAGCTAAGTTCTGTTTGAATATTTTTTGCTCATCTGCCTGCAATATGATTTCTGTGTATGATGAGTCTAGTCCAGCTTGCTAACATGTGATTTCTTTTTGCTGGTAAGCTCTGGGTTACGGAGTTGCTTCCCCCGCACCGTTAGTTGGTGCGGGGGCTCGAGCAATCTCTGCGTGGATATTTTGAATAGGGTTTTTTATTGACCGCACAGTTTCCTTCCTATTTTCTGCTATCTAGTATTAGCGGGCCTCATTTGCTAAATCTGATTTCATCTCTGCGTTTGTGCTTTCCCCTTAACTCACCGTTAATATTTGTGGGGGGCTATTCTATATCTTTGGGGTCTTCCACTGAGGCAAGTGAGGACTTACTTTCCCTCCAGGAATAGTCAGGTTCTCAGGCCGTGACGAGACGTCTAGGATTTTTAGGTAACGTTCCACGGCTGCCTATAGTTGTTTGCGGATAGGATCAGGTTGCGGTCAATCTAGTTACCACTTCCCCAGAGCTAGTAGTCTGTTCAGTTACTTAGCTAGTCCGACCTGCGATCCTTGCCACTAGGATCATAACAGTACAGCCGACCTATAAAGTGTTAATTGCATGGCAGATGCAGGAGAAAAGAAGCTTGGAGATATTCTTTTTTTTTTTTTTTTGCTGCCGTGTGTCTAGCTGCTGTGTGTCTGGCTTCTCTCCTCCTCTTAATCTTGGTGTGGCTGTGAGTTCAGCTGCTGATATGGATATCCAGAGTTTAGCCTCCAGTGTAGATCATCTTGCTGCAAGGGTACAAAGTATTCAGGATTTTGTTGTGCACAGTCCTATGTCAGAGCCTAGAATACCTATTCCGGAGTTGTTTTCTGGAGATAGATCTAGGTTCCTGAATTTTAAGAACAATTGCAAGTTGTTTCTTTCTTTGAAACCTTGTTCCTCTGGGGATTCTGTTCAGCAAGTTAAGATTATTATTTCTTTCTTGCGTGGCGATCCTCAAGATTGGGCTTTCGCATCGGCTCCAGGGGATCCTGCATTGCTCAGTGTGGATGCGTTTTTTCTGGCCCTTGGATTGCTCTATGAGGAACCTAATCTTGAGAACCAGGCTGAAAAAGCATTGTTGGCCCTCTCTCAGGGGCAAGATGATGCAGAGGTGTACTGCCAGAAATTTCGGAAATGGTCGGTGCTTACTCAATGGAATGAGTGTGCCCTGGCTGCAAATTTCAGAAAAGGTCTTTCTGAAGCCATTAAGAATGTCATGGTGGGGTTCCCTACGCCTGCAGGTCTGAATGAGTCAATGACTCTGGCCATTCAGATTGATCGGTGTTTGAGGGAGCGCAAACCTGCGCACCATTTGGCGGTGTCTTCTGAACAGACACCTGAGTCTATGCAATGTGATAGAATTCTGACCAGAAGTGAACGGCAAAATTATAGACGGCAAAATGGGTTGTGCTTTTACTGTGGTGACTCAGCTCATGTTATCTCAGCATGCTCTAAGCGCACAAAAAAGATTGATAAATCTGTCACCATCGGTACTTTACAGCCTAAGTTTATTTTGTCTGTTACCCTGATTTGTTCCCTGTCATCTTACCCGGTTATGGCTTTTGTGGATTCAGGTGCTGCCCTGAGTCTGATGGATTTGTCATTTGCCAGGTGCTGTGGTTTTGTTTTGGAGCCTTTAAAATTCCCTATTCCTCTAAGGGGAATTGATGCTACACCATTGGCTACGAATAAACCTCAGTACTGGACACAAGTGACCATGTGCATGACTCCTGTTCATCAGGAGGTGATTCGCTTTCTTGTATTGCATAATTTGCATGATGTTGTCGTGTTGGGTCTGCCATGGTTGCAGACTCATAATCCAGTCCTGGATTGGAGAGCAATGTCTGTGTCAAGTTGGGGTTGTCAGGGAATTCATGGCGACGCTCCTGTGGTGTCAATTGCTTCATCCACTCCTTCTGAGGTCCCTGCGTTTTGGTCAGATTACCAGGATGTATTTGATGAGCCCAAACTCAGTTCTCTACCTCCTCATAGGGATTGTGATTGTGCTATAAATTTGATTCCTGGTAGTAAGTTTCCTAAGGGACGACTTTTCAATTTGTCAGTGCCGGAGCATGCTGCTATGCGGAGTTATATAAAGGAGTCTTTGGAGAAAGGACTTATTCGCCCCTCCTCCTCCCCTCTTGGTGCGGGGTTCTTTTTTGTGGCTAAGAAGGATGGTTCCTTGAGACCTTGTATTGATTATCGCCTTCTAAACAAAATCACAGTCAAATTTCAGTATCCTTTGCCATTGTTATCTGATCTGTTTGCTCGCATTAGGGGGTCTAGTTGGTTCACCAACATAGATCTTCGTGGTGCGTATAACCTTGTGCGTATTAAGCAGGGTGATGAATGGAAAACTGCATTTAATACGCCCGAAGGCCATTTTGAGTACTTGGTGATGCCTTTTGGACTTTCTAACGCTCCTTCTGTCTTTCAGTCCTTTATGCACGACATATTCTGCGAATATCTGGATAAATTTATGATTGTGTATCTGGATGATATTCTGTTTTTTTCGGATGATTGGGAGTCCCATGTTAAGCAGGTCAGGATGGTGTTTCAGGTCCTGCGTGCCAATGCTTTATTTGTGAAGGGCTCAAAATGTCTTTTTGGAGTCCAGAAGGTCTCTTTTTTGGGTTTCATTATTTCTCCTTCTGCTATTGAGATGGACCCAGTCAAGGTTCAGGCTATTCATGACTGGACTCAGCCTACATCTGTTAAGAGTCTTCAGAAGTTCTTGGGTTTTGCTAATTTTTACCGTCGCTTCATCGCTAATTTTTCTGGTGTTGTTAAGCCATTGACGGATTTGACCAAGAAGGGTTCTGATGTTACTAATTGGTCTCCTGCGGCTGTGGAGGCCTTTCGGGAGCTGAAGCGCCGGTTTTCTTCGGCTCCGGTCTTATGTCAGCCAGACGTCTCCCTTCCTTTCCAGGTCGAGGTTGATGCTTCTGAGATTGGAGCGGGGGCTGTTTTGTCGCAGAGAAGCTCTGATGGCTCTGTGATGAAGCCATGTGCTTTCTTTTCAAGAAAGTTTTTGCCTGCCGAGCGGAATTATGATGTTGGTAATCGGGAGTTGTTGGCTATGAAGTGGGCATTTGAGGAGTGGCGACATTGGCTCGAGGGAGCTAAGCATCGTGTGGTGGTCTTGACTGATCACAAGAATTTGATTTATCTCGAGTCGGCCAAGCGGCTGAATCCTAGACAGGCTCGTTGGTCGTTGTTTTTCTCTCGTTTTGATTTCGTGGTCTCATACCTGCCTGGTTCGAAGAATGTGAAGGCTGATGCTCTTTCTAGGAGTTTTGTGCCTGACTCTCCTGGTGATTCAGAGCCAGCTGGTATCCTCAGAGAAGGGGTGATTTTGTCTGCCATCTCCCCAGATTTGCGACGAGTGCTGCAGGAGTTTCAGGCGGATAGACCTGACCGTTGTCCACCAGAGAGACTGTTTGTCCCGGACAGATGGACCAGCAGAGTTATTTCCGAGGTTCATTCTTTGGTGTTGGCAGGCCATCCTGGGATTTTTGGTACCAGAGATTTGGTGGCTAGGTCCTTCTGGTGGCCTTCCTTGTCGCGGGATGTGCGTTCCTTTGTGCAGTCTTGTGGAATTTGTGCTCGGGCTAAGCCTTGCTGTTCTCGTGCCAGTGGCTTGTTGTTGCCTTTGCCTGTCCCGAAGAGGCCTTGGACGCACATTTCCATGGATTTTATTTCAGATCTCCCTGTCTCTCAGAGAATGTCGGTCATTTGGGTGGTGTGTGATCGTTTTTCTAAAATGGTCCATTTGGTGCCCTTGCCTAAGTTGCCTTCCTCCTCCGAGTTGGTTCCTCTGTTTGTTCAAAATGTGGTTCATTTGCACGGGATCCCTGAAAATATTGTTTCCGACAGAGGATCCCAGTTTGTGTCTAGATTTTGGCGGACCTTTTGTGCTAAGATGGGCATTAATTTGTCTTTTTCGTCGGCCTTCCATCCTCAGACGAATGGCCAAACCGAGCGCACTAATCAGACTTTGGAAACCTATTTAAGATGTTTTGTTTCTGCTGATCAGGACGACTGGGTGACTTTTTTGCCATTGGCCGAGTTTGCCCTTAATAATCAGGCTAGTTCTGCTACTTTGGTTTCGCCTTTTTTTTGTAATTCAGGGTTTCATCCTCGTTTTTCCTCGGGTCAGGTGGAGTCTTCTGACTGTCCTGGAGTGGATGTTGTGGTGGATAGGTTGCATCAGATTTGGAATCATGTGGTGGACAATTTGAAGCTGTCACAAGAGAAGGCTCAGCGCTTTGCCAACCGCCGTCGCTGTGTGGGTCCC
Organism: Ranitomeya variabilis; assembly: GCF_051348905.1. Lineage (NCBI taxonomy): Eukaryota > Metazoa > Chordata > Amphibia > Anura > Dendrobatidae > Ranitomeya > Ranitomeya variabilis. The sequence goes on from NC_135233.1 coordinate 1,030,572,701, forward strand.
CGACTTCGCGTTAGGGATTTGGTGTGGTTGTCTTCTCGCTTTGTTCCTATGAAGGTCTCCTCTCCTAAGTTTAAGCCTCGGTTTATCGGTCCTTATAAGATTTTGGAAGTCCTCAACCCTGTGTCATTTCGTTTGGACCTCCCGGCATCGTTTGCTATTCATAATGTGTTCCATCGGTCGTTGTTGCGGAGGTATGTGGTGCCTGTGGTTCCTTCGGTTGAGCCTCCTGCCCCTGTGCTGGTTGAGGGAGAATTGGAATACGTGGTGGAGAAGATCTTGGATTCTCGTATTTCTAGACGGAGGCTTCAGTATTTGGTTAAGTGGAAAGGCTATGGTCAGGAGGATAATTCCTGGGTTGTCGCCTCTGATGTTCATGCGGCCGATTTGGTTCGTGCCTTCCATGTGGCTCACCCTGATTGCCCTGGGGGTTTTGATGAGGGTTCGGTGACCTCTCCTCAAGGGGGGGGGGTACTGTTGTGAACTCCGTTTTCAGGCTCCCTCTTGTGGTCACAGATGGTATTGTGTGACTTTGGTTTTTTGGCTCCCCCTGGTGGTTTGGTTTATTATCCTGCGGGTCTGCTGGATCAGCTGCCTCGTTATTCACCAGGGAGGCTCCTATTTAGCTCTGCTTCACTTCCACTTGTTGCCGGCTGTCAATGTATTCAGTGCTATTCTGATTTCTCCTGATTATCTCGTTTTCTGCCTCTTCAGGATAAGCTAAGTTCTGTTTGAATATTTTTTGCTCATCTGCCTGCAATATGATTTCTGTGTATGATGAGTCTAGTCCAGCTTGCTAACATGTGATTTCTTTTTGCTGGTAAGCTCTGGGTTACGGAGTTGCTTCCCCCGCACCGTTAGTTGGTGCGGGGGCTCGAGCAATCTCTGCGTGGATATTTTGAATAGGGTTTTTTATTGACCGCACAGTTTCCTTCCTATTTTCTGCTATCTAGTATTAGCGGGCCTCATTTTCTAAATCTGATTTCATCTCTGCGTTTGTGCTTTCCCTTTAACTCACCGTTAATATTTGTGGGGGGCTATTCTATATCTTTGGGGTCTTCCACTGAGGCAAGTGAGGACTTACTTTCCCTCCAGGAATAGTCAGTTTCTCAGGCCGTGACGAGACGTCTAGGATTTTTAGGTAACGTTCCACGGCTGCCTATAGTTGTTTGCGGATAGGATCAGGTTGCGGTCAATCTAGTTACCACTTCCCCAGAGCTAGTAGTCTGTTCAGTTACTTAGCTAGTCCGACCTGCGATCCTTGCCACTAGGATCATAACAATATGCTAGTGCAGCATCCCAGGTAGCCGGTTGCTGCAGTGATGTTGCCTTCCCTTTGGGGAGGGTGGTGTCATGTTTGGAGGAAAGGGGGATTCTTTCTATCATGTAAGGCACTTGCATTCAACACATCTGAATCTAAGCCAGGAGGGGGAGCTCAGGACCTGGATTCAAGGGAGCTTCCTTGGACTTTATGTTTCCTGGTATGGAGGAGGAGTCAGGGAGTTGTAGAGGAGTGAGGAGAGGAGAAGGACATCTGGAGCAGATGTAGAGGCCCAGCAGCCAGGAGGGAGCTGCAGCCTCTGGAAAGAGAGATAACGAGAGGAGTTGAATTGTGAAGGAGCTTAGAGAGAAGAAGCACAGTGTGGAGGAAAGGGTTCAGGAGGGGAACAGCGGAAGGACACCCTCAGAGCCAGAGTACAGAAGCCGGGTACTGGGAGCCCAAGGTCGTGTTGTTCTCCAGGATGCACGACACAACCGAAGGGCATAGTACTAAATGCCAATTGCCTATAACAAGTCTGAGGTAAAGCAGCGACCTTAAGAGCAGGGTCATCTAAGAGATCCTATAAACAGGCTCAAACTGCCTATCGTACAGACATCGGTATTAGGACAGGAGACAGGGGACCCTGTCAGCAAGCTTTAAGCCACAGGTACCTCACCATCTGGCGCAAGTAGGAAAGGCTTACAGACCTCACCTGAAGTGGTATCCCTTATTGTCTCCAAGCTGGCAGGACTACAGCTACCCTACACCTGGTACCCTGGACTGAGGACTGCTACCATCAGTAAACCAGGTAAAAGACTGCAAACTCTGTGTCCTCCACTAATTCATCAGCATACACCATCTTTGCCACACACCTTGGGAGCCCTGGGGACCCCGCTTCACCTGTGGGAAGCATTACCATCTTGCTGCAACAACATCAGCCCAAAGGACCCCTTTAGGCAGCGTCGGTCCCTACTGACCGAATACCACAAGTGGCGTCAAAAACAATAGACATTACAAATCCCTTTAACCCCTTCACCCCCAAGGGTGGTTTGCACGTTATGGACCGGGCCAATTTTTACAATTCTGACCACTGTCCCTTTATGAGGTTATAACTCTGGAACGCTTCAACGGATCCCGGTGATTCTGACATTGTTTTCTCGTGACATATTGTACTTCATGATAGTGGTAAAATTTCTTTGATATTACCTGCGTTTATTTGTGAAAAAAATGGAAATTTGGCGAAAATTTTGAAAATTTCGCAATTTTTCAACTTTTAATTTTTATGCAAATAAATCACAGTGATATGTCACACAAAATACTTAATAAGTAACATTTCCCACATGTCTACTTTACATCAGCACAATTTTGGAACCAACATTTTTTTTTTGTTAGGGAGTTATAAGGGTTAAAATTTGACCAGCAATTTCTCATTTTCACAACACCATTTTTTTTTAGGGACCACATCTCATTTAAGTAATTTTGAGGGGTCTATATAATAGAAAATACCCAAGTGTGACACCATTCTAAAAACTGCACCCCTCAAGGTGCTCAAAACCACATTCAGGAAGTTTATTAACCCTTCAGGTGTTTCACAGAAATTTTTGGAATTTTTAAATAAAAATGAGCATTTAACTTTTTTTTCACACAAAATTTAATTCAGCTCCAATTTGTTTTATTTTACCAAGGGTAACAGGAGAAAATGGACCCCAAGAGATGTTGTACAATTTGTCCTGAGTACGCCGATACCCCATATGTGGGAGTAAACCACTGTTTGGGCGCATGACAGAGCTCGGAAGTGAAGGAGCGTCATTTGACTTTTCAATGCAAAATTGACTGGAATTGAGATGGGACGCCATGTTGCGTTTGGAGAGCCCCTGATATGCCTAAACATTGAAACCCCCCACAAGTGACACCATTTTGGAAAGTAGACCTCCTAAGGAGCTTATCTAGAGGTGTGGTGAGCACTTTGACTCACCAAGTGCTTCACAGAAGTTTATAATGAAGAACCGTAAAAATAAAAAATCATATTTTTTCACAAAAATGATCATTTCGCCCCCAATTTTTTATTTTCCCAAGGGTAAGAAAAGAAATTGGACCCCAATAGTTGTTGTACAATTTGTCCTGAGTACGCTGATACCCCATATGTGGGGGTAAACCACTGTTTGGGCGCACGGGAGAGCTCGGAAGGGAAGGAGCGCCGTTTGACTTTTCAATGCAAAATTGTCAGGAATTGAGGTGGGACGCCATGTTGAATTTGGAGAGCCACTAATGTGCCTAAACATTGAAACCCCCCACAAGTGACACCATTTTGGAAAGTAGACCCCCTAAGAAACTTATCTAGAGGTGTGGTGAGCACTTTGACCCACCAAGTGCTTCACAGAAGTTTATAATGCAGAACCGTAAAAATAAAAAATCATCTTTTTTCACAAAAATTATCTTTTCACCCCCAATTTTTTATTTTCCCAAGGGTAAGAGAAGAAATTGGACCCCAAAAGATGTTTTACAATTTGTCCTGAGTACGCTGATACCCCATATGTGGGGGTAAACCACTGTTTGGGCGCATGGGAGAGCTCGGAAGGGAAGGAGCGCCGTTTGACTTTTCACTGCAAAATTGACAGGAATTGAGATGGGACGCCATGTTGCGTTTGGAGAGCCACTGATGTGCCTAAACATTGAAACCCCCCCACAAGTGACACCATTTTGGAAAGTAGACCCCCTAAGGAACTTATCTAGAGGTGTAGTGAGCACTTTGACCCACCAACTGCTTCACAGTTTATAATGCAGAGCCGTAAAAATAAAACAAACATTTTTTTCCCACAAAAATTATTTTTTAGCCCCCAGTTTTGTATTTTCCCGAGAGTAACAGGAGAAATTGGACCCCAAAAGTTGTTCTCCAATTTATCCTGAGTATGCTGATACCCCATATGTGGGGGGTACCACTGTTTGGGCGCATGGGAGGGCTCGGAAGGGATGGAGCGCCATTTTGAATGCAGACTTAGATGGAATGGTTTGCAGGCGTCACATTGCGTTTGCAGAGCCCTAATGTACCTAAACAGTAAAAAAAAACACAAGTTACACCATTTTGGAAAGTAGACCCCCTAAGCAACTCATCTAGATGTGTTGTGAGAGTTTTGAACCCTCAAGTGTTTCACTACAGTTTATGACGCATAGCCGTGAAAAAAAAAAAAAATTTCCCCCCAAAATTATGTTTTAGCCCCCAGTTTTGTATTTTCCCAAGGGTAACAGGAGAAATTGGACCCCAAAAGTTGTTGTCCAATTTGTCTTGAGTACGCTGATACCCCATATGTGGGGGGGAACCACCGTTTGGGCGCATGGGAGGGCTCGGAAGGGAAGGAGCGCTATTTGGAATGCAGACTTAGATGGAATGGTCTGCAGGCGTCACATTGCGTTTGCAGAGGCCCTAATGTACCTAAACAGTAGAAACCCCCCACAAGTGACACCATTTTGGAAATTAGACCCCCTAATGAACTCATCTAGATTTGTTGTGAGAGCTTTGAACCCCCAATTGTTTCACTTCAGTTTATAACACAGAGCCATGCAAATAAAAAATATTTTTTTTCCCACAAAAATTATTTTTTAGCCCCCAGTTTTGTATTTTCCCAAGGGTAACAGGAGAAATTGGACCCCAAAAATTGTTCTACAATGTGTTACGAGTACGCTGATACCCCATATGTTGGGGTAAACCCCTGTTTGGGCGCACGGGAGAGCTCGGAAGGGAAGGACCACTGTTTTACTTTTTCAACGCAGAATTGGCTGAAATTGAGATCGGATGCCATGTCGCGTTTGGAGAGCCCCTGATGTGCCTAAACAGTGGAAACCCCCCAATTATAACTGAAACCCTAATCCAAACACACCCCTAACCCTAATCCCAACGGTAACCCTAACCACACCTCTAACCCAGACACACCCCTAACCCTAATCCCAACCCTATTCCCAACCGTAGATGTAATCCAAACCCTAACCCTAACTTTAGCCCCAACCCTAACCCTAACTTTAGCCCCAACCCTAACCCTAGCCCCAACCCTAACCCTAGCCCCAATCCTAACCCTAGCCCAACCCTAACCCTAGCCCCAACCCTAACCCTAACCCTAGCCCTAACCCTAACCCTAATGGTAAAATGGAAATAAATACATTTTTTAAATTTTTTTATTTTTCCCTAACTAAGGGGGTGATGAAGGGGGGTTTGATTTACTTTTATAGCGGGTTTTTTAGCGGATTTTTATGATTGGCGGCTGTCACACACTGAAAGAAGCTTTTTATTTCAAAAAATATTTTTTGCGTTACCACATTTTGAGAGCTATAATTTTTCCATATTTGAGTCCACAGAGTCATGTGAGGTCTTGTTTTTTGCGGAACGAGTTGACGTTTTTATTGGTAACATGTTCGGGCACGGGAGATTTTTTGATCGCTTTTTATTCCGATTTTTGTGAGGCAGAATGACCAAAAACCAGCTATTCATGAATTTCTTTTGGGGGAGGCGTTTATACCGTTCCGCGTTTGGTAAAATTGATAAAGCAGTTTTATTCTTCGGGTCAGTACGATTAGAGCGATATCTCATTTCTATCATTTTTTATCTTTTGGCGCTTTTATACGATAAAAACTATTTTATAGAAAAAATAATTATTTTGGCATCACTTTATTCTGAGGACTATAACTTTTTTATTTTTTCGCCGATGATGCTATGTGGCAGCTCGTTTTTTGCGGGACAAGATGACATTTGCAGTGGTACCATGGTTATTTATATCTGTCTTTTTGATCGCGTGTTATTGCACTTTTTGTTTGGCGGTGTGAGAATAAAGCGTTGTTTTTTGCCTTGTTTTTTTTTTTTTTTTTTTTTTACAGTGTTCACTGAAGGGGTTAACTAGTGATATAGTTTTATAGGTGGGGTCGTTACGGACGCGGCGATACTAAATATGTGTACTTTTATTGTTTGATTTTTTTTATTTAGATAATGGATAGTGTTGAGCATTCCGATACCGCAAGTATCGGGTATCGGCCGATATTTGCTGTATCGGAATTCCGATACCGAGATCCGATACTTTTGTGGTATCGGGTATCGGTATCGAAACAACATTAATGTAAAAATGTGTAAAAGAGAGAATTAAAATAAAAAATATTGCTATACTCACCTCTCCGACGCAGCCTGCACCTTACCGAGGGAAGCGGCAGCGTTCTTTGTTTAAAATTCGCGCTTTTCTTTCCTTACGTGAGGTCCCGGCTTGTGATTGGTCGCGTGCCGCCCATGTGACCGCAACGCAACCAATCACAGCAAGCCGTGACGTAATTTCAGGTCATTCAGTATTTTAAAATTACGCTCCGGCTTTGTGATTGGTTGCGTCGCAGTCACATGGGCGACGCAACCAATCACAGCAAGCCGTGACGTAATTTCAGGTCCTTAAGGATTTTAAAATTACGTCCCGGCTTTGTGATTGGTTGCGTCGCAGTCACATGGGCGACGCAACCAATCACAAGCCGGGACGTCACGGGAGGCTGGACTCGCGCGCATTTTAAAATGCGCGCGAGTCCAGCCTCCCGTGACGTCCCGGCTTGTGATTGGTTGCGTCGCGGTCAACCAATCACAAGCCGGGAGGCTGGACACGCGCGCATTTTAAAATGGCTTCCCGGCTTGTGATTGGTTGACAGCGACGCAACCAATCACAAGCCGGGACGTCACGGGAGGCTGGACTCGTGCGCATTTTAAAATGCGCGCGTGTCCAGCCTCCCGGCTTGTGATTGGTTTACCACGACGCAACCAATCACAAGCCGGGACGTCACGGGAGGCTGGACACGCGCGCATTTTAAAATGTGGTATTGCTGTAAAAGTAACAACCCAAAGAATAAAGATGTCTAATCACTTATGAGGAATGACATAAAAATATGTAAAACAAATTATTTACCTGCTGTTGATTTGTTTATTCTGCCTCCCAAAGATTGCAGTACGGCCTGGCTCACATTTATCCTGTGCTCTCCGCTAAGTGTCTCCATGTAAATCTCTGAAAAACGTGATTAAGGCCGGGTTCACACTTGCTTTTGTCTGGTCTGCTTATGGCTGCGTACTTCCTTATTAGCTGCTGCTAATGTTTTGGTGTTGACGAACTGACTTGCCGAAGGTTGGAAGTCTAAAGCTGCGATGAGAAATGAGTGATTCACTGTTGTCTTGGGGAAAAGCTCTCTTAACGTTGTATAAAAGCATGTTTCGATACTCCAGCATTCGCGTGAATCATCTGGCAAAATTTGGTTTTATAACATGGATCTAACAGAGTGGCAACCAGGTAGTCGGCAGTATTCCTAATCATAACTTTACGGTGATCATGTTGCAAATAGCACAGCAAGAAGGCACTCAAATGTTGGCTCTACCATGAGGTCCAAACCCATACTGTGTTGGTGGCTGGGTAACAATAATACTTGTTTCCTCCATCCCCTCCCACCAACCACAAACAACAGAGAGGGAGGATTATCCTCTTCATCTGACAGTTGTTCGCTCATCACCTCTTCCTCCTCCATTTGTTCCATGGATCTTGCACCTTCGAAAACAGTTTGTCTGTTATAACCAGCCCCCCTTGACTGTGGTAATCCACCCTCCCTTGGCACCCGCTTGTGTGACAACAGTCTTGAACTTAGAGACCATTTTATCCTTCTCTGCTTCCTTCTCTTCTTCTGAGACCACCATCTCCTCCCGCAGGCTATTCAAAATCTGATCCAGTATACAGATGACCGGAATAGTGATATTAATGACAGCATTATCAGCACTAACCATCTTAGTAGCCATTTCAAAACTGTGCAGAAGGGTGCATAGGTCCTTAATCTGTGCCCAATCTGTAAATATGATATGGGCCAAGTCCGTACTGCGATGGCCCAGGCTATACGACATGACATACTGCATCAGGGCTCAATGCTGCTGCCACAGTTGCTTCAACATATGCAGAGTGGCATTCCACCGTGTCGACACATTGCATATCAACCTGCTAACTGGCATGGACAAAGACCTTTGTATCGATGCAAGTCGATGACCTGAGGGGTGTGAATGGCAGAAATAAGAACACAGCTTACATGCTTTCTGGTGCAGCTCATTCAGGCTAGGATAGTGGTGGAGAATACCACCTGGTTGAGGACATGAGCCATGCAAGGCACATGTGTGAGCTTGCCTAGCCATAGGCTGCACCAGGTTCGTACCATTATCGGACACGGCCTTCCCTGTATGTAGCTTCAGCGGAGACAGCCATTGATCAAACTCAGCCTGCAGAACTGTCCACAACTCTTCAGATGTATGACTGTGATTTTCAAGGCATATCAATTTTAGTACTGCATGTTTGTGGTTAGCCCTGGCTGAGTAGTACGAAGGTGGTGGGAGTCGCTCTGCACTGTTGGAACGCTTGTCTCATTAAGACAGAGGTTGAGGGCACAGGTGGAGGTACTAGAAATAGAGGGAGAGGCAGAAGCAGTGGAGGAAGTGTTAAATGTAGTGGGATTCTGCTTTCCTGGCACTTAACGCCTCGGTATATAGAGTCCGCAAACTATTCTAGGAAAATCTGTGCTTCAAGAGGCAAGTAGCTCTCGGCCACTCTCAAGTCTCGCCATGTGGCTAAACAGTACTGTACAGCCAGATATGGCATATTTCTACATTGTGGGTCAAATTTTGGTGCTTATTTCCCAGTATGAAAATGTAAAATCTGAAGCTAACACAAATTGTTGGTAGTAAAAATGTAATTATTTTTTTCTTTACTGCCCAATGGTATAAAATTTTGTGACACACCTGTGATGTCAATAGGATCACTGCATCCATAGATTAATTCATTGAGAGGTATAGTTTGTAAAATGGAGTCACATATGGGGGGTTCTGCTGTTCTCCAGATCAGGGGCTTTACCATTGTGACATGGCACCCTCAAATCAGTCCAGCAAAATCAGAACTCCAATATGGCACTTCTTCCTTTCTGAGCTTTGTTCTGTGACTCAAAAGTAGTTTTTGACCATATATGGGGTATCGACATACTCAGGAGAAATTGCACAACTGTATGGTGTAAGCTCTCCTGTTACATTGAAAATGCAAATTTTGGGTCTGAAAACATTTTTGTGGGAAAAATGTGATTTTTTTTTATTTTCACACATCAATGTTATAAAACTTCTGTGAAGCACCTGGGGGTCCAAGGTGCGCATCACCCATCTAGATAAGTTTCCTGAGGGGTCTAGGTTCCAAAATGGTGTCACTTGTGGGCGGGGTTTCCACTGTTTAGGCACATCAGAGGCTCTTCAAACGCAACATGGCTTCCGGTTATTTCAGCAAATTTTACATTCAAAAAGTCAAATGGCGCTCATTCTTTTCCGTGCCCAAACAGTGGTGTTCTCCCACATATGGAGTATCAGTGTGAAAATTTAGGGGTCTATTTTCTCTTGTTACCCTTGTGAAAGTAAAAAAATTGGAACTAAAGGAATTTTTTAATTAAATTTATTTTTTCTTTTTTCCTTCCACATTCCATTAATTCTTGTGAAGCATCTGAAGGTTTAACAAACTTCTTGAATGTGGTTTTGAGCACCTTGAGGGATGCAGTTTTTAGAATGGTGTCACTTTTGGGAATTTTCTGTCATATAGGCCCCTCAAAGTCACTTTAAATGTGAGGTGGTCCCAAAAAAATGGTTTCGCTAGTCTTGCTATAAAAATGAGAAATAGCTGGTCAACTTTTAACCCTTCTAACTTCCTAACAAAAAACAAATATGTTTCAAAAGTTGTGCAAATGTAAAGTAGACATGTGGGAAATGTTATTTTTTAAACTATTTTGTGGGACATGACTCTCTGATTTAAGGGTATAAAAAGTTAAAGTCTGAAAATTGCAACGTTTTCCAAATTTTCAACAAATTTCCGTTTATTTCACAAGTAAATGTAAGTCATATCAAAGAATTTTTACCACTATCATGAAGTACAATATGTCACAAAAAAATCTCACAATATTACCTCTTAAAGTGACAGTGGTCAGAATTGTAAAAAATTGGTTTGGTCAGGAAGGTGAAAACAGGCTTCCAGGTGAAAGGGTTAATTAAAAAATCCCTATCATTACCTCACTACTCTACCTAACTGCTTCATTTTCTTTTACTACTTCCTCTTTGATGAGGCTTTATTTAAGGATATCATTGCATGTTAGTCATCTGCGTTGGAAGTTTTGGACTCTACTCTTTTTGAATGTTGGGTAATGGTCCCACAAGGTGCACTGACAGTGCGCTCTCTTGCTAGCTTGTTACTTCTGATCAGAGCCGACGAGAAAGTGCACTGTCACTGTGCATATTGACAGTGACAAGAATATATTGAACATACACTGGAATTGACAAACACATGTTCAGCCGAGGAAGGACTAGCCAAGCTCTTGAAGCGGATGTCACCTATGACACTTCCTTTGAGAAAGGGACAGAGGCTGTGATTCATCGAGTACTGAGGGAACAGATGAGACTTTTAATTAGAGTATAATAGAAAAGAGATTAAATTATGACATTAAATAGATTATAACACAATTTAGCTTTGGACCACATCTTTAATTATCGCAGCCCTTCATCTACTCCCTACTGATGTCAACTGCAAAAGCAGACATTATTGCAAATTTATCAAGGGATTTTCTCAGGTGGTCAAGCCACTCACTGATCTCACTTGTAAGGGGGCTGATCTTAAAGTTTGGTCAGCTCTGACAGTCGAAGCATTTTCAACAATGAAGAAGTGTTTTATGTCTGCTCCTGTATTGGTTCAGCCCGATCCATCAGAACCATTCATTGTAGAGGTGGATGCATCGGAGTTGGGAGTGGGGGCGGTGCTGTCTCAGGGACCTATTACTTTGACTAAATAAAGACTATGTGCCTTTTTCTCCAGGATATTTTCAGAGAGAAATTACAATGTTGGTAATCGGGAGTTGTTGGCCATAAAATTGGCTTTTGAAGAATGGAGGCAATTTTTGGAGGGGGCTGTTCTTCAGATCACGGTGATTACAGACCACAAGAAACTGTCTTACATTGAGTCTGCCAGACATTTAACTCCTAGACAGGCTAGATGGTCGCTCATTTTTCTATCACTTTTAGGCCCGGTTCCAAGAATGTCAAGGCTGATGCCTTATCTCTCAGCTTTGATCCAATATTACCTCCCGAACCTTCTTCCTCCATTCTTCAGCACGGAGTGGTCATTGCTGGGGTGTCCTCTGAATTGGAGCTTGAAATTCGTGAGGCTCAGTCTCTTGCTCCTCCGTCATTGCCTGATAACAAACTCTTTGTCCCAGTTCAGTATCGATTGAGGATTCTCCGGGAGTTCCATGACTCTGCTCTCAGTGGGCACCCTGGAGTCTCGACCACCCAGAGAGCTATTGCCAGACTGTTTTGGTGGCCCTCCATGTCTTCTGATGTCACTGTGTTTGTGTCTGCTTGTGATACTTGTGCTCGTGCTAAAGTCTCCCATATCCGGCCGGCCAGGGAATTGGTACCATTGCCAATTCCGGATAGACCCTGGACTCATTTGTCCATGGATTTTATCACTGATCTCCCTCTTTCCAATGGCAAGACAGTGTTCTGGGTAGTGGTCTACAGGTTTAGCAAACAGGCATATTTTGTTCCTTTGGCGGGACAACCTAATGCTGAAACACTATCTAAATTGTTTATTGAGCACGTTGTACGGTTGCATGGCGTGCCTCTGAACTTGGTGTCTAATAGAGGGGTGCAATTTGTATCTAAGTTTTGGAGGGCATTTTGTAGGAGATTGGGTGTTAGCTTGACTTTCTCCTCTGTCTACCATCCCAAGACCAAAGGACAGACGGAGAGGACCAATCAGTCACTGGAACAGATTTTGCGGTTTATTGCCACGTCTCAACAGGATGATTGGTGTTCCTTGTTGCCCGTGGCTGAGTTTGCATTCAATAATCGGGTAAATCAGTCCACTGGTACCTCTCCATTTTTCTGTAATTACGGTTTTCACCCCCATTTTGGTGAATTTTCCTGGCTGGATTCAGGGTGTCCAGGGGCTGAATTGGTGGTTCAATGATTGGGGGAGGTTTGGAGGGAGGTTCAGAGGAGCAGTGGGGTGGCTCAGGCAGACAGAAACATTTTGCTGATAAGCAACATGCTGTAGGACCTAAGTTTCTGGTAGGAGGTAAAGTGTGGTTGTCTACCAAGAACATACATCTGAAAATTTCCTCAGTTAAGCTGGGTCCCAAGTTTTTTGGTCCTTACGAGATCATTGAGCTTGTCAACCCAATTGCTTTTCCCTTACGTTTTCCTCCGTTGCTTCGTATCCCCAATGTATTTCATAGGTCTCTTCTTAAATCACTTGTACCATCCTCTACTGAGTCTCCACCTCCTCCGCCTCCCGTTTCTGTGGATGGACAGACATAATATGAAGTTGAACTCCCGGATGGTTCGCAGCTCACTTCAGTACTTGGTACATTGGAGGGGTTATGGTCCAGAGGATCAATGGCCCCCTTTGAGAGAAGGTGCTGTCTTGATACAGGCTGGGTTTTGTCTTGTCTTTTCTTTCCCGGTCTTGTCATGTCAGGGGTTAACTTTCCCTGCCTTGTTCCTGTGTCCGGTCTGATAAATCTCTGTGCTGCAACCTGTGTGCAGTGTCAGTTATATTGCTTGCCTTTGGCATGCTAGCTGGCTCTGGTGAGTTCCTGATCTGTCCTACTGCGTTCATTTGACCTGACCCATGTCTGTTGACCTCCCACCTACCCATCCATGATCCTTATTTCCCTGTGTGTTTGGATGCCTCGGTATTTGACTTTAGCTTGGCTCTGACCTGATTTTGTCCCTCCCTTCTGGTATTTCTGCTGCTGACTGGTACTGACCTGTCGCTCTCGTCTGACTCTGCGCTTTAGTTTTCCTTTTGTACTGCGTTACCATCTGGTATTGACTCTGCTCTCTGACTATTCTGCTGCCACCTAGCGGTAGCTTCATTGTATTACTGTAGGTCTGCTTCATAGCAGGATATTCAGCTCACTCTCCACTCTGCTGTCATCTAGTGGAGTTCATGTTACTTTGCATTAACCCTCAGTATTACAGCGTGACAATACTTCTCGGAAGCACATCCATCCTGTGTAAACAGGACCTGTTCTTCCAAGAACAATGGCATCCTATGTGGACCGAACAATCTATTATTAATCATTCTGTGTGCATATTTTCATGATGTGATGTGCCAACCTAAATAGTTTATTAAGCTGTCATCGACTGACAAATATGACAAATATGTATCGAATGGCAGTCATTTAACACAGTCGGTCAGGAAACGTAAACTCAACTATAGGAAGGAGAGCATAAACATCTTTAGCAACAATGGCTTTAATAGTGAAGACCCCACTAACATACAGATAAATGTGGATCTAAAGAGGACTTTAAAGTTTTAATTTTTCAGTGAAGAGAGAATATAGGAGTGAAAGGAGAAGGGTTTAGGCAGCTACGCACTCTAATGAAAACTTTTGAATGGATTGATTCCATTAAATGCATTACTTTTCAAAACAATAGAAAGGCCATGAATGCTAGTTAAATGAAAAAAAAATATGTTAGTGGATAATAAAAAATTACACACAGAATATTGTTTATGGTATGTCTGTTGTAGCTCTCATAGTAAAGACACTTTCATACTTTTATTGTATGCTATATGATTGTTACACAAAGAATTTCAATCATTATTCTATCATGTCCAGGTTTTGTAATACTTCTCCGTTGTGCCGATACAATGGTGGCGAAGGTCAAAAGCCTGCAAACACCATGATAACAAAGAACCATTTTCATTATGTTTCATCTGACTTAACATGGCAATCCTTAGATAAGAATTACATCTAATACTAGCTTGCAATACTGCAATGTACAATATCAAGTGTCACTAAGGTTGACATAGATTGGGAACAAAAATCCAGAGAACTGTTCAAACTGTAGACATCAGGTCAGGTCAATATGTTATGAAAGTAAATGGAAATCATTTTAAAAATATGTGAAGTTTCCTTAGTATGCCAGTTAGATATCTTAGTATGTGATATTTGTCTCAATGATTTTATTAAGCGAGATACCTACAGTATATTTTCATCACATTAATTTGTATGTATATATATATATATATATATATATATATATATATATATATATATATATATATATATATATATATACTAGACTGTGGCCCGATTCTAAAGCATCGGGTATTCTAGAATATGCATGTCCCCGTAGTATGTGATTCGCGGCAGACTGTGCCCGCCGCTGATTGGTCGAGGCAACCTTTATGACATCATCGTCGCCATGGCAACCATTATGACATCTACGTCGATACTGTGCCCATCGCTGATTGGTCGAGGCCTGGCGGCCTCGACCAATCAGAGACGCGGGATTTCCAGGACAGACAGACAGACAGACAGAAAGACAGACAGAAAGACAGACAGACAGACAGACAGACAGACGGAAAAACCCTTAGACAATTATATTTATACTAGACTGTGGCCCGATTCTAACGCATCGGGTATTCTAGAATATGCATGTCCCCATAGTATATGGACAATGATGATTCCAGAATTCGCGGCAGACTGTGCCCGTCGCTGATTGGTCGAGGCAACCTTTATGACATCATCGTCGCCATGGCAACCATTATGACATCTACGTCGGTACTGTGCCCGTCGCTGATTGGTCGAGGCCTGGCTGCCTCGACCAATCAGAGACGCGGGATTTCCATTATGACATCATCGTCGCCATGCTGTGCCCGTCTCTGATTGGTCGATGCATGGCGGCCTCGACCAATCAGAGACGCGGGATTTCCAGGACAGACAGACAGACAGACAGACAGACAGAAAGACAGACAGACAGACAGACAGACGGAAAAACCCTTAGACAATTATATATATATATATATATATATATATATATATATATATATATATAATATTAAAATGCATTTTATGTATATACACTGCTCATAAAATAAAGGGAACACTTAAACAACAGAATATAACTCCAAGTAAATCAAACTTCTGTGAAATCAAACTGCAACACTGTTTTACAATCAATTTCACATGCTGTTGTGCAAATGGTATAGAAAACAGATGGAAATTATTGGCAATTATCAAGACCCACTCAATAAAGGAGTGGTTCTGCAGGTGGGGACCACAGACCACATCACAGTACCAATGCTCTCTGGCTGATGCTTTGGTCACTTTTGAATGTTGGTTGTGTTTTCACACTCGTGGTAGCATGAGACGGACTCTACAACCCACACAAGTGGCTCAGGTAGTAGTAAATTTTTGGTGAAGATTAGAATCAACAAGTGGAACACAATTGTGAAGTTGAACGAAATTTATTGGTTATTTTAAATTTTTGTGGAAATTCAAAAACTGAAAAGTGGGGTGTGCAATATTATTCGGCCCCTTTACTTTCAGTGCAGCAAACTCACTCCAGAAGTTCATTGTGGATCTCTGAATGATCCAATGTTGTCCTAAATGCCTAATGCAGTTAAATATAATCCACCTGTGTGTAATCAAGTCTCCGTATCAATGCACCTGCTCTGTGATAGTCTCAGGGTTCTGTTTGAAGCACAGAGAGCATTAGGGTTGAGCGAAACGGATCGGACATTTTCAAAAATCGCCGACTTTCGGCAAAGTCGGGTTTCGTGAAACCCGACCCGATCCCAGCGTGGCATCGGCCATGCAGTCGGCGATCTTCGCGCCAAAGTCGCATTTCATATGACGCTTTAAACGCCATTTCTCAGCCAATGAAGGTGGACGCAGAGTGTGGGTAGCGTGATGACATAGGTCTGGGTCCCCACCATCTTAGAGAAGGGCATGACAGTGATTGGCTTGCTTTCTGCGGCATCACAGGGGCTATAAAGGGGCATGCACGCCAACCGCCATCTTACTTCTGCTGATCTGAGCATAGGGAGAGGTTGCTGCAGCTTCGTCAGAAGCAGGGATATTGTTAGGGCGGAAATATTAACCCCCAAACCGCTTGTGCTGTAGCGATTTCCACTGTCCAACACCACCTTTTCTCTGTAGGGACAGTGGAGGCTAGATTTCTGTTCATCAGCTCTGTAGCTTATAAGGCTCCCTGATAGCTGCATTGCTGTTTGTACGCCGCTGTGCAAACCAACTGCTTTTTTAAAAGCAAAAGTCCTGTTGCTCATTTCTGCACAGTTCTATTGTTTATTTATCCACACTTTTGTGTGCAGCAGTCCTTTTTATTGCTGGCTGCCATTCTTGTCCTGAGATCATTATAGGGAGATTGTTATTGTGGTACAGTCCCTTTTTTATATATATATTTCCAGCCACTTTCTGCCACTTATACTGTGTAGTGTAATACAGTGGGCCTGAATTTTCCAGCAGTCTCCCACACATAAAAAGGGAGATTAATATTGCCACTAAGTGCATCTGCGTCCGTTCTGTTTGTCGTATATCTGCCAGCCACTTTCTGCCACTTATACTGTGTAGTGTAATACAGTGGGCCTGAATTTTGCAGCAGTGCCCCACACATAAAAAGGGAGCTTTAAATTGCCACTTAGTGGATCTACGTGAGTTCTGTTTGGCGTATATCTGCCAGCCACGTTCTGCCTTGTACATTGTGTGGTGTAATATACAGGGCCTGTTTTTCCCTGCAGTCTCCCCCCAAAAAAAAAGGGAGCTTTAAATTGCCACTTAGTGGATCTATGTGAGTTCTGTTTGGCGTATATCTGCCAGTGACGTTCTGCCGTGTGCATTGTGTTGTGTAATACACAGGGCCTGTTTTTTCCTGCAGTCTTCCCGCCAAAAAAAGGGAGATATAAATTCTCCAAAAGTTAATATACATCTTCTACCTTGTTTAACAGTAGCATATAATGGTTTTTATATTGGTAACATTTCCGCAAAAATGAGGAAGTCTGGTGGAAGAGGCCGTGGGCGGTCGTTGCCAGCTGGTACTGATGGTGGTGGTGGTAGTGGAGCATCTGGTGGTACTGGGAAAAGCAAGATAGCACCAAAGGCTCGAGGTGTTGAGGCAGCGTCATCGTCTGGCTACACAAGGCCTCGAAGGCTCCCTTATCTGGGAGTTGGAAAACAGCTTTTAAAGCCGGAGCAGCAGGAACAAGTTTTGGCTTTCCTTGCTGACTCAGCCTCTAGCTCTTTCACCTCCTCTTCAGAAGCTTCGAAATCTAAAACCAGCGAGTCGTCAGTGGCTGCTCCAGGTCCGGAAAAAGTTGCTTCCTTGTGTCCTTCACCAAAAACAAAAGTGAAGGATGCGGCAGGCAACACTACACTTTACTCCATGGAGCTCTTTACACATACCGTGCCTGGGTTAGAGAGGGATACTGTTAAAAGCCCATTACAGGATGAATCGGACATGGAGTGCACAGATGCACAGCCACAGCTTGATTATTATGCTGTTCCATTGACTCGGATCACTACTTTGCCATCGCAGTGTACTGAGCCCGAATCTGACCCTGATGAGACTATGGTGCCCAGTCCCGAACACTATAGCACCTTACACATTGACACAGAGGACGGTGCACATGACATTGAAGAGGAGGTGGTAGATGACCCAGTTGTTGACCCTGATTGGCAGCCATTGGGGGAAGAGGGTGCTGCTGCCTGTAGCTCAGAAGCGGAGGAGGATGATCTGCTGGATCCATCTACATCGTAAAAGCTGTCATCTGGCAGGCCCGCATCAGGCCCAAAATGTGTGTCAAAAAACACAACAGGTGTAGGACAGCATTGCAATCCGGTGACAGTAGCACAGCGTGCAAAGTCTGAAAAGGTATTCCATAGGAGGACGAGTGCAGTGTGGCAATTTTTTAACCAAGATCCGAATGATCAGTCCAAAGTTATATGTAAGAAATGCTCCAAGACCTTTAGCAGAGGGAAGAATCTACAAAGTTTAAATACAACGTGCATGCGTAGACATCTAACCAGCAGGCAATTGGAAGCATGGACTAACTACCAAACTTCCCGTACCGTTCATGCACCTGCTCATATTGAAGTTAGTCAGCAACGCAACTTTGCTTCCCTCACTGGAAGCCCACCGGTTATGGCACCACCAGTAACAAACGTGGAGGTATTGTCGCAAGGCCAAAGCAGTCAGGGAATCACAAGGTTCTTGGTTGGAAATACTGTAGGTAGGCCCACATCAAGAATACCATCACCAAGCCTCTCTCAATCTGCCATGTCCACCACCACCCCCGCTAGTTCCACCATATGCAGCTCTCCAGTCCAGCTCAGCCTACAAGAGACTCTAGATAGGAAAAGAAAGTACTCTTCCTCTCATCCGCGTACACAGGGTTTGAACGGCTACATTGCTCGACTAATCTCGTTAGAGATGATGCCCTACCAGTTGTTTGAAAGCGAAGCTTTCAAAGCCCTGATGGCCTACGCAGTACCACGCTATGACATACCCAGTCGACACTTCTTTGCGAGAAAAGCCATCCCAGCACTCCAACAACATGTCAAAAAACGCATTGTCCATGCACTGAGGCAATCGGTCAGGGACGTTACGTGTCCATCATGGCACACTGGGTTAATGTGGTGGATGCAGGGTCCACAGGGGACAGCCATAGTGGCACAGTTCTGCCTAGCCCACGGTATATGAAACAGTTGGCTGTAGGCGTTTGCACCTCCTCCTTCTCCTCTTCCACAAGCGAAAGCTCGTCCACAGAGCTCAGTCGCACGAACACTCCATCCGCAGCTGCCAGTGTTGCACCCGTGGTGTCCCATTATGGAACAGCTAGTGGTAAGCATCAGCAGGCTGTGCTGCAAATGAAGTGTTTGGGTGACAACAGACACACCGTGGAAGTACTGGCCGAGTACTTGCAGCAAGAAACTCAGTCATGGCTGGGCAGTGTACATCTTGAGGCAGGCAAGGTAGTCAGTGATAACGGAAGGAATTTTAGGGCTGCCATAGCCCTTTCCGAAATGAAACACATACCTTGCCTGGCTCACACCTTGTACCTTGTGGTGCAGTGGTTCCTCAAGAATTACCCTGATTTACCAGCCCTGCTCCTGAAGGTGCAAAGACTTTGCTCGCATATCCGCCGGTCGCCCGTACACTCCAGCCGTATGCTTAACCATCAGCGATCGCTGAATCTTCCCCAGCACCGCCTAATAATAGACGTTGCAACAACGTGGAACTCTACATTGCACATGCTTCAGAGGCTGTGCGAACAGAGGCGTGCTGTAATTTATTTGTGGGAGGATACACATACATGGGCAGGCAGTTGGATGGCAGACATGGAGTTGTCAGGTGTGCAGTGGTCGAAGCTCCAAGACCTATGTCAAGTCCTTCAGTGTTTTGAGGAATGCACATTGCTGGTCAGTGCGGACGACGCCATCATACGCATGAGCATCCCACTAATGCGTCTGCTGATGCAAAGTTTGACGCACATCAAGGAGCAGGCGTCTGCGGCCGAGGAGGAGGGAAGCCTTGATGACAGTCAGCCATTGTCTGGTCAGGGAAGTCTCCGGGACGAGGTGGCGGATGAAGAGGAGGAGGAGGAGAAGGAGGATGATGGGGCTGAATATTTATGGGAGGAGGATGCTTCTCAGGGGGCAATAGAAACTGGTGGCATTGCAAGGTCAGGTACAGGGTTTTTGCGGGCCACAAGTGATGTAGATTTTCAAGAAAGGGCTCCTCAACCCAGCACAAGCAGTGAATTGACACCTGGAACTTTGGCCCACATGTCAGAGTATGCCTTGCGTATCCTAAAACGGGACCCATGCATTATCAAAATGATGACCGATGACGATTATTGGTTGGCCTGCCTCCTGGATCCACGATACAAAGGCAAATTACAAAATATCATGCCACATGAGAAGCTTGAGCAAATATTGGCTACCAAACAAGCAACTCTTGTAGACCGTTTGGTTCAGGCATTCCCAGCACACAGCGGTACTGATGGTTCTCACACAAGCTGTAGAGGGCAACATGGCAGAGGTGCTAGAGGTGCACAAAGCCGAAGTGGCATTGGACAGAGGGGATTTCTCACCAGGTTATGGAGTGATTTCGCGATGACCGCAGACACGACAGGTACTGCTGCATCGATTCAAAGTGACAGGAGACAGCATTTATCCAGTATGGTTACCAACTATTTTTACGCCATTATCGATGTTCTCCCTCACAGGTCATTCCCCTTTGATTACTGGGCATCTAAACTAGACACCTGGCCTGAATTGGCAGAATATGCATTACAGGAGCTCGCTTGCCCAGCTGCTAGTG
This sequence comes from Ranitomeya variabilis, assembly GCF_051348905.1. Taxonomy (NCBI): domain Eukaryota; kingdom Metazoa; phylum Chordata; class Amphibia; order Anura; family Dendrobatidae; genus Ranitomeya; species Ranitomeya variabilis. The sequence continues at coordinate 1,030,593,148 of NC_135233.1, forward strand.
TGCTCTCAGAAAGAGTCTTCAGTGCTGCTGGTTCAATACTGACCGAAAAAAGGACACGTCTGGCTCCCCGAAATGTTGATGATCTAACCTTCATTTAAATGAACCAATCATGGATTTCGAATTATTTTGCCCCACCTTCCCCTGCTGACACTTAGCTTGCCAGGAAAATTTCTTGTTTTTGGCCCTCCTCTTACTGACTGCTCCAATTCCGCCATTTGCAGGTGCCAAATGTCCACCATAGGCCATTTGTATACCTCCCTAAATGGGCTGACTCCCCCCACAGGGCTGTGGTCACAACGTGGCGCAAGCACCCGTGCGAGTGCCGTTTGCCTGGACAGGTGGGTGTGCCCACTCTTGGGCTACAGCTCTGGCACAGGATCCCTCATAGTACAATGAAGTGTCTCTGACAGTGGTGGTGCACAACCAACGTCAGACACACTGTCGTAATATGAGGGGCCCTGGGCCAGTACCGCTGCCCACGAGAGAGTGTTCCCCCCCAGCTCGAACTGTGCTCTACCACTTGAAAAACTTACCTCTCCCTGCCCCACCACTGTGTAGTCTGTGCTGTTAAATCCTTAAATGGCACTGCCATAACAAATTTGTTGCAATGATAGATGATAGTAAAAATATACAGGGGCCCTGGCCTCCATTTAGACCCCTTAATACTTTGCGCCAACTACCCCTGTCTGCAACTCTGCAGAGGAGCCCACCCCTGTACCTCGCTATGCCACCAGTTTATTTATGACCAATTCCTTGGCTGACATTTAGCCCACTTTAGTATTTTGGCCTACTAACTGTGTCAGCGACTTCTAACAGTTGACCTCCGCTGAACAAAGCTATGCCACCTCTGTACTCCTGTTACCAATTGTGAACTGCATGTAGCCTACTTACTTATTTGTGCCTAGTAACTGTGTCAGCCTCTCATTACAGTTGTCCTTCCACGCTGAAACAAGCTAGGCCACCTGCTTAGTCCTGCTAGCAGATTTGAACTGCATTTAGCCACTTTTTTTATGTTAGGCCTCTGTCTGTCTGTCTGTCGGCGCCACACATTACAACTGTCCCCCCTGAAACAATCTAGGCCGCCTGGTTAGTCCTGCTAGCAGTTTTGAACTGCATTTAGACACCTTTTCTTAGGTTAGGCCTCTGTCTGTCTGTCTGTCTGTCGGCGCCACACATTACAACAGTCCCCCCCTGAAACAAGCTAAGCCTCCTGTGTACTCCTCTTACCAATGTAGAACAGCATTTAGCCTACTTATTTATTTTGTCCTAGTAACTGTTTCAGGCTCTCACAACAGTTGTCCTCCACCGCTGAACCCAGCAAGGCCGCCTGTGTACTCCTCTTACCAATTGTGAACTGCATATATCGTTCTTTTTTATTTTACGCCTACTCAGTGTGTCAGAGCCACTAATTACACTTGTCCTCCTCTGCTGAACCACGCTATGCCGACTGTGTACTCCTATTACAAATTTTGAACTGCAATTAGCCACCTTTTTAACCCCTTAACGACCGCCGATACGCCTTTTAACGGCGGCCGCTAAGGGTACTTAATCCACAGCGCCGTTAATTAACGGCGCTGTGGAAAAAGTGAATAGCGCCCCCCAGAGTCGGATTTTCTCTGGGGTCTCGGTTGCCGAGGGTAGCCGAGACCCCAGAGAACATGATTCGGGGGGTTTTTGCCGACCCCCGAGTTGCGATCGCCGGTAATTAACCGTTTACCGGCGGTCGCAACAAAAAAAAAAAAAACGCGATTTGCCGTTTAATTTCTCTGTCCTCCGATGTGATCGCACATCGGAGGACAGAGAAATGTGGTCCCCGATGGCCCCCAATAGCCCCCCAATACTTACCTACCTCCCCCGGTGCTCCTCATGTCTCCCCATGGGCGCCGCCATCTTTTTTCCGGGAAAAAATGGCGGGCGCACGCGCAGTGCGCCCGCCGCCCGGCACCCGGATGTTCTTTGGGGTCTCGGCTGCCGGGGGTAGCCGAGACCCCAAAGAACATGATCGGGGTCGGTTTGCACCGACCCCTGCTTTGCGATCGCCGGTAATTAACAGTTTACCGGCGACCGCAAAAAAAAAAAAAAAAAAAAAAAAAAGCGATCAGTTATTTCTCTGTCCTCTGATGTGATCGCACATCAGAGGACAGAGAAATAGGGGGATTCGGGGACCCTATCATACTCACCCGGGGTCCCTGGGTCCTCTTCTGTCTTCTGCCAGCCGGCTTTTTCATCATGGCGGGCGCATGCGCAGTGCGCCCGCCATCTGCTGCCATCTGCCGGCCGGCAGGAGAAGACAAGTTGGGGCTAAAATTAGGGTTAGGGTTAGGGTTAGAGTTAGGGTTAGAGTTAGGGTTAGGGTTAGGGTTAGAGTTAGGGTTAGGGTTAGAGTTAGGGTTAGAGTTAGGGTTAGGGTTAGGGTTAGAGTTAGGGTTAGGGTTAGGGTTAGAGTTAGGGTTAGAGTTAGGGTTAGGGTTAGGGTTGGGGCTAAATTTAGGGTTAGGGTTAGGGCTAGGGTTAGAGTTAGGCTACTTTCACACTAGCGTTTTTTGGCTTCCGTCGCAATGCGTCGTTGGAGAAAAAACGCATCCTGCAAAAGTGCTTGCAGGATGCGTTTTTTCTCCATTGGCTTGCATTAGCGACGCATTGCGACGGATTGCCACATGTCGCATCCGTCGTGCGACGGATGCGTCGTGCTTCGGCGGACCGTCGACACAAAAAAAACTGCATGTAACTTTTTTGTGCGACGTGTCCGCCATTTCCGACCGCGCATGCGTGGCCGGAACTCCGCCCCCGCCTCCCCGCACCTCACAATGGGGCAGCGGATGCGTTGAAAAAACAGCATCCGCTGCACCCGTTGTGCGGCGCTTACAACGCTAGCGTCGGTACGTCGGCCCGACACACTGCGATGGGCCGAGTACGACGCTAGTGTGAAAGTAGCCTTAGGCTTCTTTCACACTTGCGTCGGTACGGGGCGGTCGCAATGCGTCGGCCCGATGTACCGACGCACGTTGTGAAAATTGTGCACAACGTGGGCAGCGGATGCAGTTTTTCAACGCATCCGCTGCCCAGTCTATGTCCTGGGGAGGAGGGGGCAGAGTTACGGCCACGCATCCGCGGAAATGGCGGACGCGACGTACAAAAAAAAGGTTACATTGAACATTTTTGTGACGACGGGGGCTAAAGTTATGGTTAGGGTTGGGGCTAAAGTTAGGGTTGGGGCTAAAGTTAGGGTTAGAGTTGGGATTAGGGTTAGCGTTTGGATTAGGGTTGGGATTAGTGTTACGTTTGGGATTAGGGTTGGGATTAGGGTTAGGGTTGGGATTAGGCTTAGGGGTGTGTTGGATTTAGGGTTTTGATTAGGGTTATGGTTAGGGTTGAGATTAGGGCTGTTTTGGGGTTAGGGTTGTGATTATCGTTAGGGTTGTGATTAGGATTATGGATCGGGTTGAGATTAGGGTTAGGGCTGTGTTGGGGTTAGGGTTGGAGTTAGAATTGGGGGGTTTCCACTGTTTAGGTACATCAGGGGGTCTCCAAACACGACAGCCAATTTTGCGCTAAAAAAGTCAAATGGTACTCCCTCCCTTCTGAGCTCTGCCGTGCGCCCAAACAGTGGTTTACCCCCACATATGGGGCATCAGCGTACTCGGGATAAATTGGACAACAACTTTTGTGGTCCAATTTCTCCTGTTACCCTTGTGAAAATAAAAACTTTGGGGCTAAAAATCTTTTTTGTTGGAAAAAAATATATTTTTTTATTTTCACTACTCTGCATTATAAATTTCTGTGAAGCACTTGAGCTTTCAAAGTTCTCACCACATATCTAGATAAGTTCCTTAGGGGGTCTAGTTTCCAAAATTTGGTCACTTGTGGGGGTTTCTACTGTTTAGGTACATTAGGGGTCTGCAAACGCAACATAACGCCCGCAGACAATTCTATCAAAGTCTGCATTCCAAAATGGCGCTCCTTCCCTTCCGAGCTCTGCCGTGCGCCCAAACAGTGGTTTACCCCCACATATGGGGTACCAGCATACTCAGGACAAATTGGACAACAACTTTTGGGGTCCAATTTCTCTTGTTACCCTTGTGAAAATAAAAATTTGGGGGCTAAAAAAATATTTTTTGTGGGAAAAAAAATATTTTTTATTTTCACTACTCTGCATTATAAACTTCTGTGAAGCACTTGGGCATTCAAAGTTCTCACCACATATCTAGATAAGTTCCTTGGGGGGTCTATTTTTCAAAATGGGGTCACTTGTTGGGGGTTTCTACTGTTTAGGTACATTAGGGGTCTGCAAACGCAACATAACGCCCGCAGACAATTCTATCAAAGTCTGCATTCCAAAATGGCACTCCTTCCCTTCCGAGCTCTGCCGTGCGCCCAAACAGTGGTTTACCCCCACATATGGGGTACCAGCATACTCAGGACAAATTGGACAACAACTTTTGGGGTCCAATTTCTCTTGTTACCCTTGTGAAAATAAAAATTTGGGGGCTAAAAAAATCTTTTTTGTGGGAAAAAAAATATTTTTTATTTTCACTACTCTGCATTATAAACTTCTGTGAAGCACTTGGGCATTCAAAGTTCTCACCACATATCTAGATAAGTTCCTTGGGGGGTCTATTTTTCAAAATGGGGTCACTTGTTGGGGGTTTCTACTGTTTAGGTACATTAGGGGTCTGCAAACGCAACATAACGCCCGCAGACAATTCTATCAAAGTCTGCATTCCAAAATGGCACTCCTTCCCTTCCGAGCTCTGCCGTGCGCCCAAACAGTGGTTTACCCCCACATATGGGGTACCAGCATACTCAGGACAAATTGGACAACAACTTTTGGGGTCCAATTTCTCTTGTTACCCTTGTGAAAATAAAAACTTGGGGGCTAAAAAATCTTTATTGTTAAAAAATATATATTTTTTATTTTCATGACTCTGCATTATAAACTTCTGTGATGCACTTGGGCATTCAAAGTTCTCACTACACATCTAGATAAGTTCCATGGGGGGTCTAGTTTCCAAAATGGGGTCACTTTTGGGGGGTTTCTGCTGTTTAGGCACATCAGGGGCTCTCCAAACGCGACATGGCGTCCGATCTCAATTCCAGTCAATTTTGCATTGAAAAGTCAAATGGCGCTCCTTTGCTTCCGAGCTCAGCCATGCGCCCAAACAGTGGTTTACCCCCACATATAGGGTGTCGGCGTACTCAAGACAAATTGTACAACAGCTTCTGGGGTCCATTTTCTCCTGTTACCCTTGGTAAAATAAAAATTTGGAGGCAAAAAGATCATTTTTGTAGAAAAAATGCGATTTTTTTATTTTCACGGCTCTACGTTATAAACTTCTGTGAAGCACCTGGGGGTTTAAAGTGCTCACCACACATCTAGATAAGTTCCTTAAGGGGTCTAGTTTCCAAAATGGTGTCATATGTGGGGGGTCTCTACTGTTTAGGCACATCAGCGGCTCTCCAAACGTGACATGGCGTCCGATCTCAATTCCAGCCAATTCTACATTGAAAAAGTAAAACGACACTCCTTCTCTTCCAAGCTCTGCGGTGCGCCCAAACAGTGGTTTACCCCCATATATGGGGTATCGACGTACTCAGGAGAAATTGCACAACAACTTTTGTGGTCTAATTTCTCCTGTTACCCTTGTGAAAATAAAAATTTGGGGGCAAAAAGATCATTTTTGTAGAAAAAATGAGATTTTTTATTTTCACGGCTCTACGTTATAAACTTCTGTGAAGCACTTGGGGGTTCAAAGTGCTCACCACACATCTAGATAAGTTCCGTAAGGGGTCTAGTTTCCAAAATGGTATCACTTGTGGGGGGTTTCCACTGTTTAGGCACATCAGGGACTCTCCAAACGCGACATGGCATCCGATCTCAATTCCAGCCAATTCTGCATTGAAAAAGTCAAACGGTGCTCCTTCAATTCCAAGCTCTGCGGTGCGCCCAAACAGCGGTTTACCTCCACATATGGGGTATCGACGTACTCAGGAGAAATTGCACAACAACTTTTGTGGTCTAATTTCTCCTGTTACCCTTGTGAAAATAAGAATTTGTGGGCGAAAAAATCATTTTTGTGAAAACAAATGCAATTTTTTATTTTCACGGCTCTACGTTATAAACTTCTGTGAAGCACTTGGGGGTTCAAAGTGCTCACCACACATCTAGATAAGTTCCTTGGGGGGTCTAGTTTCCAAAATGGTGTCACTTGTGGGCGGTTTCCACTGTTTAGGCACATTAGGGGCTCTCCAAACGCGACATGGCGTCCGATCTCAATTCCAGCCAATTCTGCATTGAAACAGTCAAACGGTGCTCCTTCACTTCCAAGCTCTGCGGTGCGCCCAAACAGTGGTTTACCTCCACATATGGGGTATCGGTGTACTCAGGAAAAATTGCCCAACAAAATTTGTGGTTAAATTTCTGTTTTTACACTTGTGAAAATTAAAAAAAATGGTTCTGAAGTAAAATGTTTGCAAAAAAAAGTAAAATGTTCATTTTTTTCTTCCACATTGTTTTAGTTCCTGTGAAGTACATAAAGGGTTAATAAACTTCTTGAATGTGGTTTTGAGCAGCTTGAGGGGTGCAGTTTTTAGAATGGTGTCACACTTGGTTATTTTCTATCATATAGACCCCTCAAAATCACTTCAAAGGTGATGTGGTCCCTAAAAAAAACATGGTGTTGTAAAAATGAGAAATTGCTGGTCAACTTTTAACTCTTATAACTCCCTAACAAAAAAAAAATTGTTTCCAAAATTGTGCTGATGTAAAGCAGACATGTGAGAAATGTTATTTATTAACTATTTTTTGTGACATATCTCTCTGATTTAAGGGCATAAAAATACAAAGTTTGAAAATTGCAAAATTTTAAAAATTTTCGCCATATTTCCATTTTTTTCATAAATAATCGCAAGTAATATCGAAGAAATGTTACCACTAACTTGAAGTACAACATGTCACGAAAAAACAATCTCAGAATCAGCGGGATCCGATAAAGCGTTCCAGAGTTATAACCTCATAAAGTGACACTGGTCAGAATTGTAAAAATTGGCTCGGTCATTAAGTACCAAATTGGCTCTGTCACTAAGGGGTTAAATTGTAGGCCTACTCTGTCTGTCTGAGCCACTTATTACAGTTGTCCTCCGCTGAACAAAGCTATGCCGCCTGTATACTCCACTAACCAAATTTGTACTGCATTTTGCCTACTTTCTTATTTATGCCTACTAACTGTGTCTGCCTCCCATTACAGTTGTCCTCCACACAACAAAGCTGAGCCTCAGTTTTCATCCGATGTCAGATATTAAATGGCATTTGGCTTACTAGTTTGGTTGGGCCCTACTAACAGTGTCTGCCGCTCCTTGCTTTTCTCCTCCACTGAACAAAGCTGAGCTTCAATCTTTGGCCTACATAACACATGAAACTGCATTTGGCCTACTAGTTTGGTTGGGCCCTAGTAACGGTGTCTGGTGCTCCTTGCTTTTCTCCTCCACTGAACAAAGCTGAGCTTCAATCTTTGGCCTACATAACACATGAAACTGCATTTGGCCTACTAGTTTGGTTGGGCCCTAGTAACGGTGTCTGCCGCTCTTTGCTTGTCTCCTCCACTGAACAAAGCTGAGCTTCAATCTTCAGGCTTTCGGCCTATAGGAAATTTTAAACTGCATTTGGCCTACTTGTTTGGTTGGGCCCTAGTAACGGTGTCTGCCGCTCCTTGCTTGTCTCCTCCACTGAATATAGCTGAGCTTCAATTTTCAGGCTTTCGGCCTACATCAGATATTAAACGGCATTTGGCCTACTAGCTTGGTTGGGCCCTAGTAACGGTGTCTGCCGCTCCTTGCTTGTCTCCTCCACTGAACAAAGCTGAGCTTCAATCTTCAGGCTTTCGGCCTATAGGAAATTTTAAACTGCATTTGGCCTACTTGTTTGGTTGGGCCTACTAATGGTGTCTGCCACTGCTTGGTGTTCTCCTCCACTGAACAAAGCTGAGCTTCAATCTTCAGGCTTTCGGCCTATATCAGATATTAAACGGCATTTGGCCTACTAGTTTGGTTGGGCCCTACTAACGGTGTCTGCTGCTCCTTGCTTGACTCCTCCACTGAACAAAGCTGAGCTTCAATCTTCAGGCTTTCAGCCTATAGGAAATTTTAAACTGCATTTGGCCTACTTGTTTGGTTGGGCCCTAGTAACAGTGTCTGCCGCTCCTTGCTTTTCTCCTCCACTGAACAAAGCTGAACTTCAATCTTTGGCCTACATAACACATGAAACTGCTTTTGGCCTACTAGTTTGGTTGGGCCCAAGTAACGGTGTCTGCCGCTCCTTGCTTTTCTCCTCCACTGAACAAAGCTGAGCTTCAATCTTCAGGCTTTCGGCCTATAGGAAATTTTAAACTGCATTTGGCCTACTTGTTTGGTTGGGCCCTAGTAACGGTGTCTGCCGCTCCTTGCTTGTCTCCTCCACTGAATATAGCTGAGCTTCAATTTTCAGGCTTTTGGCCTATATCAGATATTAACCTGCATTTGAAATACTTGTTTGGTTGGGCCTACTAACGGTGTCTGCCGCTGCTTGGTGTTCTCCTCCAATAAACAAAGCAGTGCCGCCTGTTTACTCCTGTTACCAATTTTGAACTGCATTTAGCCTACTTTATTCTTTGGGACTATATCTGTGTTTCCTCCTCATCCTGCCCATTGCCCAGCCAGTGCTAGATGAGTCTGCTGGTACATTGACCCAGACCACTACATTCCTCTTGCACTCAACACAGCCAGAATCTGACCCTGCTGAAAGTCAGGTTCCCCTTCCCGCATACTATACCACCTTACACGGGGACAAAGAGGAAAGTGCAGATGAAAATGCAGGTGGGGGAGCATACTTGTTGGCGACATCACTGGCACAGGGCCCCTCCTAGTACGCAAAAGTGTCTCTGCCGGTGGGAGGCGCCCCGCCGTCAAACACATCGCCGTACTTTGAGGGGCTCTGTGCCAGTGCCAATGCGAACAAGTGGGCCCCCCCTGCTTGCTCGGGATCACAGCACTTGCAAAGTTTTAATACTTACCTCTCCCAGCTCCACCGCCATGACGTAGTCCGCATTTCCTAGGTTCACAAAAAACTTGAGCCAGCCCTACCCCCTCCCCACAACTTTAGCCAAATGACCCCCAATTTTCAATGCCTAACTATTATTATGAGCTAAATTAAGATTCACAAGCATAAGTGACAAGAATTGATGTTTTTGACATTAAATGGGCACTGTTGGTGTTTTCCTGTCCTCCACTCACTGCTGACTTTGATTCCCCTTTGACTTACATTGGGTTTCGTGTTTCGGTCGATCACCGACTTTTCACGATAATCGGCCGATTTCACTCGACCCGACTTTTGACAAAGCCGGGTTTCGCGAAACCCGACTCGATCCTAAAAAAGTAAAAGTCACTCAACCCTAGAGAGCATCATGAAGACCAAGGAACACAATAGGCAGGTCCGTGATTCTGTTGTGGAGAAGGTTAAACCCAGATTTGGATACAAAATGATTTCCAAAACTTTAAACATCACAAGGAGCACTCTGCAAGCAATCATATTGAAATGGAAGGAGTATAATACCACTGCAAATCTACCATGACCCGGCCGTCCCTCTAAACTTACATCTCAAACAAGGAGAAGACTGATCAGAGATGCAGAAAAGAGGCCCATGATCACTCTGGATGAACTACAGAGATCTACAGCTGAAGTGGGTTAGTGTGTCCATAGGACAACAATCAGTCGTACACTGCACAAATCTGGCCTTTATGGAAGAGTGATGTTTAAAGTTTCCAACAAGCCACCTGAGAGACACACCAAACATGTGGAAGAATGTGCTCTTGTCAGATGAAACCAAAGGCAATACAGCTCATCACCCTGAACACACCATCTCCACTGTCAAACATGGTGGTGGCAGCATCATGGTTTGGGCCTGCTATTCTTCAGCAGGGCCAGGGAAGATGGTTAAAATTGATGGGAAGATGGATGGAGCCAAATACAGGACCATTCTTGAAGAAAACCTGTTGGAGTCTGCAAAAGACCTGAGACTGGGATGAAGATTTGTCTTCCAAAAAGACAATGATCCCAAACATTATTCCAAGCAAAATCTACAATGGAATGGTTCACAAATAAACATATCCAGGTGTTAGAATGGCCAAGTCAAAGTCCAGACCTCAATCCAATCGAGAATCTGTTGAAAGAGCTGAACACTGCTATTCACAAATGATCTCCATCAAACCTCACTGAGCTCGAGTTGTTTGCCAAGGAAGAATGGGCAAGAATTTCAGTCTCTCGATGTACAAAACTGATAGAGACATACTCCAAGTGACTTGCAGCTGTAATCGCAGCAAAAGGAGGCGCAACAAAGTATTAAGTTAACCCCTTTCTGACATTAGACATACTATCCCGTCGAGGTGGGGTGGGCCCATATGACCACCGATGGGACAGTATGTCATAAGCGATTGGCCACGCTCACGGCCGATCGCGGCTGGATGTCAGCTGATTATCACAGCTGACATCCGGCACTATGTGCCAGGAGCGGTCACGGACCGCCCCCGGCATACTGCGATCAAACATGATTGCAGTGTTCCGGCGGTATAGGGAAGCATCGCGCAGGGAGGGGTGTTGTGAATTTGCTTTTTGCTCCCTCTAGTGGTTACTAGTTTTTTGACTCTGGTTTTTCTGTCATTCCTTTTATCCGCACCTGGGTCGTTAGTTAGGGGTGTTGCTATATAAGCTCCCTAGACCTTCAGTTCAATGCCTGGCAACGTAGTTATCAGAGCTAGTCTGCTGTGCTCTTGTCTACTGATCCTGGTTCCAGTTATATCAGCTAAGTCTGCCTTTTGCTTTTTGCTATTTGTTTTGGTTTTGTATTTTTGTCCAGCTTGTTCCAAATCTATATCCTGACCTTTGCTGGAAGCTCTAGGGGGCTGGTGTTCTCCCCCCGGACCGTTAGACGGTTCGGGGGTTCTTGAATTTCCAGTGTGGATTTTGATAGGGTTTTTGTTGACCATATAAGTTACCTTTCTTTATTCTGCTATCAGTAAGCGGGCCTCTCTGTGCTAAACCTGGTTCATTTCTGTGTTTGTCATTTCCTCTTACCTCACCGTTATTATTTGTGGGGGGCTTCTATCCAGCTTTGGGGTCCCCTTCTCTGGAGGCAAGAAAGGTCTTTTGTTTTCCTCTACTAGGGGTAGCTAGATTCTCCGGCTGGAGCGTGTCATCTAGAATCAACGTAGGAATGATCCCCGGCTACTTCTAGTGTTGGCGTTAGGAGTAGATATATGGTCAACCCAGTTACCACTGCCCTATGAGCTGGATTTTTGTATTCGGCAGACTTCCACGTACCTCCGAGACCCTCGCCATTGGGGTCATAACAGTTTGCCAGGCCAGTATTAAATGTTTAATGCGTTGCAGAAGAGGGATTATAAGAAAGAAGATTCTGAGTTTTTTTTTTTTTTTTTTTCTTCTTCCCCTTTACCTCAGAGTGGCTATGCTTGCTGCAGACATGAATGTCCAGACCTTGATTACAAGTGTGGACCAGCTGGCTACTCGTGTGCAGGGCATACAAGACTATGTTATCAGAAATCCTAGGTCAGAACCTAAAATACCGATTCCTGAACTGTTTTCCGGAGACAGGTTTAAGTTTAGGAATTTCGTGAATAATTGTAAATTGTTTTTGTCCCTGAGACCCTGTTCATCTGGAGACTCTGCTCAGCAAGTAAAAATTGTTATTTCGTTCTTACGGGGCGACCCTCAGGATTGGGCTTTTTCGCTGGCGCCAGGAGATCCGGCATTGGCTGATATTGATGCGCTTTTTCTGGCGCTCGGTTTACTTTATGAGGAACCCAATCTTGAGATTCAGGCAGAAAAGGCCTTGCTGGCTATGTCTCAGGGGCAGGACGAGGCTGAAGTGTATTGCCAAAAATTTCGGAAATGGTCCGTGCTGACACATTGGAACGAGTGTGCACTGGCCGCTAATTTTAGAAATGGCCTATCTGAAGCCATTAAGAATGTTATGGTGGGTTTTCCCATTCCCACAGGTCTCAATGATACTATGGCACTGGCTATTCAAATTGACCGGCGGTTGCGGGAGCGCAAAACCGCAAATTCCCTCATGGTGTTGTCTGAACAGACACCTGATTTAATGCAATGTGATAGAATCCTGACTAGAAATGAGCGGAAAATTCATAGACGCCGGAATGGCTTGTGCTACTACTGTGGTGATTCTACACATGTTATCTCAGCATGCTCTAAACGTATAGCTAAGGTTGTTAGTCCTGTCACCGTTGGTAATTTGCAACCTAAATTTATTCTGTCGGTAACTTTGATTTGCTCACTGTCGTCTTATCCTGTCATGGCGTTTGTAGATTCAGGTGCTGCCCTGAGTCTTATGGATCTGTCATTTGCTAAGCGCTGTGGTTTTACTCTTGAACCATTAGAAAATCCTATTCCTCTTAGGGGTATTGATGCTACGCCATTGGCAGCAAATAAACCGCAGTATTGGACACAGGTTACCATGTGCATGACTCCTGAACACCGCGAGGTGATACGTTTCCTGGTTTTACATAAAATGCATGATTTGGTTGTTTTAGGGCTGCCATGGTTACAGACCCATAATCCAGTCCTAGACTGGAAGGCTATGTCAGTCTCAAGTTGGGGCTGTCGTGGTATTCATGGGGATTCCCTGCCTGTATCTATTGCTTCTTCTACGCCTTCGGAAGTTCCGGAGTATTTGTCTGATTATCAGGATGTCTTCAGTGAGTCTGAGTCCAGTGCACTGCCTCCTCATAGGGACTGTGACTGTGCTATAGATTTGATCCCAGGCAGTAAATTTCCTAAGGGAAGACTGTTTAATCTGTCGGTACCTGAACATACCGCTATGCGTTCATATATCAAGGAGTCTCTGGAGAAAGGACATATTCGTCCGTCTTCTTCCCCTCTTGGTGCGGGATTCTTTTTTGTGGCAAAAAAGGACGGATCTTTGAGGCCTTGTATTGATTATCGGCTTTTAAATAAGATCACTGTCAAATTTCAGTATCCTTTACCGCTGTTGTCTGACTTGTTTGCCCGGATTAAGGGTGCCAAGTGGTTCACCAAGATAGACCTTCGTGGTGCGTACAACCTTGTGCGCATTAAGCAAGGTGATGAATGGAAAACCGCATTCAATACGCCCGAAGGTCATTTTGAGTACTTGGTGATGCCTTTTGGGCTCTCCAATGCGCCTTCAGTTTTTCAGTCCTTTATGCATGACATCTTCCGGAAGTATCTGGATAAATTTTTGATTGTTTATCTGGATGATATTTTGGTTTTTTCTGATAATTGGGATTCGCATGTGGAGCAGGTCAGGTTGGTCTTTAAAATTTTGCGTGAAAATTCTTTGTTTGTCAAGGGCTCAAAGTGTCTCTTTGGTGTACAGAAGGTTCCCTTTTTGGGGTTCATTTTTTCCCCTTCTGCTGTGGAGATGGACCCAGTCAAGGTCCGAGCTATTCTTGATTGGACTCAGCCCTCGTCGGTTAAGAGTCTTCAGAAGTTCTTGGGTTTCGCTAACTTCTACCGTCGTTTTATCGCTAATTTTTCTAGCATTGTGAAACCGTTGACGGATATGACCAAGAAGGGCTCCGATGTAGCTAACTGGGCTCCTGCTGCCGTGGAGGCTTTCCAGGAGTTGAAGCGCCGGTTTACTTCGGCGCCTGTTTTGTGCCAGCCCGATGTCTCACTTCCCTTTCAGGTTGAGGTGGATGCTTCAGAGATTGGAGCAGGGGCCGTTTTGTCGCAGAGAGGCCCTGGTTGCTCTGTTATGAAACCTTGTGCCTTTTTCTCCAGGAAGTTTTCGCCTGCCGAGCGAAATTATGATGTGGGCAATCGGGAGTTGTTGGCCATGAAATGGGCATTTGAGGAGTGGCGTCATTGGCTCGAGGGTGCTAAGCATCGTGTGGTGGTCTTGACTGATCACAAAAATCTGATGTATCTCGAGTCTGCTAAACGCCTTAATCCGAGACAGGCCCGCTGGTCATTGTTTTTCTCCCGCTTTGATTTTGTTGTCTCGTATTTACCAGGTTCAAAGAATGTGAAGGCCGATGCTCTTTCTAGGAGCTTTGTGCCTGATGCTCCTGGAGTCGCTGATCCTGTTGGTATTCTTAAAGATGGAGTTATCTTGTCAGCTATTTCTCTGGATCTGCGACGTGTGTTGCAGAGATTTCAGGCTGATAGGCCTGAGTCTTGTCCACCTGACAGACTGTTTGTCCCGGATAAATGGACCAGCAGAGTCATTTCCGAGGTTCATTCCTCGGTGTTGGCAGGTCACCCGGGAATTTTTGGCACCAGAGATCTGGTGGCCAGGTCCTTTTGGTGGCCTTCCTTGTCAAGGGATGTGCGGTCATTTGTGCAGTCCTGTGGGACTTGTGCTCGAGCTAAGCCTTGCTGTTCTCGTGCCAGCGGTTTGCTCTTGCCCTTGCCTGTCCCGAAGAGACCTTGGACACATATCTCCATGGATTTCATTTCTGATCTTCCGCTATCTCAGGGCATGTCCGTTATCTGGGTGATATGTGATCGCTTCTCCAAGATGGTCCATTTGGTTCCTTTGCCTAAGCTGCCTTCCTCTTCCGACCTGGTTCCTGTGTTTTTCCAGAACGTGGTTCGTTTGCACGGCATCCCTGACAATATTGTGTCAGACAGAGGATCCCAGTTCGTTTCTAGGTTCTGGCGATCCTTTTGTAGTAGGATGGGCATTGATTTGTCGTTTTCGTCTGCTTTCCATCCTCAGACTAATGGACAGACGGAGCGAACCAATCAGACTTTGGAGGCTTATTTGAGGTGTTTTGTCTCTGCTGATCAGGACGATTGGGTGACATTCTTGCCGTTGGCTGAGTTTGCCCTTAATAATCGGGCTAGTTCCGCCACCTTGGTTTCGCCTTTTTTCTGCAACTCTGGTTTCCATCCTCGCTTTTCTTCGGGTCATGTGGAGCCTTCTGACTGTCCTGGGGTGGATTCTGTGGTAGATAGGTTGCAGCGGATCTGGAATCATGTGGTGGACAACTTGAAGTTGTCACAGGAGAGGGCTCAGCGCTTTGCCAACCGCCGCCGCGGTGTGGGTCCCCGACTACGCGTTGGGGATTTGGTATGGCTTTCTTCCCGCTTTGTTCCTATGAAGGTCTCCTCTCCCAAATTTAAACCTCGTTTTATTGGGCCTTACAAGATATTGGAAATCCTTAATCCTGTATCTTTTCGTCTGGATCTTCCTGTGTCGTTTGCTATTCACAATGTATTTCATAGGTCCTTGTTGCGGCGGTACATTGTGCCTGTAGTTCCTTCTGCTGAGCCTCCTGCTCCGGTGTTGGTTGAGGGCGAGTTGGAGTACGTGGTGGAGAAGATCTTGGATTCTCGCCTCTCCAGGCGGAGGCTTCAGTACCTGGTCAAGTGGAAGGGCTATGGTCAGGAGGATAATTCCTGGGTGGTCGCCTCTGATGTTCATGCGGCCGATTTAGTTCGTGCCTTTCATGCCGCTCATCCTGATCGCCCTGGTGGTCGTGGTGAGGGTTCGGTGACCCCTCACTAAGGGGGGGGTACTGTTGTGAATTTGCTTTTTGCTCCCTCTAGTGGTTACTAGTTTTTTGACTCTGGTTTTTCTGTCATTCCTTTTATCCGCACCTGGGTCGTTAGTTAGGGGTGTTGCTATATAAGCTCCCTAGACCTTCAGTTCAATGCCTGGCAACGTAGTTATCAGAGCTAGTCTGCTGTGCTCTTGTCTACTGATCCTGGTTCCAGTTATATCAGCTAAGTCTGCCTTTTGCTTTTTGCTATTTGTTTTGGTTTTGTATTTTTGTCCAGCTTGTTCCAAATCTATATCCTGACCTTTGCTGGAAGCTCTAGGGGGCTGGTGTTCTCCCCCCGGACCGTTAGACGGTTCGGGGGTTCTTGAATTTCCAGTGTGGATTTTGATAGGGTTTTTGTTGACCATATAAGTTACCTTTCTTTATTCTGCTATCAGTAAGCGGGCCTCTCTGTGCTAAACCTGGTTCATTTCTGTGTTTGTCATTTCCTCTTACCTCACCGTTATTATTTGTCTGGGGCTTCTATCCAGCTTTGGGGTCCCCTTCTCTGGAGGCAAGAAAGGTCTTTTGTTTTCCTCTACTAGGGGTAGCTAGATTCTCCGGCTGGAGCGTGTCATCTAGAATCAACGTAGGAATGATCCCCGGCTACTTCTAGTGTTGGCGTTAGGAGTAGATATATGGTCAACCCAGTTACCACTGCCCTATGAGCTGGATTTTTGTATTCGGCAGACTTCCACGTACCTCCGAGACCCTCGCCATTGGGGTCATAACAGAGGGGGCTCCCTGCGTGCTTCCCTGAGACTCCCAGAACGTGAGGGTCTCTTACCTCCTCCTCCCTGCAGCAGGCCCGGATCCAAGATGGCCACGGCATCCGGGTCCTGCAGGGAAGTGGCTTCACTGCGCCTGCTCAGAGCAGGCGCCGGGAAGCCTCCAGGAGCTGTGCACGTCAGATCGCCGATCTGACACAGTGCACAGCAAAGTGTCAGATCGGCGATCTTATACTATAACATGATGCACCCCCTGGGGCAATGTTATAGTGTAAAAAAAAAATATTCACATGTGTAACTCCCCCCACCCTAAAAAAAAATATATATATATATTGTTCCTATAAATACATTTCTTTATCTAAATAAAAAAAAACAATAAAAGTACAAATATTTAGTATCGCTGCGTCCGTAACGACCCAACCTATAAAACTGTCCCACTAGTTAACCCCTTCAGTGAATGCCGTAAAAAAAAATAAAAAACGAGGCAAAAACGCTTTATTATCATTCCGCCAAACAAAAAGTGGAATAACACACGATCAAAAAAAATAAATAACCATGGTACCGCTGAAAACGTCATCTTGTCCCGCAAAAAATGAGCCACCATACAGCATCATCAAAGAAAAAATAAAAAAGTTACAGTCCTCAGAATAAAGCATTGCAAAAATAAATATTTTTTCTATAAAATAGTTTTTATCGTATAAAAGCGGCAAAACATAAAAAAATGATATAAATGAGGTATTGCTGTAATCGTACTGACCCGTAGAATAAAACTGTTTTATCCATTTTACCAAATGCCGAACTGTATAAACGCCTCCCCCAAAAGAAATTCATGAATAGCTGGTTTTTGGTCATTCTGCCTCACAAAAATCAGAATAAAAAGCGATCAAAAAATGTCACGTGCCTGAAAATGTCACCAATAAAAACGTCAACTCGTCCCGCAAAAAACAAGACCTCACATGACTCTGTGGACCAAAATATGGAAAAATGATAGCTCTCAAACTGTGGTAACGCAAAAAAAATTGTTTTTCAATAAAAAGCGTCTTTCAGTGTGTGACGGCTGCTAATCATAAAAATACGCTAAAAACCCGCTATAAAAGTAAATCAAACCCCCCTTCATCACCCACTTAGTTAGCGAAAAATTAAAAAATTAAAAAAATTTATTTATTTCCATTTTTCCATTAGGGTTAGGGTTAGGGCTAGGGTTAGGGTTAGGGTTAGGGCTAGGGTTAGGGCTAGGGTTAGATCTAGGGCTAGGGTTAGGGCTAGGGTTAGGGTTAGGGCTAGGGTTAGGGCTAGGGTTAGGGCTACGGTTAGGGCTAGGGTTAGGGTTAGGGTTGGGGCTAGGGTTAAGGCTATTAGGGTTGGGGCTAAAGTTAGGGTTAGGGTTTGGGCTAAAGTTAGGTTTAGGATTATATTTACGGTTGGGAATAGGGTTGGGATTAGGGTTAGGGTTGTGTCAGGGTTAGGGGTGTGGATAGGGTTACCATTGGGATTAGGGTTAGGAATGTGTTTGGATTAGGGTTTCAGTTATAATTGGGGGGTTTCCACTGTTTAGGCACATCAGTGGCTCTCCAAACGCAACATGGGGTCCGATCTCAATTCCAGCCAATTCGGCGTTGAAAAAGTAAAACAGTGCTCCTTCCCTTCCGAGCTCTCCCGTGCGCACAAACAGGGGTTTACCCCAACATATGGGGTATTAGCGTACTCAGGACACATTGGACAGCAACTCTTGGGGTCCAATTTCTCCTGTTACCCTTGGGAAAATACAAAACTGGGGGCTAAAAAATAATTTTTGTGGAAAAATTATATATATTTTTTATTTACGGCTCTGCGTTATAAACTGTAGTGAAACACTTGGGGGTTCAAAGTTCTCACAACACATCTAGATAAGTTCCTTGGGGTGTCTAGTTTCCAGTATGGGGTCACTTGTGGGGGGTTTCTACTGTTTAGATACAATAGGGGCTCTGCAAACGCAATGTGACGCCTGCAGACCAATCCATCTAAGTCTGCATTCCAAATGACGCTCCTTCCCTTCCGAGCTCTGCCATGTGCTCAAACAGTGGTTTCCCCCCACATATGGGGTATCAGCGTACTCAAGACAAATTTGACAACAACTTTTGCGGTCTAATTTCAACTGTTACTCTTGGAAAAATACAAAACTGGGGGCTAAAAAATAATTTTTATGGAAAAAAAAGATTTTTTATTTTCATGGCTCTGCGTTATAAACTGTAGTGAAACACTTGGGGGTTCAAAGTTCTCATAACACACCTAGATAAGTTCCTTGGGGGGTCTAGTTTCCAATATGGGGTCACTTGTGGGGGGTTTCTACTGTTTAGGTACATTAGGGGCTCTGCAAACGCAATGTGACGCCTGCAGACCAATCCATCTAAGTTTGCATTCCAAATGACACTCCTTCCCTTCCGAACTCTGCCATGCACTCAAACGGTGGTTTCCCCCACATATGGGGTATCAGCGTACTCAGGACAAATTGTACAACAAATTTTGGGGTCCAATTTCAACTGTTACCCTTGGAAAAAATACAAAACTGGGGGCTAAAAAATAATTTTTGTGGAAAAAAAAATAATTTTTATTTTCATGGCTCTGCGTTATAAACTGTAGTGAAACACTTGGGGGTTCAAAGCTCTCACAACACATCTAGATGAGTTCCTTAGGGGGTCTACTTTCCAAAATGGTGTCACTTGTGGGAGTTTCAATGTTTAGGCACATCAGGGACCCTCCAAACGCAACATGGCATCCCATCTCAATTCCCGTCAATTTTTCATTGAAAAGTCAATTGGTGCTCCTTCCCTTCCGAGCTCTCCCATGCACCCAAACAGTGATTTACCCCCACATATGGGGTATCAGCGTACTCAGGAGAAATTGTACAACAACTTTTAGGGTCCAATTTCTTCTCTTACCCTTGGGAAAATAAAAAATTGGGGGCAAAAAGATCATTTTTGTGAAAAAATATGATTTTTTATTTTTACGGCTCTGCATTATAAACTTCTGTGAATCACTTAATGGGTCAAAGTGCTCACCACACATTTAGATAAGTTCCTTAGGGGGTGTACTTTCCAAAATGGTGTCACTTGTGGGGGGTTTCAATGTTTACGCACATCAGTGGCTCTCCAAACGCAAGATGGCGTGCAATCTCAATTCCTGTCAATTTTGCATTGAAAAGTCAAATGGCGCTCCTTCGCTTCTGAGCTCTGCCATGCGCCCAAACAGTGGTTTACCCCCACATATGGGGTATAGGCATACTCAGGACATATTGTACAACAACTTTTGGGGTCCATTTTCTCCTGTTACCCTTGGTAAAATAAAACAAATTGGAGCTGAAATAATTTTTTTGTGAAAAAAAGTTAAATGTTCATTTTTATTTAAACATTCCAAAAATTCCTGTGAAACACCTGAAGGGTTAATAAACTTCGAGAATATTGTTTTGAGCACCTTGAGGGGTGCAGTTTTTAGAATGGTGTCACACTTGGTTATTTTCTATCATATAGACCCCTCAAAATGACTTCAAATGAGATGTGGTCCCTAAAAAAAAATGGTGTTGTAAAAATGAGAAATTGCTGGTCAACTTTTAACCCTTATAACTCCCTAACAAAAACAAATTTTGGTTCCAAAATTGTGCTGATGTAAAGTAGACATGTGGCAAATGTTACTTATTAAGTATTTTGTGTGACATATCTCTGTGATTTAATTGCATAAAAATTCAAATTTGGAAAATTGCAAAATTTTCAAAATTTTTGCCAAATTTCCATTTTTTTCACAAATAAATGCAGGTAATATCAAAGAATTGTTACCACTATCATGAAGTACAATATGTCACGAGAAAACAGTGTCAGAATCACCAGGATCCGTTGAAGCGTTCCAGAGTTATAACCTCATGAAGGGACAGTGGTCAGAATTGTAAGAATTGGCCTGGTCATTAACGTGCAAACCACCCTTGGGGGTAAAGGGGTTAAAGGAGCCAAATAATATTGCATGCCCCACTTTTCAGTTTTTGAATTTCCACAAAAATTTAAAATTACCAAAAATTTCATGCAACTTCACAATTGTGTTCCTCTTGTTGTTGATTCTTCACCAAAAATTTACATTTGGTATCTTTATGTTTGAAGCATTATAAGTGGGAAAAGGTTGAAAAGTTCAAGGGGGCCGAATACTTTCGCAAGGCACTGTAGATAGTGGAATATGTACAGTATGTATGTATTTGTATTCCCCATTACTTTACAATGCCAGCTGAAAATACCCATTTGAATTTTGGACTTCGCCCACCACCATCACCACGTCCACCGCCATGTCATTATGCGGCTCTCGCTTTACATTTTCAGAGAGCCAGCAGTTGCCATGAAACTTGTGTTTGGGAAGGGCTTCATGTGACCCTGTATGATACATTTGAGAGAGCTCTCCTGCCTACATTTGGGAGCTTCTTCCCTCATTCCAAATTGTTAACTAGAATGTGGAATGCATATTTACCATCACTTTACAATGCCAGCTAAAACATGCCCATTTTAATTGTGGGCTTTTCACGCCACCACCACCAAGTCCACCCCCATGTCATTATGCGGCCCTTGACATCATTCACTATATTTTGTTAGCCATTAAAAGGTATCACACCCACAAGATTCCAATTTTGGTTCTCCCACTGAGAGCACTCTATATCTTCTGTCAAGCCTGAATCCCGTGTAAGGAATATGTACAAGCCTCGTTTTACTTGGAAGCAGCCTCTTCAAGGGAAAGAGACAGGAGTGCCATTGACCAATTTGCCCAAGCCTACGCGCTTCTTCCGGAAACAACACAACCAGGCAGAATGTATCTTTTGCATGCTTATGAGCAACAATAGAGCAATAACAGGATATGTCCTAGAGAGTGGCGAGGTCTGTGGAGTGTATTACTCAGGTGACAGGCAGTGCTACAGAGTTCAGGCCTTAGCGTTACAATGACCATTTTCCAATATGTGTGAGGCTGCGGCCTGAATAGGTCTGCTGAGGATATTAGCGCAGTCTCTTAGGCATGCTTAAAATGTACAGAAACTGGGCAATACCCCTTTACTATTTTTTTTAGGACAGAAATTTAGAAAATGTAAGGGAAGCGACAGTTTAATAAAGAGACACAAGTCTCATTTAGGAGCCTTGAAAAGTCAACAATGGTCTTTGCTCAGCCCTGAACAATGTAAAGTGCTAACAAATATGTATGCCCTATCTAACTAACAATTTGTGAACAGACAGACAGTATATGCTGACAAGGGTCATCTGAACGCTACACTGGGACAACGAACTGGACATGGTTGCTGATTGTAGTGTTTGTGCAACTGCAGGTTATGGGCAGGAGGTATCAGCTCCTGCTTACTGGACAAGAGATTGGGAAGGCCATAACACAGGGGATGGGCCAGTGGTTTCATCCTCAAACACAGATTTTGTACCCAGGCATTCCTCCCACAAATTAGGGTGCTGTGTATATAAGCAGTATATGGCATATGCTAACAGAGGTATTATGTCGAATTTCCCTTTATCAAGCGATGTGTGGGTAAGATTTTAGAATTAGCAACATATAAATAGTGCATATTCCATTACTCATATTATTATTCTGTGTAAGGCTGAAACTTGAAGAGTGTGTGGAGCATATTAATGCATTGATGTTCCAAAATGACCAAGTGCAGACCCAAAAATCAATATCAGGCTCCCAGATACATGCTTAGAGAATCTGCGAGAAGGGAAACACAATAAAAAAAATTATAATAATAGAATATATAGAGATTGAGATTAGAAATTTGACCATTGCACAATGTACAAAGGTTTAAAAACATTACCCCAAGGTGTCTGTATCATACAAGCTGAAAGAGGCCATGATGGGGACCTCACAATAAATTTTGCAGGTATTACAAGAGGTAGAGATAGGGAGTACAAGTTTCACCATTGTACAATGTACCAAATTTAAAAAACAAACAAACAAGGGGTCTGTATCGTGTAAGCTGAAAGAGGCTGTGATGGGGTCCTCAGAATACATTTTGCAGTTATTACAAGAGGTAAAGATAGGGAGTACAACTTTTACCATTGCACAATGTGCAAAGTTTTCAAAAAGTAAAAAACATTACCCACGTAAGGTATAAATAGATGATCACTAAGTACTTGTTGCAGATGCAGGAGGAGGTGGAGGTGATTTTCTGAACAAAATGGATTTGGATGGTAAGGTACAGATGTTAAGACAACGTAAAAAAAACCCATTTGGGCTGCATTTACGTTATGTTGCTGTCATGCGTAGGGATTACAAAGTCAGAGGAAATCCAGCCCATGTTCACTTTTAGAAAAGTCAGCCTGTCTGCGTTTTCCGTTGAAAGCTGTGTGTGCCTATCCGTTATGATTGCACAGGCCAAACTAAAAACCTGCTCAAACAACACACTTGCGGCAGGGCATGGCAGCAACTCCAAGGCGTACAAGGAGAGGTTGGGCCAAGTGTGCAGCTTGGACAACCAATAGTTAAAGGGCTCTGAATCAGGAAGGAAGCTGGTATGGTCACTTAAGTAGTCCTTCACAATCTGGGTCAACTTCTCCCTCCTCGTCATAGTTACACCAACAGATAGCCCTTGCTTATGTGATAGTTTCCTGAAAATGGCTCAGTTGGTTGACATTTCCCCCTCCGAGTTGCACCTGGTGTATATGGCCCTCCCCTGTAATCCTTGTGGGTGAAAAGAGCCAGTACCTCTGCCAGCATCATTGTGTGAGGGTAATTTTTTTAGCAAGTCTTCCAAAATCATACTCTGGCATTCATGCACTGAAAATTGCATGTCTGCCTCCGACATGAGAGAAGAAAATTTCTCCTTGCACCTTGGGTAAAGAAAGGTGCACAGCCAGTATTTCATGTTGGACAAAATGTGTTTCACGCTAGGATCTTGGGAAAAGCATCTGAACATGAACTGTGCCATGTTGGGCAGACTACAAAGAGTCAAACATTCAGTGTCCTCACCAAGAAGAACACTAACCATCCTCTGCTCCTCACGACTCACCGCCTTCTTCTCCTCTTCAGGCAATGCATGCTGGGCAGGCAGTAAGCTGGGATTGGGAGTCCCCTCTGTAGTGCAGACCAAAAACTACTGTTCCTCCTCATCCTCCTCATCCTCCTGTTCCTCTTCATCACCCAATGTGACCTGAGAATATTGTTTGAGGCTGGGCTGTGTGGTATCAGCCTCTGTAAAATCTTGCTCCATAGCCACCTGCTTGGCATTCAAAGCTTTCTCTTGAGATTCTGTAGTGAACATTTTAATAGATATAGCAGCAGAATATTTACGCTGACAACAGCTCAACATCTTGGTGCAGTACTCAAAGTTTTGAAGAACCTCACATATGTCAGCAATCTACACCCACTCAGCAGTTGTTATGTGTGGGGGCTGAGTGTCACTTTGACAGGCATTGAGAAGCTGGAATTCAAACATTGCCCTCTACTGTTCACTAAGCCTGCCAACATATGAAAAGTCAAATTCCAGCATGTGGGCAGGTCACAAATCAGTTGGTGATGAGGCAAATTAAAGCGCTGCTGCAATGAGGCTAGACCAGCTAAAGCCTGATATGACTTTCAGAAATGTGCGCTGACACAGCATATTTTGGCAAGTAGGTCTGGCAAGTCAGTATGTTTTTAAAAACCGCTGTACAATCAAGTTCAGCACATGGGCCATGCATGGAATGTTTACCAGCTTGCCGAATTTTAAAGCCGCCACTAAGTTACACCCATTATCGCACACAGCAAACAAACAAAAAATGAGGGCCGACGTCCAAGTTTAATGTGGAGGAAAATCAATTTTGGGCACATCTGGTCAAAATTACTGTTATTGTTAACAGTTAATCAAGTTGAAGATGATCTCTAAAAGACCTAATGTTAAAGATGAAATATACTGTATATATTTTAATAGTTTACATTTCAAAAAGGAGAAAAGCAAGATGCAAAAGTTTGGGCACCCTGCATGGCTAGTACTTATTAGCACACTCTTTTGAAAATATTAGATCTTGCAAACACTTTTTGTAGCCAGCCAAAAGTCTTTCAAATTTTGTTTGCGGGATTTCCACTCATTCTTCCTTGGAAAATACTTCTAGTTCTGTGAGACTCCTGGCTCGTCATGCATTCACTGCTATTTTGATGTTTAACCACAGATTTTCAATGATGTTCAGATCAGGGGACTTGTAAGGGCCATTATAAAACCTTCAGCTTGTGCCTTTTGAGGTAATGTATTGTGGATTGTGTCACGTGTCTAGGATCATTAATTATCCATTTGTAGAAGCCATCCTCTTTCCAACTTCAACTTTTTTTTACAGGTGTTATGTTTGCATCAAGAATTTGTTGAAATTTAAGCAAATTCATTCTTCCATCTACCCATGTGATGTTTCCCTGTTCATTGGCTGCAACACAGCCCCAAAACATGATTGATCCAACCCTATGCTTAATTGTTTGGAATTTCTTAATTACAATTCAAATTGAGGCAAGGGTAATTGAAAACGCTTTGTTACCTTCTTATGGCCTTCTCCTGCTTTGTGGGCCTCCACCATTTGCTGCTAGGCAGCTCCTTAGAAGAAGGAATGGCTGCTCTTTTTGGCACAAGGTTAGAGTAGGTTGGGTTTTTGTAAGTCTGGGAAGTTTGCATCACCTGGACTTTCCTAACGATGATAGTAAAGAAGCCATAAACCTAACAGGTTAATTAAAGGGAACCTGTCACCCCCCAGGCGTTTTTAACTAAAAGAGCCATCTTGTGCAGCACTAATGCTGCATTCTGTCAAGGTGGCTCTTTTAGTTGGGGTCCCTGCCAACGCTGAACTATTTATGTTTAGAATTTGCCTTTCCTACCTGCCTCCCAGCCATCACTCAGGGCCTCCGTGCACCAGGCGCCTCCTCCACTTCCTTTATTAACGTCCCCGGCGCCAAATGGAAATGTATCAACTTAAACTTTAAGCCTTTTAGAGATCATTTCATCTTCAACTTGCTTAACTATTCACAATAACAGTAATTTTGACCAGAGCTGCCAAACTTTTACATGGCACTGTAAATGCTGTAATCCATATCGATTGTGCCATTTAGGGGGTTAATTGGCCCATGGTAATGTGTACACACTGCTTCCGGCCATCACAAATGGAGCTTGGCTATAACTTAAACCAAGATCCAGGCGGCAATCATGCAAGCACAGCTCCAATGCCCACATGATCGCCATGACGTGCTGCTTAAAAAGTTAAATTTCAACAGATTATGAGACTAACAGACTCCATTTATGGAAATCTTATGACTAGGGTTGAGCGACTTTTCATTTTTTGAGATCGAGTCGGGTTTCACGAAATCCGACTTTCTCAAAAGTCGGGTCGAGTGAAATCGGCCGATCTTATTGAAAAGTCGGGGTCGGGGATCGGCCAAAACACGAAACCCAATGCAATTCAATGGGGAAGCATACTTTTTTAATATTTGCTTCAGCGCGATAATGTTGAAAAGCCGGTAATTCAATTGCCGGCTTCTCATTTCTCCTGCCTAAACCGGACATGATATGAGACATGGTTTACATACAGTAAACCATGTCATATCCCCCTTTTTTTGCATATTCCACACTACTAATGTTAGTAGTGTGTATGTGCAAAATTTCGGCGCTGTAGCTATTAAATTTAAGGGTTAAATCGCAGAAAAAATTGGCGTGGGCTCCCGCGCAATTTTCTCCGCCAGAGTGGTAAAGCCAGTGACTGAGGGCAGATATTAATAGCTTAGAGAGGGTCCTGTTGTGAACTCTATTTTTGGGCTCCCTCTAGTGGTCACAAGCGGTACTGTGTAGTGTTGTCTTTCTGCAGGTTGGCTTCATCACCTGGTTCGTTATCCTTGGTTGGTTTCCTATTTAGCTCACCTGGATACTCAGTTCCTTGCCTGCTACCAATGTATTCAGTGCTCTTCAGATTCCTGGTGACTACCTTGCTCCCAGTCTCTCCAAGACAAGCTAAGTTTGTGTTTGTTCAGTTTCTGATTATCAGCGTTCATCATGTTTTTTGTCCAGCTTGTTAAAATGTGATTTCTTACTTGCTGGTTGCTCTAGGGGACTGAGTTTCTCCCCTCACACCGTTAGTTGGTGTGGGGGTTCTTGAAATCTCAGTGTGGATATTTTGTAAGGGTTTTTTACTGACCGCATAGACCCCTTTTCTATTTTCTGCTATCTAGAATTAGTGGGCCTCTTTTGCTGAATCTGCTTTCACCCCTGTGTATGTGCCTTCCTCTTACCTCACCGTTATTATCTGTTGGGGGCTTCTATATCTTTTGGGAATTATTTCTCTGGAGGCAAGAGAGGTCTTTCTTTCTCTCTAGGGGTAGCTAGTTCCTCAGGCTGGCTCGAGACGTCTAGGATTTTAGACACGTTCACCGGCTGCCTCTAGTGTGGTTGGATAGGTTCAGTTTTGCGGTCAGTCCAGTTTTCCACCTCCCTAGAGCTTGTCCTATGTTTAGTCACCTTGCTGGAGTAATTTGTGATCCTCAACCACTAAGGATCATAACAGTATAGCAGGCCAAAAAGTGTTTTATGCATCGCAGAAGTGGGATTAAAAGAAGACCTGAGTACATTTTTTTTTTTGTGCTGCAGTCTGTCTAGCTTCTTTCATCCCCTTGAACTCTGAGTGGTTTTGAGCTCAGCTGCAGACATGGATGTTCAGACTCTGACTTCTAGTGTGGATCGTCTTGCTGCATGGGTGCAAAATATTCAGGATTTTGTTATTCATAGCCCTATGTCAGAACCAAAGATACCCATTCCTGAGTTGTTTTCTGGAGATAGATCTAGGTTTCAGAATTTTAAGAATAATTGTAAGTTATTTCTATCTCTGAGACCTCGTTCCTCTGGTGATTCCGCTCAGCAAGTAAAAATTGTTATCTCCTTGTTGCGTGGCGACCCGCAGGATTGGGCTTTCTCTCTGGCGCCAGGAGATCCTGCATTGCTTAATGTGGATGCGTTTTTTCTGGCTCTTGGATTGCTTTATGAGAAGCCTAATCTTGAGAATCAGGCAGAAAAAGCGTTGCTGGCCCTCTCTCAAGGGTAGGATGAAGCAGAGGTGTATTGTCAAAAATTTCGGAAATGGTCGGTGCTTACTCAATGGAATAAGTGTGCCCTGGCTGCAAATTTCAGAGAAGGTCTTTCTGAAGCCATTAAGGATGTTATGGTGGGGTTCCCCACCCCTACAAGTCTGAGTGATTCTATGGCTTTAGCCATTCAGGTTGATCGGCGTTTGCGGGAGCGCAAATCTGCTCATCCTTTGGCAGTATTTTCTGAACAGGGACCTGAGTCTATGCAATGTGATCGAACTCTGACCAGAATTGAGCGACAAAGTCATAGACGTCAAAATGGGTTGTGCTTTTACTGTGGTGATTCTGCTCATGTTATCTCAGCATGCTCTAAACGCTTAAAAAAGGTTGCTAAACCTGTCACCATTGGTACTATACAGCCTAAATTTATTTTGTCTGTTACTTTGATTTGTTCTTTGTCGTCCTACTCGGTTATGGCCTTTGTGGATTCGGGTGCTGCCCTGAATCTGATGGATTTGTCATTTGCCAGGCGCTGTGGTTTTGTCCTGGAGCCTTTGGAATTTCCTATTCCTCTGAGGGGAATTGATGCTACGCCATTGGCTGAGAATAAACCTCAGTATTGGACGCAAATGACCATGTGCATGACTCCCGTTCATCAGGAGGTGATTCGCTTTCTTGTTCTGCATAATTTACATGAGGTTGTCGTTTTGGGTCTGCCATGGCTGCAGGCTCATAATCCAGTTTTAGATTGGAAAGCTATGTCTGTGTCTAGTTGGGGTTGTCAGGGAATTCATGGCGATACTCCATTGGTGTCTATTGCTTCTTCCACTCCTTCTGTGGTCCCTGAGTTTTTGTCTGACTACCAGGATGTATTTGATGAGCCCAGGTCCAGTGTCCTGCCCCCTCATAGGGATTGTGACTGTGCTATAAATTTAATTCCTGGTAGTAAATTCCCTAAGGGACGACTTTTTAATTTGTCTATACCAGAGCATGCCGCGATGCGGAGTTATATAAAGGAGTCTTTGGAGAAGGGACATATTCACCCATCCTCTTCCCCTCTTGGTGCAGGATTCTTTTTTGTGGCCAAGAAGGACGGTTCTTTGAGACCGTGTATAGATTATCGCCTTCTGAATAAAATCACAGTCAAATTTCAGTATCCTTTGCCACTATTGTCTGATTTGTTTGCTCGGATTAAGGGTGCCAGTTGGTTCACCATAATAGATCTCCGTGGTGCGTATAATCTTGTGCGCATTAAGCAGGGAGATGAATGGAAAACAGCATTTAATACGCCCGAAGGCCATTTTGAGTACTTGGTGATGCCTTTTGGACTCTCTACTGCTCCTTCTGTGTTTCAGTCCTTCATGCATGACATTTTCCGAGAATATCTGGATAAATTTATGATTGTTTATCTGGATGACATTTTGGTTTTTTCTGATGATTGGGAGTCCCATGTGAAGCAGGTCAGGATGGTGTTTCAGGTCCTGCGTGCTAATGCTTTATTTGTGAAGGGCTCAAAATGCCTCTTCGGAGTACAGAAGGTCTCCTTTTTGGGTTTTATTTTTTCTCCTTCTACTGTGGAGATGGACCCAGTCAAGGTCCAGGCTATTCATGACTGGACTCAGCCCACGTCTGTTAAGAGTCTTCAGAAGTTCTTGGGTTTTGCTAATTTTTACCATCGTTTCATCGCTAATTTTTCTAGTGTGGTTAAACCTTTGACGGATTTGACCAAGAAGGGCTCTGATGTGACTAATTGGTCTCCTGCGGCCGTGGAGGCCTTTCGGGAGCTTAAGCACCGGTTTTCTTTAGCTCCAGTCTTATGTCAGCCAGATGTCTCTCTCCCCTTCCAGGTCGAGGTTGATGCTTCCGAGATTGGAGCAGGGGCTGTTTTGTTGCAGAGAAGCTCTGAGGGCTCTGTGATGAAGCCATGTGCTTTCTTTTCAAGAAAGTTTTCGCCTGCCGAGCGAAATTATTATGTTGGTAATCGGCAGTTGTTGGCTATGAAGTGGGCATTTGAGGAGTGGCGACATTGGCTCGAAGGAGCTAAACATCGTGTGGTGGTCCTGACTGATCACAAAAATCTGATTTACCTCGAGTCTGCCAAGCGCCTGAATCCTAGACAGGCTCGTTGGTCGTTGTTTTTCTCCCGTTTCAACTTCGTGGTCTCTTACCTGCCTGGTTCGAAGAACGTGAAAGCTGATGCACTTTCTAGGAGTTTTTGTGCCTGACTCTCCGGGAGTTTCTGAGCCGGCTGGTATTCTCAGAGAGGGAGTGATTTTGTCTGCCATTTCTCCAGATTTGCGACGAGTGCTGCAGAAATTTCAGGCGGATAGACCTGACCGTTGTCCACCAGAGAGACTGTTTGTACCGGATAGATGGACCAGCAGAGTTATTTCCGAGGTTCATTCTTCAGTGTTGGCGGGTCATCCTGGGATTTTTGGTACCAGAGATTTGGTGGCTAGGTCCTTCTGGTGGCCTTCCTTGTCGTGGGATGTGCGTTCCTTTGTGCAGTCTTGTGGGATTTGTGCTCGGGCTAAGCCTTGCTGTTCTCGTGCCAGCGGTTTGCTTTTGCCTTTGCCTGTCCCGAAAAGGCCTTGGACGCACATTTCCATGGATTTTATTTTGGATCTGCCAGTAGCTCACAAAATGTCTGTCATCTGGGTGGTGTGTGATCGTTTTTCCAAGATGGTCCATTTGGTGCCCTTGCCTAAGCTGCCTTCCTCCTCCGATTTGGTTCCTCTATTTTTTCAGAATGTGGTTCGCTTGCACGGCATTCCTGAAAATATTGTGTCTGATAGAGGATCCCAGTTTGTGTCCAGGTTTTGGCGAACTTTTTGTGCTAAGATGGGCATTGATTTGTCTTTTTCGTCGGCCTTCCATCCTCAGACTAATGGCCAAACCGAGCGAACTAATCAGACGTTGGAGACTTATTTGAGAAGTTTTGTTTCTGCTGATCAGGATGATTGGGTGACTTTTTTGCCATTGGCCGAGTTTGCCCTTAATAATCGGGCTAGTTCTGCTACCTTGGTTTCGCCTTTTTTCTGCAATTCTGGTTTCCATCCTCGTTTTTCCTCGGGTCAGGTTGAGTCTTCTGACTGTCCTGGGGTGGATTCTGTGGTGGATAGGTTGCAGCAGATTTGGAGCCATGTGGTAGACAATCTGAAATTGTCACAGAAGAGGGCTCAGTGCTTTGCCAACCGCCGCCGCGGTGTGGGTCCCCGACTTCGTGTTGGGGATTTGGTGTGGCTGTCTTCTCGGTATGTTCCTATGAAGGTTTCTTCCCCTAAGTTTAAGCCTCGCTTCATCGGTCCTTATAAGATCTTGGAAATCCCAGTGTCTTTTCGTTTGGATCTCCCGGCATCGTTTGCCATCCATAATGTGTTCCATAGGTCTTTGTTGCGGAGGTATGTGGTACCTGTGGTTCCTTCTGTTGAGCCTCCTGCTCCGGTGCTGGTCGAAGGCGAATTGGAGTACGTGGTGGAGAAGATTTTGGATTCTCGTATTTCTAGACGGAGACTTCAGTATCTGGTTAAGTGGAAGGGCTATGGTCAGGAGGATAATTCCTGGGTTGTCGCCTCTGATGTTCATGTGGCCGATTTGGTTCGTGCCTTCCACGCAGCTCGTCCTGATCGCCCTGGGGGTCTTGATGAGGGTTCGGTGACCCCTCCTCAAGGGGGGGGTACTGTTGTGAACTCTATTTTTGGGCTCCCTCTAGTGGTCACAAGCGGTACTGTGTAGTGTTGTCTTTCTGCAGGTTGGCTTCATCACCTGGTTCGTTATCCTTGGTTGGTTTCCTATTTAGCTCACCTGGATACTCAGTTCCTTGCCTGCTACCAATGTATTCAGTGCTCTTTAGATTCCTGGTGACTACCTTGCTCCCAGTCTCTCCAAGACAAGCTAAGTTTTTGTTTGTTCAGTTTCTGATTATCAGCGTTCATCATGTTTTTTGTCCAGCTTGTTAAAATGTGATTTCTTACTTGCTGGTTGCTCTAGGGGACTGAGTTTCTCCCCTCACACCATTAGTTGGTGTCGGGGTTCTTGAAATCTCAGTGTGGATATTTTGTAAGGGTTTTTTACTGACCGCATAGACCCCTTTTCTATTTTCTGCTATCTAGAATTAGTGGGCCTCTTTTGCTGAATCTGCTTTCACCCCTGTGTATGTGCCTTCCTCTTACCTCACCGTTATTATCTGTTGGGGGCTTCTATATCTTTTGGGAATTATTTCTCTGGAGGCAAGAGAGGTCTTTCTTTCTCTCTAGGGGTAGCTAGTTCCTCAGGCTGGCTCGAGACGTCTAGGATTTTAGACACGTTCACCGGCTGCCTCTAGTGTGGTTGGATAGGTTCAGTTTTGCGGTCAGTCCAGTTTTCCACCTCCCTAGAGCTTGTCCTATGTTTAGTCACCTTGCTGGAGTAATTTGTGATCCTCAACCAATAAGGATCATAACAGGGTCCATGGTTATTGGCCCCCCTGGCTACAAACATCTGCCCCCAGCCACCCCAGAAAAGGCACATCTGGAAGATGCGCCAATTCTGGCACTTGGCCACTCTCTTCCCACTCCCATGTAGCGGTGGGATATGGGGTAATGAAGGGTTAATGCCACCTTGCTATTGTAAGGTGACATTAAGCCAGATTAATAATGGAGAGGCGTCAATTCTGACACCTATCCATCATTAATCCAATTGTATGAAAGGGTTAAAATACACACACACACGATTAAAAAGTATTTTAATGAAATAAACACACAGGTTGTTTTAATATTTTATTGCTCTCTCAATCCACCTGAAGACCCTCGCTTGGAAGAATAATAAACCAACAATATACATATCCTCTGATGAACTGTCACGTCCCACGAGGTAAATCCATCTGAAGGGGTTAAAATAGTTTACAGACAGGAGCTCTGCTATAATGCAGCTGTGCTCGTGCCTGTAAACCCCGGCGAATGAAGGAAATGTAGGTCAATGACCTATAGTTACCTTCAGTCGCGGTGTTGCACCCCCTGGTGGATGTCCTCATATGACCTGGAGCGTGGGAAAAAGTTCCCAGGCTGCAGTTCATGAGGACATCCAGCAGAGGGCGCATCACCGCGACTGAAGGTAACTACAGGTCATTGACCTACATCACCTTCATTCATTCGCCGGGGTTTACAGGCAGCAGCGAGTGCATTAGCACAGCTCCTGCCTGTAAAATATTTTAACCCCTTCAGAAGGATTTACATCGTGGGACCTGACAGATCCTCGGATGGTATGTATATTGTTGGTTTATTATTTTGCCAAGCGAGGGTCTTCAGGTGGATTGAGAGAGCAATAAAATATTACAACAACCTGTGTGTTTATTTCATTAAAATACTTTTTAATAATGTGTGTGTGTTTTTTTTAACCCTTTCATACAATTGGATTAATAATGGATAGGTGTCATAATTGACGCCTCTCCATTATTAATCTGGCTTAATGTCACCTTACAATAGCAAGGTGGCATTAACCCTTCATTACCCCATATCCCAACGCTACACGGGAGTGGAAAGAGAGTGGCCAAGTGCCAGAATAGGCGCATCTTCCAAATGTGCCTTTTCTGGGGTGGCTGGGGGCAGATGTTTTTAGCCACGGGGGGGCCAATAACCATGGACCCTCTCCTGGCTATTAATATCTGCCCTCAGTCACTGGCTTTACCACTCTGGTGGAGAAAATTGCGCGGGAGCCCACGCCAATTTTTTCCGCGATTTAACCCTTAAATTTAATAGCTACAGCGCCGAAATTTTGCACATACACACTACTAACATTAGTAGTGTGGAGTATGCAAAAAAAAGGGGGATATGACATGGTTTACTGTATGTAAACCATGTCTCATATCATGTCGGGTTTAGGCAGGATAAATGAAAAGCCGGCAATTGAATTACCGGCTTTTCAACATTATCGCGCTGAAGTAAATATAAATATACATATATATGTGTCTCTATGATATATATATATATATATATATATATATATATATATATATATATATATATGTATATATATATATATATATATAAAGAACGAAACCCGACTTTGGATTACAGATCGTGTACCGCCGACCCGATCCCAGAGTGGGATCGGGTCGGGTTTCACGAAACCCGACTTTGCTAAAAGTCGGCGACTTTTGAAAAGTGCCGATCTGTTTCGCTCAACCCTACTTATGACTGTTATTGAAATGAAATTAAGGCTATATTTGTCACTAATATTTTTTTTTTAAATGTCAGAAATGCATTTTTGTACATTTTGAGCTGTTTGGTTATTATTCTCTCTTTAACTCATGTTAAAAAAAATACGTTTTTCCGTTATTTGTCTTAGCTGTATAATGATTCTGCACAATAATAGTTGCCCAATAATTCTGAACACACAGATAGTGCAAACAAGGCAAAGCCCACCTTTTCGGAGACAAGTATTTAATTTGTACAGCTTCCCATGGATTGGTTTCTCAGTTGGGGCCCTGTCCTGCTACGTCCTTATTCACATTGATGTTATATGACACATGGTAAGGTTTTAATACTCAACAGGTTAGGACCATGCCAATGGGTACACCTTGTCACGTTGGTATGGGCTTTTTTGCTTTTTTTTTTATTAAAACACCATTAACTAAGTATCCTATGTTATTTACCTGTATTATTATTATTATTTACTTACTATAGAGTATATGCTCAGTTTGTTTTGTTTTCTTGTGTATTGTCTGTAAAATAGCCACATGTGTGAAAATGCTCTTACACTATGCACGTGTATCAGCTTATAGTCTGGCTTATTTATTTTGCTTTACACACAAATATTCTCCTAAGACAATTATATATTGTGGTTTCAGTTTTATTAACCTTTTGGATTGACTGACAGCACTGTAGTTGTTCAGTAATAAAATTAATCATTAAAAGTACAAATTGCCAAATAATTATGCACACAGTGCCGACTCCCGTTTCCCATTTTCTCAAATACCAGCTAGTGATCTCTTTAAACCAGTGTCTATTGCATTGTGCTACAGACTTGCACTTATATGACATATACTTTTTACTTGTATGTTCCCGAGACAATGCGAGTAACATAATGGATTAAGCAATAGCGAAGTTCATGTTTTTACTTACATGTGGACGTGCCAATCTCCACATTTTTCTCATCTATACATTTAACACTTATTAAATGCACAAAATGTGACTTCTCCATCCAGCTTTGTATTGTCCTTTGTACCAGATTGCTTTGAAAGCCATGCACGCTATAAGTATCATAGCATTTCATGCTCATAAAGTCTTATTCCAATAATAACATTCAGGAGGACAATGATGGATATTGAAAAAACAAAACTCATAGGGATCAAATCATATTAAAACCCAAGCGTTTTATGAATTCATGATGAAGAGTAGGAAACTAGCGAGAGCGTCCTGTAACAACTGTAGCCAAGGGGTCTAGTGTAAGAAATAAGCCTAAACTTGTCCCACTCCTGGGATCAAATCAGACCTTGGTGCATTTTCATCAGCTGTCAAAGGCAGACAGATATTTCTAGAGGCCAGGCAGGAAATTAGGCTATTAAATTACAATTTTTTCCCTTCTCCGAGCGCATGTCGCTCTTTTTCTTAGACTACAGATGTTTTATCAAAGCAAGAACCTGCAATCATTTATCTTTATAAACTTAAAACACCTTCTCCAAAAAAGTGAATTCTGGTCATTTCGGTTTGCAGACACTTTGTACTCTGAACTTTGCTTTCCTGATCTTGCATGAATCTAGGATTAATTTGCAAAAGTAGCAAGTTCAACAACAAAATTAATTCCAATTGGTTCACAAGAGGTCACTGACCACTCAGAAGTAAGAGTTAAGGGAAACATTATTGCTATGAAAATACAGCACGGAATTACTGCTAAAATTTTATCGCTGTAAAAGGAAGCAAAAAAAATATAATGAAAAAATGTATACACTTATTTTTCAAAGCCCTTTACTATGGGTATAGGTTGGAGGGTATCATCTCTGATGGAGTAGTAAAGGCTGCAATCAATCACCTGATTAGTAGCGGTCACAAAAAAAAATAATGCCATGTGACTGCCAAGAGACACAGAGTTGACTTCACTTGAATGGTGTTGGTTTAAAAGAAACCACTTTTAAGAATTACAGAGAGTTGCACAGTGGGGGAGAACCCTTTAATTATATTTGTCACTGTGACTTTTCTCCCTTTAGCATCCACTCTTGGCTTGCCAAGTTTTTTCCTATAATGTTACGATAATATCTGAAATCGTAGTGGGAGAAATTGGGTTTTCCATCACTGCTATTTTGGTACTCCTGTACAGCTAGACTTTCTAGTAAATTGATTTGTCATATACACTGTGTTAGGCATCGAGTTCCTGCAGCTGCACAGGAGGAACCACGAGCAATGTCCCCTGCGGTCTCCCATTCTTCTCCAGCCGCAGTGGAGCCTGCTCGGTGGAGACGTCGGTCCCAGAGCCTGGCTCTTACAGACACTGCACATTTGGTTACTGCTGCCCTTCCAGGTCCAGCCATTATAACCAGTACTGTTCGGCGGCGAGCAGGCGCTCTTGGGAATAAGTCCTGCTTTTCTCCTCCTGAGCATGCCCAAGGGAAGACCTCTCATTGGAGGTCGGGGGTCACACACTCAGATCCTGTAGCAGCTCCTATTGGTCCACTAGGAAGGTCCTGAACTGCTACAGCTATAAAAGGTTTGCATGGACGCACGGCCATGCGCTAGTATCATTTGTGTTTGGCAGTTGCCAGTGGATACTCTGCCACACTGTATATAAGTTTTGTGAGTCTTTTTAGCCTTGGGGCTGTACACTCAGGCAGGCAGCTAGTGTCAGTGGGGGCAATTAGCATTGGCTTAGCATCTAGTTCCTTCATGCGTGCGGTTAGCACAGAAGAGTTCCAGAGGAAGCACAACTTTTAGTTAAGGTTTTAGTCCCTGTGTACAGCGCGACTCAGTGAGGCAACAGAGCTCGCTTTCATTTCACACGGGGTGAAGTTTAGCCCACGTGTGAGCTCAGTGTCCATCCGCCATTACTTGCAGCAGGTATCTCTGCATGGTGGACCCCTGACGCACCTCCTATCTATCACCCTATTATTTGGTGCATTCCGCTAGTCCTAATTGTATACTAGCGCCTGGGTCTGGCTAGTAATGGCGGATGAACAGCAACTGCTGCAAAACATCCAGCAGCTGGAGGGCAGGTTGGTGGCTCTAGAGCGCACAACCTCAGCTGTGGATGTTTCTGCCGTAGCTGTTCAGGCTGCAAGCGTGGCTGCAGCAAGTTTGTCCACTGCCACTCCTGTTCCGAACTTATCTCGCCTCCCGCTGCCAGATAAATACTCTGGTGATAGCGCATGTTGTAGGGGTTTCGTGAGCCAGTGCGCAATACACCTCGAGCTCTTGGCTGCATGTTTTCCAACAGAGCGGGCAAAGGTGGGATTCGTTATATCTCTTCTGTCGGACAGGACGTTGGAGTGGGCTACGCCGCTGTTGGAGCGTGGTGATCATGTGCAGAGGGCTCCGCTATTCTTGAGCACTCTGAAACAGGTCTTTTTGGGACCTCGAGTCACCCATGATACAGCACTCCAACTGTTGGCATTGACTCAGGGCTCCTCCATGGTCAGCCATTTTGCTGTCCACTTCCGGATGTTAGCATCTGAGCTGGAGTGGTCGGATAAAGCCCTCATCCCGGTATTTTGGAGAGGGCTGGCTGACCATGTGAAGGACGCTTTGGCCACTAGGGAGATTCCTGCCACACTGGAGGAGCTAATAGCTGTATCCACTCGCAATGACCTCTGATTTAACGAGCGGAGGTTAGAGCGAGCCCAGTGTAGGCAGAGGTTTCGGCTAGCTCCCACCTTCGCCAAACCTTTGGAATCTCAAGTCCAGGCACCCAAGTCACATGAGGCCATGGAGGTGTCACGAGCGGGAACTAAGTTCCGGACCGCTCGTGCACTCAAGGTCTGTCATGTCTGCCGGCAGTCAGGACATCTTGCCACCAGATGTCCCCAGTGGTCGGGGAAACATCAGCATCTTGTGGTAGTAGGTGGAGGTACACTAGACACGGCAACGTTTGCCTCCAAACTGTCCTTTAACCCCTTCACCCCCAAGGGTGGTTTGCACGTTAATGACCGGGCCAATTTTTACAATTCTGACCACTGTCCCTTTATGAGGCTATAACTCTGGAACGCTTTAACGGATCTTGGCGATTCTGACACTGTTTTCTCGTGACATATTGTACTTCATGTTAGTGGTAAAATTTATTCGATATAACTTGCGTTTATTTGTGAAAAAAATGGAAATTTGGCGAAAATTTTGAAAATTTTGCAATTTTCCAACTTTGAATTTTTATGCCCTTAAATCACAGACATATGTCACGCAAAATACTTAATAAGTAACATTTCCCACATGTCTACTTTACATCAGTACAATTTTGGAACCAAAATTTTTTTTTGTGACGGAGTTATAAGGGTTAAAAGTTGACCAGCAATTTCTCATTTTTAAAGCACCATTTTTTTTTAGGGACCACATCTCATTTGAAGTCATTTTGAGGGGTCTATATGATAGAAAATACCCAAGTGTGACACCATTCTAAAAACTGCACCCCTCAAGGTGCTCAAAACCACATTCAAGAAGTTTATTAACCCTTCAGGTGTTTCACAGGAATTTTTGGAATGTTTAAATAAAAATGAACATTTAACTTTTTTTCACACAAAATTTATTTCAGCTCCAATTTGTTTTATTTTACCAAGGGTAACAGGAGAAAATGGACCCCAAAAGTTGTTGTACAATTTGTCCTGAGTACGCTGATACCCCATATGTGGGGGTAAACCACTGTTTGGGCGTATGGCAGAGCTCGGAAGGAAAGGAGCGCCATTTGACTTTTCAATGCAAAATTGACTGGAATTGAGATGGGACGCCATGTTGCGTTTGGAGAGCCCCTGATGTGCCTAAACACTGAAACCCCCTACAAGTGACACCATTTTGGAAAGTAGACCCCCTAAGGAACTTATCTTGATGTGTGGTGAGCACTTTGACCCACCAAGTGCTTCACAGAAGTTTATAATGCAGAGCCGTAAAAATAAAAAATCATATTTTTTCACAAAAATGATTTTTTGCCCCCAATTTTTTATTTTCCCAAGGGTAAGAGAAGAAATTGGACCCCAAAAAATGTTGTGCAATTTGTCCTGAGTACGATGATACCCCATATGTGGGTGTAAACCATTGTTTGGGCGCATGGCAGAGCTTGGAAGGGAAGGAGCGCCATTTGACTTTTCAATGCAAAATTGACTGGAATTGAGATGGGACGCCATGTTGCGTTTGGAGAGCCCCTGATGTGCCTAAACATTGAAACTCCCTACAAGTGACACCATTTTGGAAAGTAGACCCCCTAAGGAACTTATCTAGATGTGTGGTGAGCACTTTGACCCACCAAGTGCTTCACAGAAGTTTATAATGCAGAGCCGTAAAAATAAAAAATCATATTTTTTCACAAAAATGATCTTTTTGCCCCCAATTTTTTATTTTCCCAAGGGTAAGAGAAGAAATTGGACCCCAAAAAATGTTGTGCAATTTGTCCTGAGTACGATGATACCCCATATGTGGGTGTAAACCATTGTTTGGGCGCATGGCAGAGCTTGGAAGGGAAGGAGCGCCATTTGACTTTTCAATGCAAAATTGACTGGAATTGAGATGGGACGCCATGTTGCGTTTGGAGAGCCCCTGATGTGCCTAAACATTGAAACTCCCTACAAGTGACACCATTTTGGAAAGTAGACCCCCTAAGGAACTTATCTAGATGTGTGGTGAGCACTTTGACCCACCAAGTGCTTCACAGAAGTTTATAATGCAGAGCCGTAAAAATAAAAAATCATATTTTTTCAGAAAAATGATCTTTTCGCCCCCAATTTTTTATTTTCCCAAGGGTAAGAGAAGAAATTGGACCCCAAAGAATGTTGGCCAATTTGTCCTGAGTACGCTGATACCCCATATGTGGGTGTAAACCATTGTTTGGGCGCATGGCAGAGCTTGGAAGGGAAGGAGCGCCATTTGACTTTTCAATGCAAAATTGACTGGAATTGAGATGGGACGCCATGTTGCGTTTGGAGAGCCCCTGATGTGCCTAAACATTGAAACTCCCTACAAGTGACACCATTTTGGAAAGTAGACCCCCTAAGGAACTTATCTAGATGTGTTTTGAGAGCTTTGAACCCCCAAGTGTTTCACTACAGATTATAACGCAGAGCCGTGAAAATAATTTTTATTTTTTTTCTCAAAAATGATTTTTTAGCACCCAGCTTTGTATTTTTACAAGGGTAACAGAATAAATTGGACCCCAAAATTTGTTTTCCAATTTGTCCTGAGTACGCTGATACCCCATATGTGGGGGGGAACCACTGTTTGGGTGCATGACAGAGCTCGGAAGGGAAGGAGCGCCATTTGGAATGCAGCCTTAAATGGATTGGTCTGCAGGCGTCACGTTGCATTTGCAGAGCCCCTGATGTACCCAAACAGTACAAACCCCCCACAAGTGACCCCATATTGGAAACTAGACCTCCCAAGGAACTTATCTAGATGTGTTTTGAGAACTTTGAACCCCCAAGTGTTTCACTACAGTTTATAACGCAGAGCCGTGAAAATAAAACATCTTTTTTTTCCCACAAAAATGATATTTAGCCCCCCAAATTTTTATTTTCCTAAGGATAACAAGAGAACTTGGACCCCAGAAGTTGTTGTTCAATTTGTCCCGAGTACGCTGATAACACATATGTTGGGGTAAACCCCTTTTTGGGCGCACGGGAGAGCTCGGAAGGGAAGGAGCACTGTTTTACTTTTTCAACGCAGAATTGGCTGGAATTGAGATTGGACGCCATGTCGCGCTTGGAGAGCCCCTGATGTGCCTGGACAGTGGAAACTCCCCAATTCTACCTGAAACCCTAACCCAAACACACCCCTAACCCTAATCCCAACGGTAACCCTAACCACACCCCTAGCCCTGACACACCCATAATTCTAATCCCAACCCTAATCCAAACGTAAATGTAATCCAAACCCTAACCCTAACTTTAGCCCCAACCCTAACTTTAGCCCCAACCCTAACTTTACCTCCAACCCTAGCCCTAACCCTAACCCTACCCCTAACCCTAACCCTAAACGTGACTGAAATACGTGGCACTGAAATATGTGGCACTGAAATACGTGGCACTGAAATACGTGGCACTGAAATACGTGGCACTGAAATACGTGGCACTGAAATACGTGATACGTGGCACTTAAATACGTGGCACTGAAACACGTGGCACTGAAATACGTGATACGTGGCACTGAAATACGTGGCACTGAAATACGTGGCACTGAAATACGTGGCACTGAAATACGTGATACGTGACACTTAAATACGTGGCACTGAAACACGTGGCACTGAAATACGTGATACGTGGCACTGAAATACGTGGCACTGAAATACGTGGCACTGAAATACGTGATACGTGGCACTTAAATATGTGGCACTGAAACACGTGGCACTGAAATACGTGATACGTGGCACTGAAATACGTGGCACTGAAATACGTGGCACTGAAATACGTGGCACTGAAATACGTGGCACTGAAATACGTGGCACTGAAATACGTGGCACTTAAATACGTGGCACTGAAATATGTGATACGTGGCACTGAAATACGTGGCACTGAAATACGTGGCACTGAAATACGTGGCACTGAAATACGTGGCACTGAAATACGTGGCACTGAAATACGTGGCACTGAAATATGTGATACGTGGCACTTAAATACGTGGCACTGAAACACGTGGCACTGAAATACGTGATACGTGGCACTGAAATACGTGGCACTGAAATACGTGGCACTGAAATACGTGGCACTTAAATACGTGGCACTTAAATACGTGGCACTGAAATATGTGATACGTGGCACTGAAATACGTGGCACTGAAATACGTGGCACTGAAATACGTGGCACTTAAATACGTGGCACTTAAATACGTGGCACTTAAATACGTGGCACTGAAATATGTGATACGTGGCACTTAAATACGTGGCACTGAAATACGTGATACGTGGCACTGAAATACGTGGCACTGAAATACGTGGCACTGAAATACGTGGCACTGAAATACGTGGCACTGAAATACATGCAACTGAAATACGTGGTACTAAAATATGTGGCACTGAAATACGTGATACGTGGCACTGAAATACGTGGCACTGAAACACGTGGCACTGAAATACGTGATACATGGCACTGAAATACATGGCACTGAAATACGTGGCACTGAAATACGTGGCACTGAAATACGTGGCACTATGACTGTCAGAAAATGTTCATTAAACGGTTAGGGGTGAGGTTAGGGGTAGAGTTAGGGTTAGGGTTTGGATCCCTTTATCACCTTGATGGTGGTGGGTGGCTTTTCAGTGTGTTTTCTGTTTTTTTTCGATAAAAATGCATGCGTTTTTAACGCAAACAAACGCATGTGCTTAAAAACGCAAGAAAATACTGCAGGTTGTATTTCTGAAAATGAACGCATGCAGAAAAAAACCGCATGCGTTTGAAAACTCGACCAAACGCGTACAAAAAAACCGCATGCGTTTTCAATGTTAAATATAGGGAAAAAACGCATGCGTTTTTTGTGCAAAAAACGCTGCAGACAAAAACGCAAGTGTGAAACCAGCGACGCTTTTTATAGCAAAAAAGTTTTTGCGTCTCCACATTTTGAGACCTATAATTTTTCCACATTTTGCTCCACAGAGTCATGTGAGGTCTTGTTTTTTGCGGGACGAGTTGACGTTTTTATTGGTAACATTTTCGGACACGTGACCATTTTTGATCGCTTTTTATTCCGATTTTTGTGAGGCAGAATGACCAAAAACCTGCTATTCATGAATTTCTTTTGGGAGAGGCGTTTATACCGTTCCGCGTTTGGTAAAATTGATAAAGCAGTTTTATTCGTCGGGTCAGTACGATTACAGCGATATCTCATTTATATCATTTTTTTATGTTTTGGCGCTTTTATACGATAACAACTAAAATATAGAAAAAATAATTATTTTGGTATCGCTTTATTCTCAGGACTATAACTTTTTTATTTTTTTGCTGATGATGCTGTATGGCAGCGTGTTTTTTGCGGGACAAGATGACGTTTTCAGCGGTACCATGGATATTTATATCAGTCTTTTTGATCGTGTGTTATTCCACTTTTTGTTCGGCGGTATGGTAATAAAGCGTTGTTTTTTGCCTCGTTTTTTTTTTTTTTCTCTTACGGTGTTTACTGAAGGGGTTAACTAGTGGGGCAGTTTTATAGGTTGGGTCGTTACGGACGCGACGATACTAAATATGTGTACTTTTATTGTTTTGGTTTTTTTATTTAGATAAAGAAATGTATTTATGGGAATAATATATTTTTTTTATTATTATTTATTTAGGATTTTTTTTTTTTTTTACACATGTGGAAAAATTTTTTTTTTACTTTTTTACTTTGTCCCAGGGGGGGACATCACAGATCATTGATCTGGCAGTGTGCACAGCACTCTGCCAGATCGACGATCTGCTGTGCAGGGCTGCAGGCTTACCAAGTGTCTGCTCTGAGCAGACACTCGGTAAGCCACCTCCCTCCCTGCAGGACCCGGATGCCGCGGCCATCTTGGATCCGGGACCTGCAGCCAGGAAGGAGGTAGGAGACCCTCGCAGCAACGCGATCACATCGCGTTGCTCCGGGGGTCTCAGGGAAGCCCGCAGGGAGCCCCCTCCCTGCGCGATGCTTCCCTATACCGCCGGTACACTGCGATCATGTTTGATCGCGGTGTGCCGGGGGTTAATGTGCCGGGGGTGGTCCATGACCGCTCCTGGCACATAGTGCCGGATCTCAGCTGCGATATGCAGCTGACACCCGGCCGCGATCGG
Organism: Ranitomeya variabilis; assembly: GCF_051348905.1. Taxonomy (NCBI): domain Eukaryota; kingdom Metazoa; phylum Chordata; class Amphibia; order Anura; family Dendrobatidae; genus Ranitomeya; species Ranitomeya variabilis. The sequence continues at coordinate 1,030,636,390 of NC_135233.1, forward strand.
CCGCGCTCCCCCCGTGAGCGCCGCTGATCGGTGATGACGTACTATCCCGTCGGCGGTCATACGGGCCCACCCCACCTCGACGGGATAGTACATCTGATGTCAGTAAGGGGTTAAGGGGACAATTACCATAGGCTCATCCACTCATTGGGTAGAGCTTTGCCTGGATTCCGGGGCGGAGGGCAATTTTATGTCATCTGCCTTCGCCCAAAGACACGCAATGCCCCTGGTGATACTCGCCAAACCAGTGACCGTATGAGTGGAGAATGGGTCGACACTGCCCTCACAGATAACACACCAGACCATCCCATTCACTCTATCTATGTCGCCATCTCATCAGGAAATTATATCTCTGCTCATCATTCTTGATGGAACTGATGAGGTCCTGTTAGGGATACCTTGGCTACGGTACCACTCCCGTCATATTGAGTGGTCCACAGGCAGAATTTTGGGATGGAGTGAATCTTGTGGGGGTAGATGTCAGAAGGAATCCATTCAGGTTGCTACTACAGAGGTACCCGCAGATCTTTCCTCTCTTCCCAAGCAATATTGGCCCTATGCGGACGTGTTCTCCAAAAGGGCTGTGGAGACCCTTCCGCCTCACCACCCCTATGACTGTCCTATTGACCTCTTGCCTGGTGCTGAGCCTCCCCGGGGTCGAGTCTACCCGTTGTCTCTCCTGGAAATGGAGGCAATGTCTCAGTACATCCAGGAGAATCTGCAGAAGAAGAACGGAGAGTTACGTAGATGCATAGATTACAAGGGTCTTAACGCCATCACCGTTAAGAACAAGTACCCATTGCCCCTGATATCTGAGCTTTTGATAGGCTTCGGGGAGCAAGGGTATTTACTAAACTAGATCTGTGGGGTGCTTACAAACTGATTCTCATCTGTGAGGGGGACGAATGGAAGACAGCTTTTAACACAAGTGATGGGCACTATGAATACCTGGTGATGCCCTTCGGGCTCTGTAATGCCCCAGCCGTTTTCCAAGACTTTGTGAATGATATCTTCTGGGATATGCTCTCCACCACGGTTGTAGTCTACCTGGATGATATTCTCATCAACTCTCCAGATATAGACTCCCACCAGAGAGATGTTTGCAAAGTCTTTGATCTCCTACAAGCAAACTCCCTCTATGCCAAGTTCGAGAAGTGTGTGTTTGAGTGGGGGAAGTCTTTGCCTTTCCTGGGCTATATCATCTCGGCCCAAGGATTTTCTATGGATCCCGCCAAGCTACAGGCTGCGATGGACTGGCAGGAACCCCATTCTCTCAAAGCGGTGCAGCGCTTTTTGGGGTTCATCAAATATTATCGCCAGTTCATTCCCCACTTCTCAACTTTGGTAGCTCCTCTGGTTGCCCTCACCGAGAAGGGAGCTAATCCCAAATTGTGGTCGGAGGAGGTCTCCAAGGCCTTCCTCTCTATCAAGTCACACTTCGCTGGCACTCCCATTTTACATCGCCCTGATGTTGATAAACCATTTATCATGGAGGTGGATGCCTCTTCCGTCGGTGCTGGAGCCTTCCTCTTCCAGAAGGATGCACAAGGTCAGAAGCATCCTTGCTTCTTCTTCTCCAAGACCTTCATACCGGTGGAGAGGAATTATTCCATCGGGGATAGGGAGTCACTAGCCATGAAGTTGGCCTTTTTGGAGTGGAGACACCTCCTGGAGGGGGCTCGCTTTCCATTCCAAGATTTCACAAACCACAAAAATTTGGTGTATTTGCAAACCACCCAGCGGCTAAACTCTCACCAGGCCAGATGGTCCCTGTTCTTCTCCTGGTTCCAATTTACCCTCCATTTTCTCTCCAGGGAGAAGAACATTTGTGCTGATGCGCTCTCCCACTCCTTAGTGTCATCATCAGAGGAGGAGGAGCCTTGGCTTATTGTCCCTTCGGAGAGCCTGAGAACTGTGGCTCCGGTTTCGCTAGAGTCTGTGCCCCCAGGCAAAACTTTTGTTCCATCTAATTTGCAACTGGAGGTTCTCTCTTGGGCTCACTCATCCAGGGTGGGTGGATATTTTGGGACCAAGAGGACATCTGAGCTTTTGGTGAGGACATACTGGTGGCCGTAAATGGCCCGTGACGTCGGGGACTATATTCAGGCGTGTGTCTCCTGCGCCAAGAATCAGTCTTCTCAGCAACGGCCTGATGGGCTACTTTACCCCCTTCTGGTGGCAGACAAGCCCTGGGAGATGGTCGGGATGGACTTCATGGTAGGCTTACCCAAGTCTCGTAGCTGCACAGTTATCTGGGTAGTCACCGACCATTTTTCTAAAATGGTGCACTTGGTTCCGCTCCCATGGTTACCTTCTGCACGGGCCTTAGAGGTGTTGTTCATAAAACATGTTTTCCGTCTACATGGCATGCCTGACAAAATTGTCAGTGACCGGGGTCCTCAGTTTGAGTCTCGGTTCTGGAAAGAGCTCTGTCGTTTACTCAGCATTGAGCTGAATCTCTCTTCTGCATACCATAGGTTGGTAGAGAGGGCCAACCAGACTCTGGTCACATACTTACGACATTTTGTCTCCGCCAGACAGGATGACTGGGCATCTTTGTTACCTTGGGCGGAATTTGCTTTGAACAATGCTGTAGCTGACTCTATCGGGCAGACTCCATTTCTCCTTAATTACGGCCAGCATCCACTTGTCCCTGTGCCCATGCCCGTGTCATCCACCGATTCTAGGGTGGCAGACTGGGCAGTGGAGGCACATGACATTTGGGACCGCACACAGGACGCCATCCGGGCCTCCAAGGAGAGAATGAGGGTTTCTGCCTATGCACACCGGCGCCCCGCTCCGACCTTTGCTCCTGGCGACTTAGTGTGGCTCTCCACCCGTAACATCAGGCTGCGAATTGAGTCCACTAAGTTTGCGCCTCGCTACATAGGCCCTTTCAAGGTTCTGGAACTAGTCAACCCTGTGGTCTACTGTTTAGTTATTCTTCCGCACCTAGGTATCACTGACACTTTTCATGTATCCCTCTTAAAGCCCTTCTGTTGTGAACTCTGTTTTCAGGCTCCCTCTTGTGGTCACTGGTGGTATGGTGTGACTTTTGCTTTGGGCTCCCCCTGGTGGCTTTGTTTGTTATCCTGCTGGTCTCTGGCTATCAGCTGGTTCATTATCCTCTGGGAGGTTCCTATATAGCTCTGTTTTGCTTTCACTTGTTGCCGGCTGCCGATGTAATCAGTGCTACTCAGATTCCTTCTGACTACCTTGCTCCCAGTCCATCCAGGACAAGCTAAGTTTTGTTTGCTCATTTTTTGATCAGCAGTGTTTATCATGTTTTCTTGTCCAGCTTGCTAAAATGTGATTCCCTTGCTTGCTAGATGCTCTAGTGGACTGAGTTTCTCCCCACACACCATTAGTTGGTGCGTGGGTTCTTGAAATCTCAGGATGGATATTTTGTAAGGGTTTTTTATTGATCGCATAGACCCCTGCTCTATTTTCTGCTTTCTAGTACTAGTGGGCCTCTTTTGCTGAATCTGATTTCATCCCTACGTATGTGCCTTCTTCTTACTTCACCGTTAATATTTGTTGGGGGCTACTATATCTTTGGGGATTATTTCTCTGGAGGCAAGCGAGGTCTTTCTTTCTCTTTAGGGGTAGCTAGTTCCTCAGGCTGGCTCGAGATGTCTAGGAATTTTTTAGGCACGTTCACCGGCTACCTCTATTTGTGTTGGATAGGTTCAGATTTGCGATCAGTCCAGTTACCATCTCCCTAGAGCTTGTCCTTAGTTTATTCACTTGCTGGTCTATTCGTGATCCTCGGCCATTAAGGATCATAACACCCGTCTATATGTCCCAGTTTTCTGAGTCATCTGCCAGGACATCGGGTTCGTCCACAGATGAGTACGAGGTGAACTCTATATTGGGGTGCAAGACGGTACATGGCAAAAAATACTATCTGGTGGACTGGAAGGGCCACTGCCCAGAGGATAGAACCTGGGAGCCTGTGGAGCACATTCAGGCTCCGCTGCTCATTGCGGTCTTTGAGCATAACGAGGCCCAAGGAGGGGGCCCTAGGAGGGGGGTAATATTAGGTGTTGAGTTCCTGCAGCTGCACAGGGGGAATCTCGAGCCATATCCGCTGCAGTCTCCCATTCTTCTCCAGCCACAGTGGAGATGTCGGTCCCAGCTCCTGGCTCTTACAGATACTGCACGTTTGGTTACTGCTGCCCTTCCAGGTCCAGCCATGATAGGGAATTTAGATTGTGAGCCCCATCGGGGACAGCGATGATAATGTGTACAAACTGTAAAGCGCTGCGTAATATGTTAGCGCTATATAAAAATAAAGATTATTATTATTATTACTAGATGGCAGCCCGATTCTAAAGAATCGGGAGTCTAGAATCCATATATACTTTATTTATTCAAATGTAAGAATAATTTGGTGGGCGGGGACCCTCGGCCTCCGATTTGGTTGGCGGGGCCCCACGGCCTCCGATTTGGTGGTCGGGGTCCCTCTGCCTCCGCTTTGGTGGGCGGGGCCGCTCGGCCTTCGATTTGGTGGGCGGGGCTCCTCGGCCTCCGATTTGGTTGGTGGGGCCCCTCGGCCTCCGATTTGGTAGGCGGGGCCCCTTATCCTCCGATTTGGTGGGCGGGGACCCTCGGCCTCCGATTTGGTGGGCGGGGCCCCTCGGCCTCCGATTTGGTGGGCGGGGCCCCTCGGCCTCCGATTTGGTGGGCAGGGACCCTCGGCCTCCGATTTGGTGGGCGGGGCCCCTCGGCCTCCGATTTGGTTGGTGGGGCCCCTCGGCCTCCGATTTGGTGGGCGGGGACCCTCGGCCTCCGATTTGGTGGGCGGGGACCCTCGGCCTCCAATTTGGTGGGTGGGGACCCTCGGCCTCCGATTTGGTGGGCGGGGACCCTCGGCCTCCGATTTGGTGGGTGGGGACCCTCGGCCTCCGATTTGGTGGGCGGGGCCCCTCGGCCTCTGATTTGGTGGGCGGGGCCCCTCGGCCTCCGATGTGGTGGGCGGGGCCCCTCGGCCTCCACTTTGGTGGGCGGGGCCGGGCCCCTCGGCCTCCGCTTTGGTGGGCGGGGCCGCTCGGCCTTCGATTTGGTGGGCGGGGCTCCTCGGCCTCCGATTTGGTTGGCGGGGCCCCTCGGCCTCCGATTTGGTTGGCAGGGCCCCTCGGCCTCCGATTTGGTGGGCGGGGACTCTCGGCCTCCGATTTGCTGGGCGGGGATCCTCGGCCTCCGATTTGGTGGGTGGGGACCCTCGGCCTCCGATTTGGTGGGCGGGGACCCTCGGCCTCTGATTTGGTGGGCGGGGACCCTCGGCCTCCGCTTTGGTGGGCGGGGTCCCTCAGCCTCCGATTTGGTGGGCGGGGACCCTCGGCCTCTGCTTTGGTTGGCGGGGTCCCTCTGCCTCCGATTTGGTGGGCGGGGTCCCTCTGCCTCCGCTTTGGTGGGCGGGGCCGCTCGGCCTTCGATTTGGTGGGCGGGGCTCCTGGGCCTCCGATTTGGTTGGTGGGGCCCCTCGGCCTCCGATTTGGTGGTCGGGGACCCTCGGCCTCCGATTTGGTAGGCGGGGCCCCTCGGCCTCCGATTTGGTGGGCGGGGACCCTCGGCCTCCAATTTGGTGGGCGGGTACCCTCGGCCTCCGATTTGGTGGGCGGGGACCCTCGGCCTCCGATTTGGTGGGCGGGGCCCCTCGGCCTCCGATTTGGTGGGCGGGGCCCCTCGGCCTCCGATGTGGTGGTCGGGCCCCCTCGGCCTCCGCTTTGGTGGGCGGGGCCGGGCCCCTCGGCCTCCGATTTGGTGGGCGGGGCCCCTCGGCCTCCGATTTGGTGGGCGGGGCCCCTCGGCCTCCGATGTGGTGGTCGGGCCCCCTCGGCCTCCGCTTTGGTGGGCGGGGCCGGGCCCCTCGGCCTCCGATTTGGTGGGCCGGGCCCCTCGGCCTCCGCTTTGGTGGGCGGGGCCGCTCGGCCTTCGATTTGTTGGGCGGGGCTCCTCGGCCTCCGATTTGGTTGGCGGGGCCCCTCGGCCTCCGATTTGGTTGGCGGGGCCCCTTATCCTCCGATTTGGTGGGCGGGGACTCTCGGCCTCTGATTTGGTGGGCGGGGACCCTCGGCCTCCGATTTGGTTGGTGGGGCCCCTCGGCCTCCGATTTGGTGGGCGGGGCCCCTCGGCCTCCGATTTGGTGGGCGGGGCCCCTCGGCCTCCGATTTGGTTGGCGGGGCCCCTCGGCCTCCGATTTGGTGGGCAGGGCCCCTCGGCCTCCGATTTGGTGGGCGGGGCCCCTTATCCTCTGATTTGGTGGGCGGGGACCCTCGGCCTCCGATTTGGTGGGCGGGGCCCCTCGGCCTCCGATTTGGTGGGCGGGGCCCCTCAGCCTCCGATTTGGTTGGCGGGGCCCCTCGGCCTCCGATTTGGTGGGCGGGGCCCCTCGGCCTCCGATTTGGTGGGCGGGGACCCTCGGCCTCCGATTTCGTGGGCGGGGACCCTCGGCCTCCGATTTGGTGGGCGGGGACCATCGGCCTCCGATTTGGTGGTCGGGGACCCTCGGCCTCCGCTTTGGTGGGCGGGGCCCCTCGGCCTCCGATTTGGTGGGCGGGGTCCCTCTGCCTCCGATTTGGTGTGCGGGGACCCTCGGCCTCCACTTTGGTGGGCGGGGCCCCTCGGCCTTCGATTTGGTGGGCGGGGCCCCTCGGCCTCCGATTTGGTTGGTGTGGACCCTCGGCCTCCGATTTGGTGGGCGGGGACCCTCGGCCTCCGATTTGGTGGGCGGGGACCCTCGGCCTCCGATTTGGTGGGCGGGGCCCATTGGCCTCCGATGTGGTGGGCGGGGCCCCTCGGCCTTCGATTTGGTGGGCGGGGACCCCCGGCCTCCGATTTGGTGGGCGGGGCCCCTCGGCCTCCGATTTGGTGGGCGGGGACCCTCGGCCTCCGATTTGGTGGGCGGGGACCCTCGGCCTCCGATTTGGTAGGCGGGGCCCCTCGGCCTCCGATTCGGTGGGCGGAGACCCTCGGCCTCCGATTTGGTGGGCGGGGCCCCTCGGCCTCCGATTTGGTGGGCAGGGCCCCTCGGCCTCCAATTTGGTGGGCGGGGCCCCTCAGCCTCCGATGTGGTGGTCGGGGCCCCTCGGCCTCCGCTTTGGTGGGCGGGGCCGGGCCCCTCGGCCTCCGCTTTGGTGGGCGGGGCCGCTCGGCCTTCGATTTGTTGGGCGGGGCTCCTCGACCTCCGATTTGGTTGGCGGGGCCCCTTATCCTCCGATTTGGTGGGCGGGGACTCTCGGCCTCCGATTTGGTGGGCGGGGACCCTCGGCCTCCGATTTGGTGGGCGGGGCCCCTCGGCCTCCGATTTGGTGGGCGGGGCCCCTCGGCCTCCGATTTGGTGGGCGGGGACCCTCGGCCTCCGATTTGGTGGGCGGGGCCCCTCGGCCTCCGATTTGGTTGGTGGGGCCCCTCGGCCTCCGATTTGGTGGGCGGGGACCCTCAGCCTCCGATTTGGTGGGCGGGGACCCTCGGCCTCCGATTTGGTGGGCGGGGACCCTCGGCCTCCGATTTGGTGGGCGGGGACCCTCGGCCTCCGATTTGGTGGGCGGGGACCCTCGGCCTCCGATTTGGTGGGCGGGGACCCTCGGCCTCCGATGTGGTGGGCGGGGCCCCTCGGCCTCCGATGTGGTGGGCGGGGCCCCTCGGCCTCCGCTTTGGTGGGCGGGGCCAGGCCCCTCGGCCTCCGCTTTGGTGGGCGGGGCCGCTCGGCCTTCGATTTGGTGGGCGGGGCTCCTCGGCCTCCGATTTGGTGGGCGGGGCCCCTCGGCCTCCGATTTGGATGGTGTGGACTCTCGGCCTCCGATTTGGTGGGCGGGGACCCTCGGCCTCCGATTTGGTGGGCGGGGACCCTCGGCCTCCGATGTGGTGGGCGGGGCCCCTCGGCCTCCGATGTGGTGGGCGGGGCCCCTTGGCCTCCGATTTGGAGGGCGGGGACCCCCGGCCTCCGATTTGGTAGACGGGGCCCCTCGGCTTCCGATTTGGTGGGCGGGGACCCTCGGCCTCCAATTTGGTTGGCGGGGACCCTCGGCCTCCGATTTGGTGGGCGGGGACCCTCGGCCTCCGATTTGGTGGGCGGGGACCCTCGGCCTCCGATTTGGTGGGCGGGGACCCTCGGCCTCCGATGTGGTGGTCGGGGCCCCTCGGCCTCCGCTTTGGTGGGCGGGGCCGCTTGGCCTTCGATTTGGTGGGCAGGGCTCCTCGGCCTCCGATTTGGTTGGCGGGGCCCCTCGGCCTCCGATTTGGTTGGCGGTGCCCCTCGGCCTCCGATTTGGTGTGTGCTCTGCCTGGGGCCCCTGTGCTCTGCCTGGGGCCCCATATGCTGCCTGGGGCCCCTGTGCACTGCCTGGGGCCCCATATGCTGCCTGGGGCCCCTGTGCTCTGCCTGGGGCCCCATGTTCTGCCTGGGGCTCCTGTGCTCTGCCTGGGGCCACTGTGCTCTGCCTGGGACCACTGTGCTCTGCCTGGGGCCCCATATGCTGCCTGGGGCCCCTGTGCTCTGCCTGGGGCCACTGTGCTCTGCCTGGGGCCCCATATGCTGCCTGGGGCCACTGTGCTCTGCCTGGGGCCCCATATGCTGCCTGGGGCCCCTGTGCTCTGCCTGGGGCCCCATATGCTGCCTGGGGCCCCTGTGCTCTGCCTGGGGCCCCTGTGCTCTGCCTGGGGCCCCATGTTCTGCCTGGGGCCCCTGTGCTCTGCCTGGGGCCACTGTGCTCTGCCTGGGGCCCCATATGCTGCCTGGGGCCCCTGTGCTCTGCCTGGGGCCCCTGTGCTCTGCCTGGGGCCCCATATGCTGACTGGTGCCCCTGTGCTCTGCCTGGGGCTACTGTGCTCTGCCTGGGGCCCCATATGCTGCCTGGGGCCACTGTGCTCTGCCTGGGGCCCCATATGCTACCTGGGGCCCCTGTGCTCTGCCTGGGGCCCCATATGCTGCCTGGGGCCCCTGTGCTCTGCCTGGGGCCCCTGTGCTCTGCCTGGGGCCCCATATGCTGCCTGGGGCCCCTGTGCTCTGCCTGGGGCCCCTGTGCTCTGCCTGGGGCCCCATGTTCTGCCTGGGGCCCCTGTGCTCTGCCTGGGGCCACTGTGCTCTGCCTGGGGCCCCATATGCTGCCTGGGGCCCCTGTGCTCTGCCTGGGGCCCCATATGCTGCCTGGGGCCCCTGTGCTCTGCCTGGGGCCACTGTGCTCTGCCTGGGGCCCCATAGGCTGCCTGGGGCCCTTGTGCTCTGCCTGGGTGTAGGACACTGGTGACGTCACTTATCTCCGGACATTAGCTCCGGACATTAGCTCCGGACATTAGCTCCGGACAAAGCCACGGAAGTTGGCACAAATTGCAGGAAGTAGTATTCTAGGCAATGATATATTAGATTATTATAACCAGTACTGTTCGGCGGCGAGCAGGCGCTCTTGGGACTAAGTCCTGCTTTTCTCCTCCTGAGCATGCCCAAGGGAAGACCTCTCATTGGAGGTCGGGGGTCAAACGCTCAGGTCCTGTAGCAGCTCCTATTGGTCCACTAGGAAGGTCCTGAACTGCTACAACTAGAAAAGGTTCACATGGCAGCACGACCATGCGCTAGTATCATTTGTGTTTGGCAGTTGTCAGTGGATACTCTGCCACACTGTATATAAGTGGTGTAAGTCTGTTTAGCCTTGGGGCTGTACACTCAGGCAGGCAGCTAGCGTCAGTGGGGGCAATTAGACTTGGCTTAGCATCTGGTTTCTACATGTGTGCGGTTAGCACAGAAGAGTTCCAGAGCAAGCACAACTTTTAGTTAGGGTTTTAGTCGCTGTGTACAGAGTGACTCTTTGAGGCAGCAGAGCTCGCTATCATTTCACATGGGGTGAAGTTTAGCCCACGTGTGAGCTCAGTGTCCATCCGGCATTACTTGCAGCAGGTATCTCTGCACAGTGGACCCGGGCTGCGAACGCACCTCGTATCTATCACCCTATTACTTGGTGTGTTCCGCTAGCCCTAACACACTGCACCTCAGAAGTTTTACCGTAAACAGAACAAGTGATCTCAGGTTTACAAAAAAAAAAATTAAAAAATTTGAAACCTAAAAATTCAAATCATTGTACTCTTCCACAGCTAAAAGTAAAGAAATGTAACAAAATTGTGTACTACCACATTAGTATAATCCTAGTGAAAATATAAAATTGTTTAAACTACTATATAAGGTAAATGTAAATAAAACAATTTAAGCCCCAACTTTTCTATTTCTCCCAAGGGTCTTTTAAAATGGTGACTAGTGATGGACAAACCCGTGGATGTTTGGGTCTGACTGATCATTTAAAAAAGTTTGGTTCCACAACAGTACCCAAACTCTAACCTGAACTCAAACCTGAACCGAACCCGGACTCCATTTATCTGAATGGGGGACTGAACATCCATTGTTTGCCACACTGTCATCTGCGTTCAGCGAGGCAAATATGGGCTCTGATCAGTGGTAAGATTGTTACAGTTGGTCAGACAGCTGCGGTTCCCATCCCATTCACATGTAATTCCCATGCTGTCATACAGATGACAGCTTGTGAGCCAGCAACTGTGACTAGCGGTAAAAAGGTTACTGCCGATCACAGGCATTGGCTGACAAGAGATTACTACTCTCATCAGCTTTTGCCTGCTGTTGCTGATAGTAACGAGACCAGGTGAGGCTGATAAGAGCATTCATCACTCAGTACCTATTCAATAATGCATTAAAAAAATGACTTGGTGTCCCTTCTATTTTTGATAACCAGAGCAGGCAAAACAGGCAGCTGTCATCAAGAATAGAGGGGTCCCATGCTTTTTTTTATTATTATTTATATAAATATTTTTTAAAAAAATGTCATGGGATCCTCCTGTTTTTGACAACCAGCCAAGCTAAAGCAGACAGCTGAGGGCTGGTATTCTCAAACTGGGAAGGGGCCATAGATATTGGCCCACACCATGATTAAAATAGCAGCCCGCAGCTGCTCCTGAGAATGTGCATCTATTAGATGCGCCAATTCTAGCACTTTGTACAGCTCTTCCCTCTTGCCCTGGTGTGATGGCAAGTGGGGGTTTGGAGTTGATGTCAGCTGTTTTATGGGGATAGTAATGTTGAGGCATCTATAACACGCCGCCATCCCTAACCCCATAGTTAGATTATAAAAAAACACAGCCAAAGTAAAGTCTATTAATTGAAATAAAGACACTGACCCTTTTATTTGAAACAGAAATAAAAAAGCAAAGTTATATTCACATTCACATCTAATCCATTGAAGCTCAAGTCACCTGGAAAAGACAAAAAATAATAAACAACCATATTCCTCACAAGTCCAATGAGAAGATAATCAACTTGTCAAGTTATGAGTTTAGCTCTGCTACATCTAGATGGCATGCTGAACGTTGGCATGATACAAGTGTTCAGCCTGCCATCCAGCAGAGATACTCAGCTGCGCATCATAGCACAGCATCTGTGTCTAGCGGTGACATGAATAAGCTGAGCAGAGTTCTCCATTCACGTCACTGCTAGGGCATGAGAAAATTCAGATAGGTGAGGAATATGTCCGGTAGGTTAAGAATATGGTTGTTTATTATTTTTTGTCTTTTACAGGTAACATGGGCATCAATGGATTAAGTGTAAAGTTGAGAATAATTTACCTTTTCTATTTTATTGGGAGTGTCTTATAGACACCTCTCCATTACTAGCCTCTGGGGTTGATGTTAGAGGCCATAATACAGCTGACATCAACCCCACAAATATTTCCCCACTTGCCACTGCACCAGTTGGAAAAGCACCTGAATTGTTGCACCTAATAGATGTGCCTTTTCTGAGGTGGCAGTTGGCTGCTATTTTTAGGCTGCTAAGGGCCAATATCCATGGCCCATTCCCAGTCTGGGAATACTAGCCTCCAACTATCTGCTTTGTGACCGGTGGTAACCTTCTTACCCCCGGTCACAGCTGCTGGCTCAATTGCTGTAATCTGACAGAGTAGAAACTGCAGCGCTCTGACAGGTGCACTTACTGCCAATCAGAGCCACTGGTATTTCTTGAGCTGTCATAGAGATGACAGTGTGGGAAACACCCAATATTCAGACATCCAACCCCGAACAGTCTCACAGGCTTCCTGGAGAAGTCCAAGTTCGGGGCCAAAGCAATGTAATGTATAATTTTATTTAGAGCGTATGTTGTTCTTATTTTACTAATTGCTAGCAGTTTCTTTATTATTCAGTAGAGTGATTAAAAAACATCAGAAAATGTCATTAAAAAATAAGTCACAAAGCTCAAGGGATACTTCCAACTGTCAAAACCATATGACAAACGCTCAGAAAATGACAGAAAAACTACATAAAAGATGCTTTAGAAAAGAAATTGTCAGTTTCCTGAAGGTTTATGTGCTCGAAAACTCAAGGAGTGTGCGTGAATAAAATTATTTCATATACACATACCATGAATTTGCTGTAATCATAAAGATCTGCAGAATAAAGTTAACATGTCATTTTCACCACATCGTAAAAACATAAAACAACAAATAATGGCAAAAATGTTTTTTATTTTTCACTCAATTTTGTTCCTGTTTTTCAGCACATTTCATGGTAAAGTGAATGCTATCAATAAAAACTACAACCCATCCTACAAAAAATAAGAACTCATATGATATGTCAAAGTACGGTAATAAAAAAAAGTAATGGCTCTTGGATGAAGAGGAGAAAAAACAAAAGAACAAAGGTGAAAATTGGCTCTGACGTCAAAAGGCAAAGAAATGTGTTTCAGGACATAATTTTGTGGCATTTACTAATATATTTTTTGCAGTTTCTCCTCCTGCACTTGATAGTGTCACCTTCCTCACAGATTGCTGATGGTGGGTCATGTACCAGACCTCTCCATTTGCTTCCTCAAATGAAAAAAAAGACAACTTATCCTTGTAGAGCGACGGTAGTTGGAGGAGACTGATGGACAGGTCTGGTCACGTGCCCTTCCATCAGCAGCCATTTTGAGAACCGATGTGATGTGTCTGTGAGTAAGGCGGCACTAAAAAGCAGATGCACAAAGAAGGAGAACCTATAATACTTTTGTATTAATAAGAGCCACAAAATCTTATCCTCAACATATTTATTAATGACTTTCTGAAATAACTCATAGTAGTATATCTTAGTCAAGAAGGTATTCTTCCAAATGGACATACTAGAGTTGTGCCTGCAAGACCATCTCTGGAAGTTTGGCTTTTCTGACAACTGAGCTCCTACAGTAATAGCAGGGCCAGTCATTGGTTGGTTAACCCTCTGGATGCCATGATCAATATCAACATCTAGAAGCTAGATGAAAGGGACATCCTCTTTCACCCCCTTGCTCCTCCTCCACCACCACAATGCGATTGCAATGTGCTGATGGTATTCACATTTTCATTCTGACTTCAAGAATAAATTTGTTTTATTAGTTTTAATGCATGGTAAATTCCGTAAAAAATAATTCTTGATCTGCCTTTTTTTGCTAACCTTGCTTCTCAAAAATCAGAATTGAAAGCTGTCATAAAATGCTTTGTGCTCCAATATAGCACGAATAAAATCTTCATCTCATCTCACAAAAAAACAAGTCTTATTGGTGGAAAATAAAAGGTTATAAGTCTCAATAAATGGTGATTCCTATTTTTTTATTTTTTTTTAAAAGAAAGAGTTTATTGTGCAAGTAACAAAACGTAAAACATATATGGTATATTTATAAATCTGGCATCTCTGTAATCATACTGAATCATAGAATAAATTTATCCAATCACTTATGCCACATAGTGAATAGTGTGAAAACAAGCAAATCCAATTTGTAAACTACTGTTGATTTGTTCAGTCTGCCTCCAAAAAAAATGATATGACTTGGTTCACATTTATTTTAAGGTACATACTGTAAGTTTCTATCTAAATATGCTAAAAATAGGATTCAATCACAAAATCACCATTGTAAATTAGGTTTCTATTAATATTTTATTGGATAAATAAGAAACTTTGTATTAAAGGATATCTGAGATGTCTGGTGCTTTCACTCTCAATTCAAGAGTAAAATCTGTTATGATCCCAGTGGTAGAGGATCTCTGGTATTCCGGCAAGGTCAACAAAAAACATAGGAACTGCTCTAGGGAGGTGGAAACTGGGCTAACCGCATAACTGATCCTAACACAACAACTAGAAGTAGCCGTTGAACGTGCCTACATTGATTCTAGACGTCTCGAGTCAGCCGGAGAACTGACTACCCCTAGAGGGAAAATAAGACCTCACTTGCCTCCAGAGAAATTGAACCCCAAAGATATAGAAAGCCCCCAACAAATAATAACGGTGAGGCAAGAGGAAAACACAAACGTAGAGATGAACTAGATTCAGCAAAGTGAGGCCCACTAGTCTAGATAGGCAGAAAAATAGAAAGTGAACTATGCGGTCAGCAGAAAACCCTGCAAAAACATCCACGCTGAATATTTCAAGAACCCCCACACCGACTGACGGTGCGGAGGGGGAAAATCAGCACCCTAGAGCTTCCAGCGAGCCAGAAAATCACATATCAAGCAAGCTGGACAAAAACACTGAAAAATGCAAATGATCCAAAGTATTCAAAACGGACTTAGCTTTTCTAGCATGAGACAGACGGAAAGGAATCAGGAGGAGACCATATAGGACTGGATACAACGATGCCAGGCAAGAGACTGAGTCCAGAGGAGACCTAAATAGGGAACACCCGCTGCTTAATGACCCAGCTGGAGCCCAGGCCTGCAACAAGACATGCCTAACACAGTACCGTTAGTGACCACCAGAGGGAGCCCAGAAACACAGTTCACAACAAAAATCTGTCTTCTGTGCTTTCGGAATTTCCCATTGTTAAGATAGGAAATGACAGTTAGTGCTTATATAGCTCTCTGGAGAAGTTTCGACAGAACGTCAGTGTCTGCTTCTAGCTCCACCCTCCTCCTCTCCATTCTCCATAGATTTATAAAAGCACCAACTGTCATCTCCTATATCAGTAATTGAAAAAAATCTGTATTCACTGAAAATTTTATTTTTACAGATTTTACTCATGAATTGAGAGTGAAAGCAGCAGATCTTTCCAATAAGATACATTGTGATGTTTCTTACTTTTACATGTATTATTGATTTATGTGGTAAAAATGATTATGATGGTTACTCTTTAGGCATCTTTTTGTTGCTCTGCATGGTATACACTTTAAAGAACTCTCTCTAAAGCACATTAATTTTTCATGCTTTTGACTTATCACACTGTATTTTTAGACAATGTATTCATGTAATAGGATGTTATGGGGAGAACCTTTTAATTATTTGATTGCTTTGTAATGCTATTATAGGTTTCTGTGCCTGGGCCATTGCTTTAGTGAGTTACCATTTGAACCAACATGTTCCCAAAAACACAGAGACAGTTTAATCAATCAATAAAGGCCAACCACATCCATCTTTTACTCTCATTGCTTGTACAGTTTATACATAAAGCTAATGAGGTCAGCTTGCACTTTAACCCTCGATTGGATTCATTTACCTTATTACGTGTGCAGTTTGTTGGCTCAGAAATACAATACTCTAATAAGAGATGTAACCGGCTGAGCTGCTCACATTAATTCAATTTTGTGATTGCTGGAGACAAGTCCTGTGCCCATAATATATCATGGAGGAGGTGAAGAAAGTTCCTGTTTGTCTTTCTCATTTCCTTGACAAACCTTTGTATAATTCTGCCAGTCATTTATCAAGTATTAATTTACAGCTTTCATAATGTGGGTATAATTCTAATCATTTTGTAATAAACTTTTATAATATTATACAAGCTTGGTTAATTAAATTGGTGCAAAAACCCTGATGTTGTTCAGTGCAGATCGCATCCATCAGGATGTAGTCATGGCTGCATTCACAAAGATTAAGAATATCATGTATTGCTTATGCATTGCTTTTCTAAAATACCGATCTTTTAAAGGTTTGTAGTCTAAATTCAATACATTCTAGCCCCAATACGTGAGAATCTTACTCTGCTTGTTCCGTGTCTGTGTGAGCAGGTTGCGTGATGCAGTGACAGGCAAGAGACAGAGCAAGGGTTAACAATAAACTGAACACAGGATACTCCACGCAGGGAGGTAAACAGTTAAATAGGGAAAAATAAGCAGCTCAGATGTAAAAGGATATACTGGTTGAAGGAACAACAGATATAGTAGTTGTAATAGTTCTAATGGGGTTAATGTTTCCAGTCAGTCGGTTTTCAGGCTGTGGGGGTTACAAGGCAAGCGGTGGCATTAACAATCGCTGGCGTGGGGTTGGTCCGGTGAAGTCCTGGAGACAATGAAGATCCATCTACTAGCAGCATCGGTTAGTCTCTGTTACCCTCCGCTGAGCTCCTAGTCCATATACTGATGCAGTAGAGAGGGTACGGGACAGCAGTGTTTGATCCAAACGTGGCTCGGCAAATATACACCAGGGGGTCAAGGCGCTGAAAACGGTCACACACCCGGTGTCTCTCTGGTGGCCCACACGCGGTACTCATGGGCCAAAAGTGTTCGGCGCTTTGCTCTGTCAGGGTCAGCTGGCACACTTCATGTCTCTGTGCACAGTCTCTGCGGGGGGCAGTGGGAAAGCTCGGGTGTGGGCTTGTGCTGTGGCCATGCTCGAGGGATGGAGCACTCACTTCTCCCTGCTGTGCGCTGTCTGTTATTGCCAAGTCTGACCGTTTTGGCACGTGCTGTGGTTTTTTTAGCTTAGTCACACCCCCTGCTCCCAGATGCAAGTCTAGGTCCGGTCCCCTAAGCTTTCCCCTGGACAGAAGAGGTGACAGCCCCGACAGTTCCGGACCTGGCACAGAGCAGGAACCCACGGCTGGTCCTCCTTCTTACACTCCCCCTTCTTTTACTCGCCATCCCATGGGTGATAGTTCTTGTAGCAAACGTTGACACTCCTCCATCTCTTCTTTAATTTGCTGCCAAATAAATTTGTCTTGTTCATATCAATTGGATGGTATTCCAGCTGTCGTCCATTCGCTGCAGCGTTAGCTAGATTGAGTGGTTAAGTCAGGTTGGGTAGTGGAGTCAGGCTGAGTAGTGGAGTCAGTTTGAAAAATGGAGTCAGGTTGAATGGGCGAGGGCGGGGACGCGCCCAGGTTCAATGGAGCAGCCATTTATGGAGATTCAGGCTCCTTTTCCTCTTCTGGGTCAATGGGTGGCGAGACAGAGAATTCTTCATCATCATAGTTGTAGGCTGCTTGAGGGGGTGGCTCAGAAGCAACTTGTATTCTCTCTGGTTGGTCGGGGTGTTGTGACAAGCAAGGACGTAGCATGTTCCAATGTACTACTCGAGTGTGAGTGCCTTCTTCCCCTTCAGGTTGGATCTTGTAAGCAGAACCTTTGGCTCCGATCCAGCGTTTCACCGATATGGGGTCCTTTCCCACCAGTACTCCAACTTGCCTCAAGGACGTTTGTCTCACATCAACATGCGGTCCCAGGTCTTAAGAGCTGTCCCTCAAAGGGGAGCTATCTCAGTATGTTCAAGCTCCTGGAACTTGGTATGCTCCAGGTGATGTGATGTCTGCAACCACTGTCGATGTTCACAGACCAAGGTGGACACTCTCGTCCATGGGTAGTCCTCCTCTGGATCCAATTCCAGCTCAGTTTTTTCTCGTCCCTGTCAGCCAAACAGCAGGGTGTATGGGGTGTATCAAATGGTGCAATGTACTCAGTTATTTTACACCCAAACTAATTCAGCTACAAACTCAGGCCAGCGAACTTTCCTGTCTTCCTCTAATGTCCTCAGCATCTGAATCAGTGCTCAATTGAAATGTTCACAGGTGCCTTTTTTTTGGGGATGGTAAGTAGTGTTGAGCATTCCGATACTGCAAGTATCGGGTATCGGCCGATACTTGCGGTATCGGAATTCCGATACCGAGTTCCAATATTTTTGTGATATCGGAATCGGAAGTTCCCAGTGTATGGTTCCCAGGGTCTGGAGGAGAGGAGACTCTCCTTCAGGCCCTGGGATCCATAGTCATGTAAAAAATAAAGAATTAAAATAAAAAATATGGATATACTCACCCGTCTGGCGGCCCCTGGACCTTACCGCTGTTAACCGGCAGCCTCTGTTCCTAAGAATGAGGAGTTTAGGACCTGCGATGACGTCGCGACATGTGATTGGTCACGTGAGCGGTCACATGAGCGGTCATGCGACCAATTACAAGCCGCGACGTCAGCCGCGACGTCATCTAAGGTCCTAAACTCCTCATTCTTAGGAACGGAGGCTGCCGGTTAACAGCGGTAAGGTCCAGGGGCCGCCGGACGGGTGAGTATATCCATATTTTTTATTTTAATTCTTTATTTTTTACAAGAATATGGATCGCAGGGTCTGAAGGACAGTTTCCTCTCCTTCAGACCCTGGGAACCATCCAGGATACCTTCCGATACTTGAGTCCCATTGACTTGTATTGGTATCGGGTATCGGCGATATCCAATATTTTGGACACTAATGGTAAGCTGTCGTCCGGGATTTCTCAATTTGATACAGGCAATACAGTTCTTTCATCGCTCGTCCCTGAAAACAGGCACCTTGGTCAGAGTGAATTCTCTCCAGACAGCCATATACCTTGAATGAAGTCTCTGCAAATGGCCTGTGCCACTGACTCAGCAGTCTAGTCCTGGGTCGGAGTCACCACAGCAAATTTGGTGAAGGGATCGGTCATCACCACACAGTGTTCATATCCAAGGTTAGTCAGGCCTATAGTCAAGTAATCAATCATCAACACCTCTAGGGGAACAGAAGTCACAATAGTCTGAGTAGGGGCCCTCTGTTCTAGAGGTTTAGCTAGCTCTCAGCTTCTGCACTGTCGACAGGCTTCATCTACTGCAGCTTTCAGCCGAGGATGGTAGACTAACTTCTGCAGCCACTGGAATGTCTTCTCTGGGCCAAAGTGGCCCTCTTTCAAGAGTCTCTGTGGCCACCTTGAGAAACAGTGTTTTGGGGAGCACCACTTGCTAGTTGACTCCCAATTCTTGGGTCAATTGGATTTTCTGATACAATAGACCATCTTTCAGTTGGAGCCGTTCCCACTGCCGAAGGATCTGCAGAGTTCCCAGAGACAGGGCGCCCCTCTCTCTTTGGTTGGGAAGTGGTTTTAGAGCCACCCATTGCCTCATCCGAGCGAGTTCCCTATCTTCCTGCTGAAGTCATACCCAGTCGTCATGGGTTCGTCCCAGGATGCATCCTCTGGGCACCTCCTCAATCTGTCCCTGCATGGCCACCACCGTCCTGGCGGAATTACGAAATTCAGGGATCTCTTCAGCCTCCAGTTCTTCATCTCAATTAGGTCCAGGTCACTCATGCGTCACTCTGAATAAAGCATCGGCGTGTGTGTTCTCTGCTCCTCTCCAATAGGCGATCTTATATCAGTACTTAGCCATGAGGGCCACCCATTGCTGCTCCATAAAAACTGGCTCTATCTGGATTTTGACTCATTCAAGAGGGTTTACAGGCTTGGATAGGCAGAGTGAGCACAGTTTGACTTGGTAGCAAGACAAGTTTGGCGGCGGCTGAGACAATCACCTTACCCAATGTTTTTCCTTCACTCGAGGTCTCTTGGGCCTGGGCCACCTGGATCTACTGCTGGGACACTTTCCTCTGGGGGGTACGAGGGCTCCATCGATTCAGAAACACATCGGTTGACTCATTGACCAAAATGTTCCCGAGTTCTTTCAGTACATTCATTCATAAAGTCACAGCGGGGCCTTGCATCCAGACCACCCCTGCGACTGCCGGAAAGAAGCAGGGCGCGTCCGAGGGTGAGTATATACC
Organism: Ranitomeya variabilis; assembly: GCF_051348905.1. Lineage (NCBI taxonomy): Eukaryota > Metazoa > Chordata > Amphibia > Anura > Dendrobatidae > Ranitomeya > Ranitomeya variabilis. The sequence goes on from NC_135233.1 coordinate 1,030,656,157, forward strand.
TAATAGGAATATACTCACCCTCGGCTTCTTTCCGGCAGCCTTCCTTCTTAAGAATGAGTGCGTGAAGGACCTTTTGATGACGTCACGGCTTGTGATTGGTCGCGGCAGCCCACGTGACCGCTCAGCGACCAATCAAAAGCCGTGACGTAATTCTCATGTCCTAAATTCCTAAAATGAGGAATTTAGGACCTGAAAATTACGTCACGGCTTTGTGATTGGTCGCTGAGCGGTCACCTGGGCCGCCGCGACCAATCACAAGCCGTGACGTCATCGAAAGGTTTTTCAAGCGCCATTCTTAGGAACGGAAGATGCCGGTTACCAGCAGCGATGTCCAGGCTGCGTCGGAGAGGTGAGCATATCAATATTTTTTATTTTAATTCTTTATTTTACACTTAAATATGGATCCCAGGGCCTGAAGGAGAGTTTCCTCTCCCTCAGACCCTGGGAACCATAGTATCCCATTGTACTGCATTGGGTTTCGTGTTTCGGCCGACCCCGACTTTTTTATAGGATCGGCCAATTTTACTCGACCCGACTAGAGTTGAGCGACTTTCATTTTTTTAAGATCGAGTCGGGTTTTGTGAAACCCGATTTTGTCCAGAGTCGAGTCGAGTGCAGTCGGCCGATTATCGCTAAAAGTCGGGGATCGACCGAAACACGAAACCCAATGCAAGTCAATGGGGAAGCATAGTCGGCAGTGAGTGGAGGCCAGGAAAACACCTACAGTGCCCATTTTAATGCCAAAAACATCCATTCTTGTTTCTGAAGCTTGTCAATCTTAATTAACTTTATAATAATAGTTGGGCATAGGGAATTGGGGGTCATTTGGCAAAAGTTGTGGGGGGAGTAGGGCCGGCTCAAGTTTTTCGTGGGCCCAGGAAATGCGGACTACGTCACGGCGGTGTTGCAGGGAAAGGTAAGTATTTCAACGTTGCAAGTGCTGTGATCCTGAGCAAGCAGGGGGGGCCCACTCGTTCGCATTGGCACTGGCACAGGGCCCCTCAAAGTACAGCGATGTGTGTTTGCATGGCGGGGGCGCCTCCCACCAGCAGCGACACTTTTGCGTACTCTGAGGGGCCCTGTGCCAGTGACGTCGCCAACGAGTATGCCCCCCCACCTGATGAAGGAACCTGCACTTTCATCTGCACCTTCCTCTCTGTCCCTGTGTAAGGTGGTATAACATGCGGGAAGGGGAACCTTACTTTCAGCAGGGTCAGATTCTGGCTGTGTAGAGTATAAGGGGAATGTAGTGGTCTAGGTCAATGTACCAGCAGACTCATCTAGCAGTGGCTGGGCAATGGGCAGGATGAGGAGGAAACAGATATAGGGCCAAAGAATAAAGTAGGCAGTTCAAAATTGGTAACAGGACTAAACAGGCGGCATTGCTTTGTTCAGTGGAGTAGCAAACCCAAGAGCAGCAGACACTGTTTCAAGGGCATAACCACACTAGTAGGCCAAATGCAGTTTAATATCTGATAGTATAGGGCGAAAGCCAGAATGTGGAAGCTCAGCTTTGTTCAGTTGAGGACAACACCAGGCAGGGGCAGACAGACACCTTTAGTAGGCCGGAACAGCCAATTTTTAAAAAAAACAGCAGTTAGTAAGAGGCAGAAGGTAGAAGCTCAGCTTTATTCAGTTGAGGACAACACCAGGCAGGGGCAGACATTCACCTTTAGTAGGCCGGAACAGCCAATTGCATTTTTAAAAATGGTAATTTGGAACAGAAGGTTGAAGCTCAGCTTTATTCAGTTGAGGACAACACCAGGCAGGGGCAGACAGACACCTTTAGTAGGCCGGAACAGCCAATTGCATTTTTAAAAATGGTAATTTGGAACAGAAGGTAGAAGCTCAGCTTTATTCAGTTGAGGACAACACCAGGCAGGGGCAGACAGACACCTTTAGTAGGCCGGAACAGCCAATGTTTTAAAAAAACAGCAGTTAGTAAGAGGCAGAAGGTAGAAGCTCAGCTTTATTCAGTTGAGGACAACACCAGGCAGGGGCAGACAGACACCTTTAGTAGGCCGGAACAGCCAATTGCATTTTTAAAAATGGTAATTTGGAACAGAAGGTTGAAGCTCAGCTTTATTCAGTTGAGGACAACACCAGGCAGGGGCAGACAGACACCTTTAGTAGGCCGGAACAGCCAATGGCATTTTTAGAAATGGTAATTTGGAACAGAAGGTAGAAGCTCAGCTTTATTCAGTTGAGGACAACACCAGGCAGGGGCAGACATTCACCTTTAGTAGGCCGGAACAGCCAATGGCATTTTTAGAAATGGTAATTTGGAACAGAAGGTAGAAGCTCAGCTTTATTCAGTTGAGGACAACACCAGGCAGGGGCAGACATTCACCTTTAGTAGGCCGGAACAGCCAATTGCATTTTTAAAAATGGTAATTTGGAACAGAAGGTAGAAGCTCAGCTTTATTCAGTTGAGGACAACACCAGGCAGGGGCAGACATTCACCTTTAGTAGGCCGGAACAGCCAATTGCATTTTTAAAAATGGTAATTTGGAACAGAAGGTTGAAGCTCAGCTTTATTCAGTTGAGGACAACACCAGGCAGGGGCAGACAGACACCTTTAGTAGGCCGGAACAGCCAATTTTATTAAAAAAAAGCAGTTAATAAGAGGCAGAAGGTAGAAGCTCAGCTTTATTCAGTTGCAGCTTCTTGGCAATAATATAAAGAAGACGCGACAGGACAACACTCGGTGGATGCCATATCTGTGTTTTCAATGGAAAAAAACCTTTCAGTTAACTACTTGCAGGAGCAAGTTTTTGTAGCTGGTGGACAATTTTTTTAAAAAAAAGCAGTTAATAAGAGGCAGAAGGTAGAAGCTCAGCTTTATTCAGTTGCAGCTTCTTGGCAATAATATAAAGAAGACGCGACAGGACAACACTCGGTGGATGCCATATCTGTGTTTTCAATGGAAAAAAACCTTTCAGTTAACTACTTGCAGGAGAAAGTTTTTGTAGCTGGTGGCCAATTTTTGTACTGTACCAGTTTTTTGTTGTATGTGTTTTTGTTTTTAATGTTAAAATGTCTGCATTTGATATCTCTCCAGTATTTTCTTTTTTATAAGCAAAATACTGCAGTTTTACATCGGTTACATGGATACACAGGCAGCTTGGTGGTGAGTGGAGGAGTATTTAAAGTAGGGACCGCAGACAGGCTATCAAAGGCCTAAAATAACAAACAATAGGCTCATGGCAGCTTTACAGCGGTTACATGGATACACAGGCAGCTTGGTGGTGAGTGGAGGAGTATTTAAAGTAGGGACCGCAGACAGGCTATCAAAGGCCTAAAATAACAAACAATAGGCTCATGGCAGCTTTACAGCGGTTACATGGATACACAGGCAGCTTGGTGGTGAGTGGAGGAGTATTTAAAGTAGGGACCGCAGACAGGCTATCAAAGGCCTAAAATAACAAACAATAGGCTCATGGCAGCTTTACAGCGGTTACATGGATACACAGGCAGCTTGGTGGTGAGTGGAGGAGTATTTAAAGTAGGGACCGCAGACAGGCTATCAAAGGCCTAAAATAACAAACAATAGGCTCATGGCAGCTTTACAGCGGTTACATGGATACACGGGCAGGCAGCTTGGTGGTCAGTGGAGGAGTATTTAAAGTAGGGACCGCAGACAGGCTATCAAAGGCCTAAAATAACAAACAATAGGCTCATGGCAGCTTTACAGCGGTTACATGGATACACAGGCAGCTTGGTGGTGAGTGGAGGAGTATTTAAAGTAGGGACCGCAGACAGGCTATCAAAGGCCTAAAATAACAAACAATAGGCTCATGGCAGCTTTACAGCGGTTACATGGATACACAGGCAGCTTGGTGGTGAGTGGAGGAGTATTTAAAGTAGGGACCGCAGACAGGCTATCAAAGGCCTAAAATAACAAACAATAGGCTCATGGCAGCTTTACAGCGGTTACATGGATACACAGGCAGCTTGGTGGTGAGTGGAGGAGTATTTAAAGTAGGGACCGCAGACAGGCTATCAAAGGCCTAAAATAACAAACAATAGGCTCATGGCAGTTTTACAGCGGTTACATGGATACACGGGCAGGCAGCTTGGTGGTGAGTGGAGGAGTATTTAAAGTAGGGACCGCAGACAGGCTATCAAAGGCCTAAAATAACAAACAATAGGCTCATGGCAGCTTTACAGCGGTTACATGGATACACAGGCAGCTTGGTGGTGAGTGGAGGAGTATTTAAAGTAGGGACCGCAGACAGGCTATCAAAGGCCTAAAATAACAAACAATAGGCTCATGGCAGCTTTACAGCGGTTACATGGATACACAGGCAGCTTGGTGATGAGTGGAGGAGTATTTAAAGTATGGACCGCAGACAGGCTATCAAAGGCCTAAAATAACAAACAATAGGCTCATGGCAGTTTTACAGCGGTTACATGGATACACGGGCAGGCAGCTTGGTGGTGAGTGGAGGAGTATTTAAAGTAGGGACCGCAGACAGGCTATCAAAGGCCTAAAATAACAAACAATAGGCTCATGGCAGCTTTACAGCGGTTACATGGATACACAGGCAGCTTGGTGGTGAGTGGAGGAGTATTTAAAGTAGGGACCGCAGACAGGCTATCAAAGGCCTAAAATAACAAACAATAGGCTCATGGCAGCTTTACAGCGGTTACATGGATACACAGGCAGCTTGGTGGTGAGTGGAGGAGTAGTGCAAGGAGTGTCTGTCCCAGTACTCCCAAAATATAAATAGATGTTAATGTCTCGCAAAACAACCAAAACAAAAAAAAAGGTGGCATACTTAGGTACAGGGGTGGGCTCATCTACTGAGTTTCTGACATAGTAATTTGGCAGTAACTATTTAATGGTGCCAATATAGGACACAGACACAGACTACTTTAAGTTGCATCATAGATGTCTACAAATTTGTATTGTCAGTGCCAGACATTGAATGATGTCAGCGAATAGACTAAAGATTGGTGGAGCTGTGCGACATAATTTTGCACGTGGTAGAGCACATTTTGAGCTGGGGTAGGGGGGAACTCTCTTGAGGCCGGCGGGACCGCCCCAGGGCCCCTCATGTTACAACGGTGTGTCTGACGTTGGGTGCGCACCGCCACCGCCAGAGACACTACATTGTACTATGAGGGACCCAGTAGCAATGCCGTCAACCAAAAGCGAGCACACCCACCTCTTCAGACAAACAGCAGTCTCACGGGTGCTTGCGCCAAGTCGCGATACCACGGCCCCGTGTGGGGAGTTTTGCCATTTAGGGAGGTGTAAACATGTCGTATGCTGTACAATCAGCTGCAGCAAATTAGACATTAGAAAAGTAATTCACAGGCAAGAGCTTTTCATAGGAAAGCTAGGTGTCGGCCGGGCAAGGTGGGGCAAAAGATTTCGAAATCCAGTTGTGGTTCATTTTAATGAATGTTAGATCGTCAACATTTTGGGTAGCCAGACGAGTCCTTTTTTCGGTTAATATTGAACCTGCAGCACTGAATACTCTTTCTGATAGGACACTTGCTGCCGGGCAAGCAAGCTCCTGCAATGCATATTCTGCCAATTCTGGCCAGGTGTCTAATTTGGAGGCCCAGTAATCAAATGGGAATGACGGTTGAGGGAGAACATCGATAAGGGATGAAAAATAGTTAGTAACCATACTGGACAAATGTTGTCTCCTGTCACTTTCAATTGATGCAGCAGTACCTGTCCTGTCTGCGGTCATAGCAAAATCACTCCACAACCTGGTCAGAAAACCCCTCTGTCCAACGCCACTTCTGATGTGTGCACCCCTAACACTCCTAGTCTGCTGCCCCCTGGAGCTCGTGTGAGAACGATCACGTGCGCTGTGTGCTGGGAATGCCTGAAGCAAACGGTCAACAAGAGTTGATTGTTTGGTTGCTAATATTAGTTCCAAGTTCTCATGTGGCATAATATTTTGCAATTTGCCTTTATAGCGTGGATCAAGGAGGCAGGCCAACCAGTAATCGTCATCGTTCATCATTTTCGTAATGCGTGTGTCCCTTTTTAGGATACGTAAGGCATAATCCGCCATGTGGGCCAAAGTTCCAGTTGTCAAATCTCCGGTTGTGATTGGTTGAGGGGCAGTTGCAGGCAAATCTACGTCACTTGTGTCCCTCAAAAAACCAGAACCCGGCCGTGACACGCAACCAATTTCCTGTGCCCCCGGGAAAGGTTCGGCATTAAAAATATACTCATCCCCATCATCCTCCTCGTCCTCCACCTCCTCTTCGCCCGCTACCTCGTCCTGTACACTGCCCTGACCAGACAATGGCTGACTGTCATCAAGGCTTTCCTCTTCCTCTGGTGCAGACGCCTGCTCCTTTATGTGCGTCAAACTTTGCATCAGCAGACGCATTAGGGGGATGCTCATGCTTATTACGGCGTTGTCTGCACTAACCAGCCGTGTGCATTCCTCAAAACACTGAAGGACTTGACACATGTCTTGTATCTTAGACCACTGCACACCTGACAACTCCATGTCTGCCATCCTACTGCCTGCCCGTGTATCCTCCCACAAATAAATAACAGCACGCCTCTGTTCGCACAGTCTCTGAAGCATGTGCAGTGTTGAGTTCCACCTTGTTGCAACGTCTATGATTAGGCGATGCTGGGGAAGGTTCAAAGACCGCTGATAGGTCTGCATACGGCTGGCGTGTACAGGCGAACGTCGGATATGTGAGCAAAGTGCACGCACTTTGAGGAGCAGGTCGGAGAACCCAGGATAAGTTTTCAATAAGCACTGCACCACCAGGTTTAAGGTGTGAGCCAGGCAAGGAATGTGTTTCAGTTGGGAAAGGGAGATGGCAGCCATGAAATTCCTTCCGCTATCACTCACTACCTTGCCTGCCTCAAGATCTACTGTGCCCAGCCACGACTGCGTTTCTTGTTGCAAGAACTCGGATAGAACTTCCGCGGTGTGTCTGTTGTCGCCCAAACACTTCATAGCCAATACAGCCTGCTGACGCTTGGCAGTAGCTGGCCCATAATGGGACAACTGGTGTGCAACAGTGTCATCTGCCGATGGAGTGGTTGGCAGACTGCGTTCTGTGGAAGAGCTGTAGCTTCTGCAGGAGGACGAGGAGGAGGAGGAGGAGGGGGTGCGAACGCCTACAGCCAACTGTTTCCTAGACCGTGGGCTAGGCACAACTGTCCCTAAATTGATGTCGCCTGTGGACCCTGCATCCACCACATTCACCCAGTGTGCCGTGATGGACACATAACGTCCCTGGCCATGCCTACTGGTCCATGCATCTGTAGTCAGGTGCACCTTTGTACTCACAGATTGCCTGAGTGCATGGACGATGCGCTGTTTAACATGCTGGTGTAGGGCTGGGATGGCTTTTCTGGAAAAAAAGTGTCGACTGGGTAGCTCGTATCGTGGTTCAGAGTACTCCATCAGGGCTTTGAAAGCTTCGCTTTCAACTAACCGGTAGGGCATCATCTCTAACGAGATTAGTCTAGCTATGTGGGCGTTAAAACCCTGTGTACGCGGATGCGAGGATAAGTACTTCCTTTTTCTAACCAGAGTCTCATGTAGGGTGAGCTGGACTGGAGAGCTGGAGATCGTGGAACTTTCGGGTGTGCCGGTGTACATGGCAGACTGAGAGACGGTTGGAGACGGTATTGTTTCCGCCGGTGCCCTAGATGCAATATTTCCTCCTACAAAACTGGTGGTTCCCTGACCCTGACTGCTTTTGGCTGGCAAAGAAACCTGCACAGATACTGCCGGTGGTGCGGAAAATGGTGGCCTTACAGTGACGGAAGGGATGTTGCGTTGCTGACTAGCTTCATTGGCCGAGGGTGCTGCAACCTTAAGGGACGTTTGGTAGTTAGTCCAGGCTTGAAAATGCATGGTGGTTAAGTGTCTATGCATGCAACTAGTATTTAGACTTTTCAGATTCTGACCTCTGCTTAAGCTAGTTGAACATTTTTGACAGATGACTTTGCGCTGATCAGTTGGATGTTGTTTAAAAAAATGCCAGACTGCACTCTTCCTAGACTCGGATCCCTTTTCAGGGATTGCAGACTGAGCTTTAACCGGATGGCCACGCTGTCCTCCAACAGGTTTTGGCTTTGACACGCGTTTTGGGCCAGATACGGGCCCGGCAGATGGAACCTGTTGCGATGTTGATGCCTGCTGCGGCCCCTCCTCCACCTCCGCTTCTGAACTACTGCCGCCTGCACCCTGTTCCCCCAATGGCTGCCAATCGGGGTCAATAACTGGGTCATCTATTACCTCCTCTTCGAGCTCGTGTGCAACTTCGTCTGTGTCACTGTGTCGGTCGGTGGTATAGCGTTCGTGGCGGGGCAACATAGTCTCATCAGGGTCTGATTGTGGATCTGTACCCTGAGAGGGCAATGTGGTGGTCTGAGTCAAAGGAGCAGCATAGTACTCTGGCTGTGGCTGTGCATCAGTGCACTCCATGTCAGAATATACTTGTAATGGGCATGGCCTGTTAAATGTTTCACTTTCTAAGCCAGGGACGGTATGTGTAAAGAGCTCCATGGAGTGACCCGTTGTGTCGCCTGCTGCATCCTTCTCTCTTGTTGTAGTTTTTGCTGAGGAGGACAAGGAAGCGACTTGTCCCTGACCGTGAACATCCACAAGCGACGCGCTGCTTTTACATTTACCAGTTTCGGAAGAGGAGGCAAAAGAGCTAGAGGCTGAGTCTGCAATGTAAGCCAAAACTTGCTGTTGCTGCTCCGCCTTTAAAAGCGGTTTTCCTACTCCCAGAAAAGAGAGCGTTCGAGGCCTTGTGTAGCCTGACGACGAAACTGGCTCCACAGCTCCAGACTTAGGTGGAATATTTTTATCCCCACGACCACCTGATGCTCCACTACCACTACCATCATTACCAGCTGACAATGAACGCCCACGACGACCTCTTGCACCAGACTTCCTCATTGTTTTAAAATCTTAACCAAAGTAACTTTATTTGTTGCTGTCAAACAACTTACACGGTGAGCTATAACTTCAGTATGATTTCAATATCCCTTAACAGGTTGGTGAGACCACAAGGAAAATCAGGCACAATGTTACACACACTGTTTTCTGTGGCACAAAATCACAGAGATGACACACACGCAGGACTGTCACTCAAGCACTAATGTCAATATTAATCTCCCACCTAATTTATTATTTTTTTTTTTTCAGGGAGACTTTAGAAACCAAATAATATTAAAAAAAACCAAAAAAATAAATAGCCTTTCTATGGCCCACTGAATGAGAGAGAGAGGTGGCACACCCAGGAGTCAAGACTGGCACACAAGCTGAAAGGGCAATATTACTCTCCCACTGTTTTTTTAAGTTTTTTTTTTTTTATTTTCAGGGAGACTTTAGAAACCCAATAATATTAAAAAAACCAAAAAAATAAATAGGCTTTCTATGGCCCACTGAATGAGAGAGAGAGGTGTGCCACCTAGGAGTCAAGACTGGCACACAAGCTGAAAGGGCAATATTACTCTCCCACTGTTTTTTTATTTTTTATTTTTTTTCAGGGAGACTTTAGAAACCAAATAATAAGAAAAAAAATAAATAAATAAATAGGCTTTCTATAGCCCACTGAATGAGAGATAGCACACACAGCAGTGGCACACAAGCCCTGACTGAGGCCAATATTTTTCTCCCACTGATTGATGTAGTGTTTTTGTGTTGAGGTAGAATTTAGAACACAAATCAAGGAAAAAAAAAATGCTTTCTATGGCCCACTGAATGAGAGAGGTGGCACACCCAGGAGTCAAGACTGGCACACAAGCTGAAAGGGCAATATTACTCTCCCACTGTTTTTTTATGTATTTTTTGTTTTTTAAGGGAGACTTTAGAAACCCAATAATATTTTAAAAAAATAAATAAATAGGCTTTCTATGGCCCACTGAATGAGAGAGGTGGCACACCCAGGAGTCAAGACTGGCACACAAGCTGAAAGGGCAATATTACTCTCCCACTGTTTTTTTATGTTTTTTTTTTTTCAGGGAGACTTGAGAAACCAAATAATATTAAAAAAACCAAAAAAATAAATAGGCTTTCTATGGCCCACTGAATGAGAGAGAGGTGGCACACCCAGGAGTCAAGACTGGCACACAAGCTGAAAGGGCAATATTACTCTCCCACTGTTTTTTTTTTTTTTTTTTTTTTTCAGGGAGACTTTAGAAACCAAATAATAAGAAAAAAAATAAATAAATAAATAGGCTTTCTATAGCCCACTGAATGAGAGATAGCACACACAGCAGTGGCACACAAGCCCTGACTGAGGCCAATATTTTTCTCCCACTGATTGATGTAGTGTTTTTGTGTTGAGGTAGATTTTAGAACACAAATCAAGGAAAAAAAAAAAATGCTTTCTATGGCCCACTGAATGAGAGAGGTGGCACACCCAGGAGTCAAGACTGGCACACAAGCTGAAAGGGCAATATTACTCTCCCACTGTTTTTTTATGTATTTTTTGTTTTTTAAGGGAGACTTTAGAAACCCAATAATATTTAAAAAAATAAATAAATAGGCTTTCTATGGCCCACTGAATGAGAGAGGTGGCACACCCAGGAGTCAAGACTGGCACACAAGCTGAAAGGGCAATATTACTCTCCCACTGTTTTTTTATGTTTTTTTTTTTTCAGGGAGACTTTAGAAACCAAATAATATTAAAAAAACCAAAAAAATAAATAGCCTTTCTATGGCCCACTGAATGAGAGAGAGAGGTGGCACACCCAGGAGTCAAGACTGGCACACAAGCTGAAAGGGCAATATTACTCTCCCACTGTTTTTTTATGTATTTTTTGTTTTTTAAGGGAGACTTTAGAAACCCAATAATATTTAAAAAAAATAAATAAATAGGCTTTCTATGGCCCACTGAATGAGAGAGGTGGCACACCCAGGAGTCAAGACTGGCACACAAGCTGAAAGGGCAATATTACTCTCCCACTGTTTTTTTATGTTTTTTTTTTTTCAGGGAGACTTTAGAAACCAAATAATATTAAAAAAACCAAAAAAATAAATAGGCTTTCTATGGCCCACTGAATGAGAGAGAGGTGGCACACCCAGGAGTCAAGACTGGCACAAAAGCTGAAAGGGCAATATTACTCTCCCACTGTTTTTTTTTTTTTTTTTTTTTTTTCAGGGAGACTTTAGAAACCAAATAATAAGAAAAAAAATAAATAAATAAATAGGCTTTCTATAGCCCACTGAATGAGAGATAGCACACACAGCAGTGGCACACAAGCCCTGACTGAGGCCAATATTTTTCTCCCACTGATTGATGTAGTGTTTTTGTGTTGAGGTAGATTTTAGAACACAAATCAAGGAAAAAAAAAAATGCTTTCTATGGCCCACTGAATGAGAGAGGTGGCACACCCAGGAGTCAAGACTGGCACACAAGCTGAAAGGGCAATATTACTCTCCCACTGTTTTTTTATGTATTTTTTGTTTTTTAAGGGAGACTTTAGAAACCCAATAATATTTAAAAAAATAAATAAATAGGCTTTCTATGGCCCACTGAATGAGAGAGGTGGCACACCCAGGAGTCAAGACTGGCACACAAGCTGAAAGGGCAATATTACTCTCCCACTGTTTTTTTATGTTTTTTTTTTTTTTTTCAGGGAGACTTTAGAAACCAAATAATATTAAAAAAACCAAAAAAATAAATAGGCTTTCTATGGCCCACTGAATGAGAGAGAGGTGGCACACCCAGGAGTCAAGACTGGCACACAAGCTGAAAGGGCAATATTACTCTCCCACTGTTTTTTTATTTATTTATTTTTTTCAGGGAGACTTTAGAAACCAAATAATAAGAAAAAAAATAAATAAATAAATAGGCTTTCTATAGCCCACTGAATGAGAGATAGCACACACAGCAGTGGCACACAAGCCCTGACTGAGGCCAATATTTTTCTCCCACTGATTGATGTAGTGTTTTTGTGTTGAGGTAGATTTTAGAACACAAATCAAGGAAAAAAAAAAAATGCTTTCTATGGCCCACTGAATGAGAGAGGTGGCACACCCAGGAGTCAAGACTGGCACACAAGCTGAAAGGGCAATATTACTCTCCCACTGTTTTTTTATGTATTTTTTGTTTTTTAAGGGAGACTTTAGAAACCCAATAATATTTAAAAAAATAAATAAATAGGCTTTCTATGGCCCACTGAATGAGAGAGGTGGCACACCCAGGAGTCAAGACTGGCACACAAGCTGAAAGGGCAATATTACTCTCCCACTGTTTTTTTATGTTTTTTTTTTTTCAGGGAGACTTTAGAAACCAAATAATATTAAAAAAACCAAAAAAATAAATAGGCTTTCTATGGCCCACTGAATGAGAGAGAGGTGGCACACCCAGGAGTCAAGACTGGCACACAAGCTGAAAGGGCAATATTACTCTCCCACTGTTTTTTTTTTTTTTTTCAGGGAGACTTTAGAAACCAAATAATAAGAAAAAAAATAAATAAATAAATAGGCTTTCTATAGCCCACTGAATGAGAGATAGCACACACAGCAGTGGCACACAAGCCCTGACTGAGGCCAATATTTTTCTACCACTGATTGATGTAGTGTTTTTGTGTTGAGGTAGAATTTAGAACACAAATCACGGAAAAAATAAATAGGCTTTCTATGGCCCACTCAGTGAGAGATGGCACACACAGGGATGGCACTGTAGCAGAAATGCCAATCTTAATCTCCCACAAAAAAAAAAAAAACAGGGACTGTCCTACAATTACTACCTCCCTGCAGTAATCTAAGCCAGGTATGGCAGGCAGCAATAGGAGTGGACTGATGCACAAATTAAATAAAAAGTGTGGACAAACAAAAAAGATAGCTGTGCAGAAAGGAACAAGAGGATATGTGCTTTGAAAAAAGCAGTTGGTTTCCACAGTGGCGTACACACAGCAATACAGCTATCACGGAGCCTTCTAGGGCAGCCCAATGAGCTACAGCGCTGAGGAAAAAAAAAAAAAAATAGCTTCCACTGTTCCTGCACACCGAAGGTGGTGTTGGACAGTGGAAATCGCTACAGCACAAGCGGTTTGGTGGTTAGTGAACCCTGCCTAACGCTCTCCCTGCTTCTGACGAAGCGGCAGCAACCTCTCCCTAAGCTCAGATCAGCAGCAGTAAGATGGCGGTCGGCGGGAACGCCCCTTTATAGCCCCTGTGACGCCGCAGACAGCAAGCCAATCACTGCAATGCCCTTCTCTAAGATGGTGGGGACCAGGATCTATGTCATCACGCTGCCCACACTCTGCGTTCACCTTCATTGGCTGAGAAATGGCGCTTTTCGCGTCATTGAAACGCGACTTTGGCGCGAAAGTCGCGTACCGCATGGCCGACAAGCACAGGGGTCGGATCGGGTTTCATGAGACGCCGACTTAGCCAAAAGTCGGCGACTTTTGAAAATGATCGACCCGTTTCGCTCAACCCTAGACCCGACTTTTGAGAAAGTCGGGTTTCGTGAAACCCGACCCGATCCTATAAAAATAAAAGTCGCTCAACCCTAATGGTTACCATATATACTCGAGTATAAGCCGACCCGATTATAAGCCGACCCCCCCTAATTTTGCCACAAAAAACTGGGAAAACTTATTGACTCGAGTATAAGCCTAGGGGGGAAAATGCAGCAGCTACGGTTAAGTGTCTTTGAATATCCATATTGAATCAGGAGCCCCATATAATGCTCCATACTGTTCATTATGGCCCCATAAGATGTTCCATATTAAAATATGCCCCATATAATCCTGCATAAAGGTTAATAAAGGCCCCATAAGATGCTCCATAGAGACATTTGCAAAATATAATGCTGCACAAATGCTGATTATGGCCCCATAAGATGCTCTATAAAGATATTTGCCCCTTATAGTGCTGCACAAACGTTATGACCCTATAAGATGCTCCATACAGACACTTGCCCCATATGCCGTAGTGCCCTACAAACGTTAATTATGGCCCCATACAGACACTTGCCCCATATAGTGCTGCACAAACATTATGCCCCTATATAGTGCTGCAGAAACTTTATGGTCCCATATAGTGCTGCAGGAACGTTATGGCCCCATATAGTGCTGCAGGAATGTTATGGCCCCATATAGTGCTGCAGGAATGTTATGGCCCTATATAGTGCTCCAGGAACGTTATGGCCCCCATATAGTGCGGCAGGAATGTTATGGCCCCATATAATGCTGCAGGAATGTTATGGCCCCATATAGTGCTGCAGGAATGTTATGGCCCCATATAGTGCTGCAGGAATGTTATGGCCCCATATAGTGCTCCAGGAACGTTATGGCCCCCATAGAGTGCTGCAGGAATTTTATGGCCCCATATAGTGCTGCAGGAACGTTATGGCCCCATATAGTGCTGCAGGAACGTTATGGCCCCATATAGTGCTGCAGGAACGTTATGGCCCCATATAGTGCTGCAGGAACGTTATGGCCCTATATAGTGCTGCAGGAATGTTATGGCCCCATATAGTGCTGCAGGAATGTTATGGCCCCATATAGTGCTGCAGGAATGTTATGGCCCCATATAGTGCCGCAGGAATGTTATGGCCCCCATATAGTGCTGCAGTAATGTTATGGCCCCATATAGTGCTCCAGGAACATTATGGCCCCATATAGTGCTGCAGGAACGTTATGGCCCCATAGATGCTCCATACAGACACTTGCCCCATTTGCTGCGATAAAAAAAATAAATCACATACTCACCTCTCCGTCGCTCAGGCCCCCGGCACTTTCAATAGTCACCTGCTCCTCGTTCTGGCGCCGTTCTGTCTCCAGCACTGACGTTCAGCAGAGGACGTGCACTGACCACATCACCGCGCCCTCTGACCTCAGCGTCACTGCTGGAGACAGATTGGCGCCCGGAACGAGGAGCAGGTGACTATCGCGCAGCGCTGCGCTCCCCTCCCGGTATACTCACCTGGTCCTGCCGCTGTGTAGATCCTGCTTTCACAACGCCGCAGTGCTTCATCCTGTACTCAGCGGTCACATGGTACCCCTGATTACAGTAATGAATAGGCGGCTCCACCCCTATGGGGGGTGGAGCCGAATATTAATTTACTGTAATGAGCGGGACCATGTGACCGCTGAGTACAGGAAGAAGCTGAAGCTGCTGCTGCCGGCGCCGGGGAAGCAGGGACCGCGCCTGGACTAGGTGAGTATTTTTAGACAGCCCCCGCTCCCCCTCCCCTGCAGACCCCCGGTATGACTCGAGTATAAGCCGAGAGGGGCAATTTCAGCCCAAAAAAGTGGGCTGAAAATCTCGGCTTATACTCGAGTATATACGGTACTTTTTTAAATCAAGCATAGGGGAAAAATGATGGAATCACTAAATTCTGAGGAAAAAATTATGGAATCACCCTGTAAATTTTCATACCCAAAACTAACACCTGTATCAAATTAGATCTGCTCGTTAGTCTGCATCTAAAAAGGAATGATCACACCTTGGAGAGCTGTTGCATTAAGTGGACTGGCATGAATCATGGCTCCAACACGAGAGATGTTAATTGAAAGAAAGGAGAGAATTATCAAACTCTTAAAATAGGGTAAATCATCACACACTGCTGCAAAAGATGTTGGCTGTTCACAGTCAGCTGTGTCTAAAATCTGGACCAAATACAAACAACATGGGAAGGTTCCTAAAGGCAAATATACTGGTAGACCAAGGAAGACATCAAAGCGTCAAGACTGGAAACTTAAAGCAATATGTCTCCAAAACAGGAAATGCTATTGTATTTTCTGCTATCTAGTCAGAGGGCCTCTCTTTGCTGAACCTATATTCATACTGCGTACGTGTTTTCCTCTTACCTAACCGTTATTATATGTGGGGGGCTACTATCACTTTTGGGGTTTCCCTGGAGGCAAGCCAGGTCTGTGTATTCCTCTACTAGGGGGTAACTAGATCTCCGGCTTGTGCAAGGTGTCTAGGGATAATCGTAGGCACACCCCCTGGCTACTATTAGTTGCGTGTTAGGTTCAGCGTCGCGGTCATCTGAGATTCTATCATTCCTAGAGCTAGTCCGTTTTTGCCTGAGTCCCTGCCATTGGGAACCATGACAGTATTGCCGGCCGCAAATGTATTAAAGGTATTGGCTGAAGAAAGAGAGAAAAGAAGAAGTTTCTGACACTTTTTTTTTTTTTTTTTTACTCAGAAGTTCTGTCTAGCCATAATTGCAATCTGCTGCTTTTTTCTCTCCTCTTAACCCCTGAATGGCTCAGATCTCAGCTGTTGAGAAATGGATATCCAGAGTTTAGCTACAGGCCTGAGTGCTCTTGCTTCTAAGGTTCAAAATATCCAAGACTATGTTATACATGCTCCTATGTCAGAACCCAAGATTCCTATACCTGAGTTCTTTTCTGGAGATAGATCTCGTTTTTTGAATTTTAAGCACAATTGTAAATTGTATCTTTCTCTGAGATCTCGCTCCGCTGGAGACTCCGCTCAGCAGGTTAAAATTGTGATTTCCTTGTTGCGGGGTGACCCCCAGAATTGGGCATTTGCATTGGCACCAGGGGATCCTGCGCTGCTCAATGTGGATGCGTTTTTTCTGGCACTGGGGTTGCTCTATGAGGAACCTAATTTGGAGATTCAGGCTGAAAAGGCCTTGATAGCCCTCTCTCAAGGGCATGATGAAGCTGAAATATATTGTCAAAAATTTCGAAAATGGTCTGTGCTTACTCAGTGGAATGAGTGCGCCCTGGCGGCGAATTTCAGAGAAGGTCTCTCTGACGCCGTTAAAGATGTCATGGTGGGGTTTCCTACGCCCACAGGTCTGAATGAATCCATGACTATGGCTATTCAGATTGATCGGCGTTTACGGGAGCGCAAACCTGTGCACCATTTGGCGGTGTCTTCTGAGCAGACACCGGAGATTATGCAATGTGATAGAATTCTGTCCAGAAGTGAACGGCAGAATTATAGGCGTAAAAATGGGTTGTGCTTCTACTGTGGTGATTCTGCTCATGTTATATCAGCATGCTCTAAACTCACAAAAAAGGTTGATAAGTCTTTTGCAATTGGCACTTTACAGTCTAAGTTTATTTTGTCTGTAACTTTGATCTGTTCATTATCATCTATTACTGTGGATGCCTATGTGGATTCTGGCGCTTCCTTGAGTCTTATGGATTTGTCCTTTGCCAGACGCTGTGGGTTTAGCCTAGAGCCTTTGGAAGTTCTTATCCCTCTGAAGGGTATCGACTCCACACCATTGGCTAGGAATAAACCACAATACTGGACACAAGTGACTATGTGTATGACTCCTTAACATCGAGAGGTGATTCGCTTCCTTGTGTTGCATAACTTGCATGATGTCTTAGTGCTTGGATTGCCATGGTTGCAAACTCATAATCCAGTCCTTGACTGGAAAACAATGTCTGTGTTAAGCTGGGGATGTCAGGGGGCTCATGGGGAAGTACCTTTGGTTTCCATTGCTTCATCTACTCCCTCTGAAATTCCGGCATTTTTGTCTGACTATTGTGATGTTTTTGAGGAGCCCAAACTTAGTTCTCTCCCCCCTCACAGGGATTATGATTGTGCTATAGACTTGATTCCGGGCAGCAAGTTTCCCAAGGGTCGTTTGTTTAATCTGTCTGTGCCTGAGCATGCTGCTATGCGGGAGTATATTAAGGAGTCCTTGGAAAAGGGACATATCTGTCCATCCTCATCCCCTTTAGGAGCAGGTTTTTTTTTTTCGTGGGTAAAAAAGATGGCTCCCTGAGGCCCTGTATTGATTATCGCCTCTTGAATAAGATTACAGTCACATACCAGTATCCTTTGCCACTATTGACTGATTTATTTGCTCGTATTAAAGGGGCAAAGTGGTTCTCTAAGATTGATCTTTGGGGTGTGTATAATTTGGTGCGGATTAAGCAGGGAGATGAGTGGAAAACTGCATTTAATATGCCCGAGGGCCATTTTGAGTATTTGGTAATGCCTTTTGGTCTTTCTAATGCTCCTTCAGTCTTTCAGTCCTTTATGCACGATATTTTCCGTAAATACCTGGATAAATTTATGATTGTGTATTTGGATGATATTTTGATTTTTTCGGATGACTGGGAGTCGCATGTTCAACAGGTTAGGAAGGTTTTTCAGGTTTTGCGGGCCAATTCTTTGGTTGTAAAGGGTTCAAAGTGTATTTTTGGGGTTCAGAAGATCTCCTTTTTGGGGTATATTTTTTTCCCTTCTTCTGTTGAGATGGATCCTGTCAAGGTTCGGGCTATTTGTGATTGGACGCAGCCTACTTCCCTGATGTTTCGCTCCCTTTTCAGGTCGAGGTTGATGCTTCCGAGATTGGAGCGGGGCCGGTTTTGTCGCAGAGAAGTCCCGATTGCTCAGTGATGAGACCATGTGCATTCTTCTCTCGAAAGTTTTCGCCCGCCGAGCGAAATTATGATGTCGGTAATCGGGAGCTCTTGGCTATGAAGTGGGCATTTGAGGAGTGGCATCATTGGCTTGAGGGTGCTAGACATCAGGTGGTGGTCTTGACTGATCACAAGAATCTGATTTACCTTGAGTCTGCCAGGCGTCTGAATCCTAGACAGGCGCGCTGGTCGTTGTTTTTCTCCCGGTTTAATTTTGTGGTTTCATACTTGCAGGGTTCAAAAAATGTGAAGGCAGATGCCCTTTCTAGGAGTTTTGAGCCTGACTCCTCTGGTGATTCTGAGCCTACGGGTATCCTTAAGGATGGGGTGATTTTGTCTGCTGTCTCCCCAGACTTGCGACGTGCTTTGCAGGAGTTTCAGACTGATAGGCCTGATCGTTGTCCGCCTGGGAGACTGTTTGTTCCACATGAATGGACCAGTAGAGTCATCTCGGAGGTTCATTCTTCTGTGTTGGCAGGTCACCCTGGAATTTTTGGTACCAGAGATTTGGTGGCCAGGTCCTTCTGGTGGCCTTCCCTGTCTCGGGATGTGCGTGCCTTTGTACAGTCTTGTGATGTTTGTGCTCGGGCCAAGCCTTGCTGTTCTCGGGCTAGTGGATTGTTGTTGTCCTTGCCTATTCCGAAGAGGCTGTGGACGCACATCTCTATGGACTTTATCTCGGACCTCCCGGTTTCTCAGAAAATGTCCGTCATTTGGGTGGTGTGTGACCGTTTTTCTAAGATGGTTCATTTGGTACCCTTGCCCAAATTGCCTTCTTCATCTGAGTTGGTTCCTTTATTTTTTCAGAATGTGGTTCATTTACATGGTATCCCGGAAAACATCGTTTCTGACAGGGGGTCTCAATTTGTGTCTAGGTTCTGGCGAGCGTTCTGTGCCAGGATGGGCATTGATTTGTCTTTTTCGTCTGCATTCCATCCTCAGACTAATGGCCAGACAGAGCGAACTAATCAGACCTTGGAGACTTATTTGAGGTGTTTTGTGTCTGCTGATCAGGATGATTGGGTCGCCTTTTTGCCGTTGGCAGAGTTTGCCCTCAATAATCGGGCCAGTTCTGCCACTCTGGTTTCTCCTTTCTTTTGCAATTCAGGGTTTCACCCTCGTTTTTCATCTGGCCAGGTGGAATCTTCGGATTGCCCTGGAGTGGACACGGTGGTGGATAGACTGCACCGGATTTGGAGTCATGTGGTGGACAATTTGAAGTTGTCTCAGGAGAAGACTCAGCAGTTTGCTAATCGTCATCGTCGTGTGGGTCATCATCTCCGCGTTGGGGACTTGGTGTGGTTATCTTCTCGTTTTGTCCCTATGAAGGTCTCTTCTCCTAAGTTTAAACCTCGGTTCATAGGTCCTTATGAGATTTTGGAGATTCTTAATCCTGTATCTTTTCGTTTGGACCTACCAGCATCTTTCACCATTCATAATGTCTTCCATTGGTCGTTGTTGCGGAGGTACGAGGTACCGGTTGTTCCTTCTGTTGAGCCTCCTGCTCCTGTGCTGGTGGAGGGTGAATTGGAGTATGTTGTGGAGAAGATTTTGGACTCTCGCGTTTCCAGACGGAGACTTCAATATTTGGTTAAATGGAAGGGATACGGTCAGGAGGATAATTCTTGGGTGACTGCCTCCGATGTTCATGCCTCTGATTTGGTTCGCGCCTTTCATAGGGTGCATCCAGATCGCCCTGGTGGTTCTCATGAGGGTTCGGTGCCCCCTCCTTAAGGGGGGGTACTGTTGTGAATTCTGTTTTTGGGCTCCCTCTGGTGGTTACTGGTGGTGCTGGCTGACTTTTGTCTTGCACCTGTTCCCATCAGGAAACTGGGAGTTTCCTATTTAGTCTGGCTTCTCAGTCATTCTAGTGTCGGCAATCAATGTTACCAGAGCACCTCTGTTGCTTGCTACCTGCTCCAAGTCTGCAATTCAGCTAAGTTGGATCTTTGGCATTTTTTGTGTTTGTTTGTCCAGCATGCATTTATATTTCTCTTGCTGCTGGAAGCTCTAGTGATCTGAAATTACTACTCCGGTGTCATGAGTTGATAATGGAGTTAAAGTAATTTCAGGATGGCTGTTTAGGGTTTTGAGGTGACCGCGAAGTCCTCTTTTGTATTTTCTGCTATCTAGTCAGAGGGCCTCTCTTTGCTGAATCTATATTCATACTGCGTACGTGTTTTCCTCTTACCTAACCGTTATTATATGTGGGGGGCTACTATCACTTTTGGGGTTTCCCTGGAGGCAAGCCAGGTCTGTGTATTCCTCTACTAGGGGGTAACTAGATCTCCGGCTGGTGCGAGGTGTCTAGGGATAATCGTAGGCACACCCCCTGGCTACTATTAGTTGCGTGTTAGGTTCAGCGTCGCGGTCATCTGAGATTCCATCATTCCTAGAGCTAGTCCATTTTTGCCTGAGTCCCTGCCATTGGGAACCATGACAGTATTGCCGGCCGCAAATGTATTAAAGGTATTGGCTGAAGAAAGAGAGAAAAGAAGAAGTTTCTGACACTTTTTTTTTTTTTTTTTTACTCAGAAGTTCTGTCTAGCCATAATTGCAATCTGCTGCTTTTTTCTCTCCTCTTAACCCCTGAATGGCTCAGATCTCAGCTGTTGAGAAATGGATATCCAGAGTTTAGCTACAGGCCTGAGTGCTCTTGCTTCTAAGGTTCAAAATATCCAAGACTATGTTATACATGCTCCTATGTCAGAACCCAAGATTCCTATACCTGAGTTCTTTTCTGGAGATAGATCTCGTTTTTTGAATTTTAAGCACAATTGTAAATTGTATCTTTCTCTGAGATCTCGCTCCGCTGGAGACTCCGCTCAGCAGGTTAAAATTGTGATTTCCTTGTTGCGGGGTGACCCCCAGAATTGGGCATTTGCATTGGCACCAGGGGATCCTGCGCTGCTCAATGTGGATGCGTTTTTTCTGGCACTGGGGTTGCTCTATGAGGAACCTAATTTGGAGATTCAGGCTGAAAAGGCCTTGATAGCCCTCTCTCAAGGGCATGATGAAGCTGAAATATATTGTCAAAAATTTCGAAAATGGTCTGTGCTTACTCAGTGGAATGAGTGCGCCCTGGCGGCGAATTTCAGAGAAGGTCTCTCTGACGCCGTTAAAGATGTCATGGTGGGGTTTCCTACGCCCACAGGTCTGAATTAATCCATGACTATGGCTATTCAGATTGATCGGCGTTTACGGGAGCGCAAACCTGTGCACCATTTGGCGGTGTCTTCTGAGCAGACACCGGAGATTATGCAATGTGATAGAATTCTGTCCAGAAGTGAACGGCAGAATTATAGGCGTAAAAATGGGTTGTGCTTCTACTGTGGTGATTCTGCTCATGTTATATCAGCATGCTCTAAACGCACAAAAAAGGTTGATAAGTCTTTTGCAATTGGCACTTTACAGTCTAAGTTTATTTTGTCTGTAACTTTGATCTGTTCATTATCATCTATTACTGTGGATGCCTATGTGGATTCTGGCGCTTCCTTGAGTCTTATGGATTTGTCCTTTGCCAGACGCTGTGGGTTTAGCCTAGAGCCTTTGGAAGTTCCTATCCCTCTGAAGGGTATCGACTCCACACCATTGGCTAGGAATAAACCACAATACTGGACACAAGTGACTATGTGTATGACTCCTTACCATCGAGAGGTGATTCGCTTCCTTGTGTT
This sequence comes from Ranitomeya variabilis, assembly GCF_051348905.1. Lineage (NCBI taxonomy): Eukaryota > Metazoa > Chordata > Amphibia > Anura > Dendrobatidae > Ranitomeya > Ranitomeya variabilis. Next base: position 1,030,678,174 of record NC_135233.1, read on the forward strand.
GCATAACTTGCATGATGTCTTAGTGCTTGGATTGCCATGGTTGCAAACTCATAATCCAGTCCTTGACTGGAAAACAATGTCTGTGTTAAGCTGGGGATGTCAGGGGGCTCATGGGGAAGTACCTTTGGTTTCCATTGCTTCATCTACTCCCTCTGAAATTCCGGCATTTTTGTCTGACTATTGTGATGTTTTTGAGGAGCCCAAACTTAGTTCTCTCCCCCCTCACAGGGATTATGATTGTGCTATAGACTTGATTCCGGGCAGCAAGTTTCCCAAGGGTCGTTTGTTTAATCTGTCTGTGCCTGAGCATGCTGCTATGCGGGAGTATATTAAGGAGTCCTTGGAAAAGGGACATATCCGTCCATCCTCATCCCCTTTAGGAGCAGGTTTTTTTTTTTTCGTGGGTAAAAAAGATGGCTCCCTGAGGCCCTGTATTGATTATCGCCTCTTGAATAAGATTACAGTCACATACCAGTATCCTTTGCCACTATTGACTGATTTATTTGCTCGTATTAAAGGGGCAAAGTGGTTCTCTAAGATTGATCTTCGGGGTGTGTATAATTTGGTGCGGATTAAGCAGGGAGATGAGTGGAAAACTGCATTTAATACGCCCGAGGGCCATTTTGAGTATTTGGTAATGCCTTTTGGTCTTTCTAATGCTCCTTCAGTCTTTCAGTCCTTTATGCACGATATTTTCCGTAAATACCTGGATAAATTTATGATTGTGTATTTGGATGATATTTTGATTTTTTCGGATGACTGGGAGTCGCATGTTCAACAGGTTAGGAAGGTTTTTCAGGTTTTGCGGGCCAATTCTTTGGTTGTAAAGGGTTCAAAGTGTATTTTTGGGGTTCAGAAGATCTCCTTTTTGGGGTATATTTTTTTCCCTTCTTCTGTTGAGATGGATCCTGTCAAGGTTCGGGCTATTTGTGATTGGACGCAGCCTACTTCCCTGATGTTTCGCTCCCTTTTCAGGTCGAGGTTGATGCTTCCGAGATTGGAGCGGGGGCGGTTTTGTCGCAGAGAAGTCCCGATTGCTCAGTGATGAGACCATGTGCATTCTTCTCTCGAAAGTTTTCGCCCGCCGAGCGAAATTATGATGTTGGTAATCGGGAGCTCTTGGCTATGAAGTGGGCATTTGAGGAGTGGCGTCATTGGCTTGAGGGTGCTAGACATCAGGTGGTGGTCTTGACTGATCACAAGAATCTGATTTACCTTGAGTCTGCCAGGCGTCTGAATCCTAGACAGGCGCGCTGGTCGTTGTTTTTCTCCCGGTTTAATTTTGTGGTTTCATACTTGCCAGGTTCAAAAAATGTGAAGGCAGATGCCCTTTCTAGGAGTTTTGAGCCTGACTCCTCTGGTGATTCTGAGCCTACGGGTATCCTTAAGGATGGGGTGATTTTGTCTGCTGTCTCCCCAGACTTGCGACGTGCTTTGCAGGAGTTTCAGACTGATAGGCCTGATCGTTGTCCGCCTGGGAGACTGTTTGTTCCACATGAATGGACCAGTAGAGTCATCTCGGAGGTTCATTCTTCTGTGTTGGCAGGTCACCCTGGAATTTTTGGTACCAGAGATTTGGTGGCCAGGTCCTTCTGGTGGCCTTCCCTGTCTCGGGATGTGCGTGCCTTTGTACAGTCTTGTGATGTTTGTGCTCGGGCCAAGCCTTGCTGTTCTCGGGCTAGTGGATTGTTGTTGTCCTTGCCTATTCCGAAGAGGCCATGGACGCACATCTCTATGGACTTTATCTCGGACCTCCCGGTTTCTCAGAAAATGTCCGTCATTTGGGTGGTGTGTGACCGTTTTTCTAAGATGGTTCATTTGGTACCCTTGCCCAAATTGCCTTCTTCATCTGAGTTGGTTCCTTTATTTTTTCAGAATGTGGTTCATTTACATGGTATCCCGGAAAACATCGTTTCTGACAGGGGGTCTCAATTTGTGTCTAGGTTCTGGCGAGCGTTCTGTGCCAGGATGGGCATTGATTTGTCTTTTTCGTCTGCATTCCATCCTCAGACTAATGGCCAGACAGAGCGAACTAATCAGACCTTGGAGACTTATTTGAGGTGTTTTGTGTCTGCTGATCAGGATGATTGGGTCGCCTTTTTGCCGTTGGCAGAGTTTGCCCTCAATAATCGGGCCAGTTCTGCCACTCTGGTTTCTCCTTTCTTTTGCAATTCAGGGTTTCACCCTCGTTTTTCATCTGGCCAGGTGGAATCTTCGGATTGCCCTGGAGTGGACACGGTGGTGGATAGACTGCACCGGATTTGGAGTCATGTGGTGGACAATTTGAAGTTGTCTCAGGAGAAGACTCAGCAGTTTGCTAATCGTCATCGTCGTGTGGGTCATCATCTCCGCGTTGGGGACTTGGTGTGGTTATCTTCTCGTTTTGTCCCTATGAAGGTCTCTTCTCCTAAGTTTAAACCTCGGTTCATAGGTCCTTATAAGATTTTGGAGATTCTTAATCCTGTATCTTTTCGTTTGGACCTACCAGCATCTTTCACCATTCATAATGTCTTCCATTGGTCGTTGTTGCGGAGGTACGAGGTACCGGTTGTTCCTTCTGTTGAGCCTCCTGCTCCTGTGCTGGTGGAGGGTGAATTGGAGTATGTTGTGGAGAAGATTTTGGACTCTCGCGTTTCCAGACGGAGACTTCAATATTTGGTTAAATGGAAGGGATACGGTCAGGAGGATAATTCTTGGGTGACTGCCTCCGATGTTCATGCCTCTGATTTGGTTCGCGCCTTTCATAGGGCGCATCCAGATCGCCCTGGTGGTTCTCATGAGGGTTCGGTGCCCCCTCCTTAAGGGGGGGGTACTGTTGTGAATTCTGTTTTTGGGCTCCCTCTGGTGGTTACTGGTGGTGCTGGCTGACTTTTGTCTTGCACCTGTTCCCATCAGGAAACTGGGAGTTTCCTATTTAGTCTGGCTTCTCAGTCATTCTAGTGCTGGCAATCAATGTTACCAGAGCACCTCTGTTGCTTGCTACCTGCTCCAAGTCTGCAATTCAGCTAAGTTGGATCTTTGGCATTTTTTGTGTTTGTTTGTCCAGCATGCATTTATATTTCTCTTGCTGCTGGAAGCTCTAGTGATCTGAAATTACTACTCCGGTGTCATGAGTTGATAACGGAGTTAAAGTAATTTCAGGATGGCTGTTTAGGGTTTTGAGGTGACCGCGAAGTCCTCTTTTGTATTTTCTGCTATCTAGTCAGAGGGCCTCTCTTTGCTGAATCTATATTCATACTGCGTACGTGTTTTCCTCTTACCTAACCGTTATTATATGTGGGGGGCTACTATCACTTTTGGGGTTTCCCTGGAGGCAAGCCAGGTCTGTGTATTCCTCTACTAGGGGGTAACTAGATCTCCGGCTGGTGCGAGGTGTCTAGGGATAATCGTAGGCACACCCCCTGGCTACTATTAGTTGCGTGTTAGGTTCAGCGTCGCGGTCATCTGAGATTCCATCATTCCTAGAGCTAGTCCGTTTTTGCCTGAGTCCCTGCCATTGGGAACCATGACAGGAGGCACCGCTAAGAGCCAGAGTCCGCCGGAGGGGTGAGTATATCAATATTTTTTATTTTTATTATTTATTTTTTACATGAATATGGATCCCAGGGCCTGAAGGAGAGTCTCCTCTCCTCCAGACCTTGGGAACCATACACACCGCACACTCCCGATTCCGATTTCCGATATCGCAAAAATATCGGAACTCGGTATCGGAATTCCGATACAGCAAATATCGGCCGATACCCGATATTTGCAGTATCGGAATGCTCAACACTAGTCATCAGAGTTTTGCTACCTAAGCATAAAATAGGGTCAAAGACCCAGATACAAGCAATGTATTGTAACATGATGCAGGGTGGTAACCATGTGCGAGGTATTCATCTTTCATGCTCCAGCACGCTACATGAAGATGAGGTTCTGGCTTGGTATGTGGGCTTCATCTATGGTGGGGCTTCGCCCTTGCAGTCTGCATGATGCTAATGACTTTGGCTGGCCAGGACCAGATGTTGAACATCTAAGTGAAGGAGACCACCACACAAAAATAAATAGGTTTTTACTGGAAAATTAACTTGGTTGGAACTTTGTACAGTAGATTGCGGCTGCATAACTTCATTAACGTTTCCTTCAGAACATGGAGCATCTTCACACATGGTTTCTCTACCTCTTTCAATCTTGCTTGTTTTTTCCCTTAAGTTCCTCTGCCTTCTCTACAACCAAGCACAGTACTACAGTCCAGGAGGTGAGAGTCCTGCCCTCAACCCCTTGGTTCACTTAGTTTTTCAATATGGCCATTACTTAACTTCTTTATTTGCTGACGCCTTGGAACTACTGCCAGGGCACTCTCTTAGTCTCACATTCCCTGTTCCATTCTGGCCCGTTACCTCTCTATTTTGTGAACTAGAGGCTGTACTGCTAGGTGTCCAATTTTAGGACCCATCTCCCGTAAATCACTCTGTCTTTTTATAGCTTTTCCTTTCTCTGCTCAGGATCACATTATCTACTGCTTCGCTCTCCACTCACTTTGGGGATACTCGGACCAAAGGTCTGCTCTAGCTGCTAGCTAGTCCCTGTATGACTCACTACCAGGAAGTCCTCTCTGATCTTGCTATATAGCTCATCCCTCTCTGGGCTAGTCACAACTCTTAACTCTATCCATACCTACTCGCTACCTGTTGCTGAGCAGATTATAACCCTATCACATAACAGTGTAAAACATTATAATGCATCACATCACAGCACATATCAACAAGGGGTACGTGGGCACAACTTACAGTTTCTTACAGCATCATTTACTAGGCTTTTTGCTGTTAAGGTACCTTCACACGAAGCGACCCTGCAGCGATAGCGACAACGATGCCGATCGCTGCAGCGTCGCTGTTTGATCGCTGGAGAGCTGTCACACAGACCGCTCTCCAGCGACCAACGATGCCGAGGTCCCCGGGTAACCAGGGTAAACATTGGGTTGCTAAGCGCAGTGCCGCACTTAGTAACCCGATGTTTACCCTGGTTACCAGCGTAAAAGTAAAAAAAACAAACAGTACATGCTCACCTGCGCGTCCCCCGGCGTCCGCTTCCTGACACTGACTGAGCTCTGGCCCTAACAGCACAGCGGTGACGTCACCGCTGTGCTTTCACTTTCACTTTTAGGGCCGGCGCTAGTAAGTGTCAGGAAGCAGACGCTGGGGGACGCGCAGGTGAGTATGTACTGTTTGTTTTTTTTACTTTTACGCTGGTAACCAGGGTAAACATCGGGTTACTAAGCGCGGCCCTGCGTTTTGTAACCCGATGTTTACCCTGGTTACCAGTGTAAAACATCGCTGGTATCGTTGCTTTTGCTTTCAAACACAACGATACACGGCGATCGGACGACCAAATAAAGTTCTGGACTTTATTCAGCGACCAGCGACATCACAGCAGGATCCTGATCGCTGCTGCGTGTCAAACTAAACGATATCGCTAGCGAGGACGCTGCAACGTCACAGATCGTTAGCGATATCGTTACAAAGTCGTTTCGTGTGAAGGTACCTTTACCTTGATAAAATATCTGGTTTATCTGCTGCAGATCTACCAGTTTTCTCAATGTTGATCTCAGTATTACCTCACCCACAGCACTGATAGTTTGGCCATGTACAGTGGACACAGTAAGGTGACAATCAGTGGTGGAGGTGGGTTTATACAGAGCTCATGAATATGGAGGACTAACTGTAAGAATGTATACTAGTACTCTGGTGATAATCTACTGCTGGTAGGACAATGATTTTATCAAGCAGCCCAGTAAGTGACATGTCTGGAATCAGGGTCTCATCCCCAATATCATGCTGCTCTCAGACTACGTGAAAAAAACTGCTGACAGATTCCCTTTAATTTGCATTCCTGGTAATGTAGCAAGCAATGCAGTAAAGTAATCTCATCTTAGAAACCTATATCAATGACTGTGGTGCACATTTAACCAAAATGACTTAATTTATGCCAAATTTTTATAGTACTCAAACTCTGCTGCTCCATATTTTTTAATAATGAGCACATTTTATCGCCACAGCCTTTTAAAAATAGTAGTGCAGTTTAGGCAGAAAAAGGGGAATGCACCTAAAATGCAGCACAATAGTACAGATAATTATTTTACCATTCAATGGCCTAAGCCAAAAGTTTGAACATTACTTTGAAAATTTTGAAATCAATAAAAGAAAAAAGCTTGAATTCGCTTGACTTTTGGCACTGCAGTGATAATATTATTTGCTACAACCCCTGGCAAAAATTATGGAATCACCGGCCTTGGAGGATGTTCATTCAGTTGTTTAATTTTGTAGAAAAAAAAAACAGTTCACAGAAATGGCACAAAACTGAAGTTATTTCAAATGGCAACTTTCTGGCTTTAAGAAACAGTAAACAAAATGAAGAACAAAAATGTGGTAGTCAGTAATGGTTACTTTTTTTTAATCAAGCATAGGGGAAAAATTATGGAATCACTAAATTCTGAGGAAAAAATTATGGAATCACCCTGTAAATTTTCATACCCAAAACTAACACCTGTATCAAATTAGATCTGCTCGTTAGTCTGCATCTAAAAAGGAGTGATCACACCTTGGAGAGCTGTTGCATTAAGTGGACTGACATGAATCATGGCTCCAACACGAGAGATGTTAATTGAAAGAAAGGAGAGGATTATCAAACTCTTAAAATAGGGTAAATCATCACACAATGCTGCAAAAGATGTTGGCTGTTCACAGTCAGCTGTGTCTAAAATCTGGACCAAATACAAACAACATGGGAAGGTTGCTAAAGGCAAATATACTGGTAGACCAAGGAAGACATCAAAGCGTCAAGACTGGAAACTTAAAGCAATATGTCTCCAAAACAGGAAATGCACAACAAAACAAATGAGGAACAAATGGGTGGAAACTGGAGTCAACGTCTGTGACCAAACTGTAAGAAACCACCTAAAGGAAATGGGATTTACATACAGAAAAGCTAAACGAAAGCCATCATTAACACCTGAATAGAAAAAAACAAGGTTACAATGGGCTAAGGAAAACTAATCATGGACTGTGGATGACTGGATGAAAGTCATATTCAGTAATGAATCACAAATCTGCATTGGGCAAGGTAATGATGCTGGAACTTTTGTTTGGTGCCGTTCCAATGAGACTATTAACCAGGCCTCCCTGGTTGAGCTAAGATATGATTTGAACTGCCTAATAAGTATATCTATCTGTGCCTGGACTAAGACAAGGATTTATTCGTGTCAAGTATGCTCAAGAATAACTGTGCTTCATAGACTTTCTGCTTGATTGCATTTTCTTCTGAAGTTTCCTATAGACTGCTAAGCTGCGTTTAATATTTACACCAAGTGTTGTGGACTTGAGTTTCTCTCTGCACCTGTTTGAATCACCGTGTGATAATATAGACTTTACCACTTATAAAACTGTGTCCTGTAGTTGTCTTGTTCCACGCAAAGAGTCTCCTGAGTTATACCCTATAATTATTACAGGATAATCTAGCATTAAAAAAAAAAAGGAGACTGCTGGAACAATGACTGCAAATAGCAAATTAGAGCAGGTGTTTTCCATAATTAGATCACTGCAGAAAGATGTGGAAGGTCTGCAAAAGAAGTTTGGAAGCTTTGAACACAATCAACAAGTGTTTGGACAAACTTTGCAGGACTTGAGCAACTGCATGGCAGCCCAGGAAAACAAACTTGCTGGCATAGAGTCCCAGTATGGACGGGCTTTTCAGGACATAAGCACGCAAATAGCTGCACAAGTGACTTTTCCCTCTGGGCAACCACCACCAGCTAGCCCACCTAAGTTGCCCCCATTCAGATTTAATGGTGATCGCGACAAATTTCGTGGCTTTGTGAATCAATGTATGCTATATTTTGATGTGCATGCTGACCGTTTTCCTACTGATAGATCCAAAGTATTGTGTGTAATAATGCTACTGACCTCACCAGCGCTCGCCTGGGCGAATCCTATGATTGAGTCTCGTGACCCACGGTTAAATGACTTGGATGATTTATTGGCCGTTATGGCATTAATGTTTGATGACCCTAATGGCCGTACAACTGCTGAATCTGCTTTGTTGTCTTTACGCCAGGCTAAACGTTCTGTTATTGAGTATGCCACTGAATTCAGGAGATTGGCGGTAGATACCAATTGGGACAGTGATGCACAATTGCCTATTTTTAAAAGGGGTCTGTCTAGTATTGTAAAAGATGAACTATCCCGCTCTGAGTCACCACAAGAGCTAGAGACATTTATACAGCATTGTGTGCACATAGACATTCGCTTTACTGAGCGTAGGCAGGAGAAATTTGCAGCATATAACCGTGTTTCTAACTTTTCCCTTCCTTCCAAAGAGCCTGCAGGTAAAATCTCTCGGGAGGTGGAGGAGGTGCCCATGCAAATTGATTCCGTTCAGAGGCGCGAGATCAATGAGCGCCAGGAGCATCGCCTTCGTGAAAGTCTATGTTTCTACTGCGGCCAGTCTGACCACTTCTTGATCAAATGTCCTAAGTGTTCTAGATGGCCTAACAAGGTGCTAGCAGCAATAGGGGAGTATGACAACTGTGATGATGAATCTGACATCTCTGAATGTAGCCTGCCTTTAAACGCTGTATTCCATTCAATTTCTATGACTTCATCCCCCAAGGAGCTGAAGGAGAAGAACTCTCACTGTTCTCTCCCTATTAAGATCCTGTGTTCAAGACAGTGGATTTCCAGTTCAGCTATGATTGACTCTGCTGCAGGTGGCAATTTCATGGATATTGCATTTGCCAAGGAACATGGTATTAAAATTCAGCAAAGAGCCTCTCCAATTACCATGGAAACAGTGAATGGGTCACCTTTAATCTCTGGGCCTGTGGATCAGGAGACTGTACCCCTTAAAATTTTGTTGGAGCCTAATCATCAGGAGCAACTTTCTTTCTTGCTAATTTCTTCTCCTCATTTTCCTGTGATATTAGGCATTCCTTGGTTGCGTTCTCAGAACCCAATTATCAACTGGGAGACCAAGGAGATTATCTTCCCAACAAGGAGCAACTCAGCGTTAACAGAAGCTGTCCCTGAGTCCACGGCTACGGAACCACATGTACAGGTATTTTCTTTACCTCCAGCTTATAAAGAGTTCTCTGACATCTGTGACAAGAAGAATGCAGATCAGCTTCCTCCACACAGGCATTATGACTGTCCCATTGAGCTGCTTCCCGGGGCAGCCATTCCTTTTGGTAACATATACCCTTTGGCGGCACCTGAGCTTCAAGCCTTAAAAGAGTATATTGATGAAAATCTGGCCAAAGGCTTCATACGTCCTTCTTCCTCACCAGCAGGGGCACCTATCTTTTTTGTAAAGAAGAAGGATGGGACCCTGAGACCCTGTGTTGACTATCAAGAACTCAATAAGGTAACTGTACGAGACCGTTACCCTTTGCCTCTGATTCCGGAATTACTGGAAAGAGTCCGCCATGCTAAGGTGTTCTCTAAACTGGATCTTCACGGGGCTTATAATTTGGTGCGTATTCGTCCAGGGGATGAGTGGAAGACAGCATTCAGATGCTGGTATGGACACTTTGAATCTCTTGTGATGCCCTTCGGGCTTTGTAACGGCCCTGCAACATTTTAACACCTTGCTAATGACATTTTCAGAGATTTGTTGGACCAGTTTGTAGTGATCTATTTGGACGAAATACTAATCTTTTCTGACTCTCTACAGGAACATGAAGAACATGTCAAAACTGTTTTAAGATGTCTGAAAGAGAACCATCTGTATATTAAGCCGGAGAAATGCGAGTTCCATCGTTCTGAGATACAGTTCTTAGGTTATATCATCTCTCCCCAGGGGCTGAACATGGAATCTGGTAAGATTCAGGCTATCCTTGACTGGCCGGTACCCAAGAACGTTAAGGAGGTCCAATGTTTTATTGGTTTTGCAAATTTCTACAGACGCTTCATTCGAAATTTTTCTGATATTGTCTGTCCCATTACTTCCTTGACAAAGAAGGAAAAGCCCTTTAAGTGGTCATCACAGGCTCAAGAAGCTTTTGATTGGCTTAAGATTAGTGTTGAGCAGTCCGATACCGCAAGTATCGGATATCGGCCGATATTTGCGGAATCGGAATTCCGAAACCGAGTTCCGATATTTTTGCGATATCGGGAATCGGGATCGGAATGCATATTCATGTGTAAAAAAAAGAATAAAAATAAAAAATAGGGATATACTCACCCTCTGACGCGCCCTGGTTGTACCCGCTGCAACCGGCAGCCTCCGTTGCTAAGAATGAGCGAGTGAAGGACCTGCGATGACGTCGCGGTCTTGTGATTGGTTGCATGAGCGGTTACATGAGCGGTCACGCGACCAATCACAAGCCACCACGTCATCGAAGGTCCTTCACTCGCTCATTCTTAGGAACGGAGGCTGCCAGTTAACACCGCTAGGCCAGGGTCCGCCGGAAGGGTGAGTATATCCATATTTTTTTATCTTTATTCTTTATTTTTTACATGAATATGGATCCCAGAGCCTGAAGGAGAGTTTCCTCTCCTTCAGTCCCTGGGAACCATCCAGGATAGCTTCTGATACTTGTGTCCATTGACTTGTATTGGTATCATGTATCGGTATCGGCGATATCCGATATTTTTCGGATATCGGCCGATACTATCCGATACCGATACCTTCAAGTATCGGAAGGTATCGCTCAACACTGCTTAAGATTAGGGTTGAGCGACTTTCATTTTTTCAAGATCGAGTCGGGTTTTGTGAAACCCGACTTTGTCCAAAGTCGAGTCAAGTGCAGTCGGCCGATTATCGCGAAAAGTCAGGGATTGACCGAAACACGAAACCCAATGCAAGTCAATGGGGAAGCATAGTCGGCAGTGAGTGGAGGCCAGGAAAACACCTACAGTGCCCATTTTAATGCCAAAAACATCCATTCTTGTTTCTGAAGCTTGTCAATCTTAATTAACTTTATAATAATAGTTGGGCATTGGAAATTGGGGGTCATTTGGCAAAAGTTGTGGGGGGTAGGGCTGGTTCAAGGTTTTAGTGGGCCCAGGAAACGTGGACTACGTCACGGCGGTGGAGCAGGGAGAGGTAAGTATTTCAACGTTGCAAGTGCTGTGATCCTGAGCAAGCAGGAGGGGCCCACTCGTTCGCATTGGCACTGGCACAGGGCCCCTCAAAGTACAGCGGTGTGTTTGCATGGTGGGGGCGCCTCCCACCAGCAGCGACACTTTTGTGTACTCTGAGGGGCCCTGTGCCTGTGACGTCGCCAACGAGTATGCCCCCTACCTGTTAAAGAAACCTGCACTTTCATCTGCACCTTCCTCTTTGTCCCTGTGTAAGGTGGTATAGTATGCGGGAAGGGGAACCCGACTTTCAGCAGGGTCAGATTGTGGCTGTGTAGCGTGCAAGGGGAATGTAGTGGTCTGGGTCAAAGTACCACAAGACTCATGTAGCACCGGCTGGGCAATGGGCAGGATGAGGAGGAAACACTGATATAGGGCCAAATAATAAAGTGGGCTAAATGCAATTCAAAATTGGTAACAGGAGCTAACCAGGCAGCATTGCTTAGTTCAGTGGAGGACAACTGTAATGAGAGGCAGGCACAGTTAGTAGGCCCAAATAATAACGTGGGCAAAACAAAGTTCAAAATTGGTAACAGGAGTAAACAGGCGGCACTGCTTTGTTCAGTGGAGGAGAACACCTTTGAGCGGCAGACACCGTTAGTAGGCCCAACCCAACTAGTAGGCCCTATGCAGTTTAATATTACAAATGAAGGCCGAAAGCCTGAAGATTAAATGTCAGGAAAATAACACAGGACAACACCAAGGTGCGGCACACACCGTTAGTAGGCCCCAACCACCAAATTTTTAAAAAACAGCACTTAATGAGAGCCAGAAGGTTGAAGCTCAGATTTATACAGTGGAGGACAACACCAGGGAGCGACAGACACCGTTAGTAGGCCCCAACCACCAAATTTTTGTTAAAAAGCACTTAATGAGAGCCAGTAGGTTGAAGCTCAGATTTATACAGTGGATGACAACACCAGGGAGCGGCAGACACCGTTAGTAGGCCCCAACCACCAAATTTTTAAAAAACAGCACTTAATGAGAGCCAGAAGGTTGAAGCTCAGATTTATACAGTGGAGGACAACACCAGGGAGCGGCAGACACCGTTAGTAGGCCCCAACCACCAAATTTTTGTTAAAAAGCACTTAATGAGAGCCAGTAGGTTGAAGCTCAGATTTATACAGTGGAGGACAACACCAGGGAGCGGCAGACACCGTTAGTAGGCCCCAACCACCAAATTTTTAAAAAACAGCACTTAATGAGAGCCAGAAGGTTGAAGCTCAGATTTATACAGTGAAGGACAACACCAGGGAGCGGCAGACACCGTTATTAGGCCCTAACCACCAATTTTTTTTTTAAAAGCACTTAATGAGAGCCAGAAGGTTGAAGCTCAGATTTATACAGTGGAGGACAACACCAGGGAGCGGCAGACTCCGTTAGTATGCCCCAACCACCAAATTTGTGTTAAAAAGCACTTAATGAGAGCCAGAAGGTTGAAGCTCAGATTTATACAGTGGAGGACAACACCAGGGAGCGGCAGACACCGTTAGTAGGCCCCAACCACCAAATTTTTTTTAAAAAGCACTTAATGAGAGCCAGAAGGTTGAAGCTCAGATTTAGACAGTGGAGGACAACACCAGGGAGCGGCAGACACCGTGAGTAGGCCCCAACCACCAAACTTTTTTTTTTAAAAGCACTTAATGAGAGCCAGAAAGTTGAAGCTCAGATTTATACAGTGGAGGACAACACCAGGGAGCGGCAGACACCGTTAGTATGCCCCAACCACCCAATTTTTGTTAAAAAGCACTTAATGAGAGCCAGAAGGTTGAATCTCAGATTTATACAGTGGAGGACAATTTGAATTAGGGACTGCAGACAGACTTAGTAGGCTATCCACTGTGGACCATGCATCCACCACATTAACCAATTGCGCCGTAATGGACACGTAACCTTCCGTGGCCATGCCTACAGGTCCATGCGTCTGTTGTCAGGTGCACCTTTGTACTCACAGATTGCCAGAGTGCATGGACAATGCGGTCCTTTAAATGCTGGTGGAGGGTTGGGACAGGCTCGCTAGGCCTAAAATAACTAAAAATAGGCTCAAGGCACTTAGAGTTATCTCGCAGGGGTACACAGGCAGCATTGTTGTGGTCAGTGGAGGAGGATTGCAAGGAGGGACCGCAGACAGGCTTACTAGGCCTAAAATAACTAAAAATAGGCTCAAGGCACTTAGAGTTATCTCGCAGGGGTACACAGGCAGCATTGTTGTGGTCAGTGGGGGAGGATTGCAAGGAGGGACTGCAGACAGGCTTACTAGGCCTAAACTAACTAAAAATAGGCTCAAGGCACTTAGAGTTATCTCGCAGGGCTACACAGGCAGCATTGTTGTGGTCAGTGGAGGATTGCAAGGAGGGACCGCAGACAGGCTTACTAGGCCTCAAATAAATAAAAATAGGCTTAATGCAGTTTTAAATAGGTTACATGGGTACACAGACAGCATTGTTGTGGTCAGTGGAGGAGGATTGCAAGGAGGGACCGCAGAGAGGCTTACTAGGCCTAAAATAAATAAAAATAGGCTCAAGGCACTTAGAGTTATCTCGCAGGGGTACACAGGCAGCATTGTTGTGGTCAGTGGAGGAGGATTGCAAGGAGGGACTGCAGAGAGGCTTACTAGGCCTAAAATAAATAAAAATAGGCTCAAGGCAGTTTTAAATAGGTTACATGGGTACACAGGCAGCATTGTTGTGGTCAGTGGAGGAGGATTGCAAGGAGGGACCGCAGACAGGCTTACTAGGCCTAAAATAAATAAAAATAGGCTCTATGCAGTTTTAAATAGGTTACATGGGTACACAGGCAGCATTGTTGTGGTCAGTGGAGGAGGATTGCAAGGAGGGACCGCAGACAGGCTTACTAGGCCTAAAATAACTAAAAATAGGCTCAAGGCACTTAGAGTTATCTCGCAGGGGTACACAGGCAGCATTGTTGTGGTCAGTGGAGGAGGATTGCAAGGAGGGACTGCAGACAGGCTTACTAGGCCTAAAATAAATAAAAATAGGCTCTATGCAGTTTTAAATAGGTTACATGGGTACACAGGCAGCATTGTTGTGGTCAGTGGAGGAGGATTCCAAGGAGGGACTGCAGACAGGCTTACTAGGCCTAAAATAACTAAAAATAGGCTCAAGGCACTTAGAGTTATCTCGCAGGGGTACACAGGCAGCATTGGTGTGGTCAGCGGAGGACGATTGCAAGGAGTGTCTGACACAGTTAGTACTCACAAAAAATAAATAGATGTTAATGTCTCGCAAAACAGAAAAAAAAAAAAAAAAGCGTGGCATACTTAGGTACAGGGGTGGGCTCATCTGCTGAGTTTCTGACATAGTAATTTGGCAGTAAGTATTTACTGGTGTCAATATAGGACACTGACCCAGACTACTTTAACTAGCATCATAGATGTCAACAAATTGGTATTGTCAGTGCCAGGCATTGAATGATGTCAGCGCATAGACTAAACATTGGTGGAGCTGTGAGAGATAATTTTGCACGTGGTAGAGCACAGTTTGAGCTGGGGGGGTGAACTCGCTTGTGGCCGGCGGTACCGTCCCAGGGCCCATCATGTTACAACGGTGTGTCTGACGTTGGGTGCGCGCCACCACCGCCAGAGACACTTTATTGTACTATGAGGGACCCAGTGGCAGTGCCGTCGACCAAAAGCGAGCACACCCACCTCTTCAGACAAACGGCACTCTAACGGGTGCTTGCGCCAAGTGGCGAGACCACGGCCCCGTGGGGGGAGTTTTCCCATTGAGGGAGGTGTAAACATGTCGTATGCTGGACAAACAGCTGCTGCAAATTAAGAGATTGGAACACTCAGTAAGACCAGTCCACAAGCAAGACCTTTTTATAGGAAAGCTAGGTGTCAGCCGGGAAAGGTGGGGCAAAATAATTTGAAATCCAGGAGTGGTTCATTTTAATGAAGGTTAGATCATCCACATTTTGGGTAGCCAGACGAGTCCTTTTTTCAGTTAATATTGAACCAGCAGCACTGAATACTCTTTCTGATAGCACACTAGCTGCTGGGCAAGCAAGCTCCTGCAATGCATATTCTGCCAATTCAGGCCAGGTGTCTAATTTGGATGCCCAGTAATCAAATGGGAATGACGGTTGAGGGAGAACATCGATAAGGGATGAAAAATAGTTAGTAACCATACTGGACAAATGTTGTCTCCTGTCACTTTGAACAGATGCTGCAGTACCTGTCCTGTCTGCGGTCATTGCAAAATCACTCCACAATCTGGTCAGAAAACCCCTCTGTCCAACGCCACTTCTGATTTGTGCACCTCTAACACCTCTGCCCTGTAGCCCCCTGCAGCTCGTGTGAGAACCATCACCGGCGCTGTGTGCTGGGAATGCCTGAATCAAACGGTCTACAAGAGTTGCTTGTTTGGTTGCTAATATTTGTTCGAGTTTCTCATGTGGCATAATATTTTGCAATTTGCCTTTATCGCGAGGGTCAAGGATGCAGGCCAACCAGTAATTGTCATCGCTCATCATTTTAATAATGCGTGGGTCCAGTGGTGTAACTACAAAGTTATGGGCCCCGGTGCGAACTTCCAAAAGGGCCCCCCCCTACCCCCGCCCCCCCTACCCCCCACCTTCCCCCGCCCCGAAAACCTTCCCCCCCCCACCTTCCCCTAGATACGCCTCGGACTGTTGCAGGAATCTCCTGCACTGCAACATGGTGTTGGGTGCCAGCACAGCCTGCACAGTGGTATATCCAGCACAGCCCGCACAGTGGTATATCCAGCACAGCCCGCACAGTGGTATATCCAGCACAGCCCTCACAGTGGTATATCCAGCACAGCCCGCACAGTGGTATATCCATCACAGCCCGCACAGTGGTATATCCAGCACAGCCCGCACAGTGGTATATCCAGCACAGCCCTCACAGTGGTATATCCAGCACAGCCCGCACAGTGGTATATAGAGCACAGCCCGCACAGTGGTATATACAGCACAGCCCGCACAGTGATATATACAGCACAGCCCGCACAGGGATATATATAACACAGCCCACACAGGGGTATATACAGCACAGCCCGCACAGGGGTATATACAGCACAGCCCGCACAGGGGTATATAGAGCAAGCCAGCACAGGGGTATATACAGCACAGCCCGCACAGGGGTATATACAGCACAGCCCGCACAGGGGTATATACAGCACAGCCCGCACAGGGGTATATACAGCACAGCCCGCACAGTGATATATCCAGCACAGCCCGCACAGGGGTATATACAGCACAGCCCGCACAGGGGTATATAGAGCACAGCCCACATCACATCTCATCTCCCCCCCCCCGATAATGGCCCCACAGTCCGGTTAAAAAGAAAAAAAAACTCTCCTCACCTTTCCTTTTGCCCGCGCTGCTCCTGGTGGCTGAAGTCTGCCCAGGACACAGCAGGTGCGTGATGATATGACATCATCGCGCACCCGCAGTGTACTGTCAGAGGCAGAGCGGGGAATGATGGGAGAGGGAGCGTCAGGTGACGCTCTCTCTTTCATCATTGCATTGAACTATACCGGTGTCATAGACGCCGGTATAGTTAAATGCGGCAGCGGCACTGGGAGGGTTCCGGGGGAGGAACAGTGCAGCGGCCCACTACTGGCATTGGCTCTTCTGGCATTTGCCAGAAGTGCCCAATGGCCAGCCCGGCCCTGCTCAGACCTGCCGGCCCGGGGCACCTGACCTGCGGGGCCCGGTCGCAATGGCGACCGCTGCGACCGAGGTAGTTACGCCCCTGCATGGGTCCCTTTTGAGGATACATAAGGCATAATCCGCCATGTGGGCCAAAGTTCCAGTTGTCAAATCTGCGGTTGTGCTGGTTTGAGGGGCAGTTACAGGCAAATCTACGTCACTTGTCTCCCTTAAAAAAACAGAACCCGGCCTTGTAACGCCACTAATTTCTGTTGGCCCAGGAGAAGCTTCCTCATTAAAAAAGTACTCATCCCCATCATCCTCCTCGTCCTCCTCATCCTCTTCGCCCGCTACCGCGTCCTCTACACGGCCCTGACCAGACAATGGCTGACTGTCATCAAGGCTTTCCTCTTCCTCGGCTGCAGACGCCTGCTCCTTCATGTGCGTCAAACTTTGCATCAGCAGACGCATTAGGGGGATGCTCATGCTTATTATGGCATTGTCTGCACTAACCAGCCGTGTGCATTCCTCAAAACACTGAAGGACTTGACACAGGTCTTGTAGCTTCGACCACTGCACACCTGACAACTCCATGTCTGCCATCCAACTGCCTGCCCGTGTATCCTCCCACAAATACATAACAGCACGCCCCTGTTCGCACAGTTTCTGAAGCATGTGCAGTGTGGAGTTCCTAACGTCGATGATTAGGCAATGCTGGGGAAGGTTCAAAGACCGCTGATAGTTCTGCATACGGCTGGAGTGTACGGGCGAACGGCGGATATGCGAGCAAAGTCTGCGCACTTTGAGGAGCAGGTCAGGTAACCCCGGATAACTTTTCAGGAAGCACTGCACCACCAGGTTTAAGGTGTGAGCCAGGCAAGGAATGTGTTTCAGTTGGGAAAGAGCTATGGCAGCCATGAAATTCCTTCCGTTATCACTCACTACCTTGCCTGCCTCAAGATGTACAGAGCCCAGCCATGACTGAGTTTCTTTCTGCAAGAACTCAGACAGAACTTCCGCGGTGTGTCTGTTGTCGCCCAAACACTTCATTGCCAATACAGCCTGCTGACGCTTGCCACTAGCTGTCCCATAATGGCACACCTGGTGTGCAACAGTGGCAGCTGCAGATGGAATGGATGTGCGACTGCGGTCTGTGGACGAGCTCTCACTTCTGCAGGAGGATGAGGAAGAGGAGGAGGGGGGGCGAACGCCTACAGCCAACTCTTTCCTTGACCATGGGCTAGGCAGAACTGTCCCAATATTGCTGGCCCCTGTGGACCCTGCATCCACCACATTCACCCAGTGTGCCATGAAGGACACGTCACGTCCCTGGCCATGCCTACTGGTCCATGCATCTGTTGTCAGGTGCACCTTTGTAGTCACAGACTGCCTGAGTGCATGGACGATGCGGTCTTTAACATGCTGTTGGAGGGCTGGGATGGCTTTTCTAGAAAAGAAGTGTCGACTGGGTAGCTCGTAGCGTGGTACAGCGTAGTCCATCAGCGCTTTGAAAGCTTCACTTTCAACTAACCGGTAAGGCATCATCTCTAATGAGATTAGTCTAGCAATGTGGGCGTTCAAACCCTGTGTACGCGGATGCGAGGATGAGTACTTCCTTTTCCTAACAAGAGTCTCATGTAGGGTGAGCTGGACTGGAGAGCTGGAGATCGTGGAACTAGCGGTGGTGCCGGTGGACATGGCAGACTGAGAGAGGGTTGGAGATGGTATTCTTGCCGGTGCCCTACATGCAGTGTTTCCTACTATGAACCTGGTGATTCCCTGACTGATTTGGCCTGGAGACAAAAGCTGCACAGATACTGCAGGTGTTGCGGGAAATGGTGGGCTTACAGCGAGGGAAGAGATGTAGCGTTGCTGACTAGCTTCATTGGCCGAGGGTGCTGCAACCTTTAGGCACGTTTGGTAGTTAGTCCAGGCTTGCAAATGCATGGTGGATAAATGTCTATGCATGCAACTTGTATTTAGACTTTTAAGATTCTGACCTCTGCTTAAGGTAGTTGAACATTTTTGACAGATGACTTTGCGCTGATCATTTGGATGCTGTTTAAAAAAATGCCAGACTGCACTCTTTCTACTATCGGATACCTTTTCAGGCATTGCAGACTGAGCTTCTTTAACCGGATGGCCACGCTGTCCTCCAACTGGTTTTGGTTTTGCCACGCGTTTTTGGCCAGATACGGGCCCGGCAGATGGAACCTGTTGTGATGTTGATGCCTGCTGCGGCTCCTCCTCCTCCTCCACTTCAGAACTACTGCCGCCTGCACCCTGTTCCCCCAATGGCTGCCAATCGGGGTCAACAACTGGGTCATCTATGACCTCCTCTTCTATGTCGTGTGCAACTTCATCTGTGTCACCGTGTAAGCCGGTGGTATAGCGTTCGTGACGGGGCACCATAGTCTCAGCTGGGTTTGATTCTGGCTCAGTACACTGCGAGGGCAATGTTCTGGTCTGAGTCAAAGGAACAGCATAGTAATCTGGCTGTGGCTGTGCATCAGTGCACTCCATGTCCGATTCAACTTCTAATGGGCATGGCCTGTTAACTGTTTCACTGTCTAACCCAGTAACGGTATGTGTAAAGAGCTCCATGGAGTAACCCGTTGTGTCTCCTGACGCATCCTTCTCTCTTGTTCTGGGTGAAGAAGACAAGGAAGCGACTTGTCCCTGACTGTGAACATCCACTAACGACGCACTGCTTTTACATTTTGCACTTTCAGAAGAGGAGGCACAAGAGCTAGAGGCTGAGTCAGCAAGGAAAGCCAAAAATTGTTCTTGCTGCTCCGGCTTTAAAAGCGGTTTTCCTACTCCCAGAAAAGGGAGCGTTCGAGGCCTTGTGTAGCCAGACGACGAACCTGGCTCAACAACTCGAGACTTAGGTGCTGTACTGCTTTTACCATGACCACCTGATGCTCCACCACCACTACCATCATTACCAGCTTACAATGACCGCCCACGGCCACGACCTCTTCCACCAGACTTCCTCATTGTTTGCAAAACATAACCAAAGTAACGGTATTTGTTACTGTAAAACAACTTATAAGGTGAACTCTAACTTCTGTAGGATTTATATACACCTTTATAGGTGGCTGACACTGAAAGGAAAACCAGGCCCAATGTTACACACTAGATTTTCTGTGCCCCAATAATTTGAGACAGATGGCACACACACGACCGCCACTCAAGCAGAAATGCCAATCTTAATCTCCCACTATTTATTTATTTTTTCAGGGAGAATAAAAAAAAAAAATGGCCCAGTATTACACGCTAGGTTTTCTGTGGCACACAATGAGAGACAGATGCCACACACAGCACTGGCACAGAGGCAGACTTGCCAATCTTTATCTCCCACTATTTATTTATTTTTTTCAGGGAGAATAAAAAAAAAAAAGGGCCTAGTATTACACACTGGTTTTCTGTGGCACACAATGAGAGACAGATGCCACACACAGCACTGGCACAGAGGCAGACTTGCCAATCTTTATCTCCCACTATTTATTTATTTTTTTACAGGGAGAATTAAAAAAAAAAGGGCCCAGTATTACACACTGGTTTTCTGTGGCACACAATGAGAGACAGAATCCACACACAGCAATGGCACAGAGGCAGACTTGCCAATCTTTATCTCCCACTATTTTTTTTTTTTTCAGGGAGAATAAAAAAAAAATGGCCCAGTATTACACACTAGGTTTTCTGTGGCACACAATGAGAGACAGATGCCACACACAGCACTGGCACAGAGGCAGACTTGCCAATCTTTATCTCCCACTATTTATTTATTTTTTTCAGAGAGAATTTACAAAAAAAAATGGCCCGGTATTACACACTAGGTTTTCTGTGGCACACAATGAGAGACAGATGCCACACACAGCAATGGCACAGAGGCAGAGTTGCCAATCTTTATCTCCCACTATTTATTTATTTTTTTACAGGGAGAATTAAAAAAAAGGGGCCCAGTATTACACACTGGTTTTCTGTGGCACACAATGAGAGACAGATGCCACACACAGCATTGACACAGAGGCAGACTTGCCAATCTTTATCTCCCACTATTTATTTATTTTTTTACAGGGAGAATTCAAAAAAAAAAAGGGCCCAGTATTACACACTGGTTTTCTGTGGCACACAATGAGAGACAGATGCCACACACAGCAATGGCACAGAGGCAGACTTGCCAATCTTTATCTACCACTATTTATTTATTTTTTTTCAGGGAGAATTTACAAAAAAAAAAATGGCCCAGTATTACACACTGGTTTTCTGTGGCACACAATGAGAGACAGATGCCACACACAGCAATGGCACAGAGGCAGACTTGCCAATCTTTATCTCCCACTATTTATTTTTTTTTTCAGGGATCATTTACAAAAAAAATAAATGGCCCAGTATTACACACTGGTTTTCTGTGGCACACAATGAGAGACAGATGCCACACACAGCAATGGCACAGAGGCAGACTTGCCAATCTTTATCTCCCACTATTTATTTATTTTTTTTCAGGGAGAATTTACAAAAAAAAAAAAATGGCCCAGCATTACACACTGGTTTTCTGTGGCACACAATGAGAGACAGATGCCACACACAGCAATGGCACAGAGGCAGACTTGCCAATCTTTATCTCCCGCTATTTATTTATTTTTTTCAGGGAGAATTTACAAAAAAAAAATGGCCCAGTATTACACACTGGTTTTCTGTGGCACACAATGAGAGACATATGCCACACACAGCAATGGCACAGAGGCAGACTTGCCAATCTTTATCTCCCACTATTTTTTTTTTTTTTTTCAGGGAGAATAAAAAAAAATAAAAAATGGCCCAGTATTACACACTAGGTTTTCTGTGGCACACAATGAGAGACAGATGCCACACAAAGCACTGGCACAGAGGCAGACTTGCCAATCTTTATCTCCATGCTGTAATCTCAGAAAAGTATGGCAGGCAGCTATAAAAAGGACTGCTGCACACAAAAGTGTGGACAAACAAACAAGATAGCTGTGCAGAAAGGAAGGAACAACAGGATTTGTGCTTTGAAAAAAGCAGTTGGTTTGCACAGCGGCATACACACACAGCAACACAGCTATCAGGGAGCCTTCTAGGGCAGCCCAATGAGCTACAGCACTGAGGAAAAAAAAATCTAGCCTCCACTGTCCCTGCAAATAAAAGGTGTTGTTGGACAGTGGAAATCGCTACAGCACAAGCGGTTTGGGGGTGAATGTACCCTGCCTAACACTATCCCTGCTTCTGAAGAAGCGGCAGCAACCTCTCCCTACGCTCAGATCAGCAGCAGTAAGATGGCGGTCGGCGGGAATGCCCCTTTATAGCCCCTGTGATGCCGCAGAAAGCAAGCCAATCACTGCAATGCCCTTCTCTAAGATGGTGGGGACTGAGATTTATGTCATCACGCTGCCCACACTCTGCGTCCACCTTCATTGGCTGAGAAATGGCGCTTTTAGCGTCATTGAAACGCGACTTTGGCGCGAAAGTCGCGTACCGCATGGCCGACCCCACACAGGGATCGGGTCGGGTTTCATGAGACGCCGACTTTGCCAAAAGTCGGCGACTTATGAAAATGAGCGATCCGTTTCGCTCAACCCTACTTAAGGTCTGTTTCACATCAGCACCGCTGTTGATACACCCAGATCCATCACTTCCTTTCATTGTGGAGGTGGACGCTTCTGATAATGCATTGGGGGCTATTCTCTCCCAAAGAACTGGAGAGAAGGGTCTGCTACATCCTTGTGCTTTCTTTTCCCGTAGACTAACCCCAGCAGAGAAGAATTACGACATGGGAGACAAGGAATTGCTGGCTATTATTGCGGCTTTCAAAGAATGGAGGCATCATCTGCAAGGAGCTGCACAACAGATCATAGTGCTAACTGACCATCGCAATCTAGAGTTCCTTAGATCCGCTAGATGTCTTTCTCCTCATTAGGCTCGTTGGAACTTATTTTTAAATCAATTTAACTTTGTTATCTCATACTGTGTAGGTTCTCGTAATGGGAAGGCTGATGCTTTATCCCGAATCCATGCTGCAGATTCCGTACCTGGAGCCCCATCCAAGACCATTCTATCTGATGCCAATTTCATAGGAGTTATCCACGATCAGGACTTTTGGAAGGAGTGCAGGGAGGCCTATGAAGGTGATGTATTTCTGGCCAACCCACCTGTGGATGTTAATCTTGTCTTTAAGGGTGGCATGTGGTTCAGAGATCGACGTATCTACATCCCGGAGGTCGTCCGTCTGCAGATCCTCAAGTTGGTATATGACTCCAAGTTGGCTGGTCACAGGGGGGTACAGAAGACACAAGAGTTCCTGAGCCGATTCTTCTGGTGGCCAACTTGCCTGACGGATACCAAGGACTATGTTCTCTCTTGCGAGGTATGTGCCCATTACAAGACTCCTCATGTGGCACCTACGGGTCTTCTACAACCATTACCTGTTCCATCCCGCCCTTGGGGGTCTATTTCAATGGACTTTATTGTGGAGCTGCCTACATCGGGGGCATGAATACAATCATGGTGGTAGTTGATCGCCTGACTAAAGCTGCTCATTTTGTTCTGTGCACCAGCCTCCCCTCAGCTAAAGATACAGTGAACTTGGTTATACAGAATGTCTTTCGGTTGCACGGGGTTCCGGATGAGATCATCTCTGACCGTGTAGTACAGTTCACTTCAAGATTCTGGAAGGGGTTTTGCTCTGCACTCAATATTAATGTCTGTTTCTCTTCTGCTTACCATCCCCAGACAAATGGTCAGACTGAGCGTACCAACCAGACCCTGAAACAATATCTAAGATGTTATGTCAACCATCTCCAGGATGATTGGTTGGAGCTGTTGCCGTTAGCCAAATTTTCATATAATAATTCTCAGAGCACCTCCACTACATTTACACCTTTCTTTGCCAATCTGGGTTATCATCCATGTATTTTACCTAGGTCTCCAATTAATTCTCTGGTTCCAGCAGTGGAGGAAAGGCTGACTGCGATGAGACAAAATCTGGAGGTTCTGAAGGAATCCCTGACCACAGCTCAAGAACGTTATAAGAGATCGGCTGATAGATTCCGTAAACCTGCACCCATGTTCAAGGTAGGAGATTCCGTGTGGTTAGCAACTAAGAATCTGAAGTTAAACGTACCTTCACAAAAACTTGGACAGACATTCATTGGCCCTTTCAAGATCAACGGTATTGTGAGCTCTGTGGCCTGCCGGCTGAAGCTGCCTAGGACAATGAAGGTACACCCAGTTTTTCATGTACCTTAATAAAGCCTGTATCTCCTAATACCTTCCAGGGACGTGTTGCACCACCTCCGCTGCCTGTGGTGATTGATGGGCAAGAACAATTTTTGGTGGAGGAAATTATTGATTCCAGGATTCGCAGGAATCGGCTCCAATATCTGATAAGATGGCAGGGATATCCCCCTGAGGAAGACTCTTGGGAACCTGTGGAAAACATCAATGCCCAACAGAAGATTTCTCGTTTTCATCAGAGATTCCCTGAGAAACCAGGTCCAGGATCATCCTGAGGCCACTTCTAAGGAGGGAGTAATGTCAGGACTCTGAACATTTTTTACCTTTTGTGCATTACGTCCCTTTTCCAAGATGGCGTCTTTGGTCTCATGTGCACTGTGTCTTCCTGCTATAAAACTCCACCCCAGCCTTCAGTCTGTGCTAGCATATTCAGCCTTGCATCCAGCTCCTGACCTCTGATTACTCCCTGGCTATACACCTGCTCCTGTGAACCTGTGTGGTGATCCTGCTACTCTGCTCTGAGTTCCTGCTGCATACAAAAGTTTCCAGTAATCCTCCTTCATCTGCTGCTCGTGTTTACTTCCATCTGCATTTGCTGGTCATGTAAGCTGTTTCTGCTTTGCAAAAACCTGAGACTATTAACCAGGCCTCCCTAAGCTAAGATATCATTTGAACTGCCTAATAAGCATATCTATCTGTGCCTGGAGTAAGACAAGGATTTATTTGTGTCAAGTATCCTCAAGAATAACGGTGCTTCATAGACTTTCTGCTTGATTGCATTTTCCTCTGAAGTTTCCTATAGACTGCTAAGCTGCGTTTATTTTTTGCACCAAGTGTTGTGGACTTGAGTTTCTCTCTGCACCTGTTTGAATCACCGTGTGATAATATAGACTTTACCACTTATAAAACTGTGTCCTGTAGTTGTCTTGTTCCACGCAAAGAGTCTCCTCAGTTATCCCCTATAATTATTACAGGCGGTGTGCTGTACACCACTTTATCCAACGCTTTGGATTGCGCTTAGTGATGTAAGACTTGCAAGCAGATGCTTGGCCATGAAGCTCCTGACACACAGTTTTTGTGCAGATGTTAATGTTAGAGGAGGGTTGATTCTTTGAAGTAATTGAGTAAGCAGAACACCAACGCCCAACTTACATGTACTTCACAATTGATCTGTAGGTCTATGGTCTGCCACCCCTTGGTTTAGTTGTTGTTCCTGAAACTTCACTTCTGAACAACAGCACTAAGAGTTAACCATGGAATATTTAGGAAGGAATGAATGAGACTGAGTTAACAACCTGAATTCAATGATGAAAACATATTTCAATACTTTTGTCCATATAGATTAAGCTCCCATAAAGAGTACTGCTATAAGTGTTTTTAGCTTTTTTTCTGCCAGCTTACTGCTGTGATGTCACCTAACTTTCAGTTAGGCAATCTGCTGTAACATCACAAGCCTTTGAAAAACTATTATGACATTACTAGCAATTCAGGAAGGAATGAAGATTACCTAGGGTCCATGCCGTTAAGAGTCAGTGGGGCTGCTGATCATCTGATATGTCATGTGATGGCGGTGGATAACATGACCAGTGGTGGAGATGGCTTCTCATATGACAGAGAAGGGGACATGTCACATAAATATCAAGTGCCGAACACGCATGTGCTCAAACATTCACATGAACAGCGCACCATCATTTACTTTTTTCTTGTATGTTGCCTTTTTAACATATTTTACAGCAGTGACTTACCAGCAACTTCTCATCTGAGTCTTTCTCTTTTGTTTCTTCTGTACATGCTCCAGAACTCCAGTCCTTCAGGTTGACTTCATCCAAACACAGCTCGTCTCTGCAGTTTTCTACTTTTCGTTTTTTTTTTCTGCATATTGCCATACCCCTAAGAAAATAAGATCACATATTTATGATGCCGGAATAAAATAATGCCCCCAATGTACCAATGAATGCCAATTTGCATCACACAATTAAAATATATTTAGTCCCCTGTGCAGACCCCCACTAGAGATAGTAGGCCCATTTACCTCTAGGGTCCGTGTGCTGCTGCAGAGGTTGCACTGGTTATACCAGCGATAAGTTTTTGTCTGTCAAGCGACTTATGACCTAATCATTAATTTTAGTAAGGTAAGTTACAATACAGCTTTTTCTATGTATGAGTAAGATCCTGTGATATTACAACTAGTTTTTATCAGTCCCGTGGGTGTATATAACAAAATCACTGTCAAAATTTCAGCTGCTAAACAATGAGCCCCTGTTGTTGGTAGCATACTGGTACCCCCATTGTTGGTGCTGCCTCTGTCTGTGTGTTCTCATTTCTTGGCTCATCCCTTTGATGGTTGACTGACAGTGTTCTCCTATTAACTAAATCCCTCTTTCGTTGTAAAGGTAATAATCATCATATCCTGAAACTGAATTTCCATAAAATACAAGAAAATATAAACTTTGATTAACGTGTGATTTATACAGCATATTAATGATGAAGTTATTCCAGCAGCTGCTGATAATATCTTTATAATTTATAAATTGCTTTGCAAAAGAAACCAAAATTATGAAGTATATTCTTTGGGTCAAACTGTTCATCGTGACCTGATAGAAATAGCTGAGCCCTTCAAAAAACTGACATGTCAATTGATAGTCTAAATAAAAAACTACATGTCATCATGACTGCAAGACGTGAGCTTTCTTCTTTATGTCACGGCAAACTTTCTGAAAAGTCTTAAGACTTATTTTTACTTATAACTTACTTTACTGCTAACTTAAAAGTATAAGACATTTCATCACATTTTATTAGTTAAGATTATAATTCCCTATATAAAACTTTAAAGTACGGTATGTATCTACTAGCATCACAATTAGGCATCATGCACATGGGGATGCAAAACAAAACAAAATGTCTAGTACCTGAAGTGTATGAATTAATTACAAATTCACAAAATTTTTTAATTATGGTAAATCTGAAATGTTTAGGATTTGACTTGCATGAGTTTTGCAAAATGACAGCCAGATGTCTGGCACTTTGCTGGATTCCTTTGAGGGCTGTGAAGGGGTTAAAATAATAATAATGATGATAATAAATAATAATAATAATAAATTTATCTTGATCTCCTAAGTCCATACGTGAGGGCTGATGGACCTCATTGATGAGAGTGACATGTGCCACCTCTCAAATAGTAAAGTGGGTTACAGCCCTGGAAGTACAAGGAGATCCTCGCAAAGGCCTGGGGTAGTTCTAACGGGGCTCAAGGAGGTACCCATGGGTGAGGTACTCATATCCCACACCCTGGCCCTGTACAGTAAAACATGAGTCTTGTTTTGTTGTGTGTCTGTGACCGTGTTTCTTCCAAGGACACCTCCCAATCCTGCTGTGCACATTTTGCATACCGTAGGTTCCCTTTGAGCCCAAGACAGGGACAACACACCGGTTCATAAATACAAAGTTCTTTTAAATAGCAGTCCAACGTGCATATAACAAAAGACTGACAAGTCCAAATCAGAAAACTAGTGTGAACGGGTGCTAACCAAGAGTAGCCATCTCTATCGATAACAAAAATAAAGTTGCACTCTGTAGTGCTAAGGCATGTAAATATGAAATAAACACAGCTTGCATGCAGAAAATAGGAGGAGAAACAGTTGTCAAGTTCCTTTGTACAATTTCGGTTGTGCATTTCCAATGGATACGAACAGCAGCACAGTTGGTGTAATAAAAACTATT
This sequence comes from Ranitomeya variabilis, assembly GCF_051348905.1. Taxonomy (NCBI): domain Eukaryota; kingdom Metazoa; phylum Chordata; class Amphibia; order Anura; family Dendrobatidae; genus Ranitomeya; species Ranitomeya variabilis. The sequence goes on from NC_135233.1 coordinate 1,030,705,905, forward strand.
GTAACACTACAGCTTTAGTAAGGAACCTCCATTTTCCTGGTATAGCATCACCGGGTCAATATGTACCGCTATGGCTACTACGGTCCAGCTGTCTTTCAGGGAACCAAGTGAGGCTCACCTCTGGATGTTACCTGAGTGTGCCTCCCAACCTCGCTTACCCTGTCTCTCAATCAGACCACATCTTCCAAGACCTGGCCAACACTATTCTGTCCCCTGCAGTCACTTAGGAACTCTTGTAAAGTTCTTGACTGTAGGTTTTCTTGCCTCCTTACAGTTAGCCACTGCCATTGATGGGATCCTCTTGCCTCCTATTCTCTTCACCCACACACACACCCAGTCCTGAGTATTCCTTTCTGAGGGTGTTCTTTATTTCTCTCTCTTCACTCACTAACTAATGACACAAAACTCAAACTAACCCTCAGGTCCCTATTACTTATTCCCATCTATGGGCTGGCCTTACAGTTAACTCTAGTAATGCCTGACTTGCATGAACAGCAGCCTAACAGGAGAACAATATTAAAATACAGTACATTTTCATACATATTAACATTGGGAGTTGCCATAGAGGTGCAACGCCAGCATTTCCACCCTTACATAGTTGGGCAGTAGAGGTAGCTATGAGTTAAACGAGGGCTCAGGGAAAGTGAGTATAATATGTTTTGCTCCATTTAATTCTTTCCCTCCCTTTCACTTATTATGCCTTGGAATCTGGACCTAAGAGCATATTAAAAAGCAATTAAGCCACTTTTTATTTGGACCAATGTTAACTTGACCGACCAAAACAAAATGTTTGATCAGACTGATTTTATTAAAAAATGAAATATACCAAGACTCAAACCCATTGTGAAGTCTATTAGTAAAATAAACTAATACTCAAGTGACGGACCAAGCAACATCATATACAAGCTTTGGAACAAAAATTGTAAAACTTTCTATGAATGCTTTTTTTACTTATTCTCTTGGACTGTGCATAGTTAATACGCAATTATTATATTTGTGCTATAAAGAAGGCATGCAATTACCAGTATATGAGTGTTTAAATCGAAATTGCTCCAAAGCCAATGACTATATTAAGGAATCTGATACTTTGATAGAGAAATTTGCGAATAAGGGCTATGACTGTAACCAATTGATTGGAACAAGGAATGAAGTGAGAGATATCTCCAGGGAGCAGCTTCTTGGTAATCAGATGAGGAAGGTTGATACCAGTATGGAGAGTGATGAGAGGGTATCTATCCCTATCATCACACAATATAACTCAAACACTCATATACTTAGAAAGATTGTTAAAAAGCACTGGTTGCTTTTAAAGGATGACAAAGTTATTGGAGATAAACTGCCAAACCATCCAAGTTTTGTGTTTAGAAAAGCACGAAATTTAGGCCTCCTTGTCGCCCCTACTGTACAGCGCCCAATCACAATAGAGAAGCATGTAGGTCCCTTTAAACAAATAATAAAAGGCTTTTTCCCATGCCAAAAATGCAGAATGTGTAGATCACTAAACCTAAAGAAACAAAAATTTGTGGCATCTCACAGCGGGTCACAGATAGAAATTTTTGACTTTATTACATGCACCACCAGTGGAGTGATTTATGCGATTGAATGTCCCTGTAAAAAGCTCTATATAGGACGAACGAAACGCCCCCTGTGTAGGAGAATCTGTGAACATCTCCGTAATATAAAGAAAAAATATAGTGGCCACCCACTCTCAAAACATTTTTCAATCCATCACGGGGGTTCCCTACAAGGGATAAAAGTGTCGGGGATTAAGGTGGTCCATAAAGATTGGCGCAACGGTGACTACATTAAACAAATGTCTAGGGAGGAGACTAGATTTATCTTTGAATTAGATACACTAAAACCGAAGGGACTGAATACTGGAGTCAAACTCTTCGCATTTGATTGATATGTAACATGGGAGCCAAGGCTATATATAGCCAACAAAGCACAACGGGAGCCAACCCTGAAGAAGGAATCCGTGTTTATTCCGAAACGCGTTGGTTAATCTTGGCTCCTACAGTGCTTCGTACTTTCAACTGGGGCACCACGTGACGTATTGGACACGTGACCCGAATTCTCCGCAGGTCCTGTCAGCTGCAACGCTACGGAGCGCTCATCTCGTACTTACTCCCTGCTGCACGGGCGGCTGTCACCGGCCGGGACAGTACGCCGAGGGATTATCACCTCCGCACGCCGCTGATCATCAGAAGGAAAGTAACAATCGTACTGCAACTTTACAAGAGTACTTACGTCTCCGCCACTGGCTCTCTTCAGTTTCAGGTGTCTGCACGCCGAATAGTATGTATAACCTTCTTTTTGGATCACTATCGCGTGTCCAACTTTAGGAATACAGCTCCACAATCCTCGATATATTATTTTAAAAGCATAGCCGTCATATTATTTCTATTATTGATCTGTCTAGTAAATTGTGAAATCTAGTAGTATTTGCATATATCCACGTTAAATCTTTATCCTTGTTCTTAGAGTTTGAAGGTCCTGGTGGACTTACATACGGGTAATCCTCTCGTTTCCAGCATTGTCTTCTTTTTTGATAGGTAAATAGTCACTATTTAATGCATGTGCATATTTTAGCGCAGGTATTTATTTAAATTGTATTTATCGGAGTTTCTCTTTGCCCTGTGTGGTTTAGGGGCTATACCAGCTGCTTTTTTATGCTTCTTTTTCATTAGCGCCGCTACATTATCCTTCTAAATTTTTATTATTATACTAACATTCAGCTAAATATGTGCAGTGGAATAAACATTTTATAAAATTAGATATATGTGCAGCATCTCAAAACCATTGTAGGTCATTGTAGGTGCAGATTCTTTAGTGCCTTAGACTCCACTCATTAAGGCGTTATTCACACAACAGTGTTTCTTGTCTGTTTGATGTCTGACAGACAGCATATGGACTTATACAGTTTAATGGAACTGTTTACTAGAATAGGGTGGATCATTCCACAAAGGATTGAGTTGCATCTATTTTCCTGAAATGTAAAGTTTTATGAGAATTTGAATATTTTGAGATTCATTGCGTGGTTTGCAAAAAAAATCTGAATGGAGAGGTATGTAAATTTTATCGCAGATACGCTTCAACTGTGATAGACAGAATCTAAAAAAAGTATCCAGAAAATCACATTGTATAAAATTTGCATTTTATTGCATGAAATAAGTATTTGATATAATAGAAAAACAAAACTTAATATTTGGTACAAAAACTTTTGTTTGCAATTACAGAGGTCAGAATTTTCATGTAGTTCTTGACCAAGTTTGTAAACACTGTGTTAGGACTGGCGGAATGCACCAAATAATATTTAGAGAGGATATGAGGTACGTTCGCAGTCCGGGGTCCACCGTGCAGAGAGGACACCTGCTGCTCGGTAATGGCAAACTAGATGGCGGTATAATGAGAATACACACACGGGTTAGCTTCACCCGGTATGAAGGAAGCGAACCCTGTTGTGTCAGAGGGCCGCAATACCGCACAGAGAGCGCAAGTAAAGGGTCACAGAACTCTGTCCCAAGACACGGGGAAAGAGTTCCTCTAGACCTCTTACACTTGACACCATTACTGTGGTGTCAGGGGTAGAACTAAACTAATATTAATAATTTATTGCACAAGAGTGCATACAACGCCGCTCTGGCGGACGCCACTAACCACCCTAACCAGGGCCTGGAAAGCGCACTAAACGCACGGCGATGCACTGGCGGTCACTGCTGAGAGATGCTGATTTGTGTGCTGGATGTGCAGAGTAGCACTGTCTGGCACTAGGTAGCTTCCACCATTCGCGAGCAGGCAACAACACTAGGGATGGTAATGATTTGGAGCTTTCATCCATCGACAGGCATTCATCCACACACACACAAGTAAATAAGTTTACACTAGTGCATGGTTGAGTGACCATGCAAACCTTTTATAGCAGTAGCGCTCCAGGACCTTCCTGATGGTCCAATAGGAGCCGCAACAGGACCTGAGCATGTGACTCCCAACCTCCAATGGGAGGTCGTCCCGTGGGCATGCTCAGTATGGGAAAAGCAGGACTTAGTCCCAGAAAGGCCTGCTTGCTGCTGATCAGTGCTGGCTACAAAGGCAGAGCCTGGAAAGGCAGCAGTAACCATTCGCACAGTATCAGCTTGAGCCAGATGCTGGGACCAATGTCTCTGCTGAGCAGGTTCCACTGCGGCTGGAGGAGAATAGGAGACCGCAGCAGACATGGTTAGAGATTTCCCATGTGCAGTGGGGGGAACTTGACACCTAACACACTGCGGCAGGGATTTTGGTCCACTCCTCCATACAGATCTTCTCCAGATCTTTCAAGTTTCAGGCTGTCACTGGGCAACATTGAATTTCAGTTCACTCCAAGTATTTTCTACTGGGTTTAGGTCTGGAGACTGGCTAGGCCACTCCAGGACCTTGAAATGCTTCTTCCAGAGCTAATAGTTGCCCTGACTGTGTTTCATGTCATTGTCATGCTGGAAGACCCAGCCAAGACCCATCTTCAATGCTCTTACTGAGGGAAGACGTTTGTTGGCCAAAATCTTGCAACACATGACCCCATCCATCCTACATACAATTCAGTGCAGTTGTCCTGTTCCTTTTGCAGAAAAGCACTGCCAAAGTATGATGTTTCTCCCACCATGCCTCACAGTTAAGACATTGTTCTTCTGGTTGTACTCCACCTTCCTCTGTCTGCAAACAAGGTGAGTGGAGTTGATACCAAAAAAATCTATTTTGGTCTAATCTGACAACATGATCTTCTCCCATGCCTCCTCTGAATCATTCAGATTATCATTGGCAAACTTCAAACAGGCCTGGACCTGTGCTGGTGGAGCAGGGGAACCTTTCAGGATTTTAATCCAAATCAGTGTAGTGTTTTACTAATTGTAATGTTTGAGACTGTTGTCCCAGCTCTCTTTAGGTCATTGACCAGGTCCTCCCTTGTAGTTCTGGTCTGATTCTTGACCTTTCTCAGAATCACCCTTAAAGGGAACCTGTCAGTAGGATTGTGCTGAGTAACCTACAGACAGAGTCAGGTCGGCGCCGTTACACTGATTAAAATAATACCTTGGTTGATGAAATCCGTTACATGGTTGTTGTTTAATTTTTATTTTCAGTTTTCAGTAAATTATATGCTCATGCTCTGGGGAGGTCTGTGGGTGGTCTTCATGTGGTACTCTGATTAGGTTTTCACCAGTATGGCCTCTGACAGCATAATCACATAATAATAATAATAATAATAATATTTTTTATTTACATAGCGCCAACATATTCCACAGCACTTTACAATTAAGCGGGGACATGTACAGACAATAAATTCAGTACAAGTGTAATGTGCATTCTATTCTTTTATTTGATGCTATAAATAAATTATTTAAAAAAAATCTGTCTCAAAATGGCTCTGGCTGTGCCTGCACAGTAGTAGCTATCGGCAATCTTTTCTTTAGCAAGATGGCTCCCCCGGCAACTGCATAGTAGCATCTATCGGATCGCCAATAGATACTATTTTATCTACTACCATGGCATTTTAAATTCACCGACTGGAGTGTTTTCTACTCACACCAATAAAGAAGAGTTTTTGGATTTTTAAAGAGCTGGACTTTTCTTACTTTATTTGAAACAGTCTTCAGTTGGCAAACCTTTAACAAATTGATTCATGAGAGCCAGTTTCATGTGAGAAGGTGCAAATATAATCTTCTTTCTGTCAACAAGTGGCTCATGTAGAATGTTTGGATCACCAGGTTTGGGGTCAAAGCTTGGATGCCAATCCCTCTCCACCCAATACTCCTCAGAAGCTCTGCAGTCCCACATGCACAGAAAACAAGGGCAATTGGAGTACTCACATGGCTGACTAAGAAGTAAGCATGCCATTTTAAGATCAGCACAGGTGATCCTATTGTGCTTGTGATATTGCAACAACTCAATCATTCTCTTTATGTCTCTGTTTTCTTCGCAAAGAGAAAAGGAGTTGCCATTTGGGACTGCATCAAATACATTGCCATTGTGGAGGACGACACACTTTAAGCTCCGCTTTGAGCTATCAATGATCAGTTGCCATTCATTTGAGTTATAGTTTGGAATTCCCAATTAAACCATATATGTTATGGCAATACACAATGTCGGTTACTTCTGAAGTATTGCAGATATGCACTTGCTCTGGATCCAGAGTAGGATACTTTGATCCTTTTTCAAGCAAGTTTTTCTCATGTAGCCTTGACACTAGAAATTCTGAGGCCTTTTTTTATAGTCTCTAATCTCGTGCCAAATTATAGAAACTCATGCTGGTGAAAATCCCTTATGAACTGAGACATCTTTGATTTTAAAATCTTTATAATTGCTGTCACTTTGTTCTCTACCATAATGCTGCACTTAAAAAGAGGTTAGGTCAAGAAAAACTGGCCCTGTGATTTCAGCTGAATTATGCACTAGACTTATAGCTGATGGTAGGATGCTCTATTTTTATTTAATTTTTTTGTTGTATCCTGAAGTCTTCTCTTTACAACAGTCACTAGAATGATGTCTTGGCACTCGCCAAACCATTGGTTTACCAAATTTTATCTTATCATTAGTGTTGAGCATTCCGATACCGCAAGTATCGGGCATCGGCCGATATTTGCGGTATCGGAATTCCGATACCGAGTTCCAATATGTTTGCGATATCGGGAATCGGGATCGGAATGCATATTCATGTGTAAAATAAAGAATAAAAATAAAAAATAGGGATATACTCACCCTCTGACGCGCCCTGGTAGTAACTAGGGTTGAGCGACCTTGACTTTTTTTAGTCCATGAGCCGGGCCAGATATCGGTACCACCCGGAGTGACTAATTTTCTTTGGTATTTTTAGGTAGATGCATGTCTGTAGTTTATTTTTTGATATGATAGCCCTTACATATACGTAGCTTATTAACCCCTTCAGCCCTAGGCCTATTTGTACCCAAGTGCCTAAGCCAATCTGACCTGTGCCACTTCATGGGCTAATAACTTTGGAACGCTTTCACCTATCCAAGCCATTCTGAGATTGTTTTCTCGTGACATATTGTACTTCACGTCAGTGCTAAATGGGAGTCAATATATTTTACCTTTCTATATAAAAAAATGCTAAATATTCGGAAATTTTGGAAAAATCGGCAATTTTTTAACTTTGAAATTCTCTGCTTTTTACAAAAATACTGATACCCCCCATAATAGTTATTAATTTACACTCCCCACATGTTTACTTCATATTGGCATCATTTTGAAAATGAAACCTTATTGTTTTACGACGTAATAGGGCTTATAGTTTTATGCGCAATTTTTCACATTTACAGCAAAACCCACTTTTCAAAGGACCAAGTCACTTCTGAAGTCACTTTAAGGGGCTTACATAACAGAAACCACCCATAAATTACCCCATTTTGCAAACTACACCCCTCAAGCTGTTCAAAACTCATTTTTAAAAACTGTTAACCCTTTAGGTGTTCCACAGGAATTTTAGCAGAATGAAGGCGAAATTTCAAAATTTCATTTTTTTTCCAGATATTACATTGTAATCCAATTTTACCTGCAACCTAGCAAGGGTTAACGGCAAACCCAAACTTGGTTACCCTAATTCTGCAGTTTATAGAAACACCCCACATGTACTCGTAAACTAAAGTATGGGCACACAGCACAGCTCAACACGGAAGGAGCGCTATGTGGTTTTTGGGTGGCGGATTCACTGGAAGAAATCTAGGGGGCCATGTCACATTTGAAGGCTGCCTGAGGTACCCCCACAGTGGAAACCCCAAAAAGTGACCCTATTTTGGAAACTACACCCCCAAGGAATCTTTTAGGGGGTATAGTGACCACTTTGACCCAACCAGTGTTTCACAGTAGTTGGAAACACTTGGTTGAGAAAATGGAAAAAGTGCATTTTTTACATGAAGGTGTCATTTTAGGCTCATTTTTTTATTTTTAAGAGGTGTACCAGCAAAAAATGCACCCCACTATTTGTTCACCAATCTCTCCCGAACACAACAACACCCGATATGTTGTCGTACACTGCAGTATTGGGGAACGGCAGGCCTCGGAAGGGAAGGAGCGCCAAATGACTTTTGGAGTGCAAATTTTACTGGAAGAAATCTAGGGGGCTATGTCACATTTGAAGACACCCTGAGGTGCCCCAACACACGCACACACACTGACACATACATCCTGGAAAACATTGCTTAGGGCTGCAGAGATCAGGCAGCATGAATCAGTCCTGGTAGCAGCTAAGGGCCTTGAAGAAGGAGAAATACCACACATACAATATCACCGTAAATGTCGTAGTATCTTTACAATGAAGAAGTCACTGGATTCTATCCTTGGCAAGGGTGTCAATGTCGAAACAGCAAGCAAAATCTCCATGAGGAAGCTACCGAGGGGTGCCCCCAGTGATAGCAGGGTGTATGCCAAAGTATGTATCTTCTGTGAGAAGTCAAGCAAGTACCTAAAAGGAAAACAAACAAGGGAGCCAATTGTCCAGTGTGTTGAGCTACGAGCAGATGAGACGATCCGCAGAGCAGCGATAAGGAAAGGCACACAGAGAATACTTGGTTTACTTAGCAGAGACCTTGTTGCTGCAGAGGGGCACTACCACAAGTCGTGCTACAAACTATTCACAAAAGATGATTCCCAAGTGGCCTGTAGGTCTAGTGCAGCTGAAAATCAGGTCGAAAGCGAGGAAGTACGCTACGAAGAGGCAGAGAAAGAGGCCCTTGAAGAACTCTTCTTGTATATAAGGACTAAATTGTTCCCAAACCCAGAAGTACTGCCTATGATAAACCTCACATCTAGGCTTGAGAGATTAATGATATCCCGTGGTATCATCCAACTGAAACCATCGACAAAGAAACATGTTCGACGAAAACTTGAAACAGAGATTGGGGAATCACTCCGCTTTCTCTCAGATGAGAAAGGTAAGCTTCTAGTCTATCCATGTAGCCTATCAATGGACGACCTTGTCCGGCAAGTACACAGCATGACAAAAGATCTGCAAGAAGCAAGAGCTGCTAACTCTGGAGATATCGTAACCAAAGCAGCAATGCAGCTAAGGAATGAGATCAAGAAGCAAGATGTGAGTCAGCCATGGCCTCCCAATACAGATCAGAATGTCGTTCCTGCATTAGTCACTCAATTCCTGCAAACCCTGCTTACAGGAGATTGTGAGTGCCAAACTACCTGTGAAAGAGCTCAACGTCTTGCCACATCCTTCGGCAGTGACTTGGTTTTTGCTGTTACCAATGGAAAGACAAAGCCACCAAAGCACGTACTGCTATCCTTTGCAGTTAAGTCTTTGACCGGCAATACAGAACTGATTCGAACTCTGAATCGTCTTGGCCACTGTGTGTCATATTCAATGGCTGAGGAGATCGATACAGCCCTTTGTATCCAGAAGTTGGAATGTTCAAAGGATGACATCCCAATGCCAGCAAGTATCTACCCAGGTGTGTTCACAACCCTGGCCTGGGATAACATTGACAGACTTGAGGAGACACTAAGTGGAGCAGGTACATCTCATAGAGTCAATGGCATTGCTGTTCAGTCCAATGTTGCATGCTCTGTGACAAAGAAAGTCCTGCCAGATGTAACCAAGTCGAAGAAAAGAAGCATAACTCTGACAGAATTAATGCTACCGATATACAATGTTGGGCAGCGGGGAGAGCCACCCAGGATTGAGACTTCGAATGTTAACACTACCAAGGAGGTCCAGGATTCAAAAACCAAAAACCATATCTGGCTTCTGGCTAGAATGTCAGACCATGAGGATCAGACCACCAGCAGTTGGACTGGGTTCAACATAAAAATCCGCAGCGACATTGTAGTGGCCCAGGACACTGTAAGCTACCTGCCCACTATCAATGCTCCTGCAACAGCCATGTCCACTGTGAATGAAGTCTTGGAGCAAACACATGCCATCATGCAGACCCTGAAGCTTAACAGAATTGTGTGTGTGTTTGATCAAGCACTCTATGCCAAAGCTGCCGAGGTTATCTGGAAACAGGAGAAGTTCAAGAACATTATAATTAGAATGGGTGTCTTCCACACAATCTGTAATCTCCTCTCTATCATAGGGAACAGATTTCAGGATGCAGGCCTTAGAGATCTGTGTGTTGAATCCGGTGTAATCGCTGAAGGATCAGTGTCTGGAGTGATGGACGGCCGGAGGTACAACAGAGCAGTGAGACTACACAAGCTGGTCTATGAAGCACTTATGAGGCTTGCATGGAAAAACTTCCTTCCATGGCTAGAAGAAAACCATGCAAGGGATCTTCACCATCTGGATGAAACACTGAAGAACATCACAAACTTTCGCATCAGTGTGTCGCAGGGATCCTTCGAAAAGCTCTTGGATAATGAATCTTGCACACTTACCCTGAAGCTCTTTCAAGTTTATCTTGAGACCCTCAGAAATGAACAACTCTCAGCATTCTGGATGTCATACTTGGACATGGTCGAGACCATGCTGGCCCTGGTTCGAGCTTCAAGAGAAGGCAACTGGATGCTTCACCTAGGAGCAATCCGACAGATGATACCATGGTGTTTTGCCTATGACAAGGTCAACTATGCCCGATACCTAACCTATTACTATGCCACAATGTCTCGGCTGCCCATAGAACACCCAGAGGTCCATGAATACTTCATGCAAGGTGGCTTTTCGGTCCAGATCGGTAGCAAGAATCCTTTTGGACGAATTCCTGTGGACCAGACCATTGAAGAGACAATCAACAAAGACACCCAGACACCAGGGGGCACAAAAGGCTTCAGCCTCAAAGTTGGAGCTGTTTCCAGGTTCTACCTGACATCAGAGTACCGCAGTATGTACTTGAGGCAGCTGAGGGCCCTGGTAGGCCAACAATATACTGACTTCAGCCATTCAGACCTACAGGTGTCTAGGATTAGAAGAGATGAAGCCGATGTCCAATCTTTCGTTCAACTGCTGGAGACAGGTTGGGTGAACCCCTTCAACAAAGAGCATAATGGTGAACTTATCAGTTTGTCAACAGCGACTGTAGCACCACCAGATGTAGCCAAAGACCTTCAAGGGGCATACAGTATAGGAGAGGATGCATATCAAACATTCAAGGATGAGCGTTTGGGTACCGATAAGCCAACTACATTGTTTCATGACAAGATGACGAAGAACAAACTTAAAACGTTCTCTAACATCCAAATGAAGACACGCAGACAAGGTCTTGGCAAGGAGGTAATTTTGAAGGCTGACAGAAACCTATTTGGCCAGATGATACTTGTAGCTGAGAACAGAAAGCTACAAATGAGTGATGTCTTGACTCATCCCCTGGGTCCATTGCCATGGGCACTTGCCAATGGTGATGGGTCTATCCGCAAGACCAACAAGGCTGCCCTCGCAAGGGAGTTGGAGAGGAATGCTCGTCCTGCAGAAGTGATCCCCGAGCCCTCTGCAACCATCATTGATGGGATGAGCCTGGTTCAGAAACTGAAGGGAAACAATGCAACATTTGGCCAGCTAGCAGGCACAGCAATGAGTCGCGCTATCCATGAGGGTGCTAAGAGCAAGCGCATTGATATTGTCTTTGACGTCTACAAGGAGACATCCATCAAAGATACAGAAAGAGTCAACAGATATGAAGGCACAGGGATCCATTTCAAGAACATTCAACATGGGCACAACATCCAGCAGTGGAAAAAGCTTCTAAGTAGTTCCTCCAACAAGGCAAGTCTCATAAAGTTTCTGGTAGAAGAATGGAAGGCGAAACACCACAGGGAGAAGCTTGAGGAGAAGGAGCTGTATGTCACATGTGAGCAGCTCTGCTTTAAGATCACCAAAGAACAGTGGGAAGAGGCTGCTGACCTTAAGTCAAATCAAGAAGAAGCAGACACACGCCTCCTTCTCCATGCTCTTCATGCAGCAGAATCTGGTTACAAGTCGGTCATCATCACTTCGGAGGATACTGATGTCATGGTCCTGTGTCTGGGCATGTGCCACAAAATCCCATCCCACCTGTTCCAGAAATGCGGTACACAGAACCGGACAAGATTCCTGGATATCACCACTCTGAGCCGAACATTGGGAGGCAGCGTATGTGATTCATTGATTGGTATGCATGCATTTACAGGCTGTGACACCGTCAGTGCATTCGCTGGCCGTGGGAAGATGACGACACTCAAGCAGTTGAAGATGAACAAGACATACCAGGATGCCTTTCAGGAAGTTGGTCGTTCATGGGAAGTGTCTACCGAACTTTTTGAGAAGTTACAGGAAATCACCTGCCACATGTACCTGCCAACTACCCAAACAACTGAGGTAAACAGGCTCCGTTATCAGCTGTTCTGTGCCAGACGTGGAGTGGTAGAGTCAAGTCAACTCCCTCCTTGCCAGGACTGCCTTTTCATGCATGCACTGCGTGCAAACTACCAGGCTGCGATCTGGAGGAGAAGTCTGCAGAGCCAGCCATGGGTTGCAAACCCAACAGACTGCGGTTGGATGATAGATAACGACGGAAAGCTTGTTGTCAAGTGGATGCAAGGGGCACCAGCACCAGAAGCTATTATACAGCTACTGTCCTGCAAGTGTGTGCGGTCATGTGAACTTCCTCAGTGTACTTGCCTCAGCAATGGCCTGAAGTGCACAGACATGTGCAGATTACAGACATGCCAGAACAAGGGTACTGAAGACGAGCCAGTAGAACAACAGTCAGATTCAGAGTCCGATGTTGAAGATATTATGGAGTAACATATATATATATATATATATATATATATATATATATATATATATATATATATATATGCACATGACATGTTCAGTGTGTATTTACATAACTTGGATTAAATTTTGTTACAAATACTACATCTAGTCACTCCGGGTGGTACCGATATCGTCATATTTGGTTCTTGGCTCATGCTAAAATTCCTGTGGAACACCTAAAGGGTTAACAGTTTTTAAAAATGAGTTTTGAACAGCTTGAGGGGTGTAGTTTGCAAAATGGGGTAATTTATGGGTGGTTTCTGTTATGTAAGCCCCTTAAAGTGACTTCAGAAGTGACTTGGTCCTTTGAAAAGTGGGTTTTGCTGTAAATGTGAAAAATTGCGCATAAAACTATAAGCCCTATTACGTCGTAAAACAATAAGGTTTCATTTTCAAAATGATGCCAATATGAAGTAAACATGTGGGGAGTGTAAATTAATAACTATTATGGGGGGTATCAGTATTTTTGTAAAAAGCAGAGAATTTCAAAGTTAAAAAATTGCCGATTTTTCCAAAATTTCCGAATATTTAGCATTTTTTTATATAGAAAGGTAAAATATATTGACTCCCATTTAGCACTGACGTGAAGTACAATATGTCACGAGAAAACAATCTCAGAATGGCTTGGATAGGTGAAAGCGTTCCAAAGTTATTAGCCCATGAAGTGGCACAGGTCAGATTGGCTTAGGCACTTGGGTACAAATAGGCCTAGGGCTGAAGGGGTTAATAAGCTACGTATATGTAAGGGCTATCATATCAAAAAATAAACTACAGACATGCATCTACCTAAAAATACCAAAGAGAATTAGTCACTCCGCTTGGTACCGATATCGTCAAATTTGGTTCTTGGCTCATGGACTATTTAGGGTCGAGTCATGTTTCGCGAAACCCGACTTTTGGAAAAGTTGAGTCGGGCGAAATCGGCCGATTACTGCGCAAAGTCGAGGATCGGCCGGAACACGAAACCCTATGCACGTCAATGGGTATTTTTTTCTCTCTCTCTCTCTCTCTCTCTCTCCTCCGTCCCAGCACAGAGAATTTCGTTTTACACATTCCAAATCGCTACTGCGCACAAGCGATAAAATGATGATAGGCGTGCACACCCTAACCCCTATGTCATCACTCTGCCCACGCTCCTTCATTGGCTGAAAAAATGGCGCTAAACGCGTCATACGAAACGCAACTTTGGCGCCAAGATCGCGTACCGCATGGCCGACCCCACACAGGGATCTTGTTGGGTTTCATGAGACGCCGACTTTACCAAAAGTCGGCGACTTATGAAAATGAACGATCCGTTTCGCTCAACCCTAGTAGTAACCGCTGCAACCGGCAGCCTTCGTTCCTAAGAATGAGCGAGTGAAGGACCTGCGATGACATCGCGGTCTTGTGATTGGTCGCGTGAGCGGTCACATGAGTGTTCACGCGACCAATCACAAGCCGCCACGTCATCGAAGGTCCTTCACTCGCTCATTCTTAGGAACGGAGGCTGCCGGTTGCAGCGATTACTACCAGGGCGCGTCAGAGGGTGAGTATATCCCTATTTTTTATTTTTATTCTTTATTTTACACATGAATATGGATCCCAGGGCCTGAAGGAGAGTTTCCTCTCCTTCAGACCCTGGGAACCATCCAGGATCACTTCCGATATTTGTGTCCCATTGAGTTGTATTGGTATCGGGTATCGGTATCGGCGATATCCGATATTTTTCGGATATCGGCCGATTCAATTCTATACCGATACTTTCAGATATCGGAAGGTATCGCTCAACACTACTTATAATGTGTTCCTTTCATCCACATAAACTGTCAACACACTGCTTGCACACCTTGTGAGGGGCTCAAGACTCAAAAGATTTATCTTGATCATCAAGTTTTACTTTGAAATATGCAAAACAGGCTTGCTTGATAAATGTGATGATGTTTGTTCTTTGACTTGGAATGGTGAAACTGTCAAAGGTATAGCAAAAGGTTTCAGGTCAACTCTCATAAGCAGGGAAAGATGCGGTCTCAGCACCTGAGCCTTCATACAATGCAGGGACACAACTTTGAATGGAGCTATATATTCAAAGTCATGAATGGGTTAATGGCCAATTGGACAATATAAAGAGTGTATTTGAGTAAAAAGCATTCCACACAGAACTAGGAAGGACTGAAAGGCTGTGTGTCCACTATAAGCTTTTGGTGAATTTTTGATGATACATAATTTCACTGTGTCAATAATGCAGCTTCTTACAGTTCCAGCAAAGTGAATGGTATTTACAGAAATCTCATGTTCATGGAGCTTTTTTTTACTCTTTGTAAACTAATCTGCGGTGCCTGTTTCAAACCCACAACATGTCAATTTCTATTGCGGGCATACTGAGTTTTTTGTGCACAATTTCTCAGACTTGCAGTAGACATGGAAAATCCACAGGTAAAAAGCGTGCATGTGTTTTTATTGCGTTTCCACTGTCGAAATATATAAAAACATATGTGATCCACATATGTCTGTATCGATAAATACCAGCAAGTATCAAAAGCAAAGCAGCTTTATTTAAAGCATGACACACCAACAAAAGGCAAAATATGCAGCATCAAAAACTCAATATAAAAGCATGCAAAAAATGCAGTTAAAAAAATGCAAGCTACCTAATTTACATAATCAGTGCAGAAATGGTGCAGAAATTTATTGTTCATAAAATATATTTTCCGTCTACATGGCATGCCTGACAAAATTGTCAGTGACCGGGGTCCCCAGTTCGCATCTCGGTTTTGGAGAGAGCTCTGTCGTTTACTCTGCATTGAGCTGAATCTCTCTTCTGCATACGATCCCAAGATGTATGGGTTGGTAGAGAGGGCCAACCAGACTCTGGTGACATACCTGCAACATTTTGTCTCTGCTACGCAGGATGACTGGGCATCTTTGCTACTGGGCGGAATTTACTTTGAACAACGCTGTAGCTGACTCCACTGGGCAGACTCCATTTCTCCTTAATTACGGCCAGCATCCGCGTGTCCCTGTGCCCATGCCCATGTCATCCACTGATTCCAGGGTGGCAGACTGGGCAGCGGAGGCCCGTGACATTTGGGACCGCACACAGGATGCCATTCGGGCCTCCAAGGAGAGAATGAGGCATTCTGCCAATGCACATCGGCGCCCCGCTCCGACCTTTGCTCCTGGCGACTTAGTACGGCTCTCCGCCCGTAACATCAGGCTGCGAGTTGAGTCCACTATGTTTGCACCTCGTTACATTCATCCTTTCAAGGTTCTGGAACAGGATAACCTTGTTGTCTACCGTTTGGCTATTCCTCCGCTCCTTGGTATCACCGACACCTTTCATGTTTCCCTCTTAAAACCCATCTATACGTCCTGGTTTTCCGAGTCATCTGCCGGGACATCGGGTTCATCCACGGATGAGTATGAGGTGAACTCTATCTTTGGGTGCAAGGTGGTACGTGGCAAGAAATACTATCTGGTGGACTGGAAGGGTCACGGCCCAGAGGACAGAGCCTGGGAACCTGTGGCACACATTCGGGCTCCACTGCTCATTGCAGCCTTTGAGCGTAGCGAGGCTCAAGGAGGAGGGGGCCGTAGGGTGGGTAATGTTAAGTGTCAAGTTCCCGCCACTGCACAGGGGGAATCTCAAACCATGTCTGCTGCGGTCTCCCATTCTCCTCCAGCCACAGTGGAACCTGCTCAGCAGAGACATCGGTCCCAGCATCTGGCTCAGCCTGATACTGTGTGAATGGTTACTGCTGCCTTACCAGGCTCTGCTTTTGTAGCCAGCGCTGGTCAGCAGCGAGCAGGCCTTTCTGGGACTAAGTCCTGCTTTTCACGCACTGAGCATGCCCACGGGAGGACCTCTCATTGGAGTTCGGGTGTCACACGCTCAGGTCCTGTAGCAGCTCCCATTGGTCCACCAGGAAGGTCCTGAAGAGCTGCAACTATAAAAGGTTTACATGGCCGCACGGCCATGCGCTAGTATCAAATGTGTTTGGCTTATGCCAGTGGATACTATACCACTTTATTCATATGTGGTGTGAGGCTGTAGCTTTTGGACTGTACACTCAGGCAGGCAGCTAGCGTCAGTGGGGGCAATTAGCCTTGGCTTAGCATCTGGTTCCTTCATGTGTGCAGTTAGCAGAGAAGAGTTCCAGAGCAAGCACAACCCTAGTTAGGGTCATAGTTTTGTGTACAGCGTGACTCTGTGAGGCAACAGAGATCGCTTCCAGTTCACACGGGGTGAAGCTTAACCCACGTGTGAGCTCAGAGTTTATCCGCCGTTACTTAGCAGCAGATATCTCTGCATGGTGGACCCCGGGCTGCGAACGCACCTTGTAGCCATCTATCTATACTCGGTGCGTTCCACTAGCCCTAACAGTAACTCCAAGTAGTATATAAATCTGAAAAAAGGGAAGCGTTAATACCCAGCCTTATGATAAATAGTCTTTCTTTAAATTTAGAAAACTATATTTTTATAAAAACACACATTAAAAAAAGAAGTTTGGGCAGCATAACACAGTTTCCCGGAGAGTATAATCTAAAAAAATAACATGTATTGCACAGTTTTAAATATTGAGCTACATAACCATATCATGGAGATATATGACCACTTACTTAATATTGATAATGTGGAGCAAAATCCTACATCCAGCTATCAAAATGTCTGCAGGTACACCACTAAAGAAAAAAAGTGCAGGGTTTGCAAATCTAACAGCATGTCACTCATTAAAATATGTGGACCAAAGTCCTACAAAGAGTGGAGATAAAATTAAAAAATATGTAAATATATCTGAAAAATATATACCACATCTCAGATTTTTTTTTAAAGTGCAAAGTGACATTGCTTGTGCAAAAAATAACATGTAGATATGCAATAATATAAATAATACATACTGTACCTAAATATAAATTTCGTATAATAAATGAGTCTTCAGAATAAATTAAATTATGTACAAAATGCATATATATTGTTCAAATTTCAGCATAAAAGTATAGGATTATGTAAGCACTATATCTGAGATATTCAGAACTCATATTTGGTTAACAGATCAATGAATGTCCCAGAACTGTGCAAAAAATAACAAGTGATTTGCAAAATGAGCATAACTATGTACTCGGGATGTTGAGGTGCAAAAATCCCCATGTGTGTTTTCCCCATTGGAGCTCACAATCTACATTCCCTATCACTATGTTGTTGAAGTGCAGGAGGAAACCCATGCAAACAAGGAAGGAAACCCATACAAACTTCTTGCAGATATTTTCCTTGGTGGAATTTGAATCCAGGGCGCCAGTTCTGCAATGCTACAGTTCTAACGATTTAGCCACCATCCTGTCAGGGTCGGTGTTAGGGGCAGGCAGACCAGGCAGCCGCCTAGTGCCCTCGCTCCACCAGGGGCCCCCAGCCAGTGGCTGCTATGGGGCCCCTGAGTAAGAGGGGCCAGGGGTTGCCCCCTCACCACATTGCACATTCAACTTATCAGCATCATAGATGCCGATAAAGTTGAAAGCAATGATGGAGGAGAGGGCATCATGTAACACTCCCTCACCCATCACTCCCCCTCTGCCTTTGACTCAGCGTGTTTCAACAGTGGAGCTGATTTGATGCTGAGATGCTCTGCAGAAGTCAGAACAGCTGGGGAACAAGGAGAAGAGGAAATTTGTGTGTGTGTGTCTGTCTGCAATTTTGTGTGTGTGTGTGCGTGTCTGTCTGCTTTATAGTGTGTGTGTCTGTCTGCATTATAGTGTGTGTGTCGGCTGCACGATAATGTGTGGAGGGACTACACTATACTGTGCATGGGGAACTGCACTATAATGTGTGTGTGGGGCTGCATTATACTGTGTGTGTGGGGGGCTGCACTATGCTGTGTACGTAGGGAGGCAGCATTGCACTGTGTATGTGGGCTGCACTATATTGTATGTGTGTGGGGCTGCATTATACTATGTGTGTGGGGGGCTGCATTATACTTTGTGTGGAGGTGGCTGCATTATACTGTGTGCAGGTTTGTGGGGGTGCTGCATTATACTGTGTGTGCATTATACTTTGAGCGGGCTACTATATACTCTGAGGCGGATGCATTATACTGTGTGTGGGGGCTGCATTATACAGTGTGTTTGTTGGGGGACTGAATTATACTATGTGTGTGGAGCTGCATTTTACTCTGAGAGGGCTGCATTGTACTCTGGGGGGACTGCATTATAATGTGTGTGCGGGGAGGGCTCCATTACACTGTGAGTGAAGGGCGCTGCACTATAAGGTGTGTGTGAAGGGAGGTGGGGACTGCATTATACTGTCTGCGTGGGGCTGCATTATACTTTGAGGGGGCTGCATTTTACTGTATGAGGGGGGCTGCAGTATAATCTATGATGGGGGCTGCATTATACTCTACCAAGGGCCATGGGGAGTGCATTTTACTATGTGTGCTATATGGGACCTGCATTATGCTGTATCGAGGACTATCAGTACCAATCATTCTTCCTCAGCTGTAGTAAGGGTAGTTGTACACGGTCAGTAAACGATGCAGTGTTGGACGTTGCATACTTTTGCAGCCGCCAGATGCAATAGCATAGTGGATAGGATTTCAAGTAATCCCATGCCCACTATGCATGCACAGACGCCCGCAGCTCACCTGCGGAGACGGACATGCGGTGCGTCTTTCCAGACCAGAGCATGTCAATTTATCTTTATTTGTCTTCACAAAATAAATCTCACTCATACAATGAAGTGGGCACAGTGATTCTGCATGGTTCAATGAACACATGCAGAATCACATGCCCTGAAAAGCCTGCAGCGCTTTGGACACAGTGGACATGTGCTGCCTCCAAACTGCAGCTAATTACTGAACGTGAGCACCTACCCTAAAGAGGCGGGAAACAAGCATCTAGTGACTTCAATATTGTCGATCGTGCTTGTTTAGTGGCCTGAACATAACGTTTGTAAATAGAACAGAAATGTTTCTGTGTGATGGTGCGATATGTGAGCATTTGGGGCCCCACTTTAAACTTTTGCCTAGTGCCCTACTTTGTCTAAAACAAGCCCTGCATCCTGCTCCATATAATTGTGTTATGTAAGCATGCATAATAAATCATAATAATAAATAAAATACATTATGAACAGCAAAATATGTGTTTAGCTCATATTATAAAGGATTTTGCATGCCGACTTCTTGCTTTTCTTGTGGAATTTTTATTTAATTCTACCTAAAACTCAGCAGAGGAAAAAATGAAAACAAACAACAAGTTTTATATAAAATATAGTAATAGTAAATTTGATTGCAGAGCAGAATAACTTTTTAACGGTAACCATATATTTAAATAAGATTAGATAAAGTTTTGAATATGGTGAGTTATTTATGCCAATTGCTGTTTATGTCTAGATCATTACGCTCCAGAGTAAGATGTTCCCTGATAACATATTGGAGAAGCATTTGTTGCTTAGCTCAGCTGCTGCACTTGTGGAGTTGGCACAGTGTATCCTGTCATTATGTATTAAAGACAACACAAGATTACATCACCCAGTCCCAATTTTCAGTCATGATTAAGCAACAGCATTTCACTTCTGACTATAAAACACAGTGCTAAGACAAGCATTTAACTCATCCAATACATGACAAAATTGAAGAATCGTTTTTTTGTTAGTTTGTTTTTTATTTTGGAAGAGAAAAGAAAAATAAATCATTCTTAACATGTTGCAGTTTATCTATTTTTATTTTGCTGACATAAAGTTTACTGATATTTTGGAAATAAAATACAATGAAAGAAATAAAAATACACAAAACCCTTTCTCAAATACCGAGTATGAAAGCAGAAGTGATAAAAGTCTAAAAGATATAGGGAGGAATTTATAAGGTCTGGTGTTTCATACGTCCAATTGGAGTATTGTGGGCTAAATTTTTCACGGAGTGCGGGGGTGGGTTGTCTGTGAGCCAGAAAATAGATTTAAACGTTCTATGAGGTTCTGTAGATTTTAGCTACAAAGCTTTCTCGCTTTATGGTATATTTGTAATAACCTGCAATGTTTTCTTTATTAGTTCAAAAAACTAAAAACACA
This sequence comes from Ranitomeya variabilis, assembly GCF_051348905.1. Taxonomy (NCBI): domain Eukaryota; kingdom Metazoa; phylum Chordata; class Amphibia; order Anura; family Dendrobatidae; genus Ranitomeya; species Ranitomeya variabilis. The sequence goes on from NC_135233.1 coordinate 1,030,726,667, forward strand.
TCCAAAGGTCTCCCTTTCCCTCCAGCCATTTTGCATAATCTCTGAGATTTCATCTAGTGACCACCTATGGAAAGGTAGCCCACTATAAATCTCTTTGTTTTTTTTAATTCTTTAACTAAAAAATTAAGACGTTTTAGAAGAATGGTGAGTGCCATGGTTTTTTTTAACCTTCTTCCAAGTTATTACTGAATGACTATGCACGTTACTGGACTTTAATGGAACACTGAGCAGCACTAGAACCTTATAAAGCCACTCTGACATTCTGATGGTCGTTATTCATCTTTGTGGTGTAATGCCAACTTTTTTATTGGATACAAATGACCGTTATAGTATACTCATTTTAGGTTGATTGACTATGGCCCTTTTACTAAGACTTGCCTAGTTTTTTAGAAAATAGATCACAGACTGCACATGAGTCAACAGTGTGATGCAGCAGCAAAAAAGGCAAACACAGATCTAGATGTATTAAGAGAGGCATAGAGTCTAGATCACGTGAAGTAATTATCCCCCTCTACTTCTCCTTGATCAGGCCTCATCTGGAATACTGTGACCACTTCTGGGCACCACATTTAAAAAAAAACATTGAAAAACTGGAGGAAGTTCAGAGAAGAGCGACCAGGATGATGAGCTGACTGAAAAGTATGTCCTACAAGAAACAGTTAAAGGATCTGGAAATATTTAGCCTGCAAAAAAAAGACTAATAGGAGACTCAATAGCTGTCTACAAATATCTGAAGGGATGTCACAGCGTAGACGGACCATCCTTATTCTCATTTGCACATGCAAAAATGAAAAGCAATGGAATGAAACTGAAAGGGAGAAGATACAGATTAGATATTAGAAAAACCTTTTTCATTGTTAGGGTGATCAATGAGTGGAACAGGCTGCCATGAGAGGTGGTGAGTTCTCCTTCAAAGAATGTCTTCATACAGAGGCTGGACAGACATCTGTCAGAGATGGTTTAATGAATCCTGCAATGAGCAGGGGGTTAGACACAATGACTCTTGAGGTCCCTTCCAACTCTAACATTCTATGATTCTATGATCTGCCTCAGTCAGAATAATAGGGCTTATCGTAGCATATTTTTAAGATTATAAGATGCACTTTTTCCCAAAATTTTTTTGGGGAAAATGGGGGTGCATCTTATAATGCGTATATACCTTATTGGCACACTGCCATGGGTGTCCGGTGCTGCCACTGCCCTGTGTCCAGTGCTGCCACTGCCCTGTGTCCGGTGCTGCCCCTGCCCTGCCCTGTGTCCGGCGGTACTTCGGGGGCCATTTTGTGAAAGGCCAGAACCCCTGGCAGTTCCATGGTTTCCTGTGCGGTGGACTCCGGGAAAATGGCTGCCGGTGGGCAGCACATGCACAGATGATGATCTCGGCACCAAGATCTCAGGAGATGAGATCTCAGCGCTGAAATCTCATCTTGCAGTGGCGCACATGGGAACACTTCCTCATCCCAGCCTGTGGCCTGCAGCAACGCTCCACTCTTGCCTCCTCCAGCAGCAACCCTGGGACCCCGTTTCACCACAGCCACCGCCCCTTGTAAGCAATAAGACGCATGGATTATAAGAAGCACCACCGTTTTATAAAAAAAGGTTTTCTTCATATTTTTCTCCTCAAAATTTGGGGTGCATCTTATAATCCAGAGCGTCTTATAATCCGAAAAATACAGTTATTTTTTGTTCAATTTCACTAGTACGAAATTTTGCTATTTCACTATTTCACAAAGCAAAACTAGCTTAGGGAGATAACAGATTCCCCCCAAAATGACTTAATGTCACACTGATTTGTTCATCTTTGTATGTTGATGAAAATTAGTTGTTTGTGCACATTACCACAGTACTCCATTACATGGGTAAAGCAGTTGTGCTCATCTGATTATGTACAGGGAGTAGCAGAGATTAACATCTACCACCTCATAGAAATAACCAGAACTGGAGAAATACTTCTTAGGCACAGGCAATATACAAGTACAGAACTGAAAATATTGAAATACAACCCTATTTATCTTTGCTACAGATGAGTGACAAATTCAAGTAAAATTGAATTCTACTCAAATTATATAAAAATCTGCGTTCAACAAAATGCAATATTTTTGCAATTCACCTCCGTGCGGATTCATCAAAATGGCAGCTACTGGTTGCCCTTTTTCTTAACCATAATAAGTCATCATAAGGTTAATAAAATAAAAAAATCCATGTCATGTTTGAAAGTGTTGGCACCTTTGAAATTTTTTCCAAAAAATGAAGTATTTCTCCCAGAAAATTTTTACAATTACAAATGTTTTGTTATGCACATGAAAAGAGATGTTCAAAAGGTGGTGTCATTCAGTTGCCCTGCTGATAAAAGCTCGATGGCCAAGATAAAATCAAAGGAATTTAATAGTACAGGACTTAAGTTTTTGTCCTGATGAAGAGGTCGTGCTTGAAACACGTTGACTTGTAAAACCTGTACTATTAAATTACATTGATTTTATCTTGGCCATCGAGCTTTTATCAGCAGCACAACTGAATGACACCACCTTTTGCTTATCGTTTTTCCTATGGTATTTCTGACTGGTGTCCTGTAGAAGCTGTTACATACACCTTTCTCATGTTGCTAGTCTTCAACCTTATCACGTGAGTGGTCTCACATTTCTGGTTTCTCCATACCATCAGATAATACCCTAGTGTGCTTTTTGTCTCCTAGCCTTCTCTCCATTGTTATGCCCATGTTTTTTTCCTTTGTGTGTAATGGAACAACACAAAACGTCTGAGAAAAAAAGGGGCCAGGTAAAACACCTTTTCAAAATTGTGTGTAAACAACTTTTTTCAAGCATATAATGCTCATTCAAGCTCACCTGTGGCAAGTAACAGGTGTGAGCAATATGAAAATAACACCTGAAACCAGAAAAAAAAGAGAAGTTGACTTAATCTTTAAATTATGTGTCTGTGTGTACCACACAAAGCATGGAGAACAGAAAGAGGAAAGAGAACTGTCTGAGGATTTGAGAACCCAAACTGTTGAAAAATATCAACAATCTCAAGGTTACAAGTCCATCTCCAGAGATCTTGATGTTCATTTGTCCACGGTGCACAATACAAATCAAGGAGTTTGCAACCATGACAATTTATCTAATTTCCTTGGACGTGGATGGCAGAGCAAATTGATGAAAGACTGCAACAAAGGATAGTTCAGATGGTGGAGAAGCAGCCCCATTCAAATTCCTCAAAGTCCTGCATGCTCAGGGTGCATCAGTGTCAGCGCAAACTATCCGTCGATTTTTAAATGAAATGAAATGCTGTGGCAGGAGACCCAGGAGAATCCCACTGCTGACACAGAGACATAAAAAGGTAGTTTGCCATAATATATGCGATTAAGACAAAATCCTTCTTGTGGATAGAAGAGAAAAATATAGGGCTTTTTGGTAATGCACTTTATTCTACTTTACAGAAAATGGAATTAGGCCTAGAATGAAAAGAACACAGTATCTACAGTCAAATTTGGTAAAATTGAAAGATGTTTTAGTGTTGTTTTGCTGCCTCTGGCACTGGGTGCCTTAACTGTGTGCAAGGCATCATGAAATCTGAAGATTTTGTGTCGCAATATAGTGTCCAGTGTCAGAAAGCTATGTTTGCGTTCTTGGTCATGGGTTTTCCAGGAGAACAAGGACTCCAAACATACTTCAAGAAGCCCCCAGAAATGGATGGAGACAAGGTACTATAGAGGTTTGAAGTGACCAGCAATGAGTTCGGATCTAAATCCCATTGAACACCTGTGAAGCGATCTTTAAATTGTTTTTGGGTCAAGACACCCTTTAAATATAACAGACCTGGAGCAGTTTGCAAAAGAAAAGTGATACCACCATGGTTTTCTGATCATCCTCCAGCATTTGTACTTCTTTTTGAACAACTTTAGCCTCTTTTTGAACCATCTAAGGAGAAATGCATAGAGGCAGAGGCATACCAGCATTTCATAGAAACATGCATCTTGAGGATAAGTAACATTCGCTCTGATTTATCAAATGGTGTCTTGTATTCTTTCCCCACTTGTAGCCTAGTTGCTGATTGTCTAATCTAAGCTCACTGTAGATTCAGTAGTACAGGGCTTATAGGGCAAGTGAGGGTCAGCTGCTGTGGAGCAGGGGCGCAAAATATCGTATTTAGGGTGCCAGCCTCCACTGGTTGGCATGAATGTTTTAGCGGACATATAGGATGTCCTAGGCCATGTGTGGTGGTACCTCTCCAATAGAGCTAATCTAGTCCACTTGTCCATTTTATACTTTGTTGTATTTTAGGAGGAGACAAAGGAAGTGGCATTCTATCGAAGTTTGTTTGACTGTTTAAAGACACGGTTTATCAAAACAGTCATCTATAATTTATTTATTGAACATATATTTATGTCTATTACAATTTTGTGCACTGAGGGTTTCCTTAGGTGTTTTTTAGATTTTCTATTAAACAGTTGTTTTAAGGGTTATATGTTTACACTGCTAGTCTCTCATAGTTATCCATACTTTCATTTATTAAACTTGGAGCAGTTTGCAAAAGAAGAGTGCTGCAAAATTCCACTTGAGAGGTGTAAGAAGCTTGTTAATGGTTATAGGAAATTATTGATTACAGTTATTTATTCCAAAAGGTGTGCAACCAAATATTAAGTGGAGAGTGCCCAAAATTTTATCTTGCCCATTTTGGGGTCTTATCCAGGTTAAAAGTTAGATGAATGAAAGCTAAACTGCTCACCTTTTAAGGTTGTGTGAGTCACAACACTTCAAGAGCCTAGAGACCAGATGCAGCAGCTTCCATTGAATATCAATAAAAGTAACCGAATTGGAAGTATTTCTGCTCTCTTTGGAGTTATGACATGAGTTATAGAAGATAAATAGATAAAACTGTAGGTTTATTGTCAACACATTTTTGTATGGTGTCCTGAGGAAGGAGTCTGTGGACTCTGAAACACGTCGACATATATATACAGGTGTGTGAAAAAGTGATCTCCTCTTTCTGATTTCCTATTCTTTTACATGTTTGTCCCACTTAAATGTTTCAGATCACTAAACAAATTTAAATATTAGACAAAAATGACAAGTAATCACAAAATGTAGTTTTAAATCAAGTTCTTTATTATTAAGAGAAAAGGAAATCCAAATCTACAGGGTCATTTGTGAAAAAGTGATTGTCCCTCCCCCCAAAAAAACCATAAATTAACTGTGGTCTATTACAAATAAGAAACAAAGTAATTGAGATCTATCAGTCTGGAAAAGGTTATAAGGTGATTTCTAAAGCTTTGGGACTCCAGTGAACCACAGTGAGGGCCATTATCCACAAATGGCGAAAACATGGAACAGTGGTGAACCTTCCCAGGAGTGGCTGTCCAACCAAAATTATCCCAAGAGTGCAGTGACAACTTTTGAGGTCATCCAAGAGATCACAAAAGACCTCACAACAACATCCAAAGAACTGCAGGCCTCACATGCCTTTGTGAAGGTCAGTGTTCATGACGGCACCATAAGAAAGAGGCTGGGAAAAAATGGCCTGAATAATAAAGTTCCAAAATGAAAAGCAGAATGATGGTCTGGGACTGTTTTGCTACTTCAAGACCTGGAAAACTTGCTGTGGAAAATGGAACCATGAATTCTGCTATCTGTTATGACCTGGTGGTTACGGAGTGGTACTGAGATGACCTGGTGGGTAAAACCAATCATGGACAAGCTCAGAGGAGGTGGCAGCTCTAAAGACAGTAATCACCTATATGACCTAGTGATTACGGAGCAGCACTGAAATGACCTAGTGGGTAAAACAAATAATGTACTAGCTCTGAGGAGGTGGTAACTTTACTGACCGCAATCCCTACTCCTAACACCAACACTAGAAATAGCCGTGGAGCGTTCCTATCTCTGCCTAGACGCCTCTTCACAGCCTAAGAACTAGCTACCCCTGAAGATGGAAACGGAAAACTATCTCGCCTCAGAGAAACCCCCAGAGGAAAGATAGCCCCCCACAAATATTGACGGTGAGTAAAGAGGGAAATGACAAACTCAGAAATGAAACTAGATTTTAGCAAAGGAGGCCACTACTATCTAAATTGGCAGAGAAAGAAAAGGCTACTGTGCGGTCAGTATAAAAACTAAATGTCCACGCAGAGTTTACAAAAATAACCTCCACACCGACTCACGGTGTGGAGGGGCAAATCTGCAACCCCAGAGCTTCCAACTAGCTGGAATATTTCATGATGACAAGCTGGACAAAAGAGACATAACTTAAACTGAACAAGAGGTCATAGGCAGGGAAACACCCAAAAACTAGCAGAACTTATCTTAAGCTGAAATGGACTGGCCAACAGAGAACTTCCAGGAAAGGACTGAATCCACAGGAAGGAACATTGACAGCTGGCATCAACTACAGCCTAAAGCCCAGTTAAATAACAAGGCCAGGGCACCGATTAGTGAAAGCAGCTGCTAAGTTCCACTTGAAACCACCAGAGGGAGCCCAAGAGCAGAACTCCCAAAAATACCATTCATGACCACAGGATGGAGCCCAAGAACGGAATTCACAACAGCTATCTACCAAAAAATCCTAGATAATGTTTGTGACCTAAAGCTGAAGGACACTTATGTTATTCAGCAGGACAATGATCCAAAACATAACTACAAGTCCACATCTGAATGGCTTAAGAAAAACAAAATGAAGACTTTGGAGTAGCCTAGTCCTGACTTTAATCCAATTGAGATACTGTGGCATGACATTAAAAAAGCTGTTCATGCTTGGAAACCCTCCAATGTAGCTGAATTACAACAATTCTGCAAAGATGAGTGGGCCAAACTTTCTACACAGCGCTGAAAAAGATTCATTGCCAGTTATCGCAATCGCTTGATTGTAGTTATTGCTGCTAAGGGTAGCCCAACCAGTTTTTTAGTTTAGGGAGCAATTACTTTTTCACACAGTAGGTTTGGATTTATTTTTCCTTTAATAATAAAGATCTTCATTTAAAATCTGCATTTTGTCTTTACTCGTGTCTAATATTTAAATTTGTTTTTTGATCTGAAACATTTCAGTGTGACAAACATGCAAAAGATTAGGCAAGCAGAAAGGGGTAAAACACTTTTTCACACAGCTATATATAATATATATACTCCTTTCCAATGTGTCTCTCTGCAGATTTCCTGACCCAATGTGTACGCACTGTGGGTTTTTTTTATCACTTGTAAATTGACATACAGTGCAGATTTTAAAATACGCCCATGTCAGTTGTGTTATAATAATAATAATAATAATTTTATTTATATAGCGCCAACATATTCCGCAGCGCTTTACAACTTATAGAGGGGACTTATACAGACAATAGACATTACAGCATAACAGAAATCACAGTTCAAAACAGATACCAGTAGGAATGAGGGCCCTGCTCGCAAGCTTACAATCTATGAGGAAAAGGGGAGACACGAGAGGTGTGTTAAGAAACTCTTTAAGCATTAACCCTTTACTGACATCTACCGTACATATAAGTGCAAGTCTGATGCAGGTGTATCGATTGGGCTTACAGGGTGAGCTTGCCTCATTCTCAGCAGGTAATTGCTGTGTATAACAGCCAGGACCTACCTCTAATAACCATAGGTGGAGCTACGCCCGTGATTGTTAAACTGTTAAATGCTGCTGTCAATCTTTGACAGAGGTATTAGCAGAGCACAAGCATGGGGGCATGCTTATCTATGCATCCATTGACCCACCTGTGGTGTGATTGCGAGTTGCTGATGGGTTGCTATGACAGCCGATGGGTTGCTATGACAGCCGATGGGTTGCTATGACAGCCGATGGGTTGCTATGACAGCCGATGGGTTGCTGTGACAGCCGATGGGTTGCTTATCATTACAGATATTCCTTTGAAAGTCTGTCTGTGGATTGGCTTCAAAGGAGACTGTAATCTTCACAGGATACCGATCTTAGGTTTAAGTACTCTATAGAGTCTAATAAATACAGTGAAAAGAAGTTTAAAAAAAAAAAGTTTTTCAAAAAACCTAAAAACAACCCTCAAGATATGTGCACACGTCCGGATTTCTTGCAGAAATTTCCTGAAGAAAACCGGAAATTTTCTGCAAGAAATCCGCATTTTTTTTTTGCGTTTTTTTTCCGTTTTTTTCGCGTTTTTTTAGCATTCTGCAAACGTAATTAGCTTGCAGAATGCTAAAGTTTTCCAAGCGATCTGTAGCATCGCTTGGAAAACTGACTGACAGGTTGGTCACACTTGTCAAACATACTGTTTGACAAGTGTGACCAGCTTTTTACTATAGATGCTGCTTTTGCAGCATCTATAGTAAAAGATAGAATGTTTAAAAATAATAAAAAAAATTAAAAAAATGCTTATACTCACCCGCAGACAGCTGATCTCCTCACCGGCGTCCGTTCCGTATAGATGGTGTGCGCGCAGGACCTTCCATGAAGTCACGGTCACGTGAGCGGTCACATGACCGGTCTCGACCAATCACAGGACCGTGACGTCATCGGCAGGGTCCTTCACCGCACACCAGCTACAGGAACCGAACGGCAGCGTGCAGCGGTGAGGCGGGAACACTGCGGGGGACATCGAGGGTGAGTATAGGACTATTTTTTATTTTAATTCATTTATTTTTGACCAATTATATGGTGCCCAGTGCGTGGAGGAGAGTCTCCTCTCCTCCACCCTGGGTACCAACCGCACATAATCTGCTTACTTCCCGCATGGTGGGCACAGCCCCGTGCGGGAAGTAAGCAGATCAATGGACTCCTAGGTGTGCGGAATCCCTGCAATTCCGCATTTTTAATGAACATTTGCACAAAAAATGCGGAATACACTGTAAATAATAGGAGGCATATGTTAGCGTTTTTTTCGCGTTTTTATCACATTTTTATAGCGAAAAAACGCGAAAAAAATGCTAAAAATCCTGAACGTGTGCACATGGCCTCAAAGTTCAAATCATCCCCTATTTCCCCCATTTACAATGAAGTCCAATCTTTTAAAATATTTTAAAAAATCAACCCAGTTTGTAAACACGGCAACAGAAAAAAAAATTGGTTTCTATAATTCCACAAAAAATAAAAAACACAAAAATTGAGCTTGATTTAAGTTAGTATACATGCAGCACATAAGCGCATGTTCACATTGGCCATTAAGCATACAAAACCTACAATAAACAAAATTAGCAAAGCTCTGCTGTAGCTAAATAAGTAAAAAGCACACAGAGTACCATGTGTTAGGTTCCCACCGCTGCACAGGAGGAATCTCGAACCATGTCCGCTGCAGTCTCTCATTCTGCATCAGCCGCAGTGGAGCCTGCTCAGCAGAGACGTCGGTCCCAGCATCTCGCTCAGCCTGATACTGTGCAAAGGGTTACTGCTGCCTTTCCAGGCTCTGCTTTTGTAGCCAGCACTGGTCAGCGGCAAGCAGGTTTTTCTGGGACTAAGTCCTGCTTTGCACACACTGAGCATGCCCACGGGAGGACCTCTCATTGGAGGTCAGGGGTCACACGCTCAGGTCCTGTAGCAGCTCCTATTTGACCACTAGGAAGGTCCTTGTCTGCTGCAGCTATAAAAGGTTTGCATGGCCACACAGCCATGCGCTAGTATCAACCTTGTTATGAGCTTTTGCTATCTTGTGGTCATGTATGCATGTCGTCAGGGTTGGCTTAAATAAGCCCTTAGAATACCGGCACCTCCGGTGAGGAGCTTTGTGTGTATGGATTCAGGGTTGGCGTATAGCCACTAGAATTCTGGCTCCACCGGAGAGGAGTTGTTCGTGTGCTAGGCTGACTGCATGACCACTCTTTGCTTTTGCTCAGTTATTTAGCTGTGATCCTCTGTGAGGTTAACAGGGCACAGATTATGGCCTAAATTTCCAATAATGGACTGTACTTGATTTGTTTTATTGGCAACAAAACCCAAATACTGTTAAAGGGATTCAAAACTTGCGGGGAATTTTATAGATTGTCTTCTTTAATTTTACCACCTTATATAAATGTGAGCAATTGAATCTGAAATCATCATAGTTTTAATTATAATGCTCAGCTTGTGGTAGACACCATGGTCATCATGGCACAGAGATAGGGACATATATCATCATCTAGCCCAATCGTATTTTCCCAATATCTATTTTATTGAACATTGTGGAATAATTCCTTGGTAGGCAATATTCAAATGTGCAGAAAGCTAATTCCAAATGACATGGCTGATGTAATATACACTCACCGGCCACTTTATTAGGTACACCATGCTAGTAACGGGTTGGACCCCTTTTGCCTTCAGAACTGCCTCAATTCTTCGTGGCATAGATTCAACAAGGTGCTGGAAGCATTCCTCAGAGATTTTGGTCCATATTGACATGATGGCATGACACAGTTGCCGCAGATTTGTCGGCTGCACATCCCAAAGATGCTCCATACAAGGCAGGATGGATCCATGCTTTCATGTTGTTTACGCCAAATTCTGACCCTACCATCCGAATGTCGCAGCAGAAATCGAGACTCATCAGACCAAGCAACGTTTTTCCAATCTTCTACTGTCCAATTTCGATGAGCTTGTACAAATTGTAGCCTCAGTTTCCTGTTCTTAGCTGAAAGGAGTGGTACCCGGTGTGGTCTTCTGCTGCTGTAGCCCATCTGCCTCAAAGTTCGACGCACTGTGCGTTCAGAGATGCTCTTAGGCCTACCTTGGTTGTAACGGGTGGCGATTTGAGTCACTGTTGCCTTTCTATCAGCTCGAACCAGTCCGCCCATTCTCCTCTGACCTCTGGCATCAACAAGGCATTTCCGCCCACAGAACTGCCGCTCACTGGATTTTTTTTCTTTTTCGGACCATTCTCTGTAAACCCTAGAGATGGTTGTGCGTGAAAATCCCAGTAGATCAGCAGTTTCTGAAATACTCAGACCAGCCCTTCTGGCACCAACAACCATGCCACGTTCAAAGGCACTCAAATCACCTTTCTTCCCCATACTGATGCTCGGTTTCAACTGCAGGAGATTGTCTTGACCATGTCTACATGCCTAAATGCACTGAGTTGCCGCCATGTGATTGGCTGATTAGAAATTAAGTGTTAACAAGAAGTTGGACAGGTGTACCTAATAAAGTGGCCAGTGAGTGTATGTATGGGTTAGACATGCTTCAGGCTATGCTGGATGCTTACTTTTTTTATCATTTTGCCAAGTTTCATCAAAATAAAAAATGTTTGAGATTGGTATATGCAAAGCTAGAAAGAAAAAAAAGAAAATAAAAACTTAAAAACTTCAATCAATAGTTTCACATAGAATTCAAAAAATTTATCAATATTACAAAACTAGATGGTGGCCCGATTTTAACGCATCGGGTATTCTAGAATTTGTATGTCCACGTAGTATATTGCCCAGCCACGTAGTATATTGCCCAGCCACGTAGTATATTGCCCAGCCACATAGTATATTGCCCAGTGACGCAGTATATTGCCCAGTTACATTGTATATTGCCCAGTGACATAGTATTTAGCACAGAGCCACATAGTATATTGCCCAGTTATGTAGTATATTGCCCAGTTACATAGTATATTGCCCAGTTACGTAGTATATTGCCCAGTGATGTAGTATATTGCCCAGTGACATAGTATACAGCACAGAGCCACGTAGTATATTGCACAGCCCATGTAGTATATTGCCCAGCCACGTAGTATATTGCCCAGTTACATTGTATATTGCCCAGTGACGTAGTATATTGCCCAGTTACATTGTATATTGCCCAGTGACGTAGTATACAGCACAGAGCCACATAGTATATTGCCCAGTTACGTTGTATATTGCCCAGTGATGTAGTATATTGCCCAGTGATGTAGTTTACAGCACAGAGCCACGTAGTATATTGGCCAGTCACGTAGTATATTGCCCAGCTACATAGTATATTGCCCAGCCACGTATGACACAGGTTAAAAAAATAAAAAATAAACATATACTCACCTTCCGCAGGCGCGTTGTAGCTTTGTCGCCTGTGTGGGGTGCAGGCGGCAGCTTCCGGTCCCAGGGTGTGATGACGTAGCGGTCACATGACCGTGTCACGGCAGGTCCTTTCCGCACAGGCGCGCAGGACTTGTGATGACGTCACGGTCACATGGCCGTGACGTCATGGCAGGTCCTTCTGCCAGACCATCCTTGCCACAGGAACGTTCCGCTTGCATCGCGAGGAGCGGGAAAGGCGGCGTAGGTGAGTATATAATAATTTTTTTTAAATTATTTTTGACATTAGATGTTTTTACTATTGACGCTGCATAGGCTGCGTCAATAGTAAAAAACTTGGTCACACAGGGTTAATAGCAGCAGTAACGGAGTGTGTTACCCGCGGCATAACGCGGTCCGTTACCGCCATCATTAACCCTGTGTGAGCAGTGACCGGAGGGGTGTATGCGGGCACCGGGCAGTGAGTGCGGGGAGTAAGGAGTGGCCATTTTCTTCTGGACTGTGAGTGTCGCTGATTGGTCGTGGGTGTTTTGCCACGACCAATCAGCGACTTGGATTCCATGACAGACAGAGGCCGCGACCAATGAATATCCGTGACAGACAGAAGGACAGAAAGACGGAAGTGACCCTTAGACAATTATATAGTAGATGTCAATATTGGTCTATTTCCACTCCACACCATCATCAACTTAATGGAAAAAAAATAAATTATAAAAATATATATATATCTTAAATATTATATTTTCTCCTTCATAAAAAAGTAAAATACACGTAGAAAAGTCTGTAATGAAGTCTATGGGCATTTGAAGACATCTGGGCTGGTGACCCTTTCAAACTTTTATGTAAAATAATTATTTAGGGAGTGTAAAATTGGAATAGACAGTTTGAAAATGTGCAAAAATCAACACAGGTCCACATAGGTGATACATTTGGTGCACCTTTAATCTGTCTAGTTTATATTTATACAATTTAATAATAGATTTAAATTGTCTCAAAAATTTCAGCTATATAGCAAATTGCAAGCTTTCGAGACTACATACGTCTCTTCATCAGGCAAAGACTAAAACAAATTCTGAAGAATCACAAAAAAAAAAAAAGGGAGAGGGGAAAAAAACCATGGATAAGCCAGGTGACATGAAGCAGAATTACCATGGGTGATAAACAGTTATGTCCATAAATATTGGGCCAATTCTTAGATAAGGATTGTTTTATTGTCCTGTGATTAGGGTCTGGTTCTGTTGTGATGACCCCACATGGTCTGATGGGCAAGTTCATTAGTTGATGTAAAAAGACATAAATCCGTGTGACACATTCATTCTTGCATTTAGAGTGTCAAAGGTCATCATCAGTTTATATTCCCAGACTCTCCTGTCTTTCTGCGATTTGAATGCAGGAATGAATGTGTCACACGGATTTATGTATTTTTACATCAACTAATGAACTTGCCCATCAGACCATGTGGGGTCATCACAACAGAACCAGACCCTAATCACAGGACAATAAAACAATCCTTATCTAAGAATTGGCCCAATATTTAATATTAATGGACGTAACTGTTTATCACCCATGGTAATTCTGCTTCATGTCACCTGGCTTATCCATGGTTTTTTTCCCCTCTCCCTTTTTTTTTTTCTTTTCTATACTATGTTGTGCATAAATATGTGATTCTTCAGAATTTGTTTTAGTCTTTGCCTGATGAAGAGACGTATGTAGTCTCGAAAGCTTGCAATTTGTTACCATCTTTTCAGTTAGCCATTAAAAGGTATCAACCACTGAGGACTCTCAATTCTAAATATTTTTCTATCTACTGGCTAACACGGTACCAAGATATATTTCTTTCCTGTAGCTATATAGCACAAATTTTTGGTGCAAAGTTAACTATCCACTCTGATTAATTGATGTCATTATGGCCCCATTCCCAGTGAACTATGTCCTATTTCTGCTAGACTATGAACTTGTGATAACAAGTCAATGGGGCTCACAGCCTTTTCAACGGTTTTTATTTTTGGCACAAATTAGAACAGAAAACAAACTAATTTAACTTACAAAATCTTTTTCAGTGTTCTTTCAGTCTTCTACCAATTTTAAGTCTTTAATCATACTGTATCATTATTTTTTTTATGGATATATATTAACCCCTTCACGCTGCGGCCCTTTTTCATTTTTGCATTTTCGTTTTTTACTCCCCTCCTTCCCAGAGCCATAATTTTTTTATTTTTTTGTCAATATGGTCATGTGAGGTCTTATTTTTTGCGGGACAAGTTGTACTTTTGAATGACACCATTGGTTTTACCATGTCTTGTACTAGAAAATGGGAAACAATTCCAAGTGTGCTGAAATTGCAAAAAAAGTGCAATCCCACACTTGTTTTTTGTTTGGATTTTTTGCTATGTTCACTAAATGCTAAAACTGACCAGATATTATGATTCTCCAGGTCATTATGAGTTCATAGACAACTAACATGTCTAGGTTCTTTTTTATCTAAGTGGTGAAAAAAAATTCAAAACTTTGCTAAAATAAAAAAAAATGCGCCATTTTCCGATACCCGTAGCGTCTCCATTTTTCGGGATCTGAAGTCGGGTGAGGGTTTGTTTTTTTGTGTGCCGAGCTGACATATTTAATGATACCATGTTTGTGCAGATACGTTCTTTTAATCGCCCGTTATTGCATTCTAATGCAATGTTGTGGCGACCAAAAAAAACGTAATTCGGGCGTTTCAAATTTTTTTCTCACTACGCTGTTTAGCGATCAGGTTATTGCTTTTTTTATTGATAGATCGGGCGATTCTGAATGCGGAGATACCAAATATGTGTAGGTTTGATTTTTTTTAATTGTTTTATTTTGGATGGGGCGAATAGGGGGTGATTTAAACCTTTATATTTTTTTATTTTTTCATATTTTTAAAAACTTTTTTTTTAACTTTTGCCATGCTTCAATAGCCTCCATGGGAGGCTAGAAGCTGGCACCACTCGATCAGCTCAGCTACATAGCAGCGATCATCAGATCGCTGCTATGTAGCTGAATTGCAGGCTTGCTATGAGCGCCGACCACAGGGTGGGGCTCACAGCAGGCCGGCATCAGTAACCATAGAGGTCTCAAGGACCTCTATGGTTACCATCCTGATGCATCGACGACCCCCGATCATATGACGGGGGTCGGCGATGTGCTCATTTCCGGCCACGCATCCGGAAGCGGTAGTTAAATGCCGCTGTCAGCGTTTGACAGCGGCATTTAACAGGTTAATAGCAGTGGGTGAATCGTGATTTCACCCACCACTATTGCGAGCACATGTCAGCTGTACAAAACATCTGACATGTTGCGACTTTGATGTGGGCTCACCGCTGGAGCTCATATCAAAGGGATAGACACGACATGCGCCAATATCCACATAAGAACCATGAGACATTAGGGATGCTTGTTTTTCTAAGAGTTTACAAAGGTTTAAAAATGGTGACAGATAAGAGACAACTCTTGAAGGATTCTTGGGCAACTGTTGAAAGCTTATATTTTGCATAGTTGGTCGCAGAAGAAACTTGTGAGAGTAGACTGTATGGGGTATTTCAACTTTTATCTACAGAGAACATGAGGTACATGCATCAGCTTCTTAATACAGCATGACAGGAAGTCTGAAGGACCTTTTACCAGAGAGAAAGTGAAACCAAAGTACAACAAGTATATGCATTACATTCAACTTAACATATAACAGTAACAACATCGCCATCTACTGTCAGAAAAGTGAAAACTCCTCCCGCACACAAATAAGTGTGTATCTGTTGCATATCTGCCAACACTACTTCCCTGCATGTTATTTTCAGGTACCTATTGTGGAAATCTGACAATAACATTATATTAGAGAATACCAATTTTAGTTATTCTAAGTGTTATTCACACCTCAGTAATTGGTCAAATTTTGCTTCAGTATTTGTGAGCCAAAATGAGGTGTGAGAAAAACTGTATCTGAATGATTTATACTTTTTCTGCATTTTGGAGCCACTCATGGCTTGGTCTTACAAATAAAGAAATGCTGACCCAAAATACTGATGTGTGGATACGGTCTTAACTATATTCTATGGGGTAGGCTAGGCTAAAAGAAGATCTACACTTATACCACAACAGTTCTAATTAGATCTTTGTCAGTACAACCCATCTGGAAACATAGACATGGACAAGGCACGGTGAGGACCATCCGTCCTCCTGGCTTTTTCCATCTAAGAAGTAAATGGCAGTAACTTGTATTCACAATGTGTGAGATTCTCTAAGAGGGCATTACTGAAGAGTTAATTAATCTAGTGAGAATAGGCTAATGAGAAAAGGAAATGAGATAAGCTTAATTACCAGCATTAAGGAAATAACCAGATAATTACCCAATGTCAGCTGACAATTATACTTCAAAAAGGTTTAATAAATGGAAAGATATATAGAGATCTGAAAGGAGTCAGTTACTTTCAGGAGAAGAAACAATTCTTTGTATTTGTCTATTCTCTAGTGGTTACAATTGGCAATAAATATAAATTTAATATTTATAAGATACTGTACTATATATTGTATTTACAGTTGTGCTGATCTTTTTGAAATTCTAATTTGCCGACTTTGATGACTTTTCCCAAAAAATTTGATTTGCAGCCAATATATCAAATCTCAATATTAGAAAGCTTGTAAATGCTTGGAAAATACACATGGGATAGAAAAATTATCTACTCGACCATCATAAGAGCTTACAATATAAAGATAATAGAGAGAACCCTGCTGACCTAAGGCCTTACACTTTTCTTTACAGAAGAGAGAAAAAAAATCTTGCTGATCAGAAGAGCTTCCATTCTACAGAAGCAAGAGAGAGAGAGAATCTAACTGACCATAAGAGTTTACACTCTAAAAATGAGAGAGACTTACCCGGTGAATGTGAAGATGTAAAACAACTATAATATCAACTGTGCTACACTGGGAATCGCTGATCTGTGATGGGCCAGGTACTGACCACCACTCTACAATTTATGATAGTACAAAACCTAAAAAGAAACCAATGAGCAAATACAGTGCAGTAAGTGTTAGGCGTCAGGATTCTCCTACTATGCGGGATAGATCCTAAGCATTATCTGGTACTATGGTCTCCCATTCAGGTCCGGCCACTGCGATTGCTGCTCAGCACAGACGTCGGTCCCAGCGTCTTGCTCAGGCTCATGGTATATGTTTGGTTACTGCTGGCTCTGCAGCCAAATCTATGGTAATCAGTGATATTCAGGTGCAGACTTGTGCTCTGGAGTCTAAGTCCAGAGATCAGCTTACTGAGCATGTCTCTGATGTAGCATCTTCTTACTGGTGATCGGACGTTAGCTGCTCTGGTGGTGTGGCAGCTCCGGATTGGCCCGCGGGCCATGTCTCGACTGACTGGGAATGCATGTTTGGGGTGGAGCCTAGCATATAAAAGGCTCTCAGCAGCGCACGCGGGCACGCTAGTGTCATTTAAGATTTGGTGTGAGTGGGTGGTTACTCTACCACTCTGTCTGCATGGTTGTGTGAGTCTGTCTATGGTCAAAGACTGTACACATTGGCAGGCAGGTAGCACACTTATGCGGTTCCGCACCCTTGCCTCTACGCCTGAGTCTCTAGTTTGCTGCCTGCTTAGGGTGCCGGTCAAGCACAAGTTTGGTAGAGTCAGGACTGGGGTGACTAGCCACTTGGCTTAGCATCTATTTCATTCATGTGTGTGGTTAGCACAGTCCCATTACAGAGCAAGCTCAACCCACGTTCTAACATCCCTGTGATGTTAACAGACTATAATACTTAGTTTTCTTAGTGCAGTACCTCTCTGTGAAGTAACTGAGCTTGGTATTCAGTGTTCGGATCACTCTGTGTGGCGTTAACACAGTGTGTTTAAGGTAACGCTCGCTGTTTTGTTCTGTCATTGTTCACACTAGCAGCAGGATCATCTCTGCACAGTGGACCCCGGGTTCCAATTGCACTTTATTTTATATTTTATGTAGTGCAATCCTCCAACCCTAACAGTAAGTCAATAATTAACTCCTTCATGACCTATTATGTAGAGATACGTCATAGGCCATGTCCCTACAATTGAAGCAGGCTCATGTGCTGAGCTTACATCTTTCCCAGCACATGACAGTTGATTTGATCAGCTGTCATGTACCACTAATAGTCGTAGTCGTGGGTTGAATCATGATCCACCCGCTGCTGTTAACATGTTAAACGCTGCTGCGAATCACTGACAGCAGCATTTAACACAAACACTCTGGAGGCGCTTCACAAACCCTGCTGATTGGTGACTCTGTCAGCCAATGGATTGACATGACAACCGAGGGTCTGCAGAAAACCCCCGTGCTTGTCATTGCAGATCTCCTATGAACATCGGCCAATGGCCAGCATTCATAGGAGATGATGATTTTTGCTATACATAGCAAGGCTGGAGCACTGTTATGTGTAACACAGGCAATCAGAAGATCGCTTCTTCAAGTCTCCTAAGGGGACTATTGAAGCAAGTAAAATAAATCATTAAAATGAAATAAAAAAAATAAAATAAATAAAAAATACACATATTTGGTATAGCTGAGTTCAAAAAGAATTAACCCGATCACCAAATGGCATAACGAGAAAAAAAGTCAAAATTACAGAATTACATTTTTTTAGTCGCCGCAACACTGCAATAAAATGCAAAACAGGTGACCAAAACATCGTATATACCCAAAAATGGCATCAATAAAGACATCAGCTCTATACGTAAAAAGTAAACTCTCACCCAGCCCCAAATCCCCAAAAATTAAGATGCTACAGATCTTGGAAAATGACGCTATTTTTTTTCCTTACAAACTTTAGATTTTTATTTCACTACTTAAATAACAAAGAATCTATGAATGTTGGGTATACTCAAAATGACCTGGAGAATTGCAGGTCAGTTTTAGCATGTAGCAGACATGGTAAATAAAAATTCCACAAACCAATTGTGGAATAGCACTTTTTTTGCAATTTCACATCACTTGGAATTGTTTTTACCATTTCCCAGTACTCTATATGATAAAATCAATTGTGTTATTGAAAAGTGCAACGCGTGTCGCAAAAACAAGATGTCACATGGCCATATTGACAGAAAAATAAAACGTTATGGCTCTGTGAAGAAGGGGAGAAAAAAATGCAAAAATGGAAAAGGTTGTGAATAGGTTGCATAGTAGTAGTACATGTAAATAACATGCAGTACTTAGCTGACACTATTTCAATCAATACAACATAAAAGCTTTCCCACCGCAACAAGGTATACTCAATCAGGATGGTCCCTAACTCTAGTATTTCAGTTTGCTATGTGCCAGCAGGCCTCAAAATTACATCATCCCACTCTCTGATAGATGCTTTATCAGTGTAGAAAATGGTGCCCAGCAAACTTTTCTTTTTTAATCGAACTGCAAAACTAATATCAAAATGTTTTAATTTATGTGAAACCTTGAATGTCAGTAAAATTTGACTCAATACAATGATCAACTCAAAAAAACACAACATGAAGAGCAGACTCACCAAAGCCTTGTCAGATAACAAATGCACTCGCAGAGTGCAGCAATACAGAAGTAAGTCAGGAGAATTAGCAGAGGACAGGCAGAGCCAACAATTAGGCCGGGGTCACACTTGCGAGTGTGATGCGAGAAACTCAAGAAAGTCTCTCACATCAATACCCGGCACTGCCACCGGCTCTCGGGACTGGAGCGTACAGCTGCTTGTATTTCTATGTAGCTGCACGCTCCGGTCCCGAGTGCCGGCGGCAGTGCCGGGTATTGATGTGAGAGACTTGCGCAAGTTTCTCGCATCACACTCGCAAGTTGACCTTGGGCTTAGGACAAGAGTAGGATCAGAACCAATACATAAGCATAAAGTCAGTAGAAAAACATGGCAAACACGCATGGCAAGTGCAAGGAAGAAGTTAGTAGCCACCAATCGGTCTCAGAATTTACTATAGAATCTCAGGATACAGTGCAAAGGAAGACTGTAAGGAGACAAAGGTTGTGTCAATAGCATGCAATTCACAATTTATCTTTCAAGAGAGTTATGAAGTTCTATTGTGCTGTCCTTTATTTTCTCTTCCCAAAAAGGAGGAATGGGCATTTGACCTTCTCTGACCTTGACTGGCCATAGCCAAATGGATTATAATAACAATACAAATGTGCAATGACCAGGTGACATCATTGACTTTCAGTGACTTGCAATAGCCAAGTAGATTATGAAAGCATCATGTAAAAACATTGATAAAAGGAAGCAGGTCTCCTCCAAGATCTCTACATCAGAGAGCTGGTCTGAATGATTTTGTTTTTGTAAACTTCCAGAATATCCATTTTTCATGTGCAAGCTTTCACAATTTGATCATCAAAGTTTCTAGATATAGAAATTCCCAGTATTCATCTGGACAGAGAAAGTAAATTACACAGCAAGTACAAAAATGAAATCCTTCTGTATGTAATATATGGCCATGCTAAGTTTTCCAGAGAGAAAGTTTATTTTTGCTGTGACTGTATCTAGGGACCACAAAATAAAATACCCAAAATAGTCCAGGGCTAGCTCTCCTAAATGAACAACCCATGTGATTTCTAGATCAACAAAAAAGATTTTACTCAACATTTTTTTTAAGTCCGTAACTTCTGTGAGCTAATTCCTATATATGAGCTAATTCGTGCTTTCAATTATTTTTTAATTCAATTCTGTGTCTTTAATCTTTAATTTAAATCTGTGTCTTTTATCACTTTTTCGAGAGCTCTTCACGGAAGTCGCTGATATGTGACAGAATGGTTTATACTGTGTGTGAGATCATGCTATTAATTTTAATGTTACAATTAGCAGCAAGAGATACGGCATCGCAAGTTAAAGGGCACCAGCTGAAACGCAAGACTCGCTGGAGGAGCAGATGGAAAACAGGATCAAAATACTAAACAAGCCAAATTAGCATGTGATGGTGTGAAGCAACAGAAGTTGTAACTACAAAGTGCACTTATCCTCAATATAGAAATATCATTAAACTTTCTACATGTGCCTCCTTTTTCTCTATATTCTAAAAAATTATAACCTTATCCTAAATTTACCAAAAATGCTACACTTATGATATTGGAAGTAGTTGTTTCTTTATATGACCTTCTAACTTCCACTAAGTTGTTGAAATTCTACTCAGCTATAGATTATAGCTTGCTTCATTGCTCTCTGGCTCTCTTTATATGTATGTATTGTAAGACAGCAGGACGTAAAGTTCTGTGTTTTTAAAATGTTTTTTCTGTTCTCTGGATTTTGGTTCCGGGATTTTGGAACTACCAAAAGAGCCTGGGTGGGAAGAATCACCCCCATACACCAGTCTCACAGGCCTAATACCAGACAGCTGGAAACAGCTCAGCAGTGTGTGTTGTGTTGGAGCAGAAGAAAGACCAATCATGGTGGAAAGTATATGCTAGAGACTGAGAAGTGCTGCGGCAGAAAGTTGGTGAGATGGTTTGGTTTATTTTGCCTTACACAGAAAAATGATCCTTTTGTTATTCATTTGTGCTGAATAAATTATGTTTTCATTCTTGGAGCTGTAAAGTTTAAGAGAAACAATAAATTGTATTCTGTTTTGATAGAAAAACCCTGTGATGGTGCGTATCCAAGCAGCTACCAAAGAGCTAAAACCCTCACAATACATATACTGTAGATATATGAATATTTATTCATTTTTAATATAGCCATCAATAATTGAAATTATGATTGGCCATTTCACAATTTCAGGAATCTCTAATGTGCCTGGACATGTAGTAGCTCACTATTTATTTCATCAAGTCTGCTTGCCTAGAAATATTTGCCATTCATTAATATATTGGATCTGTAACCATAGACTTGTTGGATGCAAGACTGTTTTTACATGACTCCAATATCACTGAACTACAGTCACAGCACAAATACTCCTCTCTCTTCCCATCATAGTGAAATAAAGCATCATTATCATGTAAATGATTTTATATATGAATATTGATTATATCTCAATGCACATAGCATATGAGTGGGTATAGGTTGCTGCACAGTGCCTTGAAAAAGTATTCATTCCCATGAACTTTTCCTCATTTTTTTCACGTCACACTCACAAACTCAAATGAATTTTATTGAGACTTTATGTGGCATACCAACACTACGAAGCATGTGTTTTGTGAAGTGTAAAGTAAGTGATACATGATTTCCTAATTATTGAAAAAAAAAAAACATCTGGAAATTGTTATGTGCATTTATATTCATTTAATTCACATAATTAGTACATTGAGTCCACCTGTGTGAAATTTATTCTCAATATAATATAACTACAGCTGTTCTGTGAAAGCATCAGAGGTTTGTTTGCAAAAATTAGGGATCAAACTGCATCATGAAAACCAAGGCACGCACCAAATAGGTCAGGGATAATGTTGTGGAGAAGAGTAAAGCAGGGTTAGCTTATAAAAAATAACCAAAGTTCTGAACAACTCACAGAGCACATTATAGTCCTGATACAAAATATATATTTTATCAACCTGTCAGTTATAAACATCATCAATAAAGTGGTCATTCGACTTTTAAATTATGATGAATATATATTTTACTAAACAGCTAAGTGATAAAACAAGAAAATAAACACTACCCACCTGCTTAAGTCATCTGAGAAACTGAAAATGGGGCTTTACTATGGATTTACTAAACATTGACATGCAAAATCCATATGTCCATTGTATTGTGCAAATAGCTGGAGGTAACTCAGCACAGTCAATACAGAGGAACATGAAAGAGAAGTAAGGAAGGAAAAAAACAAGAAATAGGATTAAAGGTTCACTTGCTCCAAATGCAGACCGCAGTTTAATCATTATCATATTTTATTTATTTTGCCATTATAGTGCCATGATATTTCACAATGCTTTAGATCATGTTAATTATGCAAATTGTTTCTTCAGAGAGTGCTACCTTCCAATAGGTGGCACTAGAGTTCTAGTTCTCTTCCTCTCTGAAGAGACAATTTACAAATTTAGCATATTTCCCAGAGGAGCATTGCGGCTTTAAGTCTCCTCATCTCGGCATGCTTAGCATGTCAGTCTCCATAAGGAGAAACTATACTTCTTGGATATTAGGTCATGTTCACATGGCAGTATTTGGTCAGTATTTTGCTTCAGTGTTTGTAAGCTAAAACCAGGAGTGGGTAAAAAAAAATGCTGGAGTGCTGCATGTGTTTCTATTATACTTTCCCTCTGATTGTTCCGCTCCTGATTTTGACTGATATGTGAACGTGTCAACATTACTGAGGTTTGAACATGGCCTTACAGACATTATCAGCACTGTCCCCAATGGAGCTCATGATCTAGATTCCTTATCATTAGGTCTTTGAAGTGAGGAAGGAAACTGGAGCACCAGGAGGAAATCCACGCAAACAAGGGGAAAACTTACAAACCCTTTGCAGATGTTGTCATATCTCAACACAGGACTCCAGTGTGGCAAAAACAACCTGTGTTAACCACTAAGCCATTGTGTTGCCCTATCAAATACTCAGAAAAAAAAAAGTTGACTTCTAACTTCCTTTCTCGGTGTCATTGAGTAAAATCATTTCAAGAATAATCGTAGCCCAGAATTTGAATGGATTTGGCCTTTACAAATAATTCAGACCAAATTCAAATCACATGGCTTGTGCCCTGTTCACATGCAGCTGAAAATGTGTGGCAGCTTTTGACTGTTACGGGAATAAGATTTTAAACCAGAGATTTACTCTATTGAAAAATAATTGGGCAAATTCTCATCTGGGTGTGTGATAGTTAAAACTGCAGAAAACCTAGTGCCGTACTCATTTTTGACCATTTAGTAAGTACATGCTATAATAAATTTGACACATGTGAACATACTGTTAGCATTCAGTATTCATAATGAGTTTGAAAAAAAAAAACAACTGCATGAAATTGGAGGCATGTAAGGATAAATTACGTTCCTAAAGGCTATGAGTGCCAGATGGATGTCATGTCTCTATAGCCTATGGGTGCTGTGTTCATGTCGTCTTCACGGTATAGTTGCTTTTCCATAATAGATCACTACATCTTCAAGACTCCTCTTATTCAGCACAACTTCCATACTAGACATACTTTACTGATATCTGCAAATCACATATAATAGAGTTTTTCTTCCAAATAGTATCTTGATTAAACCGTTATTCATGAATGGTGGATTTTGTGCGCTCAGATGATCCAAACATTCAGCTGCAAATAAATTTTGTCTTGTTGACATCAGTTGCCTTTTATAATAATGCTGTCCTATAATACAGGCCGAGACGAGATGTGAAAAATTGGGAATCAGTGACATGTCACAAAAATGATCCTTCAGGATAAAACCTTTATAGAGTAAATTACAACTGCTATACAGATTATAAATTATTCATGTATAGATTAATGAAAATATGCTAATACGGATTTGCTGTTTAAAAGGTATAAATGTATTTCTTATTGCCTAAAGTAATTAGAAAAAGAAATTACTTATGTGTTCAGATTCTGACATTAAATAATTACGCTTGTGGAAAATTTGCACACATACAGTGTATGGGATTTTTATGAATATGATTTCGAGAGTTGAATCTAATCATAATATTTCAAGTTGTTTATGGAGATGCCTTATGAACTGTGTTGCCGATGTTAATGCTATGAAAGTTAATATTTTCTTTATTCAACACATTATTCATAGTTCTGAGTGTATTAAGTATATGGCATGTACTGAATTTCTGAAAACTTTTTGGGCCCAGTTTAGACAACTTTTTCTGATTTTGCAGCTCGGGATCTTGATGCTCTTGAGCAGTTTCAACCAGGTTCCAGTTTTGATTTTCACCCCTTGTTTGAAAGATGAAAGCAGCATTCCAATATCTAGAAATGAGCAAATAAATTTGAATGAAACTACATTTTACTCAAACTTTTCAAAAATCCACATTTGCAGAACCCTCCTGGGTCTAGCCAACTTGACAACCTTGGCCTAGAGAATGATGCTGGGGATTTCAAGGGACAAGGATTCGTAGACGAGAAAAGGACCAGATTGGTGGTAATGATGAGCAGAGAGGCTAGAAAGGTGAGCGATGAGTATAACGATTGTTACATATTAGAATTAGTGTGCTCTAGGGTCTTTGAAAGAGTAAAGCCTGAAGTACTGGCCGAGTGGGAGGCCCAGAGATTTCAGTGTGAACAGCGGCAATCAGAAGATGCGACGAGGACCAAACGGATGGCAGTGAGAAGTGGCACCAGAGAGGTAAACAGAGAATATAAGGATTTTTTTTACATATTACATTTATTATACTCTGGGGTCTCTGAAAGATCAAAGCCGTGAAGTAATGAACCAGCATGAGAAGCTAAGGAATTTCAGAGAGAGCGACATTGATCTGAAGGTGCGGTGAGGACCAAATGTGGGAGATGAAGGGGCAGGTGTATAAGGATTTTTGTTTCTAACATTTTGATAGCCTTTTTATGGTTCAGTTAAATGGTGGCTAGCGACTAGCATTTTATTAAATCTATACAGAAGCAAATTACAAAGAATCTTCATTTTGGCAATTGCTGATTTTTGTAATATTCGAGTACAATTCAATTCCACTTGAATCATTCACTCATCTCTAATGATTAACATCTAATATTTGAATTGTTCCTCCTTATGTAGATGCCATCATGATAAGAACAAGCTACATGACTGCATATGAATGGGTGATAGATAATTATTTTTTATTTGGTATTATTTTATTTTTTTATAATTTTCTTGCTTCTATTACAATACATTTTTATATTATTGCACTGTCTAGCATTGTTAATCAATTGAACGGGAAGCCAAGCAACGCAATTAGAATGTTATATTTTGTTTAACGAAGCATAAAAAAAATTATTAGATAATATCTACCTTGAATACTATCAAACCATCCACATCTATCAACATTGGGTCATTTTCCATACGTTCACATATGATTAATGACTGTTTTATTCTACCTTTAATAGTATTTACAAATGAGGAGAAATGAGGATGCATAGAGCGTAACCTCTAAGTCAATGGTCTGTGTGACCACGATGTGAATATGAAGGTTCGTGTCCTCGTAATTTTTACAAAGCAAATCTTTGCTCTTAGTCTACAATATTTAGAATTATGGACAAAGGTAAAATTCATTGTTAAATCCTTACCTCCAATTTTAGAGAGTTCCATTTCTAAAATTATTTTATTGAAATGTTTGAAGATTTTTTTTATTTAATGAAATAATTTATTGAAATAATCTTTCTAAAAATGTTGGAACTGAGAACCAACACATTAAAAACATTAGTACAACCCAAGCAGTAGTCAACTTCCCTCCATAATCCTTCCAACCCTCCCACCATGAATGCATTGTTCTACTGAAGTTTGAGCATCTGATGCTTTATCAACTATGTACAACCTAAGACATTCATATTTTTTTCATAAACTTGATAATTTTGCGAGTATATACAGCTCTGGCAAAAATTAAGAGACCACCACATCAGAACCCTGACATGGGCAGCCCAATCTCCAGACCTGAACCCCATTGAAACCTTTGGAATGTAATCAAGAGGATGATGGATAGTCACAAGCCATCAAACAAAGAAGAACTGCATAAATTTTTGTGCCAGAAGCAATGTGAATGACTGGTGCCAAGACGCATGAAAGCTGTGATTAAAAATCATGGTTATTCCACAAAATATTGATTTCTGAACTCTTCCTGAGTTAAAACATTAGTATTGTTGTTTCTAAATGATTATGAACTTGTTTTCTTTGCATTATTTGAGGTCTGAAAGCACTGTTTTTTAATTTTGACCATTTTTCTTTTTCAGAAAAAAATATACAAAATGTATTGCTTAGAAATTCGGAGACATGTTGTCAGAAGTTTATAAACTAAAATAACAATTTACATTTTACTCAAAAAATATACCTAGTGAGAGAAAAATCAGACAAACTGAACATTTTGCAATGGTCTTTTATTTTTTGCCAGAGCTGTATATCAATATGTCAATGATTGAACGATGATTGAATGATTGAAAAAGATCAACTTAAAATTGATCACCCCTAATATAGAAGCATTGTTCACAAGTTCT
Source organism: Ranitomeya variabilis (assembly GCF_051348905.1). Taxonomy (NCBI): domain Eukaryota; kingdom Metazoa; phylum Chordata; class Amphibia; order Anura; family Dendrobatidae; genus Ranitomeya; species Ranitomeya variabilis. The sequence goes on from NC_135233.1 coordinate 1,030,753,659, forward strand.
TCTTCTTGTTGACCATCTGTTGTTAGGAGATATGGTTTTATGCTTTATAAGTCTGTAAAATAAACTAAGTCTCCAAGTAAACTTTTTTCGTGAACATCAAAATACTGCACATAATTTTTGCAGAAATTGAAAATTTTCTGGTAGTATGTACCTAATAAATATATTATATTGTATTTGAAGCAAAAGCCTTATATTTTGTTTCACTTTATAGATTTATTGATGATTTATTTAATCATAAATAAATCACCAGCAACCAGGAGTCTCATCAACACACAAGCATGGCAGATTATATGAAATCCAAAAGGTCTTTATAAAGCTAAAGGTCTTTGTGAACTACTTACTAATAGGCAAGTCCAAAGACAACTCTCTCATCACACCGTATGGTATAGCACAGGTTACAAATTCAATAACCTTTTGGAAGTGCATTGAACAGCAAGGTGGATTGCTGCTGAGGGCAAAAAGAAAAAAAAAATCTTTAAATCTTCAGCTTAGCGAGTGTGAACGAGCTGAGTGTGACCTGAGTGTAAGTGTGAACGGCGGTAAGTGTGACTTGTGATTCAGTGACTTTGGATTCAGGGAGTTTCCAAGGGAGGAATTACTGAATTGCTGTATGTATTTTATTAATACTTTGCTTTTTTTTATTTAACTTTTCTGTATGGTGCAAGCCCCATTAGGAAATGTGCTCCACTATTGTTAATGCCATCCAGTGCACATCTTGCCACATGTATGCAGTCCTTGATCAGCCGGTCGAGGGTGCATACTTCTGTGCGAGATGTGAGCACGTTGTGCATTTGGAAGCCCAGATTCTGAATCTAAATGTTCAGCTGGCAACACTGAGATCCATTGACAATATGGAAAGGAGTCTTCTGCTCACAGAGCAGACGCTCAATGGGATAGATGAGGAGGGGGATGGTAAGATGGAGCTTCAGGACAGTGAAGCAGCAAGCTGGGTGACAGATAGAAGGCCGGGTAGAGGGAAGAGTGCCAGGGAGGCTAGTCCTGATCTGGCACACCCCAATAAGTTTGCTAAGTTGGCAGATGAGGGGTGTGCCAGTACAGGGGTAGCACTGCTGCAGCCAGGCATGTCCTCTGAAAGCCAGAGGAGTGACTGCTACAGTAATGAGGGAAATAGGAGAGCAGGGCAGGCCAGACAGGTGCTGGTAGTGGGGACTCAACTATTAGGGGAACAGATAGAGCAATCTGTCACAAAAACAGGGATTGTCAAACGGTGTGCTGCCTACCTGGGGCTCGAGTCCGACACATCGCTGATCGGGTTGACAGATAACTGGGAGGGGCTGGTGAGGACCCAGCGGTCATGGTGCACATTGGCACAAATGACAAAGTTAGAGGTAGGTCAAAGGTCCTTAAAAATGATTTCAGGGAATTAGGCTGCAAGCTGAAAGCAAGGACCTCCAATGTGGTATTTTCTGAAATACTGACTGTACCATGTACCACGCCAGAGATGGGAGATTAGGGAGGTTAATAAGTGGCTCAAGAATTGGTGTAGGAAGGAGGGGTTTGGGTTCCTGCAGAACTGGGCCGACTTTTCAGTTGGCTATAGGCTCTACGCTAGGGACCTCAATTGGGAAGGTGCAGCTGTGCTGGGGGAGAAAATGGCTAGAAGGTTGGAGGAGTGTTTAAACTAGGGATTGGGGGAGGGTATTCAATTTATAGGAGGGGAAGATAGTGCAGATAGAGACCTGGGCACAAATAAGGAAGTTGGGGGTGGCGGTGGCATGGGGGGTGGGGTTAGAACAATTATTAATTTAAGAAAGAATAGAGGTGCAGAGAGATACATAAAGTGCATGTATACTAATGCCAGAAGCCTTGCCAACAAAATGGATGAATTAGAATTAATGTTGTTGGAGCATAATTATGACATGGTGGGGATATCTGAAATATAGCTGGATGAGAGCCATGACTGGGCTATTAACTTGCAGAGCTATAGTCTGTTCAGAAAAGACCGAATGGATAAGCGAGGGGGAGGGGTGTGTCTATATGTAAAATCATCCTTAAAACTCATCCTCCTTTATAATATAGGTGAATCTAATGAAAATGTAGAGTCCCTGTTGGTGGAGATAAGGAAAGGGGGAAAAAATAATAAATTACTGATAGAGGTTTGTTATAAGTCTCCAAAAATAATGGAAGCAATGGAGAATATCCTCGTAAAGCAAATAGATGAAGCTGCGACTCAAGGAGAAGTCATTATTATGTGGGACTCCAACTACCCTGAAATAGATTGGGGAACAGAAACCTGCAGTTCCAGCAAAGGTAATCGGTGTCTGACAACTATGAGAGACTATTACCTTTCACAACTGGTTCAGGACCCAACAAGAAGGGGGGGCACCGCTAGACCTAATATTAACCAACAGGCCAGACCGTATAGCAAATATAAGGGTTGGGGGTCACTTGGGGAATAGTGATCACAAAATAATAAGTTTTCATGTATCCTTTAATAAGATGTGTAGTAGAGGGGTGACAAGGACACTAAACTTCAGGAGGGCAAATTTCCAACAGATGAGAGATGATCTTGGTGCAATTAACTGTGACGATATCCTGAGACATAAAAATACACAAAAAAAATGGGAGACGTTTATTAGCATCCTGAATATGACCTGTGTACAGTATATACCGTATGGGAATAAACATACTAGAAATAGAAAGAAACCAATATGGCTAAATAGAACTATAAGGGGCGCAATAAGTGACAAAAAGAAAGCATTTAGAGAATTAAAGGAAGTAGGTAGGGATGAGGCATTAAATAAATATAGAAAATTAAATAAATTCTGTAAAAAGCAAATCAAGGCAGCAAAAATTGAGACCGAGAGACTCATTGCCAGAGAGAGTAAAAATAATCTAAAAATATTCTTTAACTACGAAAATAGTAAGAAACTAAAAAATGATAGTGTTGGCCCCCTTAAAAATAGTCTGGGTGAAATATTGGGTGAGGATGAGGAAAAAGCCAATATGCTAAATGACTTTTTTTCATCAGTATTTACATAAGAAAATTCCATGACAGACAATATGATCAGTGATAACAAAAATTCCCCATTAAATGTCACCTGCTTAACCCAGCAGGAACTATGGCGGCGTCTAAAAATCACTAAAATTGACAAATCTCCGGGCCCGGATGGGATACACCCCCGAGTACTGCAGGAATTAAGTACAGTCATTGATAGACCATTATTTTTAATCTTTAAAGACTCCATAATAACAGGGTCTGTACCACAGGACTGGTGTATAGCAACTGTGGTGCCAAAAATATAACAGATATATACACATAGAATACACATAAAGATGTCAGTGACATATATAAATAGTACAGTATGTGTGCAGCTTACTGTACATGTATTTTATTACATATTAAATTATTTTTTGAAAAAAATTGTATGGGATTCCCTGACATTTTAATAACCAGCAGAGGGAAAACCATTAACTGGATGTTTATATCCAGGAAAGGGGGTAATACCCATGGAGCTAACCAGGGTATTAACATAAGCTCACAGCTGTATACTTAGCCTTTTCTGGTTATTAAAGGTTATTAAAATGGGGGCCAGCTCCCCCAAAATGACATAGGGTTCCCCTAAATTTAATAACCAGCAAAAGCTAGGTATCCAGATATGGACTTATATCAATAGCCTAGGAAGGGGCAATGGATGTTGGCTCCATCTCAGACTAATAACATCAGCCTTCAGAAACCCCAAAAATAGAGCATCCATAAGATGTGCCAAATCTGACAATTAGTAGCGCTCTTCCCACTTGCCCTGGTGCGGTGGCAAGTAGGGCGATAGTTGAATAAGTTGATGTCACCTTTGTATTGTCAGGTGGTATCAAGCCCAGAGGTTAGTAATAGAGAGGTATCTATAAGGCACCCTCCTTACCAACCCCATAGTCATATTATAAAAAAACACACACTCAGAATAAAGTCCTTTACTTGAAAGAATGACACAAACTCCTTTAATGAATCTAAATGGAACCATACTCACATCATCGCCCAATTCACTGAAAACAATGTCCTTTGTAACAGAATTAAAAAAGTAAATAAGAATATTCCTCATGCATCATTCCTCATTCTAAATCTCATGCACACACCTTGTATTTTTTCCTGACTGATTTATCATAAGTGCTTGGTATTTGCAAAATGCAGCATGTCACTTTTTTCAGCATTTCTTCAGCTTTTGTTTCAGCATTTTTCACCCATTGAAAACAATGGGTAGTATAAAAATGCTGCAAAAACTAAGCAAAAAAAATCAGCTATCAGGTTTTGCTGTGTTTTGGTGCCAAAACCTCATGAAGTTGAATCAGATTTTTTTTATGAACTAAACTTTATCAGCATACACAAGAGACAAATGTACCCTAACAAAACTGCAGTAAAAGAAAGCACCAAAAAATGAAGCAAAAACTGAGCAAAAAATGCAGCAAAAACAAAGCAAAACTTACATTTTGTAAGCAGCTTAAACATAGCTCAAACTTCACATAAAAAGGAACATAAATGCATTGTGTGAACATAGCCTTGCTGCAGTTTTCCCAAGATTAAACGTTTTCCCTAAGTCATAAGATGGGGATTATGTAATGAATCACTGGGTGGGGGGTCTGCCTGCTAAAAACCCCAGGAATTTTGAGAATGGATAATAAAAAGAATGAGCATATTCACCTACCGTATATACTCGAGTATAAGCCGAGATTTTCAGCCCAAATTTTTGGGCTGAAAGTGCCCCCTCGGCTTATACTCGAGTCACGGTCGGCGGGTGAGGGAAAGAGGGCGTTGAGGCATACTCACCTAGTCCCGGCGCTCCTGGCGCTCCCCCTGCCCGTCCCACGTTTTCGGTGCTGCAGCTCTTCCCCTGTTCAGCGGTCACGTGGGACCGCTCATTAGAGAAATGAATAGGCTGCTCCACCTCCCATAGGGGTGGAGCTGCATAATTCATTTCTCTAATCAGCGGTGCCGGTGACCGCTGACAGAGGAAGAGGCTGCGGCACCCGGAGACCAGCTGTCCGGGGGAAGGAGCGGGACGCCGGGAGCAGGTAAGTATGTCATATTCACCTGTCCGCGTTCCACACGCCGGGCGCCGCTCAGTCTTCGCGTCCTCTTGTTCTGACTGTTCAGGTCAGAGGGCGCGATGACGCATATAGTGTGTGCGCCGCCCTCTGCCTGATCAGTCAGTGCAGAGAGACGTCGGGACGGGACGCTGAGGAGCTACAAGCAAGAGAGGTGAGTATGTGTTTTTTTTTTTTATTGCAGCAGCAGCAGCAATGGCACAGCTTTATGTGGAGTATCTATGGGGCAACGGTGCAGAGCACTATATATAAGGCACAGCTTTATGTGGAGCATCTATGGGGCAACGGTGCAGAGCACTATATATAAGGCACAGCTTTATGTGGAGCATCTATGGGGCAACGGTGCGGAGCACTATATATAAAAAAGAGAACAAGGCGCACTGCAATATGAGTATAAAAATATACTATAATACGGTAATAATGGAAGGGTGCAAAGCAGTAAAAAACAACTGAATATGAAAAAAAGAGAGAAAAGTATACTGCAAAAGAATGCACACCGTCCAAACAATGAAAGGTATAACAAAAAGGATTTATTAGCACATCTTAAAACACACAACATCTAAAACATGCTTAGGCCACGTTCACACGCTGCGGGTTCCTCTGCGGGTTAATCCCGCAGCGGAATTGATAAATCTGCAGGGCAAACCCGCTGCGGTTATCCCTGCAGATTTATCGCGGTTTGTTCCGCGGTTTCCGCTGCGGGATTACTGCTGTACTATTGATGCTGCATATGCAGCAATATGCAGCATCAATAGTAATGTAAAAAATAATAAAAATTGGCTATACTCACCCTCTGATGTTGCGATCTCCCCGGCGCTGCAAGCGGCTGTGCTGACAAGGACCTTCGTGACGTCACGGTCATGTGACCGCGACATCACCACAGGTCCTGTTCGGCACAGTAACTGAGACCGAACGCCGCGGGCAGCGCTGAGAGGTGAGTATAGCATTATTTTTTATTTTAATTCTTTTTTTTACACCCAAATATGGTTCCCAGGGCCTGGAGGAGAGTCTCCTCTCCTCCACCCCGGGTACCACCCACACATTATCCGCTAAACTTCCCGCAACGTGGGCACAGCCCCGTGCGGGAAGTTAGCGGTTCAATGCATTTCTATGGGTGCAGAATCGCTACGATTCTGCACCAAGAAGTGACATGGTCCTTCTTTTTTTCTGCAGAAAATCCGCGCGGATTTTCCACAGAAAAAATGGATCGTCGGCACAGCGGGTTTTGTTTTCCATTAGGTTACATTGTACTGTAACCTACATGGAAAAAGGATGCGGACCCGCAGCTGCAAAACAGCTGCGGGTCCGCAGCAAAACCCGCAGCGTGTGAACATAGCCTTAAAAAACAACAATGCACTAACCAGGTTGTAGTGACCATGTGAAACATATAACACACCTATCTAAACCCCACTGGCTCATGGGCAAATAACAGAATAGTCTATAATAAGACCAGATACTAAGTAACCCTAATAAGAGGGAAAAAATGGATGAACAACACCCATGAAACAAAATAGCCAAGAAACAGAGGGGCCTGGATGGGATCACATCCAGAAAAGCCCAGGGGCTGGACAGGTGATCACATGGACCGCAAAAAAGCTCATGGTAGTAGGGAGAGGTAACCCTCCATGGGCATACAACCTGGCAAAGCGGCCGATATCCCACGCGTATCGCCCGGCACGCGGGCTTCATCAGGGATGGTGGAGGAAAGATGTGCGCACCAATCTTAAATAATACGGATAATGAAACACAGCAGTACCGGTGTGGCGGCGTACAGCAAGCCGGAAGCGACAGGAAGACCACGCAGCCGCAGAAGCGAGCATGTGAAAACAGTATATGCAGTCGCAGCTGAGCCCAGCGCCAAGCCAGGAAGGTAAAGTGCCGGTGTCGGGACCATGCTGCGCAAGCGCAATATAGAAAACACCAGGGTACACCGAGAGCCAATGGCAATCGTAGTTCAGTATGGACATAAACATCAATCCGGGCGGGCAAAAAACTAGGCATTTGAAAATAATACACGCAGATGCAGCTGAGCCCAGCGCCAAGCCAGGAAGATAAGGCACCGGCACCGGGATCATGCTGCGCAAGCGCAATAGAGCAGAAAATGGGGGCACACCGAGAGCCCGTAGAGATCATGGCTCTGAATGGAAAAAACCCTAAGCCCGGGCGGGCAATCAAGCCAGGCACAGCGCGGCAGTGTTGACATAAACCCATAATAGGGAACCCAATAAGGACGGGGAAAAGCCAGGCAGGTACATGTCATCCTCATATACCCATTCATACACCAATTCTCCCCGGGGAGGCATACATCACCAGCACCACACCAGACCAACCCAAATAGACAGGCAAAAAACACGACCCAAATACACAATAGAAAAAACAGTTAACTTTATTAAATATAACGTAATGTTGCAATAAATACCATATAAGGTTAATAAATTTGGTAATAAATATAATATATAGCCGGACCCATAAAGGATCATATACTGATAATCAAGAAGGAAATAGCTAAAATATACAAACTGCCATAAGAGATCGTAAGCCCAGGGGAAGGTGGTGGGGAGAAGATAGAAAAAAGGAGGGAGAAAATTATTTTCAAATGCCTAGTTTTTTGCCCGCCCGGATTGATGTTTATGTCCATACTGAACTACGATTGCCATTGGCTCTCGGTGTACCCTGGTCTTTTCTATATTGCGCTTGCGCAGCATGGTCCCGACGCCAGCACTTTACCTTCCTGGCTTGGCGCTGGGCTCAGCTGCGACTGCGTATACTGTTTTCACATGCTCGCTTCTGCGGCTGCGTGGTCTTCCTGTCGCTTCCGGCTTGCCGTACGCCGCCACACCGGTACTGCTGTGTTTCATTATCCGTATTATTTAAGATTGGTGCGCACATCTTTCCTCCACCATCCCTGACGAAGCCCGCGTGCCGGGCGATACGCGTGGGATATCGGCCGCTTTGCCAGGTTGTATGCCCATGGAGGGTTACCTCTCCCTACTACCATGAGCTTTTTTGCGGTCCATGTGATCACCTGTCCAGCCCCTGGGCTTTTCTGGATGTGATCCCATCCAGGCCCCTCTGTTTCTTGGCTATTTTGTTTCATGGGTGTTGTTCATCCATTTTTTCCCTCTTATTAGGGTTACTTAGTATCTGGTCTTATTATAGACTATTCTGTTATTTGCCCATGAGCCAGTAGGGTTTAGATAGGTGTGTTATATGTTTCACATGGTCACTACAACCTGGTTAGTGCATTGTTGTTTTTTAAGCATGTTTTAGATGTTGTGTGTTTTAAGATGTGCTAATAAATCCTTTTTGTTATACCTTTCATTGTTTGGACGGTGTGCATTCTTTTGCAGTATACTTTTCTCTCTTTTTTTTCATGAGCACTATATATAAGGCACAGCTTTATGTGGAGCATCTATGGGGCAACGGTGCAGAGCACTATATATAAGGCACAGCTTTATGTGGAGTATCTATGGGGCAACGGTGCAGAGCACTATATATAAGGCACAGCTTTATGTGGAGCATCTATGGGGCAACGGTGCAGAGCACTATATATAAGGCACAGCTTTATGTGGAGTATCTATGGGGCAACGGTGCAGAGCACTATATATAAGGCACAGCTTTATGTGGAGCATCTATGGGGCAACGGTGCAGAGCACTATATATAAGGCACAGCTTTATGTGGAGCATCTATGGGGCAACGGTGCAGAGCACTATATATAAGGCACAGCTTTATGTGGAGCATCTATGGGGCCATAATCAAAGGTCAAAGGTGCAGAGCATTATATATGGCACAGCTATCTATGGGGCCATAATCAAAGGTGCAGAGCATTATATATGGCACAGCTATCTATGGGGCCATAATCAAAGGTGCAGAGCATTATATATGGCACAGCTATCTATGGGGCCATAATCAAAGGTGCAGAGCATTATATATGGCACAGCTATCTATGGGGCCATAGTCAAAGGTGCAGAGCATTGTATATGGCACAGCTTTCTATGGAGCATCTATGGGGCCATAATGAACTGTGCAGAGCATTATATATGGCACAGCTTTATGTGGAGCATCTATGGGGCCATAATGAACGGTGCAGAGCATTATATGTGGCACAGCTTTATGTGGAGCATCTATGGGGCCATAATGAACGGTATGGAGCATCTATTTTTAATTTTGAAATTCACCGGTACCTGCTGCATTTTCCACCCTAGGCTTATACTCGAGTCAATAAGTTTTCCCAGTTTTTTGTGGCAAAATTAGGGGGGTCGGCTTATACTCGGGTCGGCTTATACTCGAGTATATACGGTATTTATTATTTTGGGGACTGACAAAAATAGTAGAGTTCTGCACTGCTTCTCCAAAAGTCATATAGACAAATAATGGAGCACATGCTGGACCTCCATTCCATTCAGATGCTCTACAGTCAATTGTTTTGGGAATTCTATCAGGATCCCAGTAGTCAAACCCCCATTTAGGAGTAAGTTACCCCCTATCCTAAGGTTGGGGGACAGCTTACAATCTAAGTATCAAGTACGTTTGAATGGACACTATGCATTGAAAATGAGAATTCCGATGTGGCTTTCCTTGATGATTCCATTTTGAAAGGAACTGCCTTGGTGGGACCACCTCTTTAAGTATCTTCCAGCAATGTTCGCACCTTACCTGATGATTTCTTATATCAAGTCTCACTCACCATCTAATTGATATGCATAAAAGTACACAAAAGACAAATAAGAACTGTATGCGCCCAAGCTTTTGTAGAATTTGCAGCCTATTTCTGTATATGGAGATAAGCTGACAAAGCCTATAATTTAGGATGAAATTACCCTTCCGACGTCTCTTTATTCCTTATTGTTGTTTGCATTCTCAGTTTGACTTGTAGCTACGAACGGTATACATTAAGTGAAATCATGCTTTCTCGCTATATATTTCCATTGTGTAGCGTAACATCTGTGGAATTTAAACAAAAGTTCAGAGGAAATGTCTGTTTTATCAATATTGTAAAAAAAGACAGAATAAAAGCGTCAGTCAGAAAAGTTCACTTCAAGAATAAAAAAGTAAAGGATACTTCAAACCAAACATTATAGAAAAGAAAGAAATCTTTTAATGTCTCGGCTCGATAGAATCTTTGGGAAGTCTGCGACAGGCAGCAGAGCTCGATCTTTTATCTCATTTAAATTTTACCAGATGCAGCGTCTGTACATTTTATACATTTTGAACCTTGACTTACCTTGCCATATGTATGCAAGACCGCATCCTTCAGAAGAAATAGAGTGTGGAAGGTTTAAGATCAAAGTAAAAAAAAGAGTTTAAACTATTTGATCTCTGGTGGAATCTAAAGTGAAAATTCTGAATTTGTGTTGTTTTCTTAGATTTGCAAATTTACTTTTTTTTGCATTTTCTTAAAGTGAAACTCCAAATAAAAAACAAAATGCATGTTTTTCTTGGAAGGATAATCCTATCTAAAGCATTATCGCATATTCCCGGTATATATCTTAAATTTTTTTTATGTGTGGGTATAACATCTGAGATTCTTACTTTTTGTAAAAAGGGTCAGCGACTTCCACTTACCAATTTCCATTTACCAATCTCCATACAATTTAAATAAACACTCCCATGAACTATTTTTTAAGCTAATCTTGTGTATATGTGCATGTACGATAGTGTCAGTGTGTTAATATACTAACCTACCACAGTTTACTCTGGCATTCAGTGCCGATCTGCTCCTATACTCGGTGATGTCACCACTCTGCAGACTCCCAGGGTCACACTATGTTTTTCTTGAGCTAAACTTGGCTTTTAGGCTAGGGTCACACCAGCATTAATTCTGTCCAATGAAGAAATCTGACAATTATTCTAATAACGTTATGGTCAAACTCTGAGAAAGTAATTTTTTTCCTCATTGATGATCTCCCATTTGGCCTAAGGGGTGGGTCCAGATGTTTCGTAATATGTTTTGTTGTGACTGTCAGCAGGTAGAAGCATAAGCACTTTGGACATCTTCCCACACAGTTCCATCCCGACAATTCTTTTTATGGCCTACAGCAGGTGGAAAGTCCACTGTACCTTTCTTTCTCCCTGAATATCCAACATCTTGTGATTGGGTCCCTCATCCTCAACCTCTCTGTTATTGTGGTGCTGCCATACATCTTGTTGACAAAGTAGGACATCCATCATCCTCCCCATAATCTTCTTTATCATCAATTATATCACTATTACTGTTTGACTCTGAATCTTCGGAAATGTCATGAGGAAAATATTCTTCATCAGACTCTGAGTCTATTTGTTCCTGATTTTCTTCTTCTGACTCCTTTTCAGACAAATTCTAAAGACATTTCAAAATGTTGTCATGTGTAAGACCCTTCTGCTTATTCATGCTTCAAATATACGTTGCAAAAAGTGACCTGTAAGATTGCAGAAGTAATACATTTACAAACATGCAGAGTTGTAACTTCAAATGTATCGTTTGCTACAGAAGTGCAGTCAAAAATTGCTAGTAGAGACATGGATCAAACATATTCAGACAAGTTTAGACAAAACAAAATGCTGAATCAACCCTGATATGCAATGACACAAACTCTACAACTAGGGAGAAGCACTGTGATTTTCTGTACTCATTAATAGAGATGAGCAAACCTTTCAAAGTTCGGTTCAGCTTCATTCACTGAGCGTTCCGATGTTCGCCAAGCATGTTCGCCAAACAGTTTGCCGAACATACCCAAACCTCATTAAACTCAATGGGAGGCCAAACCAAACGTCTATGCAACACATGCATGGAGAGCCCAACAAACAGGCTCTCCATCCATGTGTTTTGACTGTAGCACAGCCACTATACATGCAGCTGCAGCGCCAAACAGCTGATTATCGGGAGTGCTCCAGGTGTCCAGGTTACCGATGCAGCTATTTGGTAAGCACTATAGCTATTCGGATCAGCCCTTATCCAAAGCTATTCGATCAATCCTAATCATCATAAACAAGTCATGGATCTCCAATAACTTTTGCAGTAGACTAGGCGATTGTGCTGTTTGTAATGTGCTGCACTGATATATTGTTATTACAGTATGTGACACCATTGTCGTGGCTTCTGTGTCTGCTATTGCTACTGCTTATAATGTCACTAACAATTTTTTGAAATGTGGAGACTCCAAGTTGTGTCTTCATCTGATGGCTTGCTTGTAGTGGAAGGAATGTCAGAGCCCCATTATGCTATTTCTACTCTGTGGAAATTGATGACGCTTCAGCCGTGTCTTCCCATAATATTTTGAAATGTTTGGACTCCAAGTTGAGTCTCCTTCATGATTGTCGACTGAATTTATCAGGGCTTTCAGAGCACCAGGCCGGCACCTGTCACTCATCCATGTGTTACTGATCAATAGTGTTGAGCGATACCGTCCGATACTTGAAAGTATCGGTATCGGAAAGTATCGGCCGATACCGGCAAAGTATCGGATCCAATCCGATACCGATACCCGATACCAATACAAGTCAATGGGACTCAAGTATCGGACGGTATTCCTGATGGTTCCCAGGGTCTGAAGGAGAGGAAACTCTCCTTCAGGCCCTGGGATCCATATAAATGTGTAAAAGAAAGAATTAAAATAAAAAATATCGCTATACTCACCCTCCGACGCAGCCTGGACCTCAGCGAGGGAACCGGCAGCGTTGTTTGTTTAAAATTCGCGCTTTTACTTGGTTACGTGAAGTCCCGGCTTGTGATTGGTCAGGGCGGCCATGTTGCCGGGACGCGGACCAATCACAGCAAGCCGTGACGAAATTACGTCACGGCTTGCTGTGATTGGTCCGCGTCCCGGCAACATGGCCGCCATTAACCAATCACAAGCCGGGACGTCACGGGAGGCTGGACACGCGCCCATTTTAAAAAGCGCGCGTGTCCAGCCTCCAGTGACGTCCCGGCTTATGATTGGTCACGGCGCCATGTTGCCGGGACGCGGACCAATCACAGCAAGCCGTGACGAAATTACGTCACGGCTTGCTGTGATTGGTCCGCGTCCCGGCAACATGGCCGCCATTAACCAATCACAAGCCGTGACGTCACGGGAGGCTGGACACGCGCGCTTTTTAAAATGGGCGCGTGTCCAGCCTCCCGTGACGTCCCGGCTTGTGATTGGTTGCGCCGCGGTCAACCAATCACAAGCCGGGAGGCTGGACACGCGCGCATTTTAAAATTTTAAAATGGGCGCGTGTCCAGCCTCCCGGCTTGTGATTGGTTGACCGCGGCGCAACCAATCACAAGCCGGGACGTCACGGGAGGCTGGACACGCGCCCATTTTAAAAAGCGCGCGTATCCAGCCTCCCGTGACATCACGGCTTGTGATTGGTTAATGGCGGCCATGTTGCCGGGACGCGGACCAATCACAAAGCCGGGACGTAATTTTAAAATCCTTAAGGACCTGAAATTACGTCACGGCTTGCTGTGATTGGTTGCGTCTCCCATGTGACTGCGACGCAACCAATCACAACGCCGGAACGTAATTTTAAAATCCTGAAGGACCTGAAATTACGTCACGGCTTGCTGTGATTGGTTGCGTCCCGGTCACATGGGCGGCACGCAACCAATCACAAGCCGGGACTCACGTAAAGGAAAGAAAAGCGCGAATTTTAAACAAAGAACGCTACCGCTTCCCTCGGTAAGGTGCAGGCTGCGTCGGAGAGGTGAGTATAGCAATATTTTTTATTTTAATTCTCTCTTTTACACATTTTTACATTAATGTTGTTTCGATACCGATACCCGATATCACAAAAATATCGAATCTCGGTATCGGAATTCCGATACAGCAAGTATCGGCCGATACCCGATACTTGCAGTATCGGAATGCTCAACACTACTGATCAATTTTTAAGCTAGAAATGCTGGTCCAAGCCCTTTCTCAGGCCATGCCCCATGCATCCATGCTGCACAATTATATGATTTGCACTCTGGGTTAGTGGGGCGGTTGGACATTTGTGATGCAGAGAGAAACAAGGGTAATTCTGGTGCCAAATCTAAGGATTGTACTGTGTGTGATGTTAAGGTGACTTGAAAGGAGGAGAGGCCACTTGATGCAGCGCTTGCTATCCACTGAAGCACATGCTCTTTATGGCCCTCATCTGCAAGGCTTACCACTGTGTAGCTGCTAAAGAAAAGGAGTCCAGTAGCCCGTCCATTAATACAAGTTGTCAGTTGTGTTTGGATAGGACGAGTGGGTGTTTGTTCAGTAGAGCTTTAAGTAACATTACCACGTACCCCATGCTCATTTCAAGCATCAAGCCTATTCCCCCTTCCACCACAACCTTGCTTTTTCCCACTCATGTCGGGTGAACCCTTTCCCTCTTTTAGCCAGCTGGTTCACAACCCTAAGACCTGTCAGTCACCTGTCACTAATTAGCATTTATTAGCTGATATAGTTTGGCTGGTCCACAGAATTAGCACAAAGGATTTAGATTCTGAAATGTGGACTCGTCTTGGAACCACAGAATTGGCACTAAAGATGTTAATAATTAAATGAGGCCTGGTGCTTGCACCAGAGTATTATCCCAAATTATTTTGATTATGAAATGAGGCCTGGTGCCTGCACCTGAGTATTAATCCAAATGATTTGCATTATGAAATGAGGTCTGAAGCCTACACCAGAGTATTATCCCAAACAAATTCAATTATGAAATGAGGTGTGGTGCCTGCACCAGAGTATTATCCAAAACAATTTGAATTACAAAATGAGGTCTGGTGCTTGTGCCTGAGTAGGGTTGAGCGACTTTCATTTTTTTAAGATCGAGTAGGGTTTTGGGAAACCCGATTTTGTCCAGAGTCGAGTCGAGTGCAGTCGGCCGATTATCGCTAAAAGTCGGGGATCGACCGAAACACGAAACCCAATGCAAGTCAATGGGGAAGCATAGTCGGCAGTGAGTGGAGGCCAGGAAAACACCTACAGTGCCCATTTTAATGCCAAAAACATCCATTCTTGTTTCTGAAGCTTGTCAATCTTAATTAACTTTATAATAATAGTTGGGCATAGGGAATTGGGGGTCATTTGGCAAAAGTTGTGGGGGGAGTAGGGCCGGCTCAAGTTTTTCGTGGGCCCAGGAAATGCGGACTACGTCACGGCGGTGTTGCAGGGAAAGGTAATTATTTAAAAGTTGCAAGTGCTGTGATCCTGAGCAAGCAGGGGGGGGGCCCACTCGTTCGCATTGCCACTGGCACAGGGCCCCTCAAAGTACGGCGGTGTGTTTGCATGGCGGGGGCGCCTCCCACCAGCAGCGACACTTTTGCGTACTCTGAGGGGCCCTGTGCCAGTGACGTCGCCAACGAGTATGCCCCCCCACCTGATGAAGGAACCTGCACTTTCATCTGCACCTTCCTCTTTGTCCCTGTGTAAGGTGGTATAACATGCGGGAAGGGGAACCTTACTTTCAGCAGGGACAGATTCTGGCTGTGTAGAGTACAAGGGGAATGTAGTGGTCTCGGTCAATGTACCAGCAGACTCATTTAGCAGTGGCTGGGCAATGGGCAGGATGAGGAGGAAACAGATATAGGGCCAAAGAATAAAGTAGGCTACATGCAGTTCAAAATTGGTAACAGGACTAAACAGGCGGCATTGCTTTGTTCAGTGGAGTAGCAAACCCAAGAGCAGCAGACACTGTTTCAAGGGCCTAACCACACTAGTAGGCCAAATGCAGTTTAATATCTGATAGTATAGGGCGAAAGCCAGAATGTGGAAGCTCAGCTTTGTTCAGTTGAGGACAACACCAGGGAGGGGCAGACACCTTTAGTAGGCCGGAAAAGCCTATTGCATTTTTTAAAATGGTAATTTGGAGCAGAAGGTTGAAGCTCAGCTTTATTTAGTTGAGGGCAACACCAGGGAGGGGCAGAAGCCGTTAGTAGGCCCTAACCACCATTTTTTTTTTAAAACCACTTAATGAGAGCCGGAAGGTTGAAGCTCAGCTTTATTTAGTTGAGGACAACACCAGGGAGGGGCAGAAGCCGTTAGTAGGCCCTAACCACCATTTTTTTTTTTTAAAACCACATAATGAGAGCCGGAAGGTTGAAGCTCAGCTTTATTTAGTTGAGGACAACACCAGGGAGGGGCAGAAGCCGTTAGTAGGCCCTAACCACCTTTTTTTTTTTAAAACCACATAATGAGAGCCGGAAGGTTGAAGCTCAGCTTTATTTAGTTGAGGACAACACCAGGGAGGGGCAGAAGCCGTTAGTAGGCCCTAACCACCTTTTTTTTTTTTAAAACCACATAATGAGAGCCGGAAGGTTGAAGCTCAGCTTTATTTAGTTGAGGACAACACCAGGGAGGGGCAGAAGCCGTTAGTAGGCCCTAACCACCATTTTTTTTTTTAAAACCACATAATGAGAGCCGGAAGGTTGAAGCTCAGCTTTATTTAGTTGAGGACAACACCAGGGAGGGGCAGAAGCCGTTAGTAGGCCCTAACCACCTTTTTTTTTTTTAAAACCACATAATGAGAGCCGGAAGGTTGAAGCTCAGCTTTATTTAGTTGAGGACAACACCAGGGAGGGGCAGAAGCCGTTAGTAGGCCCTAACCACCTTTTTTTTTTTTAAAACCACATAATGAGAGCCGGAAGGTTGAAGCTCAGCTTTATTTAGTTGAGGACAACACCAGGGAGGGGCAGAAGCCGTTAGTAGGCCCTAACCACCATTTTTTTTTTTAAAACCACATAATGAGAGCCGGAAGGTTGAAGCTCAGCTTTATTTAGTTGAGGACAACACCAGGGAGGGGCAGAAGCCGTTAGTAGGCCCTAACCACCATTTTTTTTTTTAAAACCACATAATGAGAGCCGGAAGGTTGAAGCTCAGCTTTATTTAGTTGAGGACAACACCAGGGAGGGGCAGAAGCCGTTAGTAGGCCCTAACCACCTTTTTTTTTTTTAAAACCACATAATGAGAGCCGGAAGGTTGAAGCTCAGCTTTATTTAGTTGAGGACAACACCAGGGAGGGGCAGAAGCCGTTAGTAGGCCCTAACCACCTTTTTTTTTTTTAAAACCACATAATGAGAGCCGGAAGGTTGAAGCTCAGCTTTATTTAGTTGAGGACAACACCAGGGAGGGGCAGAAGCCGTTAGTAGGCCCTAACCACCATTTTTTTTTTTAAAACCACATAATGAGAGCCGGAAGGTTGAAGCTCAGCTTTATTTAGTTGAGGACAACACCAGGGAGGGGCAGAAGCCGTTAGTAGGCCCTAACCACCATTTTTTTTTTTAAAACCACATAATGAGAGCCGGAAGGTTGAAGCTCAGCTTTATTTAGTTGAGGACAACACCAGGGAGGGGCAGAAGCCGTTAGTAGGCCCTAACCACCTTTTTTTTTTTTAAAACCACATAATGAGAGCCGGAAGGTTGAAGCTCAGCTTTATTTAGTTGAGGACAACACCAGGGAGGGGCAGAAGCCGTTAGTAGGCCCTAACCAAAGTTGAAGGCCAAATGCAGTTTAATTTCTGATACTATAGGCCGAAAGCCAGAAGGTGGAAGTTCCGATTTAGACAGTGGAGCACAATTTGAATTAGGGACTGCAGACAGACTTAGTAGGCTGTCCCCTGTGGACCATGCATCCACCACATTAACCCATTGCGCCGTAATGGACACGTAATCTTCCGTGGCCATGCCTACAGGTCCATGCGTCTGTTGTCAGGTGCACCTTTGTACTCACAGATTGCCAGAGTGCATGGACAATGCGGTCTTCTACATGCTGGTGGAGGGTTGGGATGGCTTTTCTCGCAAAAGAAGTGTCGACTGGTTAGCTTGTAGCGTGGTACAGCGTAGTCCATCATGGCCTTATTAATAGTAAATAAAATATATAACTAGGCTCTATGAACTTTTAAATAGGTTCCAGGGGTACACGGGCAGCATTGGTGTGGTCAGTGGAGGAGTATTGCAAGTAGGGGCTGCAGACAGGCTATCAAAGGCCTAAAATAACAAACAGTAGGCAGTCATGGCAGTTTTACATCGGTTACATGGATACACAGGCAGGCACTCCAGGCAGCATTGTGGTCAGTGGAGGAGTATTGCAAGTAGGGGCCGCAGACAGGCTATCAAAGGCCTAAAATAACAAACAATAGGCTCATTGCAGTTTTACAGCGGTTACATGGATAGACGGGCAGGCAGCTTGGTGGTGGTGAGTGGAGGAGTATTTAAAGTAGGGACCGCAGACAGGCTTCAAAGGCCTAACATAAGAAAATGGGCTGGCTGTAGGCACTTTATAATTGGTTCCAGGGGTACACGGGCAGCAGTGGTCTGGTCAGTGGAGGAGTATTTAAAGTAGGGACCGCAGACAGGCTTCAAAGGCCTAACATAAGAAAATGGGCTGGCTGTAGGCACTTTATAATTGGTTCCAGGGGTACACGGGCAGCAGTGGTCTGGTCAGTGGAGGAGTATTTAAAGTAGGGACCGCAGACAGGCTATCAAAGGCCTAACATAACAAACAATAGGCTCATGGCAGTTTCACAGCGGTTACATGGATACACGGGCAGGCAGCTTGGTGGTGAGTGGAGGAGTATTTAAAGTAGGGACCGCACACAGGCTATCAAAGGCCTAAAATAACAAACAATAGGCTCATGGCAGTTTCACAGCGGTTACATGGATACACGGGCAGGCAGCTTGGTGGTGGTGAGTGGAGGAGTATTTAAAGTAGGGACCGCAGACAGGCTTCAAAGGCCTAACATAAGAAAATGGGCTGGCTGTAGGCACTTTATAATTGGTTCCAGGGGTACACGGGCAGCAGTGGTCTGGTCAGTGGAGGAGTATTTAAAGTAGGGACCGCAGACAGGCTATCAAAGGCCTAACATAACAAACAATAGGCTCATGGCAGTTTCACAGCGGTTACATGGATACACGGGCAGGCAGCTTGGTGGTCAGTGGAGGAGTATTTAAAGTAGGGACCGCAGACAGGCTATCAAAGGCCTAAAATAACAAACAATAGGCTCATGGCAGTTTTACAGCGGTTACATGGATACACAGGCAGCTTGGTGGTGAGTGGAGGAGTAGTGCAAGGAGTGTCTGTCCCAGTACTCCCAAAATATAAATAGATGTTAATGTCTCGCAAAACAACCAAAACAAAAAAAAAAGGTGGCATACTTAGGTACAGGGGTGGGCTCATCTACTGAGTTTCTGACATTGTAATTTGGCAGTAACTATTTAATGGTGCCAATATAGGACACAGACACAGACTACTTTAAGTTGCATCATAGATGTCTACAAATTTGTATTGTCAGTGCCAGACATTGAATGATGTCAGCGAATAGACTAAAGATTGGTGGAGCTGTGCGACATAATTTTGCACGTGGTAGAGCACATTTTGAGCTGGGGTAGGGGGGAACTCTCTTGAGGCCGGCGGGACCGCCCCAGGGCCCCTCATGTTACAACGGTGTGTCTGACGTTGGGTGCGCACCACCACCGCCAGAGACACTACATTGTACTATGAGGGACCCAGTAGCAATGCCGTCAACCAAAAGCGAGCACACCCACCTCTTCAGACAAACAGCAGTCTCACGGGTGCTTGCGCCAAGTCGCGATACCACGGCCCCGTGTGGGGAGTTTTGCCATTTAGGGAGGTGTAAACATGTCGTATGCTGTACAATCAGCTGCAGCAAATTAGACATTAGAAAAGTAATTCACAGGCAAGAGCTTTTCATAGGAAAGCTAGGTGTCGGCCGGGCAAGGTGGGGCAAAAGATTTCGAAATCCAGTTGTGGTTCATTTTAATGAATGTTAGATCGTCAACATTTTGGGTAGCCAGACGAGTCCTTTTTTCGGTTAATATTGAACCTGCAGCACTGAATACTCTTTCTGATAGGACACTTGCTGCCGGGCAAGCAAGCTCCGGCAATGCATATTCTGCCAATTCTGGCCAGGTGTCTAATTTGGAGGCCCAGTAATCAAATGGGAATGACGGTTGAGGGAGAACATCGATAAGGGATGAAAAATAGTTAGTAACCATACTGGACAAATGTTGTCTCCTGTCACTTTCAATTGATGCAGCAGTACCTGTCCTGTCTGCGGTCATAGCAAAATCACTCCACAACCTGGTCAGAAAACCCCTCTGTCCAACGCCACTTCTGATGTGTGCACCCCTAACACTCCTAGTCTGCTGCCCCCTGGAGCTTGTGTGAGAACGATCACGTGCGCTGTGTGCTGGGAATGCCTGAAGCAAACGGTCAACAAGAGTTGATTGTTTGGTTGCTAATATTAGTTCCAAGTTCTCATGTGGCATAATATTTTGCAATTTGCCTTTATAGCGTGGATCAAGGAGGCAGGCCAACCAGTAATCGTCATCGTTCATCATTTTCGTAATGCGTGTGTCCCTTTTTAGGATACGTAAGGCATAATCCGCCATGTGGGCCAAAGTTCCAGTTGTCAAATCTCCGGTTGTGATTGGTTGAGGGGCAGTTGCAGGCAAATCTACGTCACTTGTGTCCCTCAAAAAACCAGAACCCGGCCGTGACACGCAACCAATTTCCTGTGCCCCCGTGAAAGTTTCCGCATTAAAAATATACTCATCCCCATCATCCTCCTCGTCCTCCACCTCCTCTTCGCCCGCTACCTCGTCCTGTACACTGCCCTGACCAGACAATGGCTGACTGTCATCAAGGCTTCCCTCTTCCTCTGGTGCAGACGCCTGCTCCTTTATGTGCGTCAAACTTTGCATCAGCAGACGCATTAGGGGGATGCTCATGCTTATTACGGCGTTGTCTGCACTAACCAGCCGTGTGCATTCCTCAAAACACTGAAGGACTTGACACATGTCTTGTATCTTCGACCACTGCACACCTGACAACTCCATGTCTGCCATCCTACTGCCTGCCCGTGTATCCTCCCACAAATAAATAACAGCACGCCTCTGTTCGCACAGTCTCTGAAGCATGTGCAGTGTTGAGTTCCACCTTGTTGCAACGTCTATGATTAGGCGATGCTGGGGAAGGTTCAAAGACCGCTGATAGGTCTGCATACGGCTGGCGTGTACAGGCGAACGTCGGATATGTGAGCAAAGTGCACGCACTTTGAGGAGCAGGTCGGAGAACCCAGGATAAGTTTTCAATAAGCACTGCACCACCAGGTTTAAGGTGTGAGCCAGGCAAGGAATGTGTTTCAGTTGGGAAAGGGAGATGGCAGCCATGAAATTCCTTCCGTTATCACTCACTACCTTGCCTGCCTCAAGATCTACTGTGCCCAGCCACGACTGCGTTTCTTGTTGCAAGAACTCGGACAGAACTTCCGCGGTGTGTCTGTTGTCGCCCAAACACTTCATAGCCAATACAGCCTGCTGACGCTTGGCAGTAGCTGGCCCATAATGGGACAACTGGTGTGCAACAGTGTCATCTGCCGATGGAGTGGTTGGCCGACTGCGTTCTGTGGAAGAGCTGTAGCTTCTGCAGGAGGACGAGGAGGAGGAGGAGGGGGTGCGAACGCCTACAGCCAACTGTTTCCTAGACCGTGGGCTAGGCACAACTGTCCCTAAATTGATGTCGCCTGTGGACCCTGCATCCACCACATTCACCCAGTGTGCCGTGATGGACACATAACGTCCCTGGCCATGCCTACTGGTCCATGCATCTGTAGTCAGGTGCACCTTTGTACTCACAGATTGCCTAAGTGCATGGACGATGCGCTGTTTAACATGCTGGTGCAGGGCTGGGATGGCTTTTCTGGAAAAAAAGTGTCGACTAGGTAGCTCGTATCGTGGTTCAGCGTACTCCATCAGGGCTTTAAAAGCTTCGCTTTCAACTAAACGGTAGGGCATCATCTCTAACGAGATTAGTCTAGCTATGTGGGCGTTAAAACCCTGTGTACGCGGATGCGAGGATAAGTACTTCCTTTTTCTAACCAGAGTCTCATGTAGGGTGAGCTGGACTGGAGAGCAGGAGATCGTGGAACTTTCGGGTGTGCCGGTGTACATGGCAGACTGAGAGACGGTTGGAGACGGTATTGTTTCCGCCGGTGCCCTAGATGCAATATTTCCTCCTACTAAACTGGTGATTCCCTGACCCTGACTGCTTTTGGCTGGCAAAGAAACCTGCACAGATACTGCCGGTGGTGCGGAAAATGGTGGCCTTACAGTGACGGAAGGGATGTTGCGTTGCTGACTAGCTTCATTGGCCGAGGGTGCTACAACCTTAAGGGACGTTTGGTAGTTAGTCCAGGCTTGAAAATGCATGGTGGTTAAGTGTCTATGCATGCAACTAGTATTTAGACTTTTCAGATTCTGACCTCTGCTTAAGCTAGTTGAACATTTTTGACAGATGACTTTGCGCTGATCAGTTGGATGTTGTTTAAAAAAATGCCAGACTGCACTCTTCCTAGACTCGGATCCCTTTTCAGGGATTGCAGACTGAGCTTTAACCGGATGGCCACGCTGTCCTCCAACAGGTTTTGGCTTTGACACGCGTTTTGGGCCAGATACGGGCCCGGCAGATGGAACCTGTTGCGATGTTGATGCCTGCTGCGGCCCCTCCTCCACCTCCGCTTCTGAACTACTGCCGCCTGCACCCTGTTCCCCCAATGGCTGCCAATCGGGGTCAATAACTGGGTCATCTATTACCTCCTCTTCGAGCTCGTGTGCAACTTCGTCTGTGTCACTGTGTTGGTCGGTGGTATAGCGTTCGTGGCGGGGCAACATAGTCTCATCAGGGTCTGATTGTGGATCTGTACCCTGAGAGGGCAATGTGGTGGTCTGAGTCAAAGGAGCAGCATAGTACTCTGGCTGTGGCTGTGCATCAGTGCACTCCATGTCAGAATCTACTTGTAATGGGCATGGCCTGTTAAATGTTTCACTTTCTAAGCCAGGGACGGTATGTGTAAAGAGCTCCATGGAGTGACCCGTTGTGTCGCCTGCTGCATCCTTCTCTCTTGTTGTAGTTTTTGCTGAGGAGGACAAGGAAGCGACTTGTCCCTGACCGTGAACATCCACAAGCGACGCGCTGCTTTTACATTTACCAGTTTCGGAAGAGGAGGCAAAAGAGCTAGAGGCTGAGTCTGCAATGTAAGCCAAAACTTGCTGTTGCTGCTCAGCCTTTAAAAGCGGTTTTCCTACTCCCAGAAAAGAGAGCGTTCGAGGCCTTGTGTAGCCTGACGACGAAACTGGCTCCACAGCTCCAGACTTAGGTGGAATATTTTTATCCCCACGACCACCTGATGCTCCACTACCACTACCATCATTACCAGCTGACAATGAACGCCCACGACGACCTCTTGCACCAGACTTCCTCATTGTTTAAAAATCGTAACCAAACTAACTTTATTTGTTGCTGTCAAACAACTTACACGGTGAGCTATAACTTCAGTATGATTTCAATATCCCTTAACAGGTTGGTGAGACCACAAGGAAAATCAGGCACAATGTTACACACTCTGTTTTCTGTGACACCAAATCACAGAGATGACACACACGCAGGACTGTCACTCAAGCACTAATGTCAATATTAATCTCCCACCTAATTTATTATTTTTTTTTTTTCAGGGAGACTTTAGAAACCAAATAATATTAAAAAAAACCAAAAAAATAAATAGCCTTTCTATGGCCCACTGAATGAGAGAGAGAGGTGGCACACCCAGGAGTCAAGACTGGCACACAAGCTGAAAGGGCAATATTACTCTCCCACTGTTTTTTTAAGTTTTTTTTTTTTTATTTTCAGGGAGACTTTAGAAACCCAATAATATTAAAAAAACCAAAAAAATAAATAGGCTTTCTATGGCCCACTGAATGAGAGAGAGAGGTGTGCCACCTAGGAGTCAAGACTGGCACACAAGCTGAAAGGGCAATATTACTCTCCCACTGTTTTTTTATTTTTTATTTTTTTTCAGGGAGACTTTAGAAACCAAATAATAAGAAAAAAAATAAATAAATAAATAGGCTTTCTATAGCCCACTGAATGAGAGATAGCACACACAGCAGTGGCACACAAGCCCTGACTGAGGCCAATATTTTTCTCCCACTGATTGATGTAGTGTTTTTGTGTTGAGGTTGATTTTAAAACACAAATGAAGGAAAAAAATAAAAAGGCTTTCTATGGCCCACAATTAGAGAGAGAGGTGGCACACCCAGGAGTCAAGACTGGCACACAAGCTGAAATGGCAATATTACTCTCCCACTGTTTTTTTATGTATTTTTTTTTTATTTTCAGGGAGACTTTAGAAACCAAATAATATTTAAAAAAAAAAAAAAAAACAAGGCTTTCTATGGCCCACTGAATGAGAGGGACAGAGGTGGCACACCCAGGAGTCAAGACTGGCACACAAGCTGAAATGGCAATATTACTCTCCCACTGTTTTTTTATGTATTTTTTTTTTTTATTTTCAGGGAGACTTTAGAAACCAAATAATATTAAAAAAACCAAAAAATAAATAGGCTTTCTATGGCCCACTGAATGAAAGGGAGAGAGGTGGCACACCCAGGAGTCAAGACTGGCACACAAGCTGAAAGGGCAATATTACTCTCCCACTGTTTTTTTATGTATTTTTTTTTTTTATTTTCAGGGAGACTTTAGAAACCAAATAATATTAAAAAAACCAAAAAATAAATAGGCTTTCTATGGCCCACAATTAGAGAGAGAGGTGGCACACCCAGGAGTCAAGACTGGCACACAAGCTGAAATGGCAATATTACTCTCCCACTGTTTTTTTATGTTTTTTTTTTTTATTTTCAGGGAGACTTTAGAAACCAAATAATATTAAAAAAAAAACAAAAAAACAAGGCTTTCTATGGCCCACTGAATGAGAGGGAGAGAGGTGGCACACCCAGGAGTCAAGACTGGCACACAAGCTGAAATGGCAATATTACTCTCCCACTGTTTTTTTATGTATTTTTTTTTTTTATTTTCAGGGAGACTTTAGAAACCAAATAATATTAAAAAAACCAAAAAATAAATAGGCTTTCTATGGCCCACTGAATGAAAGGGAGAGAGGTGGCACACCCAGGAGTCAAGACTGGCACACAAGCTGAAAGGGCAATATTACTCTCCCACTGTTTTTTTATGTATTTTTTTTTTTTATTTTCAGGGAGACTTTAGAAACCAAATAATATTAAAAAAACCAAAAAATAAATAGGCTTTCTATGGCCCACAATTAGAGAGAGAGGTGGCACACCCAGGAGTCAAGACTGGCACACAAGCTGAAATGGCAATATTACTCTCCCACTGTTTTTTTATGTTTTTTTTTTTTATTTTCAGGGAGACTTTAGAAACCAAATAATATTAAAAAAAAAACAAAAAAACAAGGCTTTCTATGGCCCACTGAATGAGAGGGAGAGAGGTGGCACACCCAGGAGTCAAGACTGGCACACAAGCTGAAATGGCAATATTACTCTCCCACTGTTTTTTTATGTATTTTTTTTTTTTATTTTCAGGGAGACTTTAGAAACCAAATAATATTAAAAAAACCAAAAAATAAATAGGCTTTCTATGGCCCACTGAATGAAAGGGAGAGAGGTGGCACACCCAGGAGTCAAGACTGGCACACAAGCTGAAAGGGCAATATTACTCTCCCACTGTTTTTTTATGTTTTTTTTTTTTTTTCAGGGAGACTTTAGAAACCAAATAATATTAAAAAAAAAAAAAAAAAAAAAAATAGGCTTGCTATAGCCCACTGAATGAGAGATAGCACACACAGCAGTGGCACACAAGCCCTGACTGAGGCCAATATTTTTCTCCCACTGATTGATGTAGTGTTTTTGTGTTGAGGTAGATTTTAGAACACAAATCACGGAAAAAATAAATAGGCTTTCTATGGCCCACTGAATGAAAGGGAGAGAGGTGGCACACCCAGGAGTCAAGACTGGCACACAAGCTGAAAGGGCAATATTACTCTCCCACTGTTTTTTTATGTATTTTTTGTTTTTTCAGGGAGACTTTAGAAACCCAATAATATTTAAAAAAAAAAATAAATAGGCTTTCTATGGCCCACTGAATGAGAGGGAGAGAGGTGGCACACCCAGGAGTCAAGACTGGCACACAAGCTGAAAGGGCAATATTATTCTCCCACTGTTTTTTTAGGTTTTTTTTTTTTTTTTCAGGGAGAATTAGAAACCAAATAATATTAAAAAAAAAAAAAAAAAATAGGCTTGCTATAGCCCACTGAATGAGAGATAGCACACACAGCAGTGGCACACAAGCCCTGACTGAGGCCAATATTTTTCTCCCACTGATTGATGTAGTGTTTTTGTGTTGAGGTAGATTTTAGAACACAAATCACGGAAAAAATAAATAGGCTTTCTATGGCCCACTCAGTGAGAGATGGCACACACAGGGATGGCACTGTAGCAGAAATGCCAATCTTAATCTCCCACAAAAAAACAAAACAAAAAAAAAAAAAAAACTGTCCTACAATTACTATCTCCCTGCAGTAATGTAAGCCAGGTATGGCAGGCAGCAATAGGAGTGGACTGATGCACAAATTAAATAAAAAGTGTGGAAAAACAGAAAAGATAGCTGTGCAGAAAGGAAGGAACAAGAGGATATGTGCTTTGAAAAAAGCAGTTGGTTTCCACAGTGGCGTACACACAGCAATACAGCTATCACGGAGCCTTCTAGGGCAGCCCAATGAGCTACAGCGCTGAGGGGAAAAAAAAAAAAAAATAGCTTCCACAGTCCCTGCACACCGAAGGTGGTGTTGGACAGTGGAAATCGCTGCAGCACAAGCGGTTTGGTGGTTAGTGGACCCTGCCTAACGCTCTCCCTGCTTCTGATGAAGCGGCAGCAACCTGTCCCTAAGCTCAGATCAGCAGCAGTAAGATGGCGGTCGGCGGGAACGCCCCTTTATAGCCCCTGTGACGCCGCAGACAGCAAGCCAATCACTGCAATGCCCTTCTCTAAGATGGTGGGGACCAGGATCTATGTCATCACGCTGCCCACACTCTGCGTTCACCTTCATTGGCTGAGAAATGGCGCTTTTCGCGTCATTGAAACGCGACTTTGGCGCGAAAGTCGCGTACCGCATGGCCGACAAGCACAGGGGTCGGATCGGGTTTCATGAGACGCCGACTTAGCCAAAAGTCGGCGACTTTTGAAAATGATCGACCCGTTTCGCTCAACCCTATGCCTGAGTATTAGGCCAAAGAACTTGGATTAAGAAATGAGGTCTGGTGCCTGCAACACATTATTAGCACAAAGGATTTTTATTATAAAATGAGGCCTGGAGCCTGCATGACAGTATTATTGCAAACGATTTGGATTATGAAATGAGGTCTATTTCCTGCACCAGAGTATTAGGCCAAACAATTTGGATTATGAAATGAGGTCTGGTGCCTGCAACACATTATTAGCACAAAGAGTTTGGGTTATGAAATGAGGCCTGGTTTCTGAATGACTGTATTATCCCAAACGATTTTTCATCATTTTCATTTTCATCGTGAAATGAGGGCTGGTGTCTGCACCAGAGTATTATCCCAAACAATTTAGATTATGAAATGAGATCTGTTGCCTACACCAGAGTATTATCCAGACTATGTTGACTATGAAATGAGGTACGGTAACCTCCAGAGTCCTACTGCAACACAGTGTTAGCCCAAACTATTTGTATTAGCAAATAGTGCCTGGTGCCTGAAGCCCAATATTAGCCCTAACGATTTTGTTTAGCAAATGGTGTCTCCTGGACATATCCAAATATTAGGCCTTATGATTTTTAAGAGAAAATGTAGCCTCATGATTCCTCAATGCAACACAGTTTTTTTTCCAACTGATTTGGATTAGCAAATTGAGTCTCTTGGCTCAACCCCAATATTAGTCCTAATGATTTTTAAGAGGAAATGTGGTTTTCTGATTCCTCACCGCTACACAGTTTTATCACAAACGATTTGGACTAGCAAATCCGCCCTCCTGGCTTAACCCCTACATTAGGCCTAACAATTTTTAAGAGGAAATGGAGCATCCTGATTCCTCACTGCAACACAGTTTCTGCCCAAATGATTTTGATTAGCAAATATGGCCTCCTGAGATTTAAAACACAGTTTTAGCACAATCTAGTTAGATGATGGATTGATTTCACACAGGACAGGATCCTATCTAGCTAGCTGACAAATTCACTTTCAGCAGCAGCAGTAGGAGTTGCTTTTCTGCACTGTGACACTGAGAAAATGGTTGCAGCAAAACAAGATTCTGCTTTCTATATGAACAGGGACATGTGACTTTGGCAGCCAATCACAGAAGACCCTGTGTCATGACGATGTTGAGGATGGTTTCTGCGCCCTGATTGGCTGCTGGAATGTACACACCTTAAGTTAAGTTAAGAAAAAAGCAATCATGTATCAAACTGTGAACGAATTTTGCCGGCTTTGAGGAAAAATGATCTGTAAGCGAAACACGAATCCGAATGTGGCAGGTTGGTACCAAATTTGAGATTGGCGAACGTTTTACAAACAAGTTCACTCATCTCTATTCATTAACCCCTTTCTGACATTAGACGTACTAGTCCATCGAGGTGGTATGGGCCCGTATGACCACCGACGGGATAGTATGTCTAACGCGATCAGCCGCGCTCAAGGGGGGTTGCGCAGCCGATCGTGGCCAGGTGTCAGCTGACATCCGGCACTATCCAGCACATTATCCCCTGGAACACTGCGATCAAACATTATCACAGCATTCTGGCGGCAAAGGGAAGCATTGCGCAGGGAGGGGGCTTCCTGCGTGCTTCCCTGAGACCCTCGGAACAACGCGATGTGATTGCATTGCTCCGAGAGTCTCCTCTGTCCTCCTCCCTGCCGGCCTCAGATCCAAAATGGCCGAGGGGCTTCTTCCAGGTCCGGTAGGGAGGTGGCTTGCAAGCGCCTGCTCAGGCGCCGGCAAGCCTCCTGCAGTGCCTGTCAGATCGCTGATCTGACACAGTGCATTGCAAAGTGTCAGATCAGTGATCTGACACTTTTCCATGATGTCCCACACTGGAACAAAAAATATTTACATGTGTAAAAAATAAAAAAAACCTAAATAAAGAATATTTGAAGTAAATAATAAAAAAAAACAATAAAAGTGCACATATGTAGTATCACCGCGTCCATAACGACCTGACCTTTAAAACTGTCCCACTAGTTAACCACTTCAGTGAACACCATAAAAAACAAAAAAAAAAGCTAGGCAAAAAACAATGCTTTATCATCATACCACCGAACAAAAAGTGGAATAACACGCGATCAAAAAGACGGATATAAATAATCATTGTACCGCCGAAAACGTCATCTTGTCCCACAAAAAATGAGCTGCCACACAGCACCATCAGCGAAAAAATAAAAAAGTTATAGCCCTCAGAAAAAAGCGATGCAAAAATAATTATTTTTTCTATAAAATAGTTTTTATTGTATAAAAACGCCAAAATATAAAAAATGATATAAATGAGGTATTGCTTTAATCGTACTGACCCGAAGAATAAAACTGCTTTATCAATTTTACCAAACGCAGAACGGTATAAACGCCCCCCCCCAAAAGAAATTCATGAATTGCTGGTTTTTGTTCATTCTGCCTAACAAAAATTGGAATAACAAGCATCAAAAAATATCATGTGCCCGAAAATGATACCAATAAAAGCGGCAACTCGTCCAGCAAAAAACAAGACCTCACATAACTCTGTGGACCAAAATATGGAAAAATTATAGCTTAGTATGTGGTAACGCAAAAAATATTTTTTGCAACGAAAAGTGTCTTTTAGTGTGTGACATCTGTCAAACATAAAAACCAGCTATAAAAACCCGCTATAAATAGTAAATCAAACCCCCCATTATCACCGCCTTAGTTAGGGAAAATAATAAAATAAAAAAATGTATTTATTTCCATTTTCCCATTAGGGTTAGGGTTAGGGTTTGGGCTAAAGTTAGGGTTAGGCTTGGGGCTAAAGTTAGGGTTGGGGATGAAGTTAGGTTTAGGGTTGAGGCTAAAGTTAGGGTTAGGGTTGGGGCTAAAGTTAGGGTTGGTGCTAGAGTTGAGGTTAGGGTTTGGATTACGTTTACGGTTGGGTTAGGGATTTGTCAGGGTTAGGGGTATGTTAGCGTTGGGATTAGGGTTAGGGTTAGGGTTGTGTTGGGGTTAGATGTGTGTTAGGGTTGGGATTAGGGTTAGGGGTGTGTTTGGGTTAGTGCTGTGGTTAGGGTTGGGATTAGGGTTAGCGGTGTGTTGGGGTTAGGTGTGTGTTGGGGTTAGGGGTGTGGTTAGGGTTTGGATTAGGCTTAGGGGTGTGTTGGGGTTAGGGTTCAAGTTAGAATTGGGAGGTTTCCACTGTTTAGGCACACGAGGGGCTCTGCAAAAGCAACATGACGTCCTATCTCAATCCATACAATTCTGCGTTAAAAAGTAAAACGGTGCGCCTTCCCTTCTGAGCTCTGCCGCGCCCAAACAGTGGTTTACCCCCACATATGAGGGATCAGCGTACTCAGGACAAATTGGACAACAACAAGTTCCTTGTGGGGTCTAGTTTCCAATATGGGGTCACTTGTGGGGGGTTTCTACTCTTTAGGTACATCAGAGGCTCTGCAAACACAACGTGATGCTCACAGACCATTCCATCAAAGTCTGCATTCCAAAACGCCACTTCTTCCATTCCGAGCTCTGCCATGCACCCAAACAGTAGTTTTCTCCCACATGTGGGATATCAGCGTACTTAGGGAAAA